>NC_080545.1:54588400-56059650 GCF_028640845.1 Ahaetulla prasina | reverse complement strand
AGGACATGTGTGAACCATACTTCAAAGACTATCTTAATGAAATTTGTAAACCAGAGGTCTTCAAACTTGGCAGCTTTAAGACTTGTGGACTTCAACTCCCAGAATTCTCTAGCCAGCTATGCTGGGAGTTGAAGTCTTGGTGTTGAATTCTGGGAGTTGAAGTCCACAAGTCTTAAAGCTGCCAAGTTTGAAGATCTTTGCTATAAACTCTTAGTTTTTGACTTGTTATCAATAGAAAGAACAGGTTAAAGAAAATAATTCTGTTAATTCTAAATTTAATTTTCTATTTACAGTTTTGTAATAATATGTATAAATTTTCAATTTTCCCATCTTTATATATTAATAGTTTATGTTATTTAGAGCTTAAATTGTTTACATTGTATTCACACATTTTGTAATTTTTTAAAAATTTATTTTTGTAGATTTTAAGATTTTTAATACAAATAATAATAATAATAAATACACAAGAAATTATCTGTACCAGCAGATCTAGGCTGTAAAAAATACAGATTCCGCTAGATGGCAGCATAAACATACAGGGGGGAAAATCCTTAATTTTTTTTCCTGTTTCCAAGAGATTATTCAGATATTTTTTGAAGTTTAGATCAGATGGCCCAACTAATTACACTCCATTTGGACATATTTAGTTCTTGCCAATATTTAGATGAAATTACATCTATATTGTAATTGAAAAAAAATCAAGCATTGAGGCCTTTGAACTATGGTGCTGGAGAAGACACCTGAGAGTCCCTTTGACTGCAAGGTGATCAAACCGGTCAGTCCTAGAGGAGATCAACCCTGGCTGCTCTTTAGAAGGCCAGATCCTGAAGATGAAACTCAAATATTTTGGCCACCTAATGAGAAAGAAGCACTCACTGGAGAAGAGCCTAATGCTGGGAAAGATTGAGGGTAAAAGAAGAAAGGGATGGCAGAGAATGAGGTGGCTGGATGAAGTCACTGAAGCAGTAGGCATGAGCTTAAATGGACTCCAGAGGATGATAGAGCACAGGAAAGCCTGGAGAAATGTTGTCCATGGGGTCACAATGGGTTGGACACGACTTCGCAACTAACAACAACAACAACATCTATATTCAATAGTAGAGGAAAGGATGGACTAAATTATCCACTGTAAGAGGCTCCTGTAGGAACTACCCCTGTAATCCTAGTACTTGCAAATGGTCATAGAATTTGCTTGTCTGAAAATCTGTTGGAAATCTTATGATCTGCACTAAGAGGACTTTTAGGCTAGTTTGCAGTTACAGGCCCTTTCAAGTAAGCAGCTGCAACCCCCTGACTCAGTAAGCCAAGAACAGATTGGTAAGAAGCCATGATAAGTTTCATTTAAGGATTTAGAGGTTTGCAAATGGGCTGCGATCCTAAACTGCTTAACCCTGTTTAAGTGCAATATTACAGACTTTTCAAATCTAAAGCAAATTGCTACAGGAGCCTTTCCTTTCCCTGTGCACATTTTATTCCTAATAAAATACTACCAAATAATTTCAAATTAAGTTTCCTGTACTAGGAATTTACAGATGTTATTTATCCTAGGAAATTGCCATACTTTTGAAACCATTAATCAGGAACTAATAGAAAGATATAGACACATTGTTTGCATAAGGTTGCAAATAAAGAATCCTTAATGCAAATTTGAAGAAATTGATTTGATTTTTGACTTGCAATATAAAAGTCTAATAATCTTAAACAAGAAAATAGTGTTCAGGTCTATCTGCCCCCTCTTGTAGTTGGAAAATTACAATTTTGAAGAATTTAGATCTTATTTTCTGGAACTGCAGAGGAAATCCTAATGGTTGTTTAAAAGAAGAAATGTATTTACTTCAATTATACACTTATACTATACACTTATATAAAGTGGAATGGACTATACTATTTAGAAAGGAGTAGAAAATAATTTATTTCCTATTTTGAAAAATACTTCTGGGTTTCTTTATTGAAAGTTTACTTTAATTAACCTGATAATGCATATTTGCAACATCAAAAGAAAGATTAATTTTTGAGGTTGCTGGCATATATCCTAACATCTTCATTTTTACTAATATAGGAAGAAAGATGGTCCTTTTTAATTGTTGCTTTTATGATTGTTTTAATGATGCCATTTTATATTGTAAGATTTCTTTTGAGATTCTTTTTTTTTTTTGAATAATTTTTATTTCCATTTTCCAACATCATATTTATGTACAAACTATTATCCATCATTAATCATTAATTCTTATTTATAACTGATTCAGGCCTGCCCGATTTCTTTTGAGATTCTTGTTTAGTGCCCAGAATCATGAGAGTGGGTAGTACAGAAATTATGGTGCGATGGGTGGCAAACAAATTTAATAGACAAACAAAGAAACAAAAGTTAACAAATTTCCACATAACCATCATTAATATTTTTATTAATGAAACATAATACACAAATATATGCTATACTTATCAAACTATATATTCATTATCAATAAAAGAGAATATTTGTAGCTCAGGGTTGAAGCACTGATGATATTACCTAGTTAGTGTAATAAACATTTACAAGAAAACAAGCAAGCTCAGAGAGCACCAAGGATTCCTGATGTAATTATTATGTATATATCAGGTGGTCTTACATAAATAATTCTCTGCTTGAGTTTTCTGGCATTAATATTAGTGAAAATAGAAAGCAATCATTTAAAATGATCCAATAACTCTTAAAGCATATACATTTAATTAGATAAATATAGCTGATTAGACACATATACAGTTGTAGATATTTGTGGGAAAAGATAAGTTGTTAGAACGTTCTGACCTATTTTTTAGGTAAATTGAATACGTTTTCAATTATGAATTTAACAACTATACTGCAGACATAACTCAGCAACAATTATTGGAGATATTTGAATATTTTGTCCAAGGCATATTGTATGCAGTTTTGGGGCATCAAGCTATACATTTTTGATTGAAATCAATGTATAATCCCAGAATAAAGAAGAGTTTTGAATTTTAATTTATAAGGAAGTTTCATATGCAAAAGGAAAGCAAATAAACAAGCATGGATTCTATTTTACCCCTAAATTTTTTCCATCTGAGATGTATAACAGCATTGAAAAATGAAGTTACACTTTGAACTGTAGTTACTAAAATACTTTTCTAATGCCAGACTTTAAAATGTATTGGAACTGAGAATAGCACTGAATCACAGAGCACATAATTCATATATATAAAGCTTACAAGCATAGTATAGCATGTACGTTATACAGAACTATTCAAGGGCCCACTTTTTCCATTCAAACTCAAGCTAGTTGAGACTAGCTTATAGTTTAACTCATAGAATCATCTATTGTAATGTCCTTCCTGTTAAAGACAACTTCAGCTTTAATTGCAATAATACAAGAGCAACCAATAGATTTAAACTTAATGTCAACTGCTTTAATCTAGATTGCAGAAAATATGACTTCTGTAACAGAATCATCAGTGCTTGGAATACTTTACCTGACTCTGTGGTCTCTTCCCATAATCCTAAAAGCTTTAACCAAAAACTTTCTACTATTGACCTCACCCCATTCCTAAGAGGACCATAAGGGACATGCATAAGCGCACAAACGTGCCTACCATTCCTGTCCTATTGTTTTTCTTTTCTTCTTCCTACATATATATATGCTTATACCTCCTATTTACTCATATATATGTTTATATAGTATAGTTTATATACTATATAATCTTTTTGTATGATACTTACATATATTGTTGTGACCTAACAAACAAACAAACAAATAAATAAATAAAATAAACTATATTTGTATTGACTCTCAGTAGTTTGATATGTGGTATCCCTAAAAAAATACATTTCATGTCCATTTGAGTTTAATAAAGCCAGATTTAATTTTGAGAATCTTGTTCCACTTCATTAATACCACAAAACTATGAATAGTCTCAGCATCTGACCATGTTTGCCATCCTGAAATCTCAACAATTTCAATTGCATAGACATCCTGAATGAATTCTGATTTGCTATCTTCTTCAGGTTTAATTTGACTTGGCTGCACTTATTTTCTTTCTGTACTACTAGGCACTTCTTCTCATGGGTTAGTTTACATATAATCTAAATTGCACTGTTTGAACTATATTTATTTATTTGTATCCCATCTTTATTATTTTCACAAATAACTGAAGGCAGCAAACATTTCTAACACACTTTCTCCTCCTGTTTGCCCTCACAACAGCAACCCTGTGAGGTGGGCTGGGCTGACAGAGAGTGTGACTGGCCCAAAGACAACCAGCTGGCTTTTATGGCTAAGATGGGATTGAACTCACAGTCTCTCGCTTTCTAGCCTTTTCCTGAACTACTAGACCAAGCTGGCTCTGTTGAATTGGCTCTGCTTCAAATAAGTATTGAAGTATTTATGGTAGCATTTTAGAAAGTGATTGAACTAATTTATTATATTGTATATTTTCACTGTATTGCCTTGTCCAAAGTGTCCATATCATTCCCAGTAAAAGCTCCCCTTTTCTTGCTTTGAAAAACTGTTCTATAAAGTTGTATGGTTTGCACTTACCCACAAAGTTTGCAAATTATCATACGAAGTAATCTATGCTATCTGCTTTATTGTTAAAAGACTGATCATTCATCTTTGTCTTCATCTTTATATTCCTTTGATTTTTCATAAATTTCCTCTTATGTCTCAATCGAGGTTGATAGAAAACATTCTGCAACTTTAATAGTTGAAACCCATTCAGACAAATGCATCAATTTCAAAGAACTGAGAAGTATAAATCATTGTTGGACTATATTGATCTAATAATGCTCTTAATGCATGATGACCGATTCTTCATTTGCCTTCTGAGAAAAAAGACATTACTGTATTATTAGCGTTTACCGCGGAACTTTTTTCTCCCTCTTACTAAAATCACCCCTTGAGTTCATTTCTCAAAATTAGGAAAAAAGCATCCACGCAGTCTTTCTTAAAAGCTATTTCCTATATTTCTGCAATGTGTGTAGCTTTCAAATTGAGATGCCAATTTCCTGATTTAATTACTTTGTTCCAGATGCCAGAACCACATTAAAAAGTGAGTGCTGGGTTGTTGTTGTTTTTTGCTCTTTGATAGAAATCTGTTTTAAAACTAGATATGAACAACAGGAAAAAATATTGCTCAGCAGGAGATGCTTCTTCAGTAAGCATGCAGAATTAGCTCGCTCTTCTACCCAGTAATGCAAAAGGATAATTTGTGGTTTCAATTGTTGGGGACCACTTAGCTTCGCATCTGCATAAAATAAACAAACAAATAAAAATGGAACTATAACATGTTCCATCTTCTTTTTCAGGGTGAACCCAAAATATTTGTGAAAATTAAAATGGCAAGAATTTTTTTCCTGAACTTAATGCTTGAGTCTTATCTTCACTTACCTGGAAATAATCACTAATGGATATAGTGGGGCTCTGTGTGTTCTATAAAACTCTCTCTCTCTCTTCCCTCCCTCCCTATATCTCTTCCTCTCTCTGTATATAATTGCATTAATGCTAAATGGAAGGAAACCATTTTTTCCTTCTGTGATCAAGGAAAATGTAAAACATGTAATAAACATATAACAAAAAGGCTCAGCTAAATACTGCAAGTTGATATTCAGAGTTGAACAATGGGAGCAGTAAGGTACATCCAATGGCAACCAGTACATAAGCATGCAAAAGAATTCTAATAGTCTAAAATTAAGAGGTCCCATCTCTTTCTACATAATAAACAAACAAATAAATGACATATTATTAATATATTTAAAATATAATTTAAACATTTGGCAATTAAAAAGAGAAGTATGCGGTATTCATAGGCTTTGCAGCTTTCTAATTCAACAAGCAACATATAGTCTTTCAAGATACAGCAAGCAAAGTACAAAGCTAACATTTTTGTAGATGTCTCACTTTTCTTTAATTTTCCTGACTATAAATTGCAGGTTTATGTAAATACTTCTTTGCTTTACTTCCTTGTACACTATCATATTTTCAAAAATGAACAATGGTACATTCCAAATTATAGACCCTAGATTACTTAGCTCATGTGTGTTTCTCATTGGATCATAGATTTTTAAAAAAAGAAATACAGTTTTATGTAGGTGATATAGCCATATACTCTTGAAATATGACAGAGCAGATGTCTGGGGGCAAATGGCTTAAATTATTGCAAGAATGTAAGAAAGCCAAATGCTGGGGGATTACCTATGCTTGATGAAAATAAAGCAGATTCAGAAATAGTCAGGAGAGCTATTGGATCAGGAATTGGAAGTAACAGTATTCAATGCATTTTTAAAATGCATAGAATATTGATTTTATTTTTCTAGGCAGTCCTACCACTTGACATAATCTCTCTGGGTGATATTTAGAATTTCATTCAAATAACCCTAGTCTGGAGTTAAAACTGCAAATACTTTGCTAAGGCAAAGAAAACATGCACTTTAAAACTGCATTCTTATATGAGATACCAAAAAGAAGATATAATACACTGAACTTAATAGGTCTCACTGTTCATATTTTAACCAGATATACATGGACTATGTCATATGACAATGATTTTATTAAACATTGTACAGTTAAGTCAACATCCGTGGAAGAATCATGCCATTTTGATCACATAAATATTTTTAAAAAGTAGAAATTTCATTTTCTTTTCTTTTTATAATTATAGGCACTTTCTTCAGTAAGGAGAAAAAGAAATTTGTTAAATGAAACTTCAGCGAAATATTGTAATTTTGATTTCCAAAGTTTTATTGCAAGATTACTATGGGATATTTCAGTGTTCTTTGATTTTCTATCAGTCTCCCTAAATTGCATTCCCAGTTTGGCTCAATATTTACACAGTTTCTATGCTCTGGATAAGAAATGAGTCCAAACCATGACTTGCACCAAGCAGCTCACTGTTATAATAAATTTGGCATCTATACAATCCAGAAGAAGCCTTATGTTTATGCCATCTTGAAAGGAATCCTAGCCTGGAGGTTTTCTCAAACAGCTGTATGCCTCCAAAGATATAAATACATTACGAATGAAAGCAAATACACGTGTCCAGGATCCAATCTGTGTCAGTCATTGGGACCAAAGGTTTATTCTTCCAAACTTTTTTAATTAATTGTTTATTTATTAATTAATTGTTTATTTATTTATTATTTAATTATTTGTCAACAAGTACAAGGAAACAGTATCAGTATAGACATAGACATGGACACATGAAAAAATGGCACAAATAAATGGATATAGCCATAAACACATAAAATGAGTACATATTAATGGGGACAGTAGGACAGGAATGGTAGGCAAGGTGGTGCACTTATGCACATCCCCTTAGGGACCTCTTTTGAAAGTGTAAGGTCCACAGTAGACAGTTTAAGGTAAAAGGTCTGGGGGTCAGAGAAACTAACAACAAGATCAGGTAGAGTGTTCCAGACGTTTACTACTCTATTGCTGAAGTCATATTTTCTACAATCAAGATTAGAGTGGATTACATTTAGTTTGCATCTATTTATAACCCTTGTGTTATTGCGGTTGAAGTTAAAGTAGTCATTAACAGGTAAGACATTATGGTAGATGATCTTGTGTATTAAGCTTAGATTGTAATATAGATGGCATAATTCAAGGTTATCCAGGCCTAAAATTTCAAGCCTGGTGGTATAAGGATTTTTTTTGCTAGCAGAGGAGTTGAGTACTCTTCTTGTAAAATACCTCTGGACCCTCTCTAATGTATTAATGTCTGAAATACAGTGTGGGTTCCAGGCAGGTGAGCAGTATGCAAGGATAGCTTTGGCAAAGGTTTTGTATCCCCTAGATAGAAGTATAGTGTTACCAGAGAGAAAACTTTCTAAAATAAGGTTGACAACCCTTAATGACTTTTTAGCAATGTTGTTAAAGTGAGCTCTGGGGCTTAGATCTTTTGAAATGAGTACTCTTAGGTCCTTGATACAGTGTGGGTCATCTTTTGGACACATGCTGGAGCCCATTCTCAGGGAACTTGTCTTTAGTAAAGTGTACATTGTTGAATATTGACAAAATGATGAAAGACTAAGTTAGAGTACATAGGAACGTCTCTTTTTGGGCAAGTCATTTTGTAACAGCTAGTTGGTTGGTTGGTGGTTGGTGTGTTGAATAAAAGGTTGCAAGGTTTTATTCATTCCAAGAGAAAACCATAAAACACACAACCACCTGACAAAATGTCTACTGTTCCATCTTCTTCAATCAATCAATTTATTTATTGTTTTGACCACTGGTCATAAAAAGCAGGATAAAACCTATACAAAAGTGGCCAGATACTAATAAATTCCATTAAAATGTGCATAAATTTGTAAGAATAAGAACACAGTGTAGTTACAGCTAATAAAATAATAGAAAATATTAGGAGCTTTTGATAAAATCTTTGTTTAGCAACAGCACATGCAAAGATTGCCAATTTTCACAGTGGTATCCTCTTATCTAATTTTATTAAATGTTCAATGTCAAGTGAATCAGGCCAACATGATTTTCCTATCCGGAGGAGTTCCAATATTTTACACAAGCCAAAGTAGAAATAAGAAGTACTATAAATAATATGTAATCTTTTCTATAATATCCTTGAATCAATGGCGCAACTGCATATTATTTATTTATTATTAGACTTCTCTGGTGCCCATCTTGCAGAGGGAATTCTAAACAGTATATATATATATATATATATATATATATATATATATATATATATATATATATATTTGTTTTCTGAGGTTTTCGCGGGTGTTTGTATGTAGATCTTTGGTTATTGGGTTTTCTCGCGTAAAATTGGAAGTGTCTTGGCGACGTTTCGACAAAGTCTCATTCGTCATCTTCAGGCTTCAGCCGTGCTTCTGGGAGCCTGGGAGCCTGGGAGCCTGAAGATGACGAATGAGACTTCGTCAAAACGTCGCCAAGACACTTCCAATTTTACGCAGGAGAAAACCCTAAGACTATAGAGAAAATATATATATATATATATATATATATATATTTGGTTATTGGGTTTTCTCGCGTAAAATTGGAAGTGTCTTGGCGACGTTTCGACAAAGTCTCATTCGTCATCTTCAGGCTTCAGCCGTGCTTCTGGGAGCAATGTGTGATTGCAGCTGTTTCTTCCTTTTAACTGCTAGTGGGGTTTGAACTGATTGGGTGGGAGCTTGGCTGTGCTCTGATTGGATGTGGGTTTTTGTGCTCTGATTGGCTGGGGTGTGTCCTGTTTGGGTGGGGGCTTGGTTGTGCTCAAATTAGTCTGATTTGCAGGGGATCTGAGCTGGTGAGCTGCACTGCTGCTGTTTGGCCGTGTTCGTGGTGGTGCTACATCTTCGTAGTGGGTGTCAGTCTGCTGCATGTATGGATTGGAGGGTTTGAAATGGCTAATGTTGCAGCTGCGGTCTGGCTTCTGGTCCTTGGTCGTGCTTCCTGATCAGTGTGGGTTTGGGTGTGCTTTCTGGGTGGATGTGTGGTGGTGACATCCTGTGTGGACCTCGTGAGTGTGGGTCTGGTGTCATTCCTCGTGTTAGGGACACGTTTGTCAATAAGGGCAGGTTTCCAAATGGCTGGTAGGCGGGAGGTATCATCTCGTTTGTTCATGCTGTGTGGGCGTTTTTCTATCTCGATGGCTTCTCTGATTATTCTGTTGTTAAAGTGTTCAGTTTTGGCGATAGTTCTGGTCTTTTTAAAGTCAATATCGTGTCCTGTGACTTTAAAGTGTTGGACCAGGGAAGAAGTTAGTTCCTCTTTTTGAATGAGTTCTTGTGTTCTTCAATCGTGCACTTATTCTTCTGTTGGTTTGTCCAATGTATGTGGTGGGGCAGGCGGTGCATGGGATTTCATATACTCCTTGATTTTCTAACTCAATTTTGTCTTTGGGGTTTCTTAGGATGGTGGATATTTTTGGTTTGTGCAGAATGCTGTCTTGATGTTATGTTTGTGGAGGATCTTGCTGATTCTGTCTGTGGTGCCTTTTATATATGGGAGGAGGGCTGTGCCATTTTCTTGCTCTCTGTCTTGGGTTTTAGTGGGGGTTCTTTTGGATTAGTTTGGTAATCTTATTTCTCTGGAATCCATTGGATGTTAATCGTTTGTGAGAGTGTGTAGTTCGGTTTTAGGTGTTGTTCGTCAGCTAAGCATTTTGTTCTAGAGATGAGTGTCTTGGCTCTGAGTTGATCTGTGCTGGGTGGTGGTGTGAGTGCATGCAGATAGCGGTTTGTGTGTGTTTTCTTCTGGTAGATGGTGTGTCCTAGGGAGCCATTGGGTTTCTTGTAGACTAAGACATCTAGGAAGGAAGTTGGTTGTTAACTTCTGTTTCCATGGTGAACTGTATTTTGGGGTGTAGGCTATTGAGGTGTGTGAGGAAGTTTTCAAGTTTTCTTTCCCGTGTGGCCAGATTATGAAGGTGTCGTCTCGTATCTGAGCCAGAGTTTGGGTTTGTGATCAGATTTTCTAGTGCTTGGGTTTCAAAGTGTTCCATGTAGAGGTTGGCAATGACAGGTGAGAGGGTGATCCCATGGGTGCGCCTTCTATTTGTTTGTATTTTTGTCCGTTATAGATGAAGTATGTGTTGGATAGGCAGTGGTTGGTCAGATCTAGGATGTGCTTGGGGGGGTTATATTTGTTTTGGATAGCTGTCAAGGCTTCTTTGATTGGCACTTGGGTGAAGAGGATATGACATCAAAGCTCACGAGTAGGTCGCTGGGCTGTAAGTTTTGTTTCTTTATGATCCCTATGAACTGGAATGAGTTTTTTCGGTGTGAGGCGATGGATTCTGCATAGGGCTGTAGTTGTTTGGCGAGAAATTTGGCTAGGTTTTGTAGAGGTGAGCCTATGGAGCTGACTATGGGTCTGAGTGGGGGTTCCTTCTTTGTGTATCTTGGGAGGCCGTGAGCTTAGGGCATCTGGATGATTTCTCTCTGGGAATGATTCTTTGTTGGTTCTTCGCTGATGGGGAGGCTTTTATTTTGGATCTAGTGGTTTTCTAGGTAGGTGGTGGGGTCTGTTTTGGGGGCTTGTGCAGGATCTTGGAGTAGGTTGGTTAATTTGGTTTGACATCTGACCACCAAACCAAATTAACCAACCTACCCAAGATCCTGCACAAGCCCCAAAACAGACCCCACCACCTACCTAGAAAAACCACTAGATCCAAAATAAAAGCCTCCCCATCAGCAAGAAATCCAACAAAGAATCATTCCCAGAGAGAAATCATCCAGATGCCCTAAGCTCACGGCCTCCCAAGATACACAAAGAAGGAACCCCACTCAGACCCATAGTCAGCTCCATAGGCTCACCTCTACAAAACCTAGCCAAATTTCTCGCCAAACAACTACAGCCCTATGCAGAATCCATCGCCTCACAAAAAAACTCATTCCAGTTCATAGAGATCATAAAGAAACAAAACTTACAGCCCAGCGACCTACCGTGAGCTTTGATGTCATATCCTCTTCACCCAAGTGCCAATCAAAGAAGCCTTGACAGCTATCCAAAACAAATATAACCCCCAAGCACATCCTAGATCTGACCAACCACTGCCTATCCAACACATACTTCATCTATAATGGACAAAATACAAACAAATAGAAGGCGCACCCATGGGATCACCCTCTCACCTGTCATTGCCAACCTCTACATGGAACACTTTGAAACCCAAGCACTAGAAAAATCTGATCACAAACCCAAACTCTGGCTCAGATACGTAGACGACACCTTCATAATCTGGCCACACGGAAAGAAAACTTGAAAACTTCCTCACACACCTCAATAGCCTACACCCCAAAATACAGTTCACCATGGAAACAGAAGTTAACAACCAACTTCCTTCCTAGATGTCTTAGTCTACAAGAAACCCAATGGCTCCTAGGACACACCATCTACCAGAAGAAAACACACACAAACCGCTATCTGCATGCACTCACACCACCACCCAGCACAGATCAACTCCGTAGCCAAGACACTCATCTCTAGAACAAAATGCTTAGCTGACGAACAACACCTAAAACCGAACTACACACTCTCACAAACGTACTAACATCCAATGGATTCCAGAGAAATAAGATTACCAAACTAATCCAAAAGAACCCCCACTAAAACCCAAGACAGAGAGCAAGAAAATGGCACAGCCCTCCTCCCATATATAAAAGGCACCACAGACAGAATCAGCAAGATCCTCCACAAACATAACATCAAGACAGCATTCTGCACAAACCAAAAATATCCACCATCCTAAGAAACCCCAAAGACAAAATTGAGTTAGAAAATCAAGGAGTATATGAACCCATGCACCGCCTGCCCCACCACATACATTGGACAAACCAACAGAAGAATAAGTGCACGATTGAAGAACACAAGAACTCATTCAAAAAGAGGAACTAACTTCTTCCCTGGTCCAACACTTTAAAGTCACAGGACACGATATTGACTTTAAAAGACCAGAACTATCGCCAAAACTGAACACTTTAACAACAGAATAATCAGAGAAGCCATCGAGATAGAAAACGCCCACACAGCATGAACAAACGAGATGATACCTCCGCCTACCAGCCATTTGAAACCTGCCCTTATTGACAAACGTGTCCCTAATACGAGGAATGACACCAGACCCACACTCACGAGGTCCACACAGGATGTCACCACCGCACATCCACCCAGAAAGCACACCCAAACCCACACTGATCAGGAAGCACGACCAAGGACCAGAAGCCAGACCGCAGCTGCAACATTAGCCATTTCAAACCCCTCCAATCCATACATGCAGCAGACTGACACCCACTACCAAGATGTAGCACGACCACGAAGCCAAACAGCAGCAGTGCAGCTCACCAGCTCAGATCCCCCTGCAAATCAGACTAATTTGAGCACAACCAAGCCCCCACCCAAACAGGACATACCCCCATCCAATCAGAGCACAAAAAAACCCACATCCAATCAGAGCACAGCCAAGCTCCCACCCAATCAGTTCAAACCCCCACTAGCAGTTAAAAAGGAAGAAACAGCTGCAATCACACATTGCTCCCAGAAGCACGAAGCTGAAGCCTGAAGATGACGAATGAGACTTCGTCGAAACGTCGCCAAGACACTTCCAATTTTACGCGGGAGAAAACCCGAATAACCAAAGACCTACACACACACACACACACACACACATATATATATATATATATATATATATATGTACACATACACATATATACATATATATGTATGTGTGTGTATCAAATTTATACTTGCTGATAAAGAAATAAAGGGAGACTAGTATAGATCTATTTCAAACTATTTAGTTATCATGAGCTAGCCATACCCTTACTTGGATTCAAACTTGGGCTGCCTGAATATTAGGCAGTTGTATTACCCTTTAAGCCACAAGTTCTCATCCCTTTATCAGCTTGAGCCAGGGGAGAGATTGTTTTTGTGCCAGAGCATCTGGTCTGCCAGGGGAAGAGCATTCTCTGTGGGGGCTCCGGCCTTGTGGAACAATCTGCCGTGGGACTCCGTCTTCTCCCTGATGTTCGGACCTTTAAGCACGAGCTCAAAACCTTTTTTCACCAAGCGGGGCTGGCCTGATTGATTTTAATACTGTGGGTTTTTAGTGGGCTTTTAAATAGGGGTTTTATTCTATTTTTGTAATTTTCTTACTTAATATTTTTAACATACAGTGATTGAATTAGATTTTTTAACCAGATATTGTATTTTAAAATTTTTGGATTATTGGTGTTTTATTTGCTGTACACCGCCCTGAGTCTTCGGAGAAGGGCGGTATAAAAATTTGAAAAATAAATAAATAAATAAATAAATAAATAAATAAATAAATATGGGAGGGAGCATACTACTTCCCTTTCGCCTTTCAGCTCCAATCCAATATATCCCATATTAATGATATGGGATAATTAAGAAATTGGTCCAGTCTAATTGCTGATGCCATTTGCTGGAACTGTAGTCTCATATGTGCTTCTCAGAGGGATAGCATTGTAATATACCACAGATAATGTTGATGTTCAAGTTTGATTTTATTAAATGCATACTAAAGTGTCCTGTCTAAAAAGGTCCTTTTCCCTACCGTTTCATTACTCCTGGGCTCTCTTGAAGAAGCAATACTATGCGTCAGGTCATAGCTTTTCTGTAAAAGTGTAGATCATATTTTGTATGGCACTTTTTTCCTTTTGTGGAAATCCTTAAAAGACTTGTCTTCTCCTTTTGTTCCTGTTACTTTCCCTTTCACAGTGGGGGGCACCGCTTTTCCACCCTCAGTTCCTTCCCCTCCATTTCAGTTGTAGCTATTTCAGTTTTCTTAGTACTCCAAGAGAAGAAGCTAGTTTGGGAAGCTTTACAACTTCAGAAGATCTACACATACAATATTTCTATTATCTAGAAAATGGACGGTTAATAGTACTATTCAACAAAGGATTGGTTAAAAAAAAGTGACTGTTTCCATTTGAACACACTCAGAAATAAAAATGGGCCCTAAAAGTGAAAACATTCAGTTGCTGAGATATCTTTAACCTAATGCCTCTTCCCTTTTAATAACTTGATAATAAAGGAGATTGAGAGAATCTTGTTTCTGGGTGTACTTCGTTGTTAAAAGTTTAGTAGTTTTATTAGTTTGTCAAACATGTTCAAGATAGCAGGTATAAATATGGAAATGGACATGAATGAAGGAAATGAATACAAATAAAATGGGGACAGTAGGACAGGGACGGTAGGCACGCTGGTGCACTTATGCACGCCCCGTTTATGGACCTCTTAGGAATAGGGAGAGGTCCACAGTAGATAGTTTAAGGTTGAAGTTGTGAGGGTTTGAGGATGTCACAATGGAGTCAGGTAGAGCATTCCAGGTGTTGACCACTCTGTTGCTGAAGTCGTATTTTCTGCAATCGAGTTTGGAGCGGTTTACCCTGAGTTTGTATCTATTCTTTGCCCATTCTCAACTTCTCTCTCTCTCTCTCCCCTCTTAGTATCCTTTAATTTCTTAGATAACTCTGTATTCCAGAAACACCAGCTAAAGCAACCCAAAATTGCCTAGAAATATGATTTTCTCTTTCTCCTTCTGCAGCAATTTTCCCTTCTCAACAAAAAAAATCCCTTCTCATCTTTCTTAAGAAGCAAGCAATATCTTTCTTTCTGCTTGTTCCTAAACCAAGCTGTGCCGTGTCATATTCTTCAGCATCCATTTTGTATGTATGTGAATGTACTAGTTTGCAGCTTATGACAATTTGGTCAGTGACCAAAGTTATGACGGTGTGAAAATAAAAAGTGACCTAGGACTTGTCTCTCAAATAATGGCTATTGCAGTGCCCCCTCACTCATGTGATCAAAATTTGAGTGCCTGGCAGCCCAACCTGACTTAGAACTGCAATTCTTCAATTCCCGTCCCTACCTATCTTTACCCCTTCTCTGACTTTCAGGTGCCCTACATCCCACCACATAACCCTTCTGCCTCTTGCCGATGCTCACACTGTCCACAGCTGACTTCCTCCATTTTCTTCCTCCTGCAATTGGCTGGAGATCCAGGCAATGGTGAGGGTGCGGGGTCTGGCACCCTACTGTGCTCATCATTCACATCTCAGGATTGCACCCTTGCCCAGTACCTGTATCCTTGCTGGCAACAGGAGGAAGAAGTCATGGAAAGTCAGGTGCCTGCAGAGGGAGTGGTGGCTGTAGTGGTGTTATTGGTAGAATGCAGGGCATCCAAAAGACCAGAAATGGGAGGGATTTAGGTGAATTGGGGAAATTGAACTACCAGGCAAACATGAGCCTGGTAGTCAGGAGAAACATGAGGTCTTGACCACAATTCAAGAGTACTGAAAGTGTAGTCAGTAAGCAGTGCAGTTCTGTGATGTTTTGCTTAATGAACACATTGCTTAGCACAGAAACCTCAGTCCCAATTGCCCTCATGTCAAGGACTACCTATAGTGCTATAACTTGCTGTGGTAAGAGGCCATTATAGTTGTATCCTTATGGATTTCTTGTCTGTAAAATAAATCTTAAGAGGTTTTTGTTTCTCTCTTTGCTGTGAAAAATGTTTTAATCCATGCTTTTCTATTTTCATTTTTCTACTTCTTCATCTATGACTGACCTCTATGTATGCCTTAAAACTATTTGATGCTAAAGCAGGAAGCCTTAAAATCACACCTTTCTAATTTATTTATTTTTTGCTTTCATTGTCTTTCCTTGAACTCTGTATGTTCCATTAAAATAAATTCTCTGCTTACTCTGCCTTTCTCGAAATTAGCCACTTAGAGCCATTTCTCTCATTGAATTGAATGCATTAGATTCACCAAATACTGTTAATGGCTTAAGATCTCAGCATTAGCCTGCAAAGTGTTCACTGAAACTATTGAACATGAAATGGTTATTGGTTGCTTTGCATTCTAATAGACTAAAATCTGTTCCATAAATTATTATTGATTATCAATTATAATTTAATTTTGGGGGCCTCCTATTGTGTTTAGCCCAACGGAGTTACTCTGTGGGAAGCCTCATTCGTTCATTAAAAAAATGCTTCCAAATCCTTTCTCTAGTGAAAAACTGTGTTCTAGTTGAAAGAGTTGGCATGCTAGCTTTCATTGACTGTGTTTCTTGGAAAATACATTGACTGAGTTTGAATATGTTTCTCAGAAAAACCATGTTTTTCTTATCTGCTATCAAGCTGTAGGACAGGAGGATATATAGTATGTGCAGTAACCCTGCACATAATACTGGCAATTGAGGAACATAAAACCTTTTATAAATTGCATACCTTTAGGAGACTTTAGCAACTTTATATGTGTGAGGTTTACTGAATGAGGATTGTTTTACAAAAGTTTGTTTTTTTAAAAATTCTTTGTAGAATGCTTAGCAGGAAAAGGGAACATTCCTTGTAAAGTGACCCACTGCTTAGCGAGAAAATGAAAAATTGGATTTTATCTATTCAGGACAGTCTCCCATTCTTTCTGATCTAGAGGCCATCTTAAGCCCATGAATCTCTGAATGGAAGCTAACCAATACTTAGAATGAAGCAAAATAGATTTAATGTAGGAAAGAATGAGACTAACAAAAATAAGTAGAGCACAATGCTTAAAAGATGTTTAGTAAAAGTTGATCAGAAGATGCTAACAAACAAGAAATCCTGTCCCTTTTTGGATACAACAGCCTAATTGGACTATTAGAAATTAAATGGCCGTTCTGTCTTATATTTTCATTGTTTTCTGTAATCACAAAAGTTTAGTCTTAAATATATTACAACTGGTTCTACACGTACTGATTCTTTGAATTATTTTTTTTTTTTGGACTAAGTCCCACAGATTTTGCTTTTCTTCACACTCATCACTTTAATTAGGAAAAAATAGTGAAGTTGTCCAGACTTGTGGTTTTTCTTTTTTATTATATCCTGACTGGCTGGTCATTTTGTGTGAAGGTCACCAAGTGAAGAGTTATCCAGAATTCCTGAAATAAAAACTGTTTGTGCTGTAAGAAGGCATTGCTTTGCCATAAACTCTGTTGTATTCTCCCACGGTAAGCTCTCCACACTCTGAATTAGTTTGTTATTAAACTTTTTAGACTTTATCTCGGTCTGCATACAGCTGGACTCATTGTTTGTGAAAACAGCTGGCTGTCATTTTGCTTCCCTCCTCCCCCCAAATTGGGAAAGTCTAATATCTGCTGTTTGGTCAAATTTATTTGCAGGTCCCATTCTAACCTCTCCAGATTATTGGAAATGGAGGGGGGATATTTTTACTTACAAATCTCTTGTCAGCAAAGTGTTCATCGATTTTTGGTTGTTTTGCATTCTTCATTGGTGGGAGAGATCCCAGACTGGTGCCATGGTGCTTCTTTCTTTTCCCCATGCCTTATTAGTCCTCAGCAGCCCAAACTGCATGCGCGAGAATGGCAGCTGTTTAGAAGAGCCTGAATCGGCGGTGGCGGCTTTTCCCTAAATGGTGGCTTCGGGCTGACTCACCAGGCTCCTCTGGTCCCTCGGCGTGCTGTACGATCTTCTTGGCTGCCGCTGGAGAGGTTTCTGTATCCTCTCGGATATGCGACAGCCGAGAACGGGCCGAGGGACGGAGCGGCGGTCCGAAAGAGGGCGGCCATCTTTGGGGGTGTGAGGACGCGAGGGAGGCGAGGGAGGCCTGCTGTTTGCTGCGGGCTCCGGCCTCGACTTCGGCCCTGCCCCAGCGGCGATCCCGGCCAGGCTCCAGCGGCGTGAGATCATCGGCGGTCCTGGCCTGGCTCCAGCGGCTTCGCGGCGTGGATTCGGCCTGGTTCCAGCTGGCGTGAATTCCGGCCCGCTTTTTCGCCTGTTGATAGGCTCGCCAGCTCCATCGGCGCTTGGTTGCGCCCGGCGAGGCCTTGTGGGCTGCGAGGCGCCTGTCCAGCGGCGTCCTGTATTTGGCAGCCCCATCGGTGATGGGCGTGGTGAGGCCGCGGTGGGAGAGGAGGCCGGAGCCGAGGCTGAGGTCTGTCCCCTCTTCTGGCATGTTACATCGCATTTTACATCGCGTGTCATCTATTGGCCCTTTGTGGCATGGCTTGTTTCCATCTTACCTTCCACCCTCCCCCCCCCTACACCGGACTTTTGGTCACCTAAACTGGGTGGTCATGCACGTTCATCCGCGGGTTTTGGATTGGACTGGACTGGATTGGACTAGATTGGACTGGTCTATGGACTTTGACAGACCGATAGTCATTTCTACTTGATTAAGAGCTATTGTAGAATCGTTTTCCATAGGTTCACTATGGAGACTGCCGGCCTGTCTGTTCCTGCTTTGTCATCGTTATCTGGTTCCAGCTCCATCTGTCCTCCTTGCCAACTGGACATCCGCTGGAAGATCCACCGTTTTTACCATCTGGGATTTTACCATCTTAGCATCCTTCGCCGATTCGCACTTTTCTATGCGCTACACTGTACATGAACTCTTGCGCCTGCGAGGTGCCCCCGCCTCGCAGGAATGGCCCGCGTCGCTACCAAGGGCCGGCCTCAATGACGGGTCTTGGGACCCACAGAGGTGGCATGCGAAAAGAAAGAGCCTTTGGGGGTTTTTAGACAGGGTATTTTTAAGGGGTGGGAGGGTTAGGGCGGGTGATGGGGGTAGCCCATCGGGAGGGAAACCAGCCCCAGCGCATGCTCGTGGCGACTATCTAATGGGTTCGGAGGTTATGGGGGGGAGTGTGTTCCTTTGTGTGAGGGTGAGTCCATCTGCACGGTAAGTGGGAGGGGCAGATATGGCAGAAGGGGGGGATCGCATCGGTTTAGGGGGTCACACGTTCGATGCACGCAGGCGATCGCGTGCCCCGATCCCTCTGACTTCTCCCATTCCCCGGATGGTCAAGACCCTCAGAGCCTGGGCCTTCGTCTGATGTTATGCAACGCACGGTCCGCGGCCAATAAGGCCCCCCTAATACATGATCTTATTCAGGGGGGTGCCGCGGATATTATAGGCGTTACGGAAACCTGGTTGGGCACTGAAGGGGGCGTGCCCCTGGTTGAGATGTGCCCGCCGGGTTTCCGTGCATTCCATCAGCCGAGGGCCCAGGGTAGGGGTGGGGGGTGGCGGTCGTTATTAAAGAGAGTCTAGAGCCGAGGGAGACCACTGTACCTCAGATTGCCGGGTGTGAATCCCTCTTTGTGAGGTGGGGTCATAGGTGTCAGATGGGCTTGCTGGTCACGTACCTGGCTCCTTGCTGCGTGACAGCCGCCCTGCCCGAGCTCCTGGAGGTGCTTGCCGGGGTGGCAGTGGAGACCCCCAGACTTTTAGTCATGGGGGACTTTAACTTGCCATCTGCCGGCTCGTCATCGACAGTAGCTCGGGAGTTCATGGCTTCCATGACGGCCCTGGACCTGACTCAAGTAGTGGATGGCCCCACTCACATCGGGGGAGGCACATTGGACCTTATTTTTATCTCTGGTCAGTGGTTGAAGGATCTGGATTTGAGAGATGTAGTCACAGAACCTTTGTCATGGTCAGATCACTCTCTCCTTCGCCTGGACTTTCTGACCGCTACTCAACACCGCAAGGAGACGGAACCGTTACGGTGGTTCCGTCCCAGGCGCCTGATGGACCCGGAGAGGTTCCGGACGGAGCTTGGGCCATTTCCTGAGGGTCTGGCCCACGGCACGGCGGAGGAACTAGCCGCAGCCTGGGAACGGGCTGCGGCTGGGGCCTTAGAACATGTCGTGCCTCTGCGGCCTCTGACCCGGCGCAGATCCCAACCGGCTCCCTGGTTCTCCGAGGAGCTGAGGGGGATGAAATGCCGGAAAAGACGCCTAGAGAGCTCTTGGAGGTCTAGCCGTTTAGAGGCTGATCGGACACTAGTTAGGTCCTCTACTAGAACCTACCTAGTGGCACTGAGGGATGCGAGGCGTTGCTACGCCTCCTCCCTCATTGCATTGGCAGATAACCGCCCGGCTGCCCTGTTTCGGGTGACCCGCTCCCTCCTTCACCAGGGAGAGCGGGAAGACCCGTTGCAGGGACGTGCCGAGGAGTTTAACGGTTATCTATACGATAAAATCGTTCAGCTTTGAGACGGTCTGGACCAAAATTGCAGCGATTCAGACGGGGCATCTGAGGGCGGTCTTGGTGATATTGTCTGGGATGAGTTTGACCCTGTGGCTCCCAAGGACATGGACAGGTTGTTGGGCAGGTTGAATGCCACCACGTGTTTACTGGACCCGTGCCCCTCCTGGTTGGTGCTGGCCACTCGGAAGGTGACACGAGGCTGGCTCCAGGCGATTACGAGTGCTTCTTTGTTGGAGGGAGTCTATCCGGCCGCCTTGAAAGAGGCGGTGGTGAGGCCCCTCCTCAAGAAGCCCTCCCTGGACCTGGCTGTTTTAGGTAATTATCGTCCGGTCTCCAACCTTCGCTTTGTGGCGAAGGTTATAGAGAGTATGGTGGCATATCAGTTTTCCCTTCACCTGGATGAAACTGTCTATCTAGACCCGTTCCAGTCCCGTTTCCGGCCCGGTTACAGCACTGAGACGGCTTTGGTCGCATTGGTGGATGATCTCTGGAGGGCCAGGGACAGGGGGTGTTCCTCTGCCCTGGTCCTATTAGACCTCTCAGCGGCTTTCGATACCATCGACCATGGTATCCTGCTGCGCCGGTTGGAGGGATTGGGAGTGGGAGGCACCGTTTATCGGTGGTTCTCCTCCTATCTCTCCGACCGGTCGCAGACGGTGTTGACAGGAGGGCAGAGGTCGGCTCCGAGGCGCCTCACATGTGGGGTGCCGCAGGGGTCGATTCTCTCACCCCTTCTGTTCAACATCTATATGAAGCCGCTGGGTGAGATCATCAGTGGTTTCGGTGTGAGGTACCAGCTGTACGCTGATGACACCCAGCTGTACTTTTCCACACCGGACCACCCCAATGAAGCTATCGAAGTGCTGTCCCGGTGTTTGGAAGCCGTACGGGTCTGGATGGGGAGAAACAGGCTCAAGCTCAATCCCTCCAAGACAGAGTGGCTGTGGATGCCGGCATCCCGGTACAGTCAGCTGAGTCCACGGCTGACTGTTGGGGGTGAGTCATTGGCCCCGATGGAGAGGGTGCGCAACTTGGGCGTGCTCCTGGATGAACGGCTGTCTTTTGAAGATCACTTGACGCCCGTCTCCAGAAGAGCTTTCTACCAGGTTCGCCTGGTGCGCCAGTTGCGCCCCTTTCTAGACCGGGATGCCTTATGCACAGTCACTCACGCACTCGTGACGTCTCGTCTGGATTACTGCAATGCTCTCTACATGGGGCTCCCCTTGAGGGGCATCCGGAGGCTCCAGTTAGTCCAGAATGCGGCTGCGCGGGTGATAGAGGGAGCCCCTCGTGGCTCCCGTGTGACACCTATCCTGCGCAGACTGCACTGGCTACCTGTGGCCTTCCGGGTGCGCTTCAAGGTTTTGGTGACAATCTTTAAAGCGCTCCATGGCATAGGGCCGGGTTACTTACGGGACCGCCTGCTGCTACCGAGTACCTCTCACCGACCCGTCCGCTCTCACAGAGAGGGACTCCTCAGGGTGCCGTCGGCTAGGCAGTGCCGTCTGGCGACACTCAGGGGAAGGGCCTTCTCTGTGGGGGCTCCCACCCTCTGGAACGAACTCCCTCCAGGACTTCGTCAACTTCCGGACCTCCGAACCTTTCGTCGCGAGCTCAAAACACACCTATTTATTTGCGCGGGGCTGGGTTAGTTTTTAAATTTATTGGTTTTAATGGGGTTCTTAGTATTTATATTGTTTTTTATCAATCTGGCTATTGAATAAGTTTTTTATGTCTGATTTTAAATTGTATTTATATGTTTGTTTTTAATTGCCTGTGAACCGCCCTGAGTCCCTAGGGAGATAGGGCGGTATATAAATCTGAAAAATAAATAAAATAAATAAAAAACTTTGTCTGTGTTGTGGTCTGCTCTGTTACTGTCTCTGAAAAAATATTATTTAAATAAAAAGGCTCCAATGGGTACACTAAAAATTGATAAAATAAAATAAAACCAAGAGGAGCTGCTGCAAACATGCTCCGGCAGCAACAGTAGCAGCCCCACCCCTCCTCTTCCCAGAATTCCTGAAATATATATTTTTTTATTTTATTTTTTTATTTTGTCAAATACATATTAAATAATATATATAAGTATAAGCATGAATTGAATACATAAAATGAATACAACTAAAGGGAACATTAGGACAGGGACGGTAGGCACGCTGGTGCTCTTATGCATGCCCCTTACAGATCTCTTAGGAATAGGGTGAGGTTAACAGTAGACAGTCTTAAGTTAAAGTTTTGGGGATTTTGGGATGAGACCACGGAGTCTGGTAATGCATTCCAGGCATTAACAACTCTGTTAACTGAAGTCATATTTTCTGCAATTGGCCATTCTTGACCATATGACTCTTTTGCACTTTTGCACTGTTCTACTGCTGATTAACAGTGACTTTTCTTTTCTTTTGAACATAATCTGTGTAATTTAACAGTTAATACTCTCTTATTAGCATATTCATCTAATGATATCAAATATATATTTTTTAAATTAGCAGATTCTAGCAATGGTGATGCCGAAGAAGATATTTCATAAAGCAATGCAAAAGGCTTTGATCTTAAACCATTCCAACCTCAAAGGGTTTTTAAAGTGTTTTGAGTTTGAATCAAGACATGCTCTTTTGTTTCACTCTTGGAATATATTTTGGCTAGTTGATGATGTGTTGCTTTGAGCCTTTGTGTGTTACAGCTAAGCTCTTTATCACTTCTGATGGGGTTGCCTTTTTCAAATATTGTTTTCCAGTTTAGCCAGCACAATATAGCTCAGGGAACTATCTATGTTCTTGCAAGTATGGTTTTATAATTGAATGAGATGATGTATAGTGGAGTAATGGGAGGAAAGAATCATTTAAGTACATGGCCAGACTCAGAGGACTGTTCTCAGTTGCACATCTTTCTGAAAATAATATTGGTGTTTTAAAATATATTTTTGTTATGTGGAATTTTGGATTTTGCAGTTTGTAATATATTTTATTTTACAAAGAGTCTGTGTTTTTGTGCATGTAGGTATATGTGTATGCAAGCACACATGCATGCATTACTATGTTTTGCACACTAATATGAATAGTGCTTAGATTGCATAAATGTAAATATTGCCAATACAGTCTTGTTTAATGTTGAAAATGAAAAGCAATCTATCTATCTATTTTTTGAACTTTTCATTTTATGTCAGTGGTCAGTCAATTTATATATTTTCTTCACAAAACTCATAAAATATATTTATTATTATGAATTTTCTATACAAAAATAGAAAATATTTTCTATATTTTGTATAGAAAAAGACACCTCAAACATGACATGATTTTCTTTGCTTTACTAAACTTTATGGAAGAATCAACTCCAGTGAGACAACAATAATTATATGATATATAACAATACAAGATTACTGTCTGTGTAATTACAACAAAAATCAATCTATAAGTATAGAATACATGGAAAAATAAAGAATATACCCTTTATTATTATTTATTACCCTGTCCTGTCTATTGTACCATCTTTCTAACAACGTGACTGACCAGGATTGGTTTTCCACCATCTCTCGTGATTTTATGATATGACATATTCGCGGACGCAGCTTCTTGGTTTACGAGATGCCCCCCTCTCATGGATATGGCCCCCCTCTCTATCGAGGGCCTAACTTGATGACGGAGTTTGGAATCCCGAGAGGTGGCATGTGGCTAAGAGGGGGTTAAGGGGTTTTTTAAAGGGTTTTTTAGATAAATTTTTAAATAATTTAAATAAGGGGCTTTTAGGGGGTGGGAGGGCTGAGAGGGATTTGGGGGAAATCCCATCAGATCCAAGGCTAGATCCTAGGAAGATTCACGGTGGGGACTTTTTAGAATCGGAGGTGGAAGAAGAGGCAGGAGCTCTATGCCATGAGGGTGGTGTTATTTGCACAGTAACTGGGAGGGGCAGATATGGCGGGAGTGGGGGCCCATATCATGTTCCGGGGGTGCACGCTTGCTGTTTGCGAGCGATTGCGCGCTGCGGTCCCCCTGACTCTTTCTGTTCCCCGAGTGGTCTAAGTCCTCAGAGTCTGGGCCTTCGGTTGATGCAATGCCAGGTCCATGGTAAATAAAACCCCCCTCATTTTTGATCTTATTCAGGAGGGGGGTGCGGACCTGATGGGCATTACGGAGACCTGGTTGGGCACAGAAGCGGGAGTTCCCCTGGTGGAAATGTGCCCACCAGGTTTCTGTGCATTTCATCAGCCGAGGGCCCAGGGTAGGGGTGGGGGGGTGGCGGTTGTTATTAACAAGAGTTTAGAGCCAAGGGAGACCACTGTACCACAGATAGCCGGATGTGAATCCCTCTTTGTGAAGTGGGGCCTGGGGAGGCAGGTGGGCTTGCTGATCACGTACCTAGCTCCTTGCTACGTGACAGCAGCCCTGCCCGAGCTGCTGGATATAATCGCTGAGATGGCGGTTGAGACCCCCAGACTTATGGTCATGGGGGATTTCAATCTGCCATCGGTGGGGGAGGAGTCCATGGCAGCTCGGGAGTTCATGGCTTCCATGATGGCCCTGGACCTGACCCAGTTAGTGATGGGTCCCACTCACATCAGGGGAAACACTCTGAACTTGATTTTCGTCTCTGGACAGTGGTTGAATGATCTGGAATTAGGGGATATAGCTACTAAACCCTTGTCATGGTCGGATCATTCTCTCCTTCAACTCGACTTTCGAACCGCTGACCCTCACCGCAGGGAGATGGGACCGGTTCACTGGTTCCGTCCCAGGTGCCTAATGGACCTGGAGAGGTTCCATATGGAGCTTGGGCCACTACCTGAGGACTTGGCCCGTGGCTCGACTGGGGACCTTGTCGCTGCCTGGGAAGGGGTGGCGGCTGGGGCCTTGGATCAGGTCGTGCCTTTGTGGCCTCTGACCTGGCGCCGCTCTCAATTAGCTCCTTGGTATTTCGAGGAGCTGAGAGAGATGAAGCGCCAGAGAAGACGCCTGGAGAGTAATTGGAGGGCCACCTGCTCCGAATCTGACCGGACACTAGTGCGGTCTCAAATTCAGACCTATCTGGTGGCAATGAAGGTGGCAAAACGGGAGTATTTTTCCACCCTCATTGCATCTGCAGATAACCGCCCAGCCGCCCTGTTTTGGGTGACACGCTCCCTTATCCATCAGAGAGCGTTGGAAGATCCCCTGCAGGGGCGAGCTGAGGTGTTTGTACAGTATCTGCAAGATAAAATCGCTCAGATTCAGGAAGGGTTGGACGTAGATTGGGTAGGGCCGGGCGAGATGGTGGAGGCTGGTCTTGATGTCTCCATCTGGGATGAGTTTGATTCTGTGACTCCTGAGGACATGGACAGGATACTGGGGGGGGGGTTAAATGCGACCACATGTTTATTGGACCCGTGTCCCTCCTGGTTGGTGCTGGCCACCCGGGAGGCTACACGTGGCTGGCTTCAGGGAATTGTTAACGCTTCTTTGATGGAGGGTGTCTTCCCTTCTGCCTTGAAAGAGGCAGTGGTGAGGCCCCGCCTCAAGAAGCCCTCCCTGGATCCAGCCATTTTATCGAATTATCGTCCTGTCTCCAACCTTCGCTTCACGGCGAAGGTTGTTGAGAGTGTGGTCGCACGACAGTTCCCTCAGTACCTGGATGAAACTGTCTATCTAGACCAGTTCCAGTCTGGCTTCCGGTCCGGTTACAGTACAGAGACGGCCTTGGTCGCGTTGGTTGATGATCTCTGGAGGGCTCGGGACAGGGGCTGTTCCTCTGTCCTAGTCCTATTAGATCTCTCGGCGGCTTTCGATACCATCGACCATGGTATCCTGCTGCGATGGCTCAGGGGGCTGGGAGTGGGTGGCACCATTTATCGGTGGTTCTCCTCCTATCTCTCCGACTGGTCGCAGACGGTGTTGGCAGGAGGGCAGAGGTCAACTCCGAGGCGCCTCCTATGTGGGGTGCCACAGGGGTCAGTCCTCTTGCCCCTTCTGTTCAACATCTCTATGAAGCCGCTGGGTGAGATCATCCGTGGCTTTGGGGTGCGATGTCATCTGTACGCTGATGACACCCAGCTGTACATATCCACCCCAGGCCACCCCAACGAGGCCATTGACGTCATGTCCCGGTGTCTGGAAGCCGTACGGGTCTGGATGGGGAGGAACAGACTTTGGCTCAATCCCTCGAAGACCGAGTGGCTGTGGATGCCACTCCATTACTCCATTGCTGACTGTTGGGGGCGAGTCCTTGGCCCCACGGAGAGGGTACGCAATTTAGGCATCCTCCTGGATGCACAACTGTCTTTTGAAGATCTCTGACGGCCGTCGCCAGGGGGACTTTTTATCAGGTTCACCTGATCCGCCAGTTGCGTCCCTTTCTGGACCGGGTTGCGCTGCGCACAGTCACCCATGCCCTCGTCACATCTCGCCTGGACTACTGCAATGCTCTCTACATGGGCCTCCCCTTGAAGATCACCCAGAAGCTCCAACTGGTCCAGAATGCAGCCGAACAGGTGATAGAGAGAGCACCTCGTGGCTCCCATATAACACCTATCCTGCGCAGGCTGCACTGGCTCCTGGTGGTCTTTCGGGTGCAATTCAAGGTGTTGATTACCATCTTCAAAGCGCTCCATGGCTTAGGACCGGGCTATTTACGGGACCGCCTACTGCCACAAACAGCCTCCCACCGACCTGTGCGCTCCCACAGGGAGGGCCTCCTTGGGGTACCGTCGGTGAAACAATGTCGTCTGGTGACCCCCAGGGGTAGGGCCTTCTCTGTGGGGGCTCCTGCCCTCTGGAACGAGCTGCCTCCAGGGCTTCGCCAACTCCCCAATCTTTGGACTTTCTGCCGTGAACTGAAGACTCTTTTATTCCGTCGAGCTGGGCTAGCCTGATTAAGTAATTTTAAATGGGGTTTTAGTTTTTATATTACTTAGTTTTTAATTTTGGCCACTATTTATATAAATTTTAGTTTTGTTTTTATTGTATATTTATTGTATCTTTTAAATTGGCTGTTAACCGCCCTGAGTCCTTCGGGAGAAGGGCGGTATACAAATGCAATAAATAAATAAATTAATTAATTAAAATATAAAATATTAGAAATATGTGCAAATTGTGGGCAGGAAAATCCATGGGGTAAAATGAGCAGCTTGTTTTTTATATTTTTGAACATTCATTATGGTGGTTAAATTGTACACAATAATTATATTACCATATATTACCCTATACCAGGGGTGTCCAACTTTGCTGGTTGAGGAATTCTATTTATTTATTTATTTATTTATTTGTCAATTATATATAAAATAACAGGTAAAAGTATAAACATGATTGTAATGATTTGTAAGAGTAAGTAAAAAGGAATATTAGGTAGGCACGCAGGTGCACTTATGCACTCCCTTACAGTCCTCTTAGGAATGGGATGAGGTCAACAGTAGACAGTTTAGGTTAAAGTTTTGGGGGTTTAGAGAAGAAACTAGAGTCTGGTAGTGCATTACTGAAGTCATATTTTCTGCAATCGAGTTTGGAGCAGTTTACCTTGAGTTTGTATCTATTATTTGCTCATATATTGTTGTGATTGAAGCTGAAGTAGTCATTGACAGTAGTCATTGTGGTAGATAATTTTATTTACTATGCTTAGATCAGACTGAAGTCGGTGTAGTTCTAAGTTGTCTAAGGCCAAAATTTGGAGTCTGGTGGCATAAGGTTTTTTATTATGGGTAGAGGAATGGAGGACACTTCTCGTAAAATATCTCTGGACTCTCTCGATTGTATTTATGTCCGATATGCAGTGTGGGTTCCAGACAGATGAGCTGTATTCAAGAACTAGTCTAGCAAATGTTTTGTATGTTCAGTTAGTAGTACAATATTACCAGAGAAGAAGCTATGCAAGATTAGGTTAACAACTCTTAACGCCTTTTTGGCAATGTTGTTACAGTGGGGTCTGGTGCTTAGATCTTTAGAAATGAGTACTCCAAGGTCCTTGACAGAGTGAAGGTCATCTACAGGATCATGTCCATTTAATTTGTATTTTATGTTTTGATTTTTTTTGCCAATGTGCAAGATAGAGGATTTGTTGGTTGAGAGATGGTTGGGAGTTGAAGTCCACAAGTCTTAAAGTTGCCAAGTTTGGACACCCCTGCTTCTGGAATAAGCAAAATTATCTCTTTTAAGTATAAAACCCAACAGTCAAAAGAAATACAAATCAAAGATATTAATTGTATGTGTATTTTACATCTCATAGAACCTATATTAAGAATGTCTTGATATCAGATAATGTATTTTAATGTTCAGAATGGGATTTCTGGGAAATATGTGGTCTATTCCAGAATATACAATTAAGTATGATTTTTTTTCTATTTTTTTTAAAAAATAGCTTTTACTAAACGTTTTTTACCTTTAAAAACAAAACAAAAAAAAACACAAGACAAAACAAGACAAACATAACAATGTAGAGTAGTTTTACAGCCTTCTGTATTAGCATATATATTCTGTTTTTATTATTCGCTCTTCTACATTGCCTTTCTATTGGCTGTAACAACTATAATGATATAATAACAATTATAACAATACTAGTTACTCATATCTACATTATACTTACATTATAATCAGTAATTTAAATTTAATAATAATTAGTAACTTTGGTTAATATTAAGTATGATTTTTTTCTAGATCAGAAATCAGGATCCCATTATCTTAGTAATATTGATGTAATCTTGTTGCGATGGGAATAATACACCAATAGACATTACAGGTAGTCCTCGAGTTATGACCACAATTGAGCCGAAAACTTATGTTGCTAAGTGAAACATTTGTTGAGTTTTGTCCCATTTTAGAACCTATCTTGCCACAGTTATTATATGAATCATTGCAGTTGTTAAGTTAGTAACACAGTGAGTCTAGTTTCCTCATTGGCTTTGCCTGTCAGAAGGACACAAAAAGGGGTGACATGACCCTTGGACACTGCAACCGTCATGAGTATGAACCAGTTGCCAAGCATCTGACCTTTGATCATGTGACCATGGGGATGCTGCAACGGTCTTAAGTCCTTTTTTTCAGTGCCATTGTAACTTTGAACAGTCATTAAGTGAACTGCTATAAGTCAAAGACTACCTATAATAAAAATATAAGCAACCATGACAAGCTACATATAACAAAATATAGTTATATTTCTATATACCCTGTTTTCCCAAAAATAAGACATCCCCTGATAATAAGCCCAATTGGGCTTTTGAGCGCAGGGCAATAAGGCCCAGCATTTATTTTAGGGTTCAAAAACATATAAGACAGGATCTTATTTTTGGGGAAACACGGTAGTTATATAAAACTGTTATTATGAAAAATTGGTTCCACATCAGATTCAAGACTAAATAATTCTGGCATGTCATAGAGAGAAAGAAAATGGAATTCAGACAATGTCAGAAATAAAAATAAATAACATGTTTAAAAATGAAATATTTGATCGCATTGAGGAAGAGAGTCTATAGTTGCAATTCTTGTTACAAGCAATAAATCAACACTCAGTTGATTTATCTTTAAAATAAAAATGGACCCTGCACTTGTGAAAAAATGCTAGGAAGAATTTCTATTGGGAAGTGATTCCACCATAATTAACATCAACAATTAAGTAAAATAAGAGTAAGAATTGCAAAAATTACTGTAAAAAATATACAGCATATCATATTTACAATGATCATAATTGCAATAGTTATTAAAGTATGAAACAGTGCACCTATCAAAATACTGTATCAGTGGGCTAATAAGATTTTTAATGGGGTAACTCTACCATCTAATTTTTCCAATTATCACAAATTAAATTATAACTATGCTTTGGGTTGGAATTTACAGAATTGTAACACTTAGCCATATCAATGGAACCTAAAATGGAAATATTTTACATTGCTATTTGGCTCTGTGACTGAGCAATTTAACCTTTGGCCAATTTATTGGATTCCTCTGATTTCTGATACTAGAAATATGGGTATAAAATAATCTCTTAGAAGGATGCTTTTTGTGGTAATTCTATAACATCTTTGTTATTTTCTAATGATATACTATTAATACGCAATGTTAACCATTAGCTTGATCTAGCACCATGTTATTGATTATACAGTAAAGATATTAAGAATTTCAGCTTGTAAAGTGCTGATAAGATGCACACAATGAAATGTTAGTTATTAAGAACTGACTTTGTTGGGCAACATATTTTTTAAAAGGTATTTTCTGAATATCATAATTTGTTTGAGGTGTTATTAAATTTAGGACAATAAGCATGTATGGGTGAAAAGGCAGATAGACTACAACAATTATGACATATGCTTGCACAGATGAATAGTAAAAAAAGAGGCCAACATAATTCATGGATTTAATTCAATCTCATCCAACAGCATCCCAAGATTTAGGGATTCTTTGCTCCTGAATCTGGCTGCAGTCGGGGGTATTTTTTTTTTAAAAAAATTGGAGATAGGTAACTCATCCAGTGCCAACAATAATTTGGAAAGTCTTACTTGGTTTTGAAAGACAAAATTGTTATGCTTCCTATTGTTACAGGGTTTTTTTTTCCTCAGGGACGTGTATTTCAAACATGCATCGCCTGGCACAGCTGTGCTACTTTTGACAGTCACAGACTTTTTTTTTTATTTCATTTTGTCACAACAGTATACACAAACATTGTCATAAGTAAAAAAACATATCATGAAGAAAATATATATATATATATATAAGTAAAGAATATGCATTAGCTATATTAATTTGATATAATAAAGGGAACAATAGGACAGGAACGGTAGGCACTTTTGTGCTCTTATGCACGCCCCTTATAGTCCTCTTAGGAATGGGGTGAGGTCAATAGTAGACAGTTTTTGGTTGAAGATTTTGGGATTTTTTGTAGAGACTATGGAGTCAGGTAATGAGTTCCAAGCATTAACAACTCTGTTGCAGAAGTCATATTTTCTGCAATCAAGTTTGAAGCGGTTGACATTAAGCTTGAATCTATTTTTTGCTCTTGTAATATTGCGATTGAAGCTGAAGTAGTCATTTACAGGAAGGATATTGCAGTAGATGATTTTTTGTGTTAAACACAGGTCATGTCGAAGTCGACGGAGTTGTAAATTTTCTAATCCCAGGATTTCAAACCTGGCGGTATAAGGTATTTTGTTGTTTTCGGAGGAGCGAAGAACTCTTCTAGTAAAATATTTCTGGACGCGTTCTATTGTATTTATGTCAGAGATGTGGTATGGGTTCCAGACTGATGAGCTGTATTCAAGAATAGGTCTGGCAAATGTTTTGTATGCTCTAGTTAGTAGTGTAGAGTTTTTGGAAAAGAAGCTGTGTAAAATTAGTGCTTTTAGTGTTTTTTTTGCTATGTAGTTGCAGTGGGCTTTGGCAAATTTCTTTCTGCCCTCCTTTTGGATAAAGAAAAACAAAAATGTATCTTCCAAAAAGAGACCTCCAGATGTGAAGCTGAAGAAACAATCAATTCTTTGAACAAAGAATTCATACCTTTTCTGAGCCTTTGAATGATGTCTCAATAATCATAGTCCAAAAAAGTGGGTAGGATCAGGAAAAAAAATTGCTAGATATAAAAAAATACGGAAAGGGGAAAAACTGTTCATTTGATTTAACTTAAAAGAATAAAATACAATTATTCCCATATACTTAATAAATATACACAAAAAATAAAGACTGATAAATTTGGAGGGGTTTAGGATATGTATTCAAGGATTAAGTACATCATCTGTGGCCCTGGCTGAACTAGTCAAAATTACACAAGCTCTTTCTCAAAATTCTTACTAGAACCACTATCAAAAAAATATTAATATTTGCAGTTTTTCTTTTAAGTTGAGAGTATTTTACTTTTGTACAGAACCTATGAGAAAATGAAGATCTTCAAAGTCGCCTCCAATTTTCTTATTCAGTTATTCTGAGCATTTTTTTCTGCACAGAGAACAGAAAGTTTCAATTTTTTCAACTTAAAAGGGGACCAAAGTATGTATGGAAAATAAAGTATTTAATGTTAACTTTGCAAATTTTCAGTGGAAGAGAAAGAGGAAAAACTGCCTCAAATTTTTACAATTTTATTTACAATATTTTACAAGAAGAGTTCTTCACTCTTCTGAAAACAACAAAATACCTTATCCCACCAGACTTGAAATCCTAGGCTTAGAAAACTTAGAACTCTGTCGCCTTCGACAAGACCTAAGTTTAACTCATAGAATCATCTATTGTAATGTCCTTCCTGTTAAAGACTACTTCAGCTTTAATTGCAATAATACAAGAGCAACCAATAGATTTAAATTTAATGTTAACCGCTTTAATCTAGATTGCAGAAAATATGACTTCTGTAACAGAATCATCAGTGCTTGGAACACTTTACCTGACTCTGTGGTCTCTTCCCATAATCCCAAAAGCTTTAACCAAAAATGGTTTCTACTATTGACCTCACCCCATTCCTAAGAGGACCATAAGGGGCGTGCATAAGCGCACAAACGTGCCTACCGTTCCTGTCCTATTGTTTTTCTTTTTTTTCTTCATATATATATATATATATATATATATATATATATATATATATATATATATATATAAATATAAATATATATATATATATAGATAGATATATATATATATATATAGATATAGATATAGATATATATATATATATATATATATATATATATATATATAGATAGATAGATAGATAGATAGATAGATAGATAGATAGATAGATAGATAGATATATATATATATATATATATATAGATATATGCTTATATCCAGTAGTGGGATTCAAGTAATTTAACAACCGCTTCTCTGCACTAATGATTTCTTCCAACAACCAGTTTGCCAAACTGAATGTTAACAACCGGTTCTCCCGAAATGGTGCGAACTGGCTGAATCCCATCACTGCTTATACCTCCTAATATTTCCTCATATATATGTTTATATACTATATAATCTTTTTGTGTGATGCTTATATATATTGTTGTGACAAAATAAATAAACAATATATATATATATATATATGTATATATATATTACAGTTAGCCTTAGACTTTGATGCCATTTTGAATAATAAAAGCTGAGCTATATTAATATTTTAAAGATTTAATTATTGGTTTAAAAGGTTTTACAGATAACTTTGAAGCTTACATTCATATTCTATTTTGTTTATGCATATGTGGCTATATAATAAACCATAGACTATATGATTTACTAAATTTGGAAGTCTTGTATGGGAGTACAGATGCCAAGTTTGGCATCAAATTTAGAATTAATAATATGTTTCTCAAAATTGTTCCCACATAGTCTTATTTTTGAGATAGGCAAGGGAGTGATATTCAAAGAAGTATTTGAGTTTTTGTAATATTTAAATATATGCTTATCTCACAATAGAAAAGCTATTTAATCAGGAAAAAAAGCTTTGAGATATATAAGATATAAGCATATATATGAGCATAGGTATGTAATAATTATATTAATTGGATATAATGAAAAGAAACAATAGGACAGGAACGGTAGGCACTTTTGTGCTCTTATGCATGCCCCTTACAGTCCTTTTAGGAATGGGGTAAGATCAATAGTAGATAATTTTTGGTTAAAGATTTTGGGATTTTGAGAAGAGACCACAGAGTCATTCTCATAGAATTAAAAATTAAAACAACTTTTCACTCAGTGACAATTCTAGAACTTTGTACTATAATTAATGAACTGTGACCTGTTGAGAATTCATCAATATGCTAATTGAAAAGTCCACTAGTTTACAGATTTGTAATGAAACATTCGGATGATCCTGGGAACGTTGCCTAGGAAACAATCAGACAAGACAGCAGGGGCTCCTAGTGGATTAACAGTCAGAGAAAGAAACTTAGGAAGGACCCATCCTAATGCATTAAGCAGTTAAAGGCAAGATTCTGTTAATGTAGCCCTACAAAAAAGTAGAATTAGTTCATCTATCTATGTTTCCTGCCTGCTTTACCCAGTAGGGCTGACAAATGTTAAGATAATTTTACTTATAGTGTAGATGAAAACTTAATGAGTATCCTAAGGGAACAGTCTACTGTAAAATCATTTCGGAATATCATATTCCTCGGTATGATATATAGATTTCCTGAAGAGATGCACTACATAGGTGCTTACATTTAGAACCCTTGAGAAATGCTGATACAGTCAAACATTCATGAAGCTGAATTTTTAATTTAAGGGAAACATATATATATATATATATATATATATATATATATATATATATATATATATATATATATATATATATATATATATATATATAACACTTCCTGTTTTACCTGCTAATTCTTAGAAGTATGTCTATGAATTCTGGTAATGATATTAAGGTAAATACCATATGCACGATACCATAGATAAAAACAAAAAAATAGCAGAATTTCTAAGGATCTCCCCCCAAAAAAGTTGATGAGATTCTGTCAGAAGAATGAACAAGCTGCAAAGTTGCAAAGATTAAAAACAAAATTGTCCTATAAAACTGACCAAAGTTCTACGAAATTCTAAAAATCTGGGCTTAACTATCAGACCCACACCCTCTAATGATGGTTCTCTTAAGGCTGTGAGAACTTTTTGGCTCATATTTGCTATATTTGTCACTCCAGTAATACTTCGAGTCCAGGAAAACCCCCAAGTCACAGACCTGCTTATTCAGGAGGAGCCAGATGGGAGCTTCCAGAGAACCAGATAGTGTCCTGATGTTCAGTTTCCCTAGGATTAAGTTCAACTGGTTTCTTAAATTTCCTCCTGAAGTAGAGATATACAACTCAGTGCCTGCCTATTGATGATATCTCATCACAAATAACTTCTCCCAGAAGCTTTATATAGATAGATATAGAAAGAAGACTGAGTTCTTGGTATCTTATAAAGGAGTATCATAAGACTTAGTCATTCATACACCATCTCTATTGGTTGAATTGCCAACTCAGCTAGAATTAGAATCGTTGCAGTACAATACTGTACAGGAGATGGTCTTGATGAAGGAAATCAACTTTACAAAAATACCAGGTTCATCCTAAAAGGGATGAGTGAATAAGAACAAAATTCAAGATTGCCCTGTTTTCAATTTTCTGTTACTATGTTCTTTAACACAGATTTGTGATATCTGATTATACCTATTTTAAAAGACTGACAAATACCTCCAGCTGCCAGAAGGCTATCATGGTTGATGGACTAAGAAGCGATTGAGAAGTATAAGAATAATAGATTCCCACCATCAAGAATGACCAATGCAAATTTGGGTTAGAAATGTTAAATTTACGCAGGCACAGAATTTGAGGGAAAATTTTTATAAAATGTTTTATAGATGGCATTTAGATCCTAAGAAATTATCGTGTATGTATCCAGATATGCATGCAAAATGTTGGAGATGTAATTGTGATGCTACATATTTTCATATTTGGTGGACTTGTAAGGATATAAAGGCCTTTTGGATAAAAATCTGGGGGATTTTACAAAATGTTTTGAAAAAGAAGATAAAGTTCCTGCCGCAGTTTTTTCTGTTGGGAATTATTAGACTAAATTGAGACTAAATTGATTTTAAATCTAATAATAGCAGCAAGATTATTAATAGGACAGTACTGGAAGAAAAAAGAAGTACCTACAATAGAAGAATGGATATTGAAAGTTGCCAATTTGGCTGAGATGGTGAAAATATCAGCCTTTTTGAAAGACAATACGCAAGAAAGATACTTAAAGGAATAGAAAAAATGGATTGACTATATTCAAAGTAGATGTCAGACTAAGAGTTATCAGACTGCCTTTGAATGATTATGATGTATTATTTTTGATTGTTTTCGGGGGAAGTTAGGAATTGATGATTGTAGGGGTATAATTAAGTTGGGCGAAAATTTTTTAGCATATGTTTGTTTTATTTTTAACTATACCTTGTGCTCATTCTGGGAAGTCGGGGGAGGGGTTGTGAAGGGAGGGGGGAGGGGAGGGGGGGAAGGGGGGGAAAATTTTCTGTAAAACTTTTTGAATAAAAAAAAAAAGAATGACCAATGCATTTATTCCCACCACCAAGAATGACCAATGCAGTTATTTAGCACACTAACAAAACTATTTGTTTCATTATTATTCTGATTTTTAATGGCTCAAACAAATCATTTATCAAATTCTGCCTTAATTATCTTATTTCTAACTAGTCCAACCAATTATTGTTGGGTTTTTTTTATCCTGAGCTGCATTATCTTTAACTCTGGGATCCTTTGGCTCTGAGCCTGCAAATGTTAGAACTTCTTGTTACTCCTAGCATGAGCAATTCAATGAATTCTAGCCTGTGTTACTTTCAATGTTCCCGCACATCTGACTCTTCTCTGATTTCCACATTAACATACAGATAAACTAAAATATGCCACAAAATGTGTTTTGTCTATGTTTTAAAATGTTATTTTATATTTATTTACTTATTTCACTGAGACCCATGATGGAGTTACATATGCCAGTGAATATTAAGTTCTGATATGCTTATTCTTTAAGGAAGTGAACATCAATAACCAGTTTATTTTGGAAGTGGTAATGGCTAAATTGTGAAAGCTCACTTAACTGCAATATTTATGCACACTTCTAATTAATTAATGTTCTTCCTGCATCTCTATTATTATACTATTTTAACAGAATAGTAGCAAGTAAGACTCTGGCCTGACACACATACACATTTTCTCCCAATATCATGATAAATTAATATTGATTAATTACCAGTATTAATAACTACTGGTGTAACATGCTATTCCCACATTTTTTCAAAATAATAATAATAATAACAACAACAATAATAAAAAAAAATTTCAAATTCAGTATTCAGTCATCTGATGGAAAACAGTTTGTATCCAGTAGAACAAAAAGGAAATTATAAAAAATCAAGAGGAACACAAGATCAGCTGCTCATTGACAAAATGGTATTAAAAAATGCAAAACGAAGAAAAGCAAATTTAAATATGGCATGGATTGATTATAAGAAGGCATTTGACTCATTACCCCACAGCTTGATTAATACCTGTCTGGAAAACTTTGGAATCAGCAAAAATATTGGTACATTTCTGAAAGCAAATATGCAAAAATGGAAAACAGTTCTAGCAGCAAATGAGGAGAACATTTGTGAAGTCAACATCAGACAAGGAATCTTCCAAAGGGACTCACTTTCACCACTGCTTTTCAACATTGCATTAATTCCATTGACAATAATCCTACAAAACACAAAATCGGGATATCAAATCTCAAACCAACATGGCAAGATAAACAATCTACTATATATGGATGACTTAAAAATGTATGCAAAAAGTCCCACTGAACTTAAATCAATACTCAACACAGTTCAATTGTTCAGCAGCGACATCAAAATGAACTTTGGACTTGAAAAATGTGCTATATTATCCATGCAGCAAGGAAAAATGAAAAAAAAAAAATAGAAGGAATAGAACTGGGAAATGGAAACATAGTAAAAGCATTAGCAAAGGATGATGGCTACAGATACCTAGGCTTATTGGAAGCAGATAACATCTTGAATGGAAGATTCAAAAAATCAATGCAAAAGGAATACATAAAGGAGGGTCCGCAAAATATTAAAATCAAAGCTGAATGCTGGAAACATAATTAAAGGCATTAATACATGGGCAGTTCCAGTGATACGCTGCTAAGCTGGAATCATCAACTGGACTTTGGCTGAACTAGAAAACTTGGACCAGCAAACGCACAAACCTTTGAATATGTACCACACTTTACATCCACGAAGTGACATTGACAGGTTGTACCTGCCAAGAAAAATAGGGGGCAGAGGGCTATTGCAAATCCATCAAACTGTGGAAGAAGAAAAATGAAGTTTGAATGATTATGTGAACCAAAGTACAGAAAAATTGCTGCAGGCTGTAAAAACAGAGAACATTATAAAAACAACATAAACAAAGGCAGAATATAAGGAAAAACAGGTGGATGACAGATTAAATAGATGGGAAATTTTGCATGGACAGCACTTGAAAAACATTGAAGGAAAATATGATGACAACTTGATATGGGCATGGCTTAAGATGGGAACCATCAAGAAAGAAACGGAAGGTTTAATATTCGCTGCTCAAGAACAAGCACTACAAACTAATGCCATGAAAGCAAAGATACAAAAATCCACCGACAATTCAAACTGCCGACTTTGCAACAACAAAGTTGAAACTGTTTCACATTTAATATGTGAATGCAGCAAAATTGCATAAACTGATTACAAAGCTAGACATGAACGAGGTGCTAAATTAATCCACTGGTCATTATGTAAAAAATAGGACTTGCCTGTATCCAAAAAGTCATGGGAACATAAAGTGGAAAAAGTTATAGAAAATGAGAAGTGAAGATCTTGTGGGACTTTCAAATACAGACGGATCATCACTTGGAACATAACACACCAGATATCACAGTTGTGGAAAACCAAAACGTACAATTTATTGACATTGCGGTACCAGAAGATGCCAGAGTTGAAGAAAAAGAACTGGAAAAAATCATGAAATATCATGACTTGGCCTTTGAAACTACATGGCTATGGATGAAACATGTAACAATGATACCCATTGTCATCAGGGCACTTGGTACCATGTCCAAGAATTTTATAAGATACATCAAAAAATTGCAACTTCCTGCAATAACACCAGCATAACTGCAAAAAACTGCGCTACTTGGAATATCATATATCTTAAGAAGGTACGTGGTTGATACCTAGGACGCTAGCAGCAACCCTTATCAACCATCAGCACCAGTCAATGGTATTTTTGATGCCTTTTTGAATGTTCAGTTGACTGAGTTTCATGTTTAATGAATAAAGATAAATAAAATTATTTCTAATGTTTCCCTTTCTGATATGGCAGCATGAACAATAGTTGCAAACTGTTTACCAAATGCATTTACAAACAAAACAGATGACTAATGCTTTTTAATTTCTATCAAAATAGTGGTGTGGTATATTTTGTTCCTCCTCCTTCCCAATCCCAGAGTTATACATTACTAGACCGCAGTCTCAGCAGTGAAATTCTTATAACAGCAGTTTCTTCATTTGTCAGATGTGTGGTATTTTTAAGAACTGACAATTTTCCTTGTGTTTTACACAAAAAAATGAAGGAAGGTGATTGATCCTCTTTATTCACCAGCTTATTCTAAAGATACAATTTCCTTCCTTCCTTCCTCCTTCCTTCCTTCCTTCCTTCCTTCCTTCCTTCCTTCCTTCCTTCCTTCCTTCCTTCCTTCCTTTTCCAGCTAGACCATTATCCTCTCAGTTCCATTTAACCATCTGAGTTCTCCAAGCATGGGAAGAAACAAATCAGCAGGCTGTCTTATTTGCACAGTAATGAGTTTTGTCTACCAGCCTGTCCTAGACTGATTGAAATAACGATATTGCCTTCCAATACTACTGGTAAGTGTGATTGACAAAGCTGCGTGAAATATGCTTCAATTTTCCAGCTTTCTATCACCCCATCTTTTGAAAAAAATCAATATTATTTGAAAAGATAGTGTGTGTTCATTTTCAAATTGCTGAAATACTGGGAAGGGTAAAAGCATATTTGTCTGGCCTTGCCTGTTCTTATGTGTTGTTTTGTGGTAACTCTAGAACAAAATCAGCTTCTAATAAAACAAGAAGCCAGGAAAGTATACCAAACTTTTTCTGCATTTTGATGCTTTTGAATAAAGAGCTTCAATGAACAACATTTTTAACTAGGGAGGGTATTTTCCACATTTACCATTTTAAGCCCCAAAAGGCTTGGCTTTTTGACAGATTGGGTAGTGACAAGTTTTTTCCAGAGGCTTAGCATAGCCTTAGTTTATTAATGAGTGGGAGGTAAAAATTATCAATTCAAATTGTCATTTTTCTATTATGGCCTCTGAGAATCACAAAAATGGTCTGGTGTGACATTGATAGCCTATATTTACTTTAATGTAAAATTGAAATGAAACACCAAAACTGAAGCACATTATTCAATGCAAAAAGTTCATTTGCAGTATCCTTTTTAATGGGTACTATTTCTTTAGCATATTTAAAACCTATTATATCAGACAGATTGCTTTGTAAACTGATGACTGGATAATAGGAGGATGGGGAAGCTGAACAATTTGGAGGATCCTTGATGACTTGAAAAGAAGCTGGAAGTGAGATTAAAACAGCTGATTCTCCAGTTTTAATTCTAGTGGGTTTTGAGGTAAAGCTCCGGAGCTCATAGAAAGAAATAATATGATCTTCTGGAGAATGACATAATTTTGTCATTAGGTCTTCAGAGAACACTCTTGGTCAACATGAGATGCACATAATAATTCATGATAATTATTACTACACCACAGTAATTTGACTTTAATTATATCTTCCATCTCCAATTGGACAAGGATTATATTATAAATTGAATTCAGCTTGTTTTAATGATATTCATTATTATAAGTGTTTAAAGAAGGAGGTCAATGCTGACACATGACAGACTAAACAAACTTGGAATAATTCAGAGCAGCCCTTACTGATCCTCTTTTGGGGCTAAGAAAATGAACTGGCAGTTACCTTGTTCTAAAGCCTATGAATGACTCAGAGAAAACCTCAGACTAGTATTTCTCAACCTTAATAACGAAGATGTATGGCCTTCAACTCTAGCTAGGTTAACTGGGAAATTGTGACAATTGAAGTCTACACATCTTCAAGTTGCTAAGATTGAAAAATACAACCCCAGGCAATCAAGAAATTTCACTTATTGGCGTATGGAGTTAAGAAGACTCTTTGTCCTTTGCAGACTATTTGAGGGAGCTCTAATTATAGAATAATTAGGATACGGTCTTTCTGCTATGATCAGGTCCCATTTCTTGTTTCCCAGGCCAAGATGACAATCTGAGTTTTAAAAGTCATATATGAGAAATGTCATTTGCAAGATAGAATTTCAATTAGTCAGCAGATCTTATTTTCAACAAAATGTGATAGACTTCTGTTCCTTGCCTCAACATCTGGATTACTGAATTTGGTGATAACAGTTCTATTTTTTTTATTATCGAAGATACCAACATGGCAGTTACAGAAACCATATCTAACTTATGACCTTTTACATTCATGTTTTGAGGAAAAGTCACTATGCACTTAAATGATAAGATTCAACTCTATCTTCTTTTCTCCAAAGAGCTCAAGAAGTATGCATGATTCACATTTCCAATTTTCTGACAAATCTCAGAGGGAAGAATGATTGATCCAACTTTGCCCAGGGGTCAGATAAATGCGATAATTATCAGCCAATTGGCAATTGTGTAACCTGTTTGTGAAGTAAATTTAGATAAATTAGAAATGCAGGGGAGGATTATGTCCCAATTCAGTTTAAGTTATCTACTGATGCCAATAGGATTTTATCTCTCAATACAAGCAGAGGGTCATGTTGAAAATGAAGAGCTAAAGAATGAAATTTATTTAAAATCCACTGAATTAAAATTTGGTTTGGCTTTATGTTCATGTATGGCTCAATTGGGGTTCTAAAACTATTCCCATCAATGTTTACTACTACCCAGTATGACTCACTCATTTTGACAACTTCTTAGACCACTGAGAAAGCTAACCTATGGCAACACTGAGCTTGCCTGAATCTATGTGACAAATTTATTTTGCCAATGGAACGACTTGGAAGGTTTGGCATTCATGATGTCATTCTGAATCCTTAATCTTCTCAAGGCATTGCCATTTTCCGTCTTGATTGTCTTCTACGAGTACCATCTGGATCAAGGAAGGAGGAAGACAAACACCCACAGGCAATTTTTTAAAGTCCCCATGTTACCCAAATCAGCAGTTCAATTTTTCCTGTCATTTTTAATGATTTAACTGATGAATCAAAAGTCAGAAATAAGATTACCAGGAGAAATATCAACAACCTCAGATGTGCAGAAGATAACACTTTAATGGCATAAAATGAAAGGAACTAAAAAACTAAAAAAAAACCACCCCTCACCCCTAAGGTTGAAAGGGGAGAGTGCAAAAGTCTATATTAAAAAAAATAGGATCATGGCATTAGGTCCCATCATTTCCTGACAAATAGAATGAGAAGAAATGGAAGCAGAGACAGATTTTATTTTCTTGGGCTCTAAGATCAGTGTCTGCAGCCAAGAAATTAAAAGAGACTTGTAAAAAGAGTCCTGGTAACTAAGTGGTTAGAGTGCAGTATTGCAGGCAAACTCTGCCTACAGCCTAGAGTTTGATCTCAACATGGCTCAAGGTTGACTCAGCTTTCCATCCTTCAGAGGTCAATAAAATGAGGACCCAAGTTGTTGTGAGCAATATGCTGACATTGTAAACTGCTCAGTGAATGCCATAAAGCATTATTGGGTGGTATATAAGTCTAGGTGCTATTGTTATTGTTCCTTGGGAGCCTAACAATATATTAAAAAGTAGAGACATCAACTTGCTGACAATGGTATGTATAGACAAGGCTATAGCTTTCCTAATAGTAGTGAATGGTTATGAGAGTTGGACCATAGAGAAGACTGAGTGTCAAAGAATTGATGCTTTCGAATTGTGGCACTGGACAAGACTCTTGAAAGTCCCTTGGAGTGCAAGGAGATCAAATCAATCAATCCTAAAAGAAATCAATCTTGACTGTTCTTTGGAAGGACAGATACTGAAGCTGAAGCTCAAGTACTTTGCAATCAAATGAGAAAAGGGGACTCATTGGAAAAGACCATGATGTTGGGAAAGATTGAAGGCAACAGGAGATAGAAGAGGATGAGATGGTTAGATAGTGTCATTGATGCAATGAATTTGAATTTGTACAAACTCCAGGAGACAGTGGAGGTCGGTGACGGGGGCTAGCGTTCTATGGTCCATGGGATCCCGAAGACTGAACAACAACAAAATTAATGCCTTTACTAACAGTCCAGCACACTATCAATGCGGCTTTAGTTTAGTTCAGTATAGCTGAATATGCTGCAATGAATGTCATAAAATGTGAGAAATATATTTCTGTAATGTGCCAATTGTTTTGTGCAGATGCGGACATCATGCCAATATGTTGAATATAGAAGACAATTTTGTGGAACAAATTGACTTTAAAAAAAGTCACATTGTTTATCATGTTACAAATACTATACTAAGTAGATTGTTATTGCATTTGTGTTCCAATAAACAAGTATTTATGTGAGTTGTTGAGGTTACTAATGGAAGTTTTAACAGAATCCACATAACAAGGTTTCATAACAAAAGTTATTATAATTGTGAATGTAATGTCATTGTAGTTTCAAGGCATTTTTTTTGAGGATGTGATTTCAATTTAATTTTGGTACTTTGCAACTGTTTATCTGGAAGGATTTGTGTTTAACTAAGAGCCACCTATTCAGAATCCTGTCTTCTCCATTAATAGAGTATCAAATCAGTTCACAATCACCCAGCATATAAATAGCGATGAACACAAATGATTGGCAAAAGGGTACAATATATATATATGGACAGATTTTAGAGATCTGAGATTAATAGAAACAATCCTTGTGTGTACAGTTTAGAGGTTTGTCCATGTTTCATCCAAGTTCTGATCAATATCAATGAAAATATTGGAAAAGAATAAGTCCCATTATTTTACAGAATTATTAGTTCCACTAAAATAAATGGATCTTAAATTATTGTTGAATTAATTCTATTTGGTCTATTGCATCAAATGTAGATTTAACACAGAAATCAGCATGGATATGTCAAAAATACATCTTGGCAGCTTATCTTTATTTTGAATCAGGTAATAGATTTTAAGAATGCCACAGACATAACATATCTTGATTCAGCAAAGTATTTGACAAAGTACTCGATGCCATTCTGGGTAGGAAACTAGTTTAATGTGGGCTGAATTGCATAACCTGATGGTTTATGAGCATACTTCCTAAAAAAGCTTTCCACTGTTATAGCAAAACTCCTAAGCATAATCTTTGAAAAAGCTTTTAGAACCAGTTCCCTTCCCAAACTATGGTCACTAGCTATGGTCATCCCTGTCTTCAAAAAAGAAGAGCCCAGCCTAGTTGAAAATTACAGACCAATTTCTTTATGCTGCGTCACCTGCAAAGTAATAGAATTAATCAACCAATCCATCACCCTCCACCTTGAAACAAACAATCTACTCTCTAATAAACAACCTGGTTTCAGGAAAAAATTATCCTGTAATTTACAACTTCTTCACTGCAAAAACATATGGACTACAAATCTTGATCAGGGCAAAGCAATAGATGCAATTTATATAGACTTCTGTAAAGCCTATATAAAAGCATGTCAGTGGTACATGACAAACTTCTTCTAAAACTAAAATCCTACGGCATCTACGGACCCCTCCATAATTGGATAACAGCATTCCAAACAGACAACAAGTGGTCAAAATAGGCAGTGTCCTATCAAATCCCACTCCTGTCAGTAGCAGTGCCCCCCCCAAGGCAATGTTCTAGGACCAACACTCTTTATATTATACATTAACGACCTCTGTGACCATATTATAAGAAATTGTGTTCTCTTCGCCGATGATATTAAACTATTTAACACTACCAACAATGTGGCTACCCTTCAAAAAGACATTGACTTTGTGTCAGAATGGTCAAAAATTTGGCAACTCCAAATCTCAACCAGCAAATGCTCTGTCTTACACATTGGAAAAAAGAATCAGAATATTAAATATAAGCTTGATGGACATTACCTTGTAGATGACCCTCACCCGTCAAAGACCTTGGAGTTTTCATCTCAAACAATCTAAGTGCCAAAGGCCACTGCAACTAAATCGCCAAAAAGGCTTTAAGAGTTGTAAACTTAATCTTGCGTAGCTTCTTCTCCAGAAAGATTACACTACTAACCAGAGCATACAAAACATTTGCTAGACCAATTCTCGAATACAGCTCGCCTGTCTGGAACCCACACCTCATTTCAGACATTAATACAATTGAGCGTGTCCAGAAATATTTCACAAGAAGAGTTCTCCACTCCTCTGATTACAACAAAATACCTTAGGCCACCAGACTTGAAATCCTGGGTTTAGAAAATTTAGAACTCCGTCACCTTCGGCATGACCTGAGCATAACTCATAAAATCATCTGCTACAATGTCCTTCCTGTCGAAGACTACTTCAGCTTCAATCACAACAATACACGAACACACAATAGATTTAAACTTAAAGTGAACCGCTCCAATCTTGATTGTAGAAAATATGACTTCAGTAACAGAGTTGTTAATGCCTGGAATGCACTACCTGACTCTGTGGTCTCTTCCCAAAATCCCCAAAATTTAACCAAAGACTATCTACTATTGACCTCACCCCATTCCTAAGAGGTCTGTAAGGGGCGTGTATAAGAGCACCAACGTGCCTACCATTCCTGTCCTAATGTTCCCTTTGATTGTATCCAATTTGTATGGTTATTTCATGCTTATATTTATATAAGCCGGGATAGCTCAGGCAATAGAGAAGCCTGTTATTAGAACACAAAGCCTGCAATTACTGCAGGTTCGAGCCCGGCCCAAGGTTGACTCAGCCTTCCACCCTTTATAAGGTAGGTAAAATGAGGACCCAGATTGTTGGGGGGGGCAATAAGTTGACTTTGTAAAAAATATACAAATAGAATGAGACTATTGCCTTATACATTGTAAGCCGCCCTGAGTCTTCGGAGAAGGGCGGGGTATAAATGTAAACAATATATATATATATATACTGTTATGTTTGACAAATAAATAAATAAATAAAAATAAATAACAAGTAAATACAAAGCTGCTTCCAAATTTATACTCAAACAATGTTAACCAATGATTCCTTAAAAACTGGATAGAGCTACTAAGTGAGGTGCCATCATGTCTGGCCTTGAATCCTCTACATTTCAATATGTGTATTAATTGACTTAGAATAAGAAGTGAAAGAAATGACACAAAATTATATGCGACAGATAACAATCTAGGAGATGGCAATGGCATTCAAAATAATTTTCTTAGGTTAGAAAAACGAGCTAAAAGTAATATAAGAAGAGACTAAAGTAGTTTTGAGAACAAAAGATCTAGGACAGGGATGATAACACCATTCAAATATCTGAAACAGAAGACTGACAATAACTTTTCTATTGTCCTGGAATACAGGATATAATAATGGATTTACGAACAAAACAAGAACACCAATTCTAACTGCATATTAGAAAAATGTTCCAGCAATGATGCTAGAAAGGCAGAAGACTTATTTTCATTTGAGGTACTCAGGCAAGAAACTAGGTAGAGATACTTCGAATTGCATTTAACTTTGTTTCTATTTCTGATGTTGTATCTCGATAGGACCTTCCTCAAGCTCTCTATGATGAAGAGTTCTTCAGTAATTTATGGACCAAGCAAGCTTATACACCTTATTTCTTTGTTTTCCTGTTGGAAATAATGAGAAGATGTATAATTCATGAAGGCAATGTGTGGCTGTAGTAACATGTCATGATCTGAATTAAGGAAATTCTGTAAGGCAGCAGGCAGCAAAATATAAATAAAATCCAAATTTCTAGCTATTATTGATCATATTCCTTAGTGATACATATATGCTTTTTCTCATTTTTTTGCAGCTGAATTAATCTTAATGAAGTGAATTAACCCAGTTCAGAAAATTTGACTAAAACTGATTTGAATATTTGAACTGAATTGGATTGATTTTCTAAACCTAACTGCAATTTGAATCACATATTCAACAAACTGAATTGAATAAATTACACAAATTAAAGTAGACCTGATTCATATAGAGCTAATGTTCACCATATAATGAACATGTAAGTACTTTCCCCACACAAAATAGAGTACAGCCAAAATATGTTTTATATAAATTAATGAATTAGCTGAAGTGCTGAAATGATTTTGGCAGGGTCAGACTTCCATAAAAATTGAAACTATTATATCTGTTCCTTTAGGAAAAAAGACCTGCTGTAATAAATTAACACCTGTAATTAACCTAATCCACATTTCCTCAGTTCATATTATCCCAACTGTCAAACACTTGGCAAACCGGACAGAATAAAATAATAATAATAATGCAAAAAGGTATTTATTTTATGTGTATTTCCTGATTTTTGTTAGATTTGTAGTGGTATTGCTATTCATGTTTGCCAAGATCATCCTCTGTATATACTTCTGGAATCCTGAATGTTTAATGAAATCAAACAAAAATAATATTTTCCAGAATAGAACAGTTCTTCCACTGTTTCAAAATATTTTCAAAAATTGGAAATGTTTCTACCTCATCTCTATGGGACAGCAATAGCTTGCTACCTCAGCCAAGAATACCTAAACTAACACTTTTTCTGTTTGTCAAAAAATGTGCATGCTTCATTTTTCAGCCATACATTTTCTACTACTTGATCACCCTTAATTCCAGATCTATCAGACATATCACCTATCAACTGATATCTGGTAATAGGAAAACAAGACATAAAAACAATTTGTATCAATAATTATAATAGCAACAGCTTTCAGGAAGTGAAATTTAATAATAATTTGATGCATATTTTTCATCATAAATTCAGAAAATTCCCAGAGCCTAATTTCATGGTGTTAGCTTGTCCCTTTGTCTTTCTGCATTGTTTATTAGGGAGGATCTGTGCAGGGCACACAGAATTCTCCTGGAAATACCAGGAGTCACACACATTCTGGGCAGAGCATTCTGGTATGATTCCACACCAGTTTTCATATCTGCTAGCAACAGAGTGGTTCTTTCCCCCTTCTTTCCCCCTATTTGTCATGGTCTTCCACTTTAACAACATTAGAGAAGTCAGTGTGGTGTAGTGGTTAAGGTGCTGGCCTAAAAACCAGGAGATTTTGAGTTAAAATTCTGCCTTAACCATGAAAGCCAGGTGGGTGATTGGGTTGTTTTTGTGGGGAAACTGGGAAGAGGAAGGAGCATTATGTATAGTCATAACTTTGAGTTACTGATAAATAATAAAATAAAAATAAAGTAATAATTTAAAAATGTAATAAATAAATAAAAATAAACAACAGAAGAACATTATTGCGCTGTCAAAATTTGCCTTGCAATTTTTTTTTAATTTCCTTTCTCTGCAAAGCAACAAACAAAGTGTCCTCTGTTTTACCTTCCTCATTTTCAGATGCTCAAATGTCTTTTGAGTTTTTCTTGATGCTATTTTTTGCCTTATTGCTGGAGATACGGAAGGGGCTTCTGCTAATGCTGTGATTTCTATTGCATAGAATTCCATGTTCCCGTATATTAAATGACTTCCTCATAATCAAATAGGCTCAAGACCACTACTTTCTCCTCACAACAATTTCAGGCCTGCCCTCCTCTGCACAAAATGTCAAAAGAAGGACCTTTTTTATCAAACTGAGAACTGGTAAAAGAAAAAGAAAAACATTTTATCTATGATACTAAGGTGACCCAATTGTCCTGGTTTTGTTCTACCGTATTAATGCTGTCTACTAACTTTGGTCAATTAAACTCACCATGTTCTCTCATGGTGTTGGCTAACTGAATTTGCTGCTTTCAGTTTTCCTTTCTGTTTCACATTTTAATGGAAGCCTTTTCTTCATGATTGATTATCTGTGCTGACTCATAAGGTACATTGTGTTAGTGAAGAGTTTTAAACGTGAGATAATTGGAGAAATCTTAATTGAAACTGTTGGCAAATATAATTCCCTTATGGTCATTTTTAGACTAAGAATGTTTCATTAGAGATTTACAAACAAATTCTAGTGTCTGTACATTCTGTAAACATGTAGAACAATATTTTTGAATTCAAGTCATTAATTAGGTTCAAGCAGTTGAACTGCAAAGTTCTGCTTCTTCCGCAGGCAAACTAACCTGTGGAAGGAAATATCTAATGAGACAAATTCCATAAGCCTAATATTCATGAAAAAAGATAATACAACAAAGAAAATAGCTCAAGAATCCCATTAACCTGAGTGTGATTAAGTGTGGAGTGACTAGAGATTATAATTTAGGAATTATTTTGGATTATGATTGTTAGTTTTGATACCCTGCATTTTGTTCTGGGAAGTCGGGGTGGGGGGGTGGAGGGTAAGGGGGAGGGGAACTGGGGGGGTTTGAGGGTAGAGATGGAGTGATGGTTAATGTACAGGGATTATTGAAGATGTATAAATATAATTAATGTAGGGTCGGGTCTGCCCAGTTACCATTTTAGAACGGTGGGGAGGGAGAAAAGAGAGAGTAGGAGGTAGGAAAGAGGAGAAGAGGAAGGAAGAGAGGGAGAAGAGGGAGAAGGAAGGTGTAGGGTGGAGGGAGGAGAGGATGTAGATAAGAGAAGGAGAGGAAGGTTTGGAAAGTAAAAGAAGGTAGAAGAGGGAAGAGTGTTAAAAAGTGGGGTGGTGACTGGGCAAGCCCAACTAATTGTATATAACTGTACATTGGATGAATTATTTGATATGATTGTAAAAATAAAACTTTTTTTAAATAAAATAAAATAAAATAAAATAAAAAAAGAATCCCATTAACCTAAGTCTTTTAGTCCTTAGACTCGTTTTTGACATACCATAACAAACAAATACACAGGTGGAAGATCCAGAGTGACAAATGCCCCAATTCTAACCTATACAGTTTCTTTCTTTGTTAGTTAATTGAATTTCTGCAACAGTTTTTCACCACATGTGCTACTCAAATTAGGTAACGTTAAAACCAAATGTTAGAAGCAAATTCATTAAGTACATAGACACAGTCAGAAGAAAACTAAAAATCAAGTCACATCCACAGATTTCCCTGCCTCAGTTCCTTGATTCTGTGGCCAGCTTTGTGATGGAGTTCCCTAGCCTAGACTAATGATTATAAGGAACTTCAATCTACCTTCTCTGGGCCTCCAATCAGATATGGTTCAAGAGTTAACAGCCACCTTGGCAGTTACAAACTGGACTCAAGTTATTAAGGGCCAAAATCATAGTGGTGGTCACCATTTAAATCTGTTTGTTAAGCTTTGGGTAGATTTTGGCAATCTGATCTGAGTTAGGCGATGTTAACATCAGTCCCCTGCCAGTCCCTTTTGAAGTATCTAAAAAGTGAGATTTAGGGTTTTGCTTTCTACATGATTGTTGACACTGTAGATTTTCTTTTAGTTTATTTGCCTTCATCTCCAGGGAGAATTGAGAGCAGTTTAACATTTTGTTGTTTATTAGGAGAGCAGTCAACTGTTAAAAGTTAGATGCCAAGCTAATAATTTGCAAACCCGTAAAGCAAGAAACTCATCTTACTTAACAGAAGAACTGTCCTCTAAGAAACAAGAAGCATTTGCAGATATCTAGACTTTTTAAGGATCCTGAAAATGGACTGATTTACATGGGGGGGAAAAAACTGGTTTTGTTTTCTTTTTCAAGTATGGGCAAGGGGTAATAGTAGGGGAAGAGCATAGAAGCCTTAGTCTTAACTAAAGTATACTGTGGGATGGAGGCTGCATCACAGGGAAGTTATGGATATCCGGGCTGCTTTAATAATAAAGATTTTTTAAGACTTCAATTTCAAAGCAGCCTGGAAATTCATATCATCCCCTTGATGCAGCCTCCAGCCTAGTTCAAAATATCAGAAAAAGATTCATGAGGAATTTTCTCTACATTAATACATTATGTTGAGAAAGGGTTGAATCTGACTTTAGGAGAAATGTCTTAGCTCTTGCTTCAAGCAGAACAATTTATTTGATTTATGTGTTGGCCATTTCCTTTGGAAAAGGAGATGGTAGAAAAGAAAGCGGGATAATGTAATGCTACTATGATCTTCAAAGCCTCCTCCTCCTCCTCCTCCTCCTCCTCCTCCTCCTCCTCCTCCTCCTCCTCCTCCTCCTCCTCCTCCTCCATTGGAAAGAAAAGCATTTGGAAACTTAGGAGATTCTCATTCACTTCTGGGCTTTTATTTGCCAGCCATTCCCTCCCTCCCAATACCTCTGCATCTTTTAAGCCTTGAATATATTATATTGGGGAAAGGATTTAATAAAATAGCTATTTTCATGTTCTACACCTTTCTAAATGTCTTTAAGGTCTTAAGTATAAATAAGTTGAATAAATCGTTCTGAATATAACTGCAGCCTTGTACAGCCAACTAGGATATCAAATGACTTAACAGATTGTTTCTTTCACTGTTATCTTATTGTTAAGCTCACTCAGCCTGAAAACTCTTTAAACTAGAGAGTTACCTTTTGGAAGGAAAAAGGCACTTGTAATCAGCAGTAGAATATTAATATCAAATGAAATTAAGTGTTCACTGTTTTTGTTAAGAATATGGGTCTAAATGTCAATTTGTTTCCTTATCTTATTACCAGCACAATGCTCCCTCAAGTACTTTCAGTAGGTCTGCATGCACTCCCTTAGAAAACTGAGGATGGCAATCTTTTCATTCCTGTCTCCAGGTAAAATTGCCCCACATTTACACCAAATAGTACAAAGTTTGGCAATCTCACTCTGAGATCGTCCAAGCCCTTACATTCTTGTGACAATTCATGTTAGATGTCAGCGTAATCCTAAGAGTGCTGAAATCTTATGAGTATTCATGTGAGATCATCAAAATCTCACAAGACAATACACATTAAAATAAATAATTTGAATAGTTATTGTGCTTTTTGGAGGCCAGAGAAAGTTTGATGCAGAAGAATTCTATATTTCTGTATTATTCATACTGCTCAAATTTATATCTAAGTTCACTTTGATTGACAATGTTGTGACCATGGCACTTGTTTAACAACTCCCCCCCCCAAAAAAAAAATACTTGGCAAATTTATTTTTATTCCTTTTAAAATAGGTTTGAATATGATTAGATAAAATCCAATATGGTTTCCAGATATGCTAAAATTGTAACTGAGGAGTGGTTTGGAAGAAGGACTTTGGACTTCAAACCAAAGTTAAATCCACTGGTTAATCAACCCCAGAGTTGTTTATAGCAATAGTAAGGAGTCCAATATGCTTTTTACAAAATCCAGAATACTAGACTAAATAATCAAATATTTTGATGAGAAACACCCATTTAAGGGCTGCATACTGTATTAAACACAGATCTTGTTCTTTACTCTCCTGGAGTAAAGTAAAGTAAAGCCTGTCATCTCCATCAAGCTTTATGTGATTTGTAATAGCAGGGTGATAGTTCTTGAGGGAAAATGTTTTTTTTTATATATTAATAACATTAGCAGAATAATGATCTCAACATACCAATACGTGGCTAGAATGATATTCACTGAGCTTAGGAAGTTGTAATAAACTTGTAGTTTGGTGTCAGTTACATCAAATAATGATCAGCAAGGGCCCAAATAAAGAACAAATATGGAGCTTCTCTAAGATTTATATGCCTGAAGAACTGAATTGGAAAATAACATAAGATCACTAGAGGGCACCAGAATCCTCAAGTTCCAAGTTTCATCCACCCATTTCTCACCAACTTTGGGAAATTTCTTCAAAAACATTTTCTTTCTGTCTTTATCCATTTGAATGGATACAGGGGTTGGAAAGGAGAGAGAAGGCATCCTGGCAATAGAATTAAACCTAACTCAAGCACAGTTAATAAAAGGCCGGGGATTATTTGTGAATCAACAAGAACAACAGCCACCAATCGTTTGGAAAAGAAATATTTGAGATGGTAAAAAAGAATCAAGTCAACTCAACACCTGTTTTAATAGGAAACCCTGCGAATAAAACCAAATAAAACTCTTAACACTGTCTGGTGCAAAGGATGATTAACCCACAATATGTATTCCTAAAACTAGCTGCTAGGTAATCAGAAGGAGGACTAATTCCCTTGCTCTGATGGGAATAGTTTAAGATTATCACCAAATGCACTCATTAGTTTTATAAGCACATCCAAAGATGTATTTAGACTGCATTTTCAAAATAGAAAATAAATCTCAACACACAAATACAAACACACATACATACACATACCAAAACCCAACAAAGATCCATTCTGTACTGCAGGTTGGTCTCCTATGCTGCTCCTTGCTGTTCCTGAAGCTGACTTAAATTTCAACCAAATTGCATCTGATTGGCAATGAGCTGGGGGCAGATTTGTGCTCTGTCTGGACCACAGAACAGAACATGATTGGTTGTCCCAAAGGTGCTTTTTCTGGAGGCAACTGGAGTTTCTTGTTGCCTCCAGAAAAAGCGCCTTTGGGACAACCATGACCTGAATGACTGTGAATCTCTACAGATTTTTAATCTGATTGGTTGTTCCCATGATTTCTGCCCTTCCCATCATTACAGGGAAGACAGGTCTCAGTGGTTGATTCCTTTGTGGGTGTGTCTACCAGCCCCTGCATTTTCATTTTAGGGATTTTTTCCCTCCTCACCAGTGTCCATTTTTCCCCTTCATATTCAATGTTTGGACATTGAAATTATTCTTCATCCAACAGCTGTTGGATATGATTGTAAAAATAAAACTTTTTTATTTAAAAAAAAAAAGAAATTATTCTTCATCCTGTCTTTCCACGTTCTCCCCTTTAACATTAACATACCTATATAAAGAAAATGGTACATGAAAATTCATAACAAAAATTGTATAAATCAAATGTATTTATTTATTATGATATTTATACTTTGCTTTTGCTCAACTGATATGATTCCTCATATTTTTCCTCATAGTAAATTGAGCTGGAATAGGACAACTGGCTGAAAAATCATTCAGTGGAGACTTTAATCTGATTTTTCCTAGTCCAAGTAAAAAAATTTGCCATTAAAGTGCACTGGCATGTAATGTAAATTGAATAAACTGATAGAGAAACATGGCCCCAAAACTTGTAGTTGGCCAAAGAAAATAGAACAATGCCAAAATAGACAGATTTGCTGTTTTCCTTTTGGAGCAGTTTTTCATATTCTATAGGAACGATAAAAGTTAAGCATGATTAACAATGCATGTTCATTCTCTATGCAGAAATACAGCTGTTGTGGTGGAAAATCACACATTTCTCTAAGGTGAAAGGTGCAGTTCCATATCTGCATACAAAAAATTATCCCTTCATTGGTCAAAGAACTTCACATAGATGTTCCTATTTATGTAAGCCTTATAGCAAATTTGCAAAGTAGTTGACTAGTGCATCCCCTGTATTTCTTTTTTATTATTATTTTTAGTTTGTTGTCTCACCTTTGTTATTTTTTATAAATAACTCAAGGTCACAAAAATTCTTAATTCTCCTTCCTCCCTTCTATTTTCTCCATAACAGCAACCCTATTAGATGGGTTTGTCTGAGAGAGAGTGACTGGCCCTAAGTCACCCGACTGGTTTTTATGTGTAAGGTGAGACTAGAACTCACAGTCTCCTGATTTCTAGCTGGTGCTTTAACTACTAGACCAATTTTTCATGAGGCCATTTCATTGTGCTAGGACAGATGTTGTAGGTGTGGCATTCAAATAAAAGAAAGACAAATGAGGAGGTATGAATGTTGCACCTAAATATGTTTGCATTATCCAATATATATTGATAGGTGAATTGTTTCTGGATGGTTTATGTACTGAATAGGAATAAGTATCTAGGAGAGAAGTATCAGCTCTAGGTAAATCACTATACTTTCAAATGTTGGAATTGTCCTTTAAAGGCTAGGGGCCAAAACATACTCAGTTGCTACTGAATGAAGCATATCAGTTCAGTAATAATGGGAAAAGTCAGCGTAAGAAAGAGAGAAACCGGCCTGGGATCTGAACAGATGCAGTACATTTTGTAACATTTTGTTATCCCCTTTAATATGTTAGTATGCCTAAATAAAACTTTGGCCAATATCATCATTCATATATGGACATTCTCTGTCTATTATCTCCCTACATTTGGCTTCCTTTATGTACTGATCATCTAACCAGTTGAATATTTTATTTGGACAAGAAGGCAGAACTGCAGGACATAGATGAATGAAGATAATCCTTTGGTTTCATAGCAAAATAGTATCATCCCAGTTGGCTTGAATGGATGCTTACAAGCGACTAGGACCTGGTCCTATTGTTAGGCAAAAGGGTATATTTGCATGAGGGAAGACAAGAAACAAAGATTAAAAAAATAAACAGATGGTCTGTGCCTATCTGTGAACTTCCTAAAACACAGTGTCCCATCATTTATGCTTAAAATTCATTCTACTGTCTCTTTGGTTGATTTTGGTATATAGGAGGAAATTAGATTGTTCTTTAGGCTGGCTCTCATCCTTTGTCTTAGATTGTTGTTAGTGTGACATTTGTGGAGAAAATAAATAGAAGTTAATAAAGACAGTGAAGCCCTGGCATGGAGAAAGTGATAAAATACAAATCTGCATCAATTCTCATTTGACCAATTTAATTTTGGGATGGTTGCAAGTTAATATTAATGGTAAACAGAAGCATGTTAGGATGAAGAATGTACTGCAGAGAAATCAACATTTGCAATATTTAAGTTCAGCCACAAAAATGATTTACAGGGGGAAAATAAATTTATTGAAAATAAATTTGCAAATAATAATATATTGGAAAATGCAGAAAAACAGTAGAGTGAGTAGGTAAATAATGAAATACCACATCAAGGAATGGGACACAGTAGAGAAGACACAGTTCTGAACTAGAAAAAAAATGTACGTTTTGTTGGAAGAGAGAGAAAAATCCCAATACAGATTCTCAGTTGGAGAAAAAAAAATATTTGGAAAACAACAGTGAAATATATGGAATTAATAACTATCACCAATGGGTATTTTCATTATGATATTTATTATAATATTGTCACAAATATTTTAGTACTGATAATAAAAGCTGCAGCTATGATCCCATCTATGTTTTTCAGAGGACAAAGCAGCAAAACCTTAATTGCATGTATCTATGGATAGTATCTGTAATCCCAAAATATGGGAGGGGGATCCTTACTTAATCAGAAAACCAACCCATTTGAACCTTGAGTTACTTTTTGCAAATGGTGAATAAATAGGCTACAAAAAAGTGCACCATTATGGAACATCTATACACTCACACATACAGTCTGTCACCCATATTATATTTTATAATCTATAATGGGCGGTTACTTAATAACATTTAGATATATTTTTTTACCATTTTTGTGTTTCAGGACAGTTCCTAACACCCACTTTCCTGCCTTGTTGTCTTAATCAGATTCAGGTGGAATTATTCATTCTTGGCTTGCACAATCATTTCCTGTGGTGCAGGCTTATTGTTAACATTTCCATTCTGACATGGCTCAATTTTACTCTCAGTTTACTGTATTCATTATAAAAGATACGACAAGATGAGACACAGCGGTGAAATGAATCTATTGTACATGTGGTTGTCATAGCTAAATAGTGCAAATCATTTTCCTCAAGTATTACGTTTGTAGACATAGCGGCAAGCTGTTTAAAATCATTTAGAAATGCTTCGCTATCATGTGTGGATATGCATGCATGCACATGCGTGCAGTCCTATGTAAAGGGTTATTTAAAAAAAACATTTCCCATGTACTTAAATATAAATTATATTTGGTTTGTTGTTGTTTTTTAAAAAACTGAGCCCTATGACTAAGCAGAGCTCACAGGGGATGATTTTGCATTGGTTGAAGAAACATCTGCATAATTCATGCTGGATAGTCATACAGCTGAAATAAATAGAGGAAAAAAGTAATTTTGAAGAAAATCCATAATCAATTTGTGAGACCAAACTTGTTGCCAAGGTAGTACAAGCTGCAGAGCCAAGTTTCCCTATACAGTACATCAATTTACCTTCTAATTAAATTAAACGCCTACTTCTTCTAGGGTAACAGACATTTATCTTTGTTCCCCAATGAAATCTAAATTTTCTACGGTTGTTGGTTAACACACAAGTAATTCCTTTGAGCTACAGATGGCTCTCAATTGTAAATTTGGAGAAGATTCCATGCTGATTCAGTGTCTAATTTCAGCTAAACACACACAAATTGCAGTATATATTTAAAATATTAGAATCCATGTATCCAATATATATAAGTGATTCAATATACCTGCACTGAGCAGGATTTACATGGGTGTTACTATAATGTTCTTTAGTTACCCCAACTAGCAGCTTTCTATTTAACTGTTCAAAATGGTACAAGACTACTATGGTTACTAGAAGAAGATGAGAAATTTGAGGAAGATTACATATGAGTGGCAATATTGTATTGCTTGTTAATTTATTTTGTGATTTGAAGCACTGAGTAATTCTTTACCATATTTTAGAGGGAAAGGGTCAGTGGTTTTATATTTGGTGGCTCTTGAATAGAATAGAATAAGATAGAATAGAATTTTTTATTGGCCAAGTGTGATTGGACACACAAGGAATTTGTCTTGGTGCATACGCTCTCAATGTACATAAAAGAAAAGATACGTTCATCAAGAATCATAAGGTACAGCACTTAATGATAATCATAGGGTACAAATAAGCAATAAGGAAACAATATCAATATAAATATAAATCATAAGGATACAACCAACAAAGTTACAGTCATACAGTCATAAGTGGAAGGAAATGAGTGATGGGAATGATGAGAAAATTAATGGTAGTGTAGACTTAGTAAATAGTTTGACAGTGTTGAAGGAATTATTTGTTTAACAGAGTGATGGCGTTCGGGAAAACAGAGTGATGGTGTTCTTGTGTCTAGTTGTTCTGGTGTGCAGTGCTCTATAGCATCGTTTTGAGGGAGGAGTTGAAACAGTTTATGTCCAGGATGTGAGGGGTCTGTAAATATTTTCACAGCCCTCTTTTTGACTCGTGCAGTATACAGGTCCTCAATGGAAGGCAGGTTGGTAGCCACTGTTTTTTCTGCAGTTCTAATTATTCTCTGAAGTCTATGTCTATCTTGTGGGTTGCAGAACCAAACCAGACAGTTATAGAGGTGCAGATGACAGACTGTAATTCCTCTGTAGAACTGTATCAGCAGCTCCTTGGGCAGTTTGAGCTTTCTGAGTTGGCACAGAAATAATAATAATAATAATAATAATAATAATAATAATAATAATAATAATAATAATAATAATAATAATAATAATTATTATTATTATTATTATTATTTGTATACCACCCTTCTCCCGAAGGACTCAGGGCGGTGAACAGCCAAAATAAAATACAAAAGGAACAATGCATACAATTCTAAGAACAACCCTTAAAAAATTAATTCAAATGGCCAAATTTAAAATACAATAACACCCTATAAAATTGACAAAAATTTAAAACCCATAAAATCAAATTAAAAATTTTTAAAATCAAGCCAGAAAGAAAGCTATGACTCTGGGCTAAAGAAGTGAGGTGGCAGTTATCATCTATGACTTGTTATTGACTTGTTATTGGAGATACCGTATATACTCGAATATAAGCCGATCCGAGTATAAGCCGAGGTCCCCAATTTTACCCCAAAAACTGGGGTAAACTGGGGACTCGAGTATAAGCCGAGGGTGGGAAATGAGGCACCTACCGGTTGGGGAAACCCTCCCTCCCTCAGCTGAGAAGGCTGGCGGCCCCGCCCGCCTCTCACTGCACCGCAGGGCTTCCCGCTACCGTCCGGTAAAATGTGAAAAAAAGAAAAAGAAAAAAAACTCGAGTATAAGCCGTATATACTCGAGTATAAGCCGAGGGGCTTAAAAAAAAACAAAACTCGAGTATAAGCCGTATAGACCCGAGTATAAGCCGAGGGGACGTTTTTCAGCACAAAAAACGTGCTGAAAAACTCGGCTTATACTCGAGTATATATGGTAATCAGATGTGACACTCTTTGCTATAAATTTGACTCTAGAGAAGCAATTGGGATTGTTGTTATTTTACCTTTCCTATTGCACAGCATCTTCTGTGCCATAGCTGCTGGATTTTATTGCTATGTTGGTGGTTCAAACCCCAAGGCATATGATTCTTTAGGAATTTCAATCTAATCCCGAGTCTCATTAAGATAAAGCAGCACTGAAATTTGATTAGATAAATAAATAAAGGCGAAGAAAGATCTTACTGGTATCAATTATGAATATGTACCATACATGATCAAACACATTTGCAACCCACATTCAATACTCAAGTTCAAGTTAGGGAGGATTCACATTTATCGAGTAGCATGAACTTTGCTCCCAATGACATATGTGATTTGCCTGCAACTAAAACATTAGCAAGTCCACTGCCCAAATGTATGGGCTCCTTTGAAGTGCCATCTGGAACTATCAATCACTTTGTCATATAATGTATTCTTAATGCCAGTTTACATTTCTCTGGAAAGGTCATACATTTTGCTTTACATATATTTGGCACCAGGAGCCATACTTTGAAAGCCCAACAGTCCATATACCATACATGGCCCAATTTTACTTGCTATAAATAAGACTCACTTTATTTGTTGCAATAGATTTTTGTGTCTACAGAGCTTGAATGTAAGACATATTTGTTTTTCTTTGTTGCTTTGATATTTTAAACCATCAACATAATCCAGAACTCGTGACAAAAATAAATTTATAATGATCCAATCAAGCTTTTAAATAAATGACATGTAATTCATTTCCAATTCACTCAAAACAAGCCAATGCATATAGCAGCTTACCTGCTGTTATTCACATCACAATCCAAATAGGATTTCATATCTTTGGAACTTACTCTAAGGGCTTCCACACATACACATTCTATGAATAGAATTACACTATTATAGAGCATTACTCAACAAAGAGCTGTTCATGTTTGACTGCATTTTCAAGGATGAGCATTTAAGAAATTCTCATATGCAAAATTTTATTTGGTTGTACTTCATCTACCAAACCAGTCTTGGAGGACACAGAAATAATTTAATTAATCTTTGAATACCATAAACATATTATCATAGTAAGCTGTATATTTTACACAAATTCATCTGTATAGCACATTGCAAACTCACAAATTACAATCATCTACAAATAGAAAATGAATACTGAACATGGGGTGAAGTCCGACCGGTTTGGACCGGTTCAGGTGAACTGGTGGTGGACAGTTGGCCTGGGTCGCTGAATTGGTAGCGACTGCTGGCTGGCCACGCTCCTGAACCGGTCCCTGGTCACAGCTCACTCACCCTGCCCAGTCTCTGCTCTTCAGCTTGCCTGGTTAAAGTGCTGCATGCACCCCAACTGAGCGGCCCTGATCTGCCCGCCAGGTAAGCCTGCGAGTTGTAGCCTAGCTAGTTGCCCCTGCCCCACACCATCCCAACCTGCCACCCCTACTCCCTTCCCTGAGGCCCGCAGCCCTGCCTTCCCTGCAGCCTTCTCGGTGTCCCAATGGCCATCTTGCAAAGGCAGGCAAGTGGAAGGCCATGTGGAAGGCAGGCAAGCATGTCGGGGCCACGGGCCACAGGGAAGGGAGCAAGCAGCCTACTCCCTTCCCTGCATCCCTGCCATTCTTGCCTTCCATGTGGCCTTCCCAGCAGTCCCCATGCCTGCTTGCCTTTCGAGGTTGGCATCCAGCCTGGCCAGTGGGTGGGCAGGTGGCCCTTGGTGAAAACGAAGGTGCTGCATTGGGGCTGAGAGGGTCAGTGGTACCATGGTGGTGCTCCGGGAGGGCAGGCAGATGTCCCGGGGCTGCTGCACATTCACCCACCCCGTTTCTGCAAAGGCAGAGCCTGCCCCCTGCAGGGTGATCCAAAGAGGGGAGGGAGAAGCTGCAGAAAAGACCACCTCCTACCTGCGCCCACGTGCCTCCTGTGCCAGCTCCATGGGGCTTGGGGCTCCAAAGCAGCCTACTGGCTTTCCACCCAGCTACCTGCCTGCTCTCTTTGCAGATCGTCATGGCCGACCTCCGGCCATGACCAGTGCTCTGGGGGAAGGAGGCTCGGACAGAGCACCACTTTCCACCGGCAAAGAAGTGAAGCAAGAAGTGCAGAAGTTGCACAGCAGCCCCCTGTGCTGGGAGAGGGCCGCGGTGCTTTTCCTTGGGCCTGGGCAGCTGCACTTACCTGGGCAGGACAGTGCGGATAGCCCTTCATCTTGGCGAAGATCAGGTCACCGCAGTTGTAGCTGTATGGCTGGCTGGACATGGTGCAGTTGGACAGGCTGATGCAACTCCCACCGAGTTGCCCTGGCCAAGTGATTGCCGCAGCTCCCCAGCAACAGGCACACCAGGGCCGCCTTGCCCGCCACCTCTGTTTGCTGTGCTTGGAAGAAGCCGCCTTTGCCCTTGCTGCCCTCCCTCCCTCCCCACCCTCCTTCCCCACCTGGCTGCAGTCATCTGCCTTCCTTCCCGAATCACCACTTCGTGGTGGGAAGGGAGGGCAGTGAGAATGGCGGCAGCCCTTTCAAGCACAGCACACAGAGGTGGAGGGCAAGGTGGCCCAGGCATGGCTTTTGCTGGGGAGATGCGGCGATTACTCGGCCAGGGTGGCCTTAGTGGGAGCTGCATTGACCTCTCCACCCATGCCATGTCCCACTCTGGCTGGCTGCACAACTACAAGTGTGGTGACCTGATCTTTGCCAAGATGAAGGGCTACCTGCACTGGCCTGCCTGGTTAAGCACAACCACCCAGGCCAAAAGGAAAGTGGGCTCCAGGGTGGCGTGGCCAGGCCTGGCCCTCTCCCTGCGCAGGGATCTGCCACCCGCCCAACCACCAGCAAAGAGAGCAGGCAGGTGGCTGGGTGGCTGGATGGGAAGCCAGTAGGCTGCTTTGGAGCCCCAAGCCCCATGGATCTGTCATGGGAGGCACACAGTCCCAGGTGGAAGGCAGCCTTTTCTGCAGCATCCCCCTCTCCTCTTTGGATTGCCCTGTAGGGGAAGGGCTCTGCCTTTGCAGAAACAGGGTGGGTGGTTTGTACAGAGGATTGGTGGGTGGGATGCGTGGTCCTTCAGGATGGAGAGCAGGGCAAGAGAAGGGTCCAAGGTTTGCTTGGGCAGTCAAGCCAGATGGCAGCGGGAAACTCAAAGATTCTGCTTCAGAAGGGCAGAATGTGCTTCAGAATGTGCAGCTCCTGGCTCTAACAGTGAGTGACATGAATGATGTCAAGTGGGCAGCACCCACCTGGTCACATGATCACCAAGCCATGTCCACCAAACCATTCCCACCAAGTCATGCCCATAGAACCGGTAGGAAAATTTTTTGGATTTCACCACTGGTGAAAGCTACTTGGTGTAAAATTAAATACATTCCATTCTTCTTTCATTATTTACAAATGTACATATGAAATTAAGAGAGATAGTTTGGTATTATGGTTAAGAAGCTTGAAACTGGAAATCCATGAATTCTAGTCCCACCTTAGGCATGAAGCCAGATGGGTGACTTTGCACCAATCACTCTCCCTGTCAAACTAATCCTGAAAAGCCTTCGCAAGAAAATTGCAGAGAATAGTCTAGGCAGTTGTCAGGAGAGAGAGAAAAAAAAAATCTCAAAGGCACACATGTGCATACGAACGTAAACATATGAAAATTAACATAAGATTTGCTTTACTTGGTTGAAATACACAATGTAGGGAAAATAAAACAGCATATGGCTTTCTGTACAATCAATGATCAGGCAAATGCTCTACTCTACTCTCTCTACTCTACCCTACTCTACTCTACCCTACCCTACCCTACCACACCACACCACAATATACTATAAATTAAACCATATCATACCATACCATACCATACCATACCATATCATATCTATTTATTTATTTTGTCGAGTTCATATTATTTATTTATTTATTTATTTGTTCGTACTTTTATACCACCCTATCTCCCTAGGGACTCAGGGCGGTTTACAGCCAAATAAAACATATATATATATACAGAATAAAACATTAATTTAAAAAACTTATTAAATAGGCCGAATATTGAAAATAGAAATATAAATAATAAAACCCCATTAAAACCAGATTTAAAATTTAAAAATTCTAGTCCAGTCCTGCGCAAATAAATAGATGTGTCTTAAGCTCGCGGCGGAAGGTTTGAAGGTAGGAAATTGGCGAAGTCCTGGGGGAAGCTCGTTCCAGAGGGTGGGAGCCCCCACAGAAAAGGCCCTTCCCCTGGGTGTCGCCAGTCGGCACTGCCTAGCCGATGGCACCCTGAGGAGTCCCTCTCTGTGAGAGCGCACGGGTCGGTGAGAGGCAATCGGTGGCAGCAGACGGTCCCGTAAATAGCCTGGCCCTATGCCATGGAGCGCTTTGAAGATAATTACCAAAACCTTGAAGCGCACCCAGAAGGCCACAGGCAGCCAGTGCAGTCTGCGCAGGAGAGGTGTTACTTGGGAGCCACGAGGGGCTCCCTCTATCACCCGCGCAGCTGCATTCTGAACTACCTGGAGTCTCCGGGTGCTCCTCAAGGGGAGCCCCATGTAGAGAGCATTGCAGTAATCCAGACGAGATGTCACAAGAGCATGAGTGACCGTACATAGGGCATCCCGGTCTAGAAAGGGGCGCAACTGGCGAACCAGGCGAACCTGGTAAAAAGCTCTCCTGGAGACGGCCGTCAAATGGTCTTCAAAAGACAGCCGTCCATCCAGGAGAACGCCCAAGTTGCGCACCCTCTCCATTGGGGCCAATGACTCGCCCCCAACAGTCAGCCGCGGCTGCAGCTGACTGTACCGGGATGCCGGCATCCACAGCCACTCCGTCTTGGAGGGTTTGAGCTTGAGCCTGTTTCTCCCCATCCAGACCCGTACGGCTTCCAGGCACCGGGACAGCACTTCGATAGCTTCGTTGGGGTGGCCTGGTGTGGAAAAGTACAGCTGAATATCGTCAGCGTACAGCTGGTACCTCACACTGAAACCACTGATGATCTCACCCAGCGGCTTCATATAGATGTTGAACAAGAGGGGCGAGAGAATCGACCCCTGCGGCACCCCACAAGTGAAGCGTCTCGGAGCCGACCTCTGCCCCCCCGTCAACACCGTCTGCGACCGATCGGAGAGATAGGAGGAGAACCACCGATAAACGGTGCCTCCCACCCCCAATCCCTCCAACCGGTGCAGCAGGATACCATGGTTGATGGTATCGAAAGCCGCTGAGAGGTCTAATAGGACCAAGGCAGAGGAATAACCCCTATCCCTGGCCCTCCAGAGATCATCCACCAACGCGACCAAAGCCATCTCAGTGAAGTATCCGGGCCGAAAGCCGGACTGGAACGGGTCTAGATAGATGGTTTCCTCCAGGTACTGGGGTAGTTAGATAATATATATAAGTATAAGCATGAATTGAATACATAAAATGAATACAATTAAAGGGAACATTAGGACAGGGACGGTAGGCATGCTGGTGCTCTTATGCACGCCCCTTATTGACCTCTTAGGAATGGGGTGAGGTCAACAGTAGGCAGTCTTAGGTTAAAATTTGGGGGATTTTGGGATGAGACCACAGAATCTGGTAGTGCATTCCAGGCATTAACAACTCTGTTACTAAAGTCATATTTTCTGCAATCGAGTTTGGATTCTCTTTAAGTTTGAATCTATTGTGTGCTCGTGTATTATTTTGGTTGAAGCTGAAGTAATCATTGACAGGAAGGACATTGTAGCAGATGATTTTATGAGCTATGCTCAGGTCATACTGAAGGCAGCGTAGTTCTAAATTTTGTAAACCCAGAATTTCAAGTCTGGTGGCATAAGATATGTTTTTTTTTTATTTTGTCACAACAGTATACACAAACATCAACATAAAACAACAAAACATCATATAAACATAGATATAAGCAAAAGTATGCAACAACTATATTAATTTGATATAAAGAAAGGAACAATAGGACAGGAACAGTAGGCACTTTTGTGCTCTTATGCACGCCCCGTATAGTCCTCTTAGGAATGGGGTGAGGTCAATAGTAGACAGTTTTTGGTTAAAGCTTTTGGGATTTTGAGAAGAGACCACAGAGTCAGGTAGTACGTTCCAAGTGTTAACAACTCTGTTACAGAAGTCATATTTTCTGCAATCAAGATTGAAGTGGTTAACAGTAAGTTTGAATCTATTGTTTGCTCTTGTATTATTGTGATTGAAGCTGAAGTAGTCTTTAACAGGAAGGACATTGCAATAGATGATTCTGTGTGTTAAGCACAGGTCTTGTCGGAGTCGGTGGAGTTCTAAGTTTTCTAATCCCAGGATTTCAAGTCTGGTGGTATAAGGTATTTTGTTGTATTCAGAGGAGTGGAGAACTCTTCTTGTAAAATATTTCTGGACGCATTCAATTGTATTAATGTCAGAGATGTGGTATGGGTTCCAGACAGGTGAGCTGTATTCAAGAATAGGTCTAACAAATGTTTTGTATGCTCTGGTTAGTAGTGTAGAGTTTTTGGAAAAGAAGCTGCATAAAATTAGGTTTACAACTCTTAGAGCCTTTTTTGCTATGTAGTTGCAGTGGGCTTTGGCACTTAGATCATTTGATATGAAAACTCCAAGGTCTTTAACAGGGTGGGGGTCATCTGTAAGGTAATGTCCATCAAGCCTGTACTTAGTGTTTGGATTCTTTTTCCCAATATGTAAGACTGAGCATTTGCTGGTTGAGATTTGAAGTTGCCAATTTTTAGACCAATCGGATACAAAGTCAAGGTCTTTTTGAAGGGTAGAAGTATTGTTGGTGGTGTTAAATAGTTTGACATTGTCAGCAAAGAGAACACAATAACTTGAGATAAGGTCACAGAGACTTGCCCTCCAATGGATCCTTGTTAAAGGATTTAAAGTGGATTCATTCCAATTACTGGGCCTCGAAAGAGTCCTGTATTGTTATTTTTCGTCACTACCTCCCCGCGTCGGGAGTGGGTAATTTGCACGCCTGCTGCCTTCCTTGGATGTGGTAGCTGTTTCTCAGGCTCCCTCTCCGGAATCGAACCCTGATTCCCTGTTACTCGTGGTAACGGGGTTGTTGTGAGCAGAGGAGTGGAGGACTCTTTTTGTGAAATATTTCTGGACGCACTCAATTGTATTAATATCCGATATGCAGTGTAGGTTCCAGACTGATGAGCTGTATTTGAGAATTGGTCTAGCAAATGTTTTGTATGCTCTGGTTAGTAGTGTAATCTTACTGGAGAAGAAGCTATGCAAGATTAGGTTTACAACTCTTAATGCCTTTTTGGCGATGATGTTACAGTGGGCTTTGGCACTTAGATCATTTGATATGAGTACTCCAAGGTCCTTGACAGAGTGAGGGTCATCTACAAGGTCATGTCCACCTAGCTTGTATTTTGTGTTCTGATTCTTTTTGCCAATGTGTAAGAACATTTGTTGGTTGATATTTGGAGTTACCAATTTTTTGACCATTCCGACACAAAGTCAAGGTCTTACTTGTTATCATACTTGTTAAGGCTCCCAGTCAAGTGATGGGAATACAGGACAAATAGCTCAGTATGTATAGAAATAGGCTTGGTATGAATTTTCAGGTGAATTTAAAAAGTTAATGATAAAACCTACTATTATTTTTCTGCAAGCACTTTAAAACATTCTGAACAGTTGAAAAGGAGCATTCTATTGTTTAGATTTGTAGATATTCTAAGAAATAGATTACAAAATATCTTAAGGAGTACAGGTTGTGAAATGGAGATATTACTGTAGCCCAAGAGAGAAAAATAATGAAGAAGCTCAAACGCACAATCAGAATTGAGGGATCCTGGAAAATGTGCCTCATGCAAGCTCAGATATGTATATTTGGGTCATTTGTTCCTCCCCCCCCCCAGTATCACTTTACTAGCTCTTCTTTCTTGTTATTCTTTTCCTCTCTGATTAATCCCAAAACAATGGCATTGAATTTGCTTTATCTTCCATTTAACAGTTCCAAAAATGTGAGAGTTCCATAGAGCAAAAGCATGGGGATGAGCGGGGGGAGCATAAGGGAATGTGGACTCTGTACACCTGGACTTTTCCTTGGTGGTCCAGCCACATAGTATAATAAAGGAAGCTCAGGAGAGATATTTAGGCAGCTGCCACTGGGGCACCCCAGCATCTGCCACCGGGAAGTTGCTTCACTCTGCTTTCCTGGAGCCGTTGGAGTATAATGAATCTCAGAAGGCTAACTGCTTGTTATCCATGAGCTGAGCTGACTTGACTTGGACTCTCCTGTGGAGAAACTGCTGCTGACACAATGTCTTGGTTATTTCCACTTCCTGAGTTGAGTTTCAGAGCTGAAATAACTTCTCAACTATTGGCTCTTTATTCTCCACTCTTCTGCTATCATTTCCTGAAGGAGATAACTGGATTTCAGGCCACTGTTAAGCATGAGGCAGGTGTGCTGAACTAACACTTTTGCCAAAAGCAACATTGCTGACTTGCAGATAAACTGAGTGCACAAACCATGTGACAATAACTGCACTCCAGAAAAACTGTAAGTTCAGAAACACAGGGAAGAATTTCCTAGTGTGACAGAGACAAAGAAAGATGTTGAAAAAAAAAATAGCTGTGTGTTGGTTTAAATATACACCCTGCTGGTCTTACTTGCTTTGTACTGCACTGCATTACGCTTGTACATTTGCTCGGCTGAGAACAAATTTGCTCCTGGAAACTTTGCAGGTCATTTTTTTGCTAGAAAGGATTCTATTTCATGTGGAAAGGTTTTACATGTAAAAGTCACCAACAATGAAAGAAATCAAACGGTCTTCTTTGTTATTTTCAATTTGATGGTAATGGGAAAAATATCTGGATAAGTTTTAATTAATACAATTGCTTAGCATTGTTGAAGGTTCGTGTTTAGCTGTTTATGGAAGAATGGGACTGCTTCTGTGGCTGCAAGATCAGAATCTACGTATAAAAAACTGTTATATAAATATTTCGGGCATCTCCCTCTGGATGTGACAGAGATCAAGTTCACCTTCCCTCTTTGCAAAAAATGATTATACCTAAGGAAACTATTCCCTTCCCTATTCCCATCTTGCCAATCCTTTCCCTCTACCAATATGTATCATCTTTGGAGTAGTATTCATTTTAATATTTACCCTTCTCTATAAAAAGGTAAAGTTTCCCCTTGCACATACGTGCTAGTCGTTCCCAACTCTAGGGAGTGGTGCTCATCTCCGTTTCAAAGCCAAAGAGCCAGCGCTGTCTGAAGACGTCTCCGTGCTCATGTGGCCGGCATGACTCAACACCAAAGGCGCATGGAACGTTATTACCTTCCCACCAAAGGTGGTCCCTATTTTTCTACTTGCATTTTTTACGTGCTTTTGAACTGCTAGTTTGGCAGAAGCTGGGACAAGTAATGGGAGCTCACCTCGTTACGCGGCACTAGGGATTCGAACCGCTGAACTGCTGACCTTTCGATCGACAAGCTCAGCATCTTACCCACTAAGCCACCACGTCCCCCTATTCTTCTCTATAGATTCACTAATATTAATATGAAATTTAAAATGGAAAATATTATCACTATATATAAGAAATTCTAGGAATAATTATCCCAATATATTTATTTCAGGGTTCAAAAAATATAAGACAGGGTCTTATTTTTGGGGAAACATGGTAGAACCTAATAGGTAAAGAAATAATTCCATAATAATCATTGGGATACCTTTGAACCAACAATAAAATTAAAAGGAACCCAAATATAGCCAATCTATGTCCAAAAATATAATCTGCCCTATGTTGAAGGCTTTCTAATGAGACAACCACCTTTTAACCCAATTTATATAATTATGTATCAAGTATAGCTGCTAATACTATAGTGTTTGATGATTAATACACCTTAATAAAATCAGATTGTGCTGGATAAATTATCAAAGATAATTTGTATTCTTTGACGCAAAGTTGATATCAAAATTTTGGCATCCATATTTATCAAAGAAATTGGGTTGATGTCTTTTATAGTGAATTGGATCCTTAGCAGTCATCAAAATTACAGAAGTAAAAGCTTTTTTGGAAGAAATAGAGAAAATTTTATGTATCATTTGTCCTAAACAAAAATTAAGAAAAAAAGAAAGCTTGGGGTTGCATAGGAGCAAACAATAAATACTTTATGCCAGTTTATAGGAAAATAAACAGGGCCAGAATTGTACTTAATTTCATTGATGTAATTGTATCCATGTTAAACTTATAGCTTGATAAATTGTTTGATTCTACATTAAAAAAATGATAGTGTAACTGAAGTTTGGTAAGAAACGAGAGCAGTTTTATAGTAATCTCTTTGATTAGCTAAAGATTATCTAAAGACTAAAAAGTGTTTTCACTTTGAGAAGGATTAATCATTGCCAAATAGTCATTATATTCCATTCCAATAAACAGGCTTATAGACTTTCCATGAATTAGATTTCAATTTAGTTGAAGCTTGTACTTCACTAGGGATTTTAAAACATGATTAAAATCCCCAGCTATAATTATCTGATCAACAGTCAGAATAAAAAGATGGACAAAAAAAATCTATGTAGACATCAACAAAATATTCTATCCTAATATTCTACTGAATATCTCAGAGGACATATAGCAAGTGTTGTGTTTCAATGTCTGCATGCTAGAACTGCAATATGACAGAAAGGCCTGTTCTGTTTTGACATCATTTTGGTTTAATGTTTTCAAGATTAAAAATAGAGTATCGCGAAAAGAAATAAGGATGAAAATTTCAAATGTAATGTTAAATGTAGCATACAAATTTATTTTATTGTTTCAGAGTTGCATTATATAATTGTGTTGTGGCTCCAGCCCCCCCCACCCCCGGGCCTGGCCCCCTGCCAGAAAGTGACTCAGAGAGTGAGGGGGAAGGGCCGTCAGGTCTCCTCTCTGCAGGGCTGGCCAGTCTGGCTGAGCTCCAGGAGCCAGAGGCAGGCCAAGTGGAGGAGGTGATGAGGCCTCTGTCTCCTGTATCTCCCCCCGCCCAGGCAATGCTTCCAGACCCAGCTGTGAACAATCAGTCCTGGTTAGATCCCCGGTTTTGTAGACAAGAGAGGCGGGAACAACAGAAGAAGGGGTGGAGCAGGCCTAGAAAGTGCTGAGTCACGGAGCCACACCCCACAGGGTATAAAAGCAGGAGGGGCTGCTCTACTACTTCGTGACGGACAAAGCAAACTGACTGGAGAAAACTTGAGCTGAACTATTTGACTGAGCATTTGGCTTGGATTGCTGTTTGTTCCTGACTTCCTGGTTGCTCTGGTAACAAGCTTCTGACACTCTGGCATCAAGGAAGATAAAGAAAATCTTGGCAGATGCTTGCTGGTTTGCTGCCAGAGCTGATAGCTGCAGTGGACTAAATTGCTGGCTAATTGAGTCAGTTCACGTGCCTCCCAGGGGGACAGAACAAATTGCTTTTTTTGCTTTTATTTATTTATTATAGGCTTTGTTTAGATTAAGTAACACAAAATAAAAAAATAAAAAAGTAAAAAGATATGAGCACATTTTAGGTGTACAGAACGGATGTCAAATTCACAGCGTCAACCCTAACCCTTCACAGAGCTGGGATGGGTGTGGCCTGCACGTGACACATCTGACCTGCAGGCTGCCAGTTTGACACCCCTGGTGTAAAAGTGCAATACTCAAGACCATTTAGTCTAGACTGTAAATTAAAGTTAGGTGACTGTTTCAGGAAACTGGCACTATCTCACAATCCTGCACCATATCAGATATAAAAATGTTTTAAAATATGGCTTCTTCTTCTTCTTTTTTTTTTTTTAAAAAGTATAGCTCAACTCATAAGATTTCAGTAAATCCCATTGATAAGACTGAATGATATGGTGCACTTCATCAAGACAAAGGGATGATGTGATTTGCTTTGGCTATTTGCTGCTGAGCATCTGCAGAAGCTCTTTCCAGCTCTTTCAAGTATACAGAGAGGCTTCAGAAGAGGCTTAAGAGCAGTTTTATGTCTTTTTTCAAAATGAAGGTACCTAATTACTTTGTGAGTCAGTTCTTGAAAACATGTTTTGCTCATATTGTCATGGAAGTAAAGCACTGTCTTAAAGACTTGCACTGCACCAATATTTGGATAAACAGACCACTATAATGTGGAGAAAAGCAAGGTTTTACACTTAGGCAGGAAAAACCAAAGGTGCAAGTACAGATTAAGTGAAACCTGGTTCAAAAACAATAATTGTGAGAGGGATCTTGGAGTCCTAGTGGATGATCACTTAAACATAAGCCAGCCGTGTGCGTCAGAAGCCAAAAAAGCTAATACAAACCTTGATTGTATAAACCAAGGCATCAAAATCATGTGAAATTAGTGTAAAATCATGTGTATTAGTATCGCTTTATAAATCTTTAGTAAGATGACATCTGGAATCCTGCATCTAGTTTTGGTCACCACATTTCAAAAAAGATGTTGAGACTTTGGAAAAAGTACAAAGAAGAGCAATTAAGATGATTAAGGGCCTGGAAACAAAAACATATGAAGAATGGTTGTAGGAATTGGGTATGGCCATTCTAGAGGACTAGGGTGACATCATAGCAGTATTTCAGTATTTGAGGGTTCAAATCAGTGGTGAAATCCATTTTTTTTTACTACCGGTTATGTGGGCGTGGCTTGGTGGGCATGGTGTGGCTTGGTTGGGGTGGCAGGGGAAGAATACTACAGAATCCCCATTCCCTCCCCACTCCTGGGGGAAAGATATTGCAAAATCTCCATTCCCATCCAACTCTGGGGCCAGCCACAGGTGGTATTTGCTGGTTCTCTGAACTACTCAAAATTTCTGCTGCCGGTTCTCTGAGCTGCTCAAAATTTCCACTACCAGTTCTCCAGAACCTGTCAGAACTTGCTGGATTTCACCCCTACTTCAAATACTGAAATGCCACAAAGGAGAGGGTTCAACTTTTTTCCAAAGCACCAGGAGTCAATATAACAAACAATGGATGGAAACTAATCAAGGAGAGATGCAACCAGGAATTAAGGAGAAACTTCCTAACAATGAGGATAATTTATTTATTTATTTATTTATTATTTAAATTTTTATACCGCCCTTCTCCCGAAGGACTCAGGGCGGTTCACAGCCAGGTAAAAATACACAATGATACAGTATAAATACAATTAAAATACAATTAAAAAACTTATTAAATTGGCCAAGATTAAAAAATTTAGGATAAAAACCCATTAAAAACCCATAAATTTAAAACTAACCCAGTCCAGCGCAGATGAATAAGTGAGTTTTAAGCTCGCGACGAAAGGTTCGGAGGTCCGGAAGTTGACGGAGTCCTGGGGGGAGTTCGTTCCAGAGGGCAGGAGCCCCCACAGAGAAGGCCCTTCCCCTGGGCGTCGCCAGACGACACTGTCGCGCCGATGGCACCCTGAGGAGTCCCTCTCTGTGAGAGCGCACGGGTCGGTGAGAGGTATTCGGTAACAGCAGGCGGTCCCGTAAATAGCCCGGAAGACGTTCACCAACACCTTGAAGCGCACCCGGAAGGCCACAGGTAGCCAGTGCAGCCTGCGCAGGATAGGTGTCACACGGGAGCCACGAGGGGCTCCCTCTATCACCCGCGCAGCTGCATTCTGGACTAACTGTTGCCTCCGGATGCCCCTCAAGGGGAGCCCCATGTAGAGAGCATTGCAGTAATCCAGACAAGACGTCACAAGGGCTTGAGTGACTGTGCACAAGGCATCCCGGTCTAGAAAGGGGCGCAACTGGCGCACCAGGCGAACCTGGTGGAAAGCTCTCCTGGAGACGGCTGTCAGGTGGTCCTCAAAAGACAGCCGTTCATCCAGGAGAACGCCCAAGTTGCGCACCCTCTCCATCGGGGCCAATGACTCGCTCCCAACAGTCAGCCGTGGACTCAGCTGACTGTACCGGGATGCCGGCATCCACAGCCACTCCGTCTTGGAGGGATTGAGCTTGAGCCTGTTTCTCCCCATCCAGACCCGTATGGCTTCCAAACACTGGGACAGCACTTCGATAGCTTCATTGGGGTGGCCCGTGTGAAAAGTACAGCTGGGTGTCATCAGCGACAGCTGGTACCTCACACGAAGCCACTGATGACCTCACCCAGCGGCTTCATATAGATGTTGAACAGAAGGGCCAAGAGAATCGCCCCCTGCGGCCCCCCCCAAGTGAGGCGCCGCGGGGTCGACCTCTGCCCCCCCCGTCAACACCGTCTGCGACCGGTCGGAGAGATAGGAGGAGAACCACCAATAAACGGTGCCTCCCACTCCCAATCCTCCAACCGCGCAGCAGGATACCATGGTTGATGGTATCAAAAGCCGCTGAGAGGTCTAATAGGACCAGGGCAGAGGAACAACCCCTATCCCTGTCCCTCCAGAGATCATCCACCAATGCGACCAAAGCCGTCTCCGTGCTGTAACCGGGCCGGAAGCCGGACTGGAACAGGTCTAGATAGACAGTTTCCTCCAGATGCAGGGGAAACTGATATGCCACCATACTCTCTACAACCTTCGCCGCGAAGCAAAGGTTGGAGACCGGACGATAATTACCTAAAACAGCCGGGTCCAGGGAAGGCTTCTTGAGGAGGGGCCTCACCACCGCCTCTTTCAAGGCGTCAGGAAAGACTCCCTCCAACAAGGAAGCGCTCGTAATCGCCTGGAGCCAGCCTCGTGTCACCTCCTGAGTGGCCAGCACCAGCCAGGAGGGGCACGGGTCCAGTAAACACGTGGTGGCATTCAATCTACCCAGCAACCTGTCCATGTCCTCGGGAGCCACAGGGTCAAACTCATCCCAGACAATATCACCAAGACCGCCTCAGACGCCCGTCCGGAATCGCCACAATTTTGGTCCAGACCATCCCGGCTGAACGATTTTATCGTATAGATAACTGTTAAACTCTCAGCACGTCCCTGCACGGGTCATCCCGCCCCTGGTGAAGGAGGGAGCGGGTCACCCGAAACAGGGCAGCTGGGCGGTTATCTGCCGACGCAATGAGGGAGGAGGCGTAGCAACGCCTCGCTTCCCTCAGTGCCACTAGGTAGGTCCTAGTATAGGATCTAACTAGTGTCTGATCAGCCTCTGAACGGCTGGACTTCCAAGAACTCTCTAGGCGTCTTCTCCGGCGTTTCATCCCCCTCAGCTCCTCGGAGAACCAAGGAGCCGGTTGGGATCTGCGCCGGGTCAGAGGCCGCAGAGGCACGACACGGTCTAACGCCCCAGCCGCAGCCCGTTCCAGGCTGCGGCTAGTTCCTCTGCCGTGCCAGACCCTCAGGGAATGGCCCAAGCTCCGTCCGAAACCTCTCTGGGTCCATCAGGCGCCTGGGACGGTACCAACGTAGTGGTTCCGTCTCCCTGCGGTATTGGGTAGCGATCAGAAAGTCCAGGCGAAGGAGAGAGTGATCTGACCATGACAAAGGTTCTGTGACTATATCTCTCAAGTCCAGATCCTTCAACCACTGACCAGAGATGAAAATCAGGTCCAGTGTGCCTCCCCCGATGTGAGTAGGGCCATCCACTACTTGAGTCAGGTCCAGGGCCGTCATGGAGGCCATGAACTCCCGAGCTACTGTCGATGACGAGCCAGCAGATGGCAAGTTAAAGTCCCCCATGACTAAAAGTCTGGGGGTCTCCACTGCCACCCCGGCAAGCACCTCCAGAAGCTCGGGTAGGGCGGCTGTCACGCAGCAAGGAGCCAGGTACGCGACCAGCAAGCCCATCTGACACCTATGACCCCACCTCACAAAGAGGGATTCACACCCGGCAATCTGAGGTACAGTGGTCTCCTTCGGCTCTAGACTCTCTTTAATAACAACCGCCACCCCCCCACCCCTACCCTGGGCCCTCGGCTGATGGAATGCACGGAAACCCGGTGGGCACATCTCAACCAGGGGCACGCCCCCTTCAGTGCCCAACCAGGTCTCCGTAACGCCTATAATATCCGTGGCACCCCCCTGAATCAGATCATGTATTAGGGGGGCCTTATTGGCCACGGACCGTGCGTTGCATAACATCAGACGAAGGCCCAGGCTCTGAGGGTCTTGACCATCCGGGGAACGGGAGAAGTCAGGGGGATCGGGGCACGCGATCGCCTGTATACATCGAACGCGTGACCCCCTAAACCGATGCGATCCCCCCCTTCCGCCATATCTGCCCCTCCCACTTACCGTGCAGATGGACTCACCCTCACACAAAGGAACACACTCCCCCCCCATAACCTCCGAACCCATTTGATAGTCGTCACGAGCATGCGCTGGAACTGGTTTCCCCCCCGACGGGCTACCCCCATCACCCGCCCTATCCCTCCCCCCCTTAAAATTCCCCTTAAAATTCCCCGATAAAAAACGACTAAAAGAATTCATTAAAAATCCCCTAAGCCTCCTAGATTTCGCATGCCATCTCTCGGGGTTCCAAAACCCGTCCTCAAGATGTGCCCTCGATAATGTGGAGGGCCAGACCTGTGAGAGAGGGGAGTCTCGCAGGGCAAGGAGGTCCGCGGTTGAAAATCTTCGCATAAGTAAATAAAATACAAAACGGTCAGCAGCCCATCCAGGCTGGTCAAAATGTCAAGGTGTTATTGTAGCGCGGTTATTATAGCAAGGTTAGGCTCTCTGGCTGGCGGGATGAACCGTGGACTTCCAGGGCTCCATGGGGCCGTTATTCTGCCCTCTAACCCAAACGGTCCCACTTGCCCCAGGTACCACTTGCCCCAGGTACAGATGACTAGCCATTCTCCATCAAGTCAGTCAATTGGTGTTAAAGTCAATATGGGCCTTGGTGTCAGGGACTCCATACCCAGTTGCTCCAGGCCTGCTCCAGGCCTGATCTTGAACAGTCCTAGGCCGAGCTGCCGAGGGTCTAAAAGAGGGCCAGCCACACCTCCGAGTCCTCCTCCGAGGGGCGAAACCCTCCAGATGGCAACATCTGACCCTCCGCCACTACCACTCAGCGGTCGATCTTCTTGTCTCTCCTCCTCTCTGGCATTGATGGAAAAAACCGTTCTCAGGCATTGATCGAAAACCCTCAGTCCCTGGGAGTGGGGGGGCCATCCGCCGCTGCCATCGTCGCCGATACCCGGAAGCCAGCGCCGCTGTGGCCATCACCCCAACCAGAGGACCAGCAAGGCCCCAACAGAAGTCCGAAGGATAAGCCGAGGAAAGCGCCAGGCTCCAGGGAGAGAAGTCCGGCCAAGTCCCATCCAGCACCGTTGGAAAAAAGGCCCCTAGCCCCTGGGGGGGGCCGCCGCCGCCGCCACCGCCGCCAGACCCAAAGGCCCGCAGCGCCCGCCACGGCCACGGCCACCACCCCAAGGAAGGTGGGGAGACGCCGAGGGAGCTGCCGGGCCGCCGAGGGGGCCCCTGAGCTACTGAAAGGCCGCCGCAAAGCCGCCATTGGGCTGTCACTGGGCCGCCGATCTTCCCGCAGGCCCAGGCAGGCCGTAGCAAAAACGCCAGGGCTAAACCGCCACAAAAGACGCCATAAAAGACGCCAGGGCAGAGTCGCCGGAGCAGAGCCGCCGAGTCAGGGCAGAGCCGCCACCTAGAAACATCCGAGGAGCCACCAGGGGAGCCGCCAAGCTGCCGGGCCCACCGCCAAACAACCACCGCCCCAAGGAGACGCTGAGGAAAACCACCGAGCCTACCGCCAAGCCTATCAGCTGTTCCGAGGCTCGCGGCTCGGCAGGCCTCAGCCCAAACGCCTCCTCTGATGTTCTGCTGGAAGGGTCTGGGACCGGAGGGCTAAAAAAGACCCCCTCTCGGTCCCAGACCCCCTGGAAAAGCCGCGGACCGCACCGCGAAGATCGTCACCGCGCCATCTTGGCGCATGCGCAGAAGTTACATTAAGCAGTACAACATCTTGCCTTCAGAAGTTCTAAAGAAAAGACTGGACAACAACCAAGAAAATGGTAAGTGAACACCTGTCTACCCTAGACGAGTTCAAATCACCAGGACAAGATGGATTACACCCCAGGGTTCTGAAGGAACTGGCAGACGAGATCTCAGAACCACTGAAGTATATATACCGGATATGTGGCACCTTGCTCAATAGTAGTAATTGTGAGAGGGAATTTGGAGTCCTAGTGGACAACCATTTAGATATGAGCCAGCAGTGTGCAGCAGCTGCTAAAAAAGCCAACACAGTTCTGGGCTGCATAAACAGAGGGATAGAATCAAGATCACGTGAAGTGTTAGTGCCACTTTATAATGCCTTGGTAAGGCCACACTTGAAATACTGCATTCAATTTTGGTCACTGTGATGTAAAAAAGATATTGAGACTCTAGAAAGAGTGCAGAAAAGAGCAACAAAGATGATTAGGGGACTGGAGACTAAAACATATGAAGAATGGTTGCAGGAACTGGGTACGTCTAGCTTAATAAAAAGAAGGACTAGGGGTGACATGATAGCAGTGTTCCAATATCTCAGGGGTTGCCACAAAGAAGAGGGAGTCAGGCTGTTCTCCAAAGCACCTGAGGGTAGAACAAGAAACAATGGGTGGAAACTGATCAAGGAAAGAAGCAACTTAGAACTAAGGAGAAATTTCCTAACAGTTAGAACAATCAATAAGTGGAACAACTTGCCTGCAGAAGTTGTGAACACTGGAAATTTTTAAGAAAATGTTGGATAACCATCTGTCTGAGATGGTGTAGGGTTTCCTGCCTGGGCAGGGGGTTGGACTAGAAGGCCTCCAAGGTCCCTTCCAACTCTGTTGTTATTATTATAACCTATCTGAAATGGTATAGGATGTCCTGCTTGAGCTGAGGTTAGACTAGAAGACCTCCAAGGTCCCTTCCAGCACTATTCTGATTAAATCTATTGTTCCAAAATAACACCAGTAACATCTGAATTAGCTTCCTAATCTTCCAAAGACAATTGAAGGCCAAAGATAAAGTGCTGTTGAATTTAGGACTGAATTTTGCTGATAAATCACCTAGATCAGAATGTGCTTGAAATAATAGATCTTATATTAGTTTTGAACATGTTGGAAACCATGTTTTCTATCTGTACTTCTAAGCTAATTTGATTTGATTATGTTATTAACTTTTCAAACTTTAAGTCAATTTCTTTTTCCAAGGGTTGGAATCAATATAGATGAGCTTTCCCAGATACATTTCCTACTGGGATTCTTCCACGCATTTATATTCTCTGAATTTCCTTCCTCCAAAAGATCTCTATTGTTATCTGGGTATTATGTTAAAATCACACAACTATCATATATTCAAGAGTTATGACTCCAAGCTTCTTACCAGCTTTGCATGAATATGGTTCCAAATTATAAGCCTTATTTCCAAATCCCTACACAATTTCACTTGAGAAGTTATTTCCTTCTATCCTTTGAGCCTTTCTGGTCTACTAGCTAACATTCATTTCTCTAAGCCAGTTATATCAAACTCCTAGATAATATTACACAGAAAACATCCTACATTCTTCCCTTACATTGTCAATCTTCCAGGCTTGAGTGTTACAGTGCTGTAATCAGATATTGCCTTTTGAGACTTGTTGCTGTGCTTAATTGTCTGTAGCAACATAGTTCAAGAATTTGTAATCCAGTCATATGCATAAATACTCATGGGTTTTTTTCTACAACCTTTATTTTAATGGCTAATGCACATATTGCTTCTGGACCTCAAGAACAGAACCTCAGTAATTTATTTTATTTTATTTTTGAATATCCTGCAATATCACTCTCCCCCACCATTTCCAACACTGATTAATGTAGAGGGCATCTCTCTTTCCAGGTCTCCACTCTAACAATTCAAAATTGAAGAACTTTTATGAGTCCTCTATGGAACAGCCTAGGGATTCAATTCAAACTGGAGATTCAAGATTTTAAAAGGGCGTGGATTTAATCTTAATATGTTATTTGAGATTTTAGATAAACCATTCAAGCCACTCTAGGGTCTGATCTGAATAATGATTAATCCATAGGCTGTCATTGGTAAGTAATAAAATGCTTGCAGGTGCTTCATTTTGAGGGACAGAATGGGGTGAAAATGGCAGAGCTCTGTTTCAGATATTTCAGATGAAGATAATCCTACCAGGTTTCAAAGTTTTAACAATGGTTACTCTTGTACATTTTCCACTTGAACCTCTTCTAAATCAAAGCATTAAGAAATGGGGAAAATACAATACAGCAGCAGTTGTGCTAAACCAAAACATAAAGCTAAGTTTTAAATAAAAATGTTTCTGCATATCAAACTGATTTATCGATAATAAATATCTGTAGAAATTAATACTACCCTTTTAAATTTTAAAGATTTAGCCAGTTGTCCACTTTTGTCTCAGAAGTTGAAAATGGTGCTGGACCAAGCAATATTTATTCCTAAAAACAGTACATGTATGAGCCTTCAGATGGGTGTGTTAGCCTGACATGCATTTTCAAGAGACTTTCATCTGCTCTAATCATACAGAATTTAAAAGTAAGGTTTGAGCTGAGATGTACCTACAAAAGTGGTTCACAACCTTTTCTTCACCATGGACCCCCTTTAAATACCTTTTGTGACATGGACCAAAGCCACAGATCACCAAGATTTAACTCAATATTTAAATCATAACATTTCTTAAAGCCTTTGCAGACCGCCTGTGACAAGATCACAGCCCCCCAGGAGTCTGAAGACCACAGGTAAACATTGCCCCAGATCACAGGTGTCAAACTCATGGCATCACATTGCCATCATGTGACATATCGTATTGGTTTTCCCCTTTGTGGAGCTGGGGTGGGTGTGGCCTGCATGTGACACATCCGGCCCGCAGGCCACCAGTTTGACACCTGTGCCCTAGACAGATCAGTCCTGGACCCCTAACTCAACAAAATGCAAAGTTCAGGTTTGTGGATAACTCTGTTAAAGAAGCTCAAAAAGTAAATCAAGCCCAAAGCTATGTTAGCCTTATCATCCCAAGATGCAATGGAAGGGCAATCTGGATCTTAATTAATTTTTTGTATCCTGCAATTTAGTTTCCTTTTGTTGTTGTTACATGTTTTTATTTTATTTTTATATATACAGTACATCAACATCAATGCATGAACAGTGTGACATCTGTGTATCATTCATTTTGATACAAATAACAATACTGATATCAATAATATTTGTTACATTAATTAATCTTATATACTCTTAGTATTAATACTCTTATTTGAATTAAGATATAAACCTTCATTATTTAATTATTCAGTATTTCAATGTATCATTCTAATGCCAATTACAATATTGTTTAAGCTTGCATAATAATACTATATTTCAATCTGTAATCTTTCCATTTAATTCTTTAATTTATTCTATTTAATCAGGCCATCCTTACTAACCCTAGTATAGTAAACATAGTGCATTAAAATCTAATCCCCTTACTCCATCCTGACAATCACCATTTTTTAAAACTTACATATTAAATCCATCTTTCAACCTCTAACCTTCCATCTGTTTTTTACTTTTATAATATGTGTATAATATGTGTATAATATGGCCCCCATTATATTAAAGAAAGAAGTAAAAAACACACACCAAGAAGTAACATTTCCTTTCTATCCACCATCTTTTGCCCATTTTAATATTTCAATTCTTATTTGTGTTTTGTCATACTCCTCTCTTGAATTTTTATCTCTATCTACTCTGTATTTTTACTGTTTAGTCTAAGTATTCCTCCCATCTCTATTCTCTTATGGTGCCAAGTCTCCAGAATATCTGCCCAAACCCCTATCTCTTTTTCAATGGTATCTTCCCATTTCATTTTTAAATCTCTTGAAATACCTTCCCCCTGATTTGTTTCATTAATCATTATAGTCTTTATTATCTTCTCTTCTTGTTTTGCTTGTTGATTTATCTGTTCTGTCTTTTCCTCCATTATTTCTGTTGACTCCTCCTTCTTGTGGGCATCTTGGTCTTTATTCATTGTCCCTTGTAGAATATTTTCTATTTTTCCATCTATGCTTTGCATTAAGTTGTTTATCTCCTTGAAGTTCTTTGTCATAGAGTCCTTAATGCTTTTGAACATCAACAATATTTCTTTTGAACTTCCACTCATTTCCCCCATATGGAGCATCTCATCTTATTTTAATAAGGTCCATTTTTACTCAATAGTTCAACAACCATATGTTCAGGCCTAATGTTGCTCCTCAGCGAATACTATAGTCACAGTTCTTTTATATCCCAGGGTTATTCAATCAGACATTCAGGTAATCCAGGAAACTCTCTAAATATCTCCTTATGTCCCCTCTATAAGTTTATTAGCATTCAAAAATTGCTTTACTTAGGTATCTTCCTTTTCTCACTGATGAACCTCCCATAGTCATAAGGTAGATAAGTATAGAACAGTAAATATCACTACAGTTCTCCAAATAAATGTTGTTTATTTTTCTAATCAATTTTTTCCCCAAAATTATAGAGTATGATATATTTTCCTTCATCAGTAGATGGCATTCTCAGCTTAGTTTTCAGTGTTGTCTCAGTTCTAACAGCTATTAAATCCAATTTAAATTTGATCTATAAAAGTAAAGTCAATTATTAAAGTAGATAGATCCAGCATTGTGAAATATCTTTCCAAAATAACACCTATCCAATTTAGCCATCCAATTTTCTGTGCTTTGAAATTTTTAACTTTTCCTCTCTTTGTTCTTTTCTTTTGGGTCTGTAGCTTTTCTCTATGTGATTATTCTGCATTTTTCATAAATAGTTAAGCATCTCTTTCAGATTCCCCCCCCCCATTTTTTTAAGGTTAGGTTTTGAGTAAAAAAAGGAATATTCTCATCCAGTTCCATTCACTGTTCATTTACATTGCTCCTCCACTTTCTTTGTTGTCTCGGCTGTCCCAGCTTCACAGCAGCCATTTTTGGCTGCCTCTTCTCATTGTGAAGGAGACGGAAAAGAACCCTGGGTCAAGCAGGAGAGATTGCATCTCTCCATAACCTGCAGGGTGCCCCTCTTTTCTTCACCATCCCTCCAGGGTGGCTTTAGTTACTTTCGGAGCCCTCTAACTTAGAGAACTTGGCATGGAAGCATGGAGACTCGCTCCTCAAATCCAATATCGGCGTGATATCAGCCAGACTGTCCTGCAATTTAGTTTCCTGGCTTGCATCAACTTTATTGCAACCCACTGGGTTACATTTATTTTCAAAGTTTATTTTGATATTATCAATGAATGTAAACTGAGCCCTCCAAATAGGGAGTGGCAAAAGGAAATGAAATTATATTCCTATTGTTTATTTTGTTTATTTTTAATTTATTATTAAATTGATATGCCATCCATCTCACTGTTGTCTCTGAGGAGGCTTAGAAATAATAAAAACAGCAATATGAAAACAATTATAAATATGTGAACAATTAAATAATTGTTAAGTAAATCCAGTATTGTGGAGGTAAGTAAATGACTCCACATTAATTGTGGATAAAAACAATTTAATCATGAATGATATTTATGATCACATTTGATACTAATTTAGATTTAGTCGAGGCTATTCCAGTACTAGAAAGAGTCAAATGAACATGTGAAATGAGGCATTTTTTAAGCCTGTGACCATAGTCTGACTTTTCCTTGGGTTGAAGAGTTTGGGCAGACCATCCTTTATTCTTACATATTCATTCAAGAATGAATAAAAGGCAAATGTGAGCTTATTAATTGATGTCTCAGTAGATGCAGTAGACCTGTAAGAGTTCATGAGTCTTGATTTTTGTTTGTTTTACAATGAGAATTATCCTTTTGAACATTTCTTTTTAATTAAGTAAAATAGGCTATAACTGTCCACTCGCATCCATTGGAACCCTGACAATAACAAGCTAAAGATTTGAGAGTTTAATGTGGAAAACCCATTTCCTTTTAAGAAATATCCTGACAGGTACACTGTACTAATTCTAAGCTTAAACCTCCTGTTCCTGGCTCTTGAAATTCTAAAAAAACCAAAATTGTCAGTCTGACAGGCCTGGTATTAACCTACAGTCTGGTTAATCAATAGACTCCTTGTTTTTCCAAAATTCATACCGAAAGAGATAAAATCAGATGACTGTATTCATAGGAGGAGAAGGATGAAGTTGTAATAAGAGCAAGTCCAATTAAAGAAGTTACTTTACTTCTTACTGTAATATTCTACAGACATAGTTTGTGTAGGTCCACATTTAATACATTTAACCTTTATTTGTCTTTTTATCAAAACTACTGCATAAAGGAGGAGTTTTTTCACATGATAAGGTGAATCATTCTAAGGGCTTTTTGTGCAAGCCATTCTTGAATATCTTGAACTAAAGGTCACTCTTTGAAAGTCCATCTCTCTTCCCTGTGAAAGAATCTAGTAATAGATAGTGGAATAATAGGGTTTTCTTTTCTTTTCTTTTTCTATTAATCCAAGAATTATTGTGGTTTGTTGCCTTGTCAGCCAGATATTTAGACTGAATTTGGCATTTTTATCTAAATCAAATCTTCCCAAGGACCTAGATGTTGATGTTTGAGGGTGTTAGAGATATCATTTCAGGATGTAAGTCCAAGACAAATTCCTTGTGTGTCCAATCACACTTGGCCAATAAAATTCTATTCTATTCTATTGGAGTAAAGCTCAGAGGTGGGTTTCAGTAGGTTCTAACCAGTTCTGGAGAACTGGTAGCGGAAATTTTGAGTAGTTCAGAGAACTGGTAGTAAAAATTCTGACTGACCCCACTCCCATCTATTCTCTGCTTCCTAAGTCCCAGCTGATTGGGAGAAAATGGGGATTTTTCAGTAAGCTTCCCCTGGATTGGGGAGGGAATGGAAATTTTACAGTATCCTTCCCCTGGAGTGAGGTGGGAATGGAGATTTTAAATATCTTTCCTCATCCATGCCCACCAAGCCATGCCACGCCCACCAAGCCACGCCCACAGAACCGATAGTAAATTTTTTTGAAACCCACCACTGGTAAAGCTGCCTTTTCCAATTGACTGATGGTGAATTTGTCAATGCCAATGGTATTCATGTGGTGCTCCAGTTGTTTTGGTATTGCACCCAAGGTACCTATCAATATTGGTACTACCTTTGCTTTCTTTTACCATAGTTGTTCTATTTCTATTTGCAGGTCTTTGTATTTTGTGATTTTCTCTAGTTCTTTCTCTTTTATTCTGCTGTTTTTAGGTTCTGTCACATCCATTAGCCAGACTATTTTGTCTTTTTTATTGGCCATTGATAAATCTGAGATTTTATGAGGTAGGTGCCTGTCTGTCTGAGCAATTTAGCTTATCCATTATCTTTTATTCTTTCTGTTTTTTGGTCCCACCAGTTCTTGCTTGCAGGCAAATGAAATTTCTTGCAGATCTTCCAATGCACCATTGTTGCTACTTTGTCATGCTATTTTGGTCTGGTTGTGATAGTGATGAAGAAAGGACTGAATTAATGCAGGATGGAACTAAGTGGACATGTAAACTTCACTGTTTTTCCTGGACTCTGAGCAGAAAACAGTGCTTTTCCTCTGATAGTTATAATGAAATCAAAGAAGTACACAAAGCAAGCATGCATTACATTACTGATTAGTTATTGGTTATTGTTCATATCTAGTATTTAAGTCCTTTTACACTTAAATACTAGATACAAACAATAACCAATAACTAATTGCTGATGGTTAGTACAACAGGACTCCCCCCCCAACCTTCTCCCACAGTCATTATTTCATTCGACTGCCAATTTTATGAAGAGCTCAAGAGAATTCAAAAGCATGACCACTACTTTGGAACATTTTGCTTGTTGTAATAAAGATATTCATCATCAACAATTTATCTAGCTAATTCTCTATATGACTTAGAGAGAGAGAGAAATTAGTTGCTCACTATTCCTTGAACATTGAGAAGCCCTCTGAAGGAATGACCTAATGGGTCATGGGTTGTCTAGTATTGTTTAACACTTTAATGTAAAACTAAGTAACCCATGACCCACTGGGTCATTGTTTCAGAGATATTTTGTTATCTAAACAGAGAAACAGAAGGAGCAAGGACACAAAAGCAGTGGGAGTGGGAGAGACTTGCGGCTTCCTGCCAGGTTTCCATTACTTTCTTTGTGGGAAGCTGGCATAAAGCATTATAAATGACATCAAATAACTGTAGCTGACCATGGCAGCCTATTGGGTCCTCATTTCAGAGATATTTCTTTATCTAAACAGAGTTACCATGAAAATTAGGAGCCTTAATCACTTTATTTATCATTATAGAATATGCTTAAATTATTAGCAATTTTGTACTTTGGATTTTTTTTAGTGGAAAAATGAATTTTATCTGTGTTAACCAAATGAGAAAATTATTTGAAACTTGATACGATATTGCCACATTGATTATAACCGTTCCCTTTCCTGCTTTCTTCGATTATATCAAAAATATTTCACATCCAGCTTTTGACTTGTCTTTTCTGCACGTCTGATTGTCTCTTCTAGTGAATATACAGAGGTACAGAAGACTACAAGAAAATGATCTGAATTAATCAAGGCTTAACATTCCAGAATATCTGATCAGGCAAAAGTTTAAATATAATCCTGACGTGAGATGAAGAGACTGAAATAGCCAGTGTGAACCCCCATAATGATAAATATAAGTATGTTTTTAAAATGTTATTTGTTTTATTCATTTGCATTAAAATTAAACATATACATTATATGTTTAAAGCCAGAAAGCTAAAGTTAATTGGTCTAATGTTTTGAATTAAATTCTATTATAGAATTAAACTTTTTTAAAAATTTATTCTTTATTCTTCCAAAAGAGGATTTATTCCTCCAAAAGAGGGTTACTGAGTGATGTATAAAATATTAGAAGCATGTATAATACACAGTTCAATGAAGAAAATATATATTAAATTTGAAGATTCAAATGTAGAATTTGGGGCATAGTATTATTGATATATTGGAAAACTACATTCATTATACTTAATGTTTAAATCCTGGTTAGCAAAAATAAACTGCTATAATTCATACAAACTGTTTCTAAAAATACTATCTGTTTGCTCTAACAAAACTTTAACCATTTTTCCATAAACTTCATCAAATTTATTGAAATCCACTGCTGAATTTTATCTTGCTTATTTAAAACATTTTATTACATATGCTAATTTTTACAAAATTCCTGGAATTGCTTGATCCACACTTCCTTTTTTAAAGAAAAATGTTTTCATTTCACCCTTTAATCTGACTGGAAAAATTCAATTGTTTACATTACAGCAACTGAAAAACAGGAAGGCTAAAATGTTAATTTTCCAATTTTAATGCTACTGTTTCCTTAATAATAGTTATTAATACGTAGTATGCTGTGTGTGTCCTTAAATACCATTCTCTTTCTTCTGGCACACACACTTACTTGTGTTATAAATTACATTTTTATTCTGTTCTTGAGCTTGTCTTGATATGATGTGCAAATTTCTCTGCTGCAGGATTGCCTCAGGGGGTGAAGTGGGGGCAAACCTAGATTAGGAGTGCAGTGGTACCACTGGAGGGTGGTAGGGACCGTATGCAAGTTGATGGAGGGAGTTGCTGCAGGTCATGCAGGAATAGAGGCTGCAGGATGTTTATATGTACATATATGTGAACACAGAGAGTCCTGGGAAGGGTAGGTGCATGCACATGATGGGATGAGTGATGGAAGGCAGATAAAAAAGGGTACAAAGTGTGTGCAACCACAAAGAGGCCCAGAAATTAGGGTGCTGGTGGTTGTGTCCTTGTGTCTGAGCATGTGTATGTATCTGAGACCTGGGAACGTGGTTGTTGATGGGTGTGTGTGTGAGCATAGAGGGGGTCATGATCACATGAGCATTGCAGCATGGCAGTGTGGCAACACAGAAATGGCCACAAATTTCAATCCCATGGGAGTAATGGATCCAGGATTTTGGACACATTCTTTAAATTAGCCCATTTAAGTACCTTGGTTTTAAAATGGTTGTCCTATGATGCATCATTTTGCCAAATTGATGGCTATGAACAGACACTTGGGTTTTAGTAGTATATAGCTAGATTCCAGTCAGATGGATGACATTGGATGGGGTGTTGTTGTTTCTGAATATACTTTGCTCCCGTTTGGAGCAATCTGTATTCAGAAGTAAGTTCTTATTTTATTTTTGGTCCCTCAAGTCAGTCTTACTTCCTGGGGACTGCCTAGACAAGTGCCTGCAGTTTTATTGACAAAGTTTTTCAGAAGTGGTTTGCCATGTCTTCCTTCTTATGGCTGAGAGAATGTGTCTGGCCCAATTGGCTTTGGGTTTCAGGCAGGGGTAGAACTCAAGGTCTCACAGTTTCTAAACTGATGCTTTAACCACTACAGCAAAGTGGCTCTCAAATCTCTTATAAAGATTTACAACAATGAAAAGTTATACAGGTAGCCCTTAACTTACAACCATTCATTTACTGACTGTTCAAAGTTACAATGGCAATGAAAAGAGTGACATGATTTTGTTTCACACGTATGATCAGTTTAGCATCCCCATGGTCACATGATCAAAATTTGGATGTTTGGCAGCTGGAATGTATTTAATGACAGTTGCAGTGTTCCAGAGTCACGTGATCACTTTTTACAAACTTCTGACAAGCAAAGTCAATGTGGAAACCAGAATCACTTAACAACTGTGGCAAAAAACGTTGTAAAATGGAGCAAACTCACTTAGCAACTGTCTTCCGTAGCAATGGAAATTTTGGGCTCAATTGTTGTCATAGGTTGTTGTGCTAGGTTAGACTAGTTGGTTAGAAATAAATTAAAGAAGAAATAAATAAGAATTATCTTACAGTTGTGACAAAGAGGGAGTCGGGCTGTTCTCCAAAGCACCTGAGGGTAGAACAAGAAGCAATGGGTGGAAACTGATCAAGGAAAGAAGCAACTTAGAACTAAGGAGAAATTTCCTGACAGTTAGAACAATTAATAAGTGGAACGATTTGCCTGCAGAAGTTGTGAATGCTCCAACACTGGAACTTTTTAAGAAAATGTTGGATAACCATCTGACTGAGATGGTGTAGGGTTTTCTGCCTGGGCAGGGGGTTGGACTAGAAGGCCTCCAAGGTCCCTTCCAACTATGTTGTTATATTAAATGTCTGAGGAATTATTCTCAGGCCTGCAGATGAAATACACCACTGTAGAATAAACAGAGCAAAAATTTATTGTGTGGGAAAGAGGAAAATAAAGGAATGAATGAGTATTTTTCTTTTCTCTTCATTTTTTCACACTCATATTTTGTTCATTGGAAAAACTCTTTTATAACAGTATTTATTAGTGTAATTAGGCAAGAGTTCAAACCTGCCTTTTCACTTTTATAATTGAATAATATTAAAGTACACAAAATAAAGTCTACATCTGTTCTTTTAAATACAATCTATAATCTACAAGTGAAGCAGAAATAATATTAAGGCATTTTTTTAAAGAGCTTTTATGTTACATGTATTTTATGCTCTGTGGACATATTAAATCTTGGGGATGTGTAACTTGGATACTCTTTGCCTTTGTGTGGTGGTTGATGCCCATAAGCTGTGTGCTCCGCTAGGACTGGCAGTCTCTCTTTTCAAACAGTAATTTCTGCACATAGGCAAAGTTCAGAAGTGTTATGGCCTTCTCTATTTGCAGGTGCAATAGTAATACTTCACTATTTCATAAAGATGCTTTGGGGATGAGCTTATCAAAATAGAGCATTTAATCAAATCTTCACAAAGCTTTTCATTTTCCTGTAGAAATGAACATGATAACATGTACAATTTAAAAGATTTCTACTGGCACTTAATCTGAATTTCATTTAATTATGTACTATATTTGTTCAAAATATGAGAAGATGAAATATTGAATACAGCTAATAAAAGGTTAGCTATCACATATTTTCATCCAAACACGTGCATAAACATAGAAATGGAGAGAATTATCTTCTTACAATTATATCTTCCATTGTTAAATGTTGAAAAAAATTCATTTCAGTCATTTCATGAAGTCAGAAGCAAAATGTTTCCTTCAACAAATAACAACTTAGTTGTTGAATAATAAGAAAGATTCAGAATATTCACTGTCAAAGAGAAAAATCTTTTCTATGTCAGATAGTTCACTCTCTTTTTTTCTTATTGTTGATTTCTTTCTACTATGGTTACCACAAGATATTAGCTGGGGCTTATTTACATCACCCTGAATTTAACTCAGACACTGAATCCAAAGTGAGATTTGTCTCATCATAAGCTAGCAAGAGAAAATAGGCGTCACTCTTGACTTATTCATTTTTAATAGAATGGGATGAAGTTTGAGTCACATCTTAGGGATGAAAACTGACAGAGAATTGATCCATGCCTTCTGGTACTCAACTGTTTCAAACAAAATTAGATAATATTTGCATATGAGATAAATTGTACCAAATTCCAGACAGATATATTGAAAGTTAGAGAGGGAGGGAGGGAGGGAGAAAGACAGAGAGAGAGGGAGAGGGAGAGGGAGAGGGAGAGGGAGAGGGAGAGGGAGGGAGGGAGGGAGGGAGGGAGGGAGGGAGAGGCCAAGTACAATCTGTTGAACGGGCTTCAAATTGTCAGTCAATCCATGATGCTCTCTCAGGTCGCTTGTTTGCAGAAGTTTCATTACCCAACTAGGTAACATCATTGATGCTAACAAGGAATAGGCTGAAGTTATTATATATAAACAGGGAGCAAATGGGTAATAGGAATACTTTCCCAACAAACTGCCTTTTCAATATATTGTTATGTTGGGTTCTTGGCAACAATGCAGAGGTGTTTTGCCAATGCTTTTTTTCTAGGTGCTTTTTTTATTTCCTGCTGTAACCTACAATTCTGATAGTCTCATGCAAGTGTTAAGCCAGCCCAAACCTTAGTTTCCAAGCCCAGAGAAGGTCAGTCAAGTGCTGACAATATTGAGACTGCTGTATCCTTGAATGATGCAGTCCGACGTTTCAGGAGAGCACTAGACTGGGAAGATGATTATGGTAAAACCTTCCCCCCACATTACTAAAAGACCATCTATGTACTTCTCAACATAATTGTTTAAACAGACTTTCCATTTTTATCCCTTGTAATTGCTTTTTTTCCTTCCACATATTGTCAGGTTCAGTGAAATATTTTCATTTCATTAATATTTAGATGTTTCTAATCTATACTCGTTAGACAAAATCCAAACAGCTGGTAGAATAAATAATTTATACTCATCTCGCATGGCTTGCACACAAGCTGTACAATTAAAGATTAGGAATTTTTCTGGGTTAAGTCAAACAGTGGTACAAATCTCACTTTGGCTTCTGAAAAAAAAAACCCTTCCTTTAAAGGAGATGTGGGATGTTGAGTTTATAGAATAAAGTGCAAATAGGATTTTGAGGCTAACCCAGAAGCTGTGCAGAATTATCTAAAAGTAGAGAAGTTTCTATGTAAAATTAAGCACTACAGTATATCAAAGCTGATGTGGTAGCTCAATCCTATGAGTCATTGTTTCAAAGCAAAGCCAAAAATCAATTAAATCCCACATGAGTTTACCATTAAAAGATGCAATCTAATAAAAACCACCCATATGAGTTTCTTATACGCTGGCCCTCCTAAACAGTTTACTTAAACATTTTTCTCAGTTGATATTCTAGTATAGAGCTATCAAATCAGCGCTGGAAAAAAAATCTAAATGTCTGCAAGATGGCAGCAAAGAGTTAAGTGTCTTCGGTAACCATTGGCTATGATCTAGTAGTTGTCTGAATTTCTGCATCTCATATCTAGTAGTGCTGTCCTATTATTGTAATATTGATTGCCTTTTTCAACTCAACAGGTTACATTACAAATGAGTTGCAACCTACTATCTATTCTTTATTTATAAGAGACAGCCAGCCACAATCTGTACACCCTTCGTGTCTATAATATAGATGAAGGGGCTTTAGGATTGCTTGTGGCCAGCAAGGTCTTTGGTATAGCTGTTCCTCCCATAATTGCTGCTGAATTGCCATTTTTAATCAGTCTGAAGGAAATAAGTCACAATATTTAATTTCATTTTACTTAAGTTAGTTTGATTTGAATTCAGTTGCATTCTAGTATCAACCAATTACTTTATATCCTGTTACACAGTCGAGCATTGCTGCCAGCACACCTCTTAAAGGCCAATGTGGCTCTTCCTCCCAAAAAAATGGTTCATAGAGAAAACTTTGATTAAGACTAGTACAGCAATATAAATCAAACAATACTCAACCTGATGTAGCCACATGTTAAATGGAAGGACATCATCCTTATACATTTAGTCTTAATTTTCATAATCCCTGCATATGTATGCAAAGATACATTATATGTTTCTCCATTACAGGCACAAATGTTTTCTTTCTTGACTTGCTGTGGAGGGTAAGGATGGCGAACAGGAACAGCAGCGGTAAGTGCAGACTTCATACACAAGCAGAGCATGAAAAACATAATCGTTTAAAGCCATTTCTATGAATGATACTTCTCTCTATTTTGCTTTCTTTCTCATTTTTTTCTAGTTTGATCTTTCTTGTTTCCATATAAAATTTATTTTGTTTTGTTTTTCAGTTTGTGGATAGTGTAGCCTTCCGGTGCATTTTTCTCTTACTATTATATATACTGTCTTGCATATACTAGCTATATTGCTGATGTACCAAAATGTCTTGGGTTGAAATGTCTTTGAATATTAATAACTTGGGTTAGTAGTTATGTTGCTGATTTGAGTTCCGAGCATGGCGATTTGTTTGCAAACATTTCATCCACATTCGAGGAGATATCTTTAGTGGCTTTGGAGTGTGCTTGTCTGGGGGAGTCCTGGTCTGCCTTCAGGTTATGTGATTGGCTGGCTTTAGTTGCTGAGTCATAGTCCTTGGTTTTAAGTACCATCTATGTGATGTAAATTAGTGCTGGTATTGTTGTTTGGATGTTTTCTGCTTTCGGGTTGATTTTTTTTAAAAATTTATATCCCGCCCTTCTCCGAAGACTCAGGGCAGCTTACATTGTGTAAGGCAATAGTCTCATCCTATTTGTATATACAAAGTCAACTTATTGCCCCCACAACAATCTGGGTCCTCATTTTACCTACCTTATAAAGGATGGAAGGCTGAGTCAACCTTGGGCCTGGTGGGACTCCAGCCTGCAGTAATTGTAACTGCAGGCAGCTGTGTGTTAATAACAGGCTGCATTAGCCTGGTGAGCCACTTCCCAGCTGATTTGATCAGCTGCATGTCATGTGGTCCAATTTCTTGTGACCTGTCAAGGTATAACTTTGTTTGCAGTGTGGCTGTCGATTGGTCTTTAAATGCTGTCTCTGGGATCGTGGTTGAAGTTGTTCTTTCATTCTAAGTGGTTATATATTGGGTCAATGTCAATCTGTCTGTTTATTGATTTATTGGTAGAAAACCAGGCTTCTAGGAATTCCCTTTCTTTCCTGGACTTTGTCTGTGTTAGTTTGCTTTGAAAAAAAAGCACAAACCCAAACCCAAAAATCAGCAGAGGAAGAAAAAACATATATTTTTTTTTATTTGCATTTATATCCCGCCCTTCTCTGAAGACTCAGGGCAGCTTACACTATGTTAGCAATAGTCTTCATCCTATTTGTATATTATATACAAAGTCAACTTATTGCCCCCAACAATCTGGGTCCTCATTTTACCTACCTTATAAAGGATGGAAGGCTGAGTCACCTTGGGCCTGGTGGGACTTGAACCTGCAGTAATTGCAAGCAGCTGTGTTAATAACAGACTGTTTTAGCAGTCTGAGCCACCAGAGGCCCGTGTAATATCTTTATTACACGGACATATAATTTAAAGACTCTGGTATATATGTCCCTTCCCCTCTTAGCCAAAGGTGAAATCTGACTCAAATTATGACTAAATTGCCATTTTAAATGCGAGACAAATAGAAAAATTAATAAATAATTGGGAATTAGTTATAACTATATTTATTTAAGTTTATGATTAAGTTTTTATTCTAGTAATTTTTTTTAGTCTGGACCTGACTCCCACCATTTTCTGAAGTGAAGCCCTTCCCCCCTAATGTGACACTTAAGAACAGTCTTTGGCTTGAATAAATTGGTACAATTTTGCTTTTTTAAAGCCAAGTAGAATATCATGGCTTTCATATTCTTGTAGCCTCTTCATAAATCAGATTAAAGAAAGCCGAATTTTCTGGGTCTCCTTTGCTCCCCCCTCTTGTGTAGAGCTGGCCTGAATGATGGAAATGAATTATTATTGCTATAATATTCAAAGCCAAACCACATATGATGGAACAGATAAAAAAATAAGTTTCCAGATTTCCACTCCCATCGCTCTCCCCCCACCCTTAATCGGAGCAGTAGTGGTTCTGTGGCAGAAATAATCTTTTGGCACTCCAGCATTGGGGAACAAATCAAGGAAGATGTAGACATAATTGCTAATTTTGCAATCTGTTCTCCTGAATCTTGAGAACAGCTGAGTTATTACAACATGGTATTATTGTTCTATTCCAAGATGCAAAATGGAGGCATGAAGATAAGCCTTTAAGCAACGTAATCCAGGACATGAATTTTGAGCTCTGTTTGGACCCAGCTGTCGCTGAACTGCTGAAGTAGAAAGCCAACCACTTTGCCTCAGACACTTCTTTTATCACTCATCAATTCCTTAAATGCAGTTTTCCCAGTGTCATTAAACACTGTTGGAACGATAAATAGTCCAAACAAAAAAGACTGAAATAAGCCAAAAAAGATGACTTCATGTTCTCCAATGTTGAAAAAGGGACCATGATGCAGATGTTTGATATATTTTTATTTCTGATAAACATGGCAGCTTCATGCATTCTCACACCCGAGAAAAGTAATTTGTTCATGTGGCTGATGATCTTTTGGTGCATTTCCCCCCTTCTTTTATGAGAAGGATAAAGATTCAACCATAACAATCCCCTCATTTAAAAAAGTTATTTTCTCTGACTATCTCATACAACTCGATAATGACTTTTGTAGATATGTGAGAACCATATTCAAGGTTTTCAATTGCGCTGGATGTCTTTTTACCAAGATAATTTCAGTTAGATTCCAGAGCAAAGCAGGGTATCAGAGTCAAGGAACTAAATGACTCTTTCTAACTCTATGAGTCTATGATTCTGCATACTTTAGTAATAAGTTGCTTTGTAATAACAATTCCTAGATTGCAGTAATTGTGCTCCCCTGTGCACTCTTTGCAGTCTGTGAATAGGAACCTGATAATGTTCCTATTCTAGCTTGAAACAGCTCCCAGCAGTTTGTCTGATTTCCTAGAAAAATGTTTGTCAACATTGATTCTCATCACTTATTGCTTGTTAGGCTGAATATTTCCAAGCATCTTAGCTATTTAAAATTATCTCTATTTTTTTTTCCAGGAAAGCAAAGTTAAAAGTAGACAAAACAGCAGATTATCTAGTACAGGGGTGTCAAACTCACATTGTCATGGCGGCATCACATGATATATCGGGACCCCCCCCTTTTCTAAATCAGGCATGGGCATGGCCAGTGTGTGATGCATCCGGCCCGTGGGCTGGGAGTATGACAGACCTGATCTAGTAATTCTTTAGGGCTTCAAATAAACTCTGAGATGACCATTCTAATTAATATAATATGTATGTTGTCCTCTTTTCTGTAGACCAATGAAGTATGTGGTTAAAATGAAACAGTGATTCCAGCAGTTATTCTGCATCATAGATATGAGAGGAACAATGTTTTTCAGAAGAGCTGGATTTTTAAAAAAAATATATATATTATATATGAGGACTCTTGTGGTTGTCAACTTCTTCCCATGAAGTGCAAACAACCGGAGCACCACTTGAGCACCATTGGTATTGACAAAATCATCACCAGACAATTGCAAAGGCGGCTTTATTCAGAACAGCTTACATCCTGAAATATCTTTAATCATTGTTTGAAATATCAAACAACATCTGCCTACCCCAGGACTCAATAGGTGGACAAAAATGCCCAATCTTGTCTAAAAATCTAACTGACTGTGTGACTAATCATAATGAGGAATAGGGGAATAAAATAAGAACTGTGTTAAATTTGATTTTTGGGTCTGATATTTATGTTCCATATACTGTACATGTGCAGTTCCTTCCTTCCTTCCTTCCTTTCATTGCTTGGCACTTCTTCACATTGCAGTTGTTTTTATATTAGTAGCAAATCTATCATCACATGATCTGCTGAGGATTTTATATCATCCAATGGAGTTTTTCTATTGGAGAGCCTTTTAAATCACAATCTGTCATTTCAGCAAATTTTTTTGTTAATTTTTTTTGCCACTTAATTATGGGCAATATATGATTTTGCTATTCATACTCAGCTAGAATCAAAAGAGGGTGTAAAAGAATGTATTTCCATTTCATCCATTTCTTCTTCTTTGTCAATAAAATGCAAAGGATTTGGGAACCTTATCTATCTCACATGGTTAGAAAGGAGGATGTCAGGCAAAGGAATCCACCTTAAAAATAAAGTAGTGACAATGAACATTTTTTAAGGCATTGCTAATCTCAAACTATCAAGGGTTTAGGAAAGTAGGGTTTATTTTCAGCAATGACTTGACTGAAAGTTTGTGTATATTCTATAGCAGAGGTCTCCAACCTGGGCAACTTTAAGCGTGGCAGACTTCAACTCCGAGAATTCCCCAGCCAGCAAAGGAATTCTGGGAGTTGAAGTCCACCAGGCTTAAAATTGCCCAGGTTGGAGACCCCTGGTCTATTGGGTGTTTCTCAGTTCCCCTGCCAGATTTTGAAATCTATCCACCTTAAACTTGCCAATACTGAGACACATCACTCTATGGTGCAGTATAATATAGAATAGAATAGAATAGAATAGAATAGAATAGAATAGAATAGAATAGAATAGAATAGAATAGAATAGAATAGAATAGAATAGAATTTTTTATTGGCCAATTTTGATTGGACACACAAGGAATTTGTCTTGGTGCATATGCTGTCAGTGTACATAAAAGAAAAGATACCTTCATCAAGGTACAACAGTTACAACACAAATGATGGTCAATATATCAATATAAATCATAAGGATTACCAGCAACAAAGCTACAGTCATACAGTCATAAGTGGAAAGAGATTGGTGATGGGAATGATGAGAAGGTTAATAGTAGTGCAGATTTAGTAAATAGTTTGACAGTGTTGAGGGAATTGTTTGTTTAGCAGTGTGATGGCCTTCGGGAAAAAACTGTTCTTGTGTCTAGTTGTTCTGTTGTGCAGTGCTGTATAGCATCGTTTTGAGAGTAGGAGTTGAAACAGTTTATGTCCAGGATGTGAAGGATCTGTAAATATTTTCACGGCCCTCTTCTTGATTTGTGCAGTATACAGGTCCTCAATGGAAGGCAGGTTGGTGGCAATTATTTTTTCTGCAGTTCTAATTATCCTCTGAAGTCTGTGTCTTTCTTGTTGGGTTGCAGAACCGAACCAGACAGTTATAGAGGTGCAAATGACAGACTCAATAATTCCTCTGTAGAACTGAATCAGCAGCTCCTTGGGCAGTTTGAACTTAATGAGTTGGCGCAGAAAGAACATTCTTTGTTGTCCTTTTTTGATGATGTTTTTGATGTTAGCTGTCAATTTTAGATCTTGCGATATGATAGAACCTAGAAATTTAAAGGTTTCTACTGTTGATACTGTGTTGTCTAGTATTGTGAGAGGTGAAAGTATGGAAGGGTTTCTCCTAAAGTCTACCACCATTTCTATGGTTTTGAGTGTGTTCAGTTCCAGATTGTTTTGGTCGCACCACAAGGCTAGTCATTGGACCTCTTGTCTATATGCGGATTTGTCATTGTCTCAAATGAGACCAATCACTGTTGTGTCATCTGCGAACTTCAGTAGCTTAACAGATGAATTGTTGGAGATGCAGTCATTGGTATACAGAGAGAAGAGAAGTGTTGTGTCTTGCCCGCCCTCAGAGCAGCCGGGGCCTTCTTACCTGCTCCCGAACACTGAGGAATGTATGCCTCCCGGCCCAAGTCCTGGCTCCATGCCCAGACAAACTGCAGAACAAGGAGCATCTCCCTGCCCCAGCCCTGACTCCATGCCCAGGCAAACGGAGCAGCTAGACCCCTCCCCCTCCTCCACAGCAGGTGAGCCTGAGGAGGGTTTACTCCCAACAACAGCTGATTGGAGTAATCCTCGCATCAGAAGATTGGAAAGGCAGAGGCAACAGAAGGAAGGGAGGGGCAGGCCTTAATGAGTGCTGAGTCATGGAGCCACACCCCATGGCCTATATAAAGGATCTGCTTTCTGGCAGTCTCTGAGTCAGGCAAAAGTCGAACTTATCTTGCTGAAGTCACTTACTGGTCTCCTGCCTGCTCTGAGGACTTTGCTAGGACTTTGGTCAGAACTGCAGAGGCAAGCCTGATTCGGATTTCCCTGACCCAGCCGTCAGCGGAGGAGTGGGACACGACAAGAAGTGGGGAGAGCACACAGCCTTGGTGGGCCCCTGTGCTAATTGTACAGGTATTTGATGTGATCTTGTTCATCTTCACCTGCTGCTTCCTGTTTGTTAGGAAGCTTGTGATCCACTTACAAGTCTGTTCCGGTACCTGTAGCTGGTTTAGCTTAGTTAGAAGAGTGAATGATGGTATTGAATGCTGAACTAAAGTCTACAAAGAGGACCCTTGCATAGGTCTTTGGAGACTCAAGATGTTGTAGGATGTAGTGCAGAGCCATGTTAACAGCATCATCTGTTGATCTATTTGCTCGGTATGCAAATTGCAAGGGGTCTAACAGCGGATCAGTAATGGTTTTCAAGTAGGAAAGCACTAGCCTTTCAAAGGTTTTCATGACTACAGATGTTAAAGCAACTGGTCTGTAGTCATTCAGTTCCTTGATGGTGGGCTTCTTCGGCACTGGGATGATAGTTTCCTTTCAAACCTGCAGTAAAACTCATTCAGGTCATCTGCCAGTTGTTGATTACCTTCAGCCTGGGAAGGAGGTTTGCCATAGCCGGTGATATTTTTAAGAGTTTTCCACATGTTTGCTGGTTCATTTGCTGAAAACTGATTCTTTAGCTTTTCAGAGTCGCTTCTTTTTGCTGCTCTGATCTCCCTTGTTAGTGCATTTCTGGCCTGATTGTACAGCATTTTATCACCTTTTCTGTAGGCTTCCTCTTTGGAATGTCGTAGCTGCTTAAGTTTAGGTGTGAACCAAGGTTTGTTGGTACTGTATATTCACAAGTTCCTTGTAGGTACACATAGGTCTTCACAGAAGCTGACATATAATGTCACAGTATCTGTGAGTTCATCCAGGTCTGCAGGGGTATTTTCAAAAATATTCCAATCAGTGCAGTCACAGCATGCCTGTAGCTTTAATTTTGCCTCCTCCGTCCAGGTCTTCATGGATTTATTTATTATTAAACTTATTTTATTTATTATTTATTATTAAACTTATATACCGCACCATCTCCCATAGGACTCAGGGCGGTTCACAGGCATATTAAAACAATATAAAACAATATAATAAATAGACTTTTAAAACCCAGATTAAAACTAAATATTATCAAGGCCTGATCACTAAAACAATAAGAACCAATAAAACCTCCATTAAAATTTGTTTAAAACATTTTTGTTCTTAGGCTAGTCCCGCGTGCTGAAATAATAGAGTCTTCAGTTCACGTCTGAAGGTCCGGAGGTCAGGGAGTTGTCGTAATCCAGGAGGAAGCTCATTCCACAGGGCTGGTGCTGCCACAGAGAAGGCCCTCCCCCTGGGGGTCGCCAACCTGCATTGTTTGGTCGACGGCACCCTGAGGAGGGCCACTCTGTGGGAGCGCACAGGTCGTTGGGAGGCAATCGGTGGCAGAAGGCGGTCTCGAAGGTATCCCGGTCCTAAGCCATTTAATTGTTGGTTTTGTGGTTTTAAGTCTTTGCCTGTAAGCAGGTACAAGGTGAATCATGCAATGATCAGAGTGTCCTACAGCTGCACGTGGTAAAGACCAATAAGCATCTTTTAGTATTGTGTAGCAATGGTCTAGAGTATTCTTGCCTCTGGTGGGACAATTGACATGCTGAAAGTATTTTGGTAGCTCTTTCCTTAAGTTTGCCTTGTTTAGATCTCCCAAAATAATGGCCAGTGAATCAGGGCTTTTGGCTTCAGCTTCCATGATTTGGTCAGCTAGAGTTTGTAATGCCTTGTTTATACAGGCTTGTGGTGGGACATAAACAGCAATTAGAAGAAATGAGGAAAATTCACGAGGCGAATAGTATGGTTTGCAGTTGATAATTAAAGTCTCTAAATTGTTGTCACAGAATTTGTAAATTAATTTTAAATCTTGACACCAGTTGTTAATATATAGGCATAAGCCTCCTCCTTTCTTTTTACCAGATGTTTCTGTAATTCTGTCTGATCATTCAATCTGAAACCCTGGAATGTTCAGGCTGCTATCTTCAATTGATTCATTTAACCAGGTTTCAGAGAAGCATAGGACTGCTGAATTGCGAAAATCAGAATAGTATTTGTTTAAGAGGAGCATTTCATCCATCTTATTTTCAAGTGAACGTACATTTGTTAGGAAAATTGAAGGCAGAGGAATTTTAATGCAATTTCTAAATCTGTTTAAGATCCCAGCTCGTTTAGCTCTCTTCCTTCGCTTCCGTGATTTGGTTTTTTTAGTAATCCATGGCTCCGTGGGAATTGCCTCCTCCTGTGTCAGAATCTCCTCCGTGTTTGTAAAGACAGGCGAGGGTGAGATCAAAGAAAGCTGCTCCTTAAAGAAATGTTGCTTAATTTTTAACAGATGGTCTCGTGAGTAGGAAATCCGTAGTGAGTCGCAGAGAACAATTAGAAATAAAGAAACCATTAGAGAGCATTTCACTGAGGCAGCCTTCGTCGGCACCATCTTGGGGAATATAATGTGATGTAAAGGGAGGGAGATCAACAGCTAACAAGGGCATACATTGAGGAGCCACTTTCATCTTGGATCCTCAAGTTGGACATCCATAATCTGGACATTTTTGCTCTATTTGTTTTTCCAAAAATACATAATTTGTTCAGGTTTTACTCTGCGTACTAATAAAATGGGTTGGGCTTAGGGGCAACCCCTTAGGGGCTCAGGGACAGGGGGCTTTCCACCCCTTCAGAAAAATAACATCTACAGTGTTATGGTCAACAGAGATAATTTTGGTTTCCTGAAACTCCTGAAGTAAAGATAGAACATAATCTAATAAAAATAATAATATATTCTATTAAAACAAAAACGTACAACCTATAAATCTTTTGTCTCCCTACTTTCTCCCACATTTTTCCTGTGTACAATTAATACATATAGAATGTATTAATTTTTTTCCTGATCACCCATTGGATTGGTTAATTTGTTTATTTAAAACGTAAAAACTGGTAACTGAGTGTAGTATCTTGGAATGGAAATGATGGAGAAAAAAAAGGACAGACGTGTACTTTACAGTTAAAAAATAGAAGTAAGCAAGCACTGATTATGTTATCTAGTTTGGGTAATGAAAAAACAAAACAAAACCAAGCTAAGAGAGCACCAAGGACCGCTCATTTCACCCCTGAGCTACAAATATTTTCCTTTATAAGTAAGAATTTAATATTTTATATAAGTTTGGCAATAGGTAAATTTTCCAAAGCTGGTCTCCTCATAGCAAAGCTGGCTGAACAATTCTGGGAGTTGATGTCCACAAGTCTTAAAGTTGCCAAGGTTGGAGACCCCTGCATAGAGAATAAATTGCATTGCTCCTGCATTTTAATGTTATCTCTGCTGGCTGAATCCTTCCCCATTTTATAGTGAAGCTAGGACCAAGGAATTTGCTTTGTGGAATAAAAAGGAATCAGGAGAATCTCAGACACAGAAATCCAATCTTTTCTCTAGGCACAGCCCTGGTGTTACGTGACTGACAGATTCTATTTCTTTTACCTTGGCATCCTAGAGGAAACTAACTTCTCTACCGCAGAACAACTGGTAGAAGATTTTATAAGATAAGAACAGATATTACCTTTCTCCTCCTGTTGCACCACACTGAAAAAAAAGAAACATATGTTAATCAGTAGGACAAACCTGCTATTTGATAATTATCCCAACACTACCACTCAACCACCTTTCTATCACTTCTCAATGCTAAAGAAAACTCAGTAACACCACACAAAAGAATCAGAAAAGCAATCGGAAGGCATCCCTGGGTATGAATTAAAAAAAGAAATGCTTTTTTTCCAAGGGATGAAACCAAGAAACTTTATTTGTTTGGCTTTCCTAGAAGAAAGAAACGACAAAAGAAAGAACTTCTTTTTATAATCTGAGCTTTTGGGCTCCCTTTATTCTTGTTTTCCCTTTCCTCTCTGTGTTCTATAGAATGTTATTTCCCTTTCCTATTATCATTTAAATAGCTTTGGTAGGGTTGACCCTAGAATGTGGTCAAAAAAGTAACAACAACAACAACAACAACAAAAGACAGAAAAGATGGAAGCTCTGTTCATTTTTTGTGCATCATGGGTAAAAAGTGGGAGGAGTTTTCATCACACCATCATGGCTGTCATCTTGACTTTTTTGATCAGACAGTAACAGAGTTGGAAGGGACCTTGGAGGTCATCTAGTCCAACCCCCTGCTCACGCAGGAGACCTGTACTAGGGATTCAAACCGCCGAACTGCTGACCTTTCTGATCGACAAGCTCAGTGTCTTTGCCACTGAGCCACCTAGTCAGACTCTCTGGACCCTACTGAGGTCAGGTTTCATGTGCAGTTTTTAAGGTGATGATCAGTGGTAGGAAGAGATGAAGAATAGAATAGAAGAAACAAAGCACTAGGCTCAGGAGTTTATTGCAGTACAAATCCAGTTGACTCCAGATGAAAACTAAAAGTTACTGAAAATGTTATTGCTTTACTGCCATCTTGTGGGTGCAGCCAGATCTGTAGTCCTAGCCACACAGACACATGGATAGCAGGATGAGAAATTGTAATGTCAATCCTTACGTATCAAGTACATATATATATACATACATACATACATACATAAAGCATAAAGCATAAAATAACTATCTGACAAATTGAAAGACAAAAAGGACAAATATAAAAAGTGGAAAGAGGGGCAAATAACTAAGGCAGAATATCAGCAAATAGCCCGAGCCTGTAAAGATGAAGTGAGGAAAGCTAAGGCTCACAATGAACAAAGGCTAGCGTCAAAAGTAAAAAATAACAAAAAAAGCTTCTTCCAACATGTTAAAAACAAGAAAAAAGTCAAGGAAACAATTGGCCCATTGCTGGGAGAAAGTGGCAAGAAGATGACAAGCAACAGGGAGAAAACAGATCTACTTAACTCATATTTTGCATCTGTCTTTACACAAAAGGAAAAAACAATCCAACCTATCAAAAACAGCACTACAAAAAACAGATTAGAAACACAAGATAAAATAGGGAAGAAAATGGTAAGTGAACACCTGTCTACCCTAGACGAGTTCAAATCACCAGGACCGGATGGATTACATCCCCAAGGTTCTGAAGGAACTGGCAGACGTGATCTCAGAACCACTGAACTATATCTTTCAAAGATCCTGGAGCACAGGGGAGCTGCCAGAGGACTGGAAAAGAGCTGATGTAGTTCCCATCTTCAAAAAAGGAAAAAAACAGATCCAGGAAACTACAGACCTATCAGTCTGACCTCAATACCGGGGAAGATTCTGGAAAAGATAATCAAGCAACGAATCACCGAACACCTAGAAGCAAACAAAGTAATAACCAAAAGCCAACATGGGTTTGTCAAAAACAGATCATGCCAGACTAATCTTATCGCATTCTTTGACAAAATGACAAAATTAGTAGACCAGAGGAATGCTGTCGATATAATTTACTTGGACTTCAGTAAAGCATTTGATAAAGTAGACCATAACCTACTACTAGATAAAGTAGAAAAATGTGGGTTAGACAGCACCACCACCAGATGGATTCGTAACTGGCTGACCAACCGCACTCAACGTGTAGTCCTCAACGGAACTACATCCACATGGAAGGAAGTATGCAGTGGAGTACCCCAAGGCTCTGTTTTAGTCCCAGTACTCTTCAACATCTTTATCAATGACTTGAATGAGGGATAGATGGGGAACTCATCAAATTTGCAGATGACACCAAGCTGGCAGGAATAGCCAACACTTCAGAAGATAGGCTCAAGATACAGAAAGATCTTGACAGACTTGAACATTGGGCACTATCTAACAAAATGAAATTCAACAGTGAAAAAAGTAAGGTTCTACATTTAGGCCAAAAAAACAAAATGCACCAGTACCGTATATGTGGTACCTTGCTCAATAGTAGTACCTGTGAGAGGGATCTTGGAGTCCTAGTGGATAACCATTTAGATATGAGCCAGCAGTGTGCAGCAGCTGTTAAAAAAGCCAACACAGTTCTGGGCTGCATAAACAGAGGGATAGAATCAAGATCACATGAAGTGTTAGTACCACTTTATAATGCCTTGGTAAGGCCACACTTGGAATATTGCATCCAGTTTTGGTCGCCACGATGTAAAAAAGATGTTGAGACTCTAGAAAGAGTGCAGAGAAGAGCAACAAAGATGATTAGGGGACTGGAGGATAAAACATATGAAGAACTGGGTTGCAGGAACTGGGTATGTCTAGTTTAACAAAAAGAAGGACTAGGGGAGACATGATAGCTGTGTTCCAATATCTCAGGGGTTGCCACAAAGAAGAGGGAGTCGGGCTGTTCTCCAAAGCACCTGCGGGTAGAACAAGAAGCAATGGGTGGAAACTGATCAAAGAAAGAAGCAACTTAGAACTAAGGAGAAATTTCCTGACAGTTAGAACAATTAATAAATGGAACGACTTGCCTTCAGAAGTTGTGAATGCTCCAACACTGGAAATTTTTAAGAAAATGTTGGATAACCATCTGACTGAGATGGTGTAGGGTTTCCTGCCTGGGCAGGGGGTTGGACTAGAAGGCCTCCAAGGTCCCTTCCAACTCTGATGTTATGTTATGTTACATACATACATACATACATAGGTTTGCTTTGCCCGCACAAGCACAAAGCCGAAAGCACCTTACATAGGAAAAGACCCGAATATGCCAAGACCTACATACCTATACCTGTGAAAACCTACGAACACACACACACACACACACACACACACACACACATATATGAAATCAATAAGAACAGATAAGTCTATTTTTGTCTTTATGGTTATATTATGTTCATATTTTTTATATTATAAAGAAGTCCACATGTCATTTCATGGTATTCTTTTCCAAAGGAAAAATATTAATTTACTGATTTGATACTTTTTGATACTTACCTTGCTCTTGATCTAGAAAGGCTCACAGAAGCCGTATTAAAATAAATAAACTTTCATCTTTCTCTCAACCAAGGAGGAGGGAAGAAGATTTGTGGAGAGAAGTGGTGCCCATTCTGAATGTTTTATAACCATCTGTAATGTGTGAATAAAGCTATAATATAATAGGTATGACACCTAATTCAGAGGAAGAGTCCAAAATTTTGATAGATTAGCTACACTTCTTCTCACTTTATTTTCTATAAACTGTTTCAAATCTTATATCTGTATCAATATAAAGTATATTTGAGTTAGAATTTTCCTTTTAAATATGCTGATCTATTAAGTCTTCTTATTGCATGTTGATTTTCACTGCACAAAGTGTAATTGCCGAATAATAAATATTACAAGAAGTTATACATTACTGGATGAATATTGGTGTGGTGATTAAGGGGTTGGACAAGGAGTGGGAGAATCCAGATTCTCCTCCATCCTCAGCTATTGAATCTCCCAGGGACTGATTTTGGATCAGTCACTCTCTCAGTCCAGCCCATCTTACGAGCTTGGTGTTGTGAGGAAAGAATGGGAAGACAAAGCTTTCCTTGAGACCCTGTACAAAAAGAGGCAGGATATAAATAGAATTGTTTAAATAAGTTCACATTTTAATACAATTTATTCCAGTTATGCAGAGCAGAATAAAATCCGCTTCACTACCTTATCTTCTCCTTTGAAATTGAGATACTGTTAATTAGACAACATGACAAAGAGTAGAAAACCTAGCTTTGATAATAAGCCAATGCTACCCTTTTTCATGTTCCTGTTCATATTTTTTTTTAACCTTCCTCTTGATCTTCCAAAGTGACACTCTCCTCATCTCCCACCTCACCTTTAACAAGGGTTGTCTGTGGGTAGCAGGCAGCTTCCATTTGGTTTCTCAGTATGGCTGCTCATTGCTTTTGCACCTAGGCTTGACTTTACAATTTGGGATCCTGGCACTCCATGGTGGCTATTTTCCCCCTCATTTTAGCTGATTGCTTCTGAATTACCCTGATAAGCTCTTGTTAGCTGAAAGACAGAGAATGTGTGTGTGTTCACGCTTAGCCTTGGCCATATTTAAGGAATTTTTTCTTATTATTCCTATTTTATTATATACTTTTTGTCAAAGCAGTCACTCACAGTGTATCATAAAAGAATCAATTTACATTGAATTCATTTGTATGACACAAAGGAGCTTAATTTGGCAGTCACTAAATATATAGATACAGAGAGACCAAGCATTTAATCATATGCTCTTATCTTGCTGTGACGTCACAGACATGTCTGTGTTGTATGGTTTGCTTCCATTTCTTTTGTGCCGTAATTGCTTTGGCTAATTATGTCTGATATGAACTTTTACCCAGGGTTTAATCTTCTATTCCTTCTATTTGTATATGCAAAGAGACTTGGATAAAATTTCTTAAACATTTACAGCAAAAAAATAAATTAAAAAAATGTTGTTTTTAATCATATCTTTAATCAATATGTGAAATTGGTACTTTGCAAAATGTCATGTCTTGTTGCCAGCACACAGCCTTGTGCGCCGTCACAAAGTCATACTATCAATCAATCAATCAATCAATCAATCAATCAATCAGTTTATTACTGTCTTAGACCAGAGACCGGAACAAATAAAAATGGTCAGTAAATAAACAATTAAAAATTCTAGTATAAAATAATAAATAACAACTAAAATCTATAATAAAATCCAGTCTGTCAATTATACATAGTCTAACTATATTAAGCCATACTCGAAAAATGCCTATTTTATTTTTTTTCTATGAAATCTTCCTATAGCTTAGGTTTGCTCAAATTTTTATAAGGAGAAAGTAGATATTGCAAGGAAAAGATCCCCTTAGAACTCTGTCTCAAATCATGTGTTTTCCTTGTAACTTTTCTTTTCCAGGAAAAGTGATTTTTGTTTTTTCTAACTTAATCTTAGAAATTCTTTGGATCGTGCTATAGCGCTTGAAAGGCAGCTATTAGTTTAGGTTTTACATCCACCCAGTACTGTTTGCCTACTCTGAAAAAGTTTCATGGGAGGGCTTCCTCTAATGTTTAGTGGACATTGCAATTCATTGGGAATATGATTGCACAAAAAGTGGCTACATGGTTGGTAGCTGCCTCATAACATCCTAGCACCCCCACTATGCTTCCTGCTTCCCTTCTGCCCATCTTGTTTAATTTTCTATTATTGTACTTCCATTGTTTATTTTTACTGTGTTATTCCTTTGTTATTGCTATGATTACATTTTTATTTTTTATTCCATTTTATTGTTGTAAGCCACCCAGACTAGCACCATAATGAGATGTGTGGCAAATAAATTTAACAAACATACACACACACACACACACTTTAGCCATAGAGGAATTTCATCTTAGTTATAAACATCTAACACCACCAGATTGCACAAGACAGTTTTCTGCATCTATTTGCTTCCGTCTAGTGGTCATTTAGGGACATGGTGGCTCAGTGGCTAAGACGCTGAGCTTGTTGATTGAAAGGTCAGCAGTTCAGCGGTTCAAATCCCTAGTGCCGCATAATGGGGTGAGTTCCCGTTACTTGTCCCAGCTTCCGTCAACCTAGCAGTTCAAAAACATGTAAAAAATGCAAGTAGAAAAATAGGAACCACCTTTAGTGGGAAGGTAACAGCGTTCCGTGCACCTTTGGCGTTTAGTCATGCTGGCCACATGACCATGGAGACATCTTCGGACGGTGTTGGTTCTTCGGCTTTGAAATGGAGGTGAGTAGCCCCCCCCCCCCAGAGTTGGGAATGACTAGCATTTAGTGATCATTTGGAAATTTGCAGCTCAGATCTGGTTGCTCTAAGTCTAGCTCATCCATGAGGCATTCGTGAAATTTTTATTTTTGTTTGTAAAGTCCTCTAATCCTCAGATGATTCAAAGAAAAGTTGTTGTTTTCAAAAGTAAAAATACTTTCTTTTCTTTATATTAAATGAAACATTATTTTTCAATGCAGTCCTACTTGCCACAGAAGGAAATGAGGCTTAAAGATTCATTTGAGAATGGAGGTATTTGGTTTCTCCATTCTCCAGTAACAATGACTGCAAAATTTACTACAGACAAGAAACAGAGAGAGAGAAAAAGTGGAAAATCCAAATTCTCTCCATGAAACATGGAAAGAATAATGCCTGATAGTGTGGGCTCCAGATGAGTGTTGCAAAAAAAAACAAAAAAAAAAAAAACAACACCCCAGTTATACATCATTATATGAAGTGATCTAAACCAGCAGCCCCAGTTGCTGGCTCAAGAATGCGATGCATAAGAAATGTGTTTGGTTTGCACTACAGTGAAATTTACTATATTGGCACTTCATGCATGTAGTCAGGCAGTTATCTTTCAATAGTTACATTTACGTGCTTTCTATCTTGGATTCTTATGAACAAAGGGGAAAAAGCATTAATATAAACAACATTATAGTATATCAAATAGATTTCTTATGGAAACATGCCTATAAAAATAAATACATTGGGAAAAATAAGTAGGAAAATGTATTGGTGCACATTCAGGACAAATGAAAAAAAGTCTGTCCAAAATTAAATTTGAAAACAGCTCTTATTAATGAATGGTGTGCCTTCATTTCTGTTGACCATGAACTTTTAATAAACTCCTTTATGTTTAGATAATGATAAAATAATGAGACTGTAGACAGAACAAGTAACTTGAATAGAACAACAGTTCTATTCAACAGCTGTATGCACATTTAACTCTGAAGTGAAAAAAAAAAGTTTTATTTCTTTGTCATAGCAAAGGAAGATTTTGTCTTTAACCAGTACAAGAAAAGAAAGTTGTATCCAAACATCCTCCTTCTTTCTCACTCCCACTGAGAACATTTTAAAAATTAAATAAAACCAATATTATTTTAAATCTCCCATGCATTAACGTTCACTACAACAATCTTTTCACTTGCATTGCCTCTAGCTGTTACTAATACAAATAGATTTGAGATAGCATGACAAGTATAAGAATGAGTGGCTAATGATCCACATAATTGGTGTTTCATGTTATAGTTGTTAGAAGAATAAATTTCAAGTCAGCATACCTCACACTTATAATGATCAAAAAATCACTGCCTATATAATAGTTTCAAAGTACAGTACCAACTAGAGAAGAGAACCAGATTAGCCCAGGGGTCAAATATTCCCAGTTCGGACCGGATCACCTGATCTGGTAGTGATGGCGGGGGTGAGTTGGAGAACTGGAAGCAAAAATGCCTGGCCCCGCCTTCCCCCTGCATGCCCAGCTGAGCCGTGCGATCATCAGAGATTTTTTTTACTTTTTTCTTCGGCCGAAAAAATGCTTTTAAAAGTAAAAAAAAAAAAGCCTCTGATGATTGCACGGCTCAGTTGAGATTGTCAGAACCCTTTCAAAGCATTTTTTCTACAAGCTCTTCAGCCAAAGAGGCTGTAAAAATGCTTTGAAAGGGTTCTGGTGATTAGGCAACTCAGCTGGGATTGTCAGAACCGTTTCAAAGCATTTTTTCTACAAGCTCTTCACCCCTGGATTAGCCCCATCCAAATAGTAGGGAGAAAGGGGCTGGGATATAGGATTATCTATATTATGCAGAGTGCAAAAAAAGCAAATGACCACTGTATCACTTAGCTCACAGTTCAAACCATTCAATTAACCAATGAGTGGTAGCATATATTTGCTTCCAGAAAATAATTTAGCAACAAGGAAACAGTATTAACTTTCCTTCCATATAGATTTCAGCAAGAGTATAATATGATTTAACAATGTAATGCACAATACCAAGGGTTTGTGTAGCCCTGCCCCATTCAGCAGGTTCTGACTAGTTCTGGAGAACCGATAGCGGAAATTTTGAGTAGTTTGGAGAACTGGTAAATATCACTTCTGATTGGCCCCGGCCCCATCTATTCTTGCCTCCCGAGTCCCACTGATCGGGAGGAAATGGGTATTTTTCAGTAATCTTGCCCTGGAGTGGGGAGGGAATAGAGGTTTTACAGTATCCTTCCTCTGACACGCCCACCAAGCTATGCCCACCGAATTAGTAGTAAAAAAAAAATGTATTTCACCATTGGTACTCAATGATCCGTGGATGCGCAGAATGTTTTTATTGCTTGTCTTCATTATTTTATACTATCTGTACTAGTAATCAACTTTGGAAAAATTTCCATTGGCATATTACAATTTTAAAAAGTTGATCTGAAACTTCCCAATAGAGGCAGGTTTCTCTTTCCCTAGGTGTAGGAATTGTAATTATGCTTCTAAAATGACAGTCTCTTTTTCCTTGGAGCTGGAAAACATCTTTTTTTCTCTTCACCAATTAGGATTTGCGCATCCAACAGAGCTAGCACTTACATTGGCTTTACATTCAGCCCACTGACACTTTTTAAAATATTATCTTGAAACTGTATATCCATGCCATTCACAGAGGTACAAGAAAGGACAAATGTGTTTGTGACTGAATCAGATATGCGGACATAACTGCATAATCTGCACAATGACATTATGATGTATATCACATTTTGATATAATTATGCCTTGTAATAAATACCTGTGTGCAAACTTCTTTATTTTAAGCAGGCAACCCTGTTTTGGTATCATGGATAGTGCTGGAGAATCACACACATTTTGCATTCACTAAACATTAAAATACATTAAAAGTATTTCCCAGGTATGCTCCTGGATGGATTTGAGATTTGTTTTCCCTAAGGATCAATATGGCTATGAAGTCTTTCCATGCATTGCTTTTTGTTTGCCTTGTGCAGCAATTTCAGCTTCCAGCACTGGGTCAGTAGTAGACTCTGTTCTTGACTCTGCTGACAGAAATGAAAATAACTTACCAGTTTAGCAATGGTCAGACCTCAGGCCTACAGCACTCTGCTTGGAACTCTAGAGCAGCAGCCCCCAACCTTTTGGGCAGCTGAGACCAGTTCCATGGAGAGAGATTTCTCTGTGGACCGGAGCGGGAATGGTTTCGCATGCTGCCCAGTGGTGAAATCTGAACTGGTTTACTATCTGTTTGCTGGCTGCGCAAGCACACTATGTGCATGCATGCGCAGTGTGCGTCACACACCAAATGCAAGGTGCACGTGGGCGTGCAGTGCATGCCAAAAAGAGGCATGGGGTAAGTAGAACAGCACAGGGGGGTGGGTGGGTGGGTAATCAGCTGTGGCGCACAATTTTTTTTTTACTTTTAAAAAGATTTTTTTTACACCCTATTTGGCCAAATAGGTTGTAGAAAATGCTTTTAAAAGTAAAAAAAAAAGAGGCTCTGACGATCAGGGCAGCTCAACTGTGATCATCAGAGCCTCTTTTTTTATCTTTTAAAAGCATTTTTTAAAAGAAGCGGCAAGCAGGGAAGCAGCCGACCGGGCATTGGGTGGGCATGGGCAGGGAGCCAGGGATTTTTGCTACCGGTTCTCTGAACCACCTGCTTCCATCGCTACTGGATCAGCCAATCCGGTTCTAAACCAGGAGCATTTCACCCCTGATGCTACTTGCATCTAATAGATGGGTGTTGTGGCTCTGGCCCCCAGACCGGGCCTCCTGGAGCTGGATAACTTGGAGAGTGAGGAGGAGGAGCTGGCAAGGCCTCCTTCCCCCCTGGATCTTCCTCCTCACTGGCACCATCTCAGATTCCAGCTGCAAGCCAGGAGGAGGAGAAGGAGCTGACAAGGCCTCTTTCCCTCGACCCCTCCTCCTCCCTGGCAATGCCCCAAGAACCAGATGCTGAGGATCAATCTTGGCTAGATGCAAAACGCCGCCGCCGAGAGAAGCGTGTGCAGCAGAGGAAGGGGTGGGGCAGGCCCAGGGAGTGCTGAGTCATGGAGCCACACCCCACAGGGGATAAAAGCAGGGAGAGTGCTCCGTAGGCCCTTGTGTCGGACAAAATTATGGACTAGCTCTTTGACTGCTTTGGACTGAAGGCTGGGATTACTTGTCAGTACTTTAGAACATCCTGCAGACTTCTGGTTGTCCTGGCAACGATCTGTCGGCACCCTGCTAAGTGATAAGGATTTGGCTGGCACATGAAGGAACATTGCCAGAACTTTTGTTGCCCGAAGGAACCCAGCGAAGTGTAAATAAATTGCTGGCAGATCGCCTCGGCTGGTGTATTGTTTTGGGAAGGAAGGGAGGGGACAGAACAATGGGGCTTCAATAGAATGGTTTCTGGCATGTTGCGGCCCAGTACCAGTCCACGGACTGGGGCTTGGGAACCCCTGCTCTAGAAGCTTCCCCCTCATCAATGAATCCATCAGGATCCATTGAGTGGCTCCCTGCTTGAGGCTGGTTACTTGACAAGAAGTCAGAATTAAAGTGGAAGCTTTATCTGGCCCATGAATATCAATATTCATGGGCCAGATAAAGCTGCATGCTGCATGATATCAGAATTTCTGATATCATTGTATTATTGTGAGGCATAGACTAAATCTTTTAAAAACAGTCATTTTGTGACAAGCAAAATACATCTCATACATATTTTTATAAATCTATAGCATAGATTGCTTCTTACAGTTAAGATTTATTTAAGTAAATACAAATCAGTTTCCGTGTAATTAGTGTTTAATTATTACAAAAATGAGTCACAGACATACTGTAGTTACCATTAATATTACTGTTTATTTTCAAAACATCAATACTAGGAACTAAAATCTGTGGCTCCCACTGAAGCAGTTTTCCAATATAACTTTCATCTTTTTAGAACAGGATTTTGTACTAAGGGATCTCAAATGGATGACATTAAGAACTGGAAATGGGTTTACTACTTTATAAAAACTGTTGCAACTCTTAAAAAATTACCAAGTCTAAAACCAAATGAAAAATATTGCTTGGAAACAACAGTTTGCAAGGCATTTAACTCATAAGAAAGTTGACTAAAGATCTGTAAAGTTTTTGAATGCACTCAGTGCAGCCTTGCGTGTTCTCTTGACAGGAATTCAGGCTGTGTTATTGGTCCAATTCAGTATTTAAAGAATGATACAAAAGAAGAGAGGAAGTATTGTTTTGCTTAAAATATAAACTAAATAAATATTTGATTAAGGGATTCTTATTGCATTTTTAAATTAAATTAAATTTAGTTTTATTTTATATTCTGTTGTATTTTTGTAAACTCCCTGACTTATTTGAATAATGCTTTTAATACAAATAACTGAAATAAAATAACTGAAGAAACAAAATGTTTCATACACACTCATACACACACACATGCATACATCCTGATAGTTTCCTGGGAGCATTGTTTGGTCATGACTAGTATACTACATTATTTTTCTCCTTTAATATTTGTATTAATCCCTGTGGAACAGGCTGATTGTTTTCTTTCAGAAAAATGAAATCCTGAGATTTGCCAAAGGTTTTAAAATAAATTCACAACTAGTTTAGACTTCAGATCCTCACCACCATATTATACGAATGATCTCAAGAATTTCTATTACAGTTAGTGCTCTGCAGGGATAGAACTGATTCTTCCTTTAAGGGCTTATGAAATTATTGAACGAGAGAATTGTTTTCTTGCTAATTGTTGTCTAAGGAAACAAACGTCTACATTTACAAACATCTGTGTTAACAAGTACTGTAATGGTATATTTAACATTTTTGGCAATTCATGCATGTTAGCTAACTAGTTGGAATCCTTATAATTTAATATCTGTGCAGGGCATATCCTTCATGGCGGTCAAAAAAATCGCAAACAGAGCACCAACAGACTGGCTAGCAAGTATGACCATCTATTGAAAATCAGTGAATACTGGTCAAATGGCTCTTTTTTCCTACAGGGAGGGATGACATCAATGAGCTAAAAAGCAACCAGGGAGTAATCTATCCACAGCAACAGACTGATATTTAAATTCCTTCAGTGTCAGATCATGTTCCACACTCTGAGACAAAAACCAGATGTAATGTGTGACCTCTCGAATGGATGGGTCTATTGATGAATTGAGACAAGTCCATGTTGCCATGGTCTCCACAAACCTCTGAGTTGCCTCAACATCATTGGATAGCAAATTATAAAAACTATAAGAGCCAATAGGCAACTGAGCAAAAGAATCCAGCAGCTCAGGTAGGGAAGCTGCTGAGCAACAGGGAGAGTAGTATATCTGAAGCAATCCCACCTGTTCCCTTGAGCCCAACTTCTGCAATGCACAACAGAGATCCTTCCTTTTTGCCCTTCCCTTGCCTCTCGGTTGTTGATGAACCCCAACAAGTTTAAATAGAAGCGAGAGCTTTCTATCCTCATGATTTTCTTTCTTAAATCTAACTTTTACTTCAACTATATTGAATATTTGTTACCTAGCTGCATAGTCTACTTAGTCTGCAATCAACTAGCTATATTATCAGAGGTGGTATTCAGCAGGTTCTGACCAGTTTTGGATAACCGGTAGCAGAAATTTTGAGTAGTTCAGAGAACTGGTAAATACCAGCTCTGACTGTTCCCCCCCCCCCTCATCTATTCTCTGCCTCCTGAGTCCCAGTTGATGGGAGGAAATGGGGATTTTTCAGTAACCTTGCCCTGGAGTGGTGAGGGAATGGAGATTTTACAGTATCCTTCCCCTGCCACGCCTCCAAGCCACGCCCACAGAACTGGTAGTAATTTTTTTTTAATCCCACAACTATATATTATGATTTGTTTGTTTTAATGAGAGGTTCTGCAACTTTATTACTTTGGTTCTCTGCTTATATTCAGGAGGATTCTCTAACAAGAGCTTCTACTGAATTCAAATCGGCAACGTATAAGAAGAGCATATCATGGCTATAACAATTGCATTGAAATTATTTTCTTGTTTGCAGGAATATTCTATAGCAAATGCTGTTTTGGCAGACTGAACAGATTTTTAAAAAAAGTTATTATGTATATGTCTGTTTGTAGGGAATAGGAGAGAGCAAAAGCCACAGCAAGCATGGCAGCAAGCCCATCAAAAAAGATACCTATTGAATTTCAGTCCTAACTTTTTTGTATTTTGAGAGAGATTTAGAAAAGTAAAATTTCAAGAGATTTTAATACAGTTCCCTACTGTGGGTTCTAAATTGCTACTTAGCCACAAAGCTGAATGGATTTCTTTCAGATAATCTTCCAATTTCAGGTGCAATTTCATTGTCTAGGCTATTGTCAAAAATTGCTGGTAAGACAGACAGAAAAATCCTGAAGGGATCAAGAGAATTTAAAATACTTTACATATAAAAATGTATTTTTATCTTTTAATTTTTTTAAAAAAATATTAGATTTTAGAAATATGCTCCAAAAGAGCTTAATATATTTCACTGATAAATAATATCATAATGCTTAATGCCATCTTGAAAATCTGATATTACATTATATCAAGCAGAGGCTTTTCAGGATGCAATCAGTGGTATTTGATGAAGATATTTTAAAACTTCTATTATATACTCTGTATTTAAAAGTACGGTCCAGTACAGCCACATTCAGTTGAATAAAGCTTAATCTCTGGTATGTAAGGAAAGGAGTGCACCTTTAGACATATGAACATTTCTTTTGAAATTTTAGTAGGTTCCAAAAGCTATAAAATCATCCTATGTTTTACCTGAGAAAGACAAAATATCAGCCACATTATTTTTGCCAGAGTTACATTAGGGAAGAAGCCATATAAATAAATACATATATTACACTCTAAGCAAAAACAGTTGAAAGATATTAATAACTTCCCTCTTCCCTCAGATTTAAAATATAATCTGAGTTCCTGAGCAATAGTTGGATATTGGAACCTTACTCCCGTTTAGGGAAAAAATATTATGTTTTATAATATGTTTTTTTTGTGGCAATGCTTTAATAAATTGGTATTCATTCATTCAATCACTCATTCAATTTATTTAGATGCTATACTTAGCGCACACACAATTCATGGTAGTGGTTTGGGCATCATTTGGTGGCTTATGTTACATTCATTACTTAGATATATTAGCAATTAGAGATAGCAATTATCAAGCTGTCTCTAGAACTATTGGGATTACAACTCATAGAACTTTCTGGAAACATTTGGAGAACATTTGGATAACCTCTTTTAGAACTTTATCAAGATTTTTATGTATATATACAGGATTTTCCACCATTTCTAAAAATACATATTTTTTTGCCTTTTAAAATCAACACAACAGTTCTGCAGTACTTTATCCACCCCTTATTTAGTCAAACTATTTATATATCATCTGTCATAGGTTGCATCTTCAGGCAATGATTACACTGAAAATACGTTTGAATACAACAAAATACAATTATAACCAGAATATAGCACTGGTCTAAATTCTTTTATGTGTTATCTAAAGCCAAACGGGGTGGGGAGATATATTTTTACATGCGTCCAAGCATTTTTGAACACAAATCCAGCAACCCAGCCAAACATTATGACTCCTGGTTTGGAATGATAATAGATGAAATTTGTAACATTAGGATGACATTAGGTGAAGTTTACCTACATAAACCTGTCATCCCAGGGGAAATGTTTGTCCTGATCTAACAACTATCTGGTAGCCTTTGATTCTACTTTTCAATGACCAATAGTTCATCCTGGGCCAAGCTGGTTCATTTGACCCTCTGTCCCTCATTCATCACTCCTAGGATGGTAGGTATTGATCTCTGTTCAGCATTCTGAACTGGAGAACTGATGACAGAACCTTTTGACTCGACCTAAAGCCTGCTCTCAGGGGGTCTCTGGGGAATTTCAGCCTGGCAAACTGCAGTCAATCTTTTAATCTTCATCGAGCTATCTGCAGTAACTTAGAATTTGTCTCCACTCTTTATACTATATGTGTATATTTATGTTTCAATTATGTAATTATCTCTTTCATCCCATGCTATTCATAACACCAATCCAGGAGATTTTCATTTCTCTGTGTTTTGACACAATGATCTAAATCATGACTTTGCATGAGTATCTTTCACATGAATCATTACTGACAGAATTTTACAAAAGCTTTGTGTCAAACTTGCCTTTCATCCTTTTTGATCTACTGTAGCTGGCGGGTTTTCTGTTATGGTTTTTGCTAAAAGGATATGCTTTTTTTTTTTAATGTTCAGCTATTTGAGATATTGGAAAGTTTGTAGGAGGGATGGTAACGTCTACTTCCAAATAGAATGCCAATAAAATCCTTTGGGATTACAAATCTGCCACTTCTACTGAATATAAAAGATGTTAAGATGACATATAATTCAACCTGTTTCTTCAGATGGTTTTTAATGCAGGATTGCAGCCTGAAACTGAATCCACAATATGCTTCACTTGAGAGCAAGTTCCACTGATTTCATCAGTTTGTAGATTATTGCTTGGTATTTATATGACACTTTACCCAAGGCAGTCCTTATAAGTAATTTGAAAATAACTTTTTTTCAAAATTGTATTATAATTTATGTGACATTTGAATTAGGGGATTTCAGCAAAGTTGATTCAATTGACAGTCTGACCTTTTTATTGCTTTACATTAATGTATTACACTAATTAATACATTACATTAACACATTTCTTAATAAAGACATAATCAAAATAATTCAGCCTTTGTTTTTGATTTACAAAATCATTTTATTGAATATTTTAAAAGATATTAATATAAGTTTGAAAATTAAAAATGCAAGAGCTATCTTTAAAAATAATCCCACAGATGACTATAAATCACTTCCAATATAATGCAGATTTTCACTAGTGTGTATATGTAGTTCTAACCAACTTAAATTCTGATTGTGGTCTTTTCACCCTATATTTTCTGGGATTTGTGATCAACCCTAGCATTCCTTAGAACATGTGCAGGCATAAAATAAAATCTCACATATCTATAGTTTCATATCAGTTACATTCTACTTGTTCCACTGAAATACTGCCATTTAGAACTGATGTGAAAAGGCTCTGCTGGTGAAAATGGCAACGTAGTTAGCGGATCCCATTAATATTGATTTTATATTTTTTAAAATAAAACATGAAACATTTATGTCTGTTATTGATTTACATCTTCAATTTATCCCAACTATGAACTATATGCCTGCATTTTCAATGGGAGAAATAGCCACATTTGATAAACCTTAAATGCAGGGGTGAAATCTAAAAATTTTCCCTACCGGTTCTGTGGCGTGGCTTAATTGGTGGGCATGGCTTGGTGGTCAGATGACTGGGTAGGCGTGGCCAATAACAATAAATAATAAATAAGGTATACAAAACAATAAGAGGTACCAAAAACCAACTTTCACATTTTACACACAGACAACACAACTGACTCACACACAATGTAAAAGCAGCTGCACTTCACCCAAAATGGCCCCTGCAACAAGCAGGAACCTCACACTTTCACACTTTACACACACGCAACACAACTGACACACACACACACACACAATGCCACATACAGCTTTGTGAGATTTTGTGTGTGTGTGTGTGTAGTTAGAGTGAAACACTACAGAAACACACCAAATCTCAGAAAGCTGCACAAATATTTTATTTTATTATTTTTATTTATTTTTTTAGATCAGGGGTCTCCATCCTTAGTAATTTAGTTTGTGGACTTCAACTCCCAGAGTTCCTCATTCAGCAAAGCAGGAAGTCAAAGCAGGCTGTAATCAGTAGCTGAAGAAAAGCAGGGTGTTGCCAGTGAGGAGGGGGAATTGACTGGGCATGGGTGGGGGCTCTTGCAAGTGGGGGCTGTTAAAAAGTGAGTTTAAAAGCCTGCTAGGATCAGGAAACTCCTCTGGGATCACCAGAGGAGGCTTTTAAAACCTCTTTTTTTTTCTTTTCTTCCCTTCGGCTGAAGAGGGTTTTTTTTAAAAAACTTTTAAAGGGTTTTGATGATCTCTGCTCAGCCCCACGATCATCAGAGGGTTTTTTTTTTAACTTTTAAAGGCATGTTTCGGCTGAAGAAAAACTGCTTTTAAAAGTAAAAAAAAACAAACCACCTCTGCTGATGGTGTGGCTCAGCAGGGGCAGGGGGCGGGGCCAGGGATTTTTGCTACCGGTCCTCCAAACCAGCAGCCGCCATCGCTACCGGATCGGCCAAGCCAGTCCAAACCGGGAGCATTTCACCCCTGCTTAAATGTAATCACTAAGTATGTAGAAGTCATTGAATTTAATGCATCCAGCCCAATCTACCCTCCTTCTGGTGTTATCTGAGGTATGAAGAACTGGGTAGGTCCAATGATAAGTGAGCATTAGCAACAGCCCTTAAGAATGTACTCTTCAATTTGTCAAGATTAGGAACTAGGGAAAAGGATCATTTTATTTATTTCATTAATGCCTCAAATACAAAATATGTTAATAATTCAGCAACCTAGAATCTAGTTTTTTAAGAAACATAGGCAGAATACTGGAAACTGTTGCTGCTTACTACCTTAAAAGTCTGCAGCCCCAACTATTTTCATTATAAAACAGAATATAAAAGGCCAGCTGCTGTATAATTATTTTTCATGGGTATTTTCATTCATGTGTTGTGATGCAAAACAAGCTCTATGTGTCAAAAATGAATCATTCTAGGTACAGATATATGATTGAAAGAATGAGAGAATTAGTTTCTCTATGAGTTGTCCAAAAGAAATAAAATGCATTAATAGCTAGCTGATAAAATGTCAATAACAATGTCAGCAATGGCAAAACCTTTCCATGATAATCTTTAGTGCAGAACTACGGATGTTACAACATAGCAAAGACATAAATACAATGATGTTCTTTGATGGACTTCTCATACATAGATCATTCACTTTTCAGCCATAGACACTGAGAGAAGGAGCAAGAGTTGAAATGTTGCTGTGCCAACTCTGTCCCCTATCTGCTTGTATGAGATGTTGCAATGCAAGTACAAAAGGGTAGAACCTGCTTTGTGATGTGATAATGCATGAATTGTCATTTTGAAATCATTGCAATTAAGCTCAAATCTTTTCGTTTTAGACACACTCAAATAAAGTCTAAAAATTCTATATTTTATGTCTTGTTCATTCAGATTTATACTGTTAATTCTTCTAGCAATTCTGTAGCACAAGTCTTTCACATTTGATGTGACCAGATTAATTTGAGAAGGACAACTGCTTAAAATATGTGCTTTATTACTGACCTACGATATATTCTCATTTCATTATGACTAGTGTGTATGGTGGAAAGTCAGTTTTACATGTTTCTCTATCAGATATTTTTTAAAAATCAGCACTAATATAGTGCAATTTCTTTGGCTGGGAATTATGGACACTGAAGTGTAGAACACATGGAGGACACAAGGTCAGGGAAACCAGATAGCAAAGGATGTTATTCCAGGAGGATAGACTGAAATGGATTTGTAAATGTTTCTGATTGGTAATGTTGGAATGCCTATAAACATCCTTGCTGCACCTGAAATATATTTTAATCTTTTTTCTTAATGGGCCTTTTTCTTTTCCAAATTGCTTTTGTATGATCAATAGTTTGTACATATGCAAGAGTGCCTTTAAAACATAAGATGAATATATTGTGAATTGTGGTGACGTATAAAAACAAAACTCAATGTGACCATTAAAGTGTTTGAGAAAATACCTTTCTGTCTTTGGTTTTGTTTGAAAATTTATCTCTCAATTTGTGCAAATCTTATTCACTTAAATATAACTTTTCCTAGCAAAATTGTATAAAGAGCAAAAAATGTATGATGTATTTCATTGCAAATAATATGCATTTATATGAATGCATACACTTTTCTTTTGGCAAAAAAAGATTTCTGGTGGGCTGATTATTTCTTCAATCTCTTTAATGCCCTCAAGGATGGAAGCAAAGAGTAGAAAGAGAAGAGAGAAACAAAAGATTAAATGTACCCACAAAATGTTATCTTTCCTGTTTATGATTTATTTTGAAGAAAAGCAATTATAACAAATAGGATTTGTGTCAATGAACAGGTGCCCACTGTAATGTAAAGTTCTTTTGACTTTCTCTTTTTTTCTATTATCTCCATCAATAATCTGAAAGGAATGATACTGAATTAAATATACAGGTACTGAGTTTATTAAATATTTGATCTGATTGTGGATTAAAAATGGTTAATATAGAACACAAATGGAGCACATCAAAAGAGAAAAAATATCATTTTTTTTAAAAAAAGGTAGATATTATTTGCTTACAAGAAGCTAATCTCAGAAAAGGAGGATTTCAAATATTTGATTTATAAATCTTTCGGTAAAGAATTTATCTCAGAAGCTACTAAAAAACAACAACAGCTGTTTTGTACACCAATTCCCAACTAAATCCAGAACTTGTACTGAGTGATAAGATTTATTGGTTTGTCCTAAGACTTTTATACTGGGAACCTGTACTCAAATGAGGTCAAAGTATGTTTTATTCTGGTGAGATTAATGAATTTTCTTTTATGAAAATTGATGCTTGATGGGGGATTGGATTGGAATAATTTCCTCCCAATTGAACAGAACTTCACTCTGATTGACAATCACTCTAGGAAAATTATCATGAGGTTTTATTCTTTTTTTTTTTTAATTTGATGGGCAATTTAGGGTTGGAGATAGAAAAATGCAGTTCAAGAGTGCATGTCTTTTTTCCACCCAGAAAGACATAGATCCTTTTCAAGAAAAGATATGATTTGGAATTCAAAAGACTTGGCTACAAAGATTTCTAAATTGGTGATATTACCAAAGGCCTTTTCGGATCATAATCCTGTGAGTTTTCTTTATAAAAAAAAATCTAGTACTTTTAGATGGAAGTTAAAGATGCCGGGATGCCTTATGCACGGTCACTCATGCGCTCGTGACATCTCGCTTGGATTGCTGCAACGCTCTCTACATGGGGCTCCCCTTGAAGGGCATCCGGAGGCTGCAGTTGGTTCAGAATGCAGCTGCGCGGGTGATAGAGGGAGCCCCTCGTGGCTCCCATGTTACACCAATCCTGCGCAGACTGCACTGGCTACCTGTGGCCTTTCGGGTGCGCTTCAAGGTTTTGGTTACCATCTTTAAAGCGCTCCATGGCACAGGGCCGGGTTATTTACGGGACCGCCTACTGCCACCGATTGCCTCCCACCGACCCGTACGCTCTCATAGAGTGGGACTCCTTAGGGTGCCGTCCGCCAGGCAGTGCCGACTGGCGACACCCAGAGGAAGGGCTTTCTCTGTGGGGGCTCCCACCCTCTGGAACGAGCTTCCCCCAGGGCTGCGCCAACTTCCCGACCTCTGAACCTTCTGCTGTGAGCTTAAGATACATCTATTTATTTGCGCAGGGCTAGCCTAGGGTTTTTAGTTTTAAATTTAGTTTTAATGGGGTTTTATACTATTTTAGTGATATTTTAATTTTGGCCTAATTAATAAGTTTTTTAATTGTTGTTTTTACTTGTATTATTCTTATGTTTTTATTTGGCTGTACACTGCCCTGAGTCCTTCGGGAGATAGGGCGATATAAAAATTCGAATAAATAAAATAAAATAAATAAATAAATAAAACACTGTTACAGAAAGAAATAGTAATGGAGGTAGGAAAAAGAAATTTTTTTGAAATTAAATAAAAGCACTGATTTAAGAATGTTTTGGGATGCAAGTAAAGCTTTTATTATTGGCTATTTGATACAACATAATACTGAACTAAAAGTGAATGAGATAAAGAATTAAAGTAATTTCCAGAGAAGATAAATATCTCATAGCAAATTAAGCCCTTACAGCAACAGTTATCTATGTTAACAGTAAGAGAAATGGAAATAAAAATGAACTATGGAAAGAAAAAAAATGTATTTGCAAATAAACCTGTTGGATGGATGGCATATACAATAAATTGGAAAACTTCAAGAGAGAGATGCTATATTAATGGATAATGTGGCTATGCAAAAAGCATTTTATCAATATTATTCCAATATATATAAAGGACATGACGCAAAGCTATAATTTCCAGCTAAATGGGACATAGAAATAGCTCTTAGATTTATATACTGTCCCGTAGTGTTTTACAGAACTCTCTGGGCAGTTTACAATGTCAGCATATTTTCCCCAACAACCTGGGTCCTCGTTTTATTGATCTGCAGCAAAGAGGCTTCCCCCACCCCTCTATTTCTGTACTGCCATCTATTGATAATCCAGAGTATTAGCTCCTCAATACCCATCATGCTATTACCTTTGGAATACTTTACAAAGTACATACAAAAGAATAAAAGAACAATTTATACTTAGTAATTGATTGGTCAGTTCAGATGGATAAAAAATGGTAATAAATTCTGCAACAAAACAGAGTATACAGTATACACAGAGAGAGGGGAGGAGGGGAAGGAGGTTGAGAGGAGGTTGAGTCCTGATAATGGCAAGAATAGTAAATTCAGAGTAAATAGTAACAGATACAAATCTCAGAATAAATCTGTCTAATAGCAGAATACCATGGAAGCTGTCAGTAGACTTTTTCTACTCTGCAATATGGGAATTATAGATAAAAATGCAATACAATTCTTTGGGTTTAAATCGTTAGTGGGTGAGAAAATTTAACATGTTATTCCTAAATGCTAGGAGAATGGGTAAACAGCATATATGTCTTAACACCAAGTATTTGATATAAATACAAAGAAATTTCTGAAGAAAAGATACTTCTAATTTCCAGCTTACATTTTTTAACTAAAAATAAGGCTTATAGTCAGAAGTATTGTTTAATGGTTACTTTTTCACTGAGTGGAAAACATTACAAAACATCTCTTAAGTCATTCCTATATCTTCTGTCATTCCAACCCTACTGTTTTGCCCCAAAGCTCAGGTAATTGCAATTTTTCAACAACAACAACAACAGAGTTGGAAGGGACCTTGGAGGTCTTCTAGTCCAACCTCCTGCCCAGGCAAGAAACCCTACACCATTTCAGACAATGGCTATACAACATTTTCTTAAAAATTTCCAGTGTTGGAGCATTCACAACTTTTGCAGGCAAGTTGTTCCACTTATTAATTGTTCTGACTGTCAGGAAATTTCTCCTTAGTTCTAAGTTGCTTCTCTCCTTGATTAGTTTCCACCCATTGCTTCTTGTTCTACCCTCAGGTGCTTTGGAGAATAGTTTGACTCCCTCTTTTTTGTGGCAACCCCTGACATATTGGAACACTGCTATCATGTCTCCCCAGTCCTTCTTTTCATTAAACTAGGCATACCGAGTTCCTGTAACCTTTCTTCATATGTTTTTGCCTCCAGTCCCCTAATCATCTTTGTTGATCTTCTCTGCACTCTTTCCAGAGTCTCAACATCTTTTTTACATCATGGCAATCAAACAAACTGAATGCAATATTCCAAGTGTGGCCTTACCAAGGCATTATAAAGTGGTAGTAACACTTCATGTGATCTTGATTCTATCCCTCTGTTTATGCAGCCCAGAACTGTGTTGGCTTTTTTGGCAACTGCAGCACACTGCTGGCTCATATCTAAATGGTTGTCTACTAGGACTCCAAGATCCTTCTCACAGTTATTACTATTGAGCAAGATACCACATATACCAGGGGTCTCCAACCAATGATCAGTTCCTTCCGGTTCTGTCTGGTTCTACCGAATAGGTAGTAAATTTAGGGACTAGTTCTCTGAACCACTAGTGAGGGCAGCCTGGCTACGCCCCCAAACCTTTTTTTCCCACTCACTGCTTGCTCGCCCACCCAACGCATCCGTCAGACGGTAAGCTGAACAGAGCTGGGAAGCAGCTGGCTGGCAAAGAAGCCTCTCAGCTTACTGGCCACAGGGCCCTGGAAAGTCCTTCAGCCAGTGAGAAGAAAGCTGCACATAGGCAAAGATGGCAGCAGAGACCAGAGGTCTTTTTGGCCCTCTGTGCCAGCAGCTGGGTGGAAAAGAAGCCTCTCAGCTTCCAAGTTCAGCAGCAGGCTTGGTCCCTTCATAGGGTCTCTTTTCTCCGTGCCCAAGAAAGATCAAAAGGCGCGGAGAAGCCTTTAAGGAGAAAGTTGGCATAGCCGCCTAGATGAGGTAAAAGAAAATGAACCACTGAGGGAAGAAGCCCCCTGAAGCTGCTGGCATTTCAGCCGCCCCACCCCTCCCCGCAGCTTGGAGCTCCAAGCAGAAGAGGTCCTCGGCTGTTGCGAAGAAGTGGCAGCTCTGGGTGCACCACGCCCACTTTGTGTTTTTTTGAGAGTAGCTTTGCAAAGCTGGGCTCAAAGAGAATGAAGCAGGTGTGATGCACCCGGAGCTGCCGCTTCTTCGCAACAGCCGAGGATGGAAGAGTTTGCTCAGAAGCGACGCCGGCGAGGAAGGCGGCAGGATCTTCCCCATAGCCCAAGTTCTCTGGGATGGGTAAACAAGTGTGGGGAGGTGAAGGGGAGTGGACTCAGACCCCAAGTGTTGCACCCCCCTCCAAGTCTTTCCTCCAAGTCTCATCCAAAAAGCTCTGTGCAGAGAAAAACCCCTGTATCCTCTGCTGCCCACAGCGCTTAGGGGAAAGCACAGCTGATGGCTGTTAAATTTCACTGTGCTGCACCAAATGCTTTACCATAAAGAGTAATGAAGAAGAAACCCAGCCACTGACCTGTAGAACACGTGGACTGGAGCAGCTCTGTGCTCTCCACTGGCTGTTTCTTCCTCTTCACTCATCCAGCACAGCGAAATGTAGCAGCCATGAGCTGCGCTTTCCTCCAAGTCAAATACGGAAAGATCTGGCTGTTGTGCCTCGCCCGCCCTCCTCTCCTCAGCCAGGCCCCTCCCATCTCCTGCTATCTGAGCCAGAGACTGATAGTGAAGAAGAATGGCCTGGCATGCCTCCAGCCCCCAGCCCTGGCTCCATGCCCGGCAGAATGAGCAAACAAACCTCCCTCCTACAGCGTGTGAGCACGAAGCCAGCCACGTGCTAGAATTGCCGGCAGCAGAGCAGGAGGACGAAAAGACACAGTGGACGGATCCCCGCTTCCAGAGAATGGAGAGGCGACGTCAGCAAAAGGAAGGGAGGGGCAGGCCTGGATAAGTGCTGAGTCATGGAGCCACACCCTATGGCCTATATAAAGGATCTGCTTTTTGGCATTCCTTGAGTCAAGCAAAGTCTCATCTGGTTGCTGAAGTCATACCTTGGATTCCTGCCTGCCCTGAGAACTCTGACAGGAATTTGGCAAAGCTGCAGAGGCTTTGTGGCCACGCTTGATACAGACTTCCCAGACCCAGCCGTCAGAGGAGGAATGGGACACGACACTGGCTTTCCATATTTCTGGGGAGCTGCCTCCGTCTGCCGGCTCAGGGCAGAGGACTCAGCTGCAGCCCAGAAGAGCCGAGGAACTGCGGGTAGCCTCCCATGTGTGGCACCCCCCCACTCCTGTAGAACCTTACTTTTTTCACTGTTAAATTTCATTTTGTTCGATTGCACCCAATGTTCAAGTCTGTCAAGATCCTTCTGTATCTTGAGCCTATCTTCTAGAATGTTGGCTATTCCTGCCAGCTTGGTGTTATCTGCAGTGAGTGATGTATATCCCAATAACCTCTTGATTAAGTTACTTATTCACAATACTTCCAGCTTATCTGTATTCATTTTCAGTTGTTTGGAATCATCTGGTCCATTACAGTTGCAAGGTAAATGTCAAGCAAATATATACCTTGTTTCCCCAAAAATAAGATCCTGTCTTATATTTTTTTGAACCCTAAAATAAGCACTTGCCTTATTGCCATGCGCTCAAAAGCCCGACTGGGCTTATTATCTGGGGATTTCTTATTTTGGCAGAAACAGGGTAGTATCTCCTAATTTAGATGGGGAAAAATAAATAACTATCATACTATTGGCATGTAGCTGGATAGCATCATCCTCTCCAGCATTTTAGCTAAGAAAGGAATATTGCATGTGTGGCAATTGTCCAGAAACTCAATTACCAAGGACCAACTTTTCAAGAAAAGACACACCAAAAAATTCCTTTAAGTTATGAGTATAGCTCATTCATTTGACAAGGCATTGCTTACTGAGATTTTTTTTTTTTAATCTCTCTCTTCCTCTTTTTTGGTGAATGTTTCTGACAATGGGAATCTGAGCTGAGCAATGATTGGTGAAGCAGATTTTATAATTATTATAGAAAGAAAAGTTATTGTTATAAAGATGGCAAAGCCTAACCCCTATTTAGCTACATCCAACCATCCTGAGAACAGAACTAAAATCCTGCATACTGTGGAAAGACCTAAGATAATTTTAGATGATGGATTACAAGGCACACATTGGCTCTGATTCTACCACATGCTTTATCTGGCAATTTCCTATTCATTTTTCATTTCAGAATTCTCTGAACCAATGAACCAAAGCACAGCATGCTAAGCTAGAAATAAACTTGCCAAGGATAACATTAACCAAGCTTAGCATGTACAGTAGAATGAATTCAGCCACTAGATCATGGAGCTACTGGATGTGTAATTGAATTGGCTTAGTGTATTGTGTGAACACAGGTGCTAAGTGGCAGTATTGCTATGAAATTAAGTACTTTTGGAAATAATTTGCTTTGACAAGTCAGTCAGATAAAGAAAACCATTTTTTAAAGGATAATGATTCCTTAGATTTTTGCTAAACTATTGACTTGCATTTTTGTCAGATCAAGGTACCTCATACAAAATGTCTCGCTAGTGAAAAAACTGTAAGTGCCGTCTGTTTAATTCACTAACACAGACTGAAACAGAGAAGTCTTAGCGTTGATGGGGGTGGAAAGTTGACAAGCAAGTATTCAGAAGCCAGTATCATTATCCTTTTGTGGCAAAAGAGGTGATGAGTCCATTGGTTTCATACAAGACAAGAAAACTACAATACAAAACCTGAGAAAAATAGCAGTTCTTACAATTACATGTAATGTTACAATATAGCATTTCTTTCTCTCTTTCTTTCTTTCTTTCTTTCTTTCTTTCTTTCTTTCTTTCTTTCTTTCTTTCTTTCTCTCTCTCTCTCTCTCTCTCTCTCTCTCTCTCTCTCTCTCTCACACACACACACACACACACACACACACACACACACACACACACACACACATTTTCTTTTTCTCTCTCTTTTTCCGTCCTCCCTTCCTTTCTTCCTTTTCTTCTTTTTTTCCTTCTTTTTTTTTTCTTCATTTTAAAAACAATATCTATCTCTTGCTATGTTTTTTGCACAATTGTATACCGGAAATATGTATGCCTTTGGTTTTCTGGATCTGAAAAATATTCATACTTCATTTAGCAACCACAGCTGCACCAGAAACTCTGTTCTTAAGCAAAGCAGTCATTATATGAAATTGTAACTGTGCTAGTTATAATCTTACTTCAGCTTTCTTTTGCTTTACAGACCTGCAAACATTGTAAATGTGAGGATTGGTCATAAAGTTACTTTCTTCATCGCTGTCATAGCTATGAATAAATTTATTTATTTATTTATTTATTTATTTATTTATTTGATTTTTATACCGCCCTTCTCCCGAAGGACTCAGGGCGGTGTACAGGCAAAAGTAAAAAAAAAACAGACAATACAATATACAATTTAAAATGCAAGTTAAAAAACTTATTATAATTAGCCTAAAAACTTTAAAATATATAAAAAACTAAAACCCCATTTAAAATTAGTAATAAGAAATTTAAAATCGATAAAACTTAAGCCAGCCCCGCGCGAATGAAAAGATGTGTCTTCAGTTCGCGGCGAAAGGTCCGAAGGTCAGGTATTTGGCGTAAACCCGGGGGAAGCTCATTCCAGAGTGTGGAAGCCCCCACAGAGAAGGACCTTCCCCTGGGGGCCGCCAGCCGACATTGCTTGGCAGACGGCACCCTGAGAAGTCCCTCTCTGTGAGAGCGTACAGGTCGGTGGGAGGCATGCGGTAACAGCAGGCGGTCCCGTAAGTACCCAGGCTCTAAGCCATGGAGTGCTTTAAAGGTCGTAACCAAAACCTTAAAGTGCACTCGAAAGGCCACAGGTAGCCAGTGCAGTCTGCGCAGGAGCGGTGTTACGTGGGAGCTACACATAGCTCCCTCTATCACCCGCGCAGCTGCATTCTGGACTAACTGAAGCCTCCGAGTGCACCTCAAGGGGAGCCCCATGTAGAGAGCATTACAATAATCCAAGCGAGAGGTAACGAGCGCATGAGTGACTGTGCACAAGGCATCCCGATCAAGGAAGGGGCGCAACTGCCGAACCAGGCACACCTGGTGGAAGGCCCTCCTGGAGACGGCCGTCAAATGATCTTCAAACGACAGCCGTTCATCCAGGAGGACACCTAAGTTGTGCACCCTATCCTTTGGGGCCAATAACTCGCCTCCAACAGTCAGCTGCAATCGGGATCCACAGCCATTCCGTCTTGGAGGGATTAAGCTTGAGCCTGTTTCTCCCCATCCAGACCCGTACGGCTTCCAAACACCGGGACAGCACTTCAACAACTTCATTGGGGTGGCCCGAGGTGGAAAAGTACAGCTGGGTGTCATCAGCGTACAGCTGGTATCTCACCCCGAAGCCACTGATGATCTCACCCAACGGCTTCATATAGATGTTGAACAGAAGGGGCGAGAGGATCGACCCCTGCGGCACCCCACAAGTGAGGCACCTCACGGTCGACCTCTGCACCCCTGTCAACACCGTCTGCGACCGGTCTAATGATAGACTGCAATCATTAAATGAGAATTATTTGGACGATTGAAAGGATGAGAGTTTTTCTCTTGCAGACTTCTGCATGTTCCTCATATTTTGAGTAATGGTGAGCAGTACAGTGGTGAGATACTTCTTGATTGGAATGTGATAAGCATTCTAATTTGAATAATGACCAAATGGGCCTAAAGAGATATAAAATATTAACTATTTATGACTTTCGGTACATCGAGGGCACCTTTGACCTGAATTGAATGTTGCGATGCTGTGTAAAAATTTGTGTTGATGTGATGATAGACAGTGATTCTTTTATATTAGTATTTCTACTGCTGCTTTTTTTTCTACTTTTTTTTACTATTTCAATGACTTGTTCACTGCCAAGAATTTGACAGAATTGGGTGACTGAGCATTATTGAATAATAAATAAAATAAACATATCACAAAAAGTGCTCCCAGATTTTACATATGGTTTAAAATTTGCCTAAATTCTGATTGTTCTTTCTCTGATATATTATTTCTCTTTGAAAGAAAAAAGATACTTAACAAAACAGAAAGCACAACATTCAGATAATATTACAAGGGCATTGTCAGTCAAAGAATTACCGGAGAGAGTTTTCCATTGGATTTAGCTCCATTTTTTCTTTTATGTTTGTAACAGTCTGACAAAAATTGCCTGTCAGGGATCTAACGGATGGGGAACCTAATGTATCAGTTACAGCTGACCATCATCTCAGAGAGTAACATATTTCTGTTTGTATGGAACAGAGTCTGTTGTGCATTGTGTATGTTTCATTGCTTTTACTCTGCATATCCAATTTCTCTCTGGCTTATTTTGTTCCAGCTTTTATCTCTTTTCTCTTCTCTAGTTTTTTCCGACAAAAGAGACTACTAGCATTCCCAGAGCTCCAGCAGTCATTCAATTGCATTAAAAAAAAAACCTTTTGTTTTGTATGTTTATTTGTTTCAGAGTGAAACTGTGGAAGTTCATTTTCAAATTGATAGATACAATTTTATATACTTACAAAAGTATATTGTTTCAAAAGCATTGGGGATTTGTATCAAAAAAATGAATAAATCCCAAAGAATGATAATAAGCAAAACTGTAGTTGTTCAAGCTGCAGGTTTGTGGGTTATTTTTTTTAAAAAAGCAGGAAGACTCTTGCTACTGTCTATCTATCTATCTATCTATCTATCTATCTATCTATCTATCTATCTATCTATCTATCTATCTATGATGGAAAAGACTGGTAAATACAATAAATAGTTTATTAATGAAATATTAATTGACTGAAAACACAATGCAAAAACTGAAGAGAATATATGCAACACCACTCTGATGGTTTAGGATAGAACAGCTAAGATAAAGATTTATTTTTAAAAAGCACTGGCTATAAATCAGATGATGCTGATCATTTTGTAAAAGGGAGTGAAGGAAATTCAGACAACAATGACATAATAATTATTCCATGAAAGCTACCATTAGCCATAATCCCTCACTTTTTCAGTTTTCCTGCTTTATATATTAATGTCCAAGACATTCATGCTGGTATAATATATATTCCCAAGTCAATTAAAATAGTGAAGTTATACACAGCTGACAGTTTCACCAAATGCTAAATTATAATATGGATGATCTTCTCTATAAAATCCAGTAATAGCACATTTGAAAGTAGTAGAGAGATCTGATTTAAAAGAGACTTTCAAGAAAAAAGAATTTATTTAGTTAGCGTATGGCATACAATGTCAGGGAAATCTACACATGGTAGATACAATGTAGTCCGGACTGCTAGTTCATTCTTTTTGGTGCCTGCATGCCTAGCCTTGGTGCACTGCATGGGACGAACTAGCTTTATACCAATTAGCGGTGCTTCCAGGTTCCTCTTCCAGACTTGCCTTACCTTGCCTCACATCGTGATGCCTCACGTCTAGCCAGGTCCAGAGTTGGCTTCCGCTCTCTGCATTCACGAACACAGCTAGGTTTTTCCCACTGAAGGTTTTTCCTAACCCACTTATCTACTTGCAATATTGCAAGCTTTCAAACTGCTAGGTGGGCAGGAGCTGGGGATTGAGCAACTGGAGCTCACTCCCTCTCATGGAGCCAGGCTTGAACTGCCACAGTGCAGACCATTTCTGGCTGGCAGTTCTAGCATCATTAGGCCTCTGCGCCACTGCACCCTTCTAGGAAAAAGAAAGAAACAATATTATGCAAGTTTGATGGCTCCTATTTCATTGCCAATGAAAGTGTTCGTGGAGTAGATTTATTTGTGTAGCATATTGTGTATATACATTCTATATCCACTTTGATTTCCAGTCATGGTGATCCTCTGGATTTCCTATTCCTGTTTTAATCAATCTGAACAATTTTCCATCTCCTTTCAACCAACCTCCATATTGGCTTAAAGCACAGAAGAAAACCTGGCTTTCAGGAATGACATGGATCTACCATGAATTGTAGAGTATCTTACCAGCCAAATTATTGCTCAGATGGGAAAGATGCCTGGTTTCAGTGTGTAAACAATAATAGCTCTAAACCCCTACTGTTGGAATATTTTTGTGACTTAAAAATCAGAGAATCCAATTCCATTGAGAATCAGTCAACAAACAATTCTACCATCATGCCAAAGTAATAAAACTTATTAATCAAAATGAGTAATAAATGGACAGTCATGCAGATTATAAGGTGTTACAAAATTACAAATATCAAAGGCCCTCATTTTCTGCATTTCAGTAATGTGTATAGGAATAGCATAATATAATAAGCATCTGTGCTATTGTAAAGCAGCCACATTTCAGTTTTACTCCTATGAATCTGACGCCATGGTCATTTTCCAGTATCACTAAACTAATTACTTTGTATGCCAAAAAAACCCTATTTAGTTTCACCTGAGGGTAGTTATTTCAAAAGCCAAATGATTATAATTTTGAAAGAGACTCCTGCCATTTCTGAGAAGTCATAGACATTAACAACTTGTGTTTTCTTAATCCCAGTTCCTGAAGGTTTTGCAGCTGCTTTTCCACATCTCTATGTCAGCTATTTCTATTATCTACTCTGGAGGTCTCTGAACCATTTGAACAAAAGACATTTATAAATAAATAAAGTGATAATCTTTTGCCAGGGTAAGAATGTTCCAACTTTGTTTCCTTTGGCAGCTTCAAAAGCCCTACCTGTTTTGAAATTCCTTTTCAAACCACTTTCCTGATTTTCAAAAGACTTTAAGCCTTGCCTTGCTTTCTCTATAAACTCTCAAAGTGTCTTATAACAATTACATCAAAACATTAAACATAAAATAAGTCCAATGAAAACAAATATGAACAATTAAAATATCAACAATTAGAATCAACACAATCAATGCATTTAAATAAAATTAATAATGAAAAGCTTATCAATGGAAACAAAAGTTTACGCTTTCCTAAATATTAGTTGTGTGTGTGTGTGTGTGTGTGTGTGTGTGTGTGAGAGAGAGAGAGAGAGAGAGAGAGAGAGAGACAGAGACAGAGACAGAGACAGAGACAGAGACAGAGACAGAGACAGAGACAGAGACCGCTAAGCACAGTTCTCTGGATAGTTCATTCCATAACTTGGGAGCCTCATGGGAGAAGATTCTCTCCCACATAACTGAAAGCTCGTTTTTGGCAGCTTCTATTCATCTATATAATTGGATAAATTCATAAACAAAGAAGAGATTTCTTAGATAATAAACTCTTGAGACAGTTACGGATTTAGTGCTCCAGTACCTAAAATTCTGTTTGGAGAGCAATTGTTAAGGTAAATGAAAAGGTTCCCCTTGCACATATGTGCTAGTTGTTCCTGACTCTAGGGAGCGGTGTTCATCTCCGTTTCAAAGCCAAAGAGCCAGCGCTGTCCGAAGACATCTCCATGGTCATGTGGCCGACATGATTAAATGCCAAAGGCGCATGGAACATTGTTTCCTTCCCACCAAAGGTGAGCTCTATTTTTCTACTTGCATTTTTTACATGTTTTCGAACAGCTAGGTTGGCAGAAGCTGGGACAAACAACTCACCCCATTACACGGTACTAGGGATTCGAACTACTGAACTGCTGACCTTTTGATCAACAAGCTCAGTGTCTTAGCCACTGAGTCACCGCATCCTTTACACATCCATTATGCGGCACTAGGGATTCAAAGAAATGGTGAAATCTGAACCAGTTTGCCACCAGTGGCCCTGCATGCTGCGTGCATGCACATGCGTGGTGTGTGCCAAACACGTGCTGTGCATGCATGCACAGTGCACACAAAACACACACTGTAGACAATATTGGAAGAAAAAAGAAGTACCAACAATAGAAGAATGGATATTGAAAGTTGCCAATTTGGCTGAGATGGCGAAGATATCAGCCTTTTTGAAAGACAATACGCAAGAAAGATACTTAAAGGAATGGAAAAAATGGATTGACTATATTCAACGTAGATATCAGACTAAGAGTTATCAGACTGTTTTTGAATGATTATGATGTATTATTTTTGATTGCTTTTGGGGGAAGTTAGGAATTGATGATTGTAGGGGTACAATTAAGTTGGGATGAAATTTTTTTAGCATATGTTTGTTTTATTTTTAACTATACCTTGTGCTCGTTCCGGGAAGTCGGGGGGGGAGGGGGGTTGCGAAGGGAGGGGGGAGGAGGGGGGAAAAATTTTTTTGTAAAACCTTTTGAATTAAAAAAAAAAACCCACACACTGTGCATGCACGCATGCGCAGTACACACCATATGCATGGGAAAAGGAGGCTTGGGAAGGTAAGTGGGGGAACAGCTGTGCCGTGGCACAGCTGATCATCAGAAATACCGGTTCAGAGAAACCAGTAGGTATTTTTTACTACCGGTTTACCCGAACTGGTATTTCTTATCACTACTGGTTCTCCCAAATCGGTGCAAACCAGTAGGATCTCACCGCCTATTTCAACCGCTGAACTGATGACCTTTCGATCGACAAGTTCATCATCTTAGCCACTGAGCCACTGCGTCCCTTCCCTTAGCCACTGAGGCACCGTGTGTCCTACCAAGAGCAATTGGTAGCCAGTAGTACATCTTTTAGTAATGGTATTAAATGATCTACATAACTTGCATCATATAATCTGGCCACAGCAATTCACAACTGCAATTTTTGGATTTTTTTTCAATAATAACTGCAAATAAATTGCATTCCTTAATTCAAGAACATCATCTGGATAATCATCACCCCTGATAATGTTATCTAGTTTGTGTAATGAAATGTCTGCAAGAAAACAACCCAGCTCAGAGAGCACCAAGGACCCCTCACAATTCCCTATATTAACAACTTAAAACTGAGAAAAAAATTAAAGTTAAATCTTGTTTCAACTTCTTTGGGATATCTATTTTTAATTCACTCTGCACCATTAAATGTTTCCTCACTATTTTATAAATTAAAAGCATAGAGATCAAAATTAAATTCTCATTTACATATGAATTCAAGACAGACAGAACAACTTAACTTGAAACCCTTTTGCTTCACAAAGCAATGTGACTGGTTAAGTTGCAATAAATCCTTACAATTAAGTAAATGAATATTTCAATGAAATACCAAGTATAATGAAATAACTCCCCAGATTCACATTCTGGTAAAAACAAATAAAGCATGACATTCAAAGTAATCTAATTTTTACAACATAAATGATTAAAATTTTGCCATTTTAAAATGTCACACAGTAAAGTATTGCTTTTTTGTTTCACAAAGCAAAAATAATTTTATCATAGATCAAATATAGTCTCCATAATTTTCTTTTCCAGAAAATCTCACTCTTTAATATGAATATTTCTCATGGTTGATTTCTTTTCTTCTTCCTTCTTCACAATATTTTTCCTGAGTTATTCCATCCTTTGTCTTACCATTCAAAAGGAGAGGATCATTTCATTTACAAACACAGTCACTTTGGTCAATTGTTATACCAACAGTTAGGTAGCAACAGTGGATTAGCGCTATCAAGTCTCTCTGGTCAATACATCTGGTTGGCCCCTAGTTGACTCATACTAGAAGGGTCTTCAGGCTCATACAGGATTCTACTTACTTCCTTATACTCTTTTACAACATGAAGAATTTTGAATATTTCCTATTTCTGGTAGATTTTTTTTGCAAGGACAAACAATTGTTTATGAATCTAAACAAAACTATAAACAATGAAAATAATTTCATATTTAGACTACCTTTTTTAAACATACTTCTCTCTCTCTCTCTCTCTCTCTCTCTCTCTCTCTCTCTCTCTCTCACACACACACACACACACACACACACACACACACACACACACACACACAAATTTTGCCAAGGCATGCTGGATAATTTGGACAGCAAGATGGGTGGCATATAAATTACATAAATAAATAAATAATTGGAAAAACCAAAGAATGAAAAAAATCTGTATGTGCTTCATCCATTATAGAAAAGCCTTTGATTGGGCTGATTGGGTCAAACTATGGAATGTAGTCAGAAACATGGAAATCACAGAACATCTCATTATCCTCATGAGAAACCTATATAGAAGTCAGGAAGCCACAGTCCAGAAAGATCATATCAACGCAGATTGGCTTCAGTTGGCAAAGGAGTGCGATACGACTGTATACTCTGTCCTTATTTATTCAACCACTATGTGGAATATATATTCTAAGAAATTGGACAACCATTTGTTTGAAGTGGTATACAGTTTCCTGCTTGTGCAGGGTGTTGGATTAGAAGACCTTCCAACTCTTTTATTCTGTTATTCAACTAGTAGAACAACCAGCCTTAGAGTTGATGATGAATTACAAAGTAGGGGATATTCTGTTGGTTTAAGATTAACCAAAGAAGTAACAGAAAAGCAATCAAGAAATAGCCTTCAGACTAGCATTAGATAGATCAGCCATGAAGGAGATACTCAAATGGCATGGTGTGTCTGTACCTAAAAGATCATAATTACTCGAGCCATGGTACTTCCTCTATGGCAATGAAAATTGAACTTTAAAAAACCAGGATAGGAAGAGTATTAATGCTTTGAACTTTGATGTTAGAAAAACTTTTGAGAATATCACGGATAGCCAAGAAAACAAACTGATGGATTCTTGAACAAATCAATCCATAGTTCTCACTCAATGCACAAATTAGCAGGCTCAAATAATCCTACTTCAGATACATTATGTGAAAACCCAGCTCTCTGGAAAAGGAAAATACTTTCCCCTCTAATGCTGGGAAAGGTAGAAGGAATGAAAAAAGTATCAACAGCAGCAGCTGTTCTTTCAGTCTTCTGAATAGTGAACTCTTTGCCACTGTATCTGAATCCAGATACAGTGGCAAAGAGTTCACTATTCGGAAGACTGAAAGAACAGGTAAGAGATAGATCATCTTGGGGAAAAAATCTATCAGTCTGGATGCTAGGAGTTCAAAATACCTTGATAGCTCATAATCAATCATCCAATCAATGAATCTAAATCTCACATTTTCTATTCACCTTCTTTTGTTCATTAGTATTCTCAACTTCTAAGCCTTATTTCAATTTTTCTGTATTGTTGCCTACTAGCCTTGGTTAACTCTGTGCATTTTGGGGAACCCCCAACTTAATCATACCAGAAGACCATCAAATCCAATATCTCATTGCCAGAATAGACAGCCATAAGAAGCCTCCAAAGAACTTTTCATTAAGATTCTAGTAAGAATCTGCATCTGCATCTGATACCGGAAGTAAGCAAAATAATTGGATGGTGATAGCTACCATTGAACTACTATCATCACCCTGGAGGATTGTGGAATATCCATGGTTTAATAACAGACAAAGCAGATCTTCCTTTTATCTTTTATAGGAATAGCAATTACCCTGACACATCTAGGCAAGAATAAAAAGAAGCCCACGGATAGGAAGTTCACCCTCTGTCCCTGCTCTTCTATTTTTTTCATAGATATCTTTAAAATGTCTAAATCAGACCAGCATTAAGTTGATGCAATTTTTTCTAGAGCTGGGCAGCTACAAAGCCACCCATATGTAGCCATTAAATTTGTGTGATCATTAGTAAATAAATTCTCCAAATTGGTTCAGGGAAAAAAAATATTCTCAAAGAATTTATCAAAGTCAGGACTCCCAGACAGGAATGAGAATAGAATCATTACTGAAAGAACCACAATGGAGAAAAATTGAAAGAAAGAAAAAGACACATATTTATAGGATTCATTGTAACTAAATACATGAGCACCCAGCCATGAGAATTTCTCCAAATTTCTTTCTTCCATTGGAATAATTCCTATAGTATCTTTTTCATCACATTTATCTAGTAGGAAGAAATGCAGAACAATTTCTTTGTCTGATTCCATTTTTCTTTCACCTGTGTTACGCACTTAGTGGGAACAATACCTGCAGAAATGGAGTATCCATCAAAGCTTTTAAAAGAGTAAAAATAAAATCTGATTTATAGCTACTACTAAGCTGCACATTCACACAGGGGTGAAATGCTCCCAGTTCACACCGGATTGCCTGATCCGGTAGCAATGGCGGCGGGTGGTTCGGAGAACCGGTAGCAAAAATCCCTGCCCCCCTGCCCCAGCTGAGCCATCCGATCATCAGAGGTTTTGTTTTTTTTTGCTTTTAAAAGTAAAAAAAGAGCCTCTGTTGATTGCACGGCTCAGCTGGGATCGTCAGAACCCTTTAAAAGCTTTTTTTCTACAACTTCTTTGGCTGAAGAGGTTGTAAAAAAAAAAAGAGGTTGTAAAAGGTTCTGGCGATCAGGCAACTCAGCTGGGATCATCAGAACCCTTTAAAAACTTTTTTTCCTCTGGCGATCCCAGCTGAGTTGCCTGATCATCACAGGCTTTTAAAAACATTTTTTACAACCTCTTCAATCCCAAAGTAAAAAAAGTAAAGAAGTAAAAAATAAAAGTTGGCCAAGCCCATCCAGTCACATTACCACCACCACCCCCGCACCAAGCCATGCCCACAGAACCAGTAGTAACAAATTTTACATTTCACCTCTAATGCACACATACAGACACATAGATATAGATATAGATGATAGATATAGATATAGATATATCATAACATATCATAATAACAAAGTTGGAAGGGACCTTGGAGGTCTTCTAGTCCAACCTCCTGCCCAGGCAAGAAACCCTACACCATTTCAGACAAATGGCTATACAACATTTTCTTAAACATTTCCAGTGTTGGAGCATTCACAACTTCTGCAAGCAAGTTGTTCCACTGTTAATATGGCTCTGCACTACATCCTACAACATCTTGAGTCTCCAAAGACCTATGCAAGGGTCCTTTTTGTAGACTTTAGTTCAGCATTCAATACCATCATTCCAGACATTCTCTTAACTAAGCTAAACCAGCTACAGGTACCGGAACAGGCTTGTAAGTGGATCACAAGCTTCCTAACAAACAGGAAGCAGCAGGTGAAGCTAAGCAAGATCACATCAAATACCTGTACAATTAGCACAGGGGCCCCCCAAGGCTGTGTGCTCTCCCCACTTCTCTTCTCTCTTTATACCAATGACTGCATCTCCAATGATCCATCAGTTAAGCTACTGAAGTTCGCAGATGACACAACAGTGATTGGTCTCATTCGAGACAATGACGAATCCGCATATAGACGAGAGGTCAAACGACTAGCCTTGTGGTTCAACCAAAACAATCTGGAACTGAACACACTCAAAACCGTAGAAATGGTGGTAGACTTTAGGAAAAACCCTTCCATACTTCCACCTCTCACAATACTTGACAACACAGTATCAACAGTAGAAACCTTCAAATTTCTGGGTTCTATCATATCGCAAGATCTCAAATGGACAGCTAACATCAAAAACATCATTAAAAAAGGACAACAAAGAATGTTCTTTCTGCGCCAACTCAGTAAGCTCAAACTGCCCAAGGAGCTGCTGATCCAATTCTACAGAGGAATTATTGAGTCTGTCATTTGCACCTCTATAACTGTCTGGTTCGGTTCTGCAACCCAACAAGAAAAACACAGACTTCAGAGGATAATTAGAACTGCAGAAAAAATAATTGCTACCAACTTGCCTTCCATTGAGGACCTGTATACTGCACGAATCAAGAAGAGGGCCGTGAAAATATTTGCAGATCCCTCGCATCCTGGACATAAACTGTTTCAACTCCTACCCTCAAAACGACGCTATAGAGCACTGCACACCAGAACAACTAGACACAAGAACAGTTTTTTCCCGAAGGCCATCACTCTGCTAAACAAATAATTCCCTCAACACTGTCAGACTATTTACTGAATCTGCACTACTATTAATCGTTTCATAGTTCCCATCGTCAATCTCTTTCCACTTATGACTGTATGACTATAACTTGTTGCTGGCAATCCTTATGATTTATATTGATATATTGATCATCAATTGTGTTGTAAATGTTGTACCTTGATGAACGTATCTTTTCTTTTATGTACACTGAGAGCATATGCACCAAGACAAATTCCTTGTGTGTCCAATCACACTTGGCCAATAAAAAATTCTATTCTATTCTATTCTATTATTGATTGTTCTGTCAGGATTTTTCTCCTTAGTTCTAAGTTACTTCTCTCCTTGATTAGTTTCCACCCATTGCTTCTTGTTCTACCCTCAGGTGCTTTGGAGAACAGCCCGACTCCCTCTTCTTTGTGGCAACCCCTGAGATATTGGAACACTGCTATCATGTCTCCCCTAGTCCTTCTTTTCATTAAACTAGACATACCCAGTTCCTGCAACCGTTCTTCATATGTTTTAGCCTCCAGTCCCCTAATCATCTTTGTTGCTCTTCTCTGCACTCTTTCTAGAGACTCAACATCTTTTTTACATCGTGGCAACCAAAACTGAATGCAATATTCCAAGTGTGGCCTTACCAAGGCATTATAAAGTGGCACTAACACTTCACGTGATCTTGATTCTATCCCTCTGTTTATACAGCCCAGAACTGTGTTGGCTTTTTTGGCAGCTGCTGTATATTGCTGGCTCTATCTAAATGGTTGTCCACTAGGACTCCAAGATCCCTCTCACAGTTGCTACTATTGAGCAAGGTACCACATATACGGTACCTGTGCATTTGGTTTTTTTTTGCCTAAATGTAAAACCTTACTTTTTTCACTGTTGAATTTCATTTTGTTAAATAGCGCCCAATGTTCAAGTCTGTCAAGATCCTCCTGTATCTTGAGCCTATCTTCTGGAGTGTTGGCTATTCCTGCCAGCTTGGTGTCATCTGCAGATTTGATGAGTTCTCCATCTATCCCTTTGTCCAAGTCATTGATGTTGAAGAGTACTGGGCCTAAAACAAAGCCTTGGGGTACTCTACTGCTTCCCTCCATGTGGATGTAGTTCCATTGAGGACTACACGTTGAGTGCGGTTGATCAGCCAGTTATGAATCCATCTGGTGGTGGTGCTGTCTAATCCACATTTTTCTACTTTGTCTAGTAGTAGGTTATGGTCTACTTTATCAAATGCTTTACTGAAGTCCAAATAAATTATATTGACAGCATTCTTCTGGTCCACTAATTTTGTCATAATTTATCTATATAGATAGAGATAGAGATAGAGATAGAGATAGAGATAGAGATAGAGATAGAGATAGAGATAGAGATAGAGATAGAGAATACGTCCATTTTCTCAAGACTTAACGGTATCTATACAACTAAAATATACATAAAACAATGAGGGTAATATAATATGGTACAATTGTACCATAAATGTGCCATTTTACTTTTTCCATAATTAATAATTTTCATTTTTATTTTTAGGAGTTATACAATAAGGAGAAACAAGTTAAACATTTTATGATTTCAAAATTATTGCTATACATTAGAAGATTACAAGCTGTTATCATAGTACAATGTGTTATTTATTTTTTTTGAAAAGCTTAGTACCTGGCATAGTTCTATGCAAAACATTTGAAAGAGAAGCATCAGAGAGTGTCTTAGTTTGAATGAAGCAGCTTTCTTTAAAGCATTAAAGCAGGCGCACATTTTGCATAACTACTTCAGAAGCTGCCCCCTGCTATTTCCCGGTTCATTGGGAATCCTGTACGCATATACACATGCAAACGCTGCAGACATCTTTTGAAGCAACTGTGAGATCCTCGCAAAGGCAGATGTTGCATTTAAACTACACACTTAACAAAGAACCTCTTGATATCATCTGATCTTAGAGCAGGCTAACCTGCAGTTTGTTTCAGGAAATATGTCCATTGCCCTGTATACTTCAGTTACTATATTTTTAAATAGAGACATTTTACTTCTCTTGTATACAGATTTGGAAAAGTGTTTAAGAATTCTTCAAACTCATTACAGTAGCATTTATCAAGGAGATCCAAGGGTAAAGACTGCCCCAAAGTTTCAACATTCATTTAATAACTTGACCAAGCCAATCTTTTTTGGTGTTAAATATTATGCTTGATTATGTTAGCTATGCACCTGAAATTAATAGGTCTTTCAATGTTGAATGAAAGTCTTTCTGTTGAGAAATAAATAACTATAGAGAAGGATTTATGATTACAGTCGTGAAGCCATTTGTTCCATAATGATATTGGTAATGACAAAGGAATTATCCTAATTGAGTGCCTTTAGGGTTATTTGTCCAGGGTGTTTTCAATCATTCTGACACTTCTTTCTAACTCTTAACTCCCCAGTAGAGCCTTAAAGTCTTATTTACATTTCTTTTTCTATACCGTTTTGTTCAAGCTATGAACATTTATATCCCATTATTTACTTCATGCTACAGTCCTATGACTGCTGGGATCATGTATCAAGGATCATAAGAGTCCTTAAATTTCCCATCCAAAGTTGAAAAACTAGTTCTGTGCTAGGTATCCCTTCTGCACTGTTTTATTATTTTTGTTTAGTATCCTCATCAGTCTGATGGAAGGATAAAGATGCTCTGAGTGAAATTGTTATGGAGAAATGATGAGATTGCACATACTTATGTTATGAAGAATGCTCTTGTGTAGGCTCCTGGCTTTCACTATATAGTCTTCATTCTAACTTCTGCAGCCTCTTTGGTTTCCCACAGTTCACCTGACTCCGAAGGAAAGCCAAGGCCTTGTGCCCATAGCCAATCTAATGTGCTTCTACCATTGAGATAAGAGAAAAGTATATTGAGAGAAAACCATGTCTTCACATCTATTTCATACTGCATTTTGCAATGAGTTTACATTATTGAATGTTTCTGCTTTCACAAAATGTAACACTGGTTAATTTCAGGGCAGCAATTGGTTTGTGTTTTCCAAACAAGAGATAAAGCAAGTTTACGTCTACCTTATAAATTCCCTTTGTTTCTGGTTATTGTTGGGTCCAATGAAACAAGAAATAATAAAGTAGCTGCACAATTATTATTATTTTATATTTTGATAGACCCAGCAGAAATGCAATATCCAATCATTATTCAGGAGATCAGACTGCTTAGGCCCAGCAGATTATTGAGTTCTGAAAACTTCTCCATTCCCGGTGGGTTATGCAAAGGGGAGGTACTCTGCTGGGATGCATTGGAATAGCTTCAGCTTATCTTAACAGACAGTTAGAAACAAGATGGTGGCTACACTGTCAGATCTCAATCACTGAGAAATATTAAGTGAGACATCTTCACAACAGATTTCACAATAGTAGAAATACTAATTTTGTACAATATCTGTCTAGCATTTCCTTGATTAAAAAACCCTCTTCCCTGATGTCTAATAATGAAATGTGGCCTATAATAGCAAGATACAAACCTCTTTAAATGTAGTGAGTGACATCACACGTGTCAGTGTAATGCACCCTCCAAAAGCAGAACTCTGAGGCAGATCAAACAACATGTTTGACTGGATACATCATATCGACACAGCCAGTGAAAACCAACTCTAAAAATTACCTAATTAAAAGAGCAAAGATTCTCCCTCCCAGATATCACATCAGCCAATGAAAATAGGTGGTAGGCAGCTTGGTCACTCCTCTCCTCCTTCCACAGCCACCTGTTGAGATGAGCTTGGTTACTACAGGAAAACTTTTTGTTTTGACTGTTGCCTGGTCCCCCCTCTACTTCCCCCCCTCCCTTCCCCCCTCAAGGATCATGGCAACTATGAGGCAACAAAAGATGGCTTCAGCCAGGTTTGCTTCAGAGTTAACAACATGTGAATACATATGGGTCAGCGTTTATATCACATTGTACATTAAATTATTTTGACAAAATTTCTGTATCCAGCAGACTCCTCTTAACCAATTCATTAAAAAGAAACTTTATCCTATTATAAGTTTTACATAAAAGCTGTAGCTACATTTTCAGAAAAGAATGTACACTGGTTAAATTTGCACTTTAAAAGCTTAGATTATGAAAATCCGTTGGACAAAAGATGAAAACAGTACGATTTGCATTTTTACAAACAATTTTGGTCAATTTCCTAAGGATGTATTGCCTCCATATGTAAGATGATATTACACACATAAAATATTAGGAAATGTTCTAGAGCTATTCTTTGAAGTTTGAGACTATAATATTGCCATGCTGACAATAAAACAAATAGAATTTTTCTTAGCTGTAATTTTCGAATAATGAGGGATGCTCCTTTTTGCTCACTTCTTCCCTGTGGCCTGTGATAAGTAAAACTTGATTTCGGATTAAAAAAAAGTGACTTTAATTTAGGGTTTCTCAGTTCATATTGCAAAAAGTGTTTCCTCTTTCCCTTTTTCTTTCGAAAGGATGCAAAAGGATTTCTAGGTTTTTTTAAAAAAAATATCATTATTCCTTCCTTTTTATTTTATATCTTTCTTAGTTTGCCTTCTTCATAATTCTTAACTCTACCAATTTCCCCCACATGCATATTTTTAAAAAAATGATTATTCCATCCCTAGTTCATGTTACTACTCAGTTTAAAATTGATTTTATAATTCTTTGTCCTTCTTCCCCCTACCTTATACAACTTACTGTGGATATTCCTTCTTTTAGTTAAGGTTCAGCCTTACTTTCAGCCATTTAATCACTGTACATATACTCAGAAATACTCTTATTTGCCAAAAACAATTTGTCTTTTTTCTTGCAACTAAAAACAGCACTTGAAGATTTACATCTTTTTTCCCCCTACACCTCCTTTTCCCTCTCACTTTTATCGCTTTATATTTTCTTCAACATAACACATTTTAGTGTGAAAGTCTGCAGACAGAATTCTTTTAAGATAATTACTATGGTCATATAATGTTTGAAAAGATGTTTTGTTTTGACAGCGCGTGAAGCATCCCTTTAAAGCAACATAACCTTCTGATTTTAAGAGCAAAACAAAACTGCTGCACTTCATTGCTTTACATTGATACAAATCTCCATGCGGCAGGTTCAGTTGCAGTGCAAATGCTGTACATTCTTAGAGGCTCTTTCAAATTATCCTCTATGGAAATTATTATGAACGGTACTTATATATAGGGCAAAAATAAATGAATAAAAAGAAAATACGTTTTCATTTGTTAGTAAAATAACTTAACTAGACGGCAGTTACATATTATTTTGTTTGATGTAATTTTGCATATTGTGAGGCTACTCACTTACAGCAAAGTTCAGTGTATATTGAATATTTGGTGAAGTGTGGTTTAATATGATATTATAGTGGCTAATTTGGTACCAAAAATTATTTCACATATTTTGTTTTGAAAGACTCTTCTAAATATTATTTAAATTAAAGATGAACAAATTTATACATCATCATGAGAACAACAGAAACAGATATTGCATTTTATGACTGCAAAACCATTGAATCCCCAGTGTTGGAAGCACACTTATTCTCCATTTATTGTATGATTGTTTATACAACTATTTTTTGTCCTATATGTTGGATATCTTGATTTTGGATTGCATATACTAATAATTGTTATTTCTTTTCCATTGTTAAATAAACTTACTTCAGTGTGGGGAAACTAGCTGTGACCAGTGGTGGGATTCAAATTTTTCTACTACTGGTTCTGTGGGTGGGGCTTGGTGGGCATGGCATGGCTTGGTGGGTGTGGCTTAGTGGGTGTGGTAGGGGAAGGATACTGTAAAATCTCCATTCCCACCCCACTCCAGGGGAAGGTTACTGCAAAATCCCCATTTCCTCCTGATCATCTGGGACTTGGGAGGCAGAGACTAGATGGGGGCAGGGCCAATCAGAGGTGGTATTTACCGGTTCGCTGAACTACTCAAAATTTCCTCTACCGGTTCTCCAGAACTGATCAGAACCTGCTGAATACCACCTCTGGCTGTGACTAATTTAATTGTATAACAAGCCATGTGTATTTAAAACTAGCTTTCTTTTCTATGTGAGAGATGTATGCCTTATGTTTTGTTCTCCCCCCCCTTTTTTTTGCATATGCAGTAAAAATAATTTTAAAAAGTAATTGGCACAAACGAATAGCCATGCTATGATTTATTGATCTAGTTTCCATAAAGATCGATCATTTAAACTATATTCAAATGAAGCCAAGAAGACATATTTTATCATTTATCTCCCAGAACAAACTTGGAAGAACAGAAGGTATTCCCTTGTGTATGCCTCTTTATGACTTTATGTTCAAAAGTCAGGATAATGGGTGAATTCATATTTGTGTTTAAGTGCAGCACTTTTTCATTCAGAATATAAATCAGATTAAAGATGCACATTACAGCTGCAGTGTGCTATGGATGCTGTGCAGTATATTGTCAATGTATCATTGGATTGAAATATATCTGTCCTGTTCTAGTAAGTGCTATATGCTGATACTGTGGCAATGGTTTATGGTTACCAATCTAACACTTGGGGCTTTACATCAACATAAATATCTCTATGATACCTATAATGTCTTCCAGATGCCATACAGGAAATTCTTTGCCATTTCCCACATAGTTGTACAGTATAATTTTCTGTATATTATGTATTTTTCTACATGACTCACAGAGCAATTCTATATTTAAAAACTGGAGAATTGTTGGGACTCGCAAATGAATTTTTTAAAAAAGTATTTTGTTGAAACAAATAGAAGTTAGTGAGGAAATTGAAACGGATCTATTTCTGAAAACTATGGAACATCATTGAGTTCAAGCAGTTGGAATGTGCAATTTCTTTTTTACTAAAACCTTCGTGAAACACAGAGTTAACCATGGCATCCATAGTGTAGCATCTATACAAGTTGCCTTCTGAATGATTCTGTAGACATTGGGAAGTTTGTCCTTCATGATAATAGTCCAAGTCAGGTTCTCTTTAGCTTTTTACTAATTTTCAATTTCAATTTACTAATTGAATTTTCTATGCCTGGTCTGTAGGGACTCTTGGGGCTACATAAGATGGTTTGGAAGCTAAATGCCCACCTATTGGGCAAGCATTTGGGGACTGAAATATAGAAATCAAAAAGTAAGAAGATGGGATAAAGCTGGAAATGAACAAGACTGGGAAATAAACCCGACTTCCCTAGAAAGAGTTTAATTAACAAGAAAGGTAGTATATGAGCACGAAAAGAATTTTCATTCATTTGTAAGTTTGAGCTGGAGGAGATGAAGTGAGGGAAGAGGATGTGAATTCCTTTCAACTAAACCTCTTAAGCTGCAAGAGCAGCTAAGAATAGGTGACTAAATTAAGTTCTCATAATAATAGGTATATCAACTTACAGCCTGCAAAATAATTTCTTGATGAAATGGGAAAGGCTGACAACAATCCACTTTCTTAATCTATTCCTTCCTAGGTTCTTCCATATTTTCCAAAGCAAGCAGGACTTAAACTGTGCTGCACAACAAAAGGAAACGTATCAGAAATATGGCCTTGAAGCAACCAACTAAGCCAAACTAAAGTCAATCTCTTGCATTATTGTCAATTCCCTTCAATTTTGATGAAATAGTAAATACGGTACATTTTTTTTTTAAATTACACTACTTGTATACTAATATTTACACAGACATTACTTGGTTTGAGACTTCCTGAAAACTAATAATCAGGAAGAGTTGGCAACACCGTTACAAACTTACAAATTTCATTAAAAGTCATAAACTACTATTGAGCAAGGTACTACATACTGTACCTGTGCATTTTGTTTTTCTTGCCTAAATGTAGAATCTTTTTTCACCATTGAATTTCCTTTTTTTTAGATAGCGCCCAATGTTCAAGTCTGTCAAGATCCTTCTGTATTTTAAGCCTATCTTCTGGAGTGTTGGTCCTTCCTACCAGCTTGGTGTTGTCTGCAAATTTGATGAGTTTCCCACCTAGCCCCTTGTCCAAATCATTGATGAAGATGTTGAAGATGTTAAAATGTGATCCCGTTGTGAACCAGTAGTAAAGGTAAGTAGAACCCACCCTTGATTTGCATGTATAGTAGTCAGAAATCAAGACTAACTCAAAGCTTTGTGCGTTCACACATATACACACACAATCTGATTTATTTGAAACTGCAAACTGATATACTAAAAATGTATAGTCTTGCCCACTTCTGAACATAGCTGAGAAAGCACATATTTTGAAAAAATGGTTTACATATTCTGCTTTCCCTGCCTAAATGTGCGCACACACTTTACTAGGTGTTGGCCATTCTTTGTAAGGTCTATATGCAGAGATAACCATGAAAATCACCTTCAAGATGTTTGCCACAATTTACTTCAAAAGATCTGAAAGTCTTAGTCCATGGAACTTATGATTTGAATTCTTAACAAGGTCATTTCCCTAATTGCTGTCACCTAGCTAGATAGGTTGTCTGATAAAGACTCCTTGCTGGGCTCGTGTCTATCTTAGAATTCTTTATTTAGCCATTTTATTTCAAACAGTTCCATAGGAATTGTAAGCCTGGAAAGTTTCAGGAATGCCTAGTGAATAACAAAAATGGCTAATACGTTGTCTTTTGAGGACAACCTTTATCAAACTTTCTGAAACAGAAAGTTCTCACATTTGTTAAATTTACCAGCTTGGGGACAGAGATATCCATGAGGGAGAAGAAGAAGCCAATGTTGAAATGAGCATTGTGCCTTCGTGATGCAAAGTCTGCCCTTTTTGTACACATGTTGTTCCATCACCAGATTCTTCTGTTTCAACAGTAAATCTTTGAGGCATAGACCTATTTCAATGCTTAAAGAAAACAGGGGTAGATGGCCATTTTCTAAAAAATTATCAGTTTGAAGAAATCAGTTTTAAAAGCACTTGAAAGAAAATACGTGAATATTTGGAATCTGCAAAGTAGAAAGGATTCACTATAGGTTTACTTATGGCAAAATGAAAACTTGGAATATTCCCTTTCCAAATTAAAGGTCATTTGCCCAAACATAACATAATTGTACATTATTTCTCTTGAAAATTCCTAGCTTTATAACAACCTATAATTAGAAAAGACAATTGAATTAAAAGTCTAGGAATACCTATGAGCTCTGCAAACTTTGCTATATCTCCCAACCTCTGATAAATATTAGACTCTTTAAAAGACTTTGTTAGCGAAACCTGTGGACGATTAATTTAAGCAGAATTATACATATTCTTACTCACAGCTGCCTTGACTCCATCCTGAAGAATTCAAGCAATTATCGTCACCTCTTCCTTTCATTCCTGTGTGAATTCTTCCAATGCTCACTGTCTCTTTGGCCTCTTACATTTTTTTTCACTGCTTAGTCTTGGCATCATTTTCTATTTCTATTCCTAAATATTTCTATTTCTACTTCTCTTTGCCTTTTCCTAACAGGGTGAAGAACTTGAGATCTAGAATATTACTTGATTATAAGTTTCTCTGTCAAATTATTCAACAGTGTTTAGAGCTTTGGAATCTGTAGTGAAGGGTTACTATTCTCTGCTTGTGTGCCTTGATATCCTTTAGGGTTCAAGATACTCCTGCAATAGTTTATTGTTCTACATTCTGCATAGAAGACTGATTTTCTTAACTGCTAGAGCCAGCTGGCCCAAGCACAACAATGATGGCAGTGGGTCAGAAAGGCCTAAATTAGACACAAAGGGAGCTAAGGAAGGCTAAACTCTTTAATTTCATCTCACTCTTCTGTGATTGATGTATTCTATAGAGAGTGTCTTTTCTTTTGTATACACTAGGAGTTCCAAGTTGAGGTTTAACAGATGCTGAAGGGAAATTACTCCAGCATGCATTTGTTAGGCAGCTGTGTTTTACAACAGAAATTATTACAACAGGGAATCGGTGTTTCCATGACAGTAAAACTGACATAATATAGAAGAAGCCATAGTTTAGGGTGAGAAGAAGAAATCCAAGGACAGCCTGGAAGTATGTTTTATCTTGTTCCATTTGCTATGGAAATAGCTAGATACTGGATAACCTTTGACACTTTATTCTGGGTAGATGGGGAATCAAGAAGGCAAAGAATGGTTTTTGTTTTACAGATCTTATAATAGATTTTTGTAATATGATCAGTGAATGATATAATAGTGGTTATATTATTCACTGGTCATATTACAAAAATATCACTATTAAAATAACAATATTTTAATATTCATTTTTTTTTAAAAAAACCCTAAATTATTTGAAAAAGTATTCTAACATATAAACAACATAGACATGATTAAGAAACATAGATATGGCAATACTTGCAACACTATATCGACTTTCTACTTTTTCTTACTCCTCTTATATGCCAAAACATATAACTCTTTGTTAAGAAGACCCATAGCACTGGCAGCCCCAAAGTAGTAGATACTGAATCTAACACAGCTGTCATTTCATGACTAAGCTCACTAAACACTAACCCCTGTGGTACATTGATTGGTTTCATTTGAATATCCAGTATGTCATGCATTGGCATATCATTCTCATAGCTTGTCTCATGTAAATCCACATTCAAACCAACTTCACTTTTAGCTAGTATAGTTTACTCTTCTTCTGAAAAAAGTATTTATCCATCATCCACCTATGATGTTAGATATTCTTACAATTAATTTTCAGTCCATTTTATGGACTGAGTCCAAATTATAGAGTCTCCACAAAAGTATGTGCTGTTACAATATTTTCTTCCATTTTTATATTAACATGTCTAATCTAAGTGTTCTTCCTATTAAAAAATCTTCAGCTTCTTCTGGTTCCCTCTAGTGCCCAAAATTCAAAGTATCTTCTTATCCTGTTATCTTTCCAGCAAACCAAAACAATAACAATTTCCTACTCACAAGTTTTCAATTCAAAACCTTAGTCCATTTTTATCTTTTCGCAATCATCACTTTGAGTCTCCTTTTGCTGTTTTATTATTTTTTTTTTAAAAAAAAACAATCTTTCAAAATCCTTGCATAGGAAAAGGAACCTCACCTTTTCCAGAATGCAATACAATATTGTCATTCTGAGGGTATGTCGTAATATGTTATAAACCATAAAAAAATCCCAAAGGTGATTAAGTATGGTGGGATGTGCACCTGGAGAAGGGAAGGAGGAATCTTGGCAGCGCTACATTTTCTCAAAGAAGGAGTATATTCCAATGAGAAACCCACATTGAACTGGATGGGGGAAGGAGGTACAGAGTAGCACACCTAGCATCTCTCAAAATATATATATTAGGTTCAGTGGTGAAATCCAAATTTTTTTACTACCGGTTCTGTGGGCATGGCTTGGTGGGCGTGGTGTGGCTTGGTGGGCGTGGCAGGGGAAGGATACTGCAAAAACTCCATTTCCACCCCACTTCAGGGGAAGGATATTGCAAAATCTCCATTCCACTCTGGGGCCAGCCGAAGGTGGTATTTGCCAGTTCACCAAATTACTCAAAATTTCTGCTACCAGTTCTCCAGAACCTTCAGAAACTGCTGGATTTCACACCAGATTAGGTTAGAAGTTTTACAGCTTTGTTCTCCAAAAATTCTATAGGTGTAAGGTGTAAAAGGACACGGTGGCTCAGGGGCTAAGACGCTAAACTTGTTGATCGAAAAGTTGGCAGTTCGGCAGTTTGATTCCCTAGTGCCGCGTAATGGGGTGAGCTCCCATTACTTGTCCCAGCTTCTCCCAACCTAGCAGTTCAAAAGCACGTAAAAAATGCAAGTAGAAAAATAGGGACCACCTTTGGTGAGAAGGTAACAGCATTCTGTGCACCTTTGGCATTTAGTCATGCCGCCACATGACCACAGAGACATCTTCAGACAGTGCTGGCTCTTCGACTTTGAAACGGAGATGATCACCACCCTCTAGAGTCAGGAATGACTAGCACATATGGGCGAGGGAACCTTTACCTTTTAAGCAAGCAAAGAATTGGACTCAATTGAATTGGGCCTGGCTAAGAGATGAGGCAAAGTTAATCTTTTTTGCATAAAAAAGGCAGTGTTATGAATGTCAGCTAAGATGAAATTCCTGACTCTCAACTGCTGAATTCTGCAGTCTTTGCTTGAAGAGTGGCTCTACAGAGAAACATGGGTTATCTTTTACTTTCACTTTGTTCTGAAGAGACTTCTGGCTCCTGTATCCAGTCATGATCTCTGCTGTAGACACCCTCCATTCATATAGGGACATCATGGGGAGATAGGAACAGCTCACCATGAATCCTCACTGGAACACAATTAAGAGAATATTTTCAAAGAGAAAGACTGCTGCAACATGTAAAAATCTCCTGTTGATTTGAAAGCCTAAAAAAAAAAGAGAGAGAGAGAGAGAGACAGTATGTAATGTTTGTCATTACAGTAAAAAGGTAAACAATTTCACAGTATATGGATACAGAGGGCAGGAGATACATACTGTGATCTTAAATACAAAAATAAAGATTGTATCGTTTCTGAAGAGGTGTGACAATTTAGTATCTGTATTATGACTTGCACATTTTCTTCCCAAATTTTGTTGAAAAATACAATTTACCTTTCATGAGCTTGAAAAATGCTGAGATTGAAGTAAACAAAATTCATTTCAAATGTTGATTTGTGAATTTGAATTCATATTTAAATATTATTTAAATTCAGAATCATTGTTACTTTATGTGATAATTAGATGCTACCAAAAAGTATCAATACTCACTGAGCTACCACAAATCTGCAAATGACCCATGATATTTCCATTTGGGATCCATTAGCTATTTCCCTTATCACACTTACTTTTGTTTCCTGTTCTTTTTGCCTGCAAAAATATGACAAGCAGAAGTTGCAACAAAGGTAAAGATTTTTTAGATGGGCAGTTTTTAAATGAGGGTTTTGACCATGTCCTTAGGAAGTAGGACAGCTTGTGGCAATGGAATTAGTAACTGTGTTCAACTCAGAGGAATTGGATTTATAGAATTAAAGCAGCATAAACTAAAAAGCACAATTTCTTTTTTTCTACAGATTTACATTTTATTTGTCTCCCAAGATGCAGCTATGATCCAATTCCATTATTACTCCGTGCTTAAAACCTCAGGCCATCAATATTTGATATTCTGGATAGCTAACAGAATCCTAATGCCTCCAAAAAATCTGGGTTGATGACTCTTAGGAGATTACCTTTCTCCAATTTCCTGAGCCCATGCATTATAGATAACACATAGGTAGGTGCAAAACCAACTGCTGAACTGTTCTGGATATGGACTGTCACTTTTCCAGTAATTAATCCTTCGAGCTAAAGCAGTTTGTAGTGTTCCAGAAAGGGACATGTCCAGAGGAGAATGACATTTTTCAAGGCTGTCAAAAATATGGGTTTCATATCCCTACTAATGCAGTGGTGAGAGATCCTTCTTCTGCTGCTGTTCCTATTATGTACCACTATTGAAAAGTCCAGTTTGTTAGTGAGCACAGTATTGGTCCTGTAAGTCACTGAAAGTGATACGTCCATTATAAGCCTCTTTGCTGGATGTAGGCCAGCACATTTTTTAAAATTGGATCACAGAATTGCAGTTATAATAGAGAGAAAGAAGCTACAATTTCTATAGCACATTCAAATAAAAATGGGTTAACTAGCTGTGAAAGAGATAAGTCCAAATGTGGTAGGGAACAGAGGGCATGATAGCTCAAAGTTAAAGATGCTAAACTTTTCAGCTGGAAAGCTGACAACCCAGATTTGAAACACAAGTGCTGCGTGATGGAGTGAGTCCTCTTTACTTACTCCAGCTCCTGCACTTACCAGTTTGAAAGCATGCAGATGCAAATAGATAGATAGGTAACTCTTCAGTGGGAAGGTAACAGCATTCCATGCACCTTGGCCAGGGGTGAAATCCAGCAGGTTCTGACAGGTTCTGGAGAACCGGTAGCGGAAATTTTGAGTAGTTTGGAGAATTGGCAGATATCACTTCTGGCTGGTCCCAGGGTGCGATGGGAATGGAGATTTTGCAATATCCTTCCCCTGAAGTGGGGTGGAAATGGAGTTTTTGCAGTATCTTTCCCCTGTCACACCCACCAAGCCACGCCCACAGAACCGGTAGTAAAAATAATTGAATTTCAGCACTGACCTTGGCGTATATGTGTATAGGTGTAATTTTAAGATAGTTGAAATATCTTACAATAATCACTTCTATTTTTTTAAAAAAAAATACTTTTGTTTACCAAACTATATTATAAGATTAGAAGAAATCTTTCTATAACTTTGTCCTTTTAAGTCCAAACTTTTCCTAGTTATATCTGCATTCATAGATTATAGGCAGTGTAAGATATATAGCTCAACCGGCTTAAAATATAAAGACAATAAAAAATAGCAGGAGACTTGCATGGTGACATTTGAAAAGAAATAGTCCTCTCTGAGGAGAAGTGACTTTTATTATGGTTTGGAGGGAATTGTACATTCTGAGCAAAGTATAAGTATTTTGGTCATTTCACCGAAACTTATATTCAGATGAATAAATAAGCTAAGAAAAAAATGCTGTATAAGCACCTATGGGTAACTGAACTCAATTATGGGCTAAGAGGTTTATCATTTACTAGTACCTTGGGAAAGAAATCCAATATTTTGCAGCAGAAGTACCGTTAAAATTTATAAGGTTGTGGTTTACAGTCAACTAATGGATTCATTTCCGAGAAATCACTCTGTACATTCAGGACAAACACCATGTGTACAAATAAATTTAGCTACTTTGCAGTTTGTCTCACTTTCTAACTGCAAAATTGGCAGAAAAATGATGAAAGGAAATGACAGATTAGATAGCGATTGGACAGATTATATTGATGAAATTCTACTAGTGACTGAAAGTAAGTCTTCTTTTATGTACTAACTAGTCAGACAACATGGACAACATTATCATTGATTGAGCGCACTGTCTCTTGTGGCCATGTATATTCTAACCAACTATGCATGTCCTGGTATTGGCTTTGAAGACTTGTACAGGTTTTCCTGGTTTGTTCCTTCTAGGACTTTCCTGGTTTGTTCCCTTGAGGACTTCATGATCGTAGAAGAACCACGAAAGACAAAGAAAAAAGAAAAAAGAAAAGAAAAGAAAAAAAAGGTGGTGATATGTTACACACACACACACACATACATCATCATCATCATCATCATCATCATCATCACCTTGTATATGTATGTATATCATCAACTTATGTATGTATGTATGCATGTAAGCAACAGTGAGAACTGGACACGGAACCACTAATTGGTTCAAAATTGGAAAAGGAGTCCATCAAGGCTGTATATTGTCACCCTGCCTATTTAACTTATATGCAGAGCACATCATGAGAAAAGCAGGGCTAGAAAATCAAAAGCTGGACTTAAGATTGCTGGGAGAAATGTCAATAACCTCAGATATGCAGATGATATCACTCTAATGGCAGAAAGTGAAGAGTAACCAAAGAACCTCTTGATGTGGGTGAAGAAGGAGAGTGCAAAAGTTGGCTTGAAATTCAGCATTAAGAAAACTAAGATCATGACATCCAGCCCTCTCAATTCCTGGCAAATTGATGGGGAAGAAATGGAAGTAGTGACAGATTTTATTTTCCTGGGCTCCAAGATCACCACAGATGGGGACTGCAGCCAAGAAATTAAAAGATGCTTGCTCCTGGGAAGGAAAGCTATGGCAAATCTAGATAGCTTACTCAAAAGCAGAGACATCACCCTGCAACAAAAGAATAGAATAGAATAGAATAGAATAGAATAGAATAGAATAGAACAGAACAGAATAGAATAGAATAGAATAGAATAGAATAGAATAGAATAGAATAGAATAGAATAGAATTTTTTATTGGCCAAGTGTGATTGGACACACAATCTTGTCCTGGTGCATATGCTCTCAGTGTACATAAAAGAAAAGACACCTTCATCAAGGTACAACATTTACAACACAAATGATGATCAATATATCAATATAAATCATAAGGATTACCAGCAACAAAGTTACAGTCATACAGTCATATAGTCATATAAAGTGCATATAGTCAAGGCTATGGTGTTCCCATTTGCAATGTATGGCTGTGAAAGTTGGACCATAAAAATGACTGAGCGCCAAAGAATTGAGGCCTTTGAACTATGATGCTAGAGAAGACTCCTGTGAATCCCTTGGACTGCAAGGCAAACAAACCGGTCAGTCCTAGAGGAGATCAACCCTGACTGCTCTTTAGAAGGTCAGATCCTGAAGATGAAACTCAAATACTTTGGCAACCTAATGAGAAGGAAGGTCCCACTGGAGAAGAGCCTAATGCTGGGAACGATTGAGGGCAAAAAAAAGAAAGGGATGATGGAGAATGAGGTCGCTGGATGGAGTCCCCGAAGTAATAGGCGTGAGCTTAAATGGACTCCAGGGGATGGTAGAGGACAGGAAGGCCTGGAGGAACGTTGTCCATGGGATTGCGATGGGTCAGATATGATTTTGTAACTAACAACAACAAAATGTATGTATGTATATTTGTTTGTTTTACATAATTGTGCCTGGAAAAACACATGAAAAAGAAACATTGTTTCTCACATATCCTCTCAAAATAAATTCATTAGGGTCATGAATTTGAATATAGTGGTTTAACAGAAATGCACTCAAGAAAGAAACATCAAACTGTCAAAATGTTTTAGTTGCACATTTATTTTATAGAATTTTAGAAATAATAAGCAATGGATTTTCAGAACTGCTCACAGTGAACAAATCTGTGTTGTAATCATTTGATCTCATAGATGTAGTTCCTCACTGATGATTTAACTTACACACTTAAGCTTACTGCTCACTTTACCTGTTGAGAGAGAAATGTCCACATTCCATTGATTATATTTCTGCATTTCCAATAAATTAAGTCTGTAAATATAAAACAAATTTTAAATCTTTCTCTGATAATTCTCGTATTATGATCCAATTTCTCTTGGAAAACTGAATTGCTTTATATTTGACTTTAATAATTGTTCAGATTAAGGTTTTTGGCACCCTAGGATGGATGTTTTTGATTTTCTTTTCCAAGGCAGAGAAAGAAATCTGGCCTTAGAAATCCCTTTCCAATTGCTGAAAAGCCTCTTGGGGTACTGTATCACCAAGATTTGAGCTTCAGACTCAGTAGAGGAAAAACGATATTTTGTGGGTATGTCACAAGAAAAGCATTCCCTAGGATACTACAAACTGGCCATAAATCTATGCCAGACTCAGAATGAAATTCAGAATGAGAAGGAGGGGAAAGAACTGTCCTCAGAAGGTAAAACAAATGTAGCAAAATTTCTATCCTACTTTTGTATATGACAAATCTGGTTTTCTTTCTCCTTGCATGGCTGTACTGCTATATTAGAAATAACTAGGAGTCACTCAAAGTAATAGGACTTTCTTGTGGAATTAATTTAGGAACTCATTGATTAATTTATTTGACCTAATTCTCCTTACCCTAAATTATTGAATTATTTTGGGAAATTTCAACATTTTTTATTTGAATTTTGCTTTTGAAGTTGAATTTAGCGCATACTTTAAATTTGGGTCTTATGGACTTGTTGGTTATTTTTTGATTATTTGATATTTACAATTGTCAGGTAATCAGATGCAGTCGGATTTCAAACAGATAAATCTTAAATATGCTGGGATCTATCACTGAATATTGTCAATATTCCATACCAACGGATCATTATTAAGGGTCCTGGAAGTGGTCAAATTCAATTTTTTTTACTACCGGTTCTGTGGGTGTGGCTTGGTGGACATGGCTTGGTGGGTGTGGCTTGGTGGGCATGGCAGGGAAGGATACTGCAAAATCTCCATTCCCTCCCACTCCTGGGGGAAGAATATTGCAAAATCTCCATTCCCACCCCACTCCAGGGGAAGGATACTGCAAAATCTCCACCCACTCCCCACTCTTGTGCCAGCCAGAGGTGGTATTTGCCAGTTCTCTGAACTACTCAAAATTTCCATTACCGGTTCTCCAAACTACTCAAAACTTCCACTACTGGTTCTCCAGAACCTGTCAGGATCTGCTGGATTTCACCCCTAAGGCCTGCACAATATTAATGATCAACTATGAAATGCTTAAAAAAGATAGTAATAAAAAATCCCACAACTATTAATTCTCTTATACAAAGAGAATTGTTCAAAGGGGGCTTTCCCATAATATTCTGCAAAATTCATTTCTTTCTTTTCCCCCGTTATTCTTTAATTTAGTCTGCATAGACAATAAGGTGGTAGCCTTAGTTGCTCTAGAAAAGCCCTACAGCCCAGGGCCAGCCCAAGGAATGAATGAATCAAAAGACCAGATATAGCTTTCATTCATTCCGTGTTCAGAAATCAATTGCCTAGTATGCTAGTCTAAAAACATGCTCATCTAAAAGACCCAGGATAGATTGCATGGCATACAATATTTCCTTCTAGTGAAAAGAACAGCAGTTTCATAGAATTAAATCCAAACCTTCTATTTATTGTTCCCTAACTTGCCAAGACTGTGTGCCCAAGATGATTGCATCCCTCTGATTTTTGATAGGGCTGGCAATGAATATAACTTTCCTCTGCAAAACAGACTACTGTCCCTCTTACCAAGATTGTGAATATAAGCTCCTTGTAAAATTCTATGGAAATATTATATTTCTAGGTCTTTTTCTCAATTACATTTTGTTATATTTTATTCATACTATTATAGCTTTTAGGAAGAAAAGCATGTTTTACTCATAACTATCTTGAGATTTAGAAAAAAGACAAGTCTGCTTCTCTATTTTCTTCTTTGTTGTTCCTTACCCATGAATTTTCTTCCCTGATTTTTCACTGTTCTAATGCAATCCTCAGCATTTTTTTCTCTTGCCACTATAAAGATTATATCTCTCAGATGGAGTTAAACTAAAATTGATTTTTTACCAACCGCAAGCATATATTGTTTGATTTTCTTCCTGTTTACACTTCACAAGACTTAAGTGCCTATCACTCAATAAGTAATGTTCTTAGCTACTGCTAATAGCTCAACCTCCTGACCACAAAACTCCATTAAGATGTTCTCTCTACCAGTGCTTCTATAATTTCATTTCTTTGCGTTGTTCCTCTGATGTTAAAAGAGCCAGTTTGAGGTAGTGGTTAAGACATCAGGCCACTGTAAATTCTAATCCCACCTTATGTACAAAACCAATGGAATGGACCAGTCACTCCCTCTCAGCCCTAGAAAGTAGCAATGCCAAGCCATTTGTGAAAATCTTGCCAAGAAAATTGCAGCTACTAGTCCAGGTAGTCACCAGGAGTCAAAGGTGCATACAAATATGAGTCTTAGAGCTCTGATGGTGCTTTTTTCAATGGTGGGCAAGTTCATATTCCCTCCAGTTGTTATTGATAACTTTAGCTCAAAATCTTATTTTTATGTGGCTTATTATGCTTTCTCTTGGTGTAACACAGACTTCAGAATGTATTTTTTTTTTGCTAAAATATTATTTTGTAGTTACCAATCTAGTTTCTGAATACATAATTCAGTCCTCTGAATACATAATCAAACCCCAAAACAGACTTTGAGCCACCCTAGCACAATTCTGCATCTATATCTGACCTAGCTGTCAAAATCTGTCATAACAGCTTTCTGAACAGTACAAAGTACCCCATAATTACCCATTTCTGTGATGAATCATCATAGATCAGTATCATAGTATTAAATTGTTATACAGAGCAAATGTTTGTGAAAAAGTCTGATTAAAAACAGAGATAATAAAATGGATGTCAGTTATTTTCCCTTTGACTGAATTTCTTTCCTTCTTCCCTTCCCTTCCCTTCCCTTCCCTTCCCTTCCCGTCCCGTGCTTCCAGCTGATGATACTCATGGAGGTTACAGTGGTATTTTTTAGATGACATTCTAGTGTTTCATAATCTAAAGATTGTTATCAAATCTGGGAAAAGAGTTCTGAAGAACTATGATCTTGGAACCCCACTTCTAACTTCACTAAGTTAACCATTAACAATTCTTTGCTATGCTCCAACATAGCTATTGAAAACAAACCTCTCTCTCTCTCTCTCTCTCTCTCTCACACACACACACACACACACACACACACACACACACACACACTTATAAATTTGATGGACATCTCTCAATTATATAATGGTTTGAAGCAGTGATGTAGAAAATGTTTAATTTTTCTCACATTATCTAATAACCTAGCATTCTGTGGATGATTCCTTGGCACATTTAAAGACCAGAGTATACCTGGAACATTGCATATAACTCCCTATTGTGAAATATTTATTTCTGGAAAATTATGGACCAATTCCTGGTACAGCTGAATCCACGCATTTCATAAGAAAAATAAAATATTCTAAGGAACACCAGAATATTATATGAAAATACAGTCTTTTTACACAAGTGCTTTAAAGAATTCACATTTTGCTATTAGGAATCTTAATTCGAATCCATTTTGACATTTCAGTTACTAACTGTTCATATGTTTGATTTCCAATTTGTTTTCTACCTTTAAGTGAATAGAATGTTACTCACTAACCCTTTTCTCCTTTTTTAAAGTATATAGTGAGATCTGTGTACGGATTAAGGGAGATGCAGCTTTCTCAAAGTTGTATCTACCTGGCACCAACTCTAGCAACTGGGGAAGTCTGGGAGATTTCAGAGATGCTGTTTTGCAATTAGTTCAAACCCTGTTTGAAAAATTGAGCTCTAGAGATTAGTTGGAAATGCTACTCTTGTATTTGCCCTTCTGCTACACAGTGGCATCCTTGCTGGAGTTGCCCAGTAAGCTTGGTGGTGAATTTATTTATTTATTTATTTATTTATTTATTTATTTATTTATTTATTTATTTATTTATTTATTTTTGTCACAACAATATACATAGGCATCACACAAAATGGTTATATAGTATATAAACATATATATGAGTAAATATTAGGAGGAATAAGTACCGTATATACTCGAATATAAGCCGATCCGAGTATAAGCCGAGGTCCCCAATTTTACCCCAAAAAACTGGGGTAAACTGGGGACTCGAGTATAAGCCGAGGGTGGGAAATGAGGCAGCTACCGGTCGGGGAAACCCTCCCTCCCTCAGCCGAGAAGGCTGGCGGCTCCCCCGCCCCGCCCTCTCACTGCACCGGCTTCCCCGCGCTAATGCAAAAGCCCGCCAAGTTTGCGCCATCTGGTATAATGTGAAAAAAAGAAGAAAAAAAAAACTCGAGTATAAGCCGTATATACTCGAGTATAAGCCGAGGGCGTTTTCAGCACAAAACGTGCTGAAAACTCGCTTATACTCGAGTATAAGCCGTATATACTCGAGTATAAGCCGTATATACTCGAGTATAAGCCGTATATACTCGAGTATAAGCCGTATATACTCGAGTATAAGCCGTATATACTCGAGTATAAGCCGTATATACTCGAGTATATATATATATATATATATATATATATATATATATATATATATATATGAAGGAGAAAAACAAGAACTATAGGACAGGAACAGTAGGCACGTTTGTGCTCTTATGCACGCCCCTTATAGTCCTCTTAGGAATGGGGTGAGGTCAATAGTAGAAAGTTTTTGGTTAAAGCTTTTGGGATTATGAGAAGAGACCACAGAGTCAAGTAATGGGTTCCAAGCACTGATAACTCTGTTACAGAAGTCATATTTTCTGCAATCTAGATTGAAGCAGTTAACATTAAGTTTAAATCTATTGGTTGCTCTTGTATTATTGTAATTGAAGCTGAAGTAGTCTTTAACAGGAAGGACATTGCAATAGATGGTTCTATAGTTAAACTTCTTGTCAAAGGCAACGGAGTTCTAAGTTTTCTAAACCTAGAATTTCAAGTCTGGTGGGATAAGGTATTTTGTTGTTTTCAGAGGAGTGGAGAACTCTTCTTGTAAAATATTTCTGGACACGTTAAATTGTATTGATGTCAGAATTGTGGTGTGAGTTCCAGACAGGCGAGCTGTATTCAAGGATTGGCCTAGCAAATGTTTTATATGCTCTGGTTAGTAGTGTAGTTGTCGTGTCCCCCTCCCCCTCTGACGACCGGGTCTAGGAAGTCCGTATCAAGCATAGCAACGAAGCCTCTGCAGCTTTGCCAAATTCCTTCCAGGTTTCTCAGGGCAGGCAAGAGTCCAAGTTATGACTTCAGCGATAGAAGCAAACTAGATGAGACTTTGCTTGACTCAAGGTTGGAATGGCACAACCAGGTCCTTTATATACGCTGTGGGGTGTGGCTCCATGACTCAGCATTTATCCAGGCCTGTCCCTCCCTTCCTTCTGCTGGCATCACCTCTCAGATCTCCGGAAGCGAGGACCTCCCACTGTGAATTCTGTTCAGCTGGATCTGCTGTCAGTAATTCCAGCATGTGGCTGGCTCCCTGCTCACACGCTGTAGGAGTGAGTTTTGTTTGTTCATTCCTGACATCCTGTCTGGGCATGGGGCCAGGGCCGGGGGCTGGAGGCATGACAGGCCGTTCATCTTCATTATCAGACTCCGAGTCTGATAACAGGCCCGGATGTAGACGGGAGGGGCCCGGCTGAGGAGAGGAGGGAGGACGAGGCACAACAGTAATGTTTTTGGAAAAGAAGCTATGCAAGATCAGGTTTACAACTCTTAGAGCCTTTTTTGCTGTGTAGTTGCAGTGGGCTTTGGCACTTAGATCATTTGATATGAAAACTACAAGGTCTTTAACAGGGTGGGGGTCATCTGTAAAGTAATGTCCATCAAGCATGTACTTAGTGTTTGGGTTCTTTTTTCCAATATGTAAGACTGAGCATTCGCTGGTTGAGATTTGGAGTTGCCAAGTTTTAGACCAAGCGGTTAGAAGATCAATGTCTTTTTGAATGGTAGATGTATTGTCGGTGGTGTTAAATAGTTTGACATCGTCAGCAAAGAGAACACAAAGATAATTTATGTATAGTATGAAGAGTGTTGGTCCAAGAACGCTACCTTGAGGAATGCCACTCTTGACAGGAACAGGATTTGATAGAGCATTGCCAATTTTAACCACTTGTTGTCCGTTAGACAGAAAAGCAGATATCCAATTGTGAAGGGGTCCTGAAATGCCATAGGATTTTAGTTTTAGGAGGAGCTTATCATGTACTACTGAGTCAAAAGCTTTGCAGAAGTCTATGTAGATTGCATCTATTGCTTTGCCTTGATCAAGATTTGTAGTCCATATGTTTTTACAGTGGAGAAGTTGTAAGTTACATGATAATTTTTTTCTGAAACCAAATTGCTTATTAGAGAGTAGGTTGTTTATTTCTAAGTGGAAGGTAATGGATTGGTTGATGATTGTTTCCATTACTTTGCAGGTGATGCAGCATAGAGAGATTGGTCTGTAATTTTCAGCTAAGCTGGGGTCTCATTTTTTGAAGATTGGGATGACTGTGGCTAGTATTTATTTATTTATTTATTTATTTAATCATATTTATATACCGCCCTATCTCCCAAGGGACTCAGGGCGGTTTACAGGCACTAAAAACAGATAAATAGAATATAAATACAATATAAAACATTTAAAAAACTTATTCTAAGGCCCGTCCAATTAAAAATAGAAATAAAACCCAATTTAAAACCCAAAATTTAAAATCTAGCTCAGTCCTGCACAATTAAATAAGTATGTTTTAAGCCCGCGGCGGAAGGTCCGAAGGTCCGAAAGCTGACGAAGTCCGGGAGGTAGATCGTTCCAGAGGGTGGGAGCCCCCACAGAGAAGGCCCTTCTCCTGGGCGTCGCCAGACGACATTGCCTTGCTGACGGCACCCTGAGGAGACCCTCTCTGTGAGAGCGCACGGGACGGTGGGAGGTATTCGGTCGCAGTAGGCGGTCCCGTAAATAACCCGGCCCAATGCCATGGAGCGCTTTAAAGGTGGTCACCAAAACCTTGAAGCGCACCCGGAAGGCCACAGGAAGCCAGTGCAGTCTGCGCAGGATAGGTGTCATATGGAAGCCACGAGGGGCTCCATCTATCACCCGCGCAGCTGCATTCTGGACTAACTGTAGCCTCCGGATGCCCCTCAAGGGGAGCCCCATGTAGAGAGCATTGCAGTAATCCAGGCGAGACGTCACGAGTGTGTGAGTAACCGTGGATAGGGCATCCCGGTCCAGAAAGGGGCGCAACTGGCGTACCAGGCGAACCTGGTAGAACGCTCTCCTGGAGACGGCCATCAAATGCTCTTCTAGAGACAGCCGTTCATCCAGGAGGACGCCTAAGTTGCGGACCCTCTCCATCGGGGCCAATGACTCGCCGCCGATGTTCAGCCGCGGATTTAGCTGACTGTACCGAAGTTAGTGACCAAAGTTTGGGAAGGGAACTGGTCGTGAAAGCTTTATCAAAGATTATGCTTAGGGGTTCTGCTATATTAGTGGAAAGTTTTTTTGAGAAGTATGCACATAGTCCGTCAGGTCCAATAGATAGAGATGGTTTCAAGTTATGAAGAGCTTTTCCAACATTATCTTCTGTGAAATCTAGATGTGTTAAATCGTCATACTCATTGCTGGTACGATTTGGGAATGTCGGATATGTGTCATCACTGTTAACAAAAACTGAGCCAAAGAATGTGTTAAAGAAGTTTGCTTTAACTGTTTCGTCATTGCAATTTTCCCAAATCAATCATCTATCTATCTATCTATCTATCTATCTATCTATCTATCTATCTATCTATCTATCTATCTATCTATCTATCTGTCAAGCATGTATTAGATAATAGATATAAGTATAAACATGATTATTAATACATGAAATGGATACAAATAAAAGGGAACATTAGGACAGGGATGGTAGGCACACTGGTGTGCTTATGCGTGCCTCTTAAAGACCTCTTAGGAGAGAGTCTTCCATTGGCACCGTTGGCGTTGAAGACGATCCTTTGGATCGCCAGCCCTACGATCACATTAAAAACTGCTTGGACAGCGCAAATCGGCTGTCTGATGGTTTGGAAACCTTTCCCTCAGGAGAAGAGGGAAAGGAGAGCAGCTGGGTGAGGGTAGAGCTCCCTGAAAGCCCCAGGAATAAAGCCAGGGGCTTGAAGGGTGTGAGCTCCCTATCTTTTTTTTTTTTTGACAAAGAACAAGGTTATTTATTGTGAAAATTGTATATATAAAAATATTTCAGATTATCCCCATTAATTTCTATTGTATCAATAAGGGTCCATCTCTGTTTTTTAAGAAAAAGTGTCTTCCATTTGAAGAGGACATTATGGGTAATGCTGTACAAGTACTTTTTTTTTTCCCCTGTCTTTGGAATTGCTTCCCTTTTCTTTTTTTTTATTCAAAAAGTTTTACAAAATTTCCCCCCCCCTTTCCCCCCAACCCCCCTCCCTTCACTAATACCCTCCCCCCTCCCCCCTGGCTTCCCGGAAGAAGCACAAGGTATAGTTAAAAATAAAGCAAACATATGCTAAGAAAATTTTCTCCCAAAACTATTATACCAATTTTCCCTCTCTAGCTCTGACTTCCTCCTAACATAACCAAAATCCTTCAAAAATAAAAATAAAAATAAAAATAAAAATTAACAATTAACAATAGTAAAATATATAAATCAATAGAACAAATTAATCCTAAAGTATTTAAAACCAGCTAAAGCATAAAAATCCAATCCAATTCAAAAAATATGTCCCTTATAACTTCTATAACCATATAATTTCCCCCCCATGTCTTTCTTACATAAGATCTTTTGAGAATATTCTATTTAAAATTTAGTGCAACACCTTATAAAATTTCAATACAGAAAATTACAATATCTATTCAACTTTAGTCCTTCCTCATCAAAATCCAGTATAGATCCAAATATCTAGTCTTTTATGATAGATATAAAACATATAATCAACCCATTTCTTCCAGATCTTTGTCTTTCCGGGACACTAATATTTTTGTCTGTTAATATTTTAAAAAAACCTTGTTTCAAGGATAATACTTTTGTCTCTTGCCATTTTTTTTGATGCATTAATCTCTGTCTTTCCTTCATTACTTCTTTTAAAAAGTCAATCACAATATTTCCTAGTAATTCCTTATGTCCAAGAATCCAAAAATTACTGCCGTATATTCCATCAGTCCAAAAAGAGAACTCTTGGGAAACGTTAAGCTTGTGAATCTTTTCCGTTCGAGGGACAATCTCCTGTAGCACAAATTCAGGCATTTCATCCAAACTATTTAAAGAAAACTTCTTTACATCAACTTGTTTCTTCACGATCAAATCTTCATATTTATCCACTTTTATTTGTATCTCCTCCATTCCATTTTCCGAATGCTTGCACTGATTAATTTGCTCCAAGTTCTCATCCAAAACGTCCCCATTTTTTATCAATTCATATTTTTGAATAATTAAATACATACTTTCTGTGTAGTCCTGTATAAAGTCACGAATCCATTCTTCTGAAAGAACCTCCATGACAAAGTTCCTGCTGAGAATCCCCTTGTAAAGTACTTAAACAACGTAATATAATCCAACAGTCCACAGTCAAACACAATAAGATAAAATCTCCATTCAGTTTCGATTCAACAGCAAGGCTCCCTTTGATGTATCACTCTGCTTTCAGTTTCTCTAAAACGAAACTGAAGGGGGAAGATTTCTCTCTTTTTTTAAAAAAAGGTAGAAGTCAGAAAATCAAAAATACTTGCAAACCAATAATTGTTCACTCACGCTTCTTCCGTCTGCTTTTAGTAACCACAAAAAGAAATCAGTTGTTAGCAGAAGTGGACACCTTCCTCTTTTCCTGCTTTTTCAGGAGCGCAGTGAATACTGGAGGTTGGGGGAGGGTTCAAGGGGATTCGACCTTTCAGGACTTTGCATTACAAAAACAAAGCCCCTAGGGGAATCTACCACAATTCCCCCGCCTTGCTCTTTCTCTCTCTTTCAACCAGAGAGGGAAATTAAGCCGGGATCAGCTGTTATCACCGGCTTTTACCATATTCAATGCGGAGTGCCATAAATTAGCACCCAGCGAGAAAGGTGGCGCCACCCAGAAGCCATGGGTGTGAGCTCCCTAGAAGCCTGATGGAGCTCCGGATCCGGGGCGCTTCTGCTTAAGCAGAACAAGCGCCACGACCACTTCTGTGCCTAATATTAGTTTGAACCTGATCCCAATGCAGACGGAGCAAAAACAGGAGCGCTGGCAATTGTAACTGCAAGTACCAAACCTTAACTTTGTTTCTACATTGTTTCCTTCTGAATCAACTTAAGAACAAAGAAAATGGCGCCTGTAATGTAATAGGGTGTGAAAGTGAAAGTGAAGGAACTGGTTGTTAATTATTATTATTATTATTATTATTATTATTATTATTATTATTATTATTATTATTATTATTATTATTATTATTATTATTATTATTTAATTTTTATACCGCCCTTCTCCCGAAGGACTCAGGGCGGTGAACAGCCAAGTAAAACAATACAATATATTACAATAAAAACTATTTAAAAAAAACTTATTCCATATGGCCTAAATTTAAATGTAAAATACATAATATAAAAATAAACCCCATTTAAAAACGAATTAAAAACCCCTATTAAGCCAGTCCTGCTCAGAAGAATAGGTACGTCTTCAGCTCACAGCGAAAAGTCCGGAGGTCAGGAAGTTGTCGAAGTCCTGGGGGAAGCTCATTCCAGAGGGTAGGTGCCCCCACCGAGAAGGCTCTTCCCCTGGGGGTCGCCAGCTGACACTGTTTGGCTGACGGCACCCTGAGGAGACCCTCTCTATGGGAGCGTACCGGTCGGTGGGAGGCATGTGGTAGCAGAAGGCGGTCCTGAAGATATCCCGGTCCTATGCCATGGAGCGCTTTAAAGATGATAACCAACACCTTGAAGTGCACCCGGAAGACCACAGGTAGCCATTGCAGCCTGCACAGGATTGGTGTTATATGGGAGCCACGAGTGGCTCCCTCTATTACCCGCGCAGCTGCATTCTGGACCAACTGAAGCTTCCGGGTGCTCCCCAAGGGGAGCCCCATGTAGAGAGCATTGCAGTAGTCCAGGCGAGAAGTGACGAGGGCGTGAGTGACCGTGCATAAGGCATCCCAGTCTAGAAAGAGGCGCAACTGGCGGATCAGGCGGACCTGGTAAAAAGCTCTCCTGGAGACGGTCGCCAAATGATCTTCAAAAGACAACCGTCCATCCAGGAGAACACCCAGATTGTGCACCCTCTCCATTGGGGCCAATGATTCACCCCCAACAGTCAGCCGCAGTTGCAGCTGGCTGTACCGGGATGCCGGCATCCACAGCCACTCAGTCTTGGAGGGGTTGAGCTTGAGCCTGTTTCTCCCCATCCAGACCCGCATGGCCTCCAAACACCGAGACAATACTTCGACAGCTTCATTGGGGTGGTCAGGGGTGGAAATGTACAGCTGGGTGTCATTCGCGTACAGTTGATAACTCACCCCAAAACCACTGATGACCTCACCCAGCGGCTTCATATAGATGTTGAACCGGAGCGGCGAGAGAACCGACCCCTGTGGCACCCCACAAAGGAGGCGCCTCGAGGTCGATCTCTGCCCCCCTGCCAACACCGTCTGCGATCGGTCGGAGAGATAGGACCAGAACCACCGAAACACAGTGCCTCCCACTCCTAAACTCCCCAACCGTCGCAGCAGGATACCATGGTCGATGGTATCTAAAGCCGCTGAGAGATCTAGGAGAACCAGGGCAGAGGAATAACCCCTATCCCAGGTCCTCCAGAGGTCATCCACCAATGCGACCAAAGCTGTCTCCGTGCTTTACCCGGGTCGGAAACCGGACTGGAATGGGTCTAGATAGACAGATTCATCCAGGTACTGGGGTAACTGATGTGCCACCACACTCTCAACAACCTTCGCCACAAAGCGAAGGTTGGAGATTGGATGATAGTTACCCAAAACAGCTGGGTCCAGGGAGGGCTTCTTGAGGAGGGGCCTCACCACCACCTCTTTCAAGGCGGTGGGAACAGCACCCTCCCCCAAGGAAGTGTTGACAATTCCCGGGAGCCAGCCTCATGTAACCTCCTGGGTGGCCAGCACCAACCAGGAGGGACACGGGTCCAATAAACATGTGGTGGCATTCAGCTGTCCATGTCCTTGGGAGCCACAGGATCAAACTCCTCCCAGATGGTCTCAACAAGACTAGCCTCCGTCACCTCGCCCGAAACTACCAAATTTTGGTCCAGACCGTTCCGAAGCTGAGCAATTTTGTCAAACAGATACCTGCTGAAATCCTCAGCACAACCCTGTAAGGGATCATCGCACCCCCCCGGTGAAGGAGGGAGCGAGTCACCCTAAACAGGGAGGCTGGGCAGTTCTCTGCTGACGCAATGAGGGTAGAAACATAGGCCCGCTTGGCCTCCTTCAATGCCACTAGATAGGTCTGGGTGAAAGACCTAACTAGTGTACGGTCAGATTCACAATGGCTGGACCTCCAAGCACTCTCTAGGCGTCTTCTCCAGCGCTTCATCTCCCTCAGCTCCTCGGAGAACCAAGGAGCTGGTTGAGACCTACGCCAGGTCAGAGGCCGCAAAGGCATGACATGGTCCAAGGCTCCCGCCGCGGCCTGTTCCCAGGCCGCAACAAGTTCCTCGGCCGAGCGGTGGCCAGATCGCCAGGGAACAGCCCAAGCTCCATGAGGAACCTCTCCGGGTCCATCAGTCGCCTGGGACGGAACCAACGCATTTGTCCCATCTCCCTGCGGTGTTGAGCAGCGGTCCGAAAGTCCAGACGAAGGAGAGAGTGATCTGACCATGACAAAGGTTGTTAATGCTGTTAGCGCTCTTAGCGCTGTTTAAGGCTGCTGGATTTTATATTGAAATGGAGAGGCTTAAAAGTGGAAACTGAAAGCCTTATAGACAACAGAACTGACTTATTTAACTCAATTATTGTGTTTTTGAAGAAGCAAGGAGAATTGGATTGGAGCTATTTAAGCATATTTAAAGAAAAATGGCCTCTAAGCAACTAAAACCTGGAGTTTCTAAAAGTGCTGGAGGTTCTCCAGCTCATACGGCTAACCCACAAGCATTAAATTTGGAAGCCTTACAAGAATCTCTGAAGGAATCTTTAAAGGAATCAGTAGAGCAAGCTTTAAAACTCTGAACTGCTATTATGGAAGAAAAACTTAAAGAAATAGCAGAGGAGATGGCAGTTTGCAATAAAGAAATAAGAGAAGATATATTGTCTGCATTTCAAGGTATGGTAAATAATATGATCCAGATGGATGAAAGGTTGGAAGAAATTAATCAATCTAATTTGAATTTGGAAAATAAAATGGAGGAGGTTCAAACCAAGGTGGACAGAGCAGATGAAGAAGTGGTTTTGTTACAATATAGATTGATGGAGTTTGCCCTGAGAGTGAGAAGATTGGAAGAAAATAAACAAGAGAATTTAAAAGAGATTTTTTTTCAGAGGCTTTCGCACAATTGACTGGAGAGCAACCAATAGACCTTTTATTCCAAATTGATAAAATCTATCGTGTCAACTCCTGGGCTGCTAGACAGAGACAATTACCAAGACACATTGTGATCTATTTTACAACCAGGAGGATTAGAAATGAAATTTTACAAGCCTCCTACAAAAATAAAATCCAGATAGCAGGACAAGAGTTATTAGTGTTGAAAGAAATTCCTCCTAAAATGTTACAAAACAGAAAAGAGTTTACTTTCTTGGAGAATGAACTTAGAAATCGACAGATACAATTTAGATGGGATGTTCCAACTGGTTTAATATTATTTTACGCAGGAGAAAAATATTGCCTTAATACAGTTTGGAAGGCAAGAGATTTCTATACTAATGTTTTAAAGGCTGGAAGCCCACCATCACCAGATGTCAGGAGGAGAAGAGAAGCAGAGATGGCAAAAAAGTCTGAGAAGGAAGGAAAGCAGATACAAGCACAAGCGGAAGTTGCAGTTACTGAAGAAGATTTATCACAATCATTGGGTACTCCCCAAATTCCAGAATTAATGGGAAAAATAGGAGATGCAAAAGAACAAAGATTGACCAGAGCAGCTACTAAACGTAAAGAACAAGAAAAGATGCAACAATCTCAAGCAAAAACTCAAGAAATTACTAAAACAGAAGCTGTGGGAGGGGCCAGGCCAAAGAGAAAGATGCAGGAAGACTTCCAGCCGATGCGCCAAAAGCTTCAAGGTGCCAAGAATGGCAACTAGATTCTTAATTTGGAATATTAATGGTCTAAATTCACCACAAAAAAGAAAAAAGATATTTCATTATTTGAAACAATTTAAAAATGATGTAATTTGCTTGCAGAAAACACATATTAGAATAGCAGATCAAAAATATTTGATAAATTCAAGATTAGGCACACATTTTGTTGCATCGGCCTCAGAGAAGAAGAATGGTATAGTTATATACCAAAAGAAAGAACTAATAGCTAAATTAGTTGAGGCAGATGCTCAAAGAAGATACATTGCAATTGAACTTTAATAGAGGGGAAGAGAACACTTCTAATTGGAGTATGTGCACCTAATCAACAACAAGAAAAATTTTACAAATTTTTGCATACCAAAATAATACAGTGGAATTATAAATCATTTTTATTAATGGGAGATTGGAATGGAGTATTGGATATGCGAAAAGATAAAAAAAGTACTTCTCGAAATATTTCAAGTCGTGCAAAATTGCCTAAAGCTTTTTTTTGATATGATGGAAGATTTGGAACTGAGAGATATTTGGCGAAAACGGAATGCTGAAGAAAAAGACTTCACTTTTTTTTCTGATAGTCATCAATCCTTTTCTAGGATTGATTTTATACTAATTTCTACTGATTTTCTTTTCAGGGTAAAGAAGACAAAGATATGTTTAAGAACTTTGACTGATCATAGTCCGGTATGGAGGGAATTTGATCAGGAAAAGGGAGTTAGGAGATCCTGGAGGTTAAATGAAAATTTGTTTAGATATGAAGAAAATGTAAAGGAATGTAAAAGACAAATGAAAGAGTTTTTTGTTATGAATAGGAATAAGGGTACACTGATAGAAATGGTTTGAGATGCAAGTAAAACATATATGAGGGGAATTTTAATATATATGAATAATAAATATAGACTTAAACAGCAGAAGAAGCGTAGGGATTTAGAAGAGGAAATAAAAAAGAAAGAACAATTACTTATACTTAATCCAGAAGATAAAAAAGTTAAAGAGACAATAAACATATTACGAGGGCAGTTTAATATGCTGATAGCAGATCAGGTAGTAATTAATCTACAATATGTTAAGCATAATACATTTTGTAATGCCAACAAACAAGGTAGGTGGCTAGCATATGCAATAAGGAAAAAAATAGAAATCATGTATTATCGGAAAGATAGAATATAAAGGTAAAGAAGTACATCAACAGAATATGATTAAAAAAGCTTTTTTTAGAATTTTATACAAAATTATATGCTAGCGACTCAATTCAAGATATAGATATAGATAAATATTTACAGGAAGAGAATATCTCTGAACTTACGCCAGAACAAAGGGAAGGATTGAACCAATCTATAACCTCTGAAGAAATTATCTTAGCTATTAAGCAATTAAAAACAGGTAAAGCTCCAGGAACAGATAGACTAACTGCTGTTTATTATAAAAATCTACAGCTTGAAATGGTGGATCCACTTAAGGAGTTATTTAATAAAATTCAACTTGGAGGAGATGTACCTCCATCCTGGAGATCCGCTTTTATTTCACTGATACCAAAGGAAGATCAAGACTGCACTAAACCAGAAAATTATAGGCCAATATCACTTTTGAATACTGATTACAAGATTTTTGTTAAAATACTAGCAAATAGATTAATGTTAGTTATACAACAAAAGATTCACAATGATCAATCAGGTTTTATAAAAGGGAGACAAATGAGAAATAATGTTAGACAAATTGTGAACTTATTGGAATATCTGGAGAGAAACAACCAGATCCCTGCAGCCCTCTTCTTCTTGGATGCAGAGAAGGCATTTGATAGATTGAATTGGAAATTTTTATTTAAATTAATAGAAAAGATGTAGTTTGGGGAATGTTTTGCACAAACAATTAGGGCAATATATCAGGGACAAACAGCACAATTAATAGTTAATGGTAGTTTAACAGAAGTTTTTAGAATTGAAAAAGGGACAAGGCAGGGATGCCCTTTGTCGACACTATTGTTTATTCTAACGTTAGAACCTTTACTGAATAAAATACGTGAGTCAAATAAAATAAAGGGAATTAAAATTAGAACTAAGGAGAAATTTCCTGACAGTTAGAACAATTAATAAGTGGAACGACTTGCCTGCAGAAGTTGTGAACGCTCCAACACTGGAAATTTTTAAGAAAATGTTGGATAACCATCTGACTGAGATGGTGTAGGGTTTCCTGCCTGGGCAGGGGGTTGGACTAGAAGGCCTCCAAGGTCCCTTCCAACTCTGTTGTTATATTATATTATTATATAAAATTAGACATCAAGATTATAGATTAAGGGCATTTGCAGATGACCTGGTTGTTATTTTATCCAAACCAATACAATCGGTTGTACACTTGATGGATACAATTAGTCAATATGGAAAGGTATCTGGATTTAAAGTAAATCAACAAAAGACAAAAATAATAACTAAAAATATGACTATACAGCAAAAAATAGAATTGGAGACAATAATGGGATTTGAAATAGTAAAAAAGGTCAAATACTTAGGAGTGTATATTGAAGCTTCAAATGTGAAATTATATAAAAATAATTATGAAGTTTTATGGCAAAAAGTGCAGAAGGAAATGGAGAATTGGAAAAAGTTGCAGTTATCTTTATTGGGAAGAATAGCAGTAATAAAAATGAATATTTTTATTTTTGTTTCAAATGATACCAATACTTAAAAAAGATGCAAACTTGAAGAAATGGCAGAATGGAATTAATAAGTTTATATGGGTTGGTAAAAGACTGAGACTAAAATTGAAAATAATACAGGATACACGTGAAAGAGGCGGTCTTAAAATGCCTAATTTAAGATTATATTATGAAGCAGCTGCCCTATCACTAATTAGTGATTGGTTTAACTTAACAGAAGAAAGAATACTGAATATAGAGGGTTATGATTTGTTATATGGATGGCATGCTTATTTACTCTATGATAAAAAAGTGGATAAAGTTTTTAAGGCTCATATACTTAGAAATGTTTTGTTGAGGGTTTGGAAAAAGTATCAATATAAGTTAAACTACAAAATACCTATATGGGCAAGTCCCAGGCATGCAATAGAGAACATAAGTACAGAACAAAAACAGGAGGTGATTACTTATAAAGAGTTTCTCTCTATGGAGAAGGGTAAATTACAATTGAAATCTCTAAACATAATGAAAGAAGAAAGGATAATTCATATTTGGTTTCAGTATGGACAGCTGCAAGCTAGATGGAAAGAGGACCAGAAAATTGGTATCATGCAAAATGAGGAAAATTTGGTAAAACAGATTAGAGACCAAAGTCAATCGCATATTAAAAGGTTATATAATGCATTACTAGAAATAAATTCAGAAACGGAACTAGTTAAGGACTGTATGATAAAATGGGCACAAAATATATAGGTAAAGGTAAAGGTTCCCCTCACACATACGTGCTAGTCGTTGCCGACTCTAGGGGGAGGTGCTCATCTCCATTTCAAAGCTGAAGAGCCAGCGCTGTCCAAAGACATCTCCGTGGTCATGTGGTTGGCATGACTCAATGCCAAAGGCACACGGAACGCTGTTACCTTCCCACCAAAGGTGGTCCCTATTTTTTCTACTTGCATTTTTACGTGTTTTTGAAACTGCTAGGTTGGCAGAAGCTGGGACTAGCAACGGGAGTTCACCCCATTACAGGGACGCGGTGGCTCAGGGGCTAAGACAGCTGAGCTTGTAGATCGAAAGATCGGCAGTTCAGCGGTTCGAATCCCTAGTACAAAATATATAGGACCTATAATGATGGAAACTTGGGAGAAAATTTGGGTTAGAAATGTTAAATTTACACCAGCACAAAATTTAAGAGAAAATTTCTACAAAATGTTTTATAGATGGCATCTAGATCCTAAAAAATTAGCCTGTATGTATCCGAATTTGCAAGCTAAATGTTGGAGATCTGACTGTAATGATGCTACTTATTATCATATATGGTGGACTTGTAAAAAAATCAAACCATTTTGGATAAGAATTTGGTGGGTCATACAAAATATTTTGAAAAAGAAGATAAAGTTTACTCCACAATTGTTTTTACTGGGTATAATTTCGGATTGTACGATAATAGAGAGTAAATTGATTTTAAATTTAATATCAGCAGCCAGACTATTGGTAGCGCAATATTGGAAGAAGGAACATTTGCCTACGATTGAAGAATGGATATTAAAAGTTGCAAATTTAGCAGAGATGGCAAAAATTTCAGGATATTTGTAAGACTGTTCACAAGAAAGATACATAGTGGAATGGAGAAGATGGATTGACTATATTCAAAATAAATACCAGACCAAGAAATATCAAATAGCTTTTGAATGAACAGACTGCAAGAATTATATTTAGATTTCTCTGTATGTAAAAAGGAGAGTTAAGGTCCTAGGGGAGGGTGAGAGTTTATGGGTAGTTAGCATAACTATCATAAGGTAGTTAGCTTATGATTGTTAGATGTTTGTTACACCCTGTATTTTGCTCTGGGAAGTCTGGGTGGGTGGGTGGGTGGGTGGGGAACAGAGGGGAGTTTGGGGAAGGGGGCAAGGGGAAGAAGGGGAGATATTTGTTAAAATTTTGTAAAACTTTTTTAATAAAAAAAAAAGACCTCTTAGGAATGTAGTGAGGTCAACAGTAGAGTCTAAGGGTAAAGTTTTGAGAGTTTGGGGAAGAAACCACAGAGTCAGATAGTGCATTCCAGGCATTAACTAATCTGTTACTGAAGTTGTATTTTCTGCAATCAAGTTTCGCACGGTTTACCATAAGTTTGTACCTATTATGTGCTCATGTATTGTTGTGATTGAAGCTGAAGTATTCATTGACAGGTAGGACATTGTGGAAGATCATTTTATGTACTATGCTGTTGTGGTCTGTCAGCAGCCTACAGAGATGGCAACGAAGTCGGACAGCGATGAGACTGAGGTAAGGCCAGGGCCATCGGGAAGTGAGGTGCGGACTCCAGAGCCTCCAGAGACTGATAGTAGTGAGGCAGAGGAACAGGAGGAGCCTTTTCCTAATGCACACATGAGAAAAGCTGCTAGAAGGCAAGAGCAGCTCAAGCAGAGAGGACAACTCAGGAGTAGGGCCAAGAGATGATTGGCCCCTCCCATAAGACTTAAAACAGACCAGCACCAGCATTTGAGCTTTGCCAGAAAACAACGTTGTAGCTGCGTCTTCTGCTTCTTCTGCTTCTTCTATGTCTTTGTTTTTTTGGCTTCTGGACATTTGCCAGGAAGGGCCTTTGGCAGTTTGCCTAGTTGGACCAAGGGTTGCGAGATAACTGAGGAATTTGTGTTGGGAGGCATTTGTTTTACTTTGAGTTGAACGATGCTGGAAATGAAGTAATTCCCAGCTGTTCGAATAAAGTCTGTTTGTTTTTCCATGGTCTCAATTTATTACTACCTACTTGGGCCTGGGTCACAACATATGCTTAGGTTGGACTGAAGATGGCAAAATTCTAAGTGCAAAATTTCAAGTCTGATAACATAAGATATTCTGTTGCGAGCAGAAGAGTGGAATATTGTACTGAGATATAGAGGCACTGTGGCTCAAATGACTTAGTGTCACTTGAGATGGCCTTTGTTCCAGCAGTCCAAGTCCTAGCCCTGTGTGGTGGGGTGAGTTCATAACTTGCCTCAGCTTCTGCCCACCTAGCAGTTCGACACTATGTTCTATGTGAGTAGTTAAATAGTATCACTTCAGCGGGGAGATGATCAGAATCCTTCCTGGTACAACACCTGTTTATTTTGATAGGTGGCTTCAGTGAAGTGAGAGCGCCTTGGATGACACTGCAGGAAAGCTGCTTGCCTTTCTTTCTGGTGTGCAGCTAGCTCACCGTCTTGTGGCACACCTTGGGAAGTGCATGAGTGTGAACCAAACAGGGCTAGCAAACAGGCAGCCAAACTGCTACTCTGTATTAGCATTATAATCGCCTGGCTAATATAACACTGCCATATGCTAAATAAAATAAGTATTGAAAGATTTCAATCTATCTTCCCTAGGTGTGGAGATTGAAGACACCATGACAACCTTGGTCCTGACATCAAGGTCTTAACACACAAAGCGGGTCATATGTTAGATCTAGCTTTTTTCTTCAGGCTGTGGTCATATTATCTGCTTTGGGGAAATGTCAATATGTATCTCTTGTCATGGTGGTTCACCTTCTAATTGGTATGGAATTCTCTTATGCTGCTCCCCACTGCAAATGATTTGGTTCACTGCAGGCACCTAATGAACATATTAGATTTCAGAGGAAGTTTAGAAAAATTCCTACAAATTCTCATACAAAGTTTTATATTCATCTCCTGGAGTGAATGGAGTGATGTTGGCTTTAGATTGGATTGTGCCTGTGTGGTCTCTCACTCTTCTCCTTGGTTTCCCCCACCCCCACCTCCCTTTTGGGACATAAGTTGTGAAGAAACTGGCTTCTCTTAACACTATTTAATATCTATGGTTGGTCTGGAATATAACAACATCTATGTAACACAACTATAACTTAAGATGCACTGGTTACTGTTTAGCTGCTGGGTAGAATTCAAGGAGCTGGTTTCCACCTATAAAGCTTTTCCTGGCAAAGGGCCAAAATATCTCCAATTATCTCTGGTGTGTGTGTTGTTTCTAACATCATTAGTTACCTAAATTCATTTAGTGAGCCATTCACTTGTTGGTGGGAAGCTATGTATTGTACATTGATTGAATAAACAAACAAACCCCCCCCCAAAAAAAACCCTTCGTCTTCTCTCCTATCAGGTTTGCACTAATGGGGTTTCATACATTCTGAGGCTCCATTGTTGGCGTTCTATAGCATTACAGTTAAGATTGCCTACTAATGTTTTTCAATACATATTGCAAAAAAATTCAGATATTCAGAATAAAAATGAAAAATCTTTTGGGTCAAGGTTACCCAAATTTCTGTTGCCAACCCTCAAACATGAAATATATCCCATGCCATAGTTTATTTATTTATTTATTAACCACATTTTTATACCGCCCTATCTCCAGAAGGACTCAGGGCGGTTTACAGCCTGATAAAACATACATATAAATACAAAATAAAACATCAATTTAAAAAACTTATTAAATAAGGCCGAATATTAAAACTTTACACTAAAATAATAAAACCCCGTTAAAACCAAATTTAAAATTTAAAATTCTAGTCCAGTCCTGCGCAAATAAATAGATGTGTCTTAAGCTCGTGGCGAAAGATTTGAAGGTCAGGAAGTTGGCGAAGTCCTGGGGGAAGCTCGTTCCAGAGGGTGGGAGCCCCCACAGAAAAGGCCCTTCCCCTGGGTGTCGCCAGTCGGCACTGCCTGGCTGACGGCACCCTGAGGAGTCCCTCCCTGTGAGAGCGCACGGGTCAGTGGGAGGCAGTCGGTGGCAGCAGACGGTCCCGTAAGTAACCCGGCCCTATGCCATGGAGCGCTTTGAAGATAGTTACCAAAACCTTGAAGCGCACCCGAAAGGCCACAGGTAGCCAGTGCAGTCTACGCAGAAGAGGTGTCACATGGGAGCCACGAGGGGCTCCCTCTATCACCCGCGCAGCTGCATTCTGGACCACCTGGAGCTTCCGGGTGCTCCTCAAGGGGAGCCCCATGTAAAGAGCATTGCAGTAATCCAGACGAGATGTCACGAGAGCATGAGTGACCGTGCATAGGGCATCCCGGTCTAGAAAGTTTCCAGTTACTTTATAAAATTTTGCTCCTTTGCTCTTTTCTAAATGAATGCTTTGTATGCATTTATTCAGTGTAGTCCCACAGAAATGACAATGCCTAACTCCTCCACAATCACAACTACTCTCTATATTGATTGTTAGCAGAGCTTTTTAACTGGGCTGGTATCTCTATTATATGAAAGCAAGGTCTCACATTTGTTTATATGTGTGTATGATTATGTGTACTGTTTATATTGATATCCACTATTTCTTCTTATGCATTTAACAAGGTAAGTAATAGCAATAGCCCTTAGACTTATATGCCACTTTATAGCCCTCTCTAAGCATATTGTCCCCAACAATATGGGTCCTCATTTTACTGACCTCAGAAGGATGGAAGGCTGAATCAATCTTCAGTCGGTCAGAATCAAACTGTGCACAGTCAGTAGAATAGCTTGCAATACTGCATTCTAACCATTGCGCTGCCATGGCATGATAAAACCATGGTGACATTTAACTATTATCACAATCGAGAAGAAAACAACAAAGTGTATAGAACAGAAGCAATTGAAATGTACACCTCTCTGTATAAATTTAAATGTATGCCCATCTGCATTTTTTTTTAATTTGAATTTATATCCCGCCCTTCTCCGAAGACTCAGGGTGGCTTACATTGTGTAAGGCAATAGTCTCATCCTATTTGTATATTTATATACAAAGTCAACTTATTGCCCCCCCCAACAATCTGGGTCCTCATTTTACTTACCTTATAAAGGATGGAAGGCTGAGTCAACCTTGGGCCTGGTGGGACTCGAGCCTGCAGTAATTGTAATTGCAGGCAGCTGTGTGTTAATAATAGGCTGCATTAGCCTGTTGAGCAACTTTCCAGCCCTTCACATTAATTTAAATATGTGAAGAAGAACATAAGAAACACCAAAGAAATCATCTCACATATTAATAATGTATGTCAATATTTCTTTTAGTTTCTCAAACCATTAAACAGAGAGATAAAATGGACACTTTTTAATTTTAATTTTTTAAAACATGTTGCTCATCAGCAGCCCTCCGTATTTTCTAATATGTCTGGAGTTAGAGTTGACATCTGGAAAGCTACTTCCTGTTTATTCCTGATCAATACCAGATAGTCTATTGTATTAGGCAGTAGATTTTATCTATGGTATGTTTTTCTTCTATAACTCTGAGCAAAGAAGATATTCCAGGATCTAATCTAATCCTTCTGCTAAAATTGGCAATTTTTAAGTGCTAATATGAAAGTGTCTCCACACCTTCTCAGCCTCATTCTCAGACTGAGAAGACATGGAGGTAACTTTCACACATTCGTGGGTGGGCTGGATAAATTCTTCAGATAGTTTTAGCAGTCAAAGGAACTTGTATTTTTCTACTTGCTCTCTCACACAAAAGAACAAATGTCACTTTCAATACAGTTCAAACAATGCAGAAACATATGAGCTAAATTGACAAGATAACCACTAATCATAAATAACATATACTGTAGATAAAAAAAGAAATAATAACAAAAAGAAGTTGCATGGAACCATATATTACAGAAATAATTTTTGCATAAATTCCTTAGCTAGAAAAAATAAATTCACACAGATAAGTATTGTATGTGTTCTAACAACCTACTGATGTGAGTAGATTTGTCAATCCTGTGTCACATAATAGCTTTAATGCAGTAAATATCAATAACTCTCAGTATATATATCTCAGGAATGTAGCTTAAAAGAGCACATGCTTTCCTGATAAGCAACAATCATCATACAGTTGTTCACATTCAGACACAAATCCAAGCAGGTTTTTCTTTAATAGCATGGATAGTTCCATCCACTTGGTATAATCCTGGCTTTAATGGCTCCTTGTGAGATTTACTTTATATGGTTATGTCTATTGAATAAGAATTAGCACTTTTTCTTGGAGAAAAGAATATGTAAAAGTAAGAATAATAAAATGAGCTTCAGCAACTATCTATTTATTACTATAATTCTCAGAACTTCCCCCTACAATGAATGTCTCTCAAGGAATCAATCAATGCCCAGAGTCACATTTAAGATTTTCATTATCATTGATATGCTGATAGTACTCAGTTCTATTGCACTTTTGTTGACTTTGAGAATATGTGCTCAACAGTTCCATCATTTTTATTAATTTTTAACTTCTTCTTTTAGATCACAATGATGATAATAATAATGGTAATCATAACTGGATTAGACAAATTATTATTTATTACATTTGGAAGACCACTAAATTGGATAGTCTCAAGGGAAATGTCCTCTCATTAACCTGAGTTAAAAAAAAAGAGAGAGATTATTGTATTTCAGCCTGATCATATTCTTATACTCTATTGTGACTGTCTTCTACTTGTCTCCAGCCTCAAGGTCATGACTGATGACTTTCGTGCCTATTTATTAATGTGAGGATCATTATATTTTCATTTGGTCAATATTCATAAGATCTGGGGGTTTCTTGAAGATTGTGGGAATAGAATAGAAAAATGTTAGGGGAAAGGGGAAAAGAAAATCATTGACTTCTGACTCCTTTTGACGCAGTAGAATAAGGTAATAACATAAAACCTCAACTTTTTACTGTTATATAAGCATATACTCTATACTAGCCATTTCTATAACAATCAACCTATCCAATCAGCAAAACCTAAAATCAAAGTTTTATTTTTTCCACCTAAAGAACAAAGTCCAAAAGCGGTTTCCAAGTAGAAACAAAATTAATTGGTTTTTTTTTTAATCAAAACCATCAGTTTTATCATCTCTGCTAACTCCATCAACTTTTGCAGCCATTTGTCCATTGTGGAAATCAAAATATCTTTCAATTTAGCTTTCTGTCATTTTAATATCAATAAAACTGCTAAAAAATTTAGGACCTAGGACTAAATCCCAATCATCTAATGCAAGCAATAATCAATTGAAAAAAAATTAGCTTTCACAATCCAATCAAGTATTTCCCAGAATGGTTCAGTTCCTGTGATGTTTGGCTGGCTACTGTTGTATAGCTCTGTATCAAAAGAAAAAAAGTTCGGGACTCTAATTTGATTCTGAAAATTCTATTAGCTAAAGAGAAAATCAATGCTATTGTTACATTATTTGTTGCAGTGGTAGTTTCTTCAAATATATTTATTTAGGGACCTTAGTAGGGACTCCAAAAAACCCCAAACTATTTTGAGATCTAAATACTGTGCTGGAAAACTAACAGGTAGCAAATGAAAAGCAAATCTGCAAAATTACTTGTAGCGTTGTAAAGAGAACATTTGAAATTAATGAATAGAAATCAATTCTAACACTCAATAGAATTGAATTCATCAGGTGAACAAAGTCCAGGAGCCAGATGCTCAGTTGTCTCAGAAACCTTAATGCATGAACATAAAGACACAAATGGGAAATAAAACAAAGGATACTTTTAACAAATTGTAAAATGTAACAAATTCTACTCAAGATTCAGGTAAATAGTTGTGGATCAACAACTAATCTGTAACCTATATACTTACAGAAGTTTCAATGTTTTCTGTTAGCTGGTAGACTGAGTCCAAATAACTTATATTATCTGATTTTATTTCTGTATGTGCTCTTTTAAATATAATAACTATTTTATTTCTCTTCTTTCTAAAGTGCTTTCCCTCTCACAGTTTCTTTATACTGCCTGTGTGGTAAGTTGTATCTTGCTTATTCACACTATAGGAGATCTGTTTCTTCTGCGCATGCGCGTTATGGCGGCGTTTTGAAACTCATGGAGACGGCGGTCGGAAAGTCCTTGGGCCGTGATGCCGTTCACCCGCTTGCCTAGCTGCCTGCACTCCGGTCCCGTATTTACGATCATCTCAGCCGCCGAGAGTGAGGTCCCGGGGCCTCATTGAATTCTCGGCTGCCGAGTACGGAGCCGGAGAGGTTTTGGAGCAGCGAATGGTGGCGGCCATGTTGGGGGGGGGGTTTGAAGAAGACGCCCGGCATGATTCAGCTGATTTTCCGGCCGTTCGGGCCGTGGAAGGATATCAACGAAGGGGCTTTCCGAACACCGACGGAGGGCATTGAAGGTGGTATGCTGGATACCGGGTGTTTCGGATTGCTGCTAATTGTGCTTGCTGGGACGGAACCTGGAGGGGTAAGAACTTGGAGGGGTAGGAACATCGCCCCCCCTCCCTTCCTCCCTCCCTGCTTGGACTGGAACATCGCGTCTCCCCCATTGCTGACTTTTGCCTTGGCTTGTCAAAATGGGGGGGTAGGAACATCGCCCCCCTCCCTGCATGGACTGGAACATCGCGTTTCCCCCATGGAGGTTTGATCTGCCGGCTTAGTGGGGGAGGCAGACGGCATGAGGGCACCGGTGGAGTCGTTTCAAATAAGGATGCGTAACCGGGAATTCGAGGGAGACCTTTTTAGCTTGTGGTCCCACGGACTCCTACGGACTAGGACCCACATGGTTATCCATCTAAGGGTGGGTCCCGGCGATTTTTTTTTGATACGACGATAACATCTCCGACGGCTAAGGATGGACACTTTTCTGCAATTGTATGGACAACTTCTCTATGAGATATTCATTTGCCGAACTACTACGACTGCGAGGTTCCCCCGCCTCGCAGGAATGGCCCTCCAAGCTATCGAGGGCTTACCTTAACGAAGGGTCTTGGGACCCAGAGAGGTGGCATGCGGCCAAGAAGAATTTGTGGGGTTTTTTAAATAGTTTTTTAAATAAGGGTTTTTTAAGGGGGGGGAGGGATTTGACGGGTGGGGGGTAGGACCCGTCAGGGAGGGATCCAGCCCCTGTGCTAGTTCGTGACATCACGCCATCTTGTCTGAAGGCAGGGGGGGAGGACGTTCCAGGTTTAGAGGGCTGTTCGATCTGTACGGTAAGTGGGAGAGGCAGATATGGCGGGGGGGAGGGGCCGTATCGAGTTGTGGGAGCACGTGTTCGATGTTTGAGAACGATCACGTGCTCCGGCCCCTCAGTCCCTACCCGTTCCTCGGGTGGCCATGATCCTCAGAGCTTGGATCTTCGGCTGATGTTATGTAATGCCCGGTCCGTGGTTAATAAGGCTCCCCTGATTTGTGATCTTATTCAGGGGGGGTCCGCGGACCTCATGGGCATTACGGAGACCTGGTTGGGCCCCCTTGTTGAGATGTGCCCTCCAGGCTTCCGAGCATTTCATCAGCCGAGGGTCCAAGGTAGGGGTGGGGGGGTGGCGGTTGTTATTAAGGAAGATCTAGAGCCGAGGGAGACCACTGTTCCTCAGATTGCCGGCTGCGAATCCCTCTGCGTGCGTTGGGGCTATAGGAATCAGTTGGGCTTGGTGATCGCGTACCTGGCTCCTTGCTGCGTGACCACAGCCCTGCCCGAGCTGTTGGAGGTACTTGCTGCTGTGGCGGTTGAGACCCCCAGACTTATAGTCATGGGGGATTTAAACTTGCCATCAGTTGGCTTGTCATCGACGGCAGCTCGGGAGTTCCAGGTTTCCATGACGGCCTTGGACCTGATTCGAGTAAATGATGGCCCTACACACACGGGGGGAGGCATGCTGGATCTGATTTATATCTCTGGACAGTGGTTAAATGATCTGGTATTAGATGATTTAGTAACAGAACCAATGTCATGGTCGGATCATTTTCTCCTTCGCCTAGACTTCCGAACTGCCATTCACCACCGCAGGGAGACGGAACCTATACGGTGGTTCCGTCCCAGGTGCCTGATGGACCCTGAGAGGTTCCAGACGGAGCTTGGGCCATTCCCTGAGGATCTGGCCCACGGCACGACTGAGGAACTGGTCGTGGCCTGGGAGCGGGCCGCGGCCGGGGCCCTGGACCGTGTCGCGCCTTTGCGGCCTCTGACCCGGCGTAGATCTCGTCCGGCCCCTTGGTTCTCCGAGGGGCTGAGGGAGATGAAACGCCGGAGAAGACGCCTAGAGAGCACCTCGAGGTCCAGTCGCTCCGGTTGATCGGACACTAGTTAGGACCTATTCTAGGACCTACCTAGTGGCAATGAGGAAGCGAGGCGCCCTACGCCCACCCTCATTGCGTCGGCAGATAACCGCCCAGCCGCCCTGTTTGGGTGACCCGCCTCCTACATCAGGAGGTGCGGGATGACCCTTTGCAGGGACGAGCCGAGGAGTTTAGTGGTTATCTATATGATAAAATCGCTCAGCTGAGGGACGGTCTGGACCGAATTTGGGATGATCCAAGCGAGGGAGAGGAGGCACGTCTTGTTGAGCACATTTGGGATGAGTTTGACCCTGTGGCTCCCGAGGACGTGGACAGGTTGTTGGGGAGGCTTCACGGCACGACATGTTTACTGGACCCGTGCCCTTCCTGGCTGGTACTGGCCACTCAGGCGGTGACACGAGGCTGGCTCCAGAGGATTATCAACACTTCTTTGTGGGACGGGGTTTTCCCTGCCGCCTTGAAAGAGGCGGTGGTGAGACCCCTCCTTAAGAAGCCCTCTTTGGACCCAGCTATTTTGGGTAATTATCGTCCAGTCTCCAACCTTCGCTTTGTTGCGAAGGTTGTAGAGAGTGCCGTGGCGCGACAGCTGCCCCAACACCTGGATGAAGATGTCTATCTAGACCCGTTCCAGTCCAGCTTCCGACCCGGATACAGCACGGAGACAGCTTTGGTCGCATTGGTGGATGATCTCTGGAGGGCCAGGGACAGGGGATATTCCTCTGCCCTGGTCCTATTAGACCTCTCAGCGGCATTCGATACCATCGATCATGGTATCCTGCTGCGCGGTTGGGGGATTGGGAGTGGGAGGCACCGTATCGGTGGTTCCCCCCCTATCTCTCCGACCGGTCGCAGACGGTGTTGACAGGGGGGCAGAGGTCGACCGCGAGGGGCCTCACTTGTGGGGTCCCACAGGGGTCGATTCTCTCGCCCCTGCTGTTCAACATCTACATGAAGCCGTTGGGTGAGATCATCAGTGGTTTTGGGGTGAGATACCAGCAGTACGCTGACGACACCCAGCTGTACTTTTCCACCCCGGACCACCCCAATGAAGTTGTTGAAGTGCTGTCCCGGTGTTTGGAAGCTGTACGGGTCTGGATGGGGAGAAACAGGCTCAAGCTTAATCCCTCCAAGACGGAGTGGCTGTGGATGCCGGCACCCCGATTCAGTCAGCTGCAGCCGCGGCTGGCTGTTGGAGGCGAGTTACTGGCCCCAAAGGATAGGGTGCGCAACTTGGGTGTCCTCCTGGATGATTGGCTGTCGTTTGAAGACCATTTGACGGCCGTCTCCAGGAGGGCCTTCCACCAGGTTCGCCTGGTTCAGCAGTTGCGCCCCTTCCTTGATCGGGATGCCTTATGCACAGTCACTCATGCGCTCGTTACCTCTTGCTTGGATTACTGTAATGCTCTCTACATGGGGCTCCCCTTGAAGTGCGCTCGGAGGCTTCAGTTAGTCCAGAATGGAGCTGCGCGGGTGATAGAGGGAGCTACACGTAGCTCCCATGTAACACCGCTCCTGCGCAGACTGCACTGGCTGCCTGTGGCCTTCCGGGTGCACTTTAAGGTGTTGGTTATGACCTTTAAATCGCTCTATGGCTTAGGACCTGGGTACTTACAGGACCGCCTGCTGTTACCACACGCCTCCCACCGACCCGTACGCTCCCATAGAGAGGGACTTCTCAGGGTGCCGTCCGCCAAACAATGTCAGCTGGCGGCCCCCAGGGGAAGGGCCTTCTCTGTGGGGGCTCCCACACTCTGGAACGAGCTTCCCCTGGGTTTACGCCAAATACCTGACCTTCGGACATTTCGTCGCGAACTCAAGACTCATCTTTTTATCCGCGCGGGGCTGGCTTAAATTGGGATTTTAATGTTAAATTTATTAATCTTAAACGGGGTTTTTTTAGTATGGTAAATTTTAATTACTGGGCTAATTTAAATAAGTTTTTTAAATCGTATTTTAAACTTGTATATTGTATTGTCGGTTTTATTATGCCTGTACACCGCCCTGAGTCCTTCGGGAGAAGGGCGGTATAAAAATCAAATCAAATAAATAAATAAATAAATAAATCTCTCTCTTGGAGATGCGTTGGGTTAAATAAAATTAAACTTAAACTTTTATCTCAGCCTTTCAACTTTTTCTTTTACTTCTTTTCTACTTTAGCTCTGCTGCTTTCTGTCTGTCTCACAATGGTTCGGTTTTCCTTCAGGCTGTCCCACATGGTTTTCTTCCCAGATTTGTTCTGCTGTGAAAGTGATGGGTTCTAGGATCAAACCATCTTCTTCTCCAGAAGACTCCAGAATCCAACTTCACTAGCCGCTCATCAATCTACCCATCAGCAATCTTGTCCTCAGCCATCTAATCCGCTTCTGAATTTTATTTATCACTTAGTAGCTGGCAAGTAGGCGGATAACATACAGAGAATTCTGTTTCTTCTGTGAAGCTATTGTTCAGGGAAGAATTTGTATCTTCCAGAAGCTTGGCTTCTCTCCATAACATAGGCAGGGGGAGATAACATTATATTTTTGCAATCAGTTACAGCTGTGCTTCTCTCTATACATATATGTGAAGGAAGAGCTCACATTTTTAAGTGTTTCTGTATCAGTTTTATCCACAGAAAATATGCCATATTCATTTATAATTCATTTCTAATCCTTTAATTGGCCTGTGAATGAGCAACCCCTGAAATAATGGTTACTGGAGAGCAGAGAATTATATTAGAAAAGTTTTAAAAGATGGAAGTACAGTGTAGGTGTTCCACACTGTTTCTGCTCCATTACTAGCCTACTTCCTTGAAATGCAATGGAAGCAGTCAACATTGTAGCAAGACTCAATGTTGAGTGAACAAAACATTGTCCCTAGAAGGTAGGGAGTTATTTCAACATGATACGTTCCGTAGGATAATAAAATAATAGAGTTGGATGACATAAATTCCTTAGCTCAAATGCCTGTTCATTTGGATCTCCTGGGTCTCCTGAAGCAATTTTGGATCTCCTAAAGCTATTTAAACATATGGATTGAAGACCTTCACTTTCAGTGAAAAGGGACATAGGACTTAACGAGGGAATGTGTTTAACAGACTAGCACTTTTTCTTTGGAGAAACTCCTCTACTATCTAACTTTCATATAATATTCAGTGCCTATAATATTGATCTACTGGCTCTCTTCTTGCTGTCTAGACTCTTGGACAGTGGTCAAATTAGTGGTGGGATTCAAATTATTTTACTACCGGTTCCTGTGGGTGTGGCTTGGTGGGTGTGGCTTTACCGGTTCTCCAAACTACTCAAAGTTTCCGCTACCGGTTCTCCAGAACTGGTCAAAACCTGCTGAATACCACCACTGCTCCAAATGGTAATATTTTAAAAAATCTGATAATATCTCTCTTCAATTTTCTTTTATGCATGCTAAACACACAATACCTAACTTTAGATTTGTCTATGTCCTTCATAGATTCTGGTCCTCAGAACAAGATACAGTTATCATAGCTGTGGCTGACTCATTCAGGGAAGATTGGTACAATTATTTCCCAGGATCTGAATTTTATGCTATTAATACATTTAATACATTAAACAAAACCCTTTTGCCTTTTTAGCATCTGTGATATACTCTTGGTTCATGTTCAGTGTGATCTACTAGACCAGAATGGATCAAATTCCCCTACTTGTGTATTAATGCTAAGCCAGGTTTTCTTTTATCCTATACTTAGCTTTTCTTTTTTTTTTCCTCCCTTGCCAGATGTAGGACTTTACAAACCTCTCTGTCTGTAATTTCCTGAGTCCTTTTCCTTCCCTTTTTAAAATACATTTCCCCTCTTGCAGTCTTCTGGAGCCTTCAAAGATTGAAATTTCTCCACATTTCAGATTCTACACTTGGATGATCTGATCACCTCTGCTAATTTCTTCAGTACACTAATTCATTCTATCCTGGAGACTTGAATTCATTTAAATCAGCGAAGTGTTCTTTGACCCTCTACTTACTTGTCTATCTTGAACTGCAGGCAGTGGTGGGATTTAAATTTTTTAACAACAGGTTCTGTGGGTATGGCTTATTTTGGGGTGTGGCTTGGTGGTCATGTGACTGGGTGGGCGTGGCTAGCTACTCATGTGATTGGGTGGGCGAGCCTAGCTGCTCATGTGACTGGGTGGCCATGGCTATGGGCATAGAAACTACTCAGAAGGCTAAAAAAAGTCATTTCTGACCGGTCCTCGCACTTATGACCATCCTCACATTTATGCCCATTGCAGCATTTTTAACAACCATGTCACTCATTTCACAACTACTTCCCTTCACCATGGTTCATTCATTCATTCATTTATTAGATTTTTATACCGCCCTTCTCCCGAAGGACTCAGGGCGGTGTACAGGCAAATAAAAACAGACTAGACAATAACCTATAAAATGCAGAATTAAAAAACTTATTATACTTGCCTAAAATTTTAAAATATATAAAAATTAAAACCCCGTTTAAAATTAATAATAAAACTATACAATCCGTAAAATTTAAGCCAGCCCCGCGCGAATAAAAAGATGCGTCTTCAGTTCGCGGCGAAAGGTCCGAAGGTCAGGTATTTGGCGTAAACCCGGGGGAAGTTCGTTCCAGAGTGTGGGAGCCCCCACAGAGAAGGACCTTCCCCTGGGGGCCGCCAGCCGACATTGCTTGGCGGACGGCACCCTGGTTACAAGATAGGGCGCAAAATATAAAATGTGAGGACAGTTGTAGGTGTGAGGACTGGTCAAAAGTGTGAGGACAGGTCAAAAATAACTTTTTCAGCCCTCTGAGTAGTCCCTATGCACAAAATGCCTCTGGTGGCTCAACAGACTAATGCAGTCTTGTGGCTCAACAGACTAATGCAGTGTGTTATTAACAGCAGCTGCTTGCAATTACTGCAGGTTCAAGTCCCACCAGGCCCAAGGTTGACTCAGCTTTCCATCCTTTATAAGGTAGGTAAAATGAGGACCCAGATTGTTGGGGGCAATAAGTTGACTTCGTATATAATATAAAATGGATGAAGACTATTGCTTGACATAGTGTAAGCCGCCCTGAGTCTTCGGAGAAGGGCGGGATATAAATGCAAATAAAAAAAAAATGCTGCAACAGGCATAATGATGACCGCTCTTAGTGTGAGGACTGGTCAAAAGTGTGAGAACCTGTCAGAAATCACTTTTTTCAGCCGTCTGGGTAGTCCCTATAGGACTACCCAGAGGACTGAAAAAAGTGATTTCTGACAGGTTCTCGCACTTTTGATCAGTCCTCACACTTATGACCGGTCATCATTTATGCCTGTTGCAGCATTTTTAATAACCATGTCACTCATGTCACAACTGCGGTGCTTCATGTGACCGGGTGGGCATGTCCAGGTGGTCATGTGACATAGCTTCTTTGCCCTAATGACTGTTTGCTGCAATGTTCTTAAGTGTGAAAAAACGGTCATAAGTCACTTTTTCCGTGCCATGCTTGTTAAACCAATTACCAGAACAAATCCATTCTCCTCCTCTTTCTCTCCATCTCTTTCTCCCCTTTCTCTTTCTCTCCTTAATCTCTTTCTCCTCCTCTCTTTCTCCATCTTTCTCCCCTTTCTCTCCTTCATCTTTCTCCCCTCTTTCTCTCAATCTTTCTCTCCTTAATCTCTCTTTCTCCCTCCTTCTTTCTCCCCTTTCTCTTCTTCATCTTTCTCCCTTCTATCCTTCATCTCTCTTTCTCTCCTTCATCTTTCTCTCCATCTTTCTCTCTTTAATCTCTCTTTCTCTCTCCCTCTCTTTCTCTATATCTTTCTCCCCCTTCTCTTCTTCATCTTTCTCCCCTTCTATCCTTCATGTCTCTTTCTCTCCATCTTTCTCTCCTTAATCTCTCCTTCTTCCTCACTCTCTTTCTCTCCATCTTTCTCCCCCCTTTTCTCTTCTTCATTTTTCTCCCCCTTCTATCCTTCATCTCTCTTTCTCTCCTTCATCATTTTCTGCCCTCCTCTTTCTCTCCATCACTCTTTCTCCAGATGGGGTAGGGTAGGCTGGCACTATGTGGGTGGGAGGCGGTCGCAGGACAGTCCTGCTGGGTGGGCAGCAGGCCGAGGCGATTGACACACACTTTGCTGCCCACCCGATCCAAGCTCCTCGCTGGCCGTGCTTGAATCAGCTGGCTAGTGAGACACTTGGATGGAGGCAGGCTTCAGTTAGTGGCCGCCTGGCCAGTGAGGTGCTTGGATGGGCGTAGGTCATGGCCAGCAGCCAGGCAGGTGCAGGTCAACCACCTTCCCCAGGGGCAGCACTCAGCTGTACTTGCCTTCTGCTGCTAGAGCAGTCGGGGCAGTCCGAGGTGGGCAGTCCGAGATGGGGAAAAGAGTGGTAGGCCATGGCAAAAATAGGAAAGGCTGGGCTATGAGCGAAAGGATAGCGATAACTACAGCTATGCCTCAGTGTGTCACTAAGGCAAACTGTGCAACTCTGCCAGCGAGGCCAATAAATAGTGGTGGGGCGGGGCGATGGGCGGGCGAGCCAGCAATTTAAAAAATGCTTCGGTGTGCTCTGAGGCCAATAAATAGTGGTGGGGCGGGGCTGGGCGAGGGGAGGCTGAGCCAGACATTTAACAAGCCGTTCAGGTGTGCTCCCAGTGGGGAGGAGAGTGCGAGCCAGCAATTTAACAAATGGTGCTGTGACACCGGTAAGTAATGGTGGGGAGGGGAGGGGCAAGGGGTGGGGCGAACTGGCAATTTAACAAACGGTTTGGCCGAACTGTCTAGAACCAGCAGAATCCCACCATGGACTGCAGGTCTTCTCTTTCTCTAATGATTAAAGGATGGGCCTTAATAACCTGTTGCCTGCTATAATGTTTGCCTTTTGAATGCCTGTGCCTGCTTTCATGCCTTCCCAACATAGGCTTCCAATGCTTTGTTTCTGATAATATTTCCAATAAAAGAGAATATCTGCATAGCTCAGGGCTGAATTATGGAACCTTGGTGCGCTCTGATCTTTGCTTGCAGAACTTTATTTATTCAACTGGGTAACATGATGAGTGTGAGTGTGAGGTTTGCTCCCTGTTTATACAATACAAAGAGTATAATGCAGATGCTGATAAGGGTATGGTCTCTGTCTGCAAAGTACCATCTATGTCTGCTTACCTCTTTTTCTTCAGTCAATTCACATTTAGTTCACATCATCGATAATTCTCTTTTTGCGAGAACATGCCATCTCCAGCTTCTTTAAAGGCCAATTCTATTCTCCATGTTGCTTATTTTTTAAAATATCTTACTTATTCATCCACTCTGTTTGGAGCGGGTAGCTCTTGTGGTTAGAACACTGGGCTGACAATCAGCAAGCCTGCATTCAAGATTCAAGTGCTGCTGTGTGACAGGGTGAACTCCCATCATTTGCCCCAGCTCCTGCCCACTTAGCAGTTCGAAACAGTGGAAATATGAGTAGATAAACAGGTGCCACTTCAGTGGGCAATTAGGAGGGACATGAAAGGAGTCTCTAGCAGTTGTCCCCTGGTCATCACCCTGGGTGATGTCACCATCTAATCCTTTCAATTTGGAAGCATCGTGGTGCTTTTGAAAAGAAAGCATCATCCATTACATTTTATTTTACATGTTCCCATTCATTTCAGTGCAGGCTAAAAAGAATTTCAGATTTGCAAATTTATAATCTGATTGATCTGATTGATTGATCTGAGTTTAGAAATGAAACTATTGATTTCAGTAGAAGTAACTGTGCTGAAAGTTTTTAAGCAAATGTTCTTAGGAGTTCTGCCAAAAAAAGGTTTCTTCCTAAGAGAGCTTCTCCTTCCTCAGTTTCTGATGTTCTTAAAATACTTCAGTCATCTCCTCCAGCCTTTCATTTTAATGTAGATGTGTCTGACAGGATGTGTGGCTATTTATCTGGAAGTATTATTGGACCTGCATTAATTCCATCCTCCCTCAGGTTTGAATCATTTACATCTGTATATTTTCAAAAGGGTGGAAAAAATGAGTCCATTTGTTAAAATCATCTGCACTGTGCACTATATATGATCTGCTGTTTTTCACATTTACAGTCTGGAATGCTCCCCTTTGCTTTTAAACACGTACCTTGGACTGAACTTCCAACAACCTCACTGTAGCAAGTGCACTGCACATTTTTGTCCAGACATTTGAAAGCTGCAAGTTGTCATAAGCACCTTCATGTATGTAGCAGTTTACAACAGAACCCAAACTCTTCTGTAGAATGGAAGCCTGTTTGATTTCTTTCAAAAAATAAATTTAAATTTTTCTTCTTCACTAATTTTTATATAAAATTAATTTGTGTGACAGAAAACAGAGCAAGCAACTCCTTCCATATATGACTAAAGGGAAATGGTCCATTTTTATGGGCCATGTTTTCTTTCACACTTATTTTATAAAAGTTTGACATCAAGTGGTATTATAACCACAAATTACACAAATCCTTTGTATTATCTGGCATGGTACATGTAGTGTCAATCTTAATATTATTTAAGTCAACAAATTGGTACTATGGCCATATTTTGGCCTCCTTTGAATTTTCTCTATTTTAATGTAACATGGTAAGAAAAAAACAGAGCAGCACATGGAGAAATATACTGAAAATAATTATATGTGTGTTTAAATTAATTTGATGAATGAAAACTTCAATGTAAAATCACCTTCTGTATGGTTAGAACAAAAATGACTCTTTTGAATAGAATAGAATAGAATAGAATAGAATAGAATAGAATAGAATAGAATAGAATAGAATTTTTTATTGGCCAAGTGTGATTCGACACACAAGGAATTTGTCTTGGTGCATATGCTCTCAGTGTACATAAAGAAAAGATACGTTCATCAAGGTACAACATTTACAACACAATTGATGGTCAATATATCAATATAAATCATAAGGATTGTCAGCAACAAAGTTACAGTCATACAGTCATAAGTGGAAAGAGATGGGTGATGGGAACGATGAGAAGATTAATAGTAGTGCAGATTTAGTAATTAGTTTGATAGTGTTGAGGGAATTATTTGTTTAGCAGAGTGATGGCCTTCGGGGAAAAAACTGTTCTTGTGTCTAGTTGTTCTGTTGCGCAGTGCTCTATAGCATCATTTTGAGGGTAGGAGTTGAAACATTTTATGTCCAGGATGTGAGGGATCTGTAAATATTTTCACGGCCCTCTTCTTGATTCGTGCAGTATACAGGCCCTCAATGGAAGGCAGGTTGGTAGCAATTATTTTTTCTCCAGTTCTAATTATCTTCTGAAGTCTGTGTTTTTCTTGTTGGGTTGCAGAACCGAACCAGACAGTTATAGAGGTGCAAATGACAGACTCAATAATTCCTCTGTAGAACTGAATCAGCAGCTCCTTGGGCAATTTGAGCTTACTGAGTTGGCGCAGAAAGAACATTCTTTGTTGTCCTTTTTTGATGATGTTTTTGATGTTAGCTGTCCATTTTAGATCTTGCAATATGATAGAACCTAGAAATTGATACTGTGTTGTCTAGTATTGTGAGAGATGGAAGTATGGAAGGGTTTCTCCTAAAGTCTACCACCATTTCTATGGTTTTGAGTGTGTTCAGTTCCAGATTGTTTTGGTTGCACCACAAGGCTAGTCGTTCGACCTCTCGTCTATATGTGGATTTGTCATTGTCTCGAATGAGACCAATCACTGTTGTGTCATCTGTGAACTTCAGTAGCTTAACAGATGGATTGTTGGAGATGCAGTCATTGGTATACAGAGAGAAGAGAAGTGGGGAGAGCACACAGCCTTGGGGGGGCCCTGTGCTAATTGTACAGGTATCTGATGTGATCTTGCTTAGCTTCACCTGCCCATAAACATATCATTAATAACAATTTCGTATTTTAAAAATAATTCCATTTAAAAAAGATTCACTAACACATTCCCCGCTCCCCCCCCCCTTCTTTAACATGGAAAATTCTGGGTGTGGACAATTCTCCAGGTAGGTCAGTATTATATTGCCTGCATGATAGAAACTTTCCAAACTCTCAGGTGGACAGATTTTTGTCACCTGTTTCTTGAGGTCTTTTTGAAATTGGAATTTGATAAGAGACTATTTTTTTAATATAATCTTAGATAAAAGTACATTAAGGAATGAGGAACTATTGTTAAAAGGGTGATACAACAAGGTGAATGGTGATGGGAATGATAATGATGATAATGCTTTCATAAGGCAATAGGCTGAAAATACAGATTTTGAAATATATTTGTGTCAAATGAAAGCCACATAAAAAGGGATCAAATTTGTTGTAATTAATCCAATAAAATCTTCCTCCCCCCCACTCTCTGTATGTTCCTCAAAACTTGCCATTTGGCAAGAATATTTTTAAGCAGTTGAGGAATTAAAATATTTACAGTATAACAGTATATGAAACTTCCCAACAAAATAAATGGATTTGGCAACGTCAGAAATGATTTTAGGTAAAGTACATAAGTATCACAGGTGATGATCAAGTAGGCATTTTACTAAATAAGGTGAGACATAATACAATAAGGCATTCCCCTAAATCTTTTCAGTGATGTATGTTATACATATATAGTGCAACATTATTGAAATAGAATATAGCAAAAACAAACAAACCCAACACTCTTTAAAGTTACTTTGATTTCCTGCTGTACTATTCATATTACTGATATAGTATCTAAAGCAGCCACAAATGATCAGAAATGCTATAAGCCTTGTCTCTAAAAAATAATGTAGATCCATTTGAACATTTTCTAAATTTATTAACTTTCTATACTCTATCCCTCTCTCTTCCTCTCTCTGCCTCTATATGTATAAATGTGTGGTTGTTTACATCAATGTGATATAACTCTGAAAGTAAAATAATGGTAATTCAGTATTTTAAATGGAAATGTTTTTAACTTTCCAAAATATATTTAACTTAATTTCTTATGGTTTATTCCTTTGGTCTTTCTTGGCTAGGGCGCAGGTAGGAAAAATGAAGAAGGGAAATATCTGATATATAAATATATCCATTTATAAAATTGCATCAGTATAATGATGGTTATACTATGACATGAATACATTTATATTAAATGTCTTAACTATTATGAAATCTTCCTTATCTAAATGTTCAAAGAATTCACATTTTAATAAGTTTGAAAACTGTGCAACATTGGTGGTTACTATGGCTGCAAAGACTCCTAGATTATTATTAATACTTTTCTGTGACAAAGGTTTTGATTAGTTCACAGTGAGTCAGCTGGAAGTGTAAAATTAGATTTGTCAATATTTCATCTTCTGCTAAAGTTCAGGCAATATTACTCATAGAATCTGTACATGAACATACAATAATTTATTAATTAATCTAGGCATGTTAAATTTTAAGTCAGATAAAAAACAAACATAGGTATTCTACTGCTTTCGGTTGTATTTTATTTTGATTGGAACTGCTTTTGTTTTAGTAACATTTTAACATTCATGCAGAGTAAACATGGAAGAACTGTAACCTGTCTACAGTCATTTCTATAGCTTTCTAGGTGACACATTTTGTGCTTTGCAAGTAGCAGTGGCATCTTTCCTTTGTTAAGACACTTTAGAATCGAGCAAGCTTGGAAAAAGGAAAAATAGAAGAGGTCTAACAGACAGACATGAAAAGAAGTCTTTACCTCAGAAGGAAGCTAATCTGTTTGCACGAGTATTTGAAAGGCAGCTGATGGTGCTACAGGTAGCTTATGTTGCTTAATTTCTTTGAGATGACGTTGGTAGCTTTTTTTGTTTTTGAGGTGATTGATCAATTGTGTGTATATTTGGAAAGGGAATGAGAAAGAATGAAGGACAAAATGAGTATAATGAAACTGTGAGTATGCAGCTTCATCCTCCCAACCACATTCTTTCAAGGGAATGAGACCTTTGATTCCTTAAAAAATGATTCTCCCTGGATTTATTTATTTATTTTATTTTATTTATTTTATTAAATTTTTATACCGCCCTTCTCCCGAAGGACTCAGGGCGGTGTACAGCCAAAATAAAATACAGAATATATACAATTAAAAGAATTTAAAATGAACTATTACTAAACGGCCGATAATTTAAAAAATTTAAAATTTAAAATATTACTAAAACCCCAATTTAAAATCAACTATTTATGCCAGTCCTGCTTGAATGAATAAATATGTTTTTAGCTCACGACGAAAGGTCCGAAGATCAGGCACTTGACATAAGCCAGGGGGGAGTTCGTTCCAGAGCGTCGGTGCTCCCACAGAGAAGGCCCTACTCCTGGGGGCCGCCAGCCGACATTGTTTGGCGGACGGCACCCTGAGAAGGCCCTCTCTGTGAGAGCATACGGGTCGATGGGAGGCATAAGGTAACAGCAGGCGGTCTCATAAGTACCCGGGTCCTAAGCCATAAGGAAAGAAGGAATGCAAAAATAAAAAAATAATGCTAAATAATGAATATGTCAGGATATCCTTTCTTCAAATCTTACACAGGATAATTTAAAGGCTGTAGTGCAGAGGTCTTCAAACCTGGCAGCTTTAAGACTTGTGGACTTCAACTCCCAAAATTGGAATTCCAGCCAGCATAGGAGCATTCTGGGAGTTGAAGTCCACAAGTCTAAAAGCTGCCAAGTTTGAAGACCTTTGCTGTAGTGATTCATAATGTGAAATAAGGTTTAAACAAGAAAATTTGATATTTAATGTTTATATTTTTCTTTCCAGTCTTTTTTGTTTGGTCCCATAAATTAATTTCAGAATCAACTTACATCTAGAACCTTAATGGTACTATATCATGTTTTTGTTTCTACTAGCACCTTAAATTTTAGTTATTCTTATGATATATTCATTAGACAATTGGCTCAACAAGATGGCTTTAATTTAAGATTAAATGCAAATTTTGTTGGTCAGTGAGACAAATCAATGCTGATGAGTAGGATGTGAGCAATTCAGCTTCTAACACTATTATAAAAAGCAGCCACTTCATTCCAAAAGTATTTTTTTAGGCTTTTACTAACAGTAGTAAAATGGCAGTAAGGACTAATTTGAGTCTCAAGCTTCATAGGTTATTGAATAAAGTCTTTATTGTTGAGTGAATGAGGGAGATATCTATGTGAACTGTTTCCAAATGTTATCTTTTTGTGGACTTATAAAATGCTTCAGAGATATATCTGCCTATCAAGGTCATCTTCCTTACTCCCTACATATGGTCTGCTGTTGCTGCTCCAATAAGGCACCAGGATAGGAAGTGGAAGACCTGAGTTCAAGACCTACCCTAGCCATGAAAGCCAGCTGGTGACTTTGGGCCAGTTATCTTCTCACAGCTCAATCCACCTTACATAGTTGTTGGTGTGGAGAAAACAGGAGGAGGATATGTGTTGGATATGTCCACCACTTTGCATTATTTGTAAAAATAAAGGCAGGATACAAATAAATAAAAAATAGGAAGTTGACTTCCTCTATCAGAACAAACTTGTTTTAATAAGATGTAATTTTTTCACATGTAATGCATTTTTTCTTGTCTTCTTTTGATTTTCAGATTCAGTGACCAATAAGGGGTTCCACCTCCATCTTTACTCCCTCAAACTAGTTTTATTATGTAGTTTCCCGTCAACTTATACAGTAGTGATTCCCAATGAATACAGTAGGATTGATTCCCTACTAGAAGATAGCAGCTTCAATCTGTGGAGATGCTAAACAAAAATACTGGTGTTTTCTACCATGAGAGACCATTCTAAGATATTTTGCTGCTTGAAGCAAAGGACAAAATTCATCTGTACCACAGAAATTAAACAGACTACCAGCTACATAGTTGTCAATATTGGCAAGTGCCTTAAGCTGCAAGATAAATGAAGGACTGGATACATCATACAGCTTTAGTTCTGTAACGGTCTCTACTCAGCAGTGTGGCTTGTGCTCTTGCCAAAGAGATAAATGCAATTAGAAATAAAAAAGAACCAAGTTAATGTTGCCTACCATACACACAGATATATAGCAACATCATATTGGATTTTAAAGCCTCATTTTATCAGAGAAAATATGGAGAACATAGAGAAAGGGGGGGAGAACATATGGTCCATGCCATGTTTGTGTTGAGCTTCATTCATAAAAACATGCATTTCCAGAATAGCTAAATGTTGGTTTCTATTATTAGAGTGTAAAATCAGTGCTTGTTTCCAATTTTTCAGGAGTTCTGTGCGAAGATGATCTCAGCAATTTCCCTGAGTAGTGCATCTCTCTGTCATCATTACACCTGTTATTGGCAAATCAATTGGCCAATTTTTCTAAAGCACAAAGCACTGCTGACAAATTATGGTGTATATTACTGAAGATGAAACAGTAGTGCTGTGTTTGATGTTGTGATGCTATTGTAAGATCATGTAAAGTTCCTACCAAAGTAATCATGGGAAAACAAAATATGTTTCTGGGTCTGTTTCAGAATTTATTTCTATATATGTGAAAGTGTATTGTTGTTGTTCAGCAAACATTCTGGGTTGATTAGCTTTTTATAATCATTTCCAGACTTGTAAAACTATAGCTAGGGTTTCATTATAGATAATTTGTGTCACGTCTTTTTATCTTTAAGTGAAAAATCTTTTACTGCTTTCCTTTTCACGTCTATTTTATATTCCTACTTATCAGTTTGGCTTTCCCAATAAAATAGAATAATTTTTTATTAGTTTGGTTTCATGGATATAATCCATGTCAGAGTTTATTAGAAGACAAACGGACCTTGTGTTCTTTTCTTTGCTTGTATTATTCTTTAGAAACTTGAAGAAGGCAAGTAGATAGGAAAAAAATTGTGACTACACACTTTTTTTGGTGTGGTCTGTGGCAGGTCCCCAGTGAAGCTTATCTTAGCCCAGCTTCAATTTTAGGAACAACTTGGACATCATAAACTTCTGTTGACCAGCCTTTCAATCCCTTAATTCTTCTGATGCTGTTTTTAAAAATGTAATAATGTCTTGTAGAGCAGGGCTGTTCAACTTTACTGGCTGGGGAATTCTGGGATTTGAAGTTCACAAGTCTTAAAAGGTTTTCAAGATTGAACACCCCTGATTTAGGATATGGCATAGCAGGAGGAAGCATGTTAGTTGTTGGTAACCTAAAACAGGACGAATTTGGTATTAACTTTTCAGATTAACACATTGTATTAAAGAGGTAATTATATGAACTTCACTTCACTACGTGTTACATCCCTTTGGGATGGGTCAGGTTACAAAAATGATTCCTTAAGTTTGACTGGAAGTGTAATTTATTGATATAGGTTGCCATATAAGAATCTTAAAGGCCTTTAGTTTCTTTTCCCTTCCTCTTACCATTCAGTGAGTTAAATTGGAACCAGGCTTAGCTACTTCCTCATGTCCTGTTTCCTGAGCTTAATACTTTGTTTTATTTTCATAACTATTCTGCATTTTTGCTCTAAGATTGTATTTGTAGCTATCCATACCGTATGCTAAATTGATACAGGATTTGAATTGTGATGAGAATTGTGAAAAGAAAAGAAAGTCAGAACAATAATGCATATGTAGGTTACATAAGAGACAGATTGAAGTACCTTATGCATTAAGAATTGCAGTGTGTTTTTTTAAAAAAATCTCCATTTTGTTTGCTGAGACCTGGGGTAGACCTTTGGCTGTATTTAAATTCAGTTGTGTCTTGCTTAATTGTGCTGGTTAGTTTCTTTCATCCAAAATAGTTTGGGTTTTTTTCTACCTTCCAGGACACTCCATTACAGATCTCAAAGCAGGTTTTAGCAGTTCAGAGACTACTAAACTTACAATCATTAAACAGTTTCTTTCTATCTCAGAGAGTCAAAATCTCAGCAAACACAAGCCTGATCCAACATTAGTTTAATCCAGTGGTGGGATTCAAGAAATTTAACAACTGGTTCTCTGCCCTAATGATTTCTTCCAACAACCAGTTTGCCAAACTGCTCAGAAAGTTAACAACCGATTCTCCCGAAGTGGTACAAACTGGCTGAATCCCACCACTGGTTTAGCCATGCCATTTAGCTGAGAAAGTAAGTTGTAATTGCTTAACTACAACTTTACTAAAATAAATTTATGTATAAAGGTGCTCCTTCTGATTTCAGGGTACAATAACAAACATCTGTAGAAATTCAATGAGAAACATAGTAGCTAACCATGAAGTCAGGACAGATATAGTACATATACTTCCTTTATTGCAAATACAAATTCTCTAATAATGAAAATCAATTTCTGCAGAATCAACATCTTTATTTATTACAGTTCCAACATTTAAATTTTATGTTCCATTTTATCACACTTACATGATAATTGACTTCAGCCGTGAATGATATCTGCACTCTGGTATAGAGCTGCCTAATCTCAGGCTATTTGAATCTTAGCCAGACTCATACCTCATATAGAATGTATTCAAAACTGTTCTGATCTACTCTGACTTTTTCCACCTCTACACCTTCATTTCTAGTCTATCCTGACTATATAATTATTTTATATCCAGGTCAAATAGATTAACTTAGAGCAAATAGGATGAAATTGACCAGTGCTAATTAATAATAGAGTAAAAGTTGAAAAGTTTCAAAGATAAAGTCCTCCATGTCTCTCTGGACAAGAGATGAATTAGCACACAAAGCAACAGCTCCATGACTTATCAGTTCCAATTAGACCAGTTTTCTTGAAACAAAATGTTCCTGTCCAAACAACAGGAATATCAAAGTTTCTCAAAATTGCAAGGACAAAGAATGGCATCTGCATCTAATACCCTTTTTGACTGCATACATACAGCATCCATCTGTTGTATGTGGAGGAAAGGAAAGACATTAAGGTACTATAGCTGCCCTTAGCATTTTTCCTGGAATGCATTCTTTTTTAAACCCCTGGAAAGTATGTTTTTCCCTGTTGTTTTTCCCCATTAATTAATTAAAAAGCAGGCTGGACTTTTTAGCACCATAGAAATATTCAAAGTTGCAAATTTGGTTAAAAAAAAGTCAAGTTTTCCTTAAGAAACTATACAACAGTTTTTGAAGTGGGTGTATGCTTTTTTTATATACCTATTTCTTTTCTTTTGGCCAAATCACAAGTTGGAAAGGAATGCCTAAAAACATTTTAGTATTGTATGAGATTTCAAGGCCCTGAAGCATTCCAAATTTTGAGTCTAATTCATCACTGTATTTTCTTCCCATGTTCTTCTTCTGCAGTTTCCATAATTTGAAAGGAGAGACAGCTGTTCAATTTTCTAAGAGCAAGTTTAAAAATAGGGTACTTTTCAAAAGAAATGAAATGAAAAGGCCGGAGGCACATTCTGCTAGGAAATTCTCCTATGCATGGCCATCTGTATTGGATGATAGCAAGGCAAAAATCTATTCATGATATTGATCATTCTGATCTCTTTTCCATCAGAAGCTGCAAATGAAAAATAGATATGCATTTGCATGCATTTTCCTGAAAGATTCACATAAATATCAGTTAACTTTCATTGCACAATATGGATGTGGGTCACTTTATTTTTAAAATCATTTATGCCCCCCCCATTTTTTTTCCACAAGTGTGTGTACAATCACACTTGGCTAATAAATAATTCCATCCATTCCATTGAATTCTTATATGGTCAGCTTGTTTGGTGCTGAATACAGATTGCCACACCTTTCATTGACGGGATTATTTTATTTAAGGACTCTACTGAACAGACAAAATATTGCTACACACTTTCATTATCCCAGGTCCCAGTGGTTTTGTGGAAAGAAACAAAATCTCCCCATCCCAAGAGGCAGAAAGTGTGATTTAGCATGATGGAAACAGCCCAGAAGTACCACCGACATATGAGGAAGAGATTTATTTATTTATTTATTTATTTATTTGTCACAACATTATATACAAGAACATATATTGAAAGGGAACAATAGGACAGGAACAGTAGGCACTTTTGTGCACGCCCTTTATAGACCTCTTCGGAATGGGGTGAGGTCAATAGTAGATAGTTTTTGGTTAAAGCTTTTGGGAGTTGGAGAAGAGACCACAGAGTCAGGTAGTGTATTCCAAGCATTAACAACTCTTTTACAAAAGTCATATTTTCTGCAATCAAGATTGAAGCGGTTAACCAAAAACTGTCTACTATTGACCTCACCCCATTCCTAAGAGGTCCGTAAGGCACCACAAACGTGCCTACCGTTCCTGTCCTATTGTTTTCTTTCATTATATCCAATCAATATAGTTATTACATACTTATGCTTATATACACAAGTATCACATAAAAAGATTATATAATATGTAAACATATATAAGATGAGAAACAAGGAAGTATAAGCATATATATATAGGGAATATATGCTTATATATTATATAGTTACTTTCATGCTTATGCTTAGATATACTGTTGTGACAAAATAAATAAATAAATAAACAAATACTTATACAAGTCTATTAATGTCTCACTCTTTCAACAGTGAATAAATTTGATTTGTGCAGAATGGCAAGTAAGTAAGTAAGTAAATGCCGGATTTTGTGTCAGATTTTGTAACATGCTTTAAAAACTCCAGTTATGGGGGTGTGGCCATGACCGTGGTGGGGTAAGGACCTTTCCTTCACTTCACAGGGCTTATTAATGAAGATTTATGAGGATTTATGCTGTTTGGAATGCACCATTATGGATGAAAGTTAATAAATCATGAAGTGAAAGTGTTAATAGCCCAGCAGACTGAATTTAAAACTGGTAGGTCATCTGAAACTGCTTGAATTAAGGAGTTTTTACAGCGTGGGGGTGACCGAGCCGACTGGCAGACACGATAAGTTTGGAATAAATTGTTGTCTTTTGCTTTTCCTATTATAACTATCGTGTTCTGTGTTAAAAAAATTTTTTTATTGCTGAGGCTAAGGAGTGAATATTAAAGACTGAATTTGTTAATGAGAAGAATTTAACTGAAGAGAAACCGATCTTTTGTGTTGGACTGACTGGCAGCAATAGGATTTCACTGGGCGGATAATTTTTTTTTTTTATTTTTTATTTTGAGAGGAAATTAATAGCTTGTTTATATCACAGAAAACAAAAAAAGGACTTTGTTTTGAAGTTTAAGTTGGTTTTTTTTTTCTTTCTCCTTTGCTGACGTGGAGAAAAAATGGCGCTGATTATTGTTTAAAAGCTGTGAGGTATCTGTGTTTCTTTGTGGAGTGACTATGAGTCACAAGCTACTGAGAGATAACGAGTGCAAATAAGCCGCTTCGCTTCAATTAAAAGACTGCCGTCCCTTGATCTTCATTAAGACCCTCTGTAAAATTGGTTTGGAATTCTAGTTTGGAAAATTTTTTAGGTTTTTTTAAAATGACTCAACAACTTTCAGAAACGCAGCAACTTGCTGCAGCTTTAAATAAAATTGGGGAAAAAATAGCAGGACTATCAGAGCGCATGGATAATATGACATTGGAAATGACATCGGAAATGAAAAAGATGAAACAAGAGATGAATGAAAATTTTGCAAAGCAAAGAGAGGAAATGACAATTATTAAGGATGAAATGGAGCAGATCTATGTACATGAGGTAAAAGTGGATCGGCAAATTGGTGAAATATTTTATAAAAATGAGCAGCAAGATAAGAGAATTTGTCCCTTGGAAGAAGAGATGAAGAAATATAATTTGGTTATCCGAGGAATTTCAGAAGAAAAGGAGGATAAATTGAAACAGCGGGTTTTGAAATGGATTAATGATCTGGATATGCAACTTACGTTTACAATAGCAGACCTGGCAAGTGTTTTTAGAATTGGATATAGAAGGCAAAATGGCTCTAACAGGAATGTGCTTGTCAGGTTCGCAAATCTTGGTGACAAGCTGGAAGTTATGGCCAAGGTGAGAGAGATGGGAGATGCTTTGAAGTTTGAAGGGAAGACTATTCAAGTCTTCCCGGATATATCAAGAGAAGAAAGGGCATGGAGATTTTTTTTAAAACCAATTACAAAAGTTTTGAGAGATAATGGAATTAAATAAAAGTGAAGCCCACCACAACAATTGAATTTTTTTTATAAAGGAAGGATGCGTACAATTACCCCAGACATAGATGCACTATTATATTTATGGGAGCTTGGACTGATTGAGATGGAGGATTTAATGGAGATAAAGGATCAAATGCTTAAGATGGGTGGAACATACGCGGAAACATCAACCCCAGAAGAAGAAAAAGGGGCTATTGGAGGGCAAGACCCTAAAGGGTTAAAGAGGAAAGAAATATCACCTGTGTTGGTTGAACAGAAGAAAAGTCGTGAGGATACAGTAGGAGAAGAAGCAGACAAGAGTCTTGGAAAATACGAAGCCGAATGCGGGAGAGAATCATCACTATCTTTTTTTTTGAGTGATGAATTTAAATAGATAGCCCGAAAGAAGTGGCCCGGACATTGGCACGTCCCCTCTCCCCCATTCTCTTTACAGAGGCGAAACCGATGAGGATGTGGGGGAAGAAGATTGTTTGTATTTTATTGTTTGTCTTGTTTTTTGTTTTGTTTTTTGGTTTTCTTATCGTTTTTTATATGTTAAATGTTGGTTATATGGGAGTTTAATGTTGGGTTGTGGGCACAGAAAGGAAGATGCGGGGATAGGATTGAAAAATTTATATTTTAAATGGGAGTCATAAAAATAATGTCATGGAATGTGAAGGGTACAGGGAATCAGATTAAAAGAAGAAGATTGGAATTTAAGATTAAAAGAGATTTACCAGATATTTTATTTTTACAAGAAACCCATCAGAAATCTGAAGATTCAAATAGAATGTATATAAAAGGTATGCAAATATATGAAAAAGCATTTGGAACTTCAAAAGCTAGAGGAGTTGCAACACTGATATCAGATAGGGTGTATTTTGAAAAACATCAGGTAATTTTGGATGAAGATGGAAGATATGTAATAATTGTTGGAAATCTTAATGAGGAAAAAGTGACACTTGTTAATTTATATTTACCGAATGAAAAACAAAGAGAATTTCTTGAAAAAATAACAAAAATTTTGGAGAATGAAAGTGTAGGGAAAGTAATTGTGGCTGGGGATTTTAATTTAATCAGAGATAAAATAGACAGTACTAACCCCACCTGCTGTGGAGGAGCAAATAAAATGGGGATTTTAAATACGTGGATGCTTCGAAATGGTGTGGTGGATGTGTGGAGAGAGGTCAAAGGAATTGAAAGAGTATATACTTTTTTCTCTAAGATATATAATACATATTCTAGAATTGATTATATTTTTCTTTCTAAAGATTTGTTGAATAATGTGGATAAGGTAGATGTGGAAATTTTTAAAGATTCTGATCATGCAGAAGTTATGGTGGATTTAGATTTTAATTTTGAGAAAAAAAGAAGCTATTGGAGATATGAGGAGAAACTGTATAAAAATGAAAAGGATAAAAAATGGATACTTAAAAAATTGGAGGAAAGTTGGAGATTAAATGATAACGGGGAGGTTAAATTTGAAATTGTTTGGGATGCGATGAAAGCGGTGTTTAGAGGGGAGAGTATTAAATTATCAAGTAGGAAATATAAAAATTATAAAATTAAAATGGAAAGAGATAAAAACCAGATTAAAGAATTGGAAAATCAATTTTTGCTTACTAAAGAAAAAAAAATTCTTCAGGAGCTTAATATGTTAAGAAATAAAATGATAGAAGAGGATACAGAGTTAGTAAAAAGAAATTTGAGATATTTAAATAGGAATTTTTTTGAATTTAGTAACAGAAATTCAAAGTTATTGGCAAAGATGGCGAAAAATAAAAGAGAGAAGAGAGAAATTGGAGCTTTGATAGATGACAGAGGTATAAGATGTTATAAAAAATTAGAGAAATGTTAGAATTTTTTTTCAGAATTTATATTCAAAGAAACCAGTTAATCGGGGAAAATTGCAAAGCTATTTAGAAAAATATGTGGTGAAAATTGATCAAACATATAAGGAATTGATGGAAGAAGAAGATTAATGGAATTATACAAAAAATAAAATTAGGGAAAGCTCCAGGTGAGGATGGATTACCTGCTGAGTTCTATAAAGAATTTAAAGAATTAATAATACCAAGATTGCAAAAATTATTCAATGGAATATTACATGGTGGAGAAGTACCTTCGTCATGGAATAGAACGGTGATATCCCTAATTCCTAAGCCAGATAAAGATTTAGAAAGGATTGAGTCCTATCGGCCCATTTCTTTAATTAATCAGGATGCAAAGATATTTACTGCTATTATAAGTAATAGATTAAATAGATTTATAGATAGATATATAAGTTACAACCAAGTAGGTTTTGTGAAGGGTAGATACATGAGTGATATTGTTAGAAGAGTATTAAATATTATAGATGTAGCTGAATATAACGGTGATAAAATTGGTATAGTATCATTGGATATTTTTAAAGCTTTTGATTCTGTACAATGGGAAACTATTAAAGTAATTGTGGAGGCTTTAGGCTTTGGTAATAAGTTTATACATGTTATTTCAAAATTGTATCAAAAAAGCAGTGCAAGAGTGAAGGTGAATGGAATATTAACTGAAGAGATAAAATTAGAAGCAGGTACGAGACAAGGATGTCCCTTGTCCCCAACATTATTTTTATTGGCTATGGAAATATTGACAAAATGATAGAAAAGATGAAGAATTAGAAGGATATAAGGGTATAAGATAAATTTGTATGGATGATACTTTAATTATTTTGAAAATGTAGAGAAAGATCTGAAAAGATATATAAGCATTTGATAGAATTTGAGGAAATGACAGGATTGAAAGTAAATTGGTCAAAGTCAGAATTATTGATGGATAGTAATGGTAATGAGTCTGAGAATATGCAAGAGCAATTTGGGATAAGGATTAAAAACACATTGAAATATTTGGGTATAGTGCTTTCACTCAAGGTTAAAGAATTGAAAAAACTTAATTATGATGTGGTGATTAATGAAATTGAGAAGAAGATAGATAAATATAAAATGTTAAAGTTGTCTTGGTTTGGTAGAATTGCAATGTGTAAGATGATGTTGCTGCCCAAGTTCAACTTTTTATTCGAGATGCTACCACTAAATTTGACAGAGAAAGATATTGAAGGATATCAGAAAAATTGGACAAATTTTGTAATGGTGGCAAAAGACCTAGATTAGTGAAGAAAATGTGGTATCAAAATCAAAAGGAAGGTGGATTAGGAATCCCCAAATTATTTAATTATTACTGTGCGTATGGTATCCGGATAGTGGTAAAAATATTTAAAGGTGAAGATAACTATTGGAGAGACTTAGAGTTAAGGGATATAGAGAAATTTGGATCAAGATGGTTTTTAGATAAAGCAAATTCAAAATGTGTAATTAGAAGTTATTGGTTAAAGGGATTAAGTAAAGTGTGGAATAAATTTGTTAAAATTTTAATTCCGGATATAATCTTTTTGGGGGAGACAATTGGAAATTGGCCAATTAAAAATAATATAAAACGTAATGAAGTGATTAAAGAGGAAAATATAGAAATTATTAGAGATTGGATAAAAGTTATGGAAAATGAAAGGAGGAATAAAGAAATTATTGAAAAATTAGGGTTAAGTTGGTTTGAAAAAATACAGATAGAAAATGGACAAAAAATTAAGGGAAAATTATTCGATAAATAGATGTGAAACTGAATTTGAATATTTAGTATCTCGGATTATGAAAGATGAAATTGGGCTAAAGGGACTCGTTAGTAGGGTTTATAAGATTATAAATTCTGATGAAAAATTACAAAGAGTGATGAGGACAAATTGGGAAAAAGATCTTAATATTGAAATACCAGAGTCAGATTGGAATGTGAATTGGAATAGTAGAATTATGAGAACTTTATCTATAAGGATTAAAGAGCACAATTATAAAGTTGTTTGAAATGGTATTTGACTCCAGTAAGATTGTCACAAATGGATAAAAAATTAGTAAAAATGTTGGAGATGTGAGATGGAATTGGGGACTTATGAACATATGTGGTATAATTGTGATAAGGTTAAAAAGTTTTGGCAACAATTGGAGAAAATGATATTTGAAATGATGGAGAAAGTAATAATATTGAGAGTGGAAACTATATTATTGTTGGTAATTAAGGAAATAGAATTAACAAAACATGAAAAAGAATTGATTAGAATTATGATTATAATAGGTAGAATTATAATAGCTAGATATTGGAAATTAGATGTGATTTTTAGAATAGAAGAGTGGAATTCTGAAATGTGGAAATTAGCCTTAAATGATAAAATGACATGTGATATTAAAATTGGAAGTGGTGTGTATAAAGAAGATATTTTCTGGAAGACTTGGAAACCATTCGTGGACTATGCACTTGGAAAATTGGACGCTTCGGTACCTGTACCTCGAGAACGTGGATTTTGGCAATTATGAGGACATATCCGAAGACCCAAATCTTCCTTTTTTTTTTATGTATAGCACAAGGGTGTAATAATGTATTTTCTTTTTTGTTTGTTGGAAAAAAGTAATAAAAAAATTAAAAAAAAAACAAAACTCCAGTTATTTAGTAAATTAGAAATATAACTAATAAATACATAAATTACATTGTGGAGAAGTGAAATAAAAAAGAGAGAGACTTGTGCTTTTTTCATTAATATTAAGGTAATGATACTAATTTTGGGGCTGAATTTTCTATCTGCAATTCCTGTGCTCTGTTGAGTCATATCCTTCTCACAAAATTGCAATTCCTATAGTGGTTTAGAGACTATGAAAGCAATTCTGATTTAAAAAATTGTATTTGTTACCTGCACATGCCCCAGGTGTCACATTGCTCTAGTTCTATGGATTCAGTAACAATAATTGGTTATAGTATATCCTACTCTTCTTCTGAGGCCTTATAATTCTATGCATAGAAAATTCTTCTGACAATAACTCTTATAGAGCTACATATATATGCACATTTTTTTCCTGAACAGGCATCAACAATGGATTAGCGAAAGGGTTTAAAATAAATGTTTTTATATTTGGGAGTGTACTTGTGAGAGAGAAGAGAGAAGAAGAGAGAAGGACTTATTAGGATCAATTTAAAAGGTGTTATCAGAGCAAACTAGTGAGGCAATATGTTGTTTCTGTTAGAAATTGACCCTCTTATGTTTGTTTTGTTGAAGAAGATTTTAATTTAAAAAATGCAGTATCTTCACAGCATTTTTGTGCTTCTGCCAAAATATCAAATAGCATTTGATGTGTAAATGTGATTTAATATATCTATGAGAGTGAATTTCTTTGGGCAGCATCTACCCCAGTATAAGTATGTTCTCAAAAACTTGGGAACTGTGAAGGCATAAACAAATGCTAAAACGTAGACATTCTATGTCTTAATTCATTTATGCTGAGTTTGTAAAAGGAGTTTCTTAGTATTTATATAATCTTTAGAATATTATAAGTATTCCACCACCAAATCTTACAGCAGAGATACAGATGTTACAATACATCATGGTCCCATGTATGGAGTTTCTTCCGTTGTCCTCTTGGAAGAAAGACAATTTATGGGTTATTTTAATATAATGTAAATCTTGTGTGATATTTTCAGATACACACCACCAGGAGGCAGATATTACATGACCAATTTCATCCTAATTGAGAATTGTGAGATAAAGATAGCCAGATACTATTCTACAGTTCAAAGCTTCTATTGGGAATTGACCACATCAGTGTATAGATGATGTGCTTATATGTATGTGTGAGTGTATTATTATATTTGTATGCATGTATGTATAGGTTTATATGTAGTAATGAAGCTGAGGGTGTGGTGGTATATGTGCACACACAGACATACACACATAAAAACCTATTGTCTATCAAAGCATGAAACTATTGCAAAATACTCCTTTTGGATGTTACACATATATGCAATATTGAATTGAAATATGAGAGTCAAATTTTAGAATTACCTTTTTTACATTCTGACTCTGGAAAATGGCAATCAGAAGATAAAAAGAACTTTGACTTAATCCTAAAAGCTAAGAGATGTGTTTTGTGAAAAGAATCCCATCCCATAATTCTATTTCTAAAGAAATATTGACATGCTTTCTAGAACAAAAAGAATATAATTGTGTACATTGATGAATGCCTAAATTGATAAGCATATATTAAGCGTCAAGCCTTATTAAATAATCTTTATAATTACTTCTCTTATGGTGCCAATCTGTAGGTTTCTGAACTAATTGATCAATCAGGTTCAGATGAAATACTTTTTCATAATAAATTTTATTTATTGCTTTCCTCACAATGTCATAATCTTTTCAGGTTGCTTCTTTCTTTTGGTGGACTACAGCCAGTAACAACATATAGTAGCCTTTGTTTTCTGTGTTACTAGTTCTGTTGATGGTGTCTCCAATGGTTAGCAATTTGACATTTATTCTTCTACTCTGGACAATCACACATTCCTAGCTAAGCCAAAGTGACTGTCCTAAAGCATTGTCTCCAATTTCTTCCTTTATAACCTGTCCTCCCACCAAAATCCTTCCAGAAAAGCTCTAAGATTCTCAGGCAAGAGTGAAGGGCTAAAGTATTTTTTTGTGGAAGCAGTACACCTAAACAGCAATGGTTCCCATATGGGGGGAAAAAATCTGTTTTTGCTAGCTAAAGCCATAGGTGCTTCCTATTCTCAAAAGCTAAGCCTCCATATCTAATTGGAATACTAAGCAGGAGTAGAACTGTGAGATAGGTTATCATGAACTAAAATACAATGAATGTTATATCAAATGAAGAACAGGAAAAATCATCACATAGCTCTGGCATGTGATGTTCCTCCATTTCAATTAAATATTATTACTTACCTAAATCCAGGTAAGTAAATCCAGGCTACCTTCATTCTACATCTACTGTCTTATCTGTAGGTAGGAAAATTAACTCTTTAACCTGGTTTTCTGGCTTCAAATGTGAGCCTCATTCACCTCAAATCACTCAAAAAAGTGTGTGTGCTTGCAATTTTATTTCTTTTTGATTCCCCCCTTTTAAAAAACAGCATTTTAAATTCCTTTACTTATTTCCCCTTCTTATTTTTAAAATGCCATTTTCAACATAAATTATTTGAATAATTTCATTCTTTGTTCTTTATGTGTGAAAATAGACCTCGTTTTATTAATAGATTATTTTGTGTGTGATAATTCGGTTCAATTCACCATAACAACCTTTTGTCATTATTTAAAGATTTCTCAGTGAATCTGTATTAGAAGATGTTTGAAAATGCTCTTGAGCATATCAAGTAACATAACCTGTGGCTATAACAGGTTTCAAAATTACCAAAAATCAATTAGCCATCAATGACTTTTGCAAGACAGTTATCACTAGAAATTGAAAAAATGTGTCCCTAACTGTCAGACCACAATTAAGGTTGGATTACAGTTTATTTTAATGCTCAACTGAGTCAAAGCCTGGCAGGTTTCAATCTCCTGTTTTAAAAAACCAGAGAAGCTTTTCCTCACCCTTCCAGAAGAAGCAAAAGAGTTTCCCAAAGAGTTTAACTTCATTAAAGTTTCTTATCGTCTACTTTTAAAGGAAATAAACAAATAAGCAAAATTTACCCCCAGTGGTTTTACTTTCTTTTCACTTTCTGGGAGATGGGTTCTCACATTTAGTTCTTAATAACTCTGTGAGCCTAAGAATAACAGAATAACATAATTGCAAGGGACCTTGGAGGTCTTCTAGTCCAACTCCAGCTCAAGCAGAGACCCTCTACCAGGGGTGAAATCCAATTTTTTTTTACTACTGGTTCTGTGGGCATGGTTTGGTGGGTGTGGCAGGGGAAGGATACTGCAAAATCTCCATTCCCACCCCACTCCAGGAGAAGGATACTGCAAACTCCCCATTTCCTCCCTACTCCAGGGGAAGGATATTGCAAAATCTCCATTCCAACCCTACTCTGGCCAGCCAGAGGTGGTATTTGCCAGTTCTCTGAACTACTCAAAATTTCTGCTACCGGTTCTCTGAACTGTTCAAAATTTCCGCTACTGGTTCTCCGGAACCTGTCAGAACCTGCTGGATTTCACTCTTGCCTTCTACCATTTCTACCAGGTCCAACCTTTGCTCAGACAGGACACTCTCTACCCTCTACAAGAAGAGATTGGACAAATTGTTGTCCAAACTCTTCTTAAAAAACTCCAGTGTTAGAGCAACTACAAGTTTTGGAGACATTCCACTGATTAGTTGTTCTAACTACTGTAGGCATTGTCTTGGTTGTCTTGGTTTTCTATTTTTATCAAAGGATTTGAACATTTGTATCTGTAGTTATGAATATGAATTTGGGCAAACTCCAGGAGACAATGGAGGATAGGTGAGCCTAGTGTGCTATGGGCCTTGGAGGCATGAAGAATTAGACATGATTAGCAACTGAATAACAACAACATCAGTAGCTGATTTTGAAGATTCCCAGAGTATGCCTAAAGTTAAATGTTTCCATTAACCCAAGCAGTTTACACTACAGATATGTCTTCTAAGATGAGTTCTCCTAAGATATAAGTTCTTTTTAAGAATATACATTTATTTTTCAGAATCAAGAATCTCAAGCTGATTTCCTCTAAGGACCAAAGATCACTATCTGGCTTTAAACAAGCAATAGCTCAGTCCACCACTATCCCTGCCCCATCTCACTAAAGCCAAAGTAAGGTTTCCCTCATAATGGTTTAGCAAGTTACATAAACTCAGTCATTAGTATTAGAGGTGGTATTCAGCAGGTTCTGACCAATTCTGGAGAACCGGTAGCCAAAATTTTGAGTAGTTTGAAGAACTGGTAAATACCATCTCTGACTGGCCCTACCCCCATCTATTCTCTGCCTCCTAAGTCCCAGTTGATCAGGAGGAAATGGGGATTTTGCAGTATCCTTCCCCTGAAGTGGGGTGGGGATGGAGGTTTTACAGTATCCTTCCTCTGCCATGCCCACCAAGCTGCACCCACCAAGCCATGCCATGTCCACCAAGCCATGCCCACAGAACAGGTAGTAAAAATATTTGAATCCCACCACTGTTTAGTATATTATGTCAACTCAGCTAATTGTGTTTATTCACCAAATCAAGATTAAAGCAAAGCATTGTTTAGTGATATTTGTGAATCCAATCAATAGCACTAAAAGCTATGCTATATCGTCAAAGAGAGTTCTAAGCCAGGCAATATTACAGATATAAGTCATTAGAACAGAACAATAGCATTCTCTTATCTTCCTGTTAAACAAAGCTGAATAAAGATTATAGTTCACCTTAATAAGATGCCAAATGGTTTTTTAATCAACAGTTTTATAACTCTTTTTATCTTTGCAAAACAAAGGAGCTATAGAAGAGTTTTTTCCTTTGAAGAAGAGACAGCTTAATGTAAGCAGTTTGGGTCGGGATTTTTTCCCCTCCTATTAGCCAGCTCAATGTGGGTAAATTACAGTCTTGAATTGCTTGCTCTTGAAAATGAAGCTGCCAAAAAAACTTTAATTACAGTGCTATTATCTTGTGGTACTAAGATAAATTTAGCATCATAAATTATTCTAATATATTAGAATTTTGATACAAATTGACAAAAGGGAGTAAATCAGGATTGTCATCTTAGACTTTGTCCACTATTATTATGACAAAAAGATGATAACCCATACAGTATTAGGAATGCAAAACAGGCTGCAATTTTATAACTTTTGTATCTTTGCAAAACAGAGTAACTGTAAAAGATAGTTCTTTCCTCTGACGAAGAGACAGCTTAATATAAGCAATTTTGTTGGGGTTTTTTCCTATTAGGTAGCTCAACATGGATGAATTACAGCCTTGAATTGAATACTCTTGAAAATAAAGCTGCCAAAGACACTTTAATTACAGTGCTATTTTTTGCTACTAAGATAAATTTAGCATCACAAATTATTCTAATATATTAAAATTTTGACACAAATTGACAAAAGAAAGTAAACCGGGATTGTGATCCTAGATTTTGGCACTATTGTGACAAAAAGATGTGCAGTATTAGATATACAAAACAGACTTCAAACCATAAGCTTGAGCAACTGGAATTTCTTCCTAATGCAATTATTGAATTTCTGATCTGTTTGTGTTGCTGTTTCTTCAAATTATTAAAAGGCGTCTCTAGGAGCACCTAAGAATGGGAAGAAAAATCAAATTAATTAAAATCAAATTAATTGAATATGGTCCAATATATATATTGGTGTAGAATTAAAAATGGCTTATTAAAGAGAACAATGATTAGATACAGAACATTCCATATTGGAGGCGATTACTGGATTAAAAAGCAGGCTCGACTTTCACCCTATTTGTATACCTATCTTAGCTAATTTTATTAATTTTAATATTTAATGTTTTAATATTTTATATTGTTGTTTTAATCATGTTGTAAGCTGCCCAGAGTTGCTTGATAGTGATCTGAGTGCCATAAACATTTAATTAATCAATGAATTAATTAGTCAAAATAATTCAGAAACCTAGCGGGAAGATGTTAAAATACTGTTACCCAATTGATATAGCTGCCATCTCACAAATGTGACTTAGGGAGCCTCACAATATCAAACAACCAAACCAGAATTAAAATAAAAAATATTTATAACATAGAACCAATTCATTACATTTCAAGGAAAAGGAAAAAGTTGGTGAAAAATTAATTCTTGTGGCTAGTTTATAATATATTGTCTAAATTACCTTTTCCCAACTCAGCATTCTTCAACTATTGGAATACTAATCTCATAAATTTGATCACATTGCTTGCAAATTTTAATCTCAATACCTTAGAAGGATAAAATGTTCTATGTAGAACCTAAATGTACAAGTTCTGAAGTGAATTGTTTTATGTAATCCATCATCCATTACAATTCTAAGACACTGAAATTTTGTAAAACTATAAAACATTTGTGTTAATTATTATGTTAATTACTGTGAACAGTATCGGAGTATGTAGTATTTATCAAGACTACAGTATGTGAGAATGAAGAATTAACTCATACCTCCTCTGATTTTTTTTCTCTTTCTTATTGATTATTGATTACCAATAATCAATCCCCTAAGGTAAAATAGATTAAGAAATCAACTGCAAAGGAAGGCTAAAACTATTTTTATTAATATTAGCTATAATAATAGAATCTTCAAAATTTTATTTTGCTATACTTCTTCCTTATTATAATCCAGTGAATCTGATCCACTGAGCGAGTTCCAACTGTTACCTTTTTCTGGACTTTAAAAAATGTTGCACCCTCTTTTACCTTGATTTTTGCCTAGTACCTGCATATTTCCATGAAGGGCATCTGCTTTGCTGTCTACACGAAATGAAACAACAAGACAAGTTGCAGGAAAATGGGAAGGAGAGAGAGAGAGAAAAAAAGTTTTGGCATAATGAGTAATGAGGAACCTCACAAATATCAAGATATTTCTATTCTGAGCAGAGAGATAATCATTTAATATCATTATTTAAGATAAAAGTCTTATATTCTGAAAGATTATATGTTCCAGATAATAATTACAGTCTTATGAAAAGTTCTTCAATCTAGTGAAATTTAATTGCCAGTCAAAGAATGGACTTAGATTGTTGGTGTATTTTTGCAATGAAATTGAAGTTTCTCTCTGGACACATCAATTTTATTTTCTGTACAATAGAATCATTCAATATTTCTATATATTTGTGTTTGTGTGATTAATATATCCAGGCGCAAAAGTTTACATAAAGTGCTTTTATTGCAGTTGCAAAAAAGTTCTTATAATAATGAAGATAACTGCAGGTCACGATTTATGGCATAGGTTGGTCTCAGGGTTAACTCTTGCATCTTTTTCACAATATACCGACTTATATACTGGTTTTCAGTGCTTTACAGCCCTCTCACATTGGTTTACAGAGTCAGGATATTGCCCCCAACAAACTGGATCCTCATTTTACCCACCTTGGATGGAAGGCTGTGTCAATCTTGAGCCTGATGAGATATGAACTGCCAAATTGCAGGTAGCTAGCAGTCAGCAGAAATAGCTTGCTGTACTGCACTCTAACTACTGCACCACCAAGGCTTTTATTATAAACATAATAATGACTTTTCCCCCCTATTTGTCAGTTTTAAAAACTGAGGACATCTTAAGATCTTATCTGCTCTGAGATTCCTTATTTCTGGTGTTCAAGCTTCTGCTCCCACATATGGATTATATCTATTTTCTAATTTAACACACTGCACTATGGATCTTTAGAGTTCAGGAAGCTATGTGGTTATTCATACGAAATTTAATCACATGCATTCTAGATCGAGGAAAGAGATCTAAGTTATAGACATAATTTTTCTTAAAATAAAAACAATTTGGTGTTTCAAGAATTACGTACTATATAAATTATTGAGACCTCTTGACTTCATCAGTTATTGACAAGTATGAGTTACCTGATCTAAGAAGATGTAGCAATGCAATAATTAAACATCAGTTTTGTTACCTTGTCTGAGAAGGTATTATTGCAGAATTGATTTTTTTTTGTTAGATTTAAAATTTGAAGTAATGAATAACATCATCCCATAGAGATCACACAATTACATATAATTTCTTTATTCCAACCTGGAGAATATCAACTGACCTTTATTATATGGAAAATAAATACTCTCTTCTTCAACAGAACAATCTATCTCAGCCAAATTTGCAGGAAAGTCTGAAAAGTAGATTTAGAAGAATGCTTCCCTTGAGCTATCTAAAGCAAGAATATGGAATGTCATGAAAAACCTCATTAGGGACTCCTTTGTTAGAAAAGGGGCTCGTGATATAAAACAACAGGAGATGGTCTGTGAATTATTACTTTCTGAAATCCATAAATTAGAAATGACTCATAAAAGAACAGCAACAAAAGGATACAGGGAAAGAAACTTTAGCTGTTCACAGTATCTATCCAACCAACAATTACAGTATTTATTTGAATTAGATATACAAAGGAATACATGAAAACATTGGCAGGTTTTTCAAAATTCTGATTACCTATACTTGATTTTTGCTTGTGGAAGCAAGCAAATAATACATATGCAAAATCCACCTAGGAACTAAGTTCTCCAAAGCAAGTATTTTGTTAAAAACAGAAATAACTTATCCAAGCAGGTTGGTAAACATGCAGGCTGCAAACAGTCATTTCCTTTCTGGGTGCTTAACTGCTTCTCTCTCCACAATCCATACTATACCATTGCAACTACTACCATTCACAAGTCAAAAAATATCAAATTAATCTCAAATGCTCAGAATACTTTAATCACAGTACCACACATGGTTGCCTCAAATGTTTCGGCAAGACAGAGATGTTTTGTCTGACGCCTAGAATACTCATTTAGAGGCTGGAACATATTTAAATATTTTGTATATTTCTAAGTAAAGCTGAGTGTAAGGCACTGTCATATGCAGAAAGATCAAAACAGGCACATTGGGGAATCACGACACAAGCTTTATTTATTTATACAGTTCAGATTCCACCTAACTCCAACTAATTCTAGACAGTTTCCCCCCCCCCCCCAAAAGCTTTTGATTCAGGAATACATGATAAACTTCTCCTAAAACTAAAATCCTATGGCATTTCAGGACCCCTTCACAAATGGATATCTGCTTTTCTGTCTAACAGACAACAAGTGGTCAAAATTGGCAATGCTCTATCAAATCCTATTCTTGTCAAGAGTGGCGTTCCTCAAGGCAGCGTCCTTGGATGAACACTCTTCATACTATACATTAATGATCTTTGTGACCATATCTCAAGTAATTGTGTTCTCTTTGCTGACGTTGTCAAACTATTTAACACCACAGACAATACATCTATCATTCAAAAAGACCTTGATCATATAACCGCTTGGTCTAAAACTTGGCAACTCCAAATATCAACCAGTAAATGCTCAGTCTTACATATTGGAAAAAAGAACCCAAACACTAAGTACATACTTGATGGACATTACCTTACAGTTGACCCCCATCCTGTTAAAGACCCTGGAGTTTTCATATGAAATGATCTAAGTGCCAAAGCCCACTGCAACTACATAGCAAAAAAGGCTCTAAGAGTTGTAAACCTAATCTTGCGTAGCTTCTTTTCCAAAAACACTACATTACTAACCAGAGCATATAAAACATTTGCTAGACCAATTCTAGAATACAGCTCACCTGTCTGGAACCCTCACCACATCTCTGACATCAATACAATTGAACGTGTCCCGAAATATTTTACAAGAAGAGTTCTCCACTCCTCTGAAAACAACAAAATACCTTATACCACCAGACTTGAAATCCTGGGCTTAGAAAACTTAGAACTCCGCCAACTCCGACAAGACCTGTGTTTAACACATCTTTTGCAATGTCCTTCCTGTTGAAGACTACTTTAGCTTCAATCACAATAATACAAGAGCAAACAGTAGATTTAAACTTAATGTTAACCGCTCCAATCTTGATTGCAGAAAATATGACTTCTGTAACAGAGTTATTAACGCTTGGAACACACTACCTGACTCTGTGGTCTCTTCCCATAATCCTAAAAGCTTTAACCAAAAACTTTCTATTATTGACCTCACCCCATTCCTAAGAGGACCATAAGGGGCGTGCATAAGAGCACAAACGTGCCTACTGTTCCTGTCCTATTGTTTTTCTTTTCTTCTTCATATATATATATATATATATATATATATATATATATATATATATATATATATATGTAGGTCTTTGGTTATTCGGGTTTTCTCCCACGTAAGAGTTCATGTACAGTGTAGCGCATAGAAAAGTGCGAATCGGCGAAGGATGCTAAGATGGTAAAATCCCAGATGGTAAAAACGGTGGATCTTCCAGCGGATGTCCAGTTGGCAAGGAGGACAGATGGAGCTGGAACCAGATAACGATGACAAAGCAGGAACAGACAGGCCGGCAGTCTCCATAGTGAACCTATGGAAAACGATTCTACAATAGCTCTTAATCAAGTAGAAATGACTATCGGTCTGTCAAAGTCCATAGACCAGTCCAATCTAGTCCAATCCAGTCCAGTCCAATCCAAAACCCGCGGATGAACGTGCATGACCACCCAGTTTAGGTGACCAAAAGTCCGGTGTAGGGGGGGGGAGGGTGGAAGGTAAGATGGAAACAAGCCATGCCACAAAGGGCCAATAGATGACACGCGATGTAAAATGCGATGTAACATGCCAGAAGAGGGGACAGACCTCAGCCTCGGCTCCGGCCTCCTCTCCCACCGCGGCCTCACCACGCCCATCACCGATGGGGCTGCCAAATACAGGACGCCGCTGGACAGGCGCCTCGCAGCCCACAAGGCCTCGCCGGGCGCAACCAAGCGCCGATGGAGCTGGCGAGCCTATCAACAGGCGAAAAAGCGGGCCGGAATTCACGCCAGCTGGAACCAGGCCGAATCCACGCCGCTGGAGCCAGGCCAGGACCGCCGATGATCTCACGCCGCTGGAGCCAGGCCAGGACCGCCGATGATCTCACGCCGCTGGAGCCTGGCCGGGATCGCCGCTGGGGCAGGGCCGAAGTCGAGGCTGGAGCCCGCAGCAAACAGCAGGCCTCCTCGCCTCTCTCGCGTCCTCACACTCCCAAAGATGGCCGCCCTCTTCCGGACCGCCGCTCCTTCCCTCGGCCCGTTCTCAGTGAAAGAAACCTCTCCATTGGCAGCCAAGAAGATTGTACAGCACGCCGAGGGACCAGAGGAGCCTGGTGAGTCAGCCCGAAGCCACCATTTAGGGAAAAGCCGCCACCGCCGATTCAGGCTCTTCTAAACAGCTGCCATTCTCGCGCATGCAGTTTGGGCTGCTGAGGACTAATAAGGCATGGGGAAAAGAAAGAAGCACCATGGCACCAGTCTGGGATCTCTCCCACCAATGAAGAATGCAAAACAACCAAAAATCGATGAACACTTTGCTGACAAGAGATTTGTAAGTAAAAATATCCCCCCTCCATTTCCAATAATCTGGAGAGGTTAGAATGGGACCTGCAAATAAATTTGACCAAACAGCAGATATTAGACTTTCCCAATTTGGGGGGAGGAGGGAAGCAAAATGACAGCCAGCTGTTTTCACAAACAATGAGTCCAGCTGTATGCAGACCGAGATAAAGTCTAAAAAGTTTAATAACAAACTAATTCAGAGTGTGGAGAGCTTACCGTGGGAGAATACAACAGAGTTTATGGCAAAGCAATGCCTTCTTACAGCACAAACAGTTTTTATTTCAGGAATTCTGGATAACTCTTCACTTGGTGACCTTCACACAAAATGACCAGCCAGTCAGGATATAATAAAAAAGAAAAACCACAAGTCTGGACAACTTCACTATTTTTTCCTAATTAAAGTGATGAGTGTGAAGAAAAGCAAAAATCTGTGGGACTTAGTCCAAAAAAAAAAAATAATTCAAAGAATCAGTACGTGTAGAACCAGTTGTAATATATTTAAGACTAAACTTTTGTGATTACAGAAAACAATGAAAATATAAGACAGAACGGCCATTTAATTTCTAATAGTCCAATTAGGCTGTTGTATCCAAAAAGGGACAGGATTTCTTGTTTGTTAGCATCTTCTGATCAACTTTTACTAAACATCTTTTAAGCATTGTGCTCTACTTATTTTTGTTAGTCTCATTCTTTCCTACATTAAATCTATTTTGCTTCATTCTAAGTATTGGTTAGCTTCCATTCAGAGATTCATGGGCTTAAGATGGCCTCTAGATCAGAAAGAATGGGAGACTGTCCTGAATAGATAAAATCCAATTTTTCATTTTCTCGCTAAGCAGTGGGTCACTTTACAAGGAATGTTCCCTTTTCCTGCTAAGCATTCTACAAAGAATTTTTAAAAAAACAAACTTTTGTAAAACAATCCTCATTCAGTAAACCTCACACATATAAAGTTGCTAAAGTCTCCTAAAGGTATGCAATTTATAAAAGGTTTTATGTTCCTCAATTGCCAGTATTATGTGCAGGGTTACTGCACATACTATATATCCTCCTGTCCTACAGCTTGATAGCAGATAAGAAAAACATGGTTTTTCTGAGAAACATATTCAAACTCAGTCAATGTATTTTCCAAGAAACACAGTCAATGAAAGCTAGCATGCCAACTCTTTCAACTAGAACACAGTTTTTCACTAGAGAAAGGATTTGGAAGCATTTTTTTAATGAACGAATGAGGCTTCCCACAGAGTAACTCCGTTGGGCTAAACACAATAGGAGGCCCCCAAAATTAAATTATAATTGATAATCAATAATAATTTATGGAACAGATTTTAGTCTATTAGAATGCAAAGCAACCAATAACCATTTCATGTTCAATAGTTTCAGTGAACACTTTGCAGGCTAATGCTGAGATCTTAAGCCATTAACAGTATTTGGTGAATCTAATGCATTCAATTCAATGAGAGAAATGGCTCTAAGTGGCTAATTTCGAGAAAGGCAGAGTAAGCAGAGAATTTATTTTAATGGAACATACAGAGTTCAAGGAAAGACAATGAAAGCAAAAAATAAATAAATTAGAAAGGTGTGATTTTAAGGCTTCCTGCTTTAGCATCAAATAGTTTTAAGGCATACATAGAGGTCAGTCATAGATGAAGAAGTAGAAAAATGAAAATAGAAAAGCATGGATTAAAACATTTTTCACAGCAAAGAGAGAAACAAAAACCTCTTAAGATTTATTTTACAGACAAGAAATCCATAAGGATACAACTATAATGGCCTCTTACCACAGCAAGTTATAGCACTATAGGTAGTCCTTGACATGAGGGCAATTGGGACTGAGGTTTCTGTGCTAAGCAATGTGTTCATTAAGCAAAACATCACAGAACTGCACTGCTTACTGACTACACTTTCAGTACTCTTGAATTGTGGTCAAGACCTCATGTTTCTCCTGACTACCAGGCTCATGTTTGCCTGGTAGTTCAATTTCCCAATTCACCTAAATCCGCCCATTTCTGGTCTTTTGGATGCCCTGCATTCTACCAATAACACCACTACAGCCACCACTCCCTCTGCAGGCACCTGACTTTCCATGACTTCTTCCTCCTGTTGCCAGCAAGGATACAGGTACTGGGCAAGGGTGCAATCCTGAGATGTGAATGATGAGCACAGTAGGGTGCCAGACCCCGCACCCTCACCATTGCCTGGATCTCCAGCCAATTGCAGGAGGAAGAAAATGGAGGAAGTCAGCTGTGGACAGTGTGAGCATCGGCAAGAGGCAGAAGGGTTATGTGGTGGGATGTAGGGCACCTGAAAGTCAGAGAAGGGGTAAAGATAGGTAGGGACGGGAATTGAAGAATTGCAGTTCTAAGTCAGGTTGGGCTGCCAGGCACTCAAATTTTGATCACATGAGTGAGGGGGCACTGCAATAGCCATTATTTGAGAGACAAGTCCTAGGTCACTTTTTATTTTCACACCGTCATAACTTTGGTCACTGACCAAATTGTCATAAGCTGCAAACTAGTACATTCACATACATACAAAATGGATGCTGAAGAATATGACACGGCACAGCTTGGTTTAGGAACAAGCAGAAAGAAAGATATTGCTTGCTTCTTAAGAAAGATGAGAAGGGATTTTTTTTGTTGAGAAGGGAAAATTGCTGCAGAAGGAGAAAGAGAAAATCATATTTCTAGGCAATTTTGGGTTGCTTTAGCTGGTGTTTCTGGAATACAGAGTTATCTAAGAAATTAAAGGATACTAAGAGGGGAGAGAGAGAGAGAGAGAGAGAAGTTGAGAATGGGCAAAGAATAGATACAAACTCAGGGTAAACCGCTCCAAACTCGATTGCAGAAAATACGACTTCAGCAACAGAGTGGTCAACACCTGGAATGCTCTACCTGACTCCATTGTGACATCCTCAAACCCTCACAACTTCAACCTTAAACTATCTACTGTGGACCTCTCCCTATTCCTAAGAGGTCCATAAACGGGGCGTGCATAAGTGCACCAGCGTGCCTACCGTCCCTGTCCTACTGTCCCCATTTTATTTGTATTCATTTCCTTCATTCATGTCCATTTCCATATTTATACCTGCTATCTTGAACATGTTTGACAAACTAATAAAACTACTAAACTTTTAACAACGAAGTACACCCAGAAACAAGATTCTCTCAATCTCCTTTATTATCAAGTTATTAAAAGGGAAGAGGCATTAGGTTAAAGATATCTCAGCAACTGAATGTTTTCACTTTTAGGGCCCATTTTTATTTCTGAGTGTGTTCAAATGGAAACAGTCACTTTTTTTTAACCAATCCTTTGTTGAATAGTACTATTAACCGTCCATTTTCTAGATAATAGAAATATTGTATGTGTAGATCTTCTGAAGTTGTAAAGCTTCCCAAACTAGCTTCTTCTCTTGGAGTACTAAGAAAACTGAAATAGCTACAACTGAAATGGAGGGGAAGGAACTGAGGGTGGAAAAGCGGTGCCCCCCACTGTGAAAGGGAAAGTAACAGGAACAAAAGGAGAAGACAAGTCTTTTAAGGATTTCCACAAAAGGAAAAAAGTGCCATACAAAATATGATCTACACTTTTACAGAAAAGCTATGACCTGACGCATAGTATTGCTTCTTCAAGAGAGCCCAGGAGTAATGAAACGGTAGGGAAAAGGACCTTTTTAGACAGGACACTTTAGTATGCATTTAATAAAATCAAACTTGAACATCAACATTATCTGTGGTATATTACAATGCTATCCCTCTGAGAAGCACATATGAGACTACAGTTCCAGCAAATGGCATCAGCAATTAGACTGGACCAATTTCTTAATTATCCCATATCATTAATATGGGATATATTGGATTGGAGCTGAAAGGCGAAAGGGAAGTAGTATGCTCCCTCCCATATTTATTTATTTATTTATTTATTTATTTATTTATTTTTCAAATTTTTATACCGCCCTTCTCCGAAGACTCAGGGCGGTGTACAGCAAATAAAACACCAATAATCCAAAAATTTTAAAATACAATATCTGGTTAAAAAATCTAATTCAATCACTGTATGTTAAAAATATTAAGTAAGAAAATTACAAAAATAGAATAAAACCCCTATTTAAAAGCCCACTAAAAACCCACAGTATTAAAATCAATCAGGCCAGCCCCGCTTGGTGAAAAAAGGTTTTGAGCTCGTGCTTAAAGGTCCGAACATCAGGGAGAAGACGGAGTCCCACGGCAGATTGTTCCACAAGGCCGGAGCCCCCACAGAGAATGCTCTTCCCCTGGCAGACCAGATGCTCTGGCACAAAAACAATCTCTCCCCTGGCTCAAGCTGATAAAGGGATGAGAACTTGTGGCTTAAAGGGTAATACAACTGCCTAATATTCAGGCAGCCCAAGTTTGAATCCAAGTAAGGGTATGGCTAGCTCATGATAACTAAATAGTTTGAAATAGATCTATACTAGTCTCCCTTTATTTCTTTATCAGCAAGTATAAATTTGATACACACATACATATATATGTATATATGTGTATGTACATATATATATATATATATATATATATATATATATATATATATATATATATATATATATATATATATATGTGTGTGTGTAGGTCTTTGGTTATTCGGGTTTTCTCCGCGTAAAATTGGAAGTGTCTTGGCGACGTTTCGAAGTCTCATTCGTCATCTTCAGGCTTCAACCGTGCTTCTGGGAGCAATGTGTGATTGCAGCTGTTTCTTCCTTTTTAACTGCTAGTGGGGGTTTGAACTGATTGGGTGGGAGCTTGGCTGTGCTCTGATTGGATGTGGGTTTTTTTGTGCTCTGATTGGATGGGGGTATGTCCTGTTTGGGTGGGGGCTTGGTTGTGCTCAAATTAGTCTGATTTGCAGGGGGATCTGAGCTGGTGAGCTGCACTGCTGCTGTTTGGCTTCGTGGTCGTGGTCGTGCTACATCTTCGTAGTGGGTGTCAGTCTGCTGCATGTATGGATTGGAGGGGTTTGAAATGGCTAATGTTGCAGCTGCGGTCTGGCTTCTGGTCCTTGGTCGTGCTTCCTGATCAGTGTGGGTTTGGGTGTGCTTTCTGGGTGGATGTGCGGTGGTGACATCCTGTGTGGACCTCGTGAGTGTGGGTCTGGTGTCATTCCTCGTATTAGGGACACGTTTGTCAATAAGGGCAGGTTTCCAAATGGCTGGTAGGCGGGAGGTATCATCTCGTTTGTTCATGCTGTGTGGGCGTTTTTCTATCTCGATGGCTTCTCTGATTATTCTGTTGTTAAAGTGTTCAGTTTTGGCGATAGTTCTGGTCTTTTAAAGTCAATATCGTGTCCTGTGACTTTAAAGTGTTGGACCAGGGAAGAAGTTGGTTCCTCTTTTTTGAATGAGTTCTTGTGTTCTTCAATGCGTGCACTTATTCTTCTGTTGGTTTGTCCAATGTATGTGGTGGGGCAGGCGGTGCATGGGATTTCATATACTCCTTGATTTTCTAACTCAGTTTTGTCTTTGGGGTTTCTTAGGATGGTGGATATTTTTTGGTTTGTGCAGAATGTTGTCTTGATGTTATGTTTGTGGAGGATCTTGCTGATTCTGTCTGTGGTGCCTTTTATATATGGGAGGAGGGCTGTGCCATTTTCTTGCTCTCTGTCTTGGGTTTTAGTGGGGGGTTCTTTTTGGATTAGTTTGGTAATCTTATTTCTCTGGAATCCATTGGATGTTAGTACGTTTGTGAGAGTGTGTAGTTCGGTTTTTAGGTGTTGTTCGTCAGCTAAGCATTTTGTTCTGGAGATGAGTGTCTTGGCTACGGAGTTGATCTGTGCTGGGTGGTGGTGTGAGAGTGCATGCAGATAGCGGTTTGTGTGTGTTTTCTTCTGGTAGATGGTGTGTCCTAGGGAGCCATTGGGTTTCTTGTAGACTAAGACATCTAGGAAGGGAAGTTGGTAAGAAACCCCAAAGACAAAATTGAGTTAGAAAATCAAGGAGTATATGAAATCCCATGCACCGCCTGCCCCACCACATACATTGGACAAACCAACAGAAGAATAAGTGCACGCATTGAAGAACACAAGAACTCATTCAAAAAAGAGGAACCAACTTCTTCCCTGGTCCAACACTTTAAAGTCACAGGACACGATATTGACTTTAAAAAGACCAGAACTATCGCCAAAACTGAACACTTTAACAACAGAATAATCAGAGAAGCCATTGAGATAGAAAACGCCCACACAGCATGAACAAACGAGATGATACCTCCGCCTACCAGCCATTTGGAAACCTGCCCTTATTGACAAACGTGTCCCTAACACGAGGAATGACACCAGACCCACACTCACGAGGTCCACACAGGATGTCACCACCACACATCCACCCAGAAAGCAGACCCAAACCCACACTGATCATGAAGCACGACCAAGGACCAGAAGCCAGACCGCAGCTGCAACATTAGCCATTTCAAACCCCTCCAATCCATACATGCAGCAGACTGACACCCACTACGAAGATGTAGCACGACCACGAACTCGAAGCCAAACAGCAGCTATGCAGCTCACCAGCTCAAATCCCCCTGCAGCACAGACTAAATTGAGCACAACCAAGCCCCCACCCAAACAGGACACACCCCAGCCAATCAGAGCACAGAAAACCCCATCCAATCAGAGCACAGCCAAGCTCCCACCCAATCAGTTCAAACCCCACTAGCAGTTAAAAGGAAGAAACAGCTGCAATCACACATTGCTCCCAGAAGCACGAAGCTGAAGCCTGAAGATGACGAATGAGACTTCACGAAACGTCGCCAAGACACTTCCAATTTTACGGGAGAAAACCCGAACAACCAAAGACCTACATACAAACACCCGTGAAAACCACAGAAAATATATATATATATATATATATATATATATATATATATATATATATATATATATATATGCTTATACCTCCTAATATTTACTCATATATATGTTTATATACTATATAATGTTTTTGTATGATACTTATATATATTGTTGTGACAAAATAAATAAATAAATAAATAACTAAATAAATAATAAATAAATTAAAGTTCACAACAATAAGAGTAACATAAAAATAAACAAAATTCAAAAAAATAACTGGAACTTGTACATAATAACTAAAAATTACTCATAAGTTAATAAACGACAACAACAACAACAACAACCCAATAAAGCAAAGCACAGAACATCACAAACAGGGAAGATCCATTTACTCTATTCCATGGCTTGGGAGCCAAGTTTTCTCAGAATGAACCTAATTCCAAATGGCAGGTATAGAAAAACATGTCTACAGAAAAGGCATGCTTCCTGGCTTCTAAAAAATGATACTATTTAATTGAAAAGTTTCAGTATATGCTCACTTTGCTAGATTTTACTGGATGATCAGAAATCATGGGAAATAGGTGGTCCCTCAAAAAGCTGGTCTGTGCACCATACACAGTTTTATATTTGGATTGCACCTAGAAACAACTGGCAAACAGTGCAGCTCATGGAACAGAGGTGACATGTGGGCATTCTGAGTAAGTACATCACTATTCATACTACTGCATTCTGGACCAGTAATAGCTTCTACACTGTCGTGAAGGGGAGCCCCACACAGAGGACATTGCAATAGTCATGCTATGAAATGAGAAATACATGAATAAGTAAAGGACAGACTGATCCAGGAAAGGATATACCTCAAACATCAGATGGAGCTGAGCAAGGACTCTCTTGGACACATCTGCACTTGCTTTTTAAACTGTGAGTATAAATAAAACCCAAATTGCAAACCAGCCTGGCTGGGAAGTACAGCCCCATTCAGGAGTAGAGATGGAAAGTTCCCAGATATAGATGGTTCTAACAGCCATGGTTACTTGGTCTTAATAGGATTGATGTCCCCCAGTTCAGGTATGGGGACAAAACTTTGACAGCCTGACTTGGCCAACCTCCAATTATAATTGGATATTGTCAGCATGCTGATGATATGAGTCCCCAAACTGGTGGATAGATCCAGTGATTTCATATAAATGTTATACAGGAGGGGAGAGAGTATTGAGCCACATGGCTTCCCACAAAGGATTGGGCTTGGATCATGACATCACTTCTGCCATCTTGCCTGACTTAATCCCTACCCAGGCAACCCTTAGATAAAAGTTTTGATTTTATTATTTGCGGAAGAAATTTTATTTACACACAGTGATGATAAGATTGTGTGAGTAATATCTGGTGTACATCATATATAGGTCGTACAAGGGCCATGTCTTTACTCCAGGATGCAAATCATAAATCAGGAGTTCATTTTATTTCTCTTCATTACTTAGATGACAATTTAACATATTTCCTTCACAGTCAAAGGTTAAAACAAAAGCTTGTTAAATAAACTAATAAAAAACAAAGGGCTTTTTGATGGTCCCAAATCAAAATTACTTTACATGTGGGATTACTTAGCGGGTGAAGTGATTCACTGTAGAGTCATATAAGCTTTTTTTTTTATAGCTAACAGGTTTCTTTCCTTCTCTTTCAAGGGACCAATATTTTATCTCAGATGAAGCAGCCTGGAATCTGTCACAAATTATTCAAAATAAAATTGCTTCACCATTGCCAAGGAGGACCCTAAATTTATTTAAGCCTTTTCCAAATGAACTTCTAATATCTTACCACTTCATCTTCTCAGCTTGTCCTCTAACTATACCATCTCTTGCTAATTTCTGACTTGGATGGTTTTTCCACCTATTTTTTAAAATTGCAGCAAAGGCCCATCTGTTCAATTCCATGCTGAGCAGTATTTATGAGGAGTTGATTGAACACAGTAGATAAAAGAATTCTCATCAGATGTTCTCAAGTCTGTGATAAATTGTTTCTCAGGAAGCAAACTTTTGTTCTAAATTAAGCCAAGATTATTTTTGTTGTAATCTGCATGGAAAGTTAGTTTGGCTCAAAGGCACAACAAATACAATAAAGTGGAGTTTTTTCCTATTATTAATACATTTACACAGAGCATTATGTTCTTTTCTGGCAATTAACATTGGAGGAAAAACATAATATGGTGATATAATATTCTTTCACCTGTAGTATGTCTTATCTAAAACTATTGCTCTTGCCAGGCAATGTGAATAACATTCTGCCAGATGGATCAAAATTGTAAAATTGTTGAAGACAAACTGTGTCTGCATTTCAGTTATATACACTTTCCCAATTCCAATTTTCTTCATGATTAGAATGCTATTTACTTATTTAAAACAGGACAATTATTTTACATAGTTCAACATATTTTTATTTATTTTATTTATTTTATTTATTTATTTGTCATAACAATATATACAAGCATTACATAAAGGATTATATAATATATAAACATATATATGAGGAGAAAAAAGGTAATATAAACATATATATATATATATATATATATATATATATATATAGGGGAAGAAACAATAGGACAGGAATGGTAGGCACATTTGTGCTCTTATGCAAGCCCCTTAGAGTCCTCTTAGGAATGTGGTGAAGTCAACCATGGATAGATTTTGAGTAAAGCTTTTGGGGTTATGAGAGGAGACCACAGAGTCAGGTAATGCATTTCAAGCATATAAATTCTGTTACAGAAATCGTGTTTTCTGCAATCTAAACTGGAGCGGTTGACATTGAGTTTAAATCTGTTATTGAAACTGAAGAAGTCATTGACAGGAAGGACATCACAATGGATGATTTTATGAGCTAAACCCAGGTCCTGTCGAAGGCGACAAACTTCAATATCAATGAATTACTCTGCATGTTGAAAATCAGTACAAGTCAAACATTCCAGATGGCAAGTAATGTGACATAAAAGCTTGCTATGTTCCATTACATGTAGGGAATAAAATGTGTTTCACAAAATCCATGGGTAGTTGACATCTGGAGATACTTCTCAGTATCCCTCATATATCACTTGCATCTAGATTAAACTTCTTTGGAAACAAATACAATATTTTAACTTTTTTATCATCATATTAATTTCTGAAAGCTTAAAAGTGGATAATTAAAATCATTTACATATTTCTTCTCACTGATTTTTATCTACATTAAGCAGATAGGTGATTTTTTATATAGTGGTATTTTTAGAAGCCATTTTATAAATTCTTGACAATACTGTTTAAGAGCTAGCTGCACAGAGAAGCTAGGATGCTTTCAGCATTATCTGAAAGAAATTGCCTATGTCCATATGTACCACAGGATATACATTTATGGATGAATACGATCACATTGTTTTAAACATATGGTACACCCCATAATGCTGTCTCAGCAAGGATTAGAATTTAATGAACTTTTGTACCTTCTCATATGCTGTGCTGCATTCTTCCCCTTGCAATTAAAGCAATGCTTTAGAGGTTACAGCTGAGAGAAAATCTTGCTGCCAAGAAAGTAGAAGAGAATTACATCACATATGTCACCTTTACCCATGGCAATAAATGAGTATTTTAAAGCTTGGTTGCTTGGTTACCATAGCCATAGACTTACACATTATTTGATATATTTGACCAAATTCATTGCCCTTGGATCCCTTCTTTTATTCTCTATTCTGTTTCCAGGTTTAAGCTATTTTACCTCTATAGTTCACTGGAAGAGCATGGGTGCACAAGTCTTTTAGTCACAGTGAACAAAAACTTTTGAAGCTTTCTAGTTTCAGAAAATTGGTACCATATTCATACTGAAGCTTTGTCTGAGATTTTGCTTTGAAGCTGCACAATACTGTGCTTTCTTTCAATGCTTTTGATATATTCTTTTTCGTTTGGTGCTTCTGGATTAAATTTCTCTGACAAATAATATGCATGTACTGTATTGCAAATACACAGAAATATTTTATGCTACTTTTTACCCTTCAGATTTTCAAAGACAGCCTTTAGTTAGAAATTACTGAGTTACTGACGTATCTGTGGTTCCTTAGTCACCCTCACATATTTCTTACATGAAATGAGCTTAAAACCAGCATTTACATAAATGTATACATATGTCTGTTTCCTTTTATTCTGCTTTTTGTAAAGTAACAAAGCATGAGTTCTAGCAATCTAAATCACCATAACTGTCACTAGGTATATTTGTGATGTCAACAGTTGGTTGGTTGGATGCAGTGCATATTAGTGAATATACTGTCTTAGAAAGGAACAAGTATATGAAAGTCATCTCAGTTTTGGGTTTAATAGGTGATTTTTTTTTAGAAATTGAGGTAAAATAAAGCAATAATTTGCTTGTTTGTTTTTTACCTGTTTGCAGTAGCATCTGCCACTTAATAAGAACAAATTTACATTTGGGAAGACACATCTAAGAATGTATCATACATGCATAGTTTGAGCACCAAGCTTATTTTCTTTCCCTTCTCTGTTTTTGTCTGTAATCTACTCTATTTATCTGATGAGGAATTCTTATAATCTCAGGTTATTTGTCACTATTCTATAAACCTTCAGTTATAATGTAAAATTTCTACTGATTTATATATGATATTTTCCTTGACGAATGCAGCTGCTGTTTAAACAAAAATATTGAGAAACTACTTGTATTTTTTTTGCTTTCTTAATTGTTCTGGTTCATTTATTCTATTTTTAAAATAACTGTAAACTTTTAAAATTATCGACATGATGTTTGCTTGTAATTCCTTGTGTGCATTTAATGAATTCGTTTTATAAAAAGTGTCATTTCCGTAAAATGCAATTCTTAATGCAATAATTTCTGCTATTGTACACTTTGTAGTATATGTTTTCATCAGGAAAGCTTCATCAAAATGGCAGTTTTAAGAAAATCCTTTTTTTTAAAAAAAAAAAATTAAGCGTTGTTTCAAATCAATCAGCGTTTTTACTTAACTGAGAATGATCAACTTGTGTTATTCTATTTCAGGCATGTTATGCAAAGACCTATTTTTCTGGTGATAGCTCTAATCCTAGGAAAGATGAAAGGAAAAACAAGAAGAAAACAAACAGCAATGAAGCACTTCGTGACAGTGGCAACGGTCGGAATGCACCAGGTTTGGGAATATTATCATTGAGAAAATGTAGATAGTTGCTAAGAATTGACTTGATTGGTCATTTAATCAATCGATCAATTGGTTCTAAAAGAGTACATTCAATCCAAAGCACAAACTGAAGATTTTCACCTTCATTCATACCATTGTGAATTGATAAAGAAGGCACTGCTGATCTAGAAGACCTTTAAAAACAAGTAGATCTTAAGAGGAAATGAAAGTATTATTAATAAAAATATATGCCTTCATAAAATTGTGGGAGAAACAAATCATAAGAAAGAGATACAGAGACTGAATAAACGGGTGAATATATGTCTGATATTTTATGTGTAGTGTTTGTTCTCCCCTTTAAAATAATCAGCATATGTGAGTGCTTTGAAGTGAAAGCAGGATGTGTTATTTAAACGAAGAACTGTAATGATACTATATTATAAATTGAATAAATTTAATTCACAACTATGGGATTAAAGATAAATAAACAGGGATGCAAATAATTTAACTTATTATTTAGGATCATTTTTTTTTAATGGGAAAGGCATATTGAAATTTAAAGGCAAAGTTTTGGTTAGAAGAGAATAATTCAAAAATGTTTTATTAGCAGTAAAAGCATTCACAATTATCTTGATGAAAATTAGTCTTTAGAACTTGTTGATTTTGCTTTTTCATATGCATTGAGTGTTTAGGAAACAAATGCTCAGTCTTACATATTGGAAAAAAGAACCCAAACACTAAGTACAAGCTTGATGGACATTACCTTACAGATGACCCCCACCCTGTTAAAGACCTTGGAGTTTTCATATCAAATATCTAAGTGCCAAAGCCCACTGCACCTACATCGCAAAAAAGGCTGTAAGAGTTGTAAACCTAATTTTGCATAGCTTCTTCTCCAAAAACACTACACTACTAACCGGAGCATATAAAACATTTGCTAGACCAATTCTTGAATACAGCTCGACTGTCTGGAACCCATACCACATTTCTGACATCAATACAATTGAACGTGTCCAGAAATATTTTACAAGAAGAGTTCTCCACTCCTCTGAATACAACAAAATACCTTATGCCACCAGACTTGAAATCCTGGGTTTAGAAAATTTAGAACTACGCCGCCTTCGACATGACCTGAGTTTAACTCATAGAATCATCTATTACAATGTCCTTCCTGTCAAAGACTACTTCAGCTTCAATTGCAACAATACACGAGCACACAATAGATTTAAGCTTAATGTTAATCGCTCCAATCTTGATTGCAGAAAATATGACTTCAGTAACAGAGTTGTTAATACTTGGAATACACTAACTAACTCTATGCTTTCTTCCCAAAATCCCCAAAGCTTCAACCAAAAACTGTCTACTATTGACCTCACCCCATTCCTAAGAGATCTGTAAGGGGCGTGCATAAGAGCACAAGCATGCCTACCGTTCCTGTCCTATTGTTTCCTTTCGTTATATCCAATTAATATAGTTATTACATACTCATGCTTATATATATATATATATATATATGCTTATATATTGTTTAGTTATTTCATGCTTATGCTTATATATCCTGTGTGACAAAATAAATAAATAAATAAATAAATAAATAAATAAATAAATAAATATTTTGAATTATCAAACATACTGTGTTTTGTTTGTGTTTGTATATAGGTCTGTGTATCTGTGTGCAGAATAAATAACTACAATGACAATGTACAGAACAGTCTTCGGAACTAATTTAGAGCTTTGCTATTGAAACAATAGTAGAGTCCAGACACCTATGGATTTTTCTATTTCTATTTTGACTTTCTGACATCTGTAATATATCACAGAAAAAAGCAGAGCATCTGTCTCCTGCAAAACAAGCAAGCACTCATTTATAAAAGTTTTATTAAACAAATCAAAACAAAAGCTTTGTCTGAGAAAACAGGACACAATATAATAATTATAAAAAGGTGCTTCAACTTTAAATCAGCAGGGACTTCTGCATGTACATATAGTTTGTTCAGTCACTCAAATTTTTCATTCAGAATGACAATTTAGTATAATGGGCAGGCCATAGTTTGAACAAATTGATGTCCAGTATCAGACAAAAAAGGGTCTAGTAGAAGTTCCAAATGCAATTGAATTTCTCAATTTCTAGTTGCAACAACCAGATTTTTACAGCAAAGTTGGTGCAAGACTGATACATTTTAAAAAGGGTATGAAATAAGAATCAGAGCTAGATTGCTTTGCAACCAGGTTATAGTTACTATAGTTATATTTTATAATTATAGGGGTTATAATCAGCCCTTACAGATCACATAGTGAGAGGAAAGAGTGGAGAGAGAGAGTGTTTGAGAAGTGTTGGAAAAATTAGACATTCTTTGAGGAGTTTGGAGAAAGAAAAGTAGCATCTTTAGAATCTCCATTTTGAAGAGAGGGAAAATGTGTATAAAATTTTAAAACAAACTGATCATTCATTAACGCTACAGACTAATACAGAAAAATCCAGCATGAGTCAAGATGGAATTCAGGATTAAGAAAAATATGAATAACTAGAGAGTTAGAATCTATGAATTTAATGTCTCTCTATAGTAACACAAAGTAATGAGGTTGCACAAGGTGAAAGAGATGCTTAAAAATGTTTTTCCCAAAACATGTTAGTGCAATGAAAGCACATTTTTAAAGCATTAAAGCAGGGCCATCTTTCGGGAAGCCTCACATGACTGTCCATGTTTATCTGTGCATGAGGTTTTGCATATACAAGGCTTTATAACTGCTTTGTTTAGTGACCATTCAAAATTGCAATGGCACTGAAAAAACTTTATGATGTGATCAACATTTGTGCACTTCATCACAAGCTTTTAACAAGCAAAGTTAATGGAGGAGCCAGAAGTAAAGATTGCAAGTTATGGTCATGTGATGTCTTTTCTAGCAACCTATGGTGACTTGCTAAAGACCAAATGGGAAGTGACATCATAAACCTGTCAGGGTAATGTGATATTTTATGAAATTGCCATTTCCAGATGAGATTGCTAAATCAGGGATCTCCAACCTTGGCAACTTTAAGACTTGTGGACTTCAATTTTGCTGGCTGAGGAATTGTGGGAGTTGAAGTCCACAAGTCTTAAAGTTGCCAAGGTTGGAGACCTCTGTGCTAAATGACCTCTCTCTGTTTACTCTCCTAGGAATGCCACTGAACAAAAACTTTAACAATCACTAATTTAAATTTCATGCAGATTTTTCTCTCTTCAAAATGAAAATTCCTGAAAGGATGCTTTTTGTACTTCAGATAATATTTATTTCTTTTAACAGCATCGTTCACTGTATAGTCAATTAAAATATGCCACCTGTTATCCTGAAAATCATATGTATCTGAATGATAAAGTAAGTAATTATGTAATGTTTTTGTAAACCATTGATAAGTTTCAACATATTTCTTAAATGCAGCTTTATAAAGTGAGGCATTCTTATAAAATAATTATTTGTTGATTCCTAAGAAACTGTGCTCAATATCAGACACAGTTTTAAAAAAATATTTTGACTCATTGGTGTGCCAGATTTATGTTCACATTAACAAATGAAAAATAAACATACCCACGAGCTAGCAAAAAGAAAGAAATAAAACTGTAACAACTTGTGTGATTTAATTATCTTCTGGATCAGAGTAAAGTAAAATCTCCTTAACATAAGAGAGATACCGAGAAGCAATAGGAAATGCCAACACATAAACCCAGAACCTGCTTTTATTTGGAATGTGTTAATATAATACAATGCAATTTTATAGAAATTGATCAATCTACTATATATACCAGCTTTAAACTGTATTTTAACACATTGCCACAAATATAACATTGCATTACTTAATAGCCAGAGCTATAATTTTTAAAAGGTGTTCTTTCCAAAGATATATCTGACAAAAGAACATTGCTTTTTTTATGGAAAGCTTCTATATTATAATTTCCAATGAATTTCCTACAATTTCTTTTTTTAAAAAAAAATTAAAATCACTCGGTGATCACTCACTTTTTTCAGCAAGTGCCTGTGATTCCAGAAGCCCTTGCAACAATCCTTCCAACCCTCTTCCTAGCAGTAAGGTGTGACTTTACTAATGCAAATTAGTTTGGGATATGCGATCCCTGCAGCCCAACTTCAGTGATTTATGCGATAGAAAGCTTTGATTTTTTTGGGGGGGCACTCTTTTTCTCCTGTTTTTTCTTCCCAAAGTACTAGGTAGATAGACATATTAATTTACTTGGGTGAGGTGTTTGAAAGGAAACTATAGCCACCTATCTCCACAACCCCCCTCTCAGACACACCAACAACAGCCAAGCCTCCTACAACTGACCCCATTTCATTGGGTTCACAACCCCTAGTGATCACAGAAAAGGAAGTGCAGGACCTATTTCACAGACAAAAGCCAGGAAAAGCTCCAGGCCCAGACAAGATAACTCCTTCTTGCTTAAAAGTCTGTGCTGACCAGTTGGCCCCCATCTTCACCCATATTTTCAATAAATCACTAGAGATGTGCTATGTTCCTTCTTGCTTCAAACGCTCTACCATCATCCCAGTGCTGAAGAAGCCCACCATCAGGGAACTGAATGACTACAGACCAGTTGCTTTAACATCTGTAGTCATGAAAACCATTGAAAGGCTAGTGCTTTCCTACTTGAAAACCATCACGGATCTGCTGTTAGACCCCTTGCAAATTGCATACCGAGCAAATAGATCAACAGATGATGCTGTTAATATGGCTCTGCACTACATCCTACAACATCTTGAGTCTTCAAAGACCTATGCAAGGGTCCTTTTTGTAGACTTTAGTTCAGCATTCAATACCATCATTCCAGACATTCTTCTAACTAAGCTAAACCAGCTACAGGTACTGGAACAGACTTGTAAGTGGATCACAAGCTTCCTAACAAACAGGAAGCAGCAGGTGAAGCTAAGCAAGATCACATCAGATACAATTAGCACAGGGGCCCCCCAAGGCTGTGTGCGCTCCCCACTTCTCTTCTCTCTGTATACCAATGACTGCATCTCCAACGATCCATCTGTTAAGCTACTGAAGTTCGCAGATGACACAACAGTGATTGGTCTCATTCGAGACAATGACGAATCCTCATATAGACAAGAGGTCGAACGACTAGCCTTGTGGTGCAACGAAAGCAATCTGGAACTGAACACACTCAAAACTGTAGAAATGGTGGTATACTTTAGGAGAAACCCTTCCATACTTCCACCTCTCACAATACTAGACAACACAGTATCAACAGTAGAAACCTTTAAATTTCTAGGTTCTATCATATCGCAAAATCTAAAATGGACAGCTAACATCAAAAACATCATCAAAAAAGGACAACAAAGAATGTTCTTTCTGCGCCAACTCAGTAAGCTCAAACTGCCCAAGGAGCTGCTGATTCAGTTCTACAGAGGAATTATTGAGTCTGTCATTTGCACCTCTATAACTGTCTGGTTCGGTTCTGCAACCCAGCAAGAAAGACACAGACTTCAGAGGATAATTAGAAGTGCAGAAAAAATAATTGCTACCAACCTGCCTTCCATTGAGGACCTGTATACTGCACGAATCAAGAAGAGAGCCGTGAAAATATTTACAGATCCCTCACATCCTGGACATAAACTGTTTCAACTCCTACCCTCAAAACGACGCTATAGAGCACTGCACAACAGAACAACTAGACACAAGAACAGTTTTTTCCCGAAGGCCATCACTCTGCTAAACAATTAATTCCTTCAACACTGTCAAACTGTTTACTAAATCTGCACTACTATTAATCTTCTCATCGTTCCCATCACCAATCTCTTTCCACTTATGACTGTATGACTGTAACTTTGTTGCTGGCAATCCTTATGATCTATATTGATATATTGACCATCAATTGTGTTGTAAATGTTGTACCTTGATGAACATATCTTTTCTTTTTATGTACACTGAGAGCATATGCACCAAGACAAATTCCTTGTGTGTCCAATCACACTTGGCCAATAAAAAATTCTATTCTATTCTATTCTATTCTATTCTATTCTATTCTATTCTATTCTATTCTATTCTATTCTATGACATAATCTCTCATCAACCAATCCATTACCCTCCACCTAGAAATAAACAACCTACTCTCTAATAAACAATTTGGTTTCAGAAAAAAATTATCGTGTAACTTACAACTTCTCCACTGCAAAAACATATGGACTACTAATCTTGATCAAGGCAAAGCAATAGATGCAATCTACATAGACTTCTGCAAAGCTTTTGATTCAGTAGTACATGATAAACTTCTCCTAAAACTAAAATCCTATGGCATTTCAGGACCTCTTCACAATTGGATAACTGCTTTCCTGTCAAACAGATAACAAGTGGTCAAAATTGGCAATGCTCTATCGAATTCTGCTCCTGTCAAAAGTGGCGTTCCTCAAGGCAGTGTTCTTGGACCAACGCTTTTCATACTATACATAGATGATCTCTGTGATCATATCTCAAGTTATTGTGTTCTGTTTGCTGACGATGTCAAACTATTTAACACTACCAACAATACTACTACCCTTCAAAAAGACCTTGACTTTGTATCCGATTGGTCTAAAACTTGGCAACTCCAAATCTCAACCAGCAAATGTTCAATCTTACATATTGGAAAAAAAATCCAAACACTAAGTACAAGCTTGATGGACATTATCTTACAGATGACCCCCACCCTGTTAAAGACCTTGGAGTTTTCATATCAAATGATCTAAGGGCCAAAGCCCACTGCAACTACATTGCAAAAAAGGTTCTAATAGTTGTAAACCTAATTTTGCGTAGCTTCTTTTCCAAAAACTCTACACTACTAACCAGAGCATACAAAACATTTGCTAGACCAATTCTAGAATACAGCTCACCTATCTGGAACCCATACCACATCTCTGACATTAATACAATTGAACATGTCCAGAAATATTTTACAAGAAGAGTTCTTCACTCCTCTGAATACAACAAAATACCTTATACCACCAGACTTGAAATCCTGGGCTTAGAAAACTTAGAACTCCGCCGACTCCAACAAGACCTGTGTTTAACACATAGAATCATCTTTTGCAATGTCCTTCCTGTTGAAGACTACTTTAGCTTCAATCACAATAATACAAGAGCAAACAATAGATTTAAACTTAATGTTAACCGCTCCAATCTTGATTGCAGAAAATATGACTTCTGTACAGAGTTATTAACGCTTGGAACACACTACCTAACTCTGTGGTCTCTTCTCAAAATCCCAAAAGCTTTAACCAAAAACTGTCTACTATTGATCTCACCCCATTCCTAAGAGGACTATAAGGGGCGTGCATAAGAGCACAAAAGTGCCTATCATTCCTGTCCTATTGCTTCCTTTCATTATATCAAATTAATATAGTTATTGCATACTTTTGCTCATATATATGCTTATATGATATGTAGTTATTTTATGTTGATGCTTGAGTATACTGTTGTGACAAAATAAAAAAAATTGGCATAGTAAAAGTAAATTTAAACAAGAACATAATTTGATCTGCAGTTTCTTTCTTCCCTATGACAAGGGATTTTAGACAGATAACAAAACTCTCATATTGACATAAAGAAGAAAATCTGTTGATCAGAATATAACAATACCGTATTCTTAGACTCAGAATTGCCTTATCAAGAGATAAGCAACATATCATAAAATAATAAGGAAGGAAGGAAGGAAGGAAGATGGTGGTGCTTTGCTTGTTGTTTTCCATTGTGTATATTGTTTCATTTCTCCCCACCCCCACCGCCACTACCATCCCTACCCCCACCCCCGCTATCCTACTTTCTATACTGGTGAATGGATATTATTTTATATAACATTGCTGGGAGGATCAGATATTGAACATTAGATCCTGAATGTATGCAGCCTGCATTGATGTTAAAAATTGAGGCAAGATTCTTGGGAAGTACAGGTTGATACATAAACTTAAACTGAGGCCAAAACCCTAAGAAAAAAATAGGTGATTGAAGTTAAGGATTAATAATGTTAGAACATATTTAAAGAAGAAATTTCCTCCAGAGAAAAGACTCACTTGGGAGTGTAATGTTACATGACTTGACGCCTCCTCCCTCCTTCCGTCTTTCCTTCCTCCTCCTACTTCTCTTTTAATAATTTTAAAACAGTAATTTTTAACAACGTCAAAACCATAAGAAAAAATAATAAAGAAAACAATAGTTAGTGAAAAAAGAAATAGAAAAGAAAAAATCAATAGAAGTAGGAGAAAAGAAAAAAGGAAAGGAAAAGAAAAGAAAAAATGAAAATGAGAAGAGAAAAGTTATAAAGAAATGACCTCCATTCTTCTAGATTATTGTTGAAAGTAGCTTGATTATTTATCTGCTTCCTTAGTACTAGCAGATCCTTGAATGGATATAAATCTAAGACAAAACTCTGAAATAATACATGAGCATGCTGATGGAAATAATGGATGAGTTGGGAGAAAGCTAGTTTGACAAATAAGCTGACAAGGTATAATATAATTCTTCACACCATGCTGTTTATTTCACTATTTGTTTTATAAGATTTATGGTTTGTAATAAAATGCAATTTCTGTGTCAATTCTATTATAAAATCACTAATGAATTCCAGAGGTTCTTAAAGTTTATGATCAATATTTCTCCTAATGAGAACGGGTATTCCAGTATGATAATTTCTATTCCATAAAGATAATGATGTGTAAAATGCCACATCATTAATTAATGTAGCTCTGATTTAATTAGAGTGTTGAAAATTGCTACCTATTTCTCATCACAATTGTTACCCTATTATACAGTATATTCATAATACTTTGGGGATGATCATTTGCTGGGTCCCCTAAAATATCTTTGGAAGCTCTGAAATGAAACTGCTTAAATATGTGATACATCTAGCAGAGTTCAACTGAACAAAACTATCCTTCATACATAGCAGATAGTGGTCCAGAGTATGAAGTCTAGCAAAAGTTTTCAAATAAAAATCTGCTTTATTCCAATTTGTTAATCGATAATTGTATATTAAAATAACTTTGGTCTTACAATCTATATTGTCACATTTAAGGATTTTAAGATCCAATTACTCAAAGTAATCAAGTAATTCATATGTTGTTACCATACTAATTGGTAACAAGATAAAATAAAGAATATTATGCATATTATATACTAAAATGTAGTATCAAATGTTGCTTTTTTGTCACAGTTAATAATATGAAGGTAAACAGTGGACCTCTGATTCTTTAAATTAAAATGAAAAGATTTATGCTTGCCTGCAGCTTCTAATTATAACAAGTATTGATGCAATCAGTAGGAAAGTCCAATTGGAGGCTGCTTTAATTGCATATTAATGTAATGATACACATGAATATTAATTTTCCTGAACCCTAATCGAAAACTGAGAAATTGCCAAAAATATCATAGATGATTAGTAATATTCATGTGACCAATCTATTTTAATGTTCTGGACAATAATGCTAAAACAGATTGTTTATTAGAACTGCAGAAAAAATAATTGCTACCAACTTGCCTTCCATTGAGGACCTGTATACTGCACGAATCAAGAAGAGGGCCGTGAAAATATTTGCAGATCCCTCGCATCCTGGACATAAACTGTTTCAACTCCTACCCTCAAAACGACGCTATAGAGCACTGCACACCAGAACAACTAGACACAAGAACAGTTTTTTCCCAAAGGCCATCACTCTGCTAAACAAATAATTCCCTCAACACTGTCAGACTATTTACTGAATCTGCACTACTATTAATCGTTTCATAGTTCCCATCACCAATCTCTTTCCACTTATGACTGTATGACTATAACTTGTTGCTGGCAATCCTTATGATTTATATTGATATATTGATCATCAATTGTGTTGTAAATGTTGTACCTTGATGAACGTATCTTTTCTTTTATGTACACTGAGAGCATATGCACCAAGACAAATTCCTTGTGTGTCCAATCACACTTGGCCAATAAAATTCTATTCTATTCTATTCTATTCTATTCTATCAAGAAAAATGTTTCATGCAAATGCTTAACAATCTAAGTAAATTTTGCTTAGTTTTAGCAAACTGGCAACATTATTTCAGAATATCCTAATCTGTTCATTTGTTAGATTAGTTTGGGTTGATATCCTGCCTCAAATCTGAATTTGATAATCTGAAATCAGAATCTGCTGCTCTGTTGAAGGATAACATGCCGATATGTACCTTTAGTACTGAAATAATTGTCTTCAGTGTAATGGAGAAGAACTGAGAGCAGTGACTGTGGCTCAAAGATCCCTGCTTGAAGCTGCAGTAACATGACTTTTCTGCTCCAAATCATGTTTATCAGCAGTTAAGGAGGTATGCTTACCTCTCTAGATAGACACAATCTGTTCATTGGGAATGTGGGAAGGCACATTTTGGAAGATATGGGAGTCACTTTTGTTTCTGGAATCCCATAGTATTGACCCATGGGTGTAACTGAAGTGGATTCCTTCCCTCCCTTCCTTCCTTTTCGTCCTTTTCTTAAAAAGAAATTTGCCTATTTTTAGATCTTTAGTGCAGGGGTCTCCAAGCTTGGTCCCTTTAAGACTTGTGGAGTTCAACTCCCAGAGTTCCTCAGCCAGCTTTGACTAGCCAGCTTTGACTTATCCCTTCATCGCTCCTGAATTCCAGGTGCATCTGACAGCAGACCTTCATAAGGTTAGAGGTGACATGGGGATCCCTTAGCCTGGAATGCAGTTATCAGTCTATCATCAGGGACCCGGTTTCTGGGGATCCAACACCTTATGCGCATCTCCCTTACCAGATTGGGGGCCTCCTTACAATACTAATTTCTCAGTTATTCCCATATTCACTTGAAGGAATTAGATTTCCCTCATTCTCATTCACAATTATGGGAATGTTTCTTGCAAGCCTAACTAGATGGCTCAGTGGCTAGACTCTGGGCTTGTCGACCAGACAGATCAGCTGTTTGGTGGTTTGAATCCCTTATGCAGGTCTCCTGCCTCAGCAGGGGGTTGGACTAGATGACCTTCAGGGTCACATTACTATTAAGAACACTGTGCGTCCTGACCAGTTGACCTCCTGCGCCAGTCGTTGCTGCCATATACAGGCCCAGTCTCAATAGGGCCTGGCTTCCTCCTGACTAGGAACTAATTCAGCCTTCCTGGCAGATGTTCGGAGCCCTTTCACTCGCTGCATGGTTTCAGATCCGTATGGGCCATTTGCCGTCGCACAACCTTTACCTGCACTTTAGTTTCGTAGTAGCAGACCACACCAATGGTGATCATGCAGCCTGGCACGATCACGGAGGACCACATTCTGTGGACGGCGGGTTCAACTTCATTGCAACGGCAGATAAGGCCATGCTCCTCTGGACCGCATGGTCCATCCAGCCACCCACACTGTAATGCACAGGGGGGGTTAGTTGTACGGGCCACTTGGCTTTGGGAGTTTGCCTCATGGAGGCTGATCTCATCCTTCCCATCCTAACCTGCCTTTCCCTGGCCAGGTCCGGCTTACGGGGGCCTCGCTTCCATAAAGGGGAAGTTCCTGACCTATTGGCCTTTTATCAGGCTGCCTTGACTTTATGCTATATACAGGCATATTATATGGCTACTTGCCTGGTGCATTGATGCTGCTTGCATTATGTCCATTTCCATTAAATATCCAGGAACGACCTTTAAGCGACGATAATACCAACGCCGGCTGTCGCTGGAAAGTGGGGGGAAGGATAGTTGACCTGGCACCCCTTCAGAGTTGGAATTCTACTTTTCTGCGGAGAAGGTTCTTGACAGCCTTGACAGTTAACCTTGAGGGCTGCAAGGATGGATTACCTTTCAAGCCTGACCTTCCTCTTTACGGACAGGCCAATGTTGGATTTGATCTGTCTCTTACGGTGATGGATCCATCAAAACCAATGGGCCTTAGTCCTTCAGTTAGTACATGGCTTTATGTTCTGCTGATGCCTTCGTCATATGGAGAAGAAGTTCCAGTGGTTTGGGACCGTGTACGGCACAATTAGTCACCCTATTCAGGGCTCCTATATCCCAGGGGACAGAGTGTGCCTCCAATCTCTACTGTTTAGTTTAGACATCCCAGCGTCCTTCTACGAATCTAACAATTCAGCCAACAGCAGTCCATTGGGCTCCTGGCAGCTCACTGGTTGTCCACAGCATCGGGGACTAAGGCATCCACCATACACCCTCACATTAATATGTGCAGGAAAGCAGAAGGAAGCTGGGAACAGATCTAAATGGGTGGTTTAGCTGATGTCAGCTATGACATAGAGGTGACTGGGTTTAGTCTAGAGAATGCTGGCTTCTACCTTGTCAGCTTAATCCTTACCTCTGCAGCTTCCACCTTGTCAGTATGCACCTGAGCAGTAGGAATGAAGTTTTTCAATTGTGAACAGTGCATGTTCCGGCCCTTTACCTTCTCAACCCAGTTGCTATGGTTATAACACAGCTTTGATTTCCATATTCAAGTCAGAACATAAACTTAAATAATTTAAAAGGGTAAATTATGTTAGGCTCCTACTGGAATCATTTAACAATTATACAATGGCTCAAGGAATTTGTACTGATCTTAGGAACTTAAGACCCAATATGACTGACCAGGTTGTACATAGTGCGAATTTGTGAACTTTCCCTTACTATGCTTGATGGAAGGTCACAGTTCCTATTCCCTTGAGGTATCTAGTAGCCCGTTTTTGTTTTCAAAGCTGGCTGAGGAACTCTGGGAGTTGAAGTCCACAAGTCTTAAAGGGACCAAGGTTGGAGAGCCCTGCTTTAGTGTCACTGAGATTCAGCTGTTGTTGTTTTTTTGTTTTGTTTTTTAATGCTCTAATGCAGGGATCTCCAACCTTGGCAACTTTAAGACTTGTGGACTTCAACTCTCAGAATACCTCAGCCAGCTTCAATTCTGGGAGTTGAAGTCCACAAGTCTTAAAGTTGTCAAGGTTGGAGACCCCTGCTCTAATGTATATAAAAAAAGAATTATAAAGAAATATTTTCTTTAAAAATCATTAAAAACACAGAGAAAAAAAGAAACAACAGAGAGATAGTACATATAGAGAAAGCCAGTTACTGGATGTGGCTGTGATATCTGTCACCCCATTGATTTCTAGGGTTGATTTGGCTGATCTGATTCGTGTCCCCTCCTCCTTCAAAGTTCCATATTTGTGCTCAGTGAAAGAGGAAGACCATCCCAGATAGAAATAATGCCCTGATCTTTGGCCAAGGATATGGGAGACTTGCACTAACCCTGCTAGAACCTCCAAACAAGTCAGTCATTGATGATTTTCAGTGGTGTGATTTCTTGAAACTAATATACACAGCCTGCTAGTATTACCCTGATTTTAGAGATAGATAAAAAGAAAAGACTGCTGCATTCATGTCCCTACATAATAAAGAATTAAGTTAATATTTACTCCAGATTCTTGTAATTTTGATACTCTAGTCTTCTTCCAAAATGAAAGTGATGTTATACAATCCTTAAGGGAAATGTAACTTTGTATGCAATGCAGTATGAATATGGTTTGAAATAGATTTCATTTCCTCCATGCTGTCATGTTAAGGAAACCATGCATAGCAGAGCTTCTTGAATTCTTTCCAACCTTTTAACTAGCAGGGTCCATAGGATGTGTCTACATTTTCCTCTGTATAATGAAGTAGCAAAGGGTAGGCTGCACATGTGTCACTTTCGCTCATAGGATCTGGAGGTTGGGGGTGGGGAGAGAGAAAGGAAGGGGGCAGAAAACAAAACTGGTCAGTAGCATTCTAACACATAGGGATGCAGTAGAATTTATTATGGATTTTTTTCTCCCACTTTCACATACTAAATCCAGCCCATTTTAAAACTCAATTTTTCACTGTACAAAATTTTGTTCTGTTCTATTAAGTTTTTGGCGTGATCCTGCTGTTGGCTAGATAGACAGTTGAACACAGTCCTGAGTCCATTTACATTATTTCTTTCCAACATTCTGTTCAGTTTGAAATAACAGAAAAATAATAATTATGAGATGATATTCCAAGAATGTATTATACACTCTTAATGTTAACATCATATCTTCAACAATGGTAAGGATGTTTTTAAAAAAGAAACTTAATATAACTAAGCAAGTAAAAATGATGCTTTAAGATTTTTCTTTGTTTTGTGGAGGGTATGGAGAAAAATAGCCACCTGTTGATAATCACCTTCTTTAGACAATAATATTGCTTCAGGAAAACACCTTTATTCATGTCAAATGCATGAATAATCAGGAGCTGATGGCTCCCATTTTGACTTTAAAGGAATTTAATCAGGGATATGTTTCAGCTCCTTTATTTTTCAACTTTTACATAAATGACATTCTACAAATTTTCATCAAATATGAATCCATTCCCCACTCTGATTTTGCTCTTTTCTTTTCTCTATATGCTGATATATTGGTATCTTCACTTTGGCCCAGTCAAGTTTCAGCACAGCTTATTTGTATTAGTACCATAGTGTTATCTGGTAATCTTACAAAATGGTCTCAAAAGGCTACAAATGCAATCAAATGTTCAAACCGTAACAGCAATACTATGCTGGAAAAACAATTAAACTATTTCAAATCAAAATATTAAACATCATGTAGTATGGCACACACTACTGTACCTCTAGGGATATAACTGCATTAGCCACAATTCTATCAAATTCTTGAGATTCCGTGTCCCTTGCTTAGCAGCAAATGAATTTTGTTATCCAGAATTTGGTTATATCTCCAGAGAAGTTTGAGACTTTGTCATTGGTTGAAACAAGTATCTGGGATGAGCTCCTGGCCTGATAATTCTGGCAGATAAATGCATTTTATATTATTTGTTTGTTTGTTTGTTTCTTTGTTTGTTTGTTTACAGAATTTATGTAGATATCAAAAGTAAGATCATGGCATCTGGCCCTCTCAATTCCTGGCAAATAGATGGGGAAAAATGGAGGTAGTGAGAGATTTTGTTTTCCTGGGCTCCAAGATCACCACAGATGGGGACTGCAGCCAAGAAATTAAAAGAAGTTTGCTCCTGGGAAGGAAAGTTATGGCAAATCTAGACAGCGTACTAAAAAGCAGAGATGTCACCCTGCCAACAAAAGTGCGTATAGCCAAGGCTATGGTTTTCCCAGTTGCAATGTATGGCTGTGAGGGCCTCTGGTGGCTCAGACTGCTAAGACAGTCTGTTATTAACACAGCTGCTTGCGATTATTGCAAGTTCAAGTCCCACCAGGCCCAAGGTTGACTCAGCCTTCCATCCTTTATAAGGTAGGTAAAATGAGGACCCAGATTGTTGGGGGCAATAAGTTGACTTTGTATATAATATACAAATGGATGAAGACTATTGCTTAACATAGTGTAAGCCGCCCTGAGTCTTTGGAGAAGGGCGGGATATAAATGCAAAAAAAAAAAAAAGTTGGACCATAAGAAAGGCTGAGCACCAAAGAATTGAGGCCTTTGAACTCTGGTGCTGAAGAAGACTCCTGTGAGTTCCTTGGACTGCAAGATGATCAAACCGGTCAGTCATAGAAGAGATCAATCCTGACTGTTCTTTAGAAGGCCAGATCCTGAAGATGAAACTCAAATATTTTGGCCACCTAATGAGAAGGAAGGATTCACTGGAGAAGAGCCTAATGCTGGGAAAGATTGAGGGCAAAAGAAGAAGAAGGAGACGACAGAGAATGAGGTGGCTGGATGGAGTCACCGAAGCAGTAGGTGTGAGCTTAAATGGCTTAAATGGAATGGAGGATGGTGGAGAACAGGAAGGCCTCAAGGACTGTTGTCCATGGGGTCCTGATGGGTCAGACATGACTTTGCAACTAACAACAACAACAACAATATAGCTATCTGTCTCAATGATTCTATATGGCTCACAGCAATTTATAAAACATAGCTAAAAACAAAGTACCCTTCCCGTAGGCACCATGCTAAAAACATCCTCACAGTTCAATCCTCACCTAGGTCCAATGCTGGGGAGGGGGCTGTTATGTCTTTACTGCCCACCAGAAGGTTAAAATGGTAGGAATTCCTCTGATCTCAGGTGGGAGGCTGTTCCAAAGGCCTGAAATGGTCACCACTTCTTCTTGGAAGGTGTGAATAGCTTTTGATTTGGTTCACCCAGATCCTTAACCATGCTCTACATATGTTAGGTCCAGAAAAAGGCATGATCAAGGCTTAGCAGAGAATCTTTGATTCAGTTCTACCAACTGATAGATCTTAATCCTTATGAGACTGCTATATTAGCAATGTTTAGGTCATTCTTAAAAGCCTTTCTAACATCTTCTATTCTCCACACAGAACAGTCACTCTGGTGACCTCAAACAGTCTAATACATTGACGGAGGTTTGATTCAACAATGTTTTTCAGGAGGATGCTATATGCTCAGATAAAGAGGTTATTTTGTTGAGCTGCCATCTATACATTATTCATTTTATGTATTCAATTTATGCTTATATATGATATAAGCATAAATTGAATACATTATGTAATACGTACTCAACAAATAAATAAAAATAAAATACTGTGACTTGTCCCCTCTCCCTTATCAGCACATAATGTGCTTCTCTCATTAAGAGCTCATTCAGTGGAATTTCAACAAAAGTTGGTGGATTTTGTGCCATTGCAACTGCTATCATAGGATGGTTCTGAAAAGAACACCTTCTGTTATATACCTCAGTTCATGAAGTCTGATTGTTTCTTTTACTATTCTACCCATTATGAAATTGTTTTCATATAATCTGTATTAGATTTTACACTGACTGCTTACAATATGACTATACAATCGATCAGCAAATCAATCAATGTCAATACTGAACTTGATAAGTGGCAACTAACATGGAGAATTCATAAAATGTATTTTTCTATTTAGGTTAAAATAGAATAATAATACATTTAACCAAATTGCACCTTTATACTATCCAGACTCACTCGCTAAGCAGCTTCTTTCTGCTGTCTAGGGATTTGGCTAACCAGGGAACTGAGCTGATCATTAGATGTAATAAGTGTAACAAGAACTGGAATTTCACCAGTCACTATTGATACTATCTTTGCCTTCTTTTGCTAGAGTCATTTTATTTCTATTTGCAGGTCTTTGTATTTTATGATTTTCTTCTTCTCCTTGGTTGTCTGATCAGACACCGTAATATCCAGACTTTTTTGTCTTTCATATTAACAATTGTTGGTTTGAATATGGTGCAGGCAGCAGATGCTTGTTTGTTTGAATTCTAAAGTCCCGGAGCACTTCTTCATTTTAGCTTCTTTATTTTCTATTACTTTGTCTACCTCCCTCCAATTCTCACTTGTAGGTAAATAATATTTTTTGCAGGTCTTCCAATGCATCATGTGGTCATGCCTTTGTTTGAAGTCAGTCTTTATGATCTTCTTCCAGGAGATAATTACTGTAGGTGGTTCACTTTTTAACAGCTTTTTTTTAAATTAGTTGTTAATTAATTTTATTAATAATAAAAAGCAAGGCTTCAATTTCTTTGCCCTGCATAGATACCTTTGCAGTTCTTCCAATTCTACTTCTTTGAATAATTTATTTTGTATTATAAATCACCATTGATCAACTAGTCTCTGTTTTGTTATTTCTGGATTTGGATGTTGTTCTTTCCAGAACTGATGCATTCTTTTCTGCTATCCTCTTCTTATGGACTTGATTTATATTAATAGATCATCATTTCTTTCTTTTTAGTTTGTATATCTGTGATGTTTTTAGTTTTTATATCTGTGACTTTTTTTCAGCAGTTCTGCACTGCTGATCCTGGTTGCTCAGCCAACAGTCCTTAGTCACCAGATATTCAGGTGTCCCACAGTTAGTAAGGTGCTTGTAAACCCAGGCAATGACCAATGACCAATACAGTATAGATTTCCTTAAATTCTCACCATATTATTTATGGAAAAGATGCTCTTGCTCTGGCTTCTCTGACCTGACCTCTCTGGTACAGCTTTCATCTTCCTCCGAGCACACAAGTGCCAAAACCACATCAAGGTAATGCCTCAGTAGAAGATGATGATGATGATTTACTTTATTCATTAAACATGAAACTCAATCACCTGAACATTCAAAAAGGCATCACAAATGCCATTAACTAGTGCTAATGGTTGATACAGGTTCCTGCCAGCATCCTAGGTATCAACAAAGTACCTTCTTAAGATGTACGATGTTCCAAGCAGCACCGTTTTTTGCAGTTCTGCTGGTGTTATTGTAGGAAGCTGCAATTTGTTGATGTATCTTATAAAATTCTTGGACATGGTACCAAGTACCTTCTTAAGATGTACGATGTTCCAAGCAGCACCGTTTTTTGCAGTTCTGCTGGTGTTATTGTAGGAAGCTGCAATTTGTTGATGTATCTTATAAAATTCTTGGACATGGTACCAAGTACCCTGATGACAATGGGTATCACTGTTACATGTTTCATTCATAGCTGGGTAGTTTCGATGGCCAGGTCGCAATATTTCATGATTTTTTCCAGTTCTTTTTCTTTGACTTTGGCATCTCCTGGTACTGTGATGTCAATAAATTGTACATTTTGGTTTTTGACAACTGTGATATCTGGTGTATTATGTTCCTAGTGACGATCCGTCTGTATTCGAAAGTCCCACAAGACCTTCACCTTCTCATTTTTTATAACTTTTCCACTTTATGTTCCCATGACTTTTTGGAAACAGGCAAGTTGTATTTTTTACATAATGACCCGTGGATTAATTTAGCAACTCGGTCTTGTCTAGCTTTGTAATCAGTTTGTGGGATTTTGCTGCATTCACATATTAAATGTAATTATTATTAATAATGGAAGCTGTACGGGTCTGGATGGGGAGAAACAGACTCAAGCTCAATCCCTCCAAGACGGAGTGGCTGTGGATGCCGGCACCCCGGTACAGTCAGCTGCAGCCGCAGCTGGCTGTGGGGGGCGAGTTATTGGCCCCAACGGAGAGGGTGCACAACTTGGGTGTCCTCTTGGATGGGCGACTGTCGTTTGACGATCATTTGGCGGCCGTCTCCAAGAGGGCCTTCCACCAAGTGCGCTTGGTGCGCCAGTTGCGCCCCTTTCTTGACCGGGATGCCTTATGCACGGTCACTCATGCCCTTGTCACTTCCCGCTTGGACTATTGCAATGCTCTCTACATGGGGCTGCCCTTGAAGTGCACCCGGAGGATGCAGCTAGTCCAGAATGCAGCTGCGCGGGTAATAGTGGGGGCAACTCGTTGCTCCCATGTAACACCAATCCTGCGCAGCTTGCACTGGCTTCCTGTGGTCTTTCGGGTGCGCTTCAAGATTTTGGTTACCACCTTTAAAGCGCTTCATGGCTTAGGACCCGGGTACTTACGGGACCGCCTGCTGTTACCTTGTGCCTCCCACCGACCCGTACGCTCACACAGAGAGGGCCTTCTCAGGGTGCCGTCCGCCAAGCAATGTCAGCTGGTGGCCCCCAGGGGAAGGGCCTTCTCTGTTGGAGCTCCTACGCTCTGGAATGAACTTCCTCCCGGTTTACGTCAATTGCCTGATCTTCGGACCTTTCGGCGTGAGCTGAAAATGCACCTATTTATTCAAGCGGGACTGGATTGAAATTTTATTGGGGTATTTATGTTTTAAGATTTTATATGGTTTTAAAATTTCGGCCACATTATAATATTTCTTTTTAACTTCTTTTTAATGTTTATATATTGAATTTTTACTTGGCTGTACACCGCCCTGAGTCCTCCGGGAGAAGGGCGGTATAAAAATCGAAATAAATAAATAAATAAAATAAATAAATTATTATTATCATCATCATCATCATCATCATCATCATCATTATTAAATATTCTGTAATTCAAACTGTCAGTTTAGAATGAGTGATAATGACAAAAATGTTAACTATTTTTAACCAATGTTATTCAAAAGTAATAAAATTGATGATCTTTAATATCATGGTTGACAGATTCTGTCTATGGAGCTCACAGCTACTGTGGCATATGAAGGAGAAAATAATCTGCTCAGAATGTACTGACTTAGAATCCCCAATGAGATAATAAAAATAAAGTGACACCCGTGATGGAATAGTCTTTCTATGTATGTTACATGCACAGATTAACAATTGGTACAATTCAGAGAGAAAGTGTAACTAAAAAGGAAAGAACAAGAAGAGAGGTTCTATCAAATATAATTATACCAGATTGAATAAGCATTAAAAGAACACCCCTAAGACACAGCCATCTATCTAAATTGTCCTGTGGTACATGCACAGTCTTTTTCTTATAGAAGGGACAACAGAAATGAGGTACTAAATCTACTTTGATTATTCAATGTAATACAGTTGTAATGTAGGCTATGTTAGCATAGATATGTAGAAGCCTCCTTTAGGCATTCAAATGTAACAAATAGGAAGCCGAATAATAAATTTGTAAGCACTGTTGGATTGGAAAATACAGTAATTTTTTATGCTAATGGACTGCCTAACTTGGCAATATATTAGCTTTATAAACAGTCACAAAGCATCACATTCCAAGTCAGCAATCCTGTTCCTAAAAAGTCTCTTAAAGAAGCGGAGTCAATTACAAGAAATGAAATGTATGTTTTTAATATAAATTTGTCCCATGAGGAACAACAACAACAACAACAACAGCTGGCTTTTGCTATGTCCCTGGAAGAGCCTTTTTGAGTGTGGTGTATGCACACATATTCACATGGGAATACACGCATGCAAGCAACAGTTTACCCCTCTTTAAATCATACAGACATGCCTTTCATTACCCTATAACTTTCTTTATTCTGCTTCTAATTAGTTCATAGCCTATTCAGAAATTATGCTTCATATTATATCTATAAACTAGCTTGCACTTGACATTGCACTCATATATTAATTTAAGCTAATTATTACTAATCACCTACCCACCCACCCACCCCAAAAAATGGCTGCATGGTCATCTTTGTGAATTTCCTGCTCAGGAGAACTGCCTTCAGAAGAAGGAAAAACAAGAACTAACTAGAATGGAAATACTGTTTATGATCAGAGAAGGGTTATTCCACACAATGAGAATTATGTGTCTGTAATTTTATGGGCCGTAACATAAAAAAGAAAGAGCTTATGTACAAAATGAGCTCTTTCTTTCAAAAATAGTGATTCCAGTGGGACCCATTCTTTTAAGAAAGATCATATAAATAGTGTACAGATGTTTGAAAAGATAATCTAACAGTTTGTAAATGGATGTTTAGAATATTCTGGCAATCTTTCTTTTTTCAACTAACTAGATTTGGAAAGAATGGCACAGACTAATGGGAATGCTCACAACTTTACAACACTGACAGATTACCATTGTTCACTCTGGTGGCATATATAGATAAATAATGGCAGATTAATGTAATAGTTAATTGTATGCCATTGGTGTATGCATCTGATGGAGTCAAAACACAAATCATGAACTGGATCAGGCAACTTTGGATTAACTCTGTGGTTTTACAAAGAGAAGCAGGATTCTAAGGGAGAATCCTAAATTGTCTCCCTGCACAGTTCAATGCTTCAGAAAACTTAATGTAATGTAACCCAATTACATATCACATGTTTCTAAATATTAAAAAAATGGAGAGAGAGTATGAAATAAAAAAACCCTGAGAATTATAAAGAGCTGGCAGATTGTATGAGGATCATTCCTGAAACAAAATGTTTTGTTTTCACTTGCAGATGCCACAGTATCTATGACATTCAACCTTTTATATGATAAAATTAGTATAATGGCAAAATTGCAATATTTTGTATGTCGTCCTGTGGCATTTTGCAGGATGTTGAGAGTGAAATTATTAAAATAAAACTTGGTAGAATTTCATATTTCATGAAATCACATTCATTCATTTATTCACTCATTCCATTTACATAAACATCATAGTGGCAACAACCTTTTGAAGAAGAAAAAAAGAAAGATTGATTCCTCCTCTAATGGGGCACACGCTTGTACATACATGTAGAGGAGATAATGCCTTGGCACCTCTGGATTCCTCAAGTGAAGATTCATAAACCATTCCATCACAAATCCCTACTGTTTCAACTTCTTATAATCTGAGGGGTGGGGTATCTCTGTGTAGGTTGCCACTAACATTTTCCTAAATTATCACAGCATCTAAAGGAAGGACTACTTGCATTTCTTTGTATCTATGTAGAACATTCCCTGATAATGATAATGAAATTCTGACAAGATTATACTAAAGCAGAGTCTGTGGTAAGGGACATTTTCCATCTAAATGTGCAAAGGTAATGTCATCATGCATTGTTTCATAACTCTAGCCTCTTGAAACACTTATATGTTTAGGCAAATATCTTCACAGGACTACTATTTGCATTCATTGTGGGAAAATCTTCTATTCAGACATTGTTTATTTCTCTAATACACTATCGTGTATAATAAAGTAACTATATAGTACCTCCAAGGAAAACCTAGAGAATAAGGTGTGGATAGTAAACGTAGAAACCTTCCCTGACTACATGAAAAGCCAACTTCATCCCCTCCTCCAAAATTACATTTATTTCCAGAACAAAATAAAATAGATCCATCCAAATGCCTATATATTCCAAAAATTATTACATAACACAGAGAAGAGAACTTGGAGAATTCTGCAAGTGACAAGAGTTGGAAAATTTCCAGTTTGAAACATAGAGTTTTAGAAATGTTGGCCCAATCATTTCCTAATAGCCTGTATAACCATAGCCAACAAGGGAGCCTCTTGTAATGTACTGAAAGTGACAAGACTTGAAAACTGTCCCATCTGAAGCATACAGCGTTCTAAATTTTAATTAGAATATGTCAATCATCGTTCTGAAAATTGCACATAAAATAAGGACTCTTCTATTGATCTGTTGAATTTTGGCAGGAGTGATGTTAGTGAAATGCCCACAAATATTATGCCATTTTGATAAAAACTGTCAGTGCTACTACAGTAGGAAAAGAATACAGTGAAATCTCAGTTGAAAGGCATCAGCTCTCAGCCAGCATCTTTTTGACTTGCTTACAAAATCAGAAGCCTTTATCCTCTTTGTCTCAGAACTGGCAGGCATGATGTGCTTGGGGCAGAGTAATACATCTCATTTGTATGGAATGCTCCCAAAATATAGGTTTTGATGTGTGTGTCTATTACAATCTGTTTCAAAACAGAATAATTGAGAAGCAAGTAAACAATTCCCAGTCATGCAAGTGAAATTAAACAAATACAACTAATAGTAATATAAAAGCAATGGAACTATAATTATTAATAAGGTATTTACTCAAATTAATATCTTTAACTCCAGCATTGCATTAATATTAGTTGCATACTACTTAATTTGCATTGTTGAAATAAGACTTAGTGAATCACCACAATTTAACAGATTTTTGAATAAAGTTAAGGAAATACTGGGTATCTCTCTTAACCTCAGCACATAGTAGGCATTTCAGGACTAAAGATGGGGATGGTCTAAGATATTGGTTTGTACAGGGAGGTAGGATCTAAAAATTATATATTAATCATTGCAGACTTGTCAGCCCAAAATGATTGTGTTTGAGAGTAATGGGAGAAAATCCAATACATGTGAAAAGCACTGGAGACAGATTTTCCACCAAATCATAACTTGGTTTGCTTGAAATTTGAACAGATATAAATATAGGGTTTGGTTTCTAATTTTTAAACCCTGGCAATGTTCTTCCCAAGTGGCTCTTGACTTTCTTTCAAAATTAATTCAGCTATTATGAATTAAAATACAGGAAGAGGAGAAGGAGGAAGGAGAAGGAGAAGAAGAAGGAGAAGGAGAAGGAGAAGGAGAAGGAAGGAGGATGGTGATGCTTTGGAGAATGAAGCCTGTGCTTTGAAAACCTGCCATATACAGAAACAACTCACTTTAAAAATAAGTATATGTAATCATATCATAATTAACAATAGACCGAATATGTAAAGACCTACTGAATTTCAAGTGATAAATATAGAAAATAGATGGAAGTAGATTCAACGACAATGAAATATCTTCTGAGATTGCTGGAATGATAGTTACCTTGGTATTTTATCAATCCCTTCAAACACTTGCATATTTAAAAACTGTTATTTTTTTTAAAAAATATTTGTTCCATATTTTAATTTCTATTTGTCTTATTGTAATTTCTAAGTTTTATAATGCAAAAAAAATCTAGTCTCATTCAGATATTGGAAAAGAGAAGAAATGCAGTGAGTGAGGCCAAGACATGAGTTGGAACTACTTTGTATAGGTACAGTAAAATAATTCACATCTGTCCTTCCGTCAACTATCCACCAATCAAGTTCCTTAGGAGAAAGCCAAGCAACTGAAAGTTTGATACAATTGGACAAGCTTTCCCCAACTTGGCTCCCTTCAAATGTATTCCGATTGCAACATTTCTACCCAGTTCAATCAATTGCTGGGAATAATTAGTGTTGCTCCAGTTCTTCTAGGAAACAATAGAGTAGTACTTTCAGTGAGCCAAAAGGTTCTAATAAACTAGTTATGGCAAAATTATTGGACAGGCAGAAAAACTGTCCAAAAAGTCTATAACCTTTCAAAAGCTTATAACGTTTTGATCTGGCATGAGGGTGGGTGCGTAGCCAAAACACTCAGATTAAGGACAAGGATTTATTATTAGAAGTGAAAGTATTTCAGAAAGGGTTTTTTTTTATATTGTTGTTTTGTTTCAAATTCTAGTCAATTTTAGGCATGCTCCACCTGAAGGTAAAGTACTTTTAATCTGAACTATTTACCAAGCCTAAATTCCCAAACTTCTTTGCCAATTATATCTGTTTCCCCTTTATATCAGAGATATGAGATGACAATTACCTTCTAATAAAGGAGGGGGGAGGGGGGGAAACTGCTTTGGTTGTCTTGATTTGTCAATTATACTGAACAACAATAAAATAAATAGAGCTGGAGATAAATGGCCTTTAACATTCTCTACCAAAATTTTGGGCAAAGAAATTTAGTGTATTATTTTTTTTAATTTCCCAAGGTTAAGGAAAATTCTCAATAATATATTAAGGACAAAACTCCCCTTGGTATTTTATTTATTTTATTTTATTTATTTTATTTGTCACAACAGTATATATAAGCATAAGCATGAAATAACTATATGAATTGAATACAATCAAAGGGAACATTAGGACAGGAACGGTAGGCATGTTGGTGGTCTTATGCACGCCCCTTACAGACCTCTTAGGAATGGGGTGAGGTCAATAGTAGACAGTTTTTGGTTGAAGCTTTGGGGATTTTGGGAAGAGACCACAGAATCAGTAGTGTGTTCCAAGTGTTAATAACTCTGTTGCAGAAGTCATATTGAAGCGGTTAACATTAAATTTAAATCTATTGTTTGCTCTTGTATTACTGCAATTGAAGCTGAAGTAGACTTCAACAGGAAGGACATTGCAATAGATGATTCTATGAGTTAAACTCAGGTCATGTCGAAGGCGGCGGAGGTATAACTGATGAAGAAGAGAGGTTTTTAGATCGCTAGAAAAAGTTACACAAAAATCACAATTAAACAAGAACATTATACTATACCAATGAAAATTCCTTTTATCTTTTGAGAGAGTGTCTAATTTAAATTTTCTTTCCTTAAAAGTACCTTTTGACCTGTCTCTCTAAACTTATATCACATTGCTTTTCTTTTTTTTTATAATCAATCCTGTCTAATCATGAAAACCATAAATCACAAGTTCATTTTTTTAAAAATTTGAGGTAAGTGTGTCATATCAGCTTGTAACTCCTTGAAGATTTTCAGGTTAAATCTCATATATGTGTTTTTGGTAACCATACAGCTGTATTTTTAGGTTTCCTTGCCTTTCAAGATAAAAAATAAAAGTTAGCAGATGGTACAAACATTCAAAGCTATGTAGATTTAAATGAAGCCGTCTGTTACTTAAGATTTTTTGACAGAATTTTAAAATAATTTCTTCCTTAAAGCTGTCTTCTGTTATGATAAAGTATTGAAACTTTAATCTAATTTTATTTGTAAATTGATGATTGTTAACTGTCATCACATAAATGTTGTTTTACTTTGCAGTATTTGAAGAGGAATATAGTTACTTATTAAAACTACTATTTCATCAACAAAAATAACTACTATAATTCACATATTACTCTGAAATCCAGTATTGGCACATTATGTTGAAGACTGATAGCACACCATCTGAAATACATGCCCTGGAATGTGAGTAGGATATATATTCCAGGAAAGTTCCAATTTAAACATATTTTAGAAGTTTCAGATGAAATTGCTAGAGGCTGAAGGTAATTGCATAGAGGCTGCAAGCTGTTTAGTTATAACAATCTCTGAAAATAATAGAAATGTTCCTTGAAAATTAGTTTGGGGCTGACAATAAAGTATTGATTAAACATATAATAATGTTAGTACTTTTCAGAAGTGGTAGGGGAGAAAAATAATACTAATGCAAAATACTGAATTGCAAAATGGCAATATGATCCCATGCAAGCTTTACTTGGAAGTAAGTAAAATTCATAGGATTTATCTTCTGATAAGAAGATAGAAAATAATTTCTGAAGGCACTATTGTATTTCCTAGTTATTGTGGCTTTGTTTTTATGTAGAAAGGAATGCAAAATGGCATCTTAAAAATTAAGGAATGTATGAAACTATTGGTATATGTTAAGAAATTGCATGTTGAAGTTGTGTGGCAGAAGGGTAAAAAAAGACAAGATGGAGATCTCATGAAACCCTTTTTAGCTGTGTCAGTCTTGGACTGCAACTCCTAAAGTAATTTATGATCATTTATTTCATGGGATTAACTATCACAAGTAATGTCATCATTGCTCAATTCCTTTGTAGTCTGATTACAACTTTGTCTTACTATCATTTTTGGAACTGTTTCTCTTTTGTCTTCTAGTATCTATGTATTCCAGTCATGCATTTATGCATGTATAGGCTCTTCCTAACCTTGTCTTTCTTTCTGAATGATGTCAGACAATTATTCACACACTCTCTCAACCTAGAGCTGAATCCTAAAATGATAAATAATTGCAGGCATTCATAACAGATACCTAAATAAAAAAATGTTTTCTTTTTTAAATTTATGTTCATTGCTCCATTTTATCATATCTGATCACAGGCTTGTAAGTAAAAGGAAATTATAATAGCTTTTCAGACCTTTATAATGGGAGAAAGAAAAACCACAGAGAGTTTGTTTGTTTGTCAACAAGTACAAGGAAACAAGTAACAGTATAAACATAGATATGGACACATGAAAAAAAAATAAAGGATATAAATAGGCAAAACATAGCCATAAACACATAGAAAGATTACATATAATTGGGAACAGTAGGACAGGGACGGTAGACACGCTGGTGGCTTATGCACGCCCCTTTAGGGACCTCTTAAGAAACGTGAAAGGTCCATGGTAGACAGTTTAAGGTAAAAGGTATGGTAATTAGAGAGACTAACAACAGGATCAGGTAGAGTGTTTCCAGACATTTACTACTCTATTGCAGAAGTCATATTTTCTACAATTAAGATTAGAGCGAATTACATTGAGTTTAAATCTATTAGTAGCTTTTGGTTATTATGGTTGAAATTAAAGTACTCATTTACAGGTAGAACGTTTTGATAAATAATCTTATGAACTAAGCATAGGTCGGAACATAGATGACGTAGTTCAAAGCTATCTAGACCTAAAATTTCAAGCCTGGTGGTATAGGGAATTTTATTTCGAGCAGAAGATTTAAGAACTCTTCTAGTAAAATATCTCTGGACCATCTCTAATGTAATGATGTCTGAAATACAGTGAGGATTCCAGGCAGGTAAGCAGTATTCAAGTTTGCAAAGATTTTATATGCCCCAGTTTGGAGAATAGCTTTACCAGAGAGAAAACTTCATAAAATTAAGTTGTGAGATCAAGATGGGTTTTAAAAATAATTACAGCATAAAGATTATTCATGAAAATAAAGTTGCTTCAATCTTTTATTTATTTTTTGATGAGCCTTATGACAGACCTGTAAGGCACTATTTAAAGAACCAACAATATAAAACCTTTCTCACTTATTTTCCATTTAATGAAACTCTGTTAAAATCAGGGGCTCTGTCATTACAGCCCCTCACTGATAGGACATTAAGTAATTCCCAGTTTCCCCTTCACACAGTACTGGCAGCTATCACTACATCTGTCTTGCATTTTGCTCCAATCTAATTCAGTTACTCTTGTGGAACTAATGCTGTAAGAATTTGCCCTATAAATAGAAATTGGAGTTTTGGTTGTGCCACTTCACTCTCCAGGAAGAAAATGAAAAGTATAATTGGAGGAGAAATGTGTTTCAGCAAATTAAAGTCAATTTCACTAGTTGTGTTTTAAAGATGAACAACAGCATAACATATTAAAACAAATACTTATAACTGTTTTCAAAATAAAGATACCTTTGTTTCAGTCTTAAAATGAGTAAGTATTTATATACTACAGCTGCAGATATAAGAACTAATTCTGGCCATATAGATAAAACAGCACACATGGAACTTCTTCTATTATAGTGACACATAAACCTTTTCAGTTAAACCTATTGGGTCTGAGGCACTTATAAAGTCAACACAGGGCCTCTGGTGGCTCAACAGACTAATGCAGTCTGTTATTAACAGCAGCTGCTTGTAATTACTGCAGGTTCAAGTCCCACCAGGCCCAAGGTTGACTCAGCCTTCCATCCTTTATAAGGTAGGTAAAATGAGGACCCAGATTGTTGGGGGCAATAAGTTGACTATTTATATAAGTTGTATATAATATACAAATGGATGAAGACTATTGCTTGACATAGTGTAAGCCGCCCTGAGTCTTCGGAGAAGGGCGGAATATAAATGCAAATAAAAAAAAAAATACTTGTGGAAGTACTTATGCAGTTCTTAATCAAGAACTGCATAAGTACAAGTACTTGAATTAACAATGTAATGAAAATATCATTGTTCCACCAGATTTATTTATTTTTTATAATAGCAGACTGAGAATTTGTCAAGACTGCAAGGATATTGAGAGATTATGAAGATTGGACAAGACATTATTTGGTAGTGGCAAGCAGGATTTTGATCCAAAAGGGTAAAAAAAAAAAAGGGTGAAAATCTGAACTATAAGAAGGTCTTATAGTCTGAATGTAGCCCCGCCCTCCTTCCGGCCCCCACCCTTTGGCTTCCATGTGTCACATTTTTGGGTTGTTCCAGGCAGCAGGGATCTGGGTGGGGGCACAGGCTGAGAAATAAAACCTCTTCGGGATGGTCTGGGGGGGGGAATCTGCCTGGCGGCTTCGGTGAACAAGGTGGGCCCCACGGTTCATGGCTTGTCCCCCCTCTAGGGGCTTTAGGTCTCCCCTCTAGGGGCTTCTGTTTGGCTTGGCTCCTGGTTGTGGAGAGGGCTTAGGTGGAGGCTCCTCACATTGCTATGATGTGATGCTCCTCACATTGCTCCTCACAATGCATTGCTATGCATTGGTGAATGATGAGTGAAGTCATCATGGTCATTGTCTGCCCCTAGCTGCCCACTGGCAGCCAGAAGGGGGACAGGCTGTGAACTGTGGGGCTCACCTTGTTCACTGAAGCCACCAAGCAGATCCCCCTCCAGACCATCCCAAAGGGGCTCTTCCTTCAGGCTGTGCCCTGACTCTCCCCGCAGAGCATGCAAGGAAATTCTTCGGGGAAAGGGAGTATTCCCTGCAGATCACAGAAGCATCCCAATAAGTTTTCCAGAAAAGAACTTCTCAGTAATCGACAACCTCTTTCCCAGCTGAGTCTCTGAGGCACCTCTCACTTGCAGGAGGAGGAAGAGGGTGGCGTAAAATAGTGCCACCTTAAATGCTGGTAGGCAGAGGCAGAATTCTTTCTTTCTTGTTTTCCTCCCCAAAAATTAAGGTGCACCTTATACTCCAAAAATATGGTATTGAATGCTTGAAAATTGACATATCAGAGATTAAGAAAGAGGAAATTCTTGTAAAATATACTTAACTGAAAAAGAACCCAAGTGCAAATAGATTAATTTATTACCTTGATAGAATCCTTACTAGAGACAGGGAAGTGGATGGAGACATTTTAATATGTGTAAATGCTGGTAGGGAGGTAATTGGTTATATCTGGTCTACTGCAAGTAATCAATGTTTGATGAAATAAGTGAAAGTCACTGTTTATAGAATCATCCTTCTGCTCACTTTGTTATATGAGATAGATGCATGTGTCAGAATAAACATAAAAGTAAATTGAATGCAATGGGAAAGGGTTACTCAAGTATGTATCTTAGAGAAAAAATGGGTTCAAGAATGGATGATGAATGAATAAAACAGGATTGAATTTATAGTGAATGGCCAGTATGAAAGATAGTAATCAAATCAATCTCTATTACAGCCTAGCACAGAAAGAAATTGTACTGAAGTGGTTTGGTCGTATAGAGAAAAGGAAGGAGAACTGAATTGCAAAACAAATCTATTAAGGAAGACTGAAGGTTTAGAGGAAGAAGACTGGGTTAGGATTGTTAAGGATAAAAAATAAAAGCCAATATATGAGTTAATGTGGTGAAATAAAAATTTATTTGCAAAAATTAAAATATTCATTGGATTTTAGTGAATTTTTGGTGGTAAACATATCCAATTATATATCCTTTTTGTTTTAAGTCCTGCTTTTAATTTTTCGCTTTCTATTTTTTTGTCTTATCTCCATACCAGAACTTTAATACTTATTGCAAAGGAAGGAAGGAAGGAAGGACATTAAGTGGGCAACCTAGATCTCTGTCAATCTTGGGTTTGATTTAGATCGTAATTCCTAAAGATCTAACTTTATTGAATAAGGAGGCCACTTGTGCTAAATTGAAAGGAAATCAAAGTAAAAAACCAGCCCAAACCACCATCCTCCACAACCCTGACTTGTCTTTATTGCACAATCCCTTTCTTGTCCATTCTCACACTGTAGTATAGAAGAAAAGAATTTCTGTTTGTGGAAAAAATGACAATAAATTTAATTTGGAAGTTTGAAAGAAAGGTATACCATACTGTAGATACAGGTGGTAAAATGTATCGTAAGCTGAAATGGAAGTAACATTTAGAAAAGAAAATGTAACAAGTTAGTATAAGATCACTAATTTGTCATGATTAATGTTTAATGTGCATATGGTAATTTAGATGCATGTGTAGAAGATCAAATGAATTGGCAGACTTTTAACCCATAAAATGATCCTCAAATATACACTTAGTATTCACATTCTGAGATACAAAATTTCAGGATTCTAAATTGGTGTTTATGCATATTAGTGTGAATCTATTTAAAACAATACTTTATCAGCAAATGTCAATCTTAAAAACAAAACAAAATTTGCATTTCAAGCTGATCTAGCTGGATACATTGTTGATACTGGATTAGTAGACAATCAGAAAACTTAATTAAGTACCCTTTTCATTTCAAAGATTATGATTGATTTGACTGAGCAAAATATGGCAAAGTAAAATGTCAGAAAATAGCAAGTTGGATATGATAATCTTTTTCTGAAAATGCAATAAAAATAAATTAAGAACAATGTTGGTGGTTTTGTTAGGCCTAAGAAACTGATGCAAAGCTGCTAGAAAATAAAACAATAAAAAACTGCCCCAGAATTACTAAAGCAATAAGAAATAGTTATCTAACATGGAGTGCTACTGGGATTGGAGTTTGGTGTCAAAAAAAGTTTGCATTACAGCTGTAACTGATCTTTCTCTGCATGTTAGGCTGTTTAGAAAAAGCTGTATGTACAGCAGAGCTTCCATGTACAACAACTAACCTTCATGTATAACAACTAAACCAGTGGTGAAATGTAAAATTTGTTACTGCCGGTTCTGTGGGGGTAGCTTGATGGGGTAATGTGACTGGGTGGGCATGGCCAATTTTTTTTTACTTTTAAAGGCAGTTTTTCTACAATCTCTTTGGCTGAAGAGGCGGTAAAAATGCTTTTAAAAGGCTCTGATGATCCCAGCTGAGCCATGTGACTATCAGAGAATTTTTTTTTTGGACAGTAAAAAAAAAAACTCTGATGATTGCGTAGCTCAGCTGGGCATGTGGGGGGGGGCAGGGATTTTTGCTACCAGTTCTCCAAACCACCCGCCGCCATTGCTACTGGATCAGGCGATCCGGTCCAAACCAGGAGCATTTCATCCCTGAACTAAACCCAAAAATAGCTGAATACATGCATTATCCATGGAGACTGAAATATTTCCCAACACTGTGCAAAAAAGAAAACAAAAAGAAAACAAAACGAGAAGCAAATTCAGTAACAATTTCAGAAATATAATGATGCAGAGTTATTCAAGATATGATCTAAATAAGTTTTCCTTTCTTTTGTTGTATTATTTCCAATAGATTTCAATCATTCTGGCTTCCCACATACATTTAAACCTCAACATAAACATTGTGTAAGAATTTGTTCTGTAGGATTTCTTAGTTCAGAACGGGTCATGATGGATAAAGAAATCAAGAATACTATTGGTGTTTTAAAAATTATAATAAAAAGATATTATAAAACACTTTGAGAATAAGAAAAGAAAAACAGGACAAGAAATAATTTGGAGATCAGATTATAGAATTTGAATAACTTTTCAATGGTTCCATGTGTAACCTAACAATTAGATTCAATAATTTATTTTAATATTTTTGTGGTATAGTTTTTTTCTTTCATCAACATGTATTTGAAGTACATGTTGAAATGTAGGGTTGTTTAAATCTCTGATTCACAGAATTGAGACAAAGGTAATTACCATATTTTTCAGAGTATAAGATGCACTTTTCCTTCCCAAAAAAGAGAGTGAAAATCTGGGTGCATGTTATACTCCGAATGTAGCCCTGCCCAGCTTCTCATACTGAGATTTCAGAGGCTAAAAAAGCATCAGAAACTAAGCTTCAGAAAAGAAGCCCCCAAACAGAGCTTCAAAGGCTTTTTTTCTAAAGCTCTGTTTCGGAGGCTTTCAGAGGCAGAAAAAAAGAAAGAAAGACACAGAGCTCACAAACAAGGAACCTGTTGCTAAAATTCACCCCTGGGAACAGCTGATTGGAGGTATTCTGGGAGGCCGATCTACTTGCCAATCAGCATTTTTCTTATTTTCCTTCCCAAAAACTAAGATGCATCTTATACTCTGGTGCATCTTATACTCCAAAAAATACGGTAAATAGATTCAAATTTATGTCAAAGTATAATATCACATCTGAAGATCTAATTGAATGTTCAGTCAGAGTGGATAAGCTATTTTTAATCAGTTCCTCAAAACAAATAAAATTAATTGATTTTTGCAATCAGGATGAATCACTGTATGGTTTAAACTGATGATCCAAATTGAAACAGATTTAATTCACACAAACTAATATACTATTCTACACAGTCCAACCCTTATATTTCATGGTTCAGCTGTTGATAATTTGTGGGGTTTCTTCTAGCAATCTCCGGACGTTTAAATCTTACTGGTTTTAATTCTAAATAGACAACTATTTGATCTAAAACCAGTTTTATCAAAAAGGAAGTGTTTTACTGTGGGAAGAATACTTCCATCTTGATATCATTTCTGTTCCCACAAGAAAAAAAGTAACAATTCTCATATTCTCACTCTGTCATTACATCAAGAAGATTAAAAACATAACCACATGGCAGTATGAAATAAAAAATGATACAATTGTTTGTAAAAACCTTGAAAAAAACTTAAGCAGTGCTTCCATATAATTTTGCCTAGCCATTAAAATTAATATGAAGGAAATCAAATGTGCTGCAGAGTATAATATTGATTCTACATCATCTTTATTCAAGATTTTCTTAGGTGACAGTAGAATATTGCAATTTATTATATAGGAAAGCTACATAAGTGCAGTCCAAATTAAATCAGCTAGGATTAGTATACCAGATGATATAACTGGAAATGTTCCAACATTAATGGAAGAATCTACAATGTTTACTGAAATATTTGTATTTTTTCCTAGCTACATAGTGTGAGTATTTATTTGTGAACAGATGGTAAATTACAAACAGTACTAATTGTATTCTGCTCTCTTTGCTGTGATTCCTTGATCCAAGATGTATTAACCAATGTAATGTCCTCTTTATGCAAGTCTGATGGATTATTTTTTGATCACATCTATTTTCATTTTTTTCATGTTATAAATATGTTTGTCTGAAATATCTGATGGGATATTTGTGGCAAAAATCATACTGAATCTTTGAAATAGTTGATTCTGCTACTTTATGAGTTTAGATAGATTATTCAAACAACACTAGATTTAGTGATTTTAAAAGTATGTAAGGAGGTAACTCTATGTGGCTATCAGTGTATCTAGTTAGCTATATGAAACATTTGAATCGGGGTCATAGTCTTGGGCAGATCACATGGTTCTCAATATGGAGCATACTTCAATCCTTAATAAGTATTGATCTACCTGTAAGGCATTATACAAGGAAATGGTATTTCTATATAGTCACAAATACATACACACAAAATAATTTCAAAATCACTGAATTAAGTCTAACTTTTATCAGTCAGATCAGCATAATGACTATGTTAAAAAGGATAGGTATGTGAAAGCATTATAGGCCTCAGATTTTCTTATGAAGGCCAATGAAATCTTTTTCATAATGCTATGGCAATTAATTATGGGAAGTAACAAACATGTCTAGCTTCTCTTGGTCCTCTACAGTACGTGCTCCTCCAGCCAATGGAAGGAAGGAAGGAAGGAAGGAAAGGGTGTGAAAAATGCCACATCTCATGATCCTTGGATTTTTGTAACCTGGATAGGGTATGATAGCCAACTTGAAAACAGATATGGTATGATATTCATCATGAAGAATGCTGAATAACACAACCTTCAGTTTCTAATTTATTTTCACCATTCAAAATACTTAGATGTATGAAATATACTCAAATCTTCCTTGATTATATCCCTTAGGTTTTAAAGTTTGCCTTAATTGGAAAAGAAAAAATACTGTTAAGGAAACACTTTGATTTTCTATCTCTACATGGATTTGAAAAAAATATGGTAGAATGTAACCTGTTTACATTCTACCATAGCATTAACTCCAAAATGCTAACTCGAAAACCATTCCAAGCATCCAAATGCCGTAGAAATCCCAGCAAGCAAGAGTACAGCTGTTATGCCTTAACATGTGCATATGTGTAATATAATATTAACATTTACTTAATTGACCTTGTAGCACTTATGCAGCTGCAACCAAGCAATAGGGATTGTCATGTACTTATGTTAGAGATTACAAATGAATAACCAGGTTGAATTGTCAGTCTATTCTGGCCAGGAATCCTGTTGTGACCTAGGCTTCCTGAGTCATTAAAACACACAAGTAGTCCCAAAAACTAGCTGTACAGCAACAGCTGTAAATTACGTTCATTCACAGCTGAGTCCCAATTAGTTGCAAAAAGTCCTTCGGGAGAAGTCTTTTGGGATAATCACCAACCTTTATCTCCCTTGACACTCTGCCAAAGTCCTACATGGCAAAGGCACACAGATTCCATAATCAAACAGGCTGACTGGGAACAAAATTAACAACATTGCTTTCTTGCAAAGTGCCCACGTACTTTTGCTCCTGTTTTAAGCCTTATGGGTGGGGCCAATCATCTCCAGGCCTTACTCCCAAGTTGTCCCTTTTGTTTTAATTGTTTGTGCATTCTGGCAGCTCTGCACATGTGTGCACTAGGAACAGGCTCCTCCTGTTCCTCTGCCTCTCTGCTGTCCAAATCTGGAGGCTCTGGCGTCCACGCATCACTCCCAGATGGCTCTGGCCCCATCTCTGCCTCCGACCAGAGCCCTCGTCCGGGCCTTCCTCAGACTCCAGAACTGGCCCATGTTCCTCCCCAACCTCCTCACTGTCCGACTCTGCTGCCAGCTCCGCAGGCTGCTGGCGACCACAACAAATCCCTGCAGTCCAAAGAATAGGATGTCATCTTCATTTTAAAACTTCAGAATGGTTTGTCATTTAGATAATTGGTATGCAAGAAAAACTGTAACTGTTTTAACAATTGTCGTGGTCTTAGATCTGCCTTCGTTTAGCCATTTTAATGTTCAGCTTCCTTTTAATCAGGTGAATTTTTAAAATAAATGTTAATCCAGAGCATGCAGGGTGACTATTTTTAACAGGTTAAAAATTTTCCTTTCCCATCTCCTGGCAGCACTAATTGCTGTAACCCCAAAAGAAAAAAAAATCCCCATAGTGACCGTCCTATCCCATATATAAATACTGGGCTTTTTGATCTCTATACAAAAATGAGTTACATGTAATTAGTGCTGCAGAGGAAAAGTAAAAGATATATCACAAATGCTTCTGTGTGTCTCAATATTTTTTTTAAAGATCAATATTTTAAAAGACAATCCAACTGAAACCCGTGAGACCTCCAAGTAAATAGCACTGGAAATCTATTTAAACATCACAGATCCATATATTTATGAGAAAAGTAAACTGAAATATTATTTATCTAGCATACTAAAACAGGTAGCTCACCTAAACATAATGAATTAAACTATATTTTAGAGGAAATGCACAATCATGTAATTCCTTTAAAAAAGGTTAGGGATTATTTTGGGATAGTGCATAGGGGATTTGTATTGCTGGAGAATGGGATCAAAGCCACCACTTGGCCAAACCAGAGTAATGTTAGCAGAATAGATAGTGTCTGGAATTAAAATGAATTTCAGCTAGCCTTGACAAGTTATAGGAGCCACACGTGCCCTAAAAGATGCCAATGTGAAACCCCAAAATTCTACTTATATTGTCAAGAACTTCCATGAACATTTACTTGAGCAAGATGGTGTCACACACTGCACAATTATCATAGATAATTTTAATGGGGCGTTATTAAATAAACTGAAGTGGCTTATTAAATAAACAACTTGGGCTAAGAAACATTCTAAAATGTGAATCAATGTTAAAAACATAACAGCTGGGTTTATAATTGTTGTTGTTGTTAGTTGCGATGTCATGTCCGACCCATCGCGACACCATGGATAATGTTCCTGCAGGCCTTCCTATCCTCTTCCATCCTCTGGAGTCCATTTAAGCTCATGCCTACTGATTCAGTGACTCTATCCAGCCACCTCATTCTCTATCGTCCCCTTCTTCTTTTGCCCTCAATCTTTCCCAGCATTAGGCTCTTCTCCAGTGAGTCCTTCCTTCTCATTAGGTGGCCAAAGTATTTCAGTTTCATCTTCAGGATCTGGCCTTCTAAGAAGCAGTCAGGGTTGATCTCCTCTAGGACTGACTTGTTTATTCGCCTTGCAGTCCAAGGAACTCACAGGAATCTTCTCCAACACCAGAGTTCAAAGGCCTCAATTCTTTGGTGCTCAGCCTTTCTTATGGTCCAACTTTCACAGCCATACATTGCAACTGGGAAGACCATAGCCTTGACTATACACACTTTTGTTGGCAGGGTGATGTCTCTGCTTTTTAGTATGCTGCCTAGATTTGCCATAGCTTTCCTCCCCAGGAACAAGCATCTTTTAATTTCTTGGCTGCAGTCCCCATCTGTGGTGATCTTGGAGCCCAGGAAAATAACATTTGTCACTACCTCCATTTCTTCCCCATCTTTTTGGCAGGAATTGAGAGGGCCGGATGCCATGATCTTAGTTTTCTTAATGTTGAGTTTCAAGCCAACTTTTGCACTCTCCTTCTTCACCCGCATCAAGAGGCTTTTTAGTTCCTCTTTGTTTTCTGCCATTAGAGTGGAATCATCTGCATATCTGAGGTTGTTGATATTTCTCCTGGCAATCTTAATTCCAATTTTTGATTCATCCAGCCCTGCCTTTCTCATGATGCGCTCTGCATATAAGTTAAATAGGCAGGGCGATAGTATACAGCCTTGCCAGACTCCTTTCCCATTTTGAACAAATCAGTGGTTCTGTGTCCAGTTCTAAGTGTTGCTTCTTGACTCGCATACAGGTTTCTCAAGAGACAAAAAAGATGGTCTGGTATGCACATCTCTTTAAGAACTTACCACAATTTGTTGTGATCCACACAATCAAAGGCTTTAGCATAGTCAATGAAGCAGAAGTAGATGTTTTTCTGGAACTCCCTAGCTTTCTCCATGATCCAGCATATGTTGGCAATTTTATTTTATTTTATTTTGTCACAACAATATACACAAGCATCAACATAAAATAACTACATATCATATAAGCATATATATGAGCAAAAGTATGCAATAACTATATTAATTTGATATAATGAAAGAAAACAATACTGGACAGGAACGGTAGGCACTTTTGTGCTCTTATGCATGTCCCTTATAGTCCTTTTAGTAATGGGGTAAGGTCAATAGTAGACAGTTTTTGGTTAAAGCTTTTGGGGTTTTGAGAAGAGACCACAGAGTCAGGTAGTGTGTTCCAAGTGTTAATAACTCTGTTGCAGAAATCATATTTTCTGCAATCAAGATTGAAGCGGTTAACAGTAAGTTTAAATCTATTGTTTGCTCTTGTATTACTGCAATTGAAGCTGAAGTAGTCTTCAACAGGAAGGACATTGCAATAGATGATTCTATGAGTTAAGCACAGGTCTTGTCGGAGTCGGCGGAGTTCTAATTTGATCTCTAGTTCCTCTGCCTCTTTTTTTTTTATTTATTTACATTTATATCCCGCCCTTCTCCGAAGACTCAGGGCGGCTTACATTGTGTAAGGCAATATCTCATCCTATTTGTATATTTATATACAAAGTCAACTTATTGCCCCCCCCAACAATCTGGGTCCTCATTTTACCTACCTTATAAAGGATGGAAGGCTGAGTCAATCTTGGGCCTGGTGGGACTCGAGCCTGCAGTAATTGCAAGCAGCTGTGTTTAATAACAGGCTGTCTTACAGCCTGAGCCACCCACGGCTCTTTGAAATCCTGCCTGTACTTCTGGTAGTTTCGATCCACATACTGCTGGAGCTTAGCTTGTAGGATTTTAAGCATAACCTTACTAGCATGTGAAATGAGTGCAATGGTGCAATAGTTTGAACATTCTTTGGCATTGCGTGTATTGAGTATAGCACTTTTATTGCATCATCTTTTAAGATTTTGAATAGCTCAGCTGGAATATTGTCTCCTCCACTAGCTTTGTTGTTGCTCAGATTTCCTAAGGCCCATTTGACTTCACATTCTAGGATGTCTGGCTCAAGGTCAGTGACCACCCCATCATGGTTATCAGGGATGTTAAGCTCGTTCTTGTATAGTTCTTCTGTGTAATTTTGCCACCTCTTCTTAATTTCTTCTGCCTCTGTTAGGTCCCTGCCACTTTGGTCCTTTATCATGCCCATCTTTGCATGAAATGTTCCCTTCATATCTCCAATTTTCTTGAAGAGATCTCTGGTCCTCCCTATTCTGTTGTTTTCTTCTATTTCTTTTCACTGTTCATTTAAGAATGTATTCTTATCTCTTCTAGCTATCCTCTGGAATTCTGCATTCAGCTGGGTGTATCTTTCTCTTTCTCCCTTGCCTTTCACTTCCCTTCTTTCTTCAGCTATTTGCAAAGCTTCCTCAGACAGCCATTTTGCTTTCTTGCCTTTCTTTTTCTTTGGAATGGTTTTAGTTGCTACCTCTTGTACAATATTGTGAGCCTCCATCCATAGTTCTTCAGGCACTCTGTCTATAAGATCTAAATCCTTAAATCTATTTGTCACTTCTACTGTATATTCATCAGGGATATGATTTAGTTCGTACCTGAGTGGCCTGGGCTTTTCCCTACTTTCTTCAATTTAAGCCTACATTTTGCAAAGAGAAGCTCATGATCTAAGCCAAGACAGCTTCTGGTCTTGTTTTTACTGACTGTATAGAGCTTCTCCATCTTTGGCTGCAGAACACATAGTCAATATGATTTCTGTGTTGACCATCTGGTGATATCCATATGTAGAGTCGTCTCTTGGGTTGTTGGAAAAGAGTGTTTGCAATGACCATCATATTATCTTGACAGAATTTTATCAGCCTGTGCCCTGCTTCATTTTGTACTCCAAGGCCAAACTTGCCTGTTATTCTGATTATCTTTTGGGTTCCTACTTTAGTATTCCAATCCCCCATGATGAGAAGGACATCATTTTTTGGTGTTAATTCTATAAGGTGCTGTAGGGCTTCATAGAACCAGTCAATTTCATCCTCTTCAGCACCAGTGGTTGGACTACTGTGATATTGAATGGTTTGCCTTGGATTCGAACTGAGATCATTCTGTCATTTTGGGGATTGTATCCCAGTACTGCTTTTCCTACTCTTTTATTGATTATGAAGGCTACTCCATTTCTTCTGAGGGATTCTTGCCCACAGTAGTATACCTGATGGTCATCTGAATTAAATTCACCCATTCCTGTCCATTTTAGTTCGCTGGTTCCTAAGATGTTGATGTTTAATCTTGTCATCTCTTGTTTGACCACGTCTAGCTTATCTTGATTCATGGATTTTACATTTCAGGTTCCTATGGAGAAAAAATCTTTACAGCATCAGACTTTCCTTTCACCACCAGATACATCCACAGATGAGCATCCTTTCGGCTTTAGTCCAGTCGCTTCATTCTTTCTGGTGCTACTAGTACTGGCCCTCTGCTCTTCCCCAGTAACATAGTGAACACCTTCTGACCTGAGGGGCTCATCTTCCAGCATCATATCTTTTTTCCCTTTTTGTACTGTCCATGGGGTTTTCATGGGAAAGATACTGGAGTTGCCATTTCCTTCTCCAGTGGATCATGTTTTGTCAGAACTCTCTGCTATGACCTGTCCGTCTTGGGTGTCCCTGCATGCGTAGCTCATAGCTTCATTGAGCTACACAAGCCCCTTCACCCAGACAAGGCAGTAATCCATGAAAGGGATGTATAATATAATGTAGTATAGTATAGTATAGTATAGTATAGTATAGTATAGTATAGTATAGTATAGTATAGTATAGTATAGTATAGTATAGTATAGTATAGTATAGTATAGTATAGTATAGTATAGTATAGTATAGTATAGTATAATATAATATAATATCAGGGGTTTATAATACACTAAACCAAAAGAACAGAAATACATTACAGCTTGATGTGATATGTGAACTTAGCTGATTGAATGCCTCTAGTCTAGTTAGTACTGATATTCTGTTACTGATTCTTTAATTTAGTTTATACTGCAACATATATTCCTTTGAGTTGACCACATATCTCCTTTGGTTAGGTCTTGCAGGCAGGCAGGCAGAAAAGAAGGAAGATATTTTATATGCAGCTCAAGACAATTGTGCTTCATTCAATGTGGCCCAGGCAATCCAAAAGGATGGACACTCATGATTTAAAATATAATAATAATAATAATAATAATAATAATAATAATAATAATAATAATAATAATAATAATAATAATAATAATAATAATAATAATTTAATTTGTATACCGCCCTTCTCCCGAAGGATTCAGGGCGGTAAACAGCCAAAATAAAATACAAAACAAACAATACATACAATACTAAAAAACAACCCTTAAAAAACTTATTCAAATGGCCAAATTTAAAATGTAATAACGCCCTATAAAATTGACAGAAATTTCAAACCCATAAAATCAAATTAAAAAATATATTTTTATTTACTAAAAATACCTATGAAACCTAGTGTATTCTTGTGTGAATAAAAATAAAAATTAACCCCAGTGGGATAGGGATTCTAGTGGATGCAAGGGAGGTGAACTCTGGCATACTATTGGCTCCTCCAACTGGCTCCCCCAACTCCAGTCAGGCTTAATTTATGTAAACATTTGTAGAATTGTGCTAGTAAATAGACACGGAGTTAGCTGAGTTTTTTGTTTCCTTTTAACAGCTACACGCACACATACACACTGATATATACATATAGGAATTCCGAGCAATGTTTGCAAGTTGAGTGAACTTTAAATTCACAGCTAACTGAAACACTTAGGAAAAGCCTTTTCTTTTTTTCCCAAAGATATTTTTTTTACTCTAAATAAGATCACTCTAAAATTGTTCCTTTGAGATCTACAGTGAGTTTACACTGCTCCCAGAAAGAAGAGAAACATTTTGAACAGATGTTTCCAAAGAACTGGAACTCGTTGTGCATGCAGATATAATCTGTCTGCATCCTTGCCATCATTAAGATGTGCAATCAATTAATATTTGGTAGCGTTCTGTGTGCCGGTGCCCATAAAAATCCTAATAGAAGTTGCATGGCAAGGCTTGCAATAGTCATTTGGAGACTAATTCTAACACAAGTAATTTTTTGATACAACATAGCTTAAAGAGAAGAACAGCTGTTTTACAGCTGCACCTACCACAGCTGATCACTTTTTTTTTAGCTAATTCATCTCTACTACATACTGTTACTTGCTGCTCTACCAATATCCCATCACTTTATTTTTTTAATGATTTGATCCTTTCTGCATGTTCCCATTGGATTCACTGCCTGGGCAATTCAATTTTACAAGGTTGGAACACTCTGGATTTCTTTGAATAAACAAGGTCATTTATTCTGAGCCTGAGAAAGCATGCCTTCCCAGCAGCAGCACTTGCCCTCTGGATACAATAAGATTGCCCCCAACATCTGGATGGTCCCCTCTGCTGCTGTTCAGAAGAGCCATGAACACCTGGTTCTTCACCCATGTCTTTTAGGGAGGGAGACTGAGACCTCTCACTTCATTCCATCTGGTGAGCTGCATTTGCCAGCTTTTTACTGAGTTTATTGTAATTTTTTTATTTGGTTGTTATGGGCCACTCAGAGTCATTGGGAGTCAGGCAGCATACAAGTTCAATTGATTTTAATTATTTATGATTAAAATTCTTTATTAGAATTCTTTATTGGCCAAGTGTGATTGGACAAGCACACAAGAAATTTGTCTCCGGTGCATAAGTTCTCAGTGTACATACAAGCAACAAGTAATAATCATAGTCATAAAATGCAATCATTATAAATCATAGAGACAGTCATAGGATACTAAGCAATCAACATAAATCATAATAGGATACTAAATAGGAGTAATTGACATAAATGATGAGTACAACAACAAAGTTATAGTCATAAGAATCTAAGGAAATAGGTAATTGGACAGATGGGAGGATAATAAATAATACAGCTTTTTGGTTATGGACAGTGTTGTGGGGATTAGTTGTTTAGTGGAGTGATAGCATGGAGAAAAAACTGTCCTCGTGTCTGGTTGTTTTGGCATTTTGAGGGAAGAAGATGAAACAGTTCATGTCCAGGATGTGAAAGGTCTGTAGGTATTTTCACTTCTGGTTCATGCATTATATAGGTCCTGAGTGGAAGGTAGACTGGTTGCAATTGTTTTTTCTGCAGTTCCAACTGTCCGTTGAAGTCTGTGTCTGTCTTGTTTGGTTGCTGTGCCAAACCAGATAGTTATAGATGTGCAAATGAAAGGCTCAGTAATTCTTTTGTAGAATTGTATCAGCAGCTATCTTAATATTAATAATTATCATTATAAAGAGAATTGATTGATTATACTGTATATCTACCGTATTTTTGGGAATATAAGATGCCCTGCAGTATAAGACGCAGCTTAGTTTTTGGGGAGGAAAATAAGAAAAAAGATGATTGACAGGTGGATTGGCCTCCCAGAATAACCCCAATCAGCTGTGCACAGAGGTGAATTTTAGCAACAGGTTCCTTGGTTGTGAGCTCTGTGCCTTGGTTTTTTTTTTGGTTTTTTTTTTGCTTTTTTTCCTGCCTCTGAAACTTCTGAAACTCCATTTCAGAAAAAACTTTTATTTCTGCCTCTGAAAGCTTCCGAAACAGAGCTTCAGAAAAAAAGCCTCTGTTCGGGGGCTTCTTTTCTGAAGCTTCATTTCTGATGCTTTTTTCAGCCTCTGAAACCTCCGTTTGAGAAGCTGGGCGGGGCTACATTCGGAGTATAAGACGCACCCAGATTTTCACCCTCTTTTTTGGGGGAAAAAGGTGCATCTTATATACCGAAAAATACAGTACTTGATGTTACATAGCTGAACAATTCCAGAGCAGAATGCACACACAATGCACAACCTAAGATGTACAATAAGACTAAAATTTATCTTACCATAAAACTTAGATCATGAGCAAACAACAGGGTCTGTCTAGTTTCTGTTCATTAATACTGTATATCATAGTTATTAAATTTGAATGCTGCCTCTGTAATTGTCATGCCTCTGAAACAGTTACAGAATAATAACTGATTATTTTAATTTCTCTACGAGAAGTAAAGGAAAGTTACTGGAAAAAAAAATAGGTTTCCTTTCCCTTTCTTCTTATAGTGTAAATTCAGATCAAATCATTGAATGCTGACGTTAATACTATTTCTTTCCTAAATCTCTTGACAAGATCATAATAAAAGTCAAAACTATTCTTCCTAAATGTACAATGCTTTTGAAATATTAGTTATAAACAGAGAATATTTTGGAATTATATTCTACCGATCCTTTGGCCTTTTGTCTATGTCTTCAAAGCTTTGAAAAACCATAGCATGTATTTGCTTTTATTTGCTTGCCTAGATAACATTTTCAAAGATAAAGACTCAAGATGCAAATAAAACCTACTGTTCTAACAGGCTCTCTATATTTCTGCCAATTAAAAATAAATTCTCCATAAGATTTTATGCTTTCTATTTAATTTTTAAAGCTATGCTTAGCCATATTTTCTTCACCTAACCATTAAAATGCAATATAGCAGCATGAAATGGGAACAATTGAATGAAGGATGCATGTGGGGAGGAGGGGTTTGATTTTAACTGTTGTGTTTTTAACTATAGAGTCTGTAGTTAGAATCATCATCAATATTTTTTTGTTGTTCTTACTGTGCATATATTATAAACATACAGTACTCATCATGGATTATTCAGCAGTATAATGATTCTGAAAAGCATACTTTCAAAGTTCTTGAAATATTTCTTTGGAAACCTTGGGAAGAAAGCATCTTAATTTCTTCTATCATACCCCCTTCCTATGTTTGATCTTTACCAATCTCAATACTACTCAACCAGAGAAAAACACTGCAGATGGAATAAGCTCCAGGCTAGATCCCAAATTGGCACCAAGATTTATCTTTTTCTGGGAACTGATAAAGAATTGTTTATTTGCTTTGTGCTGGTTGAGATGTGTTGCTACAGACTTTACAGTAGATACTGAAAGCCTCTAAAAGTTACAGCTGCATTTCAAATTAGCTCATCGTTCCTTGCATGGTGTAATTTTAGCTGAAAAAGTTCCAGGATTACAGTAAATTTCATTGCTTTTAATGTTACAGTGCTTAGTGAGTTGAGATCTGTTTCCTTTGGCTGTCTCCTGTTTGTAAAAGATTGGCAAACTAAGCTTGCCATATTTGGAAAACTAATCCACTCTGAGAAGTAAATCTAACTACAACATCATGCTACACAGTGCAAAGACAGTACCAGGCAGATAAAGTCTGGGTATTTGGGTTTTTTCTTCCCTTTCATTGACCCATAAAGCCTAACATTAGGCCCTAAATATTATGAATACAGTCTGCACAATATATAATCTCAATCAATCTGATCAAGATACTGGGTATTGTGTGAAAGATAATGCAGATACAGACTATAAGCCATTTTCCCTTTCATGTTGGTATACTTAACGAGAGTGTATTTATCCTGGAATCCTTTAAATCAGATAAACTGCCCGAGTTGTTCTATGAGACTTTTAAAGACTTATATTAAAATGTAAAAACTCTAAATTGTGTACAGATTATAGACATATTTCATGAATTAATGTTGGTAACAGGGTACTTAACTGCTTTATTGGTTAAGCAGTTGCAGAAAGTCTTACCTGATATAAACCATCCGTCTCAGTCTGGATTTATACAGTATGTATGTATGTATGTATGTATGTATGTATGTATGTATGTATGTATGTATGTATGTATTTATGTGTGTATATATATATATATATTTGTTTTCTGAGGTTTTCACGGGTGTTTGTATATAGGTCTTTGGTTGTTCGGGTTTTCTCCCGTGTAAAATTGGAAGTGTCTTGGCGACGTTTCGACGAAGTCTCATTCGTCATCTCCAGGCTTCAGCTTCGTGCTTCTGGGAGCAATGTGTGATCGCAGCTGTTTCTTCCTTTTAACTGCTAGTGGGGGTTTGAACTGATTGGGTGGGAGCTTGGCTGTGCTCTGATTGGATGGGGGTTTTTCTGTGCTCTGATTGGCTGGGGGTGTGTCCTGTTTGGGTGGGGGCTTGGTTGTGCTCAGATTAGTCTGAGTTGCAGGGGGATTTGAGCTGGTGAGCTGCATTGCTGTTGTTTGGCTTCGTGTTCGTGGTCGTGCTACATCTTCATAGTGGGTGTCAGTCTGCTGCATGTATGGATTGGAGGGGTTTGAAGTGGCTAATGTTGCAGCTGCAGTCTGGCTTCTGGTCCTTGGTCGTGTTTCATGATCAGTGTGGGTTTGGGTCTGCTTTCTGGGTGGATGTGTGGTGGTGACATCCTGTGTGGACCTCGTGAGTGTGGGTCTGGTGTCGAGGATCTTTCTTTTTTCTTTCCTCTCTACAAAACTGTGCACTGCATGTACACACACAAATGTATATGCAGACACAAGCACAGCAACAATTTTCCCATTTGCTTCTCTATCAAAGAGGCAGAAGAAATATATAGATTGGTACCCCTTCAAGAAGCACCAGGTCAGTTTCAAGCAAGCTGTTGTAATCTGCCAGCAGCCTGCAAAGCTGGCAATGGCTGAGGCTGACGTGAGACCAGGGCCATCGGGGAGTGAGGTGCAGACTCCAGAACCTCTAGAGACTGATAGTGAGGCAGAGGAACAGGAGGAGCCTGTTCCTAATGCATGCATGAGAAGAGCTGCCTGAAGGCAAGAGCAGCTCAAGCAAAGAGGACAACTTGGGAGTAGTGCCGAGAGATGATTGGCACCTCTCATAAGTCTTAAAACAGACCAGCAACAGCATTTGGGCTTTGCTGGAAAACAACGTTGATAGTTTCGTCTTCTTCTTTGTCTACGTCTTGCATTTATTTTTGTATCTTTGACTTCTGAATATTTGCCAAGAAAGGCCTTTGGCAGTTTGCTTAATTGGACCAAGGTTTGCAATAGGACTGAGAAATTTGTGTTGGGAGGAATTTGCTTTAATTTAGTTGAACTATGCTGGGAATGAAGTAATTCTCAGCTGTTTGAATAAAGTTTGTTTATTTTTTCACTGACTGAGTTTCCTACTACCTACTTGGGCCTGCGTCACAACACAAGCAAACAAACTTATGTGGAAGTGCAGGAAAGGGGGTAGGATTATTCATTTTCAACTATTCACAGCCATACTCTCTTACCAGAAGGGCTCAGATTTTGGGCTTTCTATGTGACCTTTCTTCCACTACATTAAAAGTAAAATATTTGGAGTAGTTGGAACTACTGCTGAAAAGATAAAGATGATCAGGAAACTGTAAGCTAAATCTTATATGGCATGACTTTGACAACTGTGTATGTTTAGATTAAAAGAAGCTGAAGGAAAGGAAATGTGAAAGCATGTTTCAAATACCTCAAGGGATATCACACTGAAGAAAGTCAAAACCTGTTCTTTACCATCCAGAGGGTAGGACACAAGTGCCATCGGATACAGGAAACAGAGATTTGAGGTAAACATTAGGAAGAATGTCCTAATTAAAACTGTAATTAAATAGTGGATCCACTTCCAAAGGAGGAGGATGGGGTGCCCTTCATTGGATGTGTTTAGCTTAAACTAGCCATATCATAGAGATGGGTTCCTTTATGGACCAGGGGAGTGAAGTGGAATAAATCTCTCCTTTCAGTTCAGTGTTTCTGTGATTTCCATGAAGGTCTCCTTAGTAATACATAATTCTGAATGCCAAATAGTTTAATTTCAGTTATCTATATCAGCCTTAGCATAATGAAGAAGTAGAAAAATCACTTTTAAATGGGATTAGAATGATGAATAGATGGAATCAAAAGTAATAAAAGATTCTAATAATGTTATAAAGTACAGCCATGAGCAACTTTCTGAAGTATTTATAACATTTAATTATTTAGTTTGCAATTCATTAACAGTTCTTATTTATAACAAGGTGAATCTTGATGTAATATATCATCCATAGCTGGCATGCAGTTATTTCATACTATTAATGATGTCGGACTTTTCTAGTGCTTCCATTTTAATGAATCATTATTGTTTTCATTCTTTTCTCCATTCATCACCCTACCTTTCTGTATTAAAATTACAGAGAGTATATACACAATATTTTTAAATGTATGTTGATTTGTTTAAAAGAAGGAATATGTCAAATATGTTTAGCAGAGTGTGCTATTGAAATTTATATTCTAGTTCCAAGTTCTGTTCTAAGCATAAAAGAGGGAGCAGAAGGAAGTACAAGCAAGCTCCAGCAGTAAAGCAGCATTCTAGTAATACTTGCGAGTTCTTGAAGTTCTTCAATAGTTTGACTTCTGGGATAGGGAGGAAAGTTGTGAAAGGGTATGAAAGTGCGTAAGGACTGCACAATAGGAACATAAAGCTTGTGTAGTGGCTACCCAGATGCCTCTGAGGATCAATTTCTGAGATTTGGACTTTGTCACTAGGTTTGAGATGGAACTCTCAAGGCTTCCTGTGCTGGGGACTTTATCCTTTATGTTTTGGCAAATTTAGGTGTCTCCGAAATCCCTAAACCTCCATAACAACCATAGATGTCCCCTACATACTATCTGGCTGAAACACATAGATGAGTATATGTTGCATCTTACTTCAGAATGGGCAAGATGTTTTCTGAATACAGAGTAATTTAGACATAGTGCTTTGTTGACATCAGTTCACTTCCTGGTTATTACTTGTGCAATTCAAAGTGCCATTTTTTATTTAGTTAAAACATCTATAAAGATCTGCTAGGATTGGCACTTATAGGACCACCTTTTCTGTACAGAATTTCCACGTCACCCAGTGTGGAATTGACATCAAAATCTTTCAATGGTTCTTCAGGTAGATGAGGTAAAGTTGGAATGATTTCCCAAACTTTTTTGGGGGGGAGGGGTTTGCAGTCTCTATGTTATGTAACAGCAACAGCCTCTTTCTGTAGATTAGACTGTTATTAGCCTTCTGGAAATTATTAAAGACAAAGCTGTTCCAGAAGGTCTTTGAGAATGAATGACCATACTGTCCCTCCTGTATTACACTATAACTGTGCTTCTATAATACATTTGACTGTAGCATTCCCTGGTTACCAAGGGTAATATATAAATATTCTATATATTTGGACAATAAGAGAAGGAATTATGTGTGCATAGAGCAACTTCTTTGTAACTAAAGATCACACTTTACCTTGGTAACCAGTAAAGCTACAGTGAAATGTATAAAGACACAATAATGAATAGTAAAACATTATACAATATGAGACCAGGAATTTCATTTTCCTTGTTTAGTTTCTTGTGCAATTTAAAAATATATATATTTATTTTAGAGCTCATTGTATTTTTTTTTTAAGTTTGTGCTTCAAAACTAGCAGGGAATCATGCCCTTAATGTTGGTTTTCATATAATATGTCCAAGTCTGCAAAAATAGGGTTATATGTTGGAGATCTTTGAAAATACATCAGTATATAGATAAACCCCATTCGCACACCAGCTTAATATTAGCTGCTCTCACTCCACTCCATAGATCCTTCAGATGCATGTTCAGCACATTGATTAATTAAGCTGTCCTATGGAAAGAAATTAGGAACGTGGTGGCTTAGTGGGTAAGATGTTGAGCTTGTTGATCGAAAGGTTGGCATTCAACAGTTCAAATCCCTAGTGCTGCATAACGAGGTGAGTTCCCGTTACTTGTCCCAGCTTCTGCCAACCTAGCAGTTTGAAAGCATGTAAAAAATGCAAGTAGAAAAATAGGGACCACTTTTCATGGGAAGGTAAGAGTGTTCCGTGCGCCTTTGGCGTTGAGTCATGTTGTTGTTGGAGTCATGTTGTTGTTGAGACAGGTTGTTGGGGAGGTTACATGCCACCACATGTTTACTGGACCCGTGCCCCTCCTGGTTGGTGCTGGCCACACAGGAGGTGACACAAGGCTGGCTCCAGGGGATTATCAATGCTTCTCTGTTGGAAGGGGTTTTCCCTGCCGCCTTGAAAGAGGCGGTGGTGAGGCCCCTCCTCAAGAAGCCTTCCCTGGACCCAGCTGTTTTGGAAAATTACCGTCCGGTCTCCAACCTTCACTTTGTTGTGAAGGTTGTTGAGAGTGTGGTGGCGCATCAACTACCCCAATACCTGGATGAAGCTGTCTATCTAGACCCGTTCCAGTCCGGCTTCTGACCCGGATATAGCACGGAGACGGCTTTGGTCGCGTTGGTGGATGATCTCTGGAGGGCCAGAGACAGGGGTTGTTCCTCTGCCCTGGTCCTATTAGATCTCTCAGCGGCTTTTGATACCATCGACCATGGTATCTTACTGCACCCGTTGGAGGGTTTGGGAGTGGGAGGCACCGTTTATCGGTGGTTCTCTTCCTATCCCTCTGACCGGTCGCAGACGGTGTTGACAGGGGGGCTGAGATCGACCGTGAGGCGCCTCACTTGTGGGGTGCCGCAGGGGTCGATTCTCTCGCTCTCCTGTTCAACATCTATATGAAGCCCCTGGGTGAGATCATCAGTAGTTTTGGGGTGAGATACCAACTGTACGCTGACGATACGCAGCTGTACTTTTCCACCCCAGGCCATCCCAATGAAGCTATCGAAGTGCTGTCCCGGTGCCTGGAAGCCGTACGGGTCTGGATGGGGAGAAACAGGCTCAAGCTCAATCCCTCCAAGATGGAGTGGCTGTGGCCGGCATCCCGGTACAGGCAGCTGCAGTTGCAGCTGACTGTTGGGAGCGAAACATTGGCCTCAACGGAAAGGGTGCGCAACTTGGGCGTTCTCCTGGATGAACGGCTGCCGTTTGAAGATCACTTGACGGCCGTCTCCAGGAGAGCTTTTCATCAGGTTCGTCTGATTCGCCAGTTGCACCCCTTCCTTGACCGGGATGCCCTATGCACGGTCACTCACGCTCTTGTCACCTCCCGCCTGGATTATTGCAATGCTCTCTACATGGGGCTCCCCTTGAAGAGCACCTGGAGGCTGCAGTTAGTTCAGAATGCGGCTGCGCGGGTGATAGAGGGAGCCACAAGTGGCTCCCATGTAACACCACTCCTGCGCAGACTGCACTGGCTACCTGTGGTCTTCCAGGTGCACTTCAAGGTGTTGGTTACTACCTTTAAAGTGCTCCATGGCTCAGGGCCAGGGTACTTACGGGACTGCCTTCTGCTACCGAATACCTCCCACCGACCCGTACGCTCACACAGAGAGTGGCTTCTCAGAGTGCCGTCTGCCAAGCAATGTCGGCTGGCGGCCCCCAGGGGAAGGTCCTTCTCTGTGGGGGCTCCTACCCTCTGGAACGAACTTCCCCCCTGGATTACGTCAACTGCCTGACCTTCGGACCTTCCACTGCGAGCTGAAGACCTATTTGTTTATTCGCGCGGGACTGGCTTCGTGATTTTTAAATTTTATAATTTTATAAATTTTAGAGAGTTTAATTTTGATGGTATATTGTTTTTAAATTTTAGCCGATATATAATAAGTTTTTTAATCTTTGTTTTATTTGTATATTGTTCTATTTTTATTATGGCTGTGAACCGCCCTGAGTCCTTCGGGAGAAGGGCGGTATAAAAATCAAATAAATAAATAAATAAATAAATAAATAAATAAATAAATAAATAAATAAATAAATAAATAAATGCTGGCCTCATGACCATGGAGACATCTTTGGATAGCACTGGCTCTTCAGCTTTGAAACAGAGATGAGCACCGCCCCCTAGAGTTGGGAACGACTAGCACGTATGTGCGAGGGAAACCTTTACCTTTATGGAAAGAAATTAATACAAAAATTATATATGTTGCAGTTTTAGTGTATAGTGTTTGTAGTTGTTGATGAGATTATTTAATTTGGAAAGTATAATTGTTGTTCCAAACTTCTAAAGAAAGTTTGACTAACATTTCTAAAAATAGCCATTAATTATTCACTGTTTTATTACATAATTTAACAATTTTCTTCATGGCTTGAAGGCATTTTTTTCTCCCATATGTTTGTTACGTGTTGTGCTTTAATAACTTGGCTAATTTGGCTCAATTTGCTTACAGATATTTGATCACTGTTTGCCAGAATAACATGGCAAATAAAAAAAAACAAAAAAAATCCTTAGGAGAATCGGTGAAATCTACACCCGGGATAGATACACTTTTCAATTGTAAATACAGTGACATAATTTCCTCTGCAGAACAAAATATTGCTGCTTTATTCTTCCTTTCTTCAACATGCTATTATTTAACTTCTGATCTTTTAAAGTGGATTCTTGGAATTTGTCTATTTCAAGATCAGCTATCCTTATTATGTACCATTTCTCAGCAGGAAACAAAATGGAAGGAACCTTCATGAGATCTCCTACAGCCTATTAGGAGAACTAAGGTGTTTACAACATTTTCCTAAAACATTTTTTGAAAATGTTGTATGACTAGAGAAGAAAAATATATGACAAAATATATCTGTATCTCATGCTTTTTTTAATATAAGTAAGTAATATTCTAATGGGATTTAGATCTGAATAAATATGAGGAAAAAATAAACTGTCTTCTCCTCCACTGGGGGTTGCAATCAGATTTGGTGCCTATGGCTATGTAAGTTTCACATCCTCTTCCTTTCATGCTTGCCTAGCAGCCTGTCTTGTTTGATTTTCAGAAATTTTGCAATTCTGAAATGTCATCATTTTTGTTCTTACTATGATGTGAACAGTGTAACTAACAGTATTATTAGCCGCAGTATGGATGAAATATTACACTTGTCATAATCTGTGTTAGCATTCTTAATGAAACAAACTAATCAGAGTTGATATTCTTAATGCTCACGGGAAATATTAAGATTGGATACTGGTCATCTTCCTTTCTGACAACTAATAGTATCTTCAAGTTATCTAACATTTGAGGTGCCAATATGTGATAGCAATATTTCCCATTTTTAATATACCGTATATACTCGAGTATAAGCCGAGTTTTTCAGCACGTTTTTTGTGCTGAAAAACGTCCCCTCGGCTTATACTCGAGTATATACGGCTTATACTCGAGGTTTTTTTTTTTTTTTTTTTCACATTATACCGGATGGTGCAAACTTGGCGGGCTTTTGCATTAGCGCGGGGAAGCCCTGCCGGTGCAGTAAGAGGGCGGGGCGGGGGAGCCGCCAGCCTTCTCGGCTGAGGGAGGGAGGGTTTCCCCGACCGGTAGCTGCCTCATTTCCCACCCTCGGCTTATACTCGAGTCCCCAGTTTACCCCAGTTTTTTGGGGTAAAATTGGGGACCTCGGCTTATACTCGGATCGGCTTATATTCGAGTATATACGGTATATGTTTTACAAAAGTGATAGAAAAATTGTTGCACCTTTCATTCCCAAAAGTTTATCTTTCACTGAATTAGCAGTGTCGAAAGTATCTATCCCTCCTTCAAGCAATACTTCCTAAAGTTCAGTTTTAGATTTTAAAAAAGGGAGATGATCAGGCTTTGAAAAAAATGGGAATTTTGTCAGGTTTTGATCTATAATATTATATGTATGGTGCTGGTGGTAATGGTCATTGAATTGCTGAAACATGAGATTATTCAATGGCCCATACAGCCTGGAAAGGTTGCTAACTCTGTTTACTGTAATTCTGGGTCTTGTGTAAAACATAAATATAAAACTTCCCTTTTGGTATTTATAGGGAGGCAGACTAGTGCACAAGTTATGATTGGAAGTTTATCAGTTGTGCACAAACTATAGTAGTACACAAGTCGTGATAGGAAAACTGGATCCACATTTTTTTAAAAAAAACATTGTCTTTTTGGAAGATAATGTTAACTAATGTTGTAATAATGGGAAGAATTTATTGTAGATAGGTGCATGTATAATTTTTTTCCCTGAGAGACTGAATTTATTGTTCTATTCATCTTTTAACTATATTAGCAGTGTTCCAGTCCCAAGAGTTTCAAACTAGAACACTATAGAATTTCCTTTTAACAGTTTGTTCATTTGGCTTCCTAGATGTTTATCTTACATAATTTTGTTAAGGGGAAAAAATGAAATCTGGGATATACAAGGTGGTTTCCATTAATTTAAGGAAAGTTTCATGTGTGTAGAGTGAACTGATGGATTTCTTGTTAAAAATTATATTTCATTAACAGCTTCTGTAATAGCTTTGATTTGAATCTCTAATCATATTATTCAATGTTGAAATATTGTTATCCTTTATTATAGCATGCTGGCATAGAAATTGATTACTTCATATGTATTAAACAAGCCAGTTTTGATAACCTTTACACCTAAACCAATCCATATTGTTTAGATTATACTAAACAATCCATACTGTTTAGATTATACTTCATAGTGTCTAAATTTTACCCACAGGCAAAAGAAAGCAAGATTAGGTGAGCCAGTATTGAAGGAAATGTAATTTGTGTGGGATAAACATATAAATCAAGGATTGCCATTGGCATGGTAGTCTTATACAGGAAGTTCATTTACATCTCAAGATAAATATATTTTTTAAAAAATATTGTATTATCTTTTCATAATTTCTCCAGTGACATCATTCTTCTTTCATGACTATGAGGAAAAAAAGATTGAGCTCTTAATATGGAGATTTTGCATTCTGATCTCAGACTGGGACCTGCCATTATATAAGATAAGGGAAAACCTATGAAAGAAACAGAAATTAAAACTTGCTGCATCACCAAAAGTTTATTTTGCTTTTTTAACACAGCCACTCATTGGCTATAGTGCACAAGTTGCTAAGATTTTTCACATTATAAAATTATTTTCCATCCTTGCTATTGACTGAAATTTATTTTTATTTATTTATTTTTTATTATTTATTTATTTCTTGAGTATGTATTAGATAATATATAGAAGTATAAGCATGAATTGAATACATAAAATGAATACAATTAAAGGGAACATTATGACAGGGACGGTAGGCACGATGGTGTTCTTATGCATGCCCCTTAAAATCACATAAAATATTGGCTTTTGCCAAATTTGTTGATTTACTTTAGAGGTCTGGCAAAATATCTTCAAAAACAAAATTGGACAATATCCTTGGTTACAGTACCGACAGTTTGCCAAAGACAGCTATCTTTTTAGGTATCCTGGAGGAGTATTGATGACATTTAGTACTGCATTCTCTATTGTATCCCACTATATACTGTATTTTAGCTTTATGAAGTTACATTACAGGCACATTTAATTGCAATGCCAAAGAGGAAATACAAGTTTTCAGGTTCATAAAAACATATTTTCTATTTCTCAAACAATTGTGCAAGTGACTGAATTGAATCTTTACCGTTTGAAACCTCACAATAATAAGACATAAAAGACATTGTAGCACAAAAACATTTATACTCTGCAAAACATATCATCTGTATTCATCAATCCTGCAGTTTTCCAAAACACAAAAAATGGTTTAGTTGTTAATGTTAAAGAAATCCCTTTTCATATTACACTGCTATTGTAGTTTAGGTGTTATCTGCATTTCCAAACTGATAGCAGCATGATTTGAATGTAGGTTTGCCATTCCTTGAAAAAAATGTGAAATTATTAAATGGAATTACATTACTAAACAGTTACATTATCTGTTAAACAAATCTGAACTTCTTTGCGTTACTACTGATGCTTATAACAGAAAGATTCTAAACTTCTTCCTATGATTGTGTGCTATTTTATTGTTTCTGGGAATATGAAATATTCTGAAATATTCACAGTTTCTGTTCTCAAAAGGTATGATACTGTAGAGAGTGTTATAAGAATTTATGGTAATAATTTATAACATAAATGTTTTAGGTATGAAAAGGCTGGATAAAAATAATGTAGTTTAAGATTAAAAGAAAAGATGGGAAAAAATTTGATTGAAATTGGTTGGGCAACAAACATAGTGCATGATTTTTTCAAAATACTGTTGACATTTTACCATTTGATGGTATGAACATTACCTATACTATATTTAGCCAAGAACATTTTGTGAGTTTGAAGCTATACAGCATAAAATAGTTTTACAACATTGCATCTCACTTCTGTTGTATAAAGCTTCTTTCATATATTTAAAGACATAAAGATCTACTTTAAGCCACAAGAAAAATGCTTTCAAAATAAGAAATATATTTTCAAGAGGCCTATTTTCACAGACTAATCATTTTGGTTAATAAAACAATTATGATGTGGATAAAAATATGGATAAAAACACCATTAGTTTTTATCCATATTTATAAATGTTTTATAGATATAGCTACTGTGCTAAAAGCTCCCAAAGATAAATTTACTAGAAAGAAAGATGAAGTTTTATTCCACAAAGGAACTTATTTTTTCAAAATGAGATATATTAAACTCCAAGCTATTATAGAAAAAATAATAATTTTAAGAAAGAAGTTTCTCTTATGTAATTTTAGAAAATAGTTTTGATGATTCTAATACATAAATGTGACAAAACAACAGATAATAGGTAAAATATATGGCTAGGGTATTGATAGTACATTTAAGAAAGTTGTTTTAATCAAAGATGAGAGTGAGGGAGGGAATGAGGGAGGGAGGAAGAGTGACTGAACAGTTTACAAATGAAAAAGAAGCATGATAATATTAAAGAAGGTGACAGCCATCAAGTGGGAATGGTAAATACCTTATTTTCCACTTTATACCCACTTAAAGGGATCTGTCAATCACCCTAGTCATAGCCTGCGGCAGGGGTCTGCAACCTTAAACACTCAAACAGCCTTTTGGACTTGTTTCCCACAGAAAAGAACACACCGGCAGGCAAAAAACCCTTCCCATGTCTGACTATTTCTTGAGCAGCCACAAAACTAGCATATGTAGTTGAATTAAACGTTCTGTTTTCTTCTAAATCTTTCATTTTCTTGAATTTATCCATAGTTGGCCTACCAGGAGTTGAAAAGCTTTTTACAACCTATTCAGCCAAATAGGTTGTAAAAAAAATGCTTTTAAAAGTAAAAAAAAAAAGATCGTGTGCCACAGCTGATCACACACTCTTGTGCGCTGTTCTGCTTACCCCATGCCTTCTTTTGGCATGCACTGCGCGTCTATGCGTGCACATCACATTTGGTGCGTGGTACGCACTGCGCAGCCAGCAAATTGGTAGTAAACTGGTTCAGATTTCACCATTGCCCTGGATGCAGTAATCTTAAAAACCTAATACTTCTTGGGAAGTATATCTACTTGTCTAGAAAATGACAAGATAAACTAAAGTGGTAAGAGTGCCCAAATGCTAAAGGCTTCTAATTTAAATGCACTAATAGGTTAGGATTCTTCTGACCCATTCATTGAAGGCATTGAGAAGAGGAAAAGTGTTATTCCACTTATTCCATTCCCAACTCCCAAGAACCATACACAATGACTAATACTTGTGGTTGACCATGCATTATGTGCATAACTTTTATATGAGTAATAAGGCATTGGGCCAAAGACAATGTTATAGATTGTATGAAGTGTATTCATCCAGAATTTGTAATTAGCTAGCGATGCAAAAAGCAAGCGATATGGCCTAAAGTAAAAGTCAACAAATTAGACCATATGTTATAATCATAGGAGCTATAGTTGAGAGTTAAGTTCCAGGATGCAGACTGCAAAAATAGTGAACTAGTTACCAATAAATGATGCAGATATCAAATTGCATTTAGCACAACGGAAGAAAAAGGCAATAGCTAACTGTGAAAATCATAGAAGTCAACTATACCTCTGATCTATCTTTTGCCTTAGGTAAATTACACCGATTCTCTTGGCAGGGAGCAAACCTTGCCAGTCAATTATAATAGCAAAGCCTGAGAATGATGCTACATGTGAATATTACCAGGCACAGAATAAACTGGGTCTGTGATCTACTTTATTCTAAATGTTTTTAAGTTTGAACTATATTGAATCCCCTAACGTTCGCCATACATTCTTTATGCAACTAGAAGGTTAATATTTAATATAAGCATTGTTCTAGATTCAGAATTCTTCCTGCTTCCAAAGTTTCTAAAGTATGCTTAATACCGTTCCTGTCCTATTGTTTCTTTTCGTTATATCCAATTAATATAGTCATTACATACTCATACTCATATATATGCTTATATATTGTACAATTATTTCATGCTTATGCTTATATATACTGTGTGACAAAATAAATAAATAAATAAATAAATAAATAAATAAATAAATAAATAAATAAATAAAACAACAACAACAACAAATGCTCAGGATCCAGATTGTGATTAGGCAGGTTGCACTGTAGGGTTTTTTAAAAATTAAATTAACAAGATTGAGAAGAAATATTTTTGTGGGGGGGCTTATTATATGTGGGTGAATGAGAAGACAAAGACATACTTGAAATGAAATGAAATTGCAGGTGAAAAAAAAGTTCAATTGAGCATAGAAATGTACACAGAATAGAAGTGCTTATGATTAGCAACATTCTTTCATTGCTTATTCAACCAGATACAATCTAGTCATACTAAATTAAATTTTAAATCAAAGGTCAGCAACACTTACTTTTTTGGAACAAAATTGTTGTATAGAAGATTATGGTTCAATTGTAATAACAAATAAAAATATTCTCTAATATAAATTGGCACAGTTTTTCATATTATTTATGTAATTTTAAGAGAATGTGCCAATCTCTCTCATGTAACTCTCTAAATGTTCTATTTGTCTTTTCTAGTACACTTGCATGCATCTTTCAAAGATTTTATAGATTATTTTTATTATAATGTTTATAACTTTGCTTTAAAGTTGTAGCTTAAATCAGTATTTCAATTGATTAAATCTATTCAGTATGTTCTTTGTCAGTCTCATTTTAAAGTATCGCTAAAAATTCTTAGCATAATTTATTGTTTAAAAAATTTGCAGACATGACATGACAGATTTAGTTTGGTAATCTTATCTTTATTTATTTATTTTATTTATTTATTTTTGTCACAACAATATATATAAGTATCATACAAAAAAAAGATTATATAGTGTATAAACATATGTAAGAGTAAATATTAGGAGGAATAAGCATATATATATATATATAAGAAGGAGAAAAAGAAAAACAATAGGACAGAAACAGTAGGCACGTTTGTACTCTTATGCATGCCCCTTATGGTCCTCTTAGGAATGGGGTGAGGTCCATAGTAGAAAGTTTTTGGTTAAAGCTTTTGGGATTATGGGAAGAGACAACAGAGTCAGGTAAAGTATTCCAAGCACTGATGATTCTGTTACAGAAGTCATATTTTCTGCAATCTAGATTAAAGCGGTTAACATTAAGTTTAAATCGATTGGTTGCTCTTGTATTATTGCAATTAAACTGAAGTAGTCTTTAACAGGAAGGACATTACAATAGATGATTCTGTGAGTTAAACTTAGGTCTTGTTGAAGGCGACGGAATTCCAAGTTTTCTAAGTCTAGGATTTCAAGTCTGGTGGGATAAGGTATTTTGTTGTTTTCAGAGGAATGAAAAACTCTTCTTGTAAAATATTTCTGGACACGTTCAATTGTATTGATGTCAGAAATGTGGTGAGGGTTCCAGACAGGTGAGCTGTATTCTAGAATTGGTCTAGCAAATGTTTTATATGGTCTGGTTAGTAGTGTAGTGTTTTTGGAAAAGAAGCTACGCAAGATTAGGTTTACAACTCTTAGAGCCTTTTTTGCAATGTAGTTGCAGTGGGCTTTGGCACTTAGATCATTTGATATGAAAAATCCAAGGTTTAACAGGGTGGGGGTCATCTGCAAGGTAAAGTATGTACTTAGTGTTTGGGTTCTTTTTTCCAATATGTAAGACTGAGCATTTGCTGGTTGAGATTTGGAGTTGCTAAGTTTTAGACCAAGCGGTTAGATGATCAAGGTCTTTTTGAATGATAGATGTATTATCAGTGGTGTTAAATAGTTTGACATCGTCAGCAAAGAGAACACAATTATTTGAGATATGGTCACAAAGATCATTTATGTATAGTATGAAGAGTGTTGGTCCAAGAACGCTGTCTTGAGGAACGCCACTCTTGACAGGAACAGGATTTGATAGAGCATTGCCAATTTTGACCACTTGTTGTCTGTTAGACAGAAAAGCAGATATCCATTTGTGAAGGGGTCCTGAAATGCCATAGGATTTTAGTTTTAGGAGAAGTTTATCGTGTACTACTGAGTCAAAAGCTTTGCAGAAGTCTATGTAGATTGCATCTATTGTTTTGCCCTGATCAAGATTTGTAGTCCATATGTTTTTACAGTGGAAAAGTTGTAAGTTGCATGATAATTTTTTCCTGAAACCAAATTGTTTATTAGGGAGTAGGTTGTTTGTTTCTAAGTGTGAGGTGATGGATCGGTTGATGATTGATTCCATGACTTTGCAGGTGATGCAGCACAGAGAGATTGGTCTGTAATTTTCAACTAAGCTGGGGTCTCCTTTTTTGAAGATTGGGATGACTGTGGCTAGTGACCAAAGTTTAGGAAGGGAACTGATAGTGAAAGCTTTATCAAAGATTATGCTTAGGGGTTCTGCTATATTAGTGGAAAGTTTTTTTAAGAAGTATGCACATAGTCCATCGGGTCCAATAGATAGCGATGGTTTCAAGTTATGAAGAGCTTTTTCAACATTATCTTCTGTGAAATCTATATGTGTTAAGTCATCATACTCATTGCTGGTACGTTTTGGGAATGTCGGATATGAGTCATCGCTGTTAACAAAATCTGAGCCAAAGAATATGTTGAAGAGGTTTGCTTTAACTGTTTCATCATTGCATTCTTTGCTGTTAGAATCTTTTAGTGGCGGGATGGATCTTGAGTCTTTAAGTTTATTGTTGACAAAATTATAAAAGGCACGATTGGAATTTGTGCGCAGAAGGTCCTCTTCTTGCTTGGTGTGGTAATTTGTGCATTCAGTTTTTATTTGGTTGCATATATTCCTGTAGCGGTTCATTCTTTATTCTTGTTATTTATTCATTCTTGTTCATTATTTTTATTATCCAGGTATGGCAGTAACTTTCTCCAACTCCAAAGTTCAGAGGACATTAGTTCTCTTCCATTTTTTAAATTTGTCCAACTTCCATAATTGTATGTAACTACTGTAGAAAACATGAATACTATTGTGCACTTGGTATTAAGACTGATGTTCCGGCTTTTCCAGATGTAGTCATTGCCATATGCTAACATATATTTTACTTTTAATTTGGGTTCAGTGTTTCCTGTTAATTTCTTTATTTTTATTTTTTAACTTGATATTAATTATAGTGGTTGTTATTAATCTTTCTGATGTTCAATTGCCTTCCTTTTTTTAAAATGTTTTTAAATACGTTGAAATCCTTCTTTATATCTTATTTTATCCTAGTAGAGTGGTGTTCTCTTAGATCGTTCTGCCATCAATTTTTATCGCAATATATTTATTTTCATTTGCGTTTCCTCAAAACTACTCCATGTATAAAGTGAATATAAATGAACATAGAAAAAATATCTCCCACTTACAAATTCATGCATTATTCTGGCACCAGCCTCTTGATTGTTATACAATGATTTTACTAACCAAATCAAGTTTCTTGGAACGTCCACTTCTTTCTTGTACTGTATTTTCATAATTTTTCGTGCTCAGCATATTTCCTATATTTGATGGATCATAAATACCATTCTGATATTTGCATACTTGTTTTATAACCCACTGGACATTTGCAGTATGGTTTAAAATGCCTCAAACCAGTTAATATTTTGGGCAGCTCTTTGTTCATGATTGCCCCAATCATTATTGCTAAAATTTGAAAGAATATTGTTAAGTTTGGGCAATGACGAGGCAGGAGACGATACAAGTGACAACAGCTCTTTAGTTTATTGTGACCCAGCAAAGACCAACAGGCAAAAACCCCTCTTTAAATACTATTTTGGCTGAGGCATCAGCCAATCAGCAACGTGCTTGTTCCCGACCAAACTTCCGTCCTAAAGTCCAAATACATAACACTCTTCCCCTCCCAGAACGCATTGTACCACTTTTTTACATAGAATTTGCATGTTATTTTTCCACGTAGTCACGCAGGTAGACAGGGCGTCTCCTAACTCTTTCTGACCTGTGCAATTCATTCCCTGGGAGTGAGTCGAGCTGGTCGGAGGGACTGTTTGTTCCTCCCAGCTCCTCCTCTGGGCCCTCCGGCCCCGGATTATTTGCAGAGTCATCCCTGCAGTCTTCTGGAGGAGCCGGTTGGCGTCACTGGACTTCTTCAAACTCAGATAAGTCCTCCGATCGCCGCGGGTTTGAGTTAGCTGTTGGTTCAAATATTGGGTAGTCAGGGTCTGGTTGTTTGGTTTCTGGTTTGTTTTGTACTCTTTTTCGTAATTGATCTATGTGGCGCCTCCATACTCGGCCATCCCCTATGTCCACTATATATGATTTTGGTCCCGTTACTCCTGTGATTGTTCCTTTTAACTATGCTGGGCCTTCATCATAGTTATGTGCCCACACTAAATCACCCATTGTCATTTCTCTGGTTTTTTCCTGTATACCTTGATACCCGTCAGGGGAGTATGTTGGGTTTAACCGATCTAAGGGGCACCTGAGTTTCCTACCCATCAATAATTCTGATGGGCTGCGGCCTGTGGTTACACAGGGGGTCCTATGTTGTACTGCTAGGAAGGTATTGATTTTGGCTTGCCAATCACCGGGGGTTATCCTAGATAGCGCTTCCTTGGCACTACGAACAAATCGTTCTGCAAGTCCGTTCGTCGCCGGGTGGAAAGGCGCCGAGAGGACATGTGGGATGCCCTCTTCTGCTAAGTACCACTCAAATTGGGTAGCCGTGAATTGCGGGCCGTTGTCGGACACTAGGGTGTCGGGCAACCCGTGTGTTACAAAGAGATGCCGTAATGCTGTGATTACGGCTTCTGCTGTCGTGGATTTCATGAGCAGAATTTCTAGCCACTTTGAAAATGCATCTACCACGATTAAAAAGGTCTGCCCATGGAATGGCCGGCAAAATCTATGTGGATTCTGGACCAAGGACCCTGGGGTTTCTCCCACTCCCTTATGGGGGCTGTCGGGGGTAGTGGCCTTGACTCTTGGCAGGCTTGGCATTTTCCTACCCTGTCGCTAATGTCTTTGTCCATTTGTGGCCACCACACATAACTCCTCGCAAGGCTTTTCATCCTCACAATCCCCGGGTGACCCACATGTAACAGTTCCAACACATTTTCTCACAGTTTCTCTGGAATGACCACTCTATCCCCCCATAACAGACAATCCCCTTGAACCGACAGTTCCGAACGTTTTTTTGTAAAGTCTTTGAACCGATCCCCCGGTGCATCGGGCCATCCCCTCTGCACCCAACCGATTACAGTCCTTATGACAACGTCTCTGTAAGATGCCCTAGTCACTTCCTTAGATGTGACCGGCCCAGAGTCTAGAGAGTCAATTAGTAAGACGGGCGTCCCTGGGGTCGGGTCTTCGATTGTCTCTGGTAAGGGGCATCTACTCAAAGCGTCTGCGTGACCTAGGTCCTTGCCTGGGTGGTGGGACAATTTGTACGAGTATGCCTCCAGGAAGATAGTCCAACGGGTCAGTCTGGGTGACAGCGCAACCGGTGTTGGACGGTCCCCCGCCAGGAGTCCCAATAATGGTCTGTGGTCTGTTATTATTTCGAATTGTCGCCCAAATAGGTATTCGTGGAATTTTTTAACTCCCGAAACTATGGCCAGGGCCTCTCTGTCTAGTTGGCTGTAGTTTCTTTCTGCTGCTGACATCGTGTGGAAGAAGTATGCTATGGGGGCTTCCGATCCGTTCGGTAACCTATGGCTGAGGACAGCCCCTACCCTGTAGGGCGATGCATCACAGACCAGTACTAGTGGTAATGTCCCATTGTATTGAATTAGTAGGCTATCGCTGGACAAAAGATTCTTAACGCCCTCGAATGCCCTAGCCTCAGCCTTGCCCCACGTCCAAACAGCTTTTTTCGCTAGCAATTTGTGCAGCGGTTCGGCTACTGTTGCCTTATTTCGCAAGAAGACCACATAGAAGTTCACAAGCCCTAAAAATGCCTGTAACTCAGCCTTATTTTTTGGAGCCGGAGCCTTTTTAATGGCTCACACTTTGTTCTCTGTGGGGTGGATGCCTTCTCTGTCTATTTGATACCCTAAGAATTCTACGGATTCAACTCCTATCTGGCATTTGTTAAGCTTGACCTTAAGTCCTGCAGACTTGAAAATGCCCAGGACCTTCCGTAGTTTGACCCCTAACTCATCTAAGTTCTCTGCTGACACTAGTACGTCGTCAAAATATGGCACGACCCCCGGTATTCCCTGTAGCAGACGTTCCATTAGGTTTTGGAATAACCCTGGGGCTACGCTGACTCCAAACTGAAGTCGAGTGCATTTGAAGGTGCCTCGATGTGTTACAATCGTCTGCGCCTTGGCTGTGCCATTGTCTACGGGTAATTGTTGGTAGGCTTGAGCCAAATCGAGTTTGGCGAAAACTTGTCCTTGTCCCAACGAGTGTAACAGATGTTGCACTACAGGAACGGGGTATGCACTCTTTTGCAATGCTTTGTTAAGCGTTGCCTTGTAGTCAGCGCAAATCCGGACTGATCCATCCGGTTTGACTGGGGTCACAATCGGTGTCTCCCATTTGGCATGGTCGACGGGGACTAGTATGCCCTGGTTTACTAGTTTGTCTAACTCCCAGTCAATCTTGGGCTTAAGGGTGAAGGGGACCCACCTAGCCTTTAACCTAATGGGAGCCACCTGGGGATCCAAATTAAATGAAATAGGGGTCCCCACGTACTTGCCCAGGCAGTCCTGGAAGACGTCCTCGAATTCTTTCAGCAATTCATCCTTCAGATTGACTCCGTTGCTGTGGACCCCGCTCACTTCCATCCCCAGGGCTCTGAACCAGTCCAGGCCTAGCAAGCTGGGTAGGTTTCCATCTACGATGGTGATCGGTAGAGTTTTCTTAAAATTCCCGTATCTTACTCTGACGGACGTGACTCCTCGGACAGGGATTCAGTTTCCCTGGTAGTCTTGCACTCGCAGCTTTTGGGTTTGCAGCTGGCGTTTCATGACAGCTGGCAGGTCTCTCGCGACGGTGTCCCAGGACATGATCGTGATTGACAAGCTGGTGTCCACCTCCATTTTACATGGCACTCCTTCGATGTGTGTCCTTGTGAATATCTTCTTTTCTAGTTGCGTTGATGCATGGCCCACTCTTACAGTGGTTTGGTTCAATTTTGCGCCTCTTTTGAATGGGCCAATCCCTGGCTGTTTCGTTGGTCCAGCGCTCTGCTGATTGGCCGGTTTGAATTTTAGGCGGGACGGTTGTGGGGCTTGACAGGCCTGAGCGATGTGCCCTTTTTTTTCGCACCGCTGGCAAATTGCATCCTTGAATCTGCAACTTTGACGTTGGTGTTGGCCTCCGCAGCTCACGCACTCATCCCGGTCGCCTCTCTCTGATCTCCCAGTATGGAAAACCTCTTCTTCTTCCTCGCCCTCAGATTCGACCTTGACTTCCTCGCTGTGGACTGGCGTTGATTTCGCGCTGGTGTTCGGTGTGATTGGCTTTTGTAGGGTCTCTGCCGCTTTGGTGGACATCTCATGTGCCCTGGCCTCATCCAGGGCTATTGCTAGGGTTAGGTTGCTTTTGGACAGCAACCACCTCTGTAAACGAATGTCCCGGACCCCACAAATGAGTTGTTCTAGTAATGAGTTCTCCAAGTCTCTGTACTCACAGTGGTTCGCGGCTTTCCTCAATGCGGCCATGTACACGCTTATCGATTCGCCCTCTCGCTGAACTCTCTGCCTCAGCTCGAAACACTGAACAAACTTCGATGGCACCGGAGCGTAGTGTGCTTTCAGTGTCGTTTGCAGTGTTTGCCATGGCACCGATTGTACCGGCGTTGGCTCTGACAGCAATTCGGCGGTATCGAAAACCTCTGGTCCGCAGTGGCTCAGGAAATAAGCCCGCTTTCAATTATCCGAGACTCCTTGCAGTTCATTTGCTTCAAGGAAACACTCGAAACGAGCCATGTATGACCCCATTTCTCCTTGGCTGGGTCAAATGGCGCTGGCGGTGTATAGCTGGACATTGCTATCTTTCCACTCCCGATACTGGCTGGGTTTGGGAATCCTTTACTCCTTCAGCTCTTTTCCTGGTCTCACTGCCTCAATATCCCATCCTCGTCGCCAATGTTAAGTTTGGGCAACGAAGAGGCAGGAGACGATACAAGTGACAACAGCTCTTTAGTTTATTGTGACCCAGCAAAGACCAACAGGCAAAAACCCCTCTTTAAATACTATCTTGGCTGAGGCATCAGCCAATCAGCAATGTGCTTGTTCCCGCCCAAACTTCCCTCCTAAAGTCCAAATACATAATAAATATGATATCTGGGCTAATGTCTATTAGGTTGAGCAATTGCAGGTGTTGTGTAGGATCAGGATAAACATTGCCCTTTTCTAATCTTTTATTCACTGATGTCTCATATTTTTGAACATTTTTTTGTAGTTGTCAATACTGATTTAAGTCTTTTTTTTTTCTATTGGTTGCAGGAGATTTGTTTGTTTGTTTGTTTGTTTGTTTGTTTGTTTTGGAACTTGTCTGCGTCCTCATCCTACCTTGTATTTCAATATATCTGACTCTACTTCAGACTTGTTTATTACATAGTTTAATACAATTTTTATATTCCCATATACAATTCCTCATTATATCCTTTCCATCTATATTTGACATGCTTTTGATTATGTAAGGTTTTTTCCATTTCTGTTCCCCCTTGTCCCTTTACATGCAATAAATGTTGTCTTAATTTATTTTTATTAGAGCATCTCCAGCATGGCCTTTTCGGTTTCTTTTCTCCATTTTAAAGTGCTAATTTTCTTAGTCTTTTCCAACTGTACACCAGAATTCTGCATTTAGCCACTCTAATTTCATCTCTGCTAAGCATGACTTTAGCTTTCCTTTTCTAGTCAGCAAGTTGAATGGTTTCCTCTGAAAGCCATTTGCTTGCCTTTGAGTTTTGTTTTGTTTTTGATATGGGATATGTTATTGGGCTGTTTTATTGATAATGATTTTCCATTTCTTTTCATAGTTCAGCTGGGAATTTTATGTATGAAGCTAAGCAAATCTAATTTGTTCTTTATTTTGACTGAATAGAGAGATGCAATTTTGTTGATATCATATTTCTAGGATACTTTGTTCTCTTTGGTGTTGCAGAATTTGAAACTGAAATGGACTTTGGCTCCATGTACTTAGTAATCTGAGCCACAGATCTGTAGCAGCAACTCTGGTTTTTCATTTTTGGCTTCATTAGCTGTTGTAGTACCATCCAATTGGAGATGTCCCTGTTTATAAAATGTGTCTGGACTGAATAAACCATGTATTGGTAATTCACAGCTTTTCTGATCAGAACTGTCCCAAAGGTGCTTTTTCAAGAGGCAACTGCACTTTCTTGTTTTTCTTTGAAAGAAATTTTGCTTCTCATCCAAGAAGCTTCTTCATCTCTGAGCTAAAGAAGCTTCTTGGATAAGAAGGAAAATGTTTTCAAAGAAAAACAAGAAAGTCCAGTTGCCTCTTGAAAAAACACCTTTGGGACAACCATGACTTGGATAACTGAGAATCTCCATAGACATATCTTGTCAGAACGATATCATATGGTGATATATTTCATTCCTTTCTCCTGAATCAAATCTGCCAATAATGTCTGTTCTTTCTCACAGTTTTGGGAGAGAGGGGAGGGGGGGAGAGAGAGAGAGAGATCACTGTAGCACTGCAACAAACAGAATACACAAACACACACACACACACACACACACACACACATACACAGTACGTACATCTTTTCTATGTTTGTTGCAGTGCTACTTGAATGTCAGCATAGAACTGTTCTTTAGATGTATCTTTTGTTGAAAAAATATTTAGCTAAGTTTTGAATAGGCATTATTCCAGCATTACTGCTTAAAAGCTTTTAAGAGGTCTGTTGATTTTCTTCTTTGTTATTAATATTTCTCCATTCTTTCTGATGTTATTTTTGGAATACCCTGGAATAGTTTTGAAATATTTACTGTAAAGTCATCTGAATGAAAGCATGATTGAAAGTATTTCAATTCCAGTTGACTCACTGATGCCAATAATACCTAGTTTGGGTCTTGCCTTTTTTTTTTCCTTAATGATATCCAGTTCCCCATGTTTCATGCTTTATGCATTCCTGATACCAATCTTGTCCATTTTCTTCCAGCACAGACAATCCTTTAGGCTTTACCAGTATTTCACTTCCACAAGGGGATTTATCCTGCTATGTCACTATTTCCTAGACTACTCATAGCAGAGTATTGGGCTTCTCCAATACAGCACACTGTTAGCCTAGGGATCCCACTTTCCAGTATCATCCACTCCTTGGAGGATGCATGCTACAGTTTTAAATAATCTTCTTTCTTCTTCTCCTTTTTCTCCTCCTCCTCCTCCTCCTCCTCCTCCTCCTCCTCCTCCTCCTCCTCCTCCTCCTCCTCCTCCTCCTCCTCCTCCTCCTTCTTTTCCCGCAGTCTGCTTTTCAGATCAATGAACCCTTCTTTGCATGGTCAACTGCATCTCCAGGGTGCAGGCCCATGGCTTGAATATCTTTGTTGATGGTGTCGTCACATCTCTGTTTTGGATGCCCACGAGGTCCTGGCCATTGACTTCTAATTGGTAGGCAGTCTTGGCCACAGTGGAAGGTGCTCCTCTATGGACATGTCCATATCAGCAGAATTGGCCTTCTCTCATCTTCTCTACATTTGGTGCCACACCAAAATGTTGGTGAATGGTGTCATTTGTGATGTGATCAGGAAGGGAGATGCCCTATATGGAGCATTTGCATTTCCGTGGCATGGAGATAGCTTTTGGTCCCTGTTGTTGCTGCCCAGCATTCAGTGCCATACAGTGCAACAGGGCAGATGGTTGTCTTGTAAATTTTAGATTTAATACAGGTTGGCATTTGTCTTTCACATAACACACCGATGAGTTCTTGCCAGTATATCCAGGCTGCATTCACCCTTACTCATACCTCACTATTAACGTCGCCATTGCCTTGGAGATGGGATCCCAGATACTGAAAAATGTCTACCATCTTTAGGTTTTCTCCATTGATTTGAAGCATTCCGGGGTGGTAACAGTATCTAAGTATTCAGTTTTCTGACATTGAGGCAGAGTCCAAAATGGTTACATCTATTGGTAAAAAATATTTTTGTAAAGCTTTGGTGCTAATGCTGGAATAAGTCACTAGATTTTTTTTCAGCCACTTTCATTTATCCAAGTTTGAGGCCTGCATATAAACGTGTCCCATCCAGATGACTGGAATTCTCAATTTTTCTACTAAAACAATTTGGCACATAAAATAGACTCCTATTGTTCAACAATGTTACCTTTTCTGGAATACATTTTAAAAGGGAGCAAAATGAACAGCAATCATTTCTGTTTTGTTGAACTGTTTTGCTTTTTGGGGAAGATAATAATTATCTAGTTTACTACAACACTATGGAATTTTTCAGATAAGAAAATTGCTTTGGCAATGAAGTAGGAGAAATTTATTTTTTTTATTTATAGCTTATAATGCAGAAATAGATGATATAAAAATAAATTGAAATAAAGGTAAACAATATTTTAAAAGACTAAAGTATAACAAGGGTCATTTAATAATAAAGAAATAAACAGAGTTGTATGTAATGCCATGTCTGTAACAAAGAGATAATGGTTTATTGAGGACAACGAGGAAACAAATGCTGAATCTTATGCATTTGCTTCTCCATATTTTCCTTTCAGGCTGGCACCAACAATGTTCTGTGCTGCCACATAATACATCAACTCCAGCAGCTAAAAACAGCCAGTTGTCATACTTAACCCTTATCATTGTTATTGTTGTTGTTGTTGTTGTTACTATGGTTGGTCACATAGTGAGCCAGATGTTTAGACTGCATTTGACATTTTTGTCCAGCTATCAAAGAATCTGAGATATGGAGATGATATCATTTAATAATATTAAATCTACCCAAATGGCTGGGTGAACAGTGAAGTCTTTACGCCCTTTTGAAATGTCAACAGAGTGGAAGTCATCTGGATTTCAGGGAGAACTCATTGTAGAAGGCAAGGTTCCATGCAGTGGTGAAATCTGAACTGGTTTATTACCAGTTCACTAGCTGTGCATGCGCACTGCGCATGCGCATGCACAGTGTGCACCACATATCAAATGCAAGGTGAGTGCAGACGTGCACAGTACATGCCAAAAGGAGGCATGGGGTAAGTAGAACAGTACGCTGGAGGGGGATGATCAGCTGTGGGCGCAATCTTTTTTTTTACTTTTAAAAGCATTTTTTTACAATCTATTCGGCCAAATAAGTTGTAAAAAAATGCTTTTAAAAGTTAAAAAAAAAAAGGCCTGCCAATTGCACGGCTCAACTGTGATTGTCAGAGCCTCTCTTTTTTTACCTTTTAAAAGCATTTTTTAAAAGAAGCGGGAAGCGGCCGACCGGGCCTTGGGGGGCATGGGGAGGCAGGGTTTTTTGCTACTGGTTCTCCGAACCAACAGCCACCATCATTATCAGATCGGCTGATCTGGTCCGAACCAGAAGCATTTCACCCCTGGTTCCATGATAGAGGAGGCACACTTCCTAGATGCTAATGATGAATCTGCCCTGTGCACCAGCCGTGTCAGCATGAATCATTCAGATAGACACCATGTGAAATAGGCAGTCCTTCAAATAATTGTGCCCTAAGCCACATGGAGTTTTATAGGTTACAACTAGCACCTTGAATCACATGCAGAAGCAAAGTGGTAGCCAATGCAGCTCACAGAACAGAGATTTCATATGGTATACTTACGCAAACCTATAACTGCCTATGATGTTGATTCCACAACCCAACAAGACAGACACAGACTTCAGAGGATAATTAGAACTGCAAAAAACACATTTAGTACCAACCTGCCTTCCATTGAGGACCTGTATACTGCATGAGTCAAAAAGAGGGCTGTAAAAATATTTACAGACCCCTCACATCCTGGACATAAACTGTTTCAACTCCTACCCTCAAAATGACGCTATAGAGCACTGCACACCAGAACAACTAGACACAAGAACAGTTTTTTTCCCAAATGCCATCACTCTGCTAAACAAATAATTTCCTCAACATTGTCAAATTAGTTATTAAGTCTGCATTACTATTAATCTTCTTATCGTTCCTATCACCCATCTCCTCCCACTTATGACTATATGACTGTAACCTTGTTGTTGGTATCCTTAAGATTTATATTGACTTTTTCCCTATGACTATTATTAAGTGTTGTACCTTATGACTCTTGACAAATGTATCTTTTCTTTTATGTACTCGAAGAACATATGCACCAAGACAAATTCCTTGTGTGTCCAATCACACTTGGCCAATAAAGAAGTCTATTCTATTCTATTCTATTCTATTCTATTCTATTCTATCCTATCCTATCCTATCCTATCCTATCCTATCCTATCCTATCCTATCCTATCCTATCCTATCCTATCCTATGCTGTATTCTGGACCAGTTAAAGCTTCTGAATTGTCCAAGGCCAGCCTTATATCAAATTGATTGCAATAGATAAGCTGTAAATTGACTGGAGCAGGAGTAACTGTCTGACGGGCCTTCCAATCCAAAAAAGACCCAATTAGCAAACTGGATGAAGTGTGCAAAAGGATTTTAGCTGCAGTTGCCACTCAATCCTGCCAAACAAGTAAGAGCTGTAACTCTATGAAGATCCCCAGATTGCATACCACTCTTGAATGCAACAGCATCCAAGGTCAAAAATGGATTATTTCCACAACTAAGTAGCCCTAAAACCCACTTGGTCTTGGTAGGTTGAATTACAGAAAGTCTCACCCAGGTTTATAAGCAGAATAAATTGTATGGGAGGATTCAGAAGAGTGGCTGTCTTTTTAATAAATGTTCAGAAGCAAACAGAAATGCAATATAAGGGCCCTAGCTGTAGAACAAAGGTCATCATCCACTATTTCAATCATAATCATCTAAAATCTCAGTGCTGGATATTTGGGAATATAACATATTACCAGTCCTTTCAGCTTCTCTTTCAGCTGAAAATGAAGTTTGACTAACTCAGAATCTGGTTTATGACTTTGTTGTTCTCTTTTTTATACCCTTTAGTCATAAATTGTAGCTGGTTTTCTAAAGAAAGCAAAAAACCCAAATGTTGAAATAGAGATTTTTATCTCTTTGATGTTGGAGAGTAACCATCCCTATTGGGAAGATGGCTCAAGTAAGGCATAAGCCTGTACTCAGTGTCCAAACACAGAGGGCTAGGTCAGACATCCCTGAATATTTTAGAGCCCTTATCTCGTTGTTCCCAAGTGAAAGCTGTCAGTCTGGGAAGATTACTACGCAGTATAATAGACAGACAACAATATAGTAGCTAGTTTGAACTCTACATGTGAGTTTGGTTGTTTGCACCTGATATGTATTTTTCTCTCATGCTTATAGCAAAACCGAAGCAAAACCTTGGATGAATTAGGAATTTGAGAAAAGGGAGGCAAAGAAAATCTTGTTCTGTCAGATGATGACAAAAAGATACCAACAACTTTGGACTGCATCTCAGGGACAGTCTATTTTTTTTCCCCATAAAGAGCCAAGAATGCTTCACTATGTTCAGAAGCACCACACTTTTCAAGATACAGATGGACGGAAGGAAGGCTGTTGAGCATCTCTCTCTTTTTCTCTTTCCCTGAGAAAATGATAATACTTATTTGACTTGAAAACTTTCCTTCTATTTCTCCAAATAGAGTGCTAGAAATGTACTTTTTATGTTTGGTTATTTTTTTAAAAAGTACACATACAATCCTTATAACTGAACATATTATTTTTCTAACATACTTTATGATTTGCTAGGGAATCAGTGACATTGGCAGACACAAGAGACAGTACCTTTCTAGCTATGCCCTTCATTGTGATAAAATTGTACATACTTGAGTTGTTTTTTTTTAAAAAGGTAATAGTTTAGCCTCTATAGCTTATTTAACCCTGTTTGTTTAACTCCTTCCTTCCTTCCTTCCTTCCTTCCTTCCTTCCTTCCTTCCTTCCTTCCTTCCTTCCTTCCTTCCTTCCTTCCTTCCTTCTTTTATTGGCTTAAATTGCTTGTTATTGTTTATGAGTTTTATGTTTCATTATATAATCTACCATAAGGCTTAATCTGGCCTATATACATACATACCTACACATAACATATAGAAAGAAACAGCCCAACTATTAATGCCATTCCTAATTCATTAGGATTTTATTTTAACACATTCCTAGAAGATGCTAGGTTTTATGTGCTAGGTTTTTATGAAAAAAAAATATATTTTAAGTTTGTTTTTACATATATAAAGTTTGTTTTACACATATACTTTACTGTAGCTTTCTTGAAAAACAATTGTAACCGCTTCACTTCTTGGTTGACTTTAATTTTCTAATACTGACTCAGTTTCCTCTTTAGTATATTCTTGTTCAAAGCAGCTTGCTTTATCTTACAGTATCAGCCTGTTCTCATCTGTTGTACCCAAAGTCTCTTATTAATAAAAGTTTTTAATAAAGAACTCTGTTACATTTGAAAACAAGAACAGTATCCCTAGGAGACACTAAACGATAACATCAAGCTTCAATGTTTTTTTCCTCCTTCCCCTTTCCCCTTTCTCTCTTTTCTTCTTTGACTTGAAGTGTTATGAGTTTCTTCCTGAGATCACAATGTTCTGATCTTCTTCAATTTTATTCACTCACCTTTACAACCTGAGGGCATGGAAGTCAGCTTCAATCTTCAAAGCTGTAATAACAATAATGAAGTTGCTATAGTTACCTTTCTGTTTTTCTAATGAAACAAACTCAATTCCAATTCTTTGCACAGGAATTGCAGAATTGGGAAAAGTTCTGATGTAGAAATCAAACTGATCATTTATATACCTTCTTAACTTCAGCTCTCCCTTCTTCGGTGAAATCAGCCGAAATTTATTGTCTTTCTATTTAGTTGATGATGCTTATCTTAATTATGGCTTTTTCTTTGCAAAATGAAGGTGGAAATCTTACAGGATAATACAGATTAAGAAAAGCATCAGTGAGCAATGAACCTGAGCAGTTAGCCTCTAAAATTAAAATCACAAGAGTAACTAGCAGAGTAATGAAGCAATAAAAAAATTCCCACAATACATTCCATGATTTATTGCCAGGTAATACTGGTGGGAAAATGCAATAAGAATAGGATAATGGAATTATGTATATTTCCATTGGAATCTTTACTGACATTATCTGAGTATTTTAATATTTTTTGTCAAACCTTTCAGGCACTTAAGCTCCATTATTTAATAATAATAATAATAATAATAATAATAATAATAATAATAATAATAATAATAATAATAATAATAATAATAATAATAATAATAATAATAATGTTTTAATTTGTATACCGCCCTTCTCCCGAAAGACTCAGGGCGGTGAAGAGGCAAATAAAATACAAACAGAAACATACACCATAATTAAAACAACCCTTAAAAAACTGATTCAAGTATGCCAGAAATTTAAAATAACATTACACCCCATACAAATTACAACAATTTAAAACCCACAATTAAAATTTAAAATTTAAAATCAGGCCAGTCCAGCCATATGGAATAAATAGGTTTTAAGTTCGCGGCGAAAGGTCCTAAGGTCAGGTAGTTTTCGAAGCCCGGGGGAAGCTCATTCCACAGGGTAGGAGCCCCCACAGAGAAGGCCCTCCCCCTGGGGGCCGCCAGTCGACATTGTTTGGCTGACGGCACCCTGAGGAGTCCCTCTCTGTGGGAACGCACCGGACGCTGGGAGATAGAGACCGGCAGTAGGAGGTCCCGTAAGTAGCCCGGTCCTAAGCCTGGACATGGAGTGCTTTAAAGGTGGTAACCAATACCTTGAAGCTCACCCGGAAAACGACAGGTAGCCAGTGCAGTCTGCGCAGGATAGGTGTTACGTGGGAGCTCCGAACCGCTCCCTCAATAACCCGCGCAGCCGCATTCTGGACTAGCTGAAGTCTCCGGGTGCTCTTTAAGGGGAGCCCCATGTAGAGAGCATTGCAGTAGTCGAGACGAGAAGTAACGAGAGCATGAGTGACCGCGCATAGGGCATCCCGGTCCAGGAAGGGACGCAACTGGCGGATCAGGCGAACCTGATAAAAAGCTCTCCTGGAGACGGTCGCCAAATGATCTTCAAAGGACAACCGACCATCCAGGAGCATGCCCAAGTTGCGTACCTTCTCCATCAGGGCCAACAACTCGCCCCCGATAGACAGCCGCATCTGACTGTACCGAGGTGCCGGCATCCACAGCCACTCCGTCTTGGAGGGATTAAGTTTGAGCCTGTTCCTCCCCATCCAGACCCGTACGGTGTTGTGTCTTGCCCGCTCTCACAGCAGCCAGGGCCTTCTTATCTGCTCCCGAACACGGAGGAATGTATGCCTCCCGGCCCCAGTCCTGGCTCCATGCCCAAGCAGGCTGCAGAGGAGGGAGCACCCCCCGGCCCCAGCCCTGGCTCCATGCCCAGGCAAACGGAGCAGCTAGACCCCTCCCCCTCCTCCACAGCATGTGAGCCTGAGGAAAGTTTCTTTCCAACAGCTGCTGATTGGAGTGACCCTCGCATCAGAAGACTGGATAGGCGGAGGCAACAGAAGGAAGGGAGGGGCAGGCCTTAATGAGTGCTGAGTCATGGAGCCACACCCCATGGCCTATATAAAGGATCTGCTTTCTGGCAGTCTCTGAGTCAGGCAAAGTCGAACTTATCTTGCTGAAGTCACTTTCTGGTCTCCTGCCTGCTCTGAGGACTTTGCTAGGACTTTGGGCAGAGCTGCAGAGGCAAGCCTGATTCGGATTTCCCTGACCCGGCTGTCAGCGGAGGAGTGGGACACGCCATACGGCTTCCAAACACCGGGACAGCACTTCGACAGCTTCGCTGGGGTGGCCCGGGGTGGAAAAGTACAGCTGGGTGTCATCAGCGTACAGTTGGTATCTCACCCCAAAGCCACTGATGATCTCACCCAGCGGCTTCATATAGATGTTGAACAGGAGGGGTGAGAGAATTGACCCCTGCGGCACCCCACACGTGAGGCGCCTCGGAGTCGATCTCTGCCCCCCTGTCAACACCGTCTGCGTCCGGTCAGAGAGGTAGGAGGAGAACCACCAATAAACGGTGCCTCCCACTCCCAACCCCTCCAACCGGCGCAGCAGGATACCATGGTCGATGGTATCAAAAGCCGCTGAGAGGACTAATAGGACCAGGGCAGAGGAATAACCCCTATCCCTGGCCCTCCAGAGATCATCCACCAGCGCGACCAAAGCTATCTCCGTACTGTGTTTGACTAACTTTGGAATAAATTAACAAGAATGTAGTACAAATGGTGAAAAGTACTGATGGATAAAACAGGATTTTTTCTTCTTTTTATGACCCTGCAATCCCTTTTATCAAGGTGGACTCTGGGTGCCTAAATGGAGCTGAATGTTTACTGGCCAGATGGCCTTCCTGATGCCTAAGTGGAGTTCATGGAGTTCACAGCAGATATTTTCTCTTTGTACCTCTATCATTGCCTAGGATTGAACTCTCAACCTCCCGAGAGGTAGATTAGTGTTTTTACCTCTAGGCCACCACACCGCTCTGGGATAAAACAAGGTTATGTATATGGAATACAAAGATATAGGAAGGATGGCTCATTTTGAAAAGATTGGGTCTTATGAATCAGTGATTGGATCTTATGAATTGGTGATAGAATGGAAACAGTTTGCTTCTTGCTATCAATAGAAAGAAAAGAAAAGAATTGTACTTTCTTTTATAAAAAATCATGCGTTCTGCTATTTCTTGATTTCTTGAGCATATTAAGCATTATGACAGATAATGATCCTTTTTTTTTTGGTCATGTTCAAAATGACTACTCATCTATTTTTACTGCTGTAAATTTCTTGGTTGGCTAATGTGTTGAGAATCACACATTACGTTTTAAATTATAACACCAATCCTTGCTAATGTGGTTAATTAATTCAAATAAATGCTTAGCATTTATCATCTTGTTCCTGCTATTAACTTGTCCAGTTCGAGTGCACAAAACAGAAAAACTACAGCCCAAGATCCTATTTAACGGAATCCCTGAATTGGAAGAAAACATTTAATAGAACTGTGCACATCATTAATGAATTGTTTTGCTTGAGAATAGCCATTTTTCCAAGCTATTACTTATTTTTTATTTATTTATTTTGCTTGTTAAACATATACAAGACAGCAGGTATAGTTAAACATAAACATAAACAAAGGAAGTAAGTACAGATAAATGGGGACAGTAAGACAGGGACAGTAGGCATGCTGGTGCATTTATGCACACCCCCTTTACGGACCTCTTAAGAATGAAGTGAGGTCCATGGTAGACAGTTTGAGGTTGAAGCTGTGAGGGTTTGAGGCTGTAACAATGGACTTGGGTAGATCATTCCGGGTGTTGACCACTCTGTTGCAGAAGTCGTATTTCCTAGAATCGAGTTTGGAGTGGTTTACCTTGAGAACCACAAGCAGTGCAGTTCCAGATTGTCCAAGCCCAGAATTTCAAGTCTGGTGTCATAAGGGATTCTATTGTGATAGAGGAGTGGAGTACTCTTCTTGTGAAATATCTGTGGACCTGCTCAATCGTGTTAATATCCAATATACCGTGTGGATTCCAGGTGGATAGCTGTATTCAAGACTTGGTCTGGCAAAGGTTTTGTATGCCCTAGTTAGCAATACAATGTAACCAGAGAAGAAGCTTCACAAGATTAGGTTAACAATTCTTAATGCCTTTTTGGCAATGCTATTACAGTGAACTCTGGGGCTTAGATCATTTGAGATGAGTACTCCTAGGACCTTGACAAAGTCAGGGCTCTCTACGAGATCGTTTCCACCCAACTTGTATTTGGTGTTCTGATTTGTGTGCCAATGTGTAGGATATATGTCTTCCTTGTGTGAAGCCATGGGCCCTCTTAGGTCTAAGAAAGCAGCAATGTGAAGAAACCATTCCTTTTTCCTTCATTTTGAGTACACTCTAGCAGTTTTTGTGAGCACTGCTGGAGAACAGTGAGGAAAGTTGTAAAGAAACATCACCCACTCAGCTTTCTAAGCACTTCTTGCCAAAGTGCAAATACAATACCTGCACATAAGTCTCTTCTGGCTTTTGTAGGTGACAGGTAGGAGTCACAAACTTCAAGGAGATGTGATATGTTCTAGCAAGGTAAAGTGTGCTGTTCATTACTGCTCTAGTATAATATTGTTCATTGAAGCAAACCTAAGCCACCTGGCATCATTTAGAATTTGCTTTCACTATGGTCATTGCAAGTAAAGTAAGAACTGGATTTCTTCCCCTGGGAGGATTTCTTTGCCTATGATATCATAATGTAAGCTGAGCCCCTTATATGATTGGAAGCAATGCTGTAATACATATCTTGTCATATTTCCCTCTTTGTCCCCATTTCTAACACATTCTAAACTCATAGATGAATTACAGAATTTATTTTTCCACTCATTTATGATCCGAGACAAATAAAGCATAAGTGCAAAACAAAAAGTACAGGAAAAAGCAAACTAAACTTGAAAAAAATATTCCAAACAATATAAGCACAACATTGCTAGAAACTTTGCAATATTCACAGTGGTTGTTCAGGTCTTGGAGAAGAAAGATGGTAAAGTCCTGATCAGAAGAATGACTAAAATGACATTGTTTTATCACTGAGCTTGGGGATTCAGATGTGTGTCAAAGTCTGTGCTATGGTTATCTTGATTGTTGATAGTGATTCTGCTTTGCATTTTGTTTTTAACCTTGGCTATTGATTATGTGCATGATGTTTTTATAATGGTTTTAAATGTTGGTAGCTGCTCAGGGACTAATCTAGAGGCCCACTAATCAGACTCTATTTTCAATCATTCTGGCAGTCTTCTATTTACCTGGGACTTTGCAACTTTTCAATTATTTTATTGATTTCTGATTATGAATGCCACATTTTTCTATAGGCCGTTACAGTTAATTTGGTTTTGTTAAAATTAAGATTAGGAGTTTGCTATAGTGGTCAGCTGTTTTCTTTAATATATATCTTATTTATTTGTAAATAGACACATTCAGCAGTTGGGTGGCCTTCAAATTTAAATGAATAAATAAATTTCCTTATAACTTATTTTACATGGACTGCAAGGATTAATGAGAATACCACCTGTACTACTAGGTTCTTAAGCTTCCTTCCTCAATTTACTAGTCTTTTTCTTTTAATTTTCATTTTGCCTTCTTCATCTATGACTTTGGTCTTGATGCTGTAATAGATAGTTCCCAACTTTTCAACTTACTAGCAGTGACTGTTCAAAGTATTTGGTTGCAATATCCTGGGGTCATGTGATCACCATTTGTGATCTTCCCACCCAGTTTCTGGCAACCAAAGTCAATGGACAAGTCTGGGTTCACTTAATGACCACATGTTCACTTAACAACCACACTATTCACTTAACAACCATGTCAAAAAAGGAGGTAAAATTGGGTACAACTCATTTAATTACCACCTTGCTTCTGGTCTTCAAACAGTTGCCTTATCCCAATTCTTAGGCTATTTGCTATTAATATCACAACTCAGTTTATAGCATATTTGTTTTAAAATGAAGACAAGATTCCATACAGATTCTTCTTTTGATCTGGGTTATTTAAATTTGATTTGGAAAAAAAAAGTATAATCATGTGGAAAGAAATACAGCCTGTGAACAAGATAACATCTCTCAAACCTCCAAACTTTGTATTCCTAACTCTGAGTCAGATTACTGGTTCAGAACTGAAGTATGAACAGACTGGGCAGTGTGTGTGATTTCAGATAGAATTACTGAAAGACTGTTTGCTGAAGAAGAGGACATAAGGAAAATCTGTTTTGGAAGGTAACCACTCTCCTGCTTGAGCGGGGGGCGGGGGTTTGCACTAGATGATCTATAAGGTCCCTTCCAACTCTGTTAAGCTGAATCAAGGCAATGAATCCTCCCTTCACCTGTTGTTAACAACAAAGTAAATATGATCTGTTCTTTAGATGCCATCCATCTAACCATTCATCTCTGCTCTAGAAGAGGCAGAGAAGGGAGAAAGCTTTAGAGCAGGGGTGTCAAACTTGCAGCCCGTGGGCCGGATGTGTCACATGCTGGCCCCACCCCGTTCAGTTTAGTGAAGGAGAAAAGTCCTGATACATCATGTGATGCCACTGTGACGACGTGACTTTGACACCCCTGCCTTAGAGAAAGGATTGTTGTCCATTAGGAAAAACCTTCTAGTGATGATCATGAAAATTCTTACATCTTAAAAATCTACAGTTCCTATTGATTAATGTCACATAACCTTCCTAAATAGCGAGAGTGCTGAGGATTGAATTGAATAGTCTGGCAGAGAGTTGAAAATGTAATCATGGCATTTACTTACTATTTTTTTTTAGATGGTACATAAGATTGTTTTTTCCTTTGGCCTGATTTTCTTTTAACACAAATGTAACTATTGCCAATTAAACTGATAGTTAGCTAAAAGTATCCATAGAAACACCATACCATCACACTGTGCAGTTTAGCGTCTCCTCTCACCTCACTTCTTTTCCCCTGACAACAATAAATTTACTGAGACCTGTCTGTAGCTATTATTCCAACAGTGCTTTGTTGGACACGGCTATGTAATGACATGGCAACTCCCTGGATCAATTATTTTATTGTACTCTATACAATACAAATACAATACAGTACAAATACTTCATATTTTATATAGGGTTGGCTTTCATTTACACAAAAAGCAGAGGTTCAGTTCTTGGCAAAAATCACCTAGGACGAGCACATTTTTCTGACTTAAGATTCCTTGACTGCTGATCAGTTTCACAAGAAAAAAATAACTTCTATATCAGTGGTGAAATGTAAAATTTGTTACTACCAGTTCTGTGAGCATGTCTTGGTGGGGCGGGGGTGTAATGTGACTGGGTGGGCATGGCCAACTTTTTTTTTTACTTTTAAAAGTAAAAGCATTTTTTCTATAACCTCTTCGACTGAAGAGATTGTAAAAAATACTTTTAAAAGACTCTGATGATCCCAAAGGGATTTTGTTTTCTTTTTTTTTAAAAAAAATTTTGCCTTTAAAAAAAAAAAAAGGCTTTGACAATCCCAGATCCTTCTTTGGCTGATCCTTCTTTGGCTGAAGATCCTTCTTTGGCTGAAGAGGTTGTAGAAAAAATGCTTTTAAAAGTCTCCGACGATCCCAGCTGAGCCGTGTGATCATCAGAGGCTTTTTAAAAAACTTTTAAAGCATTTTTTCGGCCAAAGAAAAAATGCTTTTAAAAGTAAAAAAAAAACAACCACCTCTGATGATCACATGGCTCAGCTGGGCATGTGGGGGCAGGGATTTTTGCTACCGGTTCTCCGAACCACCCACCTCCATAGCTACCGGATCGAGTGATCCGGTCCGAACTGGGAGCATTTCACCCATGTTCTATATCCTTTATAACCCTAAAACGTTTTGTTTGGGATTGCTTTTTCTGTATGAAGCAAAAATGCGAAGCGGCTTCTTCTTCTGAATAGTGGAGTGGAATGATTACACTTCTTGTGTGACAAAGTGATTTCTGGTCAGGTAATAAGTGTCCATGCTACATTCAAGGAAACACACTATTTGTTGAGGTGGATCGGTTTCCTATTGGCACAGAATGTGCTCACTTTGCACATCACTAATCTGAACTTTCCTTTTCATTCAGGCCGGGGGAGGGATGAACTCACTCTTCTTTGAAGGCTGAACTTAATCAGCCACATACTCTAGCAGTGCAAGATTATTTTGAGGCTGGGACTTTGGGGAGGCCAAAATCACATGCTGACATTACTAGTAGTCTTCAACTTACAACCAGTAATTTAGACATTAACCAAAATTATGAGCTATCCTCAGTGGTGAAATCTGAACTGGTTTACTATCGGTTTGCTGGCTGCACATGCTGCGTGCGTGCGTGTGCAGTGCACGCCATGCACCAAATGCGAGGTGTGCGCACAGTGCATGCCAAAAGGAGGCATGGGGTAAGTAGAATGGCTGAATAAGTTGTAAAAAAAATGCTTTTAAAAATTAAAAAAAAAGGCTGTGACGATCGTGCTGCTCAGCTGTGATTGTCAGAGCCTCTTTTTTAATCTTTTAAAAGCATTTTTTAAAAGAAGTGGCAAGCAGGCAAATGGGCGATTGGGTGGGCATGGGCGGTGGGAGGTGGGCAGGGATTTTTGCTACTGGTTCTCCAAACCACCATCCCTGCCTGTCCTCAACTGCCAGATATCACTTACTAGCAAAATCTGGAGGCTTGGCAGGGGACAGAATGCATCTGCCTTCAGTGTGGAAGGGATTGTCACTCTCGAATTGGCCTTTTTAGTCACACCAGATGTTGTTTTAGAATCTCTTTCCAGAGCACGATACCATAGTCTTTTGAGACTGAAGGATGCCAATGCCTCAACTGCCACCCTACCCCCACATTCAGAAGACTGCATTTTGGGACATGGTAACCAGCTTTCATTTACAAGCAGGTGCAGTATACTGTGATCAAGTGATCACACTTTGCAATATTTTTTACTGTTTTCCAGCAAAACTTGGCAAAAACACTCATTGGATAAACTGGATTTGGATTTATGACCATGTGATTTGCTTAATGACCATGATGACTCATTCAATGACCGTATTAAAAATGATTGTTTAATCAAGTCCAGTCACACAGTGGGTCATTTACAATCATGTAACTAAATGCTTTTCTACTCCCTCTTCATGGAAAATGACCTGAAGAAAAAGCCTGAATGATCATAAGGGATTTTCAGTTACATCACGCAGGAGCTCAATGAAGGAGCATTTTTTGTATGGGGTGGGTAGGTAAATGGTTTGCCATTGCCTTTTTTTAGGACTAGCCCTAAGTCACCCAGTTGGCTTCATACCTTAATTCTCTCTACCCCTAATCTTTAATCTCCCTAGACCAAACCTCAGGCATTTTTAGGAAAATAGAAATTAATATTGGACTTCAGTATTCTATTAATAGTTGGCAATACTGTAGATAACAGTTGCAGTTTGGATGTGATTTAACTATTTCAATTATAGACAGATACTGTATCTTCATACATACAATAGAGATATAAGCAGAATAAAATAAATCTGCTTCAGAAGAAACCCTTCTTAAATGAGAGGTGGCAGTTGCAGGAAAACATCATATGTGTCAATGTATTAAGAAACTGTGTGCATTTTGCATTTATTTTTAACAGGAATGATAACAGGTATGTATCATTCAAAGAAAGGAATTGATGGAATGTGTCCAAATATACCATTATTTACATAAGAATTATGAAAAAGATTGCTAGAAGAATGTGGTTTTAACACGATAAAGCTTAAAATATTTAACAGATCTTTGCTAAATATAAATGTCTACTCTTTGCATTACTAATCACCTAAATCATTTCCTTTTTCAGATTAAAATACTGTTAATCTATGATGTAACAAATCACAAGTAATTATGTCACTAGGAAATCTATGTAGGAAAAAATATTTTGCAGCACTCAAATTAGATTCATTATACCTGAAATAGTAGACTCCAAGCTTGGCACCTTCTTTCTATTTCTCCATTATGGAACTGGCAAGGGGTCTTCTGAGTAATGTCAGCTGGACTAAGATCCATGATCTTGTATCTGGAAACAACTAGAACCAAGGCAAATTTGGTTCAAATCCATCCAAACGTCCTACATATGGAGCTATGTTATAGGAAAGAGAAATGGCAATAAACTGGCTATGTCGAAATAATGATTCCTTGGAGTCCTCATGGTTCCATGATGAGAAGCTTCTCTCTAGCCAGTGAAAGTTATCTTCATCAAGATCTGTCATCATTTTCTTTTTTATATATATGTTCATTGTGTCAAAGAAGAGCATTACAATTACATCCATAAGAAATATTGCTTTTTCAATGAAACCTATAAAAATATAAAAAGGCTAGTGTTACTAACACAATATGATTTTAAAATACTAAGATCTCAATGTAAATGTTCTTAATGTTAAGACAACAAACTAAGTGGGTGGAAATATAAAATATAAATTAAAATGATATAATGGAAAAATCTGTCATTTTTTCCCTATTTTTAATCTGTGTGGTTCATCTTCTCCAGAATTGGCCACCCTTGGCCACCATCTTCTGATATATTTGCAATTTGGCCTCACTATATTTCAGACATCATTACATTAGAGAGGGTCCAGAGGTATTTTACTAGAAGAGTTCTCAAATCTTCTGCTCGAAATAAAATTCCCTATACCACCAGGCTTGAAATCTTAGATCTAGAAAGCCTCGAACTTTGTTGTCTATGTTTCGACCTATGCTTAGTTCATAAGATTATTTACCAAAATGTTCTACCTGTAAATAAATTATTCATTTACAAGCAGAACATTTTGGTAAATAATCTTATGAACTAAGCATAGGTCAAAATGTAGATAACATAGTAATTTCAACCATAATAATACAGGGGCCGTCAATAGATTTAAACTCAATGTAATTCGCTCTAATCTTGATTGTAGGAAATATGACTTTTGCAATAGAATAGTAAATGTCTGGAACAATCTACCCGATCCTGTTGTTACTCTCTCTAATCCCCATACTATTTACCATAAACTGTCTACTGTAGACTTTTCATGTTTCTTAAGAGGTCCCTAAGGGGGCATGCATAAGTGCACCAGCTTGCCTACCATCCCTGTCCTACTGTTCCCAATTATATGTAATCATTCTATGTGTTTATGGCTATGCTTTGCCAATTTATATCCTTTTTTGTATGTCAAAATTTTTTCATGTGTCCATGTCTGTGTCTACTCTGTTACTTGTTTTCTTGTATTTGTTGACAAATAAAATAAATCAATAATAAATAAATAAATATTAGACTACAAGTCTTACTCTCTCAAGCCATGTAAATAAGGGTTTAAGAACTACAACTCCCAGCAAGACACAGCCAGGATAGTTCATCCTAAGACCCTGGGAGATGCGGTTTAAAATAAGTTTTTTATTTATTTATTTTTATTTATTTATTTGTCAAACACAACAGTATATATAAGTATAAGCATGAAATAACCATACGAATATACTTTGGATACAATCAAAGGGAACATTAGGACAGGAACGGTAGGCACGCTGGTGCTCTTATGCACGCCCCTTACAGACCTCTTAGGAATGGGGTGAGGTCAATAGTAGATAGTCTTTGGTTAAAGCTTTGGGGATTTTGGGAAGAGACCACAGAGTCAGGTAGTGCATTCCAGGCATTAACAACTCTGTTACTGAAGTCATATTTTCTACAATCAAGATTGGAGCAGTTAACATTAAGTTTAAATCTATTGTGTGCTGGTGTATTGTTGCGATTGAAGCTGAAGTAGTCTTCAACAGGAAGGACATTGTAGCAGATCATTTTATGAGTTATATTCAGGTCATGTCGAAGACGGCGGAGTTCTAAATTTTCTAAACCCAGGATTTCAAGTCTGGTGGCATAAGGTATTTTGTTGTGATTAGAGGAGTGGAGAACTCTTCTTGTAAAATATTTCCGGACATGCTCAATTGCATTAATGTCCGAAATGAGGTGTGGCTTCCAGACAGGCAAGCTGTATTCGAGAATTGGTCTAGCAAATGTTTTATATGCTCTGGTTAGTAGTGTAATCTTTCTGAAGAAGAAGCTACGCAAGATTAAGTTTACAACTCTTAAAGCCTTTTTTTTGTGATTTAGTTGCAGTGGGCTTTGGCACTTAGATCATTTGATATGAAAACTCCAAGGTCTTTGATGGGGTGAGGGTCATCTACAAGGTAATGTCCATCAAGCTTGTATTTAGTGTTCTGATTCTTTTTTCCAATGTGTAAGACAGAGCATTTGCTGGTTGAGATTTGGAGTTGCCAAATTTTTGACCATTCCAACACAAAGTCAAGGTCTTTTTGAAGGGTAACCGCATTGTTGGCAGTGTTAAATATTTTAACATCATCAGCGAAGAGAACACAATTACTTATAATATGGTCACAGAGGTTGTTAATGTATAATATGAAGAGTGTTAGTCCTAGAATGCTGCCTTGGGGGACACCGCTATTGACAGGAGCGGGATTTGATAGGGCACTGCCTATTTTGACCACTTGTTGTCTGTTTGACTGGAATGCTGTTATCCAATTATGGAGGGGTCCATAGATGCAGTAGGATTTTAGTTTTAGAAGTTTGTCATGTACCACTGAGTCAAAAGCTTTACAGAAGTCTATGTAAATTGCATCTATTGCTTTGCCCTGATCAAGATTTGTAGTCCATATGTTTTTGCAGTGAAGAAGTTGTAAATTACAGGATAATTTTTTTCTGAAACCAAATTGTTTATTAGAGAGTAGGTTGTTTGTTTCAAGGTGGAGGGTAATGGATTGGTTGATGATAGATTCCATTACTTTGCAGGTGACGCAGCATAAAGAAATTGGTCTGTAATTTTCAACTAGGCTGGGGTCTCCTTTTTTGAAGACAGGAATGACCGTGGCTAGTGACCATAGTTTGGGAAGGGAGCTGGTCCTGAAAGATTTTTCAAAGATTATGTTTAGGGGTTTTGCTATAACAGTGGAAAGCTTTTTTAAGAAGTATGCACATAAACCATCAGGTCCAATAGATAGAGATGGTTTCAGTCTGCGAAGGGTCTTTTCAACATTATCTTCTGTGAAATCTATTTGTGATAGATCGTCGTAATCATTGTTGGTACAACTGGGGAATTTTGGGTATGAGCCATTACTGTTAACAAAGACTGAGCCGAAGAATTAAAGAGGTTTGCTTTAACTGTTTAATCATTACATTCTTTACCGTTAGATCCTTTTAGGGTGCGATGGATCTCGAGTCTTTAAGTTTGTTGTTTACAAAATTATAGAAAGTGCAATTGGATTTTGTGCCGAGAAGATCTTTTTCTTGTTTGATATGGTAATTGGTGCATTCATAATCATGCTGAACTATCAACTCTCAGGCTATAAAACAGAGAATGCAAAGGATATCAGCACCATTAAATGAGCAGTAAGATTATGAGGGAAGAGGTGAAAAAGGAAGTTGCACCAATAAATTTACACCTGTTCCATTATTCTGCAGAGTTTTGAATACATAAATGTAATCAGAAGAATCAATGCAAGAAGTCACTCCTTCATGAACTCAGAGCCACATGTGTACAGATTTTGGGTGAGAAAGGTTCATGGTGTGTACTACTAAGTGGAAATATCTGTATGCTTACTTCTGCCAGATGATAATGAGGTGTTTTTAAACTGAATAACAGTTGAAAATTTATACAGAGGAGGTTACAACTGTCATCAGTGTTTTGCATTAGAAAACGCCTCTTTTTTCATTATATGAAATTTGAAAAAACTGCTATGCCTGCAGTAAATTTGGGATTATATTCAAACAAATTTGAACCCAATTATTTTAATAGTTATTTAATTCTATACCCACTGCCAAGAAAACAGATCCTCTCCACATTAATGTTAATGAAAGTCCCACAAAAAAGCAAAAGAGATTGTCTTTTTCACCAAATTACTGAAGTATTTGTGCTGAAAATGCCTGTGTTTTTTTAAAAGCGTAACAAAAATAGCTAAACATTGCTACAACCAGAACCTTTGGTGTCTAATGGAATGGAATGTTAAGAATGCATTTTTAAAAATATAGAAATGACCTAGGATAAAAATTCCATGGGCAGAGACAATAACAACAGATGGTATCAACTACATTAAATTAAATGCATTTGTCTCCCAGTGTATGTTCTGTGTCTGTTTATAAATTGTGGAGTTTACTCTAAGGAATTAAGCACCTTAATTTGCAATCCAAGGGTATCCAAACTGTATGGCTTATCATCGTATTGGTATAAATACATCATACGCATGCTATTTCCAGGATATTTTTATCATAATTCATACTAGGTTTCCCGATTCCACCAAACTACTTTTTTAATGTGCCAATTGGAAAGCTTCAGAGCTTTTGGCATTCACATTATTTCCTTTCATTTCAATAAGTTTGAAAACATTATGTATGTAGAAATAAAAAGAAGCAAAAATTATGTTATCTTTCCCTATTTATTCAAAAAAAAAATGCCATTTAGTTCAGTGAGGTATATTTGTAGATAAGGGAACATAAGACTGTAGCCTAAAAATTTAAAGGTAAAATGTGAGGAAATGTATAATTACGACATCCCAATATACATGCTAATACTTAAAAAAATAAAATTATAAACACTGAAGTAGTGGCTGTATTAAGATATAAATTGACAATTTGCATTTCAAAGGAAAACATCTTTTTTCATCATTTGTTTCTGGTTTTTTTTTCTTGAAGTTCCGGTGATTTGTCCCATAAATAAGTCATAAACAAACTAGGAGTTAGCATAGATTTAAAAAGTAGCAAGCAAATAATTATAAATTTATTGAAACTATTGAAATGTCATCACCCAGCCATCATAGTTTGAAGAAAAAAAGTTAGAAAAGGACTGCCATTTCTCTTTGGCTACATCAGTTAGGAACAAAACCTAATTACTGTTCTCTAAGAAAGCAATTTGGATTGTAGTTCATGTCTTGAATCCATCAGAATGGCTTCAATTGCTGCTAACTACTTCATTAAAGGTCAAGATTGCTTTCTTTGAAAAATAGTGAATTTGATACTCAAAAGTCACCTTAATATTCTGCAAATTCTTCCCAACATTTCACTACAAAAGGCTGTGACTTCCATGATTAGTTTACCCACAAGCTCCTTTTTAATCAGGATGTTTCTCCTCATAGGGGCTTGTCATGTCATGAATCTTCTCAAAATAATCTCTCAGATGACCATAGAACTATCTACCTTCCTTCCTTCCTTCCTTCCTTCCTTCCTTCCTTCCTTCCTTCCTTCCTTCCTCCCTCTCTCTCTCCCTCCCTCCCTCCCTCCCTCCCTTCTTTCCTTCCTTCCTTCTTTCCTCTTTAATGAAGATTTTCAAAATAGATGTTTAAAAATACATCACTGTAGTTCATCTATTATGTGCAAATAGAATTCCTTTTCTTCATAATTGGGGTGGTTGACTACAATGTTCAGCGAAATATCCCAGAATAAATTGAAGGTTATTCCAAACAAGGCTTTCCAGATTATCATCAAACTAGTTGTAAATAGCACAGATTTATTCATTTTGATTTGCCTATATATGTTTTTCCACTCACTCCAGAAAAAACTACCTTTAATATTCAATTCTTATTAGTTGTATGAGATGTGTGTCCCAACAGGAATTCTGAAAATGGTGTTCTGTCTTTATAATTTGCAGTTCTGGACCTGTCCTTTCACTGCAGAAGAAAATAAACAGGGGCATTTCTCAGAGATTATCTTCAATTGATTGGTCTTTAACCATTGAAACACCATACATATTTATTAACTCAATATTTTATTTTATGTTTTTTGCACTAAGCTTATGTTCAGGATAATTAAATTGATTTTAACAAATTTTTAAATTCTTAGTAATTAATTTTAAATGGGGTTTTTTAGCTTATTATATATTTTACTTTTCAGGCCAATTTTAAAATAAGTTTTTTAACTGCATTTTAAATTTGTATATTGTACCGTCTGTTTTATTCTTGCCTGTACACCGCCCTGAGTCCTTCGGGAGAAGGGCGGTATAGAAATCAAATAAATAAATAAATAAAAATAAAATAAATATGGGGACATGGTGGCTCAGTGGCTAAGATGCTGAGCTTGTCAATCAAAAGGTTGGCAGTTCAGCAGTTCGAATCACTAGTGCCATGTAACAGGTGAGCTCCCATTACTTGTCCCAGCTTCCGTCAACCTAGCAGTTTGAAAGCACATAAAAATGTAAGTAGAAAAATAGGGACCACCTTTTGTGGAAAGGTAACAGTGCTCTGTGCACCTTTGGCATTTAGTCATGCTGACCACATGACCATGGAAACATCTTCGGACAGTGCTGGCTCTTCGGCTTTGAAACAGATGGGCATTGCCCCCTAGAGTTGAGAATGACTAGCACATATGTGCGAAGAGAACCTTTACTTTTACCTATGTTCAGGATAATTTTTTATTTTTTTTTACTCACTTGGGCTTCTGCTAAATTCAGACCTCCAGTAATATGGTTGGTTAGATTATTGTTAGGTTGGTTAGATTATTGTTAGATAATACTATGTTGAATCATAGTATTACTACAGTAGTAGTATTTTGATCAGATCTGTGAGGTGATTTGCTTGTAAACTTGATTTCATAATACAATGAGCTGCTAATTAGTTTGACTGCAAAGAAACCTAATTATGATGCAAAATACTTTCTCTGCCCTAATAAGAAGCTCATTATAATTGACCCTGATACTATTCTGAAAAGTTCACTAGTAGAGGCAGGCCTGAATTAGTTGAATCAATGTCAAAATAAAGCAGAGAACTGTTTATAAATTTAGGTGCCCTATTTAAAATTGGTAGATCCTATGTATTGATTCCAAGTTATCAATTAAGAAAGCAATGTCACATTTCTTGCTATTTTTTTTTAAATAAGTGGACACATATTATATAGTAATACATTACTTTATATCGCAGTTGTGTCTGATTTTCAAAGCAATTTTGTTTATTTGAATTGCTTGTCTGAATACATTTAGAGAAAGTTTTGTTTTGAGCTCTAAATTATATACTGTATATTGATAATAGTACTTAAGAACCAATCCTTTCAGTGGAATGTGGGCTTATATCTTCAGTTGTATAATACTAAACTGTATGTTTTATAATTTAAAGCCACACACATTTAGAAAAAAAAATATTTTCCTACGTTTTTTATATTTTTAAAGAAAAGGTACACATGTAACAGTGATCAGATTCTTTGCTAAAGTGATCTATTTTTCTTTTCTTGAAGAAGTGTTATTTATTAAATGAATACATTTCTGTTCAGTGTGACAGATTAAATTCACTATTGATTTTGATTTACTATGGTTTACTCAAAACAACAGAGCCATAAAAAAAAAAAGGCAACCAGTGTGCTGTGAAATCTTTTTTGCCTGTACCACTTTGAGCTGCAAATGGGCATCATCCTTGATTATTTTTCTACATCATAAACCACTTCCCTATGGGAATAATGGTCAATCCCCCCACCTATTTCTCTACTTGTAGTTGGTTCCCAGATGAATTATAATACAATTTAAAGCAGAGAGACACAATTAATAGAGGGGAGGTAACATGAGAAATGTTATTTTCTATTTGTCAAGTATTTTAAAGTTTTGCAGGTATTATTTTTTGGTTATTTTCCAAAATAAACAAAAAATAATAAACGATAATAAAGCAGTTTTCTCCAATTATTTTCTCCAAATTCTCCGATTTCTCCATTACCTAGTTGTTTTAGGTGTCTGCTTCTACAATTCTAAGCCAATGTGAGATCTGGAAATGAAAACCTAAAATACCAAGAGAGCAAAAATCTGTGAAAGGTTGAGTTATAGGATTCTGCCTTCTGAATGGACTTTGTCTTGATAAAATATATATTTATATTTTATTTTTATGCCACCCCAATATGTATGACTTTAGGTGGTTTAAAAATGGAACAATGGAACACAATGAAAACACAGAATATATCATTCAAAAGAAAGTCTTCAGAAAATAGCAAATGCATTTTGCTTATTCTGAATGCAGGTAGTCCTCAATTTACAATTCATTTAGTGACCATTTAAAGATATTACGGCACTGAAAAATGTGACTTATGGTCATTTTTCATAGTTTCGCCCTTTGCAGCATCCCCATGATCATGTGATCAAATGTCAGGTGCTTTGCAGCTGGTTCATATTTATGACTTGCTGTATCCCAAGGTCATGTGATCACCTTTTGCAACCTTCTGACAAGCAAAGTCAACGGGGAATCCAGGTTCACTTAACTACTTGGTTGCTAAGTTATCAACTGCAGTGATTCACTTGATAACAGTGGCAAGAAAGATCGTAAAATGGGGCAAAACAATTCACTTAACAAATGTCTCACTTAAAAGAAATGTTGGCCTCTGTTGTCCCTCGTAAGTCGAGGAATGTCCATAATTAAGATTGACTTTATTTTACTACTTGCAATATAGTAATAACAAATACAGATAATACCACACAATTATAAAAATAACTTTCAGCCACACTAAGCTATTCAACTCAGTGGGAAGAATCTCCTTGTCTCCTGTATTTGTTTAGAGCTAGTAATTCATACACCATGGACAATCTGCTTTCTTGGCCAAATTGTAAATTGGCCCAGTCATATGCTGGGGTCATTATCTGGTACAAAGGAATTAATTATTACACAAGGCAGAGAAGATTGCAACCAGTTTATTCTGTACAGCAACAAAGAAGTGCTCTCAGGACCCAAGGTACAAATTGAGAGGCCCTAATTAACATAGAGACACAAATCAACAAAGATTATATACATTTATAAAAGAAATACCATATGATCATTGACAAGCAATAAACAACAAGTAGTAGATTATCTACATGCCTGGTTGAGGATTGCTCAACCAAAATGTGGTTTTATTAGTAAAAGATTTCAACTCCCTATCCTTCTGGCCCTAACTGATAAAACAGTAGATGAATATGCAAAATCTTCTAGTTAAGTTACCAACAGAAAAAGGAGTAGTTAACACTTTATGTCTGATTTATCTACAGCAAGAAGAAGGAGACAGCCTTGAATTAAAGACTGTTCTGGATCAGCATGATATGATATATGATAAGAGCACCAGCGTGCCTAACGTTCCTGTCCTTATGTTCCCTTTAGTTGTATTCATTTTATGTTTTCAATTTATGCTTATATATATTATCTAATGTGTATTTGACTAAATAAATAAATAAATAAATAAGTGTTCTTTGATAATGACAACCACACCACAGTTGTGGGAATCTGCAGAGGAGAAGGATGGGCCAATGGAAGTAACATTTAAAGCAGAAAGGAGTAATATGAGTTCTTTTTAAAAACAAAAAACAAAATGGGGTTTCTCTTGCTAAAACTACCCACACCAACCTATCATCCCTATCAGTTTCTCTCACTCTGTTTCCTGACTGTTTGATGTGTCCTTCTCTCATGATTTCCTTCATCCCTGTTGTCTGAATTTTCTTCTTCTGTCAGCATCCCATGTCTTGATTCTCTTGCCATCTGCAAGCCGATTCACCAGGTAATTGTCACTGTGGTCATTTTACTGCAATGCCGCTCTTTCTCTTTATTGGCCAAGTTTCTTATTAGCTGCAGAGATTGGAATGGGATGGTGGTAAAAATAATGCAGAGCGAGAAATCGTATGCTTCCTCCCCTTCAGTTTTTGATAACTCATGCATAATTTTTCTCTTTCCATTAACTTAAAGTTTTAGCTTTAATCCTTTAAATCTGTATGTTGCCTCTTCCTAGGAAAAAGGCCTCTTACTATTGCTACAAGCTAAACAATTTCTATTCCTCTTCTTTCTCCTCTGCCATACCCATCTCTGTGTCTATTTCTTTGTGTCTGCACATGCATCTGCAGTTCTACAGCATTTTATGTCTCCTCTAACTCCAAGAATTCATTTCTGTTTATCTTGCTGAAATTCTAATTTTCTTACTGACTCCAAACACTGAACAAGAAATGTCTTGTCATTTCCCTTAATCTTTGCATCCATTCACTTTAGCATCTTGGAGAATCCTATTTCTGACTTCCTGTTACAGACCTTTGTAATTAGAAAGCTTCTAGATTTATTTATTTTTTTATGATTCCTGTATGCTTGCAGCAGACTTTAATCTCTTTACTTATTTCTCAACTCTATTGCAATACATTTGTTGCATAAATGTGAATCTATTTTGATTTAATTCAGCTTGATTAATTCAGATAAGGTTCAAAGAGGGCATGATTCAAAGCAGATTGGTAATTTAAAGATAAATCCGTTTTGATCCATTAATTATAATAGAGAATCAAAACATTTAAATCTCTCTCTCTCTCTCCCCCTCCCTTCCTCCCTCCCTTTCATCTAAAGGTAAAGGTTCCTCAGCACATGCGGGCTAGTTGTTTCCAGCTCTAGGCAGTGCTCATGTCTGTTTCTAAGCCAAAGAGCCAGTGCTGTCCGAAGACATCTCCATGGTTATGTGGCCAGCATGACTAAATGCCAAAGGCGCATGGAGCACTGTTAGCTTCCCATCAAAGTGGTCCTTATTTTTCTACTTGCATTTTTTACGTGCTTTTGAACTTCTAGGTTGGCAGAAGCTGGGACAAGTAATGGGAGCTCACCCCGTTACATGGCACTACGGATTCAAACCGCTGACCTGCTGACCTTCTGGTCAACAAACTGAGCACCTTAGCCACTAAGCCACCATGTTCCTTTCATCTCTCATCTAAGACCTATCTAACTATTTTTTCTCTTTCTCTGAGATTGAGATGAAGGTACAATAAACCAGTGTTTTCTCTGGTGAGACCGATCTATCAGGGCAACCTGGTCTACCCAAATATGGGACAGAGCATACTGCTTCCAGTGCAGTTTTAGTTGAATATCTTCAGATATTCTCCTTGTTTCTCTGAGGCACATATTGCCAAGATGAGTAGAGGATAGAAGCTCCTCCACCTCCCAGTTGTCCAGCAAAGAACCTAAATTATGCTGAACCAATGAAAAAAGTGTGCCTCTTTGACTTAAAAAAATGATTTCATTTACTTTTCTGAGATGCCAGGATTGGCATGACAGTGAAGAATAATTCCTGAATTCTCGGCTGTTTCTGATGGAGTTTCTCAGTGTCACAACAATTGGCATAACTTCTTGGCATGATCCTTGAATCCTGGAAAAGACTCTACCACCATTTGATCACTTGGTTATGTCTGTGTTAGTTAGTTAGCAGATGCCTCAATAATAGGATGCATTAATACAAGCAAGCCAGAAAATAGGAGATTTGGCATAGAAAAAGCAGCATTTGTAATTTGTAATACACTTACACAATCAATATTTGGACTTAAACTTGTCCTAATAAGTTAGTATTTAAATGTAAAGTACTAGAGTCCATGCTGGTTTGGTCAACTTAAAGTCTGTATTCAGAGTGCTGAAAAAGAAAACACCCAGTTTTATTAGCATGAAGAAAAAGCAAAGTTGAGTTTTTAAGGGAGTTTAGAATTTTAAAAAAAAGAATAAAGCATATAACACTGCTAGCTTTGCTTTCCAAAAGAGCTCTGATAAGCAGAAAATTTAATGAATTATTAAAATGAATAGATTGGTTATTTACTGTATGTCAGTGTCACAGAGTCCATCACAAATTCAGCATCCCCTGAATTTTCATATGTGGGAGTAAAATTATACGTTGCAGTAAAAAAAAAAAGAGCCTCTGTACCCAAAACTGTAAACAACTTCAAAAGTCTATAAAGTGCTTTTACATGGTTTGATTTGCTGCTTCAAAGTAAGTCCAGGTTGCAATCTGTGAATATATTTTACAATTTAGTCAAAGCTTTGTTGAATCAAAGTGCACCTTCAAATATCTCCATGGCTTGTATCTTTGACAGGCAGTATGTTATGATAAATTTATCTTGTATTTATCTAGTATTAATTGAATACTATTGTTTTAGAGAAAGACCTTTCCTTTCATCAAAGTTATCATGTAATTTTTTTTTATTGAAAAAGTTTTACAACAACAATTAAATTTTTCCCCTCCCCCCCCTCCTTCCTCCCTCCCTTTCATCTAAAGGTAAAGGTTCCTCAGCACATGCGGGCTAGTTGTTTCCAGCTCTAGGCAGTGCTCATGTCTGTTTCTAAGCCAAAGAGCCAGTGCTGTCCGAAGACATCTCCATGGTTATGTGGCCAGCATGACTAAATGCCAAAGGCGCATGGAGCACTGTTAGCTTCCCATCAAAGTGGTCCTTATTTTTCTACTTGCATTTTTTACGTGCTTTTGAACTTCTAGGTTGGCAGAAGCTGGGACAAGTAATGGGAGCTCACCCCGTTACATGGCACTACGGATTCAAACCGCTGACCTGCTGACCTTCTGGTCAACAAACTGAGCACCTTAGCCACTAAGCCACCATGTTCCTTTCATCTCTCATCTAAGACCTATCTAACTATTTTTTCTCTTTCTCTGAGATTGAGATGAAGGTACAATAAACCAGTGTTTTCTCTGGTGAGACCGATCTATCAGGGCAACCTGGTCTACCCAAATATGGGACAGAGCATACTGCTTCCAGTGCAGTTTTAGTTGAATATCTTCAGATATTCTCCTTGTTTCTCTGAGGCACATATTGCCAAGATGAGTAGAGGATAGAAGCTCCTCCACCTCCCAGTTGTCCAGCAAAGAACCTAAATTATGCTGAACCAATGAAAAAAGTGTGCCTCTTTGACTTAAAAAAATGATTTCATTTACTTTTCTGAGATGCCAGGATTGGCATGACAGTGAAGAATAATTCCTGAATTCTCGGCTGTTTCTGATGGAGTTTCTCAGTGTCACAACAATTGGCATAACTTCTTGGCATGATCCTTGAATCCTGGAAAAGACTCTACCACCATTTGATCACTTGGTTATGTCTGTGTTAGTTAGTTAGCAGATGCCTCAATAATAGGATGCATTAATACAAGCAAGCCAGAAAATAGGAGATTTGGCATAGAAAAAGCAGCATTTGTAATTTGTAATACACTTACACAATCAATATTTGGACTTAAACTTGTCCTAATAAGTTAGTATTTAAATGTAAAGTACTAGAGTCCATGCTGGTTTGGTCAACTTAAAGTCTGTATTCAGAGTGCTGAAAAAGAAAACACCCAGTTTTATTAGCATGAAGAAAAAGCAAAGTTGAGTTTTTAAGGGAGTTTAGAATTTTAAAAAAAAGAATAAAGCATATAACACTGCTAGCTTTGCTTTCCAAAAGAGCTCTGATAAGCAGAAAATTTAATGAATTATTAAAATGAATAGATTGGTTATTTACTGTATGTCAGTGTCACAGAGTCCATCACAAATTCAGCATCCCCTGAATTTTCATATGTGGGAGTAAAATTATACGTTGCAGTAAAAAAAAAAAGAGCCTCTGTACCCAAAACTGTAAACAACTTCAAAAGTCTATAAAGTGCTTTTACATGGTTTGATTTGCTGCTTCAAAGTAAGTCCAGGTTGCAATCTGTGAATATATTTTACAATTTAGTCAAAGCTTTGTTGAATCAAAGTGCACCTTCAAATATCTCCATGGCTTGTATCTTTGACAGGCAGTATGTTATGATAAATTTATCTTGTATTTATCTAGTATTAATTGAATACTATTGTTTTAGAGAAAGACCTTTCCTTTCATCAAAGTTATCATGTAATTTTTTTTTATTGAAAAAGTTTTACAACAACAATTAAATTTTTCCCCTCCCCTCCCCCCTCCCCCTCCTTCCCCCTCCCTCCAAAACCGCCCTCCCCCCGATTTCCCGGAGCAAACACAAGGGGCCGTGGTAGCTCAGGCTGGTAAGAAGCCTGTTATTAGAACACAGCAGCCTGCAATTAATGCAGGTTCAAGCCCGGCCCAAGGTTGACTCAGCCTTCCATCCTTTATAAGGTAGGTAAAATGAGGACCCAGATTGTTGGGGGGGCAATAAGTTGACTTTGTAAATATACAAATAGAATGAGACTATTGCCTTATACACTGTAAGCCGCCCTGAGTCTTCGGAGAAGGGCAGGATATAAATGTAAATTTTAAAAAAAAAGGTATAGTTCAATAAACAAACAGTCATACATTAAATTTTTAAAATCTAACACAATTATAATCCTTCTTTCTCACATAACCTGACTTCTTCCATTAAAATCAAAAACAACATCCTTCATTCAAAGGCAATCTGAAATTTCTTAATCTGATATCTATTTTGAATATAATCAATCCAATTCTTCCATTCGTTTTCTTGAATACTGTCTTTCAAGAAGGCTGAGATTTTAGCCATCTCAGCCAAATTGGAAACTTTCAATATCCATTCTTCTATTGTGGGTAATTCTTTTTTCTTCCAATATTGTCCAATCAACAGTCTTGCTGCTGTTATTAAGTTCAAAATCAATTTAGTCTAAATTACTGTACAGTCTGTTGTTATTCCCAAAAGGAAAAATTGTGGTAGGAACTTTACCTTCTTCTTCAGAACATTCTGCATAATCCACCAAATTCTTATCCAGAAAGACTTAATTTTCTTACAAGTCCACCATACATGAAAATATGTAGCATCATCACAATTACATCTCCAACATTTCGCTTGCATATCTGGATACATACATGATAATTTCTTAAATTCTAAATGCCATCTATAAAACATCTTATAAAGTTATCATGTAAAAATAGAATATTCTATTTTTGTAGCATCGAGTCAGTGCTTATTAAAATTAAAAAAAAGTTATCATGTAATTTTAATAAGCACTGACTCGATGCTACAAAAATAGAATACTCTCCTTTATATAAATTTTCAAGGAATCAGTATAGCTTTTCAGCTACTTCCTAAAAACTGGTATTGTTGACCCAGTGTTACTTTGGTTTCCTTCTGAGAAAATGAATTCTTCAAGATTCTGTCTTTTTTAATATCCAGAAATATAACTTTAAAAAAATGAAAGAATTAACATAATTATTTACAGTAAGCTACCTGAATCTACTGAAACTTTTTTGGGGGGAGGGAGGGTAAAATAATTGAAGTATATTTTAGGTTAACACATTGTACTCTGTGACAGGCAATTTTTCCCCATTTTCAAATAGATGATACATTTGAGTTGATTTCCTCAAAATCAGAAGGGAATCTCATATATCTTGAGGAGATGTCCCCTTTCAAAGGGTGAGGTAGCTGTGGTTATCCTCAGATTCCGCAGAAAAAATTCTCAGTGAGTTAAATATCTTCTGAAGAAGAAGAAACCTCCAGGTGGCTGTAGTATTATGTTAATTAGCCTCACAAATCCATCAGTGTGCCTGCCCCCAAATATGTTGCTGGGTTAAGTTTAGGAGTCATAGGTCACTTTCTTAAGTGCCCTTTTAATTTTGAACAGTCACTAAATGAATTGTTGTAAATCAAGGACTTTTCCTGGAATGTTGGCTTGTGTTCAATAAGAAAATTGCAGCTTTGGTTAAGAGGCCTTTTGGACAAATATACCTGGTATGTCAATTATGTCCTTTCCTGGATAAAGCGAAGGTCATCATTTCCAACCTGCCTTTGGGAGCTCAGTATTGGAGTACTCCAATATGCTGTACATGGAGCTGCCCTTGAACACAACTTGGAAGCCACAGCTGATTCAGAATAAATAGCCCTTGGTATACTCAATTTGCCGATGTGACTTGCCAATTGTGTAAGCTTCATTGGTTGCCAGTTGACTTATGGGTACAATTTGAAACTCATTTTGGTATGGTCTAAGGAGGCGGTGGCTCAGGGGCTAGGACGTTGAGCTTGTCGATTGAAAGGTCAGCAGCTCAGCGGTTCAAATCTCTAGTGCAACCGTGTAATGGGGTGAGCTCCCGTTACTTGTCCCAGCTTCTGCCAACCTAGCAGTTTCGAAAGCATGTAAAAATGCAAGTAGAAAAAATAGGGACCACCTTTGGTGGGAAGGTAACAGCGTTCCGTGCGCCTTTGGCATTGAGTCATACCGGCCATATGACCACGGATACGTCTTCGGACAGTGCTAGCTCTTCGGCTTTGAAACGGAGATGAGCATCGCCCCCTAGAGTCGGCAACGACTAGCACGTATGTGCGAGGGGAACCTTTACCTTTTACCTAATGACTCATTATTCAGTATTATTAATTTGATTGCTTCTTCCTGCATAGTAAGGTACAAGAAAGTCAGAATGCTCTGAGTCCTTTCAGCAAAGCAATGGCAGCTTGTAAGATGCTGGAGACGGTGTTTGTCTGTAGCCACTTTTGTCCTGTGGAGTTGCATTCCTCTGTGATCTTCATGATCCTAGACTGCTGGTTTTATGAAAGCTAAGGAGACCTGACTGTTCAAGAAATACCTAGGATAGAGTGTTTAAATCTGCTTGTTGACTATTATATGACATTGCTTGTTCCCTTACACAGAGTACCATATATTTTATTTTTACACATATTTTTCTTCTGTTTTAATTGTTTGTTTCTTTGTACTACTCAGATTTTCTTAAGTAGTTGAGGTAGTGAATAAAGATACAGTGGCAGGGTAAGTTAAGGAGAATGCTTAAAGTGTACAGAGATACAACTGGCCTATATGTAAAGTGATGGAATGGTGGAATTTGTTTTAGTATTATGTGGTAAGTGTGCAGAAATACAGTTCATGACAGGGAGAGGGATGAAATTATTAAGTTTTACACATTTAGTAATCGAGCTGAAATTTCTGGTGAAAAAAATAATTGCATGGGGTTGAGTGGGACCTTGAAATTTAGAGGAAAATTGGCTCTGAAATTACAGAACAACATCTATTAAATTTTGTGAAAGTTTTAAAAAAATAAGAGTCATCCTTTCAAAATGGCATTTGCACAATAATTATGCTAATGTGTGAAGTTAATTACCACATTACATAGGAAAATTGGATAATTGTATGTCCAAATGTTTGCTGTATATCTAATTAGCCATTTTTTTTGTGCAGCTATGTAATTTACATGGAAGTAGTTTTTTCTTTTTAAAAAAAAAAGATTATTAGTATGGAATGATGCAAAAACAGATGCTCTGTAAGGAATTATGTGAGAACAGCTTCATACTCATGACAGTCTAAGAGAACATTATAATAGGAGCCATATACAATATCAGGGGGTAGCACGTGATGAAAAATTTTATAATGAGGTACAACACATTTCCTTTAATTAAAAATGTTATTTCTAAGCAATGATAGTAATAGTAATAAAAAGCAACAATAACTTTTTAAAAAATAAATATGCTTTAACATGTGTACCCTAAAATAAGGTTATAAATATAAACAAAGTTTTGAAAAGTTAATAAGTAATCTAAAATGTATTTCAAAAGATTATCAGACATTCTAAATTCTGTCTCCCTCATATCAAATAAATTTTATGATATGGTAAGTTAGAGGATTTTATTTAAAAAAAAACAATAGTTTATTATTTTCTTAAAGAGCCAGTTTGGTCTAGTGGTTAATGCACCAGGCTAGAAAGCAGGTGACCATGTGTTCAAGTCTTGCCTTAGCCATGAAAGCTGCTGGGTGACTTTGGGCCAATCACTCTCTCATAGCCCAACTCACCGCACAGAGTTTTTTTTTTTTTTTTTTTATAAAAAGTTTTATTTTTACAATCATATCAAATAATTCATCCAATGTACAGTTATATACAATTAGTCGGGCTTGCCCAGTCACCACCACCCTTTTTAACACTCTTCCCTCTTCTACCTTCTTTTACTTTCCAAACCTTCCTCTCCTTCTCTTATCTACATCCACTCCTCCCTCCACCCTACACCTTCCTTCTCCCTCTACTATCCCTCTTCCTTCCTCTTCTCCTCTTTCCTACCTCCTACTCTCTCTTTTCTCCCTCCCCACCGTTCTAAAATGGTAACTATGCAGACCCGACCCTACATTAATTATATTTCTTCAATAATCCCTGTACATTAACCATCACTCCATCTCTACCAAACCCCCAATTCCCTCCCCTTACCCCCACCCCCACCCCGACTTCCCAGAACAAAATGCAGGGTATCAAAACTAACAATCATAATCCAAAATAATTCCTAAATTATAATCTTTAGTCACACCACACTTAGTCACACTCTCAATTCCCCTCTCCTTCAAAAATATATCTAATACAAAATATTTCCTAAATTTACTCATATGCTATTCGATATTTTTTTTTATCTGATACTTATTTTAAATATAATCAATCCACATTTTCCATTCTAAAATATATTTTTCTAGTATGTAGTCTTTCAAGTAAGCGGAGATTTTTGTCATCTCTGCCAGATTTGATACTTTGAGTGTCCATTTGTTGTTTTGTTTTGTCCATTCTTCGATTGTAGGTAATTCTTCTTTCTTCCAATACTGAGCAATCAAAAGTCTTGCGACTGTTATTAAGTTCAAAATCAATTTAGTCTCTATAGCTGTATAGTCCATAATTATTCCTAGTAGAAAGAACTGCGGAGTAAACTTAATCTTCTTTTTCAAAATATTCTGCATGATCCACCAGCCTTTAATCCAAAATACTTTAACTTTTTTACAAGTCCACCATATATGGTAATAAGTAGCATCTTCACAATCGCATCTCCAACATTTAGCAAGATCTAATATGTGTTTCTTGTAAACAGGTAATGTCATTTTTAAATTATTTCAAATAATGAAATACTTTCCTTCTCTTCTGCGGTGAATTCAGGCCATTAACATTCCAAGATAAGAGACAGAGAACTTCCGGTTTGGCACCATAGGTGATGGCGGTGATCTTTACGATCACCAACCTCTGGATTATGTGGAATCGCTAGGACAGCTTAAATCTGCTGCCCAGCGGTTCGGAAAACCCCCTCTTCGGGAGAAGGAGAAGGGGTGAGCTGAGGGCAGAGGTTGAATTTCCCTAAAGCCCCTGAGAAAAAAGGGGTTTGAAGGGTTAAGTTCCCTCCAGTAACCCGAAGTGCTCCAGATCCGAGGATTCTTCTGCTTTGGCGGAACCAATCACCACGACCAAACGCCGAGATTTATTTTGGACAATAAAGGATTATACCGGACAGAACGAAAGTGGGAGAACTTTAAGCAAGTAGCCAAGCCGATTCCCCGATACTTTGTAACAAGCTTGAAAACAGCAAGAAAATGGAGGCGAATTGTTAACAAGTTAACGAGTGGAAAGCGAAAGTGATACTTTCAGCGTGTGCCTCTGCAGTTGGTAATTTGCATGTTACTTGCTGCTTTAACTCTTTGCTGCCTGCTGATAGAATCTAGGAGATTTTTAAATACTGCTTTAAAAGACTGTGTTTCAGAAGTTAAGAAGATTTAAAGTGAATATTAAGTTGGAAATAAATAAATAAATAATTTTATAGAAGATGGCAGCCAAACAATTAAAGTCTACTGTAACAAAGAGCTCTGGAACTTTATCAGCTGGTGCCTCTCCAGCTCATACAGCAGAGACTAGAACATTGAATTTAGAGGCGTTACAAGAGAACTTAAAAGGCTTTATAGAAGAAAAATTTAAAGTTATAACTGATGAGATGTCTGAAATGAAAGAGCAGATATCAGAAATTCAAGTGGGAAATAAAGAAGTTAAAGAAGGATTTGTAATGGCAGTACAAAGTTTGGCAATGAATGTGATTTTATTGGAAGAGGAGGTTGAAGTAATTAAGCAACATAATTCAAAATTAGAAAATAAAATGGATGAATTTCAAAGTAAAATGGAAAAGACAGAGGATGAAATAGTTTTGATACAATACAGAAATATGGAATTTGCTCTTAGAATCCGAGGTTTGAAAGAAAATAAGGAAGAGAATTTAAGGGAAATTTTTTCTGAAGTATTTGCTGAGATATTAGCAGCTCGTCCAGCAGATGTGGCTTATCAAATTGATAAAATATATCGTGTGAATTCTTGGATAGCAAGGCAAAAAAAGTTGCCAAGGGATGTTGTTATTTATTTTACAAACAGAACAGTGAGAAATCAGATTTTGCAAGCTTCATATAAGGGGGAGAAGATTCAGATTGCTGGTCAAGATATTTTGATATTAAAGGAAATTCCACCAAAATGTTAAGGGCTAGGAAGGAATTTGCCTTCCTGGTGAATGAACTTAAAAAACATCAGATTGAATATAGATGGGATATTCCAACTGGTATAATAGTATATTATGCAGGGAAAGTACATCGTTTCAATACGGTTGGAAAAGCAAGAGAATTTTATGTTGAGGTATTAAAAGTTGGAAGTCTTCCCCCATTGGAAGCTAGAAGAAGGGAGGCTGAAGTGAAGGAAAGAGAAGTGAAGCAGGTACAAGAACAGATTGTGATGGAAGAAGATTTATTACAAGTGTTGGAAATACCTACGACGGGTTTAGATTCAAAAGAACAAAGGCTGACTAGAGCTGCTGCTAAACGCAAGGAACAAGAGATGAAGGCACAACAACAACTGGCAACTACTACAATGGAAACAGTGGGAGGAGCAAGGCCTAAAGTAAAATGTGATCTGCGGCTGGTGTTCCAAAAGTTTCCTTTGGCCGATAATGGCAATTAAACTATTATCGCACAGAGTTTTGTTGTGGAGAAAATAGGAGGAGGAAAAGTGTTGGATATGTTCACTGCCATGGATTATTGTAAAAATAAAAATACATAGCTTTAGTCTAAATTTGTGAAGAAATAGTTGAGTTTATACATGCATATTTTATAAATTCAATGTTTTAAAAAGTGCAACAAATAAGTAAATACCAGCTGTTCATTTATTTGATTTCCCCAAATTTGCTTTTTCAAAAGGGAATGGACTTTTTTGTTTTTTACTGAAGTTGTTTCATTTCTCATCCAAGAAGTTTCTTCAGTTCTGACTGGATGGTGACTCTGACTTTGTCTTAAATAGGTTCCACTTAAGTAGGAAGGTAACAGAGTTTCATATGCCTTTGGCAAATAGGCATGCTGGCCACATGACTACAGAAATTGTCTTTGGACATTGCTCGGCCAAGAAATGGGAATGAGCACAACGTCCTAGTCGGACATGACTGGACAGGGAAACCTTAATCTTTATCTTTTATTTTAAATATAATACTATGAACTACTCAGTTAATTTCTAAAAAAAAAATTGTAAGTTTTCTGATGTTTAATAAAATTGAAAACAAAAAACAAACAAAAAATGTTGTTTCTTATGATCCTATCTCAATTTCTTATCAAATATGTATTATTGCTAACCTCATTGTTGAGTTTATAAAAAGCATGAGGTTATTTTTGTTGGAAGTAACCTCCTATGACTCTAGGAATCAGGGGTGAAAACCAGGAGGTTCCGACAGGTTCTGGAGAACCAGTGGCAGAAAATTTGAGTAGTTTAGAGAACTGGCAAACACCACCTCTGGCTGGCCCCAGAGTGGAGTGGGAATGGAGATTTTGCAGTATCCTTCTTCTGCCATGCATGCCCACCAAGCTACGCCCACAAAGCCACACCACGGCCACAAAGCCACACCCACAGAAATTTGAATTTCACCCCTGCTAGGAATCCTTAACAATTATCAGATTTGTTAGTGGAAAGAGATGATGGAAGGGAGGGAGGGAGGGAGGGAGGGAGGAAGGAAGCAATATTTCTGAGTGCTTTATGATTAAGCTAGGAGCAAGGAAACAAAACCTGTCTAGATATTCTTAGAATACAATTGCCCGCATCTTTTAATAGCAACTCTATTGTTTCTGGCTATTTCTGTAATGTATCTTTAAAGTTTTGGAGGGAAACTTGGGCGGGAAATAGCACGTTGCTGATTGGTTGAAGCCTCAACCAAAACTGTATATAAAGAGGGGTTTTTGCCGAATGTTCCTGCTGGGTTCACTATAAACTAAAGAGCTGTTGTCACTCACTGGTCTCCTGCCTCTTTATTGCCCGAATCTAACAATTTCAGTTGCAATTTATAAAAAACCAGAGGACTACAGCTTCTTTACATCTGCTATAAAAGGAAACAGTAAAGCAACAGTTAAGATTAAATAAGTAACAACCGTATACGATATATGTTATTTTTCAACATAGCACCCAAATTCTCCACAACTGTGGAAGCCAAACATAAATATCACATATGAATTGTTCTTTGAGTCCAGAAATGCATCTATTATTACGTTTACCACAAAAATGTAATCCTTTATATGCTAAAAAAAATACTAGGAAACTAGGACATAAGTACCAAGCACAGAAACAGACACAGACACACAAAACAAAAAGCAATAAAAATTATATAAATTCATTTTCTGCAGAAGTACATAAACAACCATTTGTGAAGAAATAAGCATCCCTTTGCTTGCAAGCTTTCTTGATTTCAAAGGCCTATTTTAGAAGGGAAAGGTTCAGTCACAATGTCATTGGAAAAAAACAGAAATAACTTCTCATTCCCCATCTGAAATACAGTCAGGATAATTCAAATATAATATGAGTATAATGAGAAAATTGAGATATTGAGTTGAACCAGACAAGGTATTCCATAACTTGATATATTTTAAAAAAGTATTTAGAATTGCTAGAAAACTGGAGAACACAGAAAATAATTTTTATTTTTCACTATTTCTTCCTGCAATATTGAATATCATCACACATTTCAAAAGTTATTTGAACCCTCTTAAATAAATATGAAATGAAAATCAACACAATCCAATGTTACAGTGATCTTGGAATGGTATCCTTATCTTTTGTTATTGTTATCACATTTAATTCTAGTGATGACACTGGGAAGAAGTTAACTTTTAAGACATTGCACACTTTAAAGCCAATCTAGAAGTGGTTTTCAGCTCTAGTGTGGACCCTTATTTTTAGGCTTCTGAGTAGCCTGCAAATAGGTGTGGCTCCTTTAACAGTTCATTAAAAATGAATGTGCCTTAATAAGTTAACAGAGTGATGTCGTGTTATGGCCTTTTTCACGGTTGTATGGAAACCTGATAAAAAATGTTTTTTTAAATGAAATTAATTCTGAAGTGTGAAAAGCTTTATAATTTCTCTAGCCTAAAACTGGATTTGAAACACCTTCCTAATGAAGCACTGAGTTAATGTCTTGATTTATCCCATTATATATGAAGCACACACAAAACTGAAATAATTGCTAAAAATAATTAAAAATAACAGTTAAGGAACAATAATGCATGAATTTAGAATAGTTTTGGAAGTATCAAATTTAAAATGGAACACGAGAGAAGGGATTTTATTTTTAAAATGTTAAAGTAAAAATAAAATATCCAAGAAATTAACGTGTGTTTGCATTTAATGAGTCAGAAAAAGAGATTAGTAAGTAACATTGCTTGGCAACTAATAGATATAATATCATATCTATTAACACTTCTTCTTAATCAACCATGTTCTGCCTCTATTTATATATTCTGCTGAAAGAGGAATAATAATCTCATTAAATGTCATAGCATTTATGGAAGATAAACCATTCTATAGAAAGGAAAGATTTTGCTTTCTGGTTCATTTCTCTGGTTCATTTCTCTGCCAGTTACAATTAATTTCCTTCCCATTAAACATATACTGGTAAAATTTGTTTTATCACTGAATACCATGGAGAACAAGAGCAGAGGGAGGAAAGAAAATGTAGTAAAATGAATTTATTTCATCTGGGATATTTCAAAAAAGTATAGAAAAGAATTAGAAGTATACATTGTAGAGGCAAAATAAATCTGTCCGGGATTTCAGAGGGAACAATCTGGAGCCTTAAAATAGACCATAGTTGTGTTTCAAAATATTGATTATTTATGGTATATAAATGTTGCTATGTGTTCAAGTTAGGTGTCTTCAGTGAGATTTTGGAAGAAAGTATAACATTTCAGCATTTTCATAAGGGGTTCCATGTATTTTCTGATATGAAATTTATTTATTTATTTATTTATTTATTTATTTATTTATTTATTTATTTATTTATTTAAATTTTTATACCGCCCTTCTCCCGAAGGACTCAGGGCGGTGTACAGCCAAAAATAAAAACAGCAAGTATACAAAGTTAAAATATCAATTTAAAATACCTATTCAATAGTGGCCGAATTAAAACCGTCAGATTGACCTAACCTAAAATACCCCATATAAAATTACAAAGGATTAAAACTTTAAAATTTGGAATTTAAAAAATCAGTCAGTCCAGTCCCGCTTGAATAAATAAGTGAGTTTTTAATTCCCGGCGAAAGGTCCGAAGGTCAGATATTTGGCGCAAACCGGGGGGGAAGGTCGTTCCAGAGCGTAGGTGCTCCAACAGAGAAGGCCCTCCCCCTGGGGGCCGCCAGCTGGCATTGCTTGGTGGACGGCACCCTGAGGAGACCCTCTCTGTGAGAGCGTACGGGTCTATGGGAGGCATAAGGTAACAGCAGGCGGTCCCGTAAGTACCCAGGCCCTAAGCCATGGAGCGCTTTGAAGGTGGTAACCAAAACCTTGAAGCGCACCCGAAAGACCACAGGTAGCCAGTGCAGACTGCGCAGGAGCGGTGTTACCCGGGAGCAACGTGGAGCTCCCTCGATTTAATTAAACTTTTATACCGCCCTTCTCCCGAAGGACTCAGGGCGGTGTACAGCCTACATTAAAACAATTAATATACACACTAAAATAACAATTAAAAAAACTTATTCGATAAAGGCCAAATTAAAACCGTCCAATTGACCATATAAAATACCCAATAAAGTTAAAATTGAAAAATTTAAAATTTAAAATTTAAAAATCAGGCCAGTCCCGCTTGGATAAATAAATACGTTTTCAGTTCCCGGCGAAAGGTCCGAAGGTCGGGCAATTGGCGTAAGCCGGGGGGAAGTTCGTTCCAGAGAGTAGGTGCTCCCACAGAGAAGGCCCTTCTCCTGGGGGCTGCCAGCCGACACTGCTTGGCGGACAGCACCCTGAGAAGACCCTCTCTGTGAGAGCTCACGGGTCAGTGGGAGGCATGTGGTACCAGCAGGCAGTCCTGTAAGTACCCGGGCTAAGCCATGGAGCGCTTTGAAGGTGGTAACCAAAACCTTGAAGCGCACCCGGAAGACCACAGATAGCCAGTGCAGACTGCGCAGGAGTGGTGTTACTCGGGAGCAACGTGGTGCTCCCTCAATCACCCGCGCAGCTGCATTCTGGACTAGCTGAAGTCTCCGAGTGCACTTCAGGGGTAGCCCCATGTAGAGAGCATTGCAATAATCCAGACGAGAAGTGACGAGAGCATGAGTGACCGTGCATAAGGCATCCCGGTCAAGAAAGGGGTGCAACTGGCAGACCAGGCGAACCTGGTAAAAAGCTCTCCTGGAGACGGCTGCCAAGTGATCTTCAAATGACAGCCGTCCATCCAGGAGAACGCCCAAGTTGTGCACCCTTTCCGTTGGAGCCAGTGACTCGCCCCCAGCAGCCAGCTGGGGCGCCACTCCTTACCACTCCAGTGGGCGCCACTCCTTACCACTCCGCGCCCTTCCAGAATGGCCCCCGCCATCTGCCGTCCAAAGGGTCGTTGGTATCAGTGCTGCTAAACAGAACCGCTAAAAAAGGTCAGCGCCCACTTCCAGCCGCCGATGTCATGATGGCTGGCTGCAGCAGACCACGATCCGGCCCGGCCATTTCTAGCGCGCACCAATCTGCGCCCCTCCAATTTGTCGCCAATGGTAATGACCGCTGGTGGTATCAAGGCCACTAGTGGTATCATTGCCGCTGGACGCTTCTGCCGGTGACAAACACGTCGGGTAACCGGCCGCTGATGACCTATGTGGCTGCCTAGTAGCGAACCGCGATCCGGCCCGGCCCTTCTTAGCGGGCGCCGCTCCACGCCGCACCCAGCAAAAATGGCCACCGCCATCCGCCGTCCACCGCCCGCCCGACATTCCAGCCCCGTTCCCGGCAGCTGAGGGTCTGACAGGACCCAAAGGTCTCCCTCCGGCTGTCGGGAGGATGATCTACGGGGCGGTGGGTCCAGGCAGCTCGGCATCCACCTCCGCGACTTCACGGCGGGGAAAAAACCCGACCCGCTGTCAGCATGACTCCTAGAACGCCACCATCCTGCGCATGCGTAGAAGAAGCATTATTCATGATATTTGGAAAATTTTACTTTTTTTATTTATAAACATGTTCATCAATTATCAGATGGCACCAAAAATCAGTCTCTGGTATATTGGCCAAAAAAAAATCCAAACTATATAACAACATAACATAACATAACATAACATAACATAACATAACATAACATAACATAACATAACATAACATAACATAACATAACATAACATAACATAACATAACATAACATAACATAACATAACATAACAACAGAGTTGGAAGGGACCTTGGAGGCCTTCTAGTCCAACCCCCTGCCCAGGCAGGAAACCCTACACCATCTCAGTCAGATGGTTATCCAACATTTTCTTAAAAATTTCCAGTGTTGGAGCATTCACAACTTCCGCAGGCAAGTTGTTCCACTTATTAATTGTTCTAACTGTCAGGAAATTTCTCCTTAGTTCTAAGTTGCTTCTTTCTTTGATCAGTTTCCACCCATTGCTTCTTGTTCTACCCTCAGGTGCTTTGGAGAACAGCCCAACTCCCTCTTCTTTGTGGCAACCCCTGAGATATTGGAAAACAGCTATCATGTCTCCCCTAGTCCTTCTTTTTATTAAACTAGACATACCCAGTTCCTGCAACCGTTCTTCATATGTTTTAGCCTCCAGTCCCCTAATCATCTTTGTTGCTCTTCTCTGCACTCTTTCTAGAGTCTTACATCGTGGCGACCAAAACTGGATGCAATTATCCAAGTATGGCCTTACCAAGGCATTACAAAGTGATATTAACACTTCACGTGATCTTGATTCTATCCCTCTGTTTATGCAGCCCAGAACTGTGTTGGCTTTTTTAGCAGCTGCTGCACACTGCTGGCTCATATCTAAATGGTTACCCACTAGGACTCCAAGATGCCTCTCACAGGTACTACTATTGAGCAAGGTACCACATATACGGTACCAGTGCATTTTGTTTTGTTTTTTTGCCTAAATGTAGAACCTTATTTTTTTCACTGTTGAATTTCATTTTGTTAGATAGGGCCCAATGTTCAAGTCTGTCAAGATCTTTCTGTAACTTGAGCCTATCTTCTGGAGTGTTGGCTATTCCTGCCAGCTTGGTGTCATCTGCAAATTTGATGAGTTCCCCATCTATCCCCTCGTCCAAGTCGTTGATGAAGATGTTGAAGAGTACTGGGCCTAAAACAGAGCCTTGGGGTACTCCACTGCATACTTCCCTCCATGTGGATGTAGTTCCGTTGAGGACTACACGTTGAGTGCGGTTGGTCAGCCAGTTACGAATCCATCTGGTGGTGGTGCTGTCTAACCCACATTTTTCTACTTTATCTAGTAGTAGGTTATGGTCTACTTTATCAAATGCTTTACTGAAGTCCAAGTAAATTATATCGACAGCATTCCTCTGGTCTACTAATTTTGTCATTTTGTCAAAGAATGTGATAAGATTAGTCTGGCATGATCTGTTTTTGACAAACCCATGTTGGCTTTTGGTTATTACTTTGTTTGCTTCTAGATGTTCAGTGATTCGTTGCTTGATTATCTTTTCCAGAATCCTCCCCGGTATTGAGGTCAGGCTGATAGGTCTGTAGTTTCCTGGATCTGTTTTTTTTTTCCTTTTTTGAAGATGGGAACTACATCAGCTCTTTTCCAGTCCTCTGGCAGCTCCCCTGTGCTCCAGGATCTTTGAAAAATATAGTTCAGTGGTTCTGAAATCATGTCTGCCAGTTCCTTCAGAACCTTGGGGTGTAATCCATCCGGTCCTGGTGATTTGAACTCATCTGGGGGAGACAGGTGTTCACTTACCATTTTCTTCCCTATTTTAACTTGTGTTAAAGAAAAGGTATGAATGATAACAAACAAGCAGGTTTATGTTTTTTATGTCTGTGTCTGTGCATGTGTGTTTAAGTGTGTCTGTGTAAGAGAGAAAGAGAAAGTGAGAGAGAGGTTTTAAAACTGCAGAACAATTAATAGAAAAAAAGTGTAACATCAAAATGGAAGATCAGGTTGGAAAATAACATCAGCATGCTAACATCAGATGCAAGCAAGTTAGTTGAAGAAGAAGAAGACCTGATCAAGAAATCTCATCTAGAAACAAGGAAGATCAAAGAAACACTGCAAATAATGAAGCAGCAAACAATAGCCACAACCAAAAAAATCAGCAGATATGAAGCTCAAATTGTACACTACAGGTAGATTCTTCAGTTAAGTCCAATCAGAAATGTTTCTACCAATCCATCAAAGAGAAATTGCAATGAATCAATCAACATCTTACATGACCCATCTATGGGTCAATGCAAAGAAATACAACAAGAATGCAGATTGGATAGTTGAGATGGGTAAGAATAGAAAAGAAATTGAAATAAAAGAATTTGTAATAACAGCAGAAAATGATGGAGAAAAGACCAAGAAAAATCAAGAATAGATTATCACCAGGCAAAGATGAATTGCATAGATTTTGACTGAAATATTTAACTGGTCTGCATTTACTCATTGCCAAGCAGTTTAACAACATACTGCAAGGAGATGAAATTGAAGATTGGTTAACATCTTGCACAACCTACCTAATAGTGCAGAAAGATGAAAAGTTTTTTTCCCATAACAGAGAAAGCAAATCATGACTTTAAGAAATAAATTTGGGAGAAAGCAGACATGAGTTACTCTATCCATTCAGATCACATTCTTTTCCCACAGACAGTAACAGACTTCAGATGTGGAAGAACTATTTTGCCTTTAACTAAAATTCTGAGGTTCACCAACTGGAAGTGATACAAAACAGTGGCTGAGGAATGCACGCATATTTCTGAGAATCTTAGTGTGAAAAAATTCTTAGGATCAAATTTAGCAAATAGTCCTATCAAAACCTCTTCTTGGCATTCAGCAACTTAACTGACATAGAAATGCTACAACTACTACATGAGACTATATCCCATTGAACAGTCTAGCTTCTGAATGAACATTCATAATATTGCAATATATAACTGAATAGTCTTTTTTTATTATTTCATTTTGTCACAACAGTATACACAAACATCGTCATAAATAAAAACAACACATCATAAAAGATATATATATATATATATATATTGTCGTGTCCCACTCCTCCGCTGACGGCTGGGTCCGGGAAATCCGAATCAGGCTTGCCTCTGCAGCTCTGTCCAAAGTCCTAGCAAAGTCCTCAGAGCAGGCAGGAGACCAGTAAGTGACTTCAGCAAGATAAGTTTGACTTTTTGCCTGACTCAGAGACTGCCAGAAAGTAGCTCCTTTATATAGGCCATGGGGTGTGGCACCATGACTCAGCACTCATTAAGGCCTGCCCCTCCCTTCCCTCTGTAGCCTCCGCCTCTCCAATCTTCTGATGCGAGGGTCACACCAATCAGCTGTTCTTGGGAGTAAACCCTCCTCAGGCTCACCTGCTGTGGAGGAGGGGGAGGGGTCTAGCTGCTCCGTTTGCCTGGGCATGGAGTCAGGGCTGGGGCAGGGAGATTCTCCTTCTGCAGTTTGTGTGGGCATGGAGCCAGGACTGGGACCGGGAGGCATACATTCCTCAGTGTGCGGGAGCAGGTAAGAAGGCCCCGGCTGCTCTGAGGGCGGGCAAGACACAACATATATATATATATATATATATATATATATATATATATATATATATATATATATATATATGTATGTATGTAAAAGTATGCAACAGCTATATTAATCTGATATAATGAAGGGAACAATAGGACAGGAACGGTAGGCACTTTTGTGCTCTTATGCACGCCCCTTATAGTCCTCTTAGGAATGGGGTGAGATCAATAGTAGACAGTTTTTGGTTGAAGATTTTGGGATTTTGAGTAGAGACTATGGAGTTAGGTAATGAGTTCCAAGCATTAACAACTCTGTTACAGAAGTCATATTTTCTGCAATCAAGTTTGAAGCGGTTGACATTAAGTTTGAATCTATTGTTTGCTCTTGTATTATTGCGATTGAAGCTGAAGTAGTCTTTTACAGGAAGGATATTGCAATAGATGATTTTGTGTGTTAAACACAGGTCATGTCGAAGTCGGCGGAGTTCTAAGTTTTCTAATCCCAGTATTTCAAGCCTGGTGGTACAGGGTATTTTGTTGTTTTCGGAGGAGCGAAGAAGTCTTCTAGTAAAATATTTCTGGACGCGTTTGATTGTATTAATGTCAGAGATGTGGTATGGGTTCCAGACGGATGAGCTGTATTCAAGAATAGGTCTGGCAAATGTTTTGTATGCTCTAGTTAGTAGTGTAGAGTTTTTGGAAAAGAAGCTGCGTAAAATTAGGTTTACAACTCTTAGTGCCTTTTTTGCTATGTAGTTGCAGTGGGCTTTGGCATTTAGGTCATTTGATATGAAAACTCCAAGATCTTTGACAGGGTGGGGGTCGTCAGTAAGGTAATGACCATCAAGCTTGTACTTAGTGTTTGGATTCTTTTTTCCAATATATAAGACTGAGCATTTGCTGGTTGAGATTTTGGAGTTCCCAAGTTTTAGACCAATCGGAAACAAAGTCAAGGTCATCTTGAAGGGTAGAAGTATTGTTAGTGGTATTAAATAGTTTGACATCATCAGCAAAGAGAACAAAATAACTTGAGATAAGGTCACAGAGATCATTTATGTATAGTATGAAGAGCATTGGTCCAAGAACACTACCTTGGAGAACACCACTTTTGACAGGAACAGGATTTGATAGAGCAATTTTGACCACTTGTTGTCTGTTTGACAGGAAGGCATTTATCCAATTGTGAAGAGGTCCCGAAATGCCATAGGATTTTAGTTTGAGGAGAAGTTTATCATGTACTACTGAATCAAAAGCTTTGCAGAAGTCTATGTAGATTGCATCTATTGCTTTTCCTTGATCAAGGTTGGTAGTCCATATGTTTTTGCAGTGGAGAAGTTGTAAGTTACAAGACAATTTTTTTCTGAAACCAAATTGTTTATTAGAGAGAAGGTTGTTTGTTTCAAGGTGGAGTGTAATGGATTGGTTTATGATAGATCTTAAGCAATTAGAAGTCCTTGCCATTCTTCAGTAGATTATCTTTAACAGATTATGGATCCAAATCTTTCTTCTGTCTCTTCCTGATCTAAATGTATCTGAAGACTTGAATGAAATGTAAGAACAATTTGTTGATTGCTGCTAAGATAGAATGATGAGCTAGATAATTTAAAGCAATAATTATCGAAGTAACCAACAGAGTTTAATATAATAGAAACCAAGGTTTCAATCCCTATTTTGCCATTAATGTCACCAGTTGACTTTGTGCCAGTTAGTACCCTTAAATCTAAATGGCATCTCATGGTCATTTTGAAAATAAAATAGGATGAGAAAAACCATTTGTGCTGCTTTGAGCGCCTGAAGAAAAGACATAAAGAATGATAAACTGTGCCTCAAAAGAGGTTAATGAGTTATATTGGCATAACTAGGGTAGCAGTATTTAATTTAGTAGCACAGTTTAACAGTTCAGAATGTGTTGAGTGTATTAAATCAGAAATTCTGATCCTTTTAGATAAACCAGCATGATTGTCTTATTCCAGGGATCTGGGATTAGCTGAAGCTGCAAGAACAGAGACTCTGGTTAATGCCTCTTCTTAAGCATAGGCTTTCCAACTCATAAACGCTAGAATTCAGAATGGTTTGGAACAATTCATGGGAATTGGTCATTCATCCAGGCCTGTTAGGAAAGGATTTCAGATACAAGACTGTAAACTCTGTTTTTTTCAAACTAACAGGGCATGTCTCTTTGTTTCTATATTTTATTTCCATACTCGATCTATTAATCTTTTCAATTGGGCTGTAAACCTGTCATCACTAAAGAACAATTTTGGTTGAAGTCTTAATACACCACAACACAATATATTTTGGTTTCAGATTATTAATTTGTAAAAATTTGAGCCAAAACCTAGGATGTCCTCTAAAGGGTTTCTTATTCCTTAACTAGACTGCATTTGGACAACTAGGCTTTCCATGTGAAAGAAATCAAGAGCTGTTGGAAAAGGATATGTTTTCTTCCTCCCTTTGGTATATAAATCTGAACAAAGTTTTGACAAAGACAAAACAATCAAAGAACTCAGACTTGCAGTCAGACAATTAAACCCATCTTTCTCCACTCAAGAATATCCTTGGGTGCAAACACAAGAAAGATGAAGTAGTTACCTTCCATATCACAACCTGCCAAGTATCCAGATGTTAGAGCTTAACAAAATGAGAATTGGCAGCTATGTTTCCAGGCTTCAAAAACATGGCAATTGGTTTGTAGCAGTGGTGGGTTGCCCCCAGTTCTGACCAGTTCTTGTGAACCGGTAGTAAAACCAGGGGAGGCTTTCCCCACTGACCCCGACATCATCAGGAAGCTTCTGCGCATGCACAGAAGCAAGCATGAGTGAAGCGAGCACACATCTGCAATCCCGCTGCAAACCAATAGTAAAGGTAAGTAGAACCCACCCCTGGTTTGTAGTACTGTTTTTGTTTGTTTGTTTGTTTGTTTAAAAAATAGAATATCTTCAGTGTTCATTCTTAAATAACTACTGGACAGGTTCCTGCAGTTTTCTTGATAAGATTTTGGAAGTGGCATGCCATCACCTTCTTCCTAGCACTGAGAGAGAGTGACCGGTCCAAGGTTAGCCAGCTGGCTTTATGCCTATGACAGGACTAGGACTAATGGTCTTTTGGTCTCTACCCTGGTAACCACTACACCAAAGCTGTTGTGAACTGGCTTTTATCTGAGGTAAATACATATTGAAGAATAATTCTACTGAATCTTTCAATGAATTATTTATTATATTAAGCAATTTATATGATTTCCAAGGGAACTTTCCCAATACTATTTTTTTCTACATAGAAAAATAATTTTATCAAGGTTTAATAAAATATGAAACAATATTATAACAAGCATATGAGGATTGAAAAAAAAATACATTTGAAAAACATATGCTTGAAAAATATAGAGAGATATGTCTTGGTTTTTGTGTTGTACTTTCAGTGTTTAAAGAATGCATAAGGGCCCAAACTATTGGTAACATTGCCCCCATGAGGTCACACTAAACTTACTGCTGTGCAGTTTCTTTCCCAAATAAATAGAATGTTGTTGTGTTTTGTTTTGTTTTTTTGTTTCCTTTGATTCTATCTCCTCCTCCTTATTTGCATGAATGTAAAGAAGAAAAAAACATTGTGACTAGTTCACCTGTAATATTGTGGGTTCAGGTGCCAGCAAGGTGTAGGCAGGACTCTGGATAGCAGGTAACTTATTTTATTAACCTTAAAATAGCTAACAGCAGTGAAAAATACAAACGAACAAAAAACTCTCTCCCTCTCTGTTGACAGTCCTTTTATACCGGCTGTCAACTGGCTTAGCCAATCAACACAGAGAAGTACTATCCTCGTTCTCCACTAGGGGAATGGACCCCAGGGGGGGGGAAGAACTTAGAACACTACACCCCTTCCCACCATGCTCACGCAGACGTAGTCTCGAAGATACACTGGATTCGGCTAGAACATCGGGACCCTAAAGCCTGCGACAACTCGTTTATTGGTGGTTACTCGCCCTGTGCTGGATTATCACTAGGTCTCTCATCTATTGGATGGTCATAACTTTCAGGACTCTTCCCGCTGGCGGCAGGTAAGTGTCCTGTTTCACGTTCCTCTGCTTCTTGGAGTTCAGCTGGGTTTGGATTGTTTGTGACCTCACTATTTGGCTCTATTGGCATTCCCTATCCCTCGTTATCATCACTTTGTTGTTGTGTTGCAACAAGCCATCTCATCCTGAGTTGATCCCTATGGCGCCTCCAAAACTGGCCCTGACCTATATCTACCCTATACGAACATGGCCCGGTTATTTCTACTATTTTTCCAGGTATCCATAATGGTTGCCCCCCATAGTTCCTGGTGTAAACCGTGTCATTTAATTGAAATGGCTTGTGCATGCTGATTGAATCTAATGGTTTGCTAGGGGCATACTGGGGATGCAGCCAATCTAGTGTGATTCTTAGTTTCCGGCCCATTAGAATCTTGGCTGGACTCTTGTTAGTGGTCAGGCATGGCGTGGTATGCTGCACTAACAAATATTCATCAACCCTTTCCTGCCAATTTCCTGGGCCCAGTCTCTGTAATGCTTCTTTTGCGGACCTAACGGCTCGTTCCACCAATCCGTTACTAGACAGATGGAACGGCGCAATCAAACAATGTCTAATTCCCAGCCTAGCCAAGAATGTTTCAAATAAGGTGGCCATAAATTGGGGCCCATTATCTGACACTAGTATGTCAGGTAACCCATGCGTGGCAAATATTCTCCAGAGGGTTTTAATTATGACCTTTGCTGTGGTAGAGTGCATAATAACTACCTCCACCTACTTCGAATAAGCATCAGCCAACACTAAGAACATCTGCCCCTGCATAGATCCCGCCAAATCGATATGCACTCGAGACCAGGGGCCCCTGGCTCCTCCCATTTCCTCGGTTGGTCTTTGGGTGGCATAGATCTAGCTTCTTGGCACTTTTGACAGGTTGAGACCCATTGGGTGATATTCATGTCAAGATGGGGCCACCACATATAACAGCAGCCCAGGGCCTTCATCCTAACAATTCCAGGGTGGCCCTGATGTAATGTAGTCAGCACCAATTTCCTCAGAGGGGGAGGAACCACCACCCGATGACCCCATAAGAGGCATCCCCGTTGAGCTGATAGCTCCATCTGCCTCATTGCATACGGCTGCAACTCCAGCTTGAAGGGACCCTGTGGCCACCCCCTGTTGACCCAGTCCAGAACTTGGGAAATTAAATTATCTCGAGCCGAAAAACGGGTAATGTCTGCAGCTGATACTGGGAACGGTGAGTCATCTATCAACAAGACTTGGGAGGCTGGCGCAGGGTCTGTCAGCAATGTTGGCAGCGGGCAATGGCTCAACGTGTCAGCATGGGCCAGATGTTTTCCGGGCCGGTGGCTTAAAGTGTACGAGTACGCAGACAGGAATATTGTCCAATGAGTCATCTGCGGCGACAGAATCTGCGGGGTTTGTCGATCGCTAGATAGGATCCATAGAAGAGGCTTGTGGTTGGTAATTAACTCAAAAGACCGTCCATATAGATAGTTGTGGAATTTCTTCACGTCGGACACCAGAGCCAAAGCCTCCTTATCCAATTGGGAGTAGTTCCTTTCAGCCAGAGCCAATGTACGGGAGAAAAACGCCACCGGAACTTCCCTTCCATTCAGCAGTTGGTGACTCAGGACGATGCCGACCCCATATGGGGAGGCGTCACATGCCAGCAATAAGGGCAATCGATCACAATATTGGGCTAATACAGAATTAGAGACAAGAAGATGTTTGACGGCTATGAATGCTGCAGTCTGTTTAGTACCCCACTTCCAGGGCGCCCCATTGTCCAGAAGCCGGTGCAATGACTTGGCCACCGATGCCTTGTGTGGCAGGAATACTGCATAAAAGTTCAAAAGCCCCAAGAAAGCTTGGAGTTCCGCCTTATTTCTAGGGGAGGATGCGTCTACAATTGCTTTTGTTTTCTCAGCTGATGGATGAATTCCAGATCCGTCAATGAGGACTCCTAGAAATTCCACTTGGGGCACTGCGACATGGCATTTTGTTCTTTTGACCTTAAGCCCCGCCCGTTGGAACTGACTCAGCACTTGTCAAAGTCTCTCCATCAGTTCTGACATGCTGGTAGCAGAGACCAGCATATCATCGAAATATGGGACAACCCCGGGGATTCCCTGGAGCATCCGCTCCATCAGGCTTTGGAAAAGCCCCGGGGCCACGCTGACACCGAATTGGAGGTGGCAACATTGGAAGTCCCCCCGGTGCGTAACAATTGTTTGAGCCTCTGCTGTCTTATCGTCTATAGGATGCTGCTGGTATGCCTGAGCCAAATCTAGTTTTGCAAACACTGATCCCTTGCCCAGGGAGTGCAGAAGGTGCTGCACTACTGGGACTGGGTAGGCATGAGGTTGTAGTCCCTTGTTGAGGGTGGCCCGGTAATCCGTGCATATAGATCCATCAGGTTTAATAGGAGTCACAATTGGCATCTCCTAAGGGGCATGGTCCACTGGTTCGAGAATGTCCTGGGAGATGAGTTTGTCCAGCTCAGCATCAACTCGTGGTTTTAGGGCAAACGGTATCCGGAGAGGCTTTAATCTGCACAGTGGAAACTGAGGATCCAGGCTGAACGATACTGGAGTGCCCTTGTAGCAGCCCAGTTTTCCATCAAAAACAGTGGGGAATTCATTTATCAGAATATCCAATTCAGAAGACCTAACAGAATTTATACCTTGGACTATTAACCCCAGAGCATCAAACCAATTTAACCCTAATAAACTAGGCAAGGGGCCATCCACGATGACTAAAGACAATCAGCCATAGAAATTTTTAAATTGTACTCTAAATTTTCCACTACCCACAATAGGAATTGTTTTTCCTTGATAATCCCTCAAATTTAGATTACAAGAGATTAATCATTTCTTTGAAATACTTGGCACAAGGCGTTTTAAAGTGCTCCAAGAAATGATAGATGTGGCAGAACCCGTGTCCACCTCCATCTGTGGCTCAGACTGGTAAGACAGTCTGTTATTAACAGCAGCTGCTTGCAATTACTGCAGGTTCAAGCCCCACTAGGCCCAAGGTTGACTCAGCCTTCCATCCTTTATAAGGTAGGTAAAATGAGGACCCAGATTGTTGGGGGCAATAAGTTGACTTTGTATATAATATACAAATGGATGAAGACTATTGCTTGACATAGTGTAAGCTGTCCTGAGTCTTCGGAGAAGGGCGGGATATAAATGCAAATAAAAAAAAAATTAGACATGGTCTTCCCTCTATGTTGACTGTGAGTCTAATTTTCTGTTTTGGGGACTGTTCAGTATGATGTCCCACCATATTCACCACTAAAGGGCCTCTGAAATTATCCCATCTGCTACCTTGTGAGTTCAGTTTCCTCCCTTGCTGCCATCTCTCAGTAATGTGGGGCTCTTGGGTCACCCTCTGTGGCTGTGCTGACCGGCAGACCCGGGCGATGTGACCCCGGCAGCCACAACGGCAGCACACAGCATCCTTGAACCTGCAAACAGTTCTAAGGTGATTTCCTCCACACCCTCTGCAGTCTATCTGCACAGGCTTATTATGTGGATTCAGCTGTATTGACTCCTTCAGCCGATTTACGTCCCCCTCATCATCATCATCATCATCATCTATAACCCCCATTTCATTAAAGTGGATGGCCTCTCCCCTAGGTTTGACAGAACTTTGTCCCTGGGGCAAATTAGCTACTGAGGGTGCAGCTAATTCAGCTGCACACACTTCGTCTAAAGCATCTTGGAATGTCAGCTCTAGTTTGGCTATCAGTCGCCTCTTAAAGCGATCGTCTCACACTCCACTAATTAATCTGTCAAGGAGGTAATCATCAAGGTCCATGAATTCACAATGCCGGGCTGCTTTCCTCAGGGCGGCCATATATTGATTAATAGATTCTCCCTCAGCCTGATCCCTATGGTAGAAATGCTGATGATGGGCAATTCTAGATGGAGCTGGGGCATAATGTTTTTTTAAGTACTTCATGAAGTCTTCCCAGGTTCCAGAGTGAATTGACTGAGGGGCCATGAGCGTCATGGCAGTTTCAAAACATTTCTGGCCCCAGAAACTCAGGAAATAGGCTCTCTTGCGCTCATTAGATAAATTTGTATAGTCATTAGCAATGAGAAAACACTCGAATCTCGCTACATAAGCCTCCCAAGACTCCATTGTAGGGTTAAAGGGAGCGAAATTCTGTGAGGAGGCCATTTCCTGCCAAATCAGCCTTGATTCTCTAATCTGTTTGTCAGCCATCGCAATTCCGTTGTTTATTAATTCACCTCAGATTGGCATCTCATCCTTCGTCACTAGTGTTATATTGTGGGTTCAGGCAGGACTCTGGATAGGAGGTAATTTACTTTATTAACCTTGAGGTGCACCCGGAGGTTGCAGTTAGTCCAGAATGCAGCTGCGCGAGTAGTAATGGGAGCCGCTCGTGGCTCCCACGTAACACCACTGCTCCGTAGTCTGCACTGGCTTCCTGTAGTCTTTCATGTGCGCTTCAAGATTCTGGTTACCACCTTTAAAGCGCTCCATGGCTTAGGACCCGGGTACTTACAAGACCGCCTGCTGTTACCCTATGCCTCCCACCGACCCATACGCTCTCACAGAGAGGGTCTTCTCAGGGTGCCGTCCGCCAAACAATGTCGGCTGGCGGCCCCCAGGAGTAGGGCCTTCTCTGTGGGAGCATCGATGCTCTGGAATGAACTCCCCTCTGGCATACGTCAAGTGCCTGATCTTCGGACCTTCCGTCGTGAGCTAAAAACATATTTATTTATTCAAGCAGGACTGGCATAAATAGTTTTGATTTTAAATTGGGGTTTTATTAATATTTTAAATTTTAAATTCATTTTAATTATCAGCCGTTTAGTAATTGTTATATTTTAATTTTCATTTTAATTATATATATCCTGTATTTTATTCTGGCTGTACACCGCCCTGAGTCCTTCGGGAGAAGGGCGGTATAAAAATTTAATAAAATAAATAAATAAAATAAATAAATTATTATTATTATTATTTATTAGATTTCTATACCGCCCTTCTCCCGAAGGACTCAGGGCGGTGTACAGCCAGAATAAAAACCCATAAACAATACAATATACAATTAAAACAAAATTAAAAAACTTATTATACGATTGGCCGAAAAACATTAAAACATTTAAAATTCTAAAAACCCATTAAAATTCATATAAAATTTAGAAATATAAAATATAAATTTAAAATACAACAAAATTTAAGCCAGCCCCGCGCGAATAAATAAATATGTTTTCAATTAGCGGCGAAAGGTCCGAAGGTCAGATATTTGGCGTAAACCAGAGGGAAGTTCGTTCCAGAGGGTAGGAGCCCCCACAGAGAAGGATCTTCCCCTGGGGGCCGCCAGCCGACACTGTTTGGCGGACGGCACCCTGAGAAGTCCCTCTCTGTGTGAGCGTACGGGTCGGTGGGAGGCATGAGGTAACAGTAGGCGGTCCCGTAAGTACCCAGGCCCTAAGCCATGGAGCGCTTTAAGGGTAGTAACCAAAACCTTAAAGTGCACCCGAGAGACCACAGGCAGCCAGTGCAGTCTGCGCAGGAGTGGTGTTATATGGAGCTACGTGGAGCTCCCTCTATCACCTGCGCAGCTGCGTTCTGGACTAACTGAAGCCTCCGAGTGCACTTCAAGGGGAGCCCCATGTAGAGAGCATTGCAATAATCCAAGCGAGAGGTGACAAGAGCATGAGTGACTGTGCACAAGGCATCCCGATCAAGGAAGGGGCGCAACTGGCGAACCAGGCGAACCTGGTAAAAGGCCCTCCTGGAGACGGCCGTCAAATGATCTTCAAACGACAGCCGTTCATCCAGGAGAATACCCAAGTTGCGCACCCTTTCCTTTGGGGCCAACCTTAACATAGCTAACAACAGTGACAAATACAAACGAACAAAAAACTATCTCCCTCTCTGTTGACAGCTCTTTTATTCCGGCTGTAAACTGGCTTAGCCAATCAACACAGAGAAGTACTATCTTCGTTCTCCACTAGGGGAACGGACCCCAGGGGTGGGGAAAGAACCTAGAACACTACATCACCTGTATCAACAATTATATTGTGGTTTTTTTAATGTTTAAAAACCATATTTTTCAGAGTATAAGACGCACCTTTTTCCCCCAAAAAAGAGGGTGAAAATCTGGGCGCATCTTATACTCCGAACGTAGGCACACTCAATTCTATATATCTACACAATGTATCCTATCTTATAAGACAGACAAGACTTCATTAACAGGGTATAAGAAGGAAGGGGGGAAAAGATGCTGTTCTTGAAGTTGGTTATACTTTTTCTAAATTCCCCATTTACTATAGTGGAGAAAGATGCAATAAAACATTTCTGTGCAATAATTACATAACATAACATAACATCAGAGTTGGAAGGGACCTTGGAGGCCTTCTAGTCCAACCCCCTGCCCAGGCAGGAAACCCTACACCATCTCAGTCAGATGGTTATCCAACATTTTCTTAAAAATTTCCAGTGTTGGAGCATTCACAACTTCTGAAGGCAAGTTGTTCCACTTATTAATTGTTCTAACTGTCAGGAAATTTCTCCTTAGTTCTAAGTTGCTTCTTTCCTTGATCAGTTTCCACCCATTGCTTCTTGTTCTACCCTCAGGTGCTCTGGAGAACAGCCCGACTCCCACTTCTCTGTGGCAGCCCCTGAGATATTGGAACACTGCTATCATGTCTCCCTAGTCCTTCTTTTGTTAAACTAGACATACCCAGTTCCTGCAACCGTTCTTCATATGTTTTATCCTCCAGTCCCCTAATCATCTTTGTTGCTCTTCTCTGCACTCTTTCTAGAGTCTCAACATCTTTTTTACATCGTGGCGACCAAAACTGGATGCAATATTCCAAGTGTGGCCTTACCAAGGCATTATAAAGTGGTACTAGCACTTCACGTGATCTTGATTCTATCCTCTGTTTATGCAGCCCAGAACTGTGTTGGCTTTTTAACAGCTGCTGCACACTGCTGGCTCATATCTAGATGGTTATCCACTAGGACTCCAAGATCCCTCTCACAGGTACTACTATTGAGCAAGGTACCACATATACGGTACTGGTGCATTTTGGTTTTTTGGCCTAAATGTAGAACCTTACTTTTTTCACTGTTGAATTTCATTTTGTTAGATAGCGCCCAATGTTCAAGTCTGTCAAGATCTTTCTGTAACTTGAGCCTATCTTCTGGAGTGTTGGCTATTCCTGCCAGCTTGGTGTCAACTGCAAATTTGATGAGTTCCCCATCTATCCCCTCGTCCAAGTCATTGATGAAGATGTTGAAGAGTACTGGGCCTAAAACAGAGCCTTGGGGTACTCCACTGCATACTTCCCTCCATGTGGATGTGGTTCCATTGAGGACTACACGTTGAGTGCGGTTGGTCAGCCAGTTACGAATCCATCTGGTGGTGGTGCTGTCTAACCCACATTTTTCTACTTTATCTAGTAGTAGGTTATGGTCTACTTTATCAAATGCTTTACTGAAGTCCAAGTAAATTATATCAACAGCATTCCTCTGGTCTACTAATTTTGTCATTTTGTCAAAGAATGCGATAAGATTAGTCTGGCATGATCTGTTTAGCCAAACCCATGTTGGCTTTTGGTTATTACTTTGTTTGCTTCTAGGTGTTCGGTGATTCGTTGCTTGATTATCTTTTCCAGAATCTTCCCCGGTATTGAGGTCAGACTGATAGGTCTGTAGTTTCCTGGATCTGTTTTTTTTCCTTTTTTGAAGATGGGAACTACATCAGCTCTTTTCCAGTCCTCTGGCAGCTCCCCTGTGCTCCAGGATCTTTGAAAGATATAGTTCAGTGGTTCTGAGATCACGTCTGCCAGTTCCTTCAGAACCTTGGGGTGTAATCCATCCGGTCCTGGTGATTTGAACACGTCTAGGGTAGACAGGTGTTCACTTACCATTTTCTTCCCTATTTTAACTTGTGTTTCTAATCTGTTTTTTGTAGTGCTGTTTTTGATAGGTTGGATTGCTTTTTCCTTTTGTGTAAAGACAGATGCAAAATATGAGTTAAGTAGATCTGCTTTCTCCCTGTTGCTTGTCATCTTCTTGCCACTTTCTCCCAGCAATGGGCCAATTGTTTCCTTGACTTTTTTCTTGTTTTTAACATGTTGGAAGAAGCTTTTTTTATTATTTTTTACTTTTGTCGCTAGCCTTTGTTCATTGTGAGCCTTAGCTTTCCTCACTTCATCTTTACAGGCTCGGGCTGTTGCTGATATTCTGCCTTAGTTATTTGCCCCTCTTTCCACTTTTTATATTTGTCCTTTTTGTCTTTCAATTTGTCAGATAGTTCTTTATGCATCCATGCTGGTTTCTTTTGTGATCTACTATTTTTCTTCTTCATTGGTATTGTGTTAGACTGTGCTTTTATAATCTCACTTTTCAAAATTTCCCAAGCTTCTTGAGTTGTTTTCCCCCTGAGGATTCTCATCCATTGAATCCTTCTCAAGATCTCTCTAAGTTTATTGAAATTAGCTCTCTTAAAGTCCAAGACTCTAGTTTGACTTTGTTCTACTACTTGTATTTGCTTAATGTTGGATTCCAATATTGCGTGGGCGCTTGCCCCCAAGGGGCCTGTAGCGTCAACACCTTCTATCATTTCATCTCTGTTAGTGAGAATTAAGTCCAATATGGCTGATCCTTGTCGCCTTCTCTATTTTTGGGAAACAAAGTTGTCTGCTAGGTTTGTTAGGAACCTGTTGGATCTTCCACTTGGTGCAGAGTTTGTTTCCCAGTTGATGTCAGGGTAGTTAAAATCCCCATTACTACTGTGATGTGCTTCCTACATACCTTAGTTAGCTGACTAGCAAAAGTTCATCTACTTCCTCTGTTTGGTTGGGTGGCCTATAGTATAGACCTATGGCAATATCGTTTTCACCCTTTTATATTGACCCAAATACATTCAAGATGATTTTCATCATTGTTGTGCTCTATTTCTGTAGAGATGTAGTTATTTCTTATATAGTGCAACTCCACCTCCTCTTTTATTTGGTCTATTTCTTTTAAATAATTTATATCCTCTAGCTGTATGTTCCATTTGTCAGTTTCATCCCACCAAGTTTCCGTAATGGCAACAATATCATATCTACCCTCATTTACTTGGATTTCTAATTCACCCTGTTTATTCCTCATACTCTGTGCATTGGTGTATAGACATTTGAGTCCATTTGGATTGATCTTGTGTTTACTGTCTACATAACCTGTGTTGACTGCCCCTACTTTCATGCCACCTGTTGGTTTAGTGCACATGGTATGGCACTCACTGTTAAATGCTTGGTTTTGCTTGATAGCATGGTTGATAGTCTTACCCATACAGACATCTATGTTACATGCACTGATAACCCTTTTAGTTTTCGATTGCTGGGGACAGAAATTTTCCTTATCAGTTAATTCTCTGTCCCCACTGTCCGGTTTAAATGTTTATCCAGAAAATCTGTGAATGTATTGCTAAGTAACTCAGTCCCTTTCTTTGATGGATGCAATCATTACAGTTTGGTCAAATACAACATTTCTGTAGCATTCATAGTATGAACATAAAAAAGGCAGGATTTCAATGTGAGTACTAATAGATTTTCATCCTTATATGAAATTCCCTTGAAGAAATGAGGTAGAGCTATGTGAGTAGCTCATATTGTTTCAAGGATCTTCATATAATTGTGTTCTTGGCAGAATTACAGGCCTTTCTCTACATTAAATGCCAAGAAGCATTCCCAGTTGTTTTAAAATAGTGTCAATGAAGTTTATCCAATGCACGGTTGCCTTTTAGAAATAACTAGTTTCACATCAGTCTTCTTTTTATTACTGCCTGAAATTACATATACCATTCATAACTTTTACCCATTTAATAATTGCTTTTATTATAAACTACCTTGAGGTATTTTGCCATATGAAATAAATAAATAAATAAACAAACAAATAAATAAATAAATAATTCAATATCATGTGTAAATAATACTAAATAACCTCTTAGGCTATTTTTTTCTTGGAAATGCATTTTTGACAAACAAACACAAACACACAAAGGCCAATTCTTAATTCTCTGTCCCATTCTTCTAACTATACATAAGGAGGCAACATGGTGCTAGGCTCTGTTAGTTGGGAAATCAGAAAGTTCCAACACATTCTGAGGTGCGTAACTGGGAAAGTTAATAGTATAGAATTTGTCATGAAATTTGCTTTATCCATATGAACAACACATAATAATCCTATGATCATGTGATCCTAGAATCATAGTCCGATTGTCATACTGAAGATGCTTGAGGAGTATATTTATGAATACCCCTTTTGAGCTTTCTTATGTGGCTCTTCTAAATGTTAAAACTTTAGGTAAATATTGAAAAAGTGATTATTAAATAGGTTTGCCTAAAGAAAGTAGCCCTTAACTGTATTAAATGAAGACTATATGCATTATAAAATAGGAACATAATGTCTTTTTCTGAGAAAAATAGAATGCATTATTTGATAGAGGAAAAAATGGTATTTTCAGCTCTACAATTATGAATATGAAAGATTAATATTGACTGCAAAATACATAATTGCTTTTCATTCTATTCATATAATTGTGCAGTCTTGAATTGATTTGCATAACAATAGCTGAATATGGGAATAGAAATCAGTCAAAAGAAAGAAATTTCTTAGATCAAAGCAAACACAGTAGAAATTTAAAAAAACAATCAAAACTTCTGATTAAGGGATACACATGTGACGCAGGGAGTTGTGCACAAGTTTGCGATATAGACAGATGGTTAGCACTAGCAACATGGACTGATCACCTATTTATAGAGGATTTGCCTGTAGTAGAAATAAAGTTTTTCATTACCTAAATAGAAAATGCAGTTGTAAATTAACAATGCTTCTGCATTTCACTTCTTTCATAATTCTTATTTAGCTAGCTCTGCAATAACATTATTTTCTCCCTCTAAATCCTCAGAAGCAGTTTAAAGCAGTCCAAGAGAAATTGACAAAACTCTTAGCAATTTAACACCTGTTTACTTACTAGAGTTGTTGAAGGAGAGTTGTAAAGCCATCAAGCCAGCATTTGCCTTACAAGTTCTGAAACTTAGAAACCAAGGAGAATTCCTTTTTTCCTGAAGAAGAGTAAGTTTCCTTTAAAATATCTCAAAAATGACTAAACACAAAACCTATTTCAACTACACCACAGGTGAGTCACAAATCAGCCTTCATAACACAGGACTTTTTACATCATCAAGAGTCATGGTAGCACAGTGGTTAGAATGCACTACTGCAGGCTGACTGCCAGCAGTTTGGCAGTTCAATTCTCACCAGGCTCAAGGTTCATTCAGCCTTCCATCCTTCCTAGGTTGATAAAATGTGGGCCCAGATTGTTGGGGGCAATAGGTTGATTCTGTAAACCTCTTAGAGAGGGCTGTAAAGCTGTAAAGCACTGTGAAGTGGTTTTATAGGCAATATTCCACTGGAAATCAGTTTTTGCATACACATGCACTCATATCTGCTTGCGTGATTTTGGAAAATTATGGAATATTAAAAGCTAATATAAAAATCTTAATACTGAACTAGAATGGAAAGTTTCATGTGATTCAGCAAAGCATTTTTATTAAAATTTATATTTCCTCTGCAATATATGTTTGAAAATGCAGAATTTGCTTTTAGACTAAACTTCTCTATAATATGCTATGCTTTTAGATGGCACATATGTTTTATAAACTGGAAGTTGCTTTACCTGCTTCTCACAGCATCATATATTTACATAAGTGAAAAGCTGAATCTATCTTCTCTCCCCAAAATATGTAGGAATCTGCAGATCAAGGGCTATGGGTGGGATATCACCAAACAAAAACTATATAGGCAAATAATAAGCTAGCATATATATACAGCATTTTGTACACATTCTTTGCAGAATTGAGATTGGCTTTGGCTTCTAACAGCATAGGATATGGGCAACAAAATATGTGAAATAGTCTTTAGAGAAGGACATGATACCAAAAACTCATAACTGAACAACTTCAGCAGGAATTGGTGTGATAATTTGTGGCCATTGTGTTTAGATGCAGTCAAAATGGCTAAGTATATTTGAAGGCTACAGATAAAATATGCTTCGCCAACCTCTCTCAATTCTCTGAACTTAGAATCAATATTCTCTTTTAGAGCTGCTCCTGAATATGATTGTTACTTTAGCTCTTATCACAGAGCAACATTTGTCACGGTATACAAGTATGTTTAGATGATGGATACTCCAGTGCTGTCAAAAATCTAATTTTAGTTGAGATATATGACTTGAGTAATTCAATAGTGAGATCACCTAAACTTATTAAATTGCCACTCGGTATGTCAGAAACTATTCTGACACCTAAATTTAAGATTAATAATTATTTTCAATGGACAAATCTACTATCTAACAAAATAAGAAAAGATTTTATAATGTTCAAACCTGTTCTGAATCAATTAATTGTTCTGCAGAACCTTATTTATTGGTATTAGTTTAGTGGAAATGTACCTGAATTACTTCATTTGTTCTCATTTGTTCATTCATTGCATTTACTGTAATACTATGAATGTCATACTATTGTTACTTTGTGAGACCTATTCTTGGATGCAGATAGGAAAACAATTAGTTATCATCTTGGAAATGCTAAATTTTGTACTTTCCTACTATTTTGAAGCACATTGATTTTTCAGCATTCTAAGCATATGTGAACATATATATGCCAGAGGTGGGTTTCAGCAAGTTCTGACCAGTTCTGGAGAACCGGTAGTGGAAATTTTGAGTAGTTCAGAGAACCAGTAGTAAAAATTCTGACTGGCTCCACCCCCGTCTATTCTCTGCCTCCCAAATCCCAGCTGATCAGGAGGAAATGGGGATTTTACAGTAACCTTCCCCTGGAGTGGGGTGGGAATGGAGATTTTACAGAATCCTTCCCCTACCATGCCTACCAGGCCACACCCATCAAGCCATGCCATGCCCACCAAGCCACACCCACAGAACTAGTAGAAATTTTTTTTTGAAACCCACCACTGCTACATGCACCACCCAATTTGTAGGAGATGGCTACCCAGCATGCTATACACAAGATAGTATTTACTTTAGTATTATTCCATCTTGCATGGAATAATAGAACAGTGCTTGGGTCTTGGTTGCATAGTAATCAAAAGGTGTCAAAACTGATTAAAACTGACCTTACCATGGTACATGAAACACAGGTACAAGTAAGGTTGAAAACTTATGAAACACTAACAACTCAATTGACCAAAACTATAATGAGTGAAGACACAACTGATTATCATGGTATATAGGTTTCAGCTTGAAATGTAAAAGGAGCAAATAATAAACGAGTATAGTTTAACAAATGAAATGGAAGAAAAAGTAGTATGTGGATCTGAAAATTAATCAAAATTAATTTATTAGTGGGAATGCTATATTATGTGATAAAACAAGGCACATGTATCTGAAGATGAACACATGAAAGATTAAAGTTAGTTGTATGCCTGATATAGAAAATTAAGAATTGCAAGTTATATATACATGGGAAGAGGCTGGAATAAGTGGATTAAGTTGGGTTCTTTGGTAGAGTTTCACTTATTTTGGGCATATCATATGAAGGAATTCACTGGAGAAAGCAAGTATTTCAAAGAGTTACTGTAAAAGGAAACCAGACTGCCAAAGTACACAGTGGCTCCACCCCATAGTTGAAACCAGCCAGAGCATAGAACAACTCAAAAAAGCAGTGCAAGATCAGAAAATGTGAAGAGACCTGGCCCATCGAATCTCCAAGAGTTAGACAAGACTGAATAGGTATCATCATCATCATCATCATTTCATCTTCATCATTCTTTGATAGAAAATTTACTAAATACAGGAAAATAGAGAAGCTTTAACAGATGCTAATAAAAAGATGATTCATATATGTTGTCTGCTACAAAAGATAAATGTTGTCAAAAAACCCAAAAACAATAGTATGATATACTCACTTGGTTATAAGGGCTATGTCTGCCAATAGAAACATAAAAGCTAATCACAGTGGCTATATATAATGGAAAAGTTAATGGGTCAAAAATAAAGTGAAAATCAAGAAAGATCTGAATGAATGCAATTGATGAGAGTAAAAAAAAAAAGTTTAAACCACAAAAGGTAATATGTGAAATAGTATAAGGGTATGTGAAGCAAAGATGGTTCAAACACTAAAAATGTAATAAATGATGTTGGTGAAAACTAAATTTAGATTCTGGATGATTTCCAAACTAATAAAACCACATACTGTATATTACAAATTTTTAAAAATGAAATGTAATAAATAACAATTGTTAACACTAGAAATCCAACTGAAAGAGAATCAAATAAGGTTCCTCCTCCTGGATCCCCTGCAGCTAACGCTGTATTGCCATCTCCAAAACTTTCTCCCAAAGTGGAGACCACAGATAGTGCTGAAGTTGCTCTTCAAATTATACATCACATTTTGTCATATAGTTCTCCAACTATAGGTATAGAAAAAAAGAATACAGATCTGTACATATTTACAAATATATAAAAGTATTTTACAGCAGACAAATCTACTTGCAGAAATGTAGATAAGAGGCACTACTACATAAAATAAGATCTATATTAGTGGAACTGTGCAGAAAAATTAAGATATTTGTTGAAACCTTTATAAAAAAGTTTTTAAACTAAAAGAGCGACAGGACAAATCAAATTTAACATTACAAAGTGAGAAACTGGAACTGGCAGTTTATTCAATTCCAACACCCAGCATGAGTTCGTAGGTTTACAGCTTTTAGTGTACTTGTCATCAAGTATCTAGATAAACTAGATTTGAGCACACAGTTATGCTCTATGACCATTGAAAAGTGCTGTAAAATTACTATGTAAATTTTTATTACATTTATCACAATGCACATGGGAGATTTTAAGGGATCATTATTATTGCTGTTTATTGGTTTATAAGCAGCATAATGTACCTGCATGTTGAAGCAATTGCTTTCAAAAGAGAAATATGTCCCAATCCCATCTAAGAGATTTTATGGGAAACTAAGACACTTGAAACTAACAGTAATGGATTTCTTTTGAGTTCATAACAAAAGATTGAATGTATCTCATCACAAATGCATTTATTTTTCTTTGTTTGCTTCTAATCAGGAAACATCCAGATCTGGATGTTGAAAGTTGCTAATTTGGCTGAGATGGCAAAAATCTCAGGCTTTTTGAAAGACAATACACAAGAAAGATACTTAAATGAATGGAAAAAATGGATTGACTATATTCAAAATAGATATCAGACTAAGAGATATCAGACTGCCTTTGAATGATTAGAATGTATTATTTCTGATTGTTATGGGGAAGGTTAGGATTTGATGAGAATTGCAGGAGTATAACTGAGTTAGGAAGGAAAATTTTTAGCATATGCTTGTTTTATTTTTAACTATACCTTGTGTTTGTTCCAGAAAGTTGGGGGGAGGGGTTTTTTGAAGGGGGGGTAGAGGGGGGGAGGGGGAAAAGGGGGGGAAAGTTTTCTTTTTGTAAAAACTTTTTCAATAAAAAAAAAGATAACATCCAGATCCATCTGGAATTGTCTATCACTCCATTCTAATTGGTGCTAAAACCTGTCATAAAATTGTCATAATTTTAATAACAATGTTAATTCAATTTATTCTATTCATATATAGGAACTATATAATTCTATTTTTAATATAATTGTTATATAAGTAAAAAAAAATGGCTGGAAAAAACAAAAGATTAATTCTGAAAGATAATTATGTATAGTTCTACATAGTTGCAGTTTCAGTATCATTAATTCTGGTTACATTTCCAAAGACCAACTTCAAAATACTTTTTTAAAAAACAACAACCTTTAATAACTCAGTTGAGACTATAATTCTTACCATTTTCTATCTGAAAGCATCTGGCTTCACAAATAAATTTGTTGAAGGCAAACAAATATATGGGTTAGAATACAGAGTGAATATTCCTGGAATAATCAGGTTCAGAAATTATTGTAAAAGAATGTATATAAGAAATCACAAATCCATTTAATCCATTTTTGTTTGTTTGCTTCTAGTCAGGAAACATCCAGATCCATCTTGTCTAGCAGCGGACAAATTTTTATTTTCCCGCCATATTTTATATTCAGAGAGTTTGCCTGTGATCTTTCTAGAGGCTTTACCTCAGTTCAGCATATCTTGTTTTCATCCTAATCAGACTAAGGCTACATTTGCACTTGTATCTTGCTCCACTATTTGATGGCTGGCAACCATTTCTGAAAGACATAAATAGATGACGTTGTCCTCCAATGATTCTTCTCTTGCCCTTAAAGTAGCTTTTGCATCCACTTTCTTACTGGGCTTTTAAGCTAGTATCTTTAGCCGAACTGTGGAGGTCCCTATTTGTTCAAGTTTATGTTTATGTTTTTCAACCTTGGCAACTTTAGGATGCCGGCTACAGAATCCTAGTAGTTGAAGTCCACATATATTGAAATTGCCAGGGGTTTGAAAAACACTAGAGTATGCGATAAAGCCAGCTGTTCATTGGCTGCTGAACAAAACAGTATAAATGCTCATGCAGATTTATTTTCTTTCCCAACTAGCCATTTTCTCCTTGATGCCAAAACTTAATATGGGTTCACAATGCAAAGAGCAAGAATGAACCACAATGAGAAGATCTATAAACACCCCAGAAAAATTGGAATGCTAATTTATATGTTTTTAACATGAAGATCATTGTCCCAATATTTCACTGTTGATCTTTTTAAACTTTTCTGTGAAATCTGCCTCACAAGTAGGTCAGTATGATGATTGTTGGGTATGATTAGAATGGCATCTTCTGTGATTTAAGGATTTGCCAATCCATTGGGTTTGGATATTTTGCTTAAGGCTTTGAAGTTCAGCTGCAATGACTAGAGAGGAACCACTTTATTATTAGATGCAAATATAGAGAGTCGCAGCATTCCAAATTAAATACTATCCAGATGTATGATCTTCAATTCCCAGTCAGTATTGGGAAAAAAATTGCAGACAATTGTAGGAATGAAATCCACACATTTTAAGACCCAAAATAATGAGTTGGATAAGTCCAGTTTTCTCTAAGTCTTTAGTGAGAATTTATAGGGCCAAATTTCATGTACTTTAAAGTCATACTGTCAGGTTCAGCAGAAAAAAAATCAGCCAAACGATGTTTAAGTTTGAAGCTTTTATCTTTTCCGGCATTTGCTGACCATCCAAGCCATAAATAATGCAAAGAAAGGATTGACAGAGCTAATATCCGGTGCTCCCCGCCCCCTTTAAACAATTTCCATCACCACACCCACTCTCCTACGTCACCTGAAAGTGCTGAGTCACTCTGAGTTGTCTTGCAGTTGTAAATTGTGCTTTTGAGGTTCGCCTGCTTCTGGAAATATTCTGAGGCAGTTCTGGAGGCCCTGTAAGGGGTTTGACCATGTTCAGCTGTTTGCAGCATGGCTGCCTCCTCTGGGATTGATGGTCTTTTCTCCCCTTCCCTGAATGGCAGCTCTGAGCTGAGCATGCTAGAGCTGACATGTGGCCCCTCTACCATGAAGATGGCATCTAGAAGAGAGAGAACATGGTCAGGAGGGATATGGGTGGTTCGGGGGGCCCTGCTTCCCTGGGAACCTATGGTGGAACCGGGCTACCAGTCGAGGTGTCCTAACATTTGTATCGGGGATCGAGGAGGTATTAGCCGCCTCCTATGCCACCTGGCATCTAGAAGGTCTTCCACCTCATAATGCTGTTCCTTGTCTATGTTCATGGGTGGAGGTGGCTGTATGGGACCCCCCCCACCTTATGTGGGACACCTGAACTGGCCGGATCAAGCTGCAGTGGAAGACCAGTTGTATTTTACCTAACAATTGAGGCAATTTTAACTGCACTGTGATTGGATTAATCACTTTCAATATAAGAAATGGTCCAATGAATTTAGGGCCAAGTTTTCTACAGGGCACAGATAACTTTAGGTATTTGGTAGAAAGGAATACTATCTGCCCTACAAAGAAAGGCGTTTGTGGCCTTCGCTTTTTGTCTGCCTGCTGTTTGTATTTCACAGCTGTGTGGTGTAATGCCATTTTCACCATCCCCCCATACTTTTTGCATTGAGTCAAACAGACACATACTGTATGACTCAATGTAATTCTATGATGGATCTTTGGACTGATATAAAATTTGACCTGGGCTATTGCTTACTTAGCAGGCAGATTTTTACCCTGGCACATTTATATCCAATTTTTAATTTTTAAAAAATCTAGACATTTGTTTATTGATCTTTTAGAGACAGAAAGCTTCTGAATATTTCAAAAGATCATCGCCCTTATCTCTTTGTTTTGTAGTGAAAATATCTCTTGTGCCTAGAGCAGATAGCTTTCTTCTCTTTCACAGTACTCTGCAGGATGCAGACACATAGGTACATGATTTTCCATTCTTCTATGGCAGGCTTCCAAAACCTGGACTACACAAGATATTTTAGACTGAACCTTTAATCAACCCCCCTCTCTCAATTCCCAATGGACAGAGGGTAACATTCCTCATCACTTGGCAACCTGTTCCTTCAATACTATTCATCAGCAACTCTTCCATGGCACAGAATGAACTATTTTGTCTTGTATTCAAAGCAATATTCCATAAACAAGTCAGCATCTTTTTAGTCCTAGTTTCATCTATCTATCCAAAATATACAATCCACAGAGAACAGAATGCTAGTGTTGGGGTACCTTCCAAAAGTTCAGCATTCTGAATTATTCATGGAAATTTCAAATCTAGAGATTATTTGACACCTGCTTTTCACTACAGCTATTTGGTTTCTCTCTTTCTTAATTCCGTGTGTGTGTGAGAAAGAGAGACACGCACACAGAGAGAAAGAGAGACTGACAGAAAGAGAGAGACAGAGGCAGAGGCAGAGAGAGAAAGAGAGAAAGAGACACAGAAAGAGAGAAGAGAGAGAGACAGACAGACAGACAGATAGACAGATACAGAGAGACAGAGACAGACAGAGAGAGAAGAGAGAAGAGAGAAAGAGAGAGAGGCAGAGACACAGAGAGAGTTCTTTTTCAAATCTTTTTTCTAAACTTTGTGAAAATAAAAGCAAAATAACTATTAGATAACTGCTTGAATTGTTATATAAATTGTTGAAACTGGGAGCACTGTTCTCTTTTCCAAAGAATTATCTTTCCTAAAGAAAACCCAACATTTTTCGATCACCTTTTATCAAAAGTTTTGCAAAAAAGTACAAACTTTAAAAAGATAAAATAGCAAAGAAAGAAAGAATGAAAAAGAAAAAAGAATAAAAAGAAATAGAAAGTGTAGCTTCCAATTCTGTTTTGCAATAAATACAAGTACAATTACAAAATTATTTCTTCGTCTATGATTATACAATTTTTCAGTTGTGAATCAGTTATTCAAAATTATCTTAACTCTGGCAACCCTTAATGGACTGCTGATATCAGGGTTGAATGGGTGAGGCTTTATGGATTTGTTTATAGATAAGACATGGGATACAGAAAGAAGAGATCATTTTTTGTATTTTAAGAGATCATGATAAATTAGTAATTTTTTTTTTTTATCAAGAGAGAAGTCACTTTTTATATATTTTTCTCTTTACTATTTTCTTTTTTTCTCTTTCTGTTTCTGTTTTCTCTCCTTTTCTCTTTCTTTTCTTTGTTCTTCCTCGCTCCTGCTCATGTGAGTCAGATCAGAAGATATTCAGCTCACCTGTGCTTTCTTATGCACACATACAGGTAATGGGCATAAACTGTACAACAAGAAGAGAAAAAAAAAGACTATGCACATGATATATTAGATATACAGAACAAAATGCATAGGCATTGCTGCCAATGGACTGTACAATTCAAGTGGCCATGTTCTGTATGCTTTTTTAAAATTATTTTTTATATTGTATCTGATGGCCACAGTAGATTGAGCAATGATGCAGTGATTTTGTTAGAAAGACAGAAAACATGGGGGGAAAGGACAGCTTTTTTTTTTTAAAGAAAAGAAATCCAGCAGGACAAAGGTGGTATTTAGCCAGTTCGCACTGGTTCAGGAGAACCGTTAGTGGAAATTTGGTGTGGTTTGCCAAACTGGTACCGATCTCTGGCTGGCCACACCCCTGAACCAGTCAGTTGGTCCCCACTCGCTCACCCCACCTACCCGCTCAATGCTCGCCCTGCCCCGCCCCTGCCTCTACTTGCAGAATCTAGCCATTTACTTCTGCTCACTACTGCTAGCAAAGGTAAGGCTGAAGGGCATGGGCTGGCGGTTGGGCAGAGGAGGGAGAATTGGTGGAGGAATAATTCCAGTGGCAGGTAGACTGATGCATGTGGGGAGGGAGGGGAGTGCGTGGGAGATCGCAGCACTGGAGCTCTTCCCGTGTGTTTCCCCAAGCCGGCCTGGCCTGCAAGGGAAGCACATGGCAGATTGTGGCACCGGAGCCCTTCCCATGTGTTTCCCCCCAGCCAACCTGTTCTGCAAGGGAAGCAGGAGGGAGATCCTAGCTGTTGTTTATTCATTGGCTGGGAGAAGTAGGGAGAAAGGCCAATGGTGCTCACAAGTAAACTGAGGCTCCTAAGGGGTTGGTCCAGCCTCCCTGCTCACATCTTCACCTGAGGGCATCACTGGCAGCTGCTTCCTGCATCAGGAGGTCCATGCTCTTCCCACTGCTGCTTAGCTTCCTTGATGTGTGGAGGCAGGAGGCTGCAGTTTCTTTCGCTGCCTGCAAGCTGCGGGTGGCGAGCAGCAGAGTAAGCCAATGATCTGCTGGCTGCCTCTAACCTGCAGTTTACTCATGAGTACCATGCTCATTAAAAAGTGGCTGCCAGTGATGCCCTCAGGTGAAGATGTTGTGAGTGGGGAGGCTTGACCCCACTTAGGAGCCACAAAGTGCTTGCCACCCATCTGATACCTGCCAAGCCTCCTCCCACTGCACTTCTCTTTCTCCTCACCAGAAGTGCTCACAAGTGACAAGACATCTGTTATTTTTGGGGAGACTGTGGGATTACCCTGTCTGGTCTTCAATACCTGGCTCGTCAGCCTCCAGACATCAGATTCCCACCACCCAGCACCAGTTCAGAGGTTCCTCCCCCACCCATGGACACACCAAGAGGGAGAGAGGGAGGGAGGGAGGGAGGGAACGAGAGAGAGAGAAGAGAGAGGGGAAGGGAAAGAGAGACAGACACAGAGAGTGGGGGAGGGAAAAAGAGAGAGAAGAGGGGAGAGGGAAAGAGAGACAAGAGACAGAGAGAGGGAAGAGGGAAAGAGAGAGAAGAGAGAGAGGGAGGAAAAGAGAGAGAGACAAGAGACATACAGAGAGAGGGGGGAAGGGAAAGAGAGAGAGAGAAGAGAGAGGGGGTAAGGGAAAGAGAGACAAGTGACACAGAGAGGGGGATGTAAAGAAAGAAAAGAGAGGGAGGGAAAGAGAGAGAGAGAGAAAAAAGACACAGAGAGAGGGGGAAAAGAGAGAGACAACACACACAGAGAGAGAGAAAGAGATGAGAGAGAGATGAGTGAGAGGAGATGAGATGAGACAGAGAAAGAGATGAGAGAGAGATAGGGAGAAGAAAGAGAAAGATAAGAGAGAAATGAGAGAAAAAGAGAGAGGAAGAAAGAGAGAGATAAGAGCGAGAAGGAGAAAAGAGAGAGTCAGAGAGAGAGAGATAGAAAATAGAAAAATGGCTATTTGAGTGTCTAAGGTTGCAGACCCTTAAGTTAGGCAAGCACCATGATCATTAAATGAACCTTGTAGTCATTAAGCAAACACTGTAGATGTTAAACAAGTCCATTTTCCCCAATGGGCATTTTTAAATTGAAACCAAAAGGAATTGTTCGAAACTGGCAAAAAACATATTATATATGTATTATATATACATATTCTCCTTCGTCTGGACTTTCAGACCGCTACCCACTGCTGCAGGGAGACGGAACCAATACGTTGGTTCCGTCCCAGGCGCTTGATGGACCCTGAGAGGTTCCTGATGGAGCTTGGGTCATTTCCCGAGAACCTGGCACACGGCACGACTGAAGAACTAGTCGCGGCCTGGGAACAGACCGCGGCTGGAGCTTTGGACCATGTTATGCCTTTGCGGCCTCTGACCCGGCGTCAGTCTCAACCAGCTCCTTGGTTTTCTGAGGAGCTGAGGGAGATGAAATGCCGGAGAAGACGCCTAGAGAGTGCCTGGAGATCCAGCCATTCTGAGTCTGACCGGACACTAGTTAGGTCCTTTATCAGGACCTACCTAGTGGCATTGAGGGATGCGAAACGTTCTTACGTTTCCTCCCTCATTGCGTCGGCAGATAACCACCCAGCCGCCCTATTTCGGGTGACCCGCTCTCTCCTTCAACAGGAGGGGTGGGGGGACCCATTACAAGGGCGTGCCAAGGAGTTTAACGGTTATCTATACGATAAAATCGTTCAGCTTCGGGATGGATTGGATCAAAATTGGGTAGATCCGGACGAGAGTTTCGAGACCCGTCTCGTTGAGAGTGTTTGGGATGGTTTTGACCCTGTGACTCCCGAGGACATGGACAGGTTGCTGGGAAGGTTGAATGCCACCACCTGTTTACTGGACCCATGCCCCTCCTTGTTGGTGCTGGCCACGCAGGAGGTGACAGGAGGCTGGCTCCGGGGGATTACAAATGTTTCTTTGTGGGAGGGGGTCTTTCCCGCTGCCTTGAAAGAGGCAGTGGTGAGACCTCTCCTCAAGAAGCCTTCCCTGGACCCAGCTGTTTTAGGAAATTATCGTCCAGTCTCCAACCTTCGTTTTACGGCGAAGGTTGTAGAGAGTGTGGTGGCATGTCAGCTACCCCAGTACCAGGATGAAACCGTCTATCTAGACCCATTCCAGTCCGGCTTCCGGCCCGGATACAGTACGGAGACAGCTTTGGTCGCGTTGGTGGATGATCTCTGGAGGGCCAGGGATAAGGGTTACTCCTCTGCCCTGGTCCTATTAGACCTCTCAGCAGCTTTCGATACCATCGACCATGGTATCTTGCTGTGCCGGTTAGAGGGGCTGGGAGTGGGAGGCACCGTTTATCGGTGGTTCTCCTCCTACCTCTCTGACCGGACGCAGATGGTGTTGACAGGGGGGCAGAGATCGACTCCGAGGCGCCTCATGTGTGGGGTGCCGCAGGGATCGATTCTCTCGCCTCTCCTGTTCAACATCTACATGAAGCCACTGGGTGAGATCATCAGTGGTTTTGGGGTGAGATACCAACTGTACATTGATGACACGCAGCTGTATTTCTCCACCCCAGGCCACCCCAACGAAGCTATCGAAGTACTGTCCTGGTGTCTGGAAGCCATACAGGTCTGGATGGGGAGGAACAGGCTCAAACTTAATCCCTCCAAAACAGAGTGGCTGTGGATGCCGGCACCCTGGTACAGTCAGCCGCAGCCGCGGCTGTCTGTTGGGGGCGAGTCATTGGCCCCAATGGAGAGGGTGCGCAACTTGGGCGTGCTCCTGGATGGGCGGTTGTCTTTCAAAGATCATTTGACAGCCGTCTCCAGGAGAGCTTTCTATCAGGTTTGCCTGATCCGCCAGTTGCACCCCTTCCTGGACCGGGATGCCCTATGCACGGTCACTCATGCTCTCGTTACCTCTCGTCTGGACTATTGCAATACTCTCTACATGGGGCTCCCCTTGAGGAGCACCCGGAGACTCCAGTTAGTCCAGAATGCGGCTGCGCGGGTTATTGAGGGAGTAGTTCGGAGCTCCCATGTAACACCTATCCTGCACAGACTGCACTGGCTGCCTGTTGTCTTCCGGGTGCGCTTCAAGGTGTTAGTTACTACCTTTAAAGCGCTTCATGGCTTAGGACCGGGATACCTACGGGACCGTCTACTGCCAACGTCTATCTCCCAATGACCGGTGCGCTCTCACAGAGAGGGGCTACTCAGGGTGCCATCAGCCAAGCAATGCCGGCTGGCAGCCCCCAGGGGGAGGGCCTTCTCTGTGGGGGCTCCTACCCTATGGAATGAGCTTCCCCCTGGACTTCGACAAATACCTGACCTTAGGACCTTCCGCCGCGAACTTAAAACCTACTTATTTCATCTTGCTGGACTCGTTAAATTTTAAATTATCAAATTGATTTTATGGCTTTTAAAAAATTTTGTAAATTTTAGAATTTATTTATTTTATCTATAAGTAGCCATATCGAATAGGTTTTTTAAGGGTTGTTTTTAGTTTTGTATTGTTGTTTTCTTTCTGTATTTTATTCCTGGCTGTACACCGCCCTGAGTCCTTCGGGAGAAGGGCGGTCTATAAATAAAAATATTATTATTATTATTATTATTATTATTATTATTATTATTATTATTATTATTATTATTATTATTATTATTATTATTATTATTATATAAAACCTCAGTGACATGACTGTTTGGGATGTTGTAACTGGTTATAAATGTGTGTGTGTGTGTGTGTGTGTGTGTGTTAGTGTGTGTGTGCATGGCTGTCAAAATTCCAAAAACAGGTCAAGTAGCTCTGGGGAGGTCAGTCATAAATTTGAACACTTGCTAAGCAACCAACCATTAAGTGAGGACCACTTGTATTTGGTTTGCCTTAAGGGTTCAGAGCTATATGGAATCTGGTTTCCTTTGATCCTTTGGGGGATTGCAAAAGGTCCAGATGCAGGAATACTCATAGAAGGAACTAGGATCGTGACCACCTAGCCATGCCCACCGAGTCACATGACCACCACGCCATGCCCATACAGCCACATGACCACCAAGCCATGTCCACAATCACATGACCACTAAGCTATGCCCATCCAGTCACATAACCATTAAGCCATGCCCACCAAACAAGCCACACCCACAGAACCGGTAGTAAACAATTTTGAATACCACCACTGCAGCAGGACCAGGAAAGTTGCATTCTCCCTGTTTTGGTCCTGCCATAGATCATCCACAAGAGCAACCATTTGTATTTTCTGTCCCATACCATCCTTGTAGAAAATGATCCAGGTAATTTATTACAGTCAAGCCCTTCTGCTATTCTAGTTTTAATATGCTTCATAGAGATTGGACAATAATTATACAGGATATGAGGCAGGGGTGAAATCTAAAATTTTTCCCTACCTGTTCTGTGGGCATGGCTTAATTGGTGGGCATGGCTTGGTGGTCAGATGGCTTGGTGGGCATGGCCAATAACAATAAATAATAAAAATAATAAACAAAGTATAAAAAAACAATAAGAGGTACCAAAAACCAACTTTCACACTTTACACACACATAACATAACACAACTGACTCACACACAATGTAAAAGCAGCTGCACTTCACACTTCACATAGCCACAAAAAGCTCAAAAACCAACTTTCACACTTTACACACACACAACACAACACAACTGACTCACACACAATGTAAAAGCAGTTGTACTTCACACTTCACACAGCCACAAAAAGCTCAAAAACCAACTTTCACACTTTACACACACACAACTAACACACACAAACACACAATATGCCACATACAGCTTTCTGAGATTTTGTGTGTTTGTGTAGTTAGAGTGAAACACTACAGAAACACACCAAATCTCAGAAAGCTGCACAAATATTTTATTTTATTATTTTATTTTATTTTATTTTATTGTGGACTTCAAATCCCAGAGTTCCTCAGCCAGCAAAGCCAGCCAGTTGATCACCGAGGAAATAGATTAGCTGAGCGATTGATTCTGTCTGGCTGAAACTGAAACTGTTTTCAGGCTGGAAAGAGAGCCATGCGTTCATCAGTAATCAGATAAGTGCTTTAGAATCTCTACTTTACTTGTAGAAAACATGTTTTCTACAAGTAAGAGTACAAGTAAGGTTCTGCTGATGAGGAACTCAGGTGAAATCGCCAGAGGAGACTTTATTTTTATTTTTTTAAGTTTAAAGGCTCTGCCGATCTCAGCTGAGGGGCGGGATCCTAAAAGGCTTTTTTTTACTTTTAAAGGCCTGTTTCGGCTGAAGCAAAACCGGCTTTTAAAAGTAAAAAAAAAACAACCTTTGCAGATGGTGTGGCTCAGCAGAGGCAGGGGGGCGGGGCCAGGGATTTTTGCTACTGGTCCTCCAAACCAGCAGCCGCCATCACTACCGGATCGCGCGATACCGTCCGATCCGGGAGCATTTCACCCCTGATATGAGGGTTGATTAATTACTTTTTGCGATGGAGATGTACCTCCTCTTTTAAGGCTGATTATGTAACCCGTTCACTTAAGAATGGTTTAACAACTATACCTGACTTCCTGCTTTCTTTGTATACCTTTTGCTAGCCAGGTGAGACAGAGATCTAATCCACAATTAGCAGAGCTAAATTAACAGAAAACTTTGTTCACTTCCATAATCATTAACCACAAGCTCAAACCAATTCAAATATCCTCACAGGATGAGGCCTTTGTCACTCTTCTAGAATTGCTCAACCAGTACAACGGCCCAGTTCTTCTGACAGTGTAGGGTTTTTGTAACTTTATGTTGGCTATTCATGGGTGCGATAAAGTTAAGAAGTGAAACCGCTATGCTGCTCTTATAATCGTGGTGCACTCATGATGTTGATATCATGATATATTTTTATCATGGTTTTCTTTACCTCCCTTTGATCAAAGCAGAACACTCCTAAATTCTATATTTTCCTCATGGGAGAATTACTTTAGCCTCCTAAGCATTCTGGATAACATTCTGGCTAGCTTTCCAGTTCCAGCTTTTTGAAGATATGAAAATAATTCTATACAGTATTTTAAGTGTAGTATGAACAGTAGCATTATAGAAGAGGCATTCTAGAGCAGGGATCTCCAACCTTGGCAACTTTAAGTCTGGTGGACTTTAAACTTTGCTGGCTGGGGGATTCTGGGAGTTGAAGTCAACTAGGCTTAAAGTTGCCAAGATTGGAGACCCCTGTTCTAGAGGCATTCTAGAAGAGGCATTGTTACATTGGTTTATTCCTAAATCCTTTATGCGTATAATGTCCTTCCTTTGTCCTTCCTTCCGTCCTGCCCTCCCCTTAATAGCACTTAATAGCATTCTATTTTTTCCTATGCTTCTGCAGCAACTCTATAGACATTTGAAGATCCATTAGTCTTATTCCTTAAAAATATTTAGCCAGAATGGAATAAACCAGTCTAATGAATCTGATAAATGTGTTAGATTTCAGTTCCTTTAGGGTACGGATGTCAAACTCACTATGTCACATTGCCGTCATGTGATGTTTTGTGATGTTTTTCCCCTTTGGGAGCTGGGGTGGGCGTGGCCTGCATATGATGCATCCAGCCCGTGGGCTGCCAGTTTAATACCCCCGTTTTAGGGTTTATAAGAACTGAAATCCAGAAGTCATGAAATTAGGAATGGCTTTAACATACGTTTCTACCATCTTGACATACACAACCAGTGGTGATGAAACAATTACTTGGGACATACTGCAATCAGAAATCACATTTAATAGGTGCAATTTACATTTGGATGTAGAGTCATTAATTTATTCTTTACTAGTATCGAGTTTTTGTAGATTAATGTGTTCCAGCTTGGCAACTGCCATAGTGATACTATATCACCATGTCATACATGTATGCCTGAAAATAGTGACGGTCAAGTGGAGACTTAAAATATGACAGGAAAATCTGCACGGTAACTGAAGGGATGTTGAGTTCTCATTTCTACATTTGTACGTGAAGTTTTGCCTCCAATAAAATGGAAATGGCAACCAAGCAGCTGTGACCAGCATATAAAACAGCTGAAATGCCATTGCCTTGAATGCATTAAGCCTGCTCCATGCTGTGCGTGAATTAAGAAACTGCTACTAAAGTTCTCAGCATGACCAGACCCTAAATGAGGCAAAACTTGAAAGAAAGCATTTTCAATTTCCAGTACTCACATTTATTTATATTTCATTGCAAGAAGGAGTTTTCAAAATGTGCAAGAAACACAAACATATAACTCATTTGTGGACACAGGTGAGCCATTAGGAGAGGCAGGAATCATCTCAGGTGGGTTTTTTTTCTCTTCAGGCGAATATAAATGTGAACCTATATAAATTTAAAAATATTTTTTAGGAGGGAATTTTTTGATATAGGCTAAGCAAAAAAGAAGAGGGCACACTAATGAAGCCATAAAGAAGCAGACCTTCACTGAAAAGAAATAAAGAAAGTCTATTTTAAGAAGTTCCTGATAATGTAAAACAGTTTTAGCTAAGGATCTGTGATTAATGAAAGGAAGAAATCAGATGTGGCAACTACCCATGGATAATAATGCTAGCATTATTTAGCTAGTAGCATTATCTACTTGCTATTCTCTTCCATTATTCCTTTTTGTATTTGTATTTATTAGTTTGTCAAACATGTACAAGATAGCAGGTATAAATATAAATATGGATATGAACGAAAGAAATGAATACAAATAAAAGGGGACTGTAGGACAAGGACGGTAGGCACGCTGGTGCGATTATGCACGCCCGCTTAGGAATGGGGTGACGTCCACGGTAGACAGTTTGAGGTTGAAGCTGTGAGGTTTAGAGGATGTAACAACAGATTCAGGTAGAGCATTCCAGGCATTGACCCCTCTGTTGCTGAAGTCGTATTTTCTGCAATCGAGTTTGGAGCAGTTTAACTTGAGTTTGTACTGATTGTTTGCCTGTGTATTATTGAGGTTGAAGCTAAAGAAGTTTTTGACAGGTAAGACATTATAGCAGTTAATTTTGTGTACTGTGATTAGATCATACCGCAGGTGGCACAGTTCAAGATTGTCCAAGCCCAAAATTTCAAGTCTGGTGGCATAGGGAATTCTATTGTGAGTAAAGGAGTGGAGTACTCTTCTTGTGAAGTATCTCTGGATTCATTCAATCATATTAATGTCCGATATATAGTGTGGATTCCGGGCAGATGAACTGTATTCGAGAATTGATCTGGCAAAGGTTTTGTATGCCTTAGCAATACAATGTTACCGGAGAAGAAGTTTCGCAAAATTAGGTTAACAACTCTTAATGCCTTTTTGGCAAAGCTGTTACATTGCCAAATATATAAATGTTATCTCATTTATTATATCTAAAAATGTAAAAATGTTTTACAACTGAGTGATAAAATATATGTTTTGATGCATTTCTGGTTCAATCTTTCCAGTAGCTGCTGGGGGAAAAAAACAGGTAACCAATGAAGGAAAGGACTTTTGCAGTAACCCATCCCAGTCAGGGTATGTACACTGGAATAAATGGATTTACAAATAATGGGACATCATACAATACATACAGTTTATTTAATTTTACCATATCTATTATTATGGTTGATCTCACAATCAGCCAGATGTTTATACTTTATTTTGCATTTTTATCGAACTATTGAATTTTATCAAAGAGGTGGATGTTGTTCAATCATGTTAAAGCAGAGGTCTCCAACCTTGGCAACTTTAAGCCTGGAGGACTTTAACTCCCAGAATTCCCCAGCTTTTTTGGCTGAGGAATTCTGGGAGTTGAAGTCCTGCAGGCTTAAAGTTGCCATGGTTGGAGACCCCTGTGTTAAAGGATGAAAGCTGTTGAAAGTAAAGTATCTTTTGCAATTGACTGATAGTGATTTTTGTCAATGCCAGTGGTGTTCAAGAAGTGTTTCAGGTGTTTTGGAATTGCATCCAAAGAACCTATCATTATTGGTACTAACTTTGCTTTCTTTTGCCACAGTCATTCTACTTCTATTTTGAGAACTTTGTATTTTGTGATTTTCTCCAGTTTCTTCTCTTCTCTTTTGATGTCTCCAGCTATTGCAATATCCACTATCCAGAATCTTTTGTCTTTCTTATTGACAGTTGTTAAATCTGAGTTGTTTTGCAGCAGGTACTTGGCTATTTGAATTCTAAAATCCAAAAGCCACCTTAGCTTTGTCTGTTTATATATATATATATATATATGTATGTATGTATGTATGTCTGTCTGTCTGTCTGTCTGTCTGTCTGTCTGTCTTTGGTTATTCAGGTTTTCTCCCACGTAAAATTGTAAGTGTCTTGGCGATGTTTCGACGAAGTCTCATTCGTCATCTTCAGGCTTCAGCTTCGTGCTTCTGGAAGCAATGTGTGACTGCAGCTGTTTCTTCCTTTTTAACAGTTTTAACAGTTTTTTAAAAAGGAAGAAACAGCTGCAGTCACACATTGCTCCCAGAAGCACGAAGCTGAAGCCTGAAGATGACAAATGAGACTTCGTCGAAACATCACCAAGACACTTCCAATTTTATGCGGGAGAAAACCCGAATAACCAAAGACCTACATACAAACACCCGCGAAAACCTCAGAAAACATATATATATATATGTTTGAAGTGTGGGTCTGGTGTCATTCCTCGTGTTAGGGACACGTTTGTCAATAAGGGCAGGTTTCCAAATGGCTGGTAGGCGGGAGGTATCATCTCGTTTGTTCATGCTGTGAAAACGCCCACACAGCATGAACAAACGAGATGATACCTCCGCCTACCAGCCATTTGGAAACCTGCCTTATTGACAAACGTGTCCCTAACACGAGGAATGACACCAGACCCACACTCACGAGGTCCACACAGGATGTCACCACCACATCCACCCAGAAAGCACACCCAAACCCACACTGATCAGGAAGCACGACCAAGGACCAGAAGCCAGACCGCAGCTGCAACATTAGCCATTTCAAACCCCTCCAATCCATACATGCAGCAGACTGACACCCACTATGAAGATGTAGCACGACCACCAACACGAAGCCAAACAGCAGCAGTGTAGCTCACCAGCTCAGATCCCCTGCAACTCAGACTAATTTGAGCACAACCAAGCCCCCACCCAAACAGGACACACCCCCAGCCAATCAGAGCACAAAAAAACCCACATCCAATCAGAGCACAGCCAAGCTCCCACCCAATCAGTTCAAACCCCCACTAGCAGTTAAAAAGGAAGAAACAGCTGCAATCACACATTGCTCCCAGAAGCACGAAGCTGAAGCCTGAAGATGACGAATGAGACTTCGTCGAAACGTCGCCAAGACACTTCCAATTTTACGCGGGAGAAAACCCGAATAACCAAAGACCTACATATATATATATATATGTCAAACACAACAGTATATATAAGTATAAGCATGAAATAACCATACAAATTGGATACAATCAAAGGGAACATTAGGACAGGCATGCTGGTGCTCTTATGTAGGCCCCTTACAGACCTCTTAGGAGTGGGGTGAGGTCAATAGTAGATAGTCTTGTTAAAGCTTTGGGGATTTGGGGAAGAGACCACAGAGTCAGGTAGTGCATTCCAGGCATTAACAACTCTGTTACTGTTTGTCTGTTTGTGACCTATCAGTTCTTGTTTATGGGCTTGTAGGTAAGTAATATTTCTTGTAGATATTCCAAGGCACCATTTTTGCTACTTTGTCATGCCATTGTTTGTAGTCGGTCTGTGTGTCTTCTTGAGGTAGTCCACTGTTTCTTCAGCTTCTTTGTGGAGGTGACACTTGCTGTATGTCACTGTCTTCTAAATTCTGGCTTTGTAGATGCATTTGTTTTTAAGATTTGGTCTTGTGCAGCCAGAATTAGCCTTCTATCTCTTTCTTCAACTTTCCTGCTCTTCACTATTGTCAAGTCTTGTTCTTATCTACTTGGCCTCCTACTTTTTAATGTATTGGCTATATAATACTTTGTCTTGCCATATCTATTTTCTATTCTTCATTTGGTTTTTCTTGTCAGTTTGGTCTCATTGGTATTCAGTAAACTTTCACAGTGTGCTAGCTTCAGTGCATTTTCTTCATTGTCCTTCAGATATTCTTTCAATGGCCTTTCTTCTTTTTCAACTTCTTTTTCAACATTACACACCAACCTATGCTCCTTTGTAAGAAGAGTCTGTCAACACCACTAGGTGGGTGAAAGGCATATTCGTTGTCATTATTTTTTTTCTTCTTCCTATCCAGGATTCCTAATTCTGTTGAGTCCAGTTTACTATTCCAGCTCTTCCAGTATTCAGTAATATTATACCAGTATTCAATTAATGCAATTGCCCAACTGTTAATTGCTTAATAGTATTTCCTCCACCGAGTTTGTACTTTAAGATTTTTTTCATTGTTGTAATGTAAACGTTCTACCATTGACCTCACCCCATTCCTAAGAGGTCTGTAAGGAGCGTGCATAAGAGCACAAATGTGCCTACCATTCCTATCCTATTATTCTCTTTCATTATATCTAATTAATATAATTATTACATACTTATGCTCATATATATGCTTATATATTATATAATTGTTACATGTCAATGCTTATATATACTGTTGTGACAAAATAAATAAATAAAAATAAATAAATATTTACTTGTAACTTTCTTCTTGACTTCAGGGTGCTTGATGTTGTCAGTTTGAAAGAGGCTCAGGTATTTGTAGTGATTTTATCCAGGCTCTTAATGTTATTATTTTTAGTAGGATGATTATACAAAATGAGCATAATGAATCATCATATACCATATGGTATCAACAAGGAGATAAATAAGTAGCCACCTGTTTTAGCAGCATTTCTCTCTGATCCTCCTGATTCAAAAACAAAGACTATATCCTGTTATATCTCAGTCTGGTGTAGTTTTCCAAGACATAAACATTTATGATTAACTCTCACAATGAACTTTATACTCATTATCCATTATATCCAGTGGTGGGATTCAAGTCATTTAACAACCGGTTCTCTGTCCTAATGATTTCTTCCAACAACCAGTTTGCAAAACTGCTCAGAAAGTTAACAACCGGTTCTCCCGAAGTGGTGCAAACTGGTGAATCCCACCACTGATTATATCTATGTTCTAATTCTTGGTTAATCCCTGAATTTCTTATGGTTATGGGATATGCAAATTTTTGAGCAACAATAGCAGACATTAATTCATAATTTTCTTACTCCTGAATGTTAGCATTTAGAGTATATGATCATGGTGCAAATATTTTTCATCATATTGAGTCACAGAAGCCAGAAAATTACATTAGGCATTATTAGCAGCTCACTCTTCTCAACTGGGAATTCTCACTTTGTCGAACTTGCTTTGAACTATGCATAAAACTATGCTACACCACAGATTATTCTGGAAACTCTGCTGATATTTTCATGTTTTTCAATATTGGTTTGTTATGGATCATAAAGATCCGCTTTAATGACTTTGAAAAGTAGCTCCAACAAATTACATTCCATTTTTGCTGAATACTAACTTATGTAAATCATATTTACATTTCATATATTTTTCACATATTATTTCTACTCATGCATTTCTCTAAACATACACCTATAAAGCAGCAAATGAATAGTTGCTGAGACATTATTTTCCTGTGATTCTAAATATAAAATATTCATTTGAAAGATTTGATATTATTCACAAAATTATAAGAACATTGAAACAAAGTTGAGAAAAAAATTCATTTAAAGGTTTATCATGAATTTAAAAAATGAACAAAATAATTTGCCCTCACATTGATCCTTGATTGCCTAAATTTGTGCAAGCAAACAAAAGAGGAAGGATTATCCTCTTTTAATTCACTTTGTTTGCTTTTAGTGACAACAGCATGTGGGTTGAACTAGATTACATCCAGAAAATGACTAAAATTAAAGCCCAGTTGATTAAATGCAGCACCAGCCGAATTGTTTCAAATCTGACAAGATGATGTGGTTAAAGTGCTGCATATTATTATTATTATTATTATTATTATTATTATTATTATTATTATTATTATTATTATTATTATTATTATTATTATTATTATTATTTATTACATTTGTATACCGCCCATCTCCTGAAGGACTCAGGGCGGTTCACAGTCAAAAAAACAGCAGAAAACATATAATAAATAAAAAACAGCCAAAAGAATAGACAGCCAAATTCAATTGATGCTCCAACCTCCAAACACAAACTTAAAACCTCATTTAAACCCCTTTTTTAAAAATCCCAATTTAAAACTACATTCAAGCTAGTCCTGCTCTTTGAAACAGCAACGTCTTCAGCTCGCGGCGGAAGGACTTGAGATCGGGGAGTTGACGAAGCCCCAGAGGGAGCTCATTCCAGAGGGTAGGGGCCCCCACAGAGAAGGCCCTCCCCCTAGAGGTCGCCAGCCGACATTGTTTAGCTGACGGTATCCGGAGGAGGCCCTCTCTGTGAGAGCGCACTGGTCGGTGAGAGGCTGACGGTGGCAGTAGGTGGTCCCGTAAATATCCCGGCCCTAGGCCATGGAGCGTTTTAAAGGTGATGACAAGTACCTTGAAGTGAACCCGGAAGACCACTGGGAGCCAGTGCAGATTACGCAGGAGGGGTGTTACATGGGAGCCAAAAGGTGCTCCCTCTATCACCCGCGCAGCCGCATTCTGGACCAGTTGGAGTCTCCGGGTACACTTCAAGGGGAGCCCCATGTAGAGAGCATTACAGTAGTCCAGGTGGGATGTAACAAGGGCATGAGCAACCGTGCATAAGGAAGCCCGATCCAGAAAGGGGCGTAACTGGCGTATCAGGCGAACCTGATGAAAGGCTCCCCTGGTGACGGCTATCATATGATCTTCTAAAGACAGCCGTGCATCCAGGAGGACGCCCAGATTACGAGCCCTTTCCGGGGGGGCCAATAGTTCGCCACCAATGGTCAGTGATGGAATTAGCTGACTGTACCGGGCCGCCGGCATCCACAGCCACTCGGTCTTGGTGGGATTGAGTCTGAGTCTGTTCCTCCCCATCCAGACCCATACGGCCTCCAGGCACTGCGACATCACTTCAACAGCCTCATTGGGGTGGTTAGGGGTGGAAATATAGAGCTGAGTATCATCAGCGTATAGATGACAACTCACCCCAAGACCACGGATGATCTCACCCAGCGGCTTCATATAGATGTTGAACAGAAGAGGCGAGAGAACCGACCCTTGCGGCACTCCACATAAGAGGCGCCTTGGGGTCGATCTCTGTCCCCCCGTCAACACCGTCTGCGACCGATCGGAGAGGTAGGAGGAGAACCACCAATGAACAGTGCCCCTCACTCCAAGTTCCTCGAGTTGGCGCAGCAGGATACCATGATCAATGGTATCAAAAGCCGCTGAGAGATCTAATAGGACCAAGACAGAGGAACAACCTCTGTCTCGAGCCCTCAAGAGATCATCAACCAGCGCAACCAAGGCTGTTTCCGTGCTGTGACCAGGCCGGAAACCGGACTGGAATGGATCAAGATAGACAGTTTCATCCAGGTACTGGGGCAACTGTCGTGCAACCACACTCTCGACAACCTTTGCCAAAAAGGTAATGATAATTTGCTAAACTAGCTGGGTCAAGGGAAGGCTTCTTGAGGAGGGGCCTCACCACCGCCTCTTTCAAGGCGGCAGGGAAAACACCCTCAATCAAAGAAGCGTTCACGATTTTCTGGAGCCAGCCTCGTGTCACTTCCCGGGTGGCCAATACCAACCAGGAGGGACACGGGTCCAATAAACATGTGGTCGCATTCAATCTCCCCATTAACCTGTCCATGTCCTCAGGGACCACAGGATCAAACTCATCCCAGATAATAACATCAAGACCTGCCTCCCCCACCCCGTCTGGATCCACCCAGTCTGTGTCCAGCCCTTCCCGAATCTGAGCGATTTTATCAAACAGATATTGTCCAAATTCCTCAGCTCGACCCTTTAAGGGATCCTCTACCGCTCCCTGATGGAGGAGCGAGCGGGTCACCCTAAACAGGGCAGCTGGGCGGTTATCTGCTGATGCAATGAGGTTGGAAAAATACTCCCGTTTTGCCAGCCTTATCGCCACTAGATAGGTCTGAATTTGAGACCTAACTAGTGTCCGGTCAGATTCGGAGCGGCTGGCCCTCCAGATACTCTCTAGGCGTCTTTTCCGGCGCTTCATTTCCCTCAGCCCCTCGGAGTACCAAGGGGCTAAACGAGATCGGCACCGGGTCAGAGGCCGCAAAGGCACGACTTGATCTAGAGCGCCAGCTGCCGCCCGATCCCAGGCGGCGACCAGAGCTTCAGCCGAGTCGTGGGCTAAATCCTCAGGGAATAGCCCAAGCTCCGTCTGGAACCTTTCAGGGTCCATCAGGCGCCTGGGATGGAACCAGCGAGTCGGTTCCGTCTCCCTGCGGCGGGGATCGGCGGTCGAAAGTCTAGCTGAAGGAGCGAATGATCTGACCATGACAAGGTTCTAATAACTAACTCCCCTAATTCCAGATCATTCAACCACTGTCCAGAGACAAAAATCAAATCCATTCCCCCGATGTGAGTGGGGTCATTCACTAATTGGGTCAGGTTCAAGGCTGTCATGGAAGCCATGAACTCCCGAGCTGATGTGGATGCTATTCCCACCGACGGCAAATTGAAATCCCCCATGACCATAAGCCTGGGGATCTCCATTGCCGTCCCAGCGACCACATCCAACAGCTCAGGCAGGGATTCTGTCACGTAGCAAAGAGCTAGGTACATGATCAGTAAACCCACCTGCACCCCACGGCCCCACTTAACAAGGAGGGACTCACATCCGGTTATCTGTGGTACAGTGATCTCCCTCGGCTCAAGACTCCCGTTGATAATAACCGCCACTCCCCCACCCCTACCCTGGGCCCTGGCCTGATGGAACGCACGGAAACCCGGTGGGCACATCTCTATCAGGGGAACCCCCCCTCCAGGTTCGGAGACCTGGAGCCCAACCAGGTCTCCGAAATGCCAATCAGGTCTGCATGATTTGTAAGCAGGCATGAAAAAATATATCTGTGGGCAATGGACTTGAAAAGTTGATTTTATATCCCACAAATGGACAGCGAAAAGAAATACTCAAACTACTGAACAACTGCACTTATCTCACAACTTAATATGTCACTTTTCAAGATTTGCAATCCATATTTCAGAATAAATGGAATGAGAGCTGCCAGATATACAAGCTAGATTCAGAGCAGGCAGGGGCCCTGAACAATGCCTTGCTAATACACAGTGGATAATAAAAAAGCAAGGGAATCCCAAAAGAACATTTAGTTTTGCTTTACTGAATATTTTTTTTATTATGTACATGACAACAGATTATGAGTTGCTCTTAAAAATATGGAGGTTCTGTGCTACCTCATCTGTTGACTGAAGAATTTATATAAGCACCAGGAAGTTACTGTTAGAACCAAATATTGAACAAATAAATGTTTTAAAATGGGAAAAGAAATTAAGTTGTATAAGGTATTTTTTTAGATATACAAAATATATTGGTTGGGATGCTAAAATAAGTAAAAATAGAATTAAAATTGATGAAAAAAAGCATCAAAAATCTCAAATAAGTTGTTGAAGCCACTTTGGTGGCTGGAAACAAGACTTATAGTGGAGTTGTTTTTTTTTAAAGAATAAATATGAAAGCTAATTTGCTGCTCAATATTAAAAAGTGTAACTTTATGTCAACAAATAATGCCAAGCAAATGTATACAGGCAGACGAGTTGTCAAAGCAGTAATAGACTTTATCTTTCTATTCTCAAAAATTCATGGGGATGGGGACTGTGAGATGAAGAAACATCTGATGGGTAGCAGTAAGATGTACTCAAAATATTGAAATGCAATACATCATTGCATGTAAAGGTGCTGGTTACCACCTTTAAAGTGCTCCATGGCTTAGAACCGGGGTATTTGTGAGACCGCCTTCTGCCACCGATTGCCTCCCAACGACCTATGCACTCCCACAGAGCGGGCCTCTCCAGGGTGCCGTCGACCAAACAATGTAGGTTGGCGGTCCCCAGGGGGAGGGCCTTCTCTGTGGCGGCACCAGCCCTATGGAACGAGCTACCTCTGGGGTTACACCAACTCCCCGACCTCCGGGCCTTCAAACATGAACTGAAGACTTTATTATTTCACCGAGCGGGACTAGCCTAAGACATATGTTAGCGAAATTTTAATGGGTTTTAATCGGTCTTTGACTGTTTTAGTGATTCGGCCATTAAATATTTATTTTTAATTGTTTTTAAATAGTGTTATTTATTATATTTATATTGTATTGGTGTGTGTATTTTAATATTGGCTGTAAACCACCCTGAGATGGTTCGGTATAGAAATGTAATTATAAATAAATAAAATAAATAAAAAATCACATTGACAACAAACAAGGCCATGGTTTACATATGGCTATGAAACTGGGCAATGTTGTGGTCCGCCAGCAGTCTGCAGAGCTGGCAGCAGAGTTGGACAGTGAGGAGGCTGGAAAGGACAATGGGTCAGTCCTGGAGTCAGGGGAAGACCTGGATGAGGGCTCTGCGTCAAAGGCAGAGATGGGGCCAGGGCCATCTGGGATGCGTGGATTCCGGAGCCTCCAGAGGCAGGCAGTAGATAGGCAGAGGAACAGGAGGAATGCGAAGAGCTGCCAGAAGGCAAGAGCAGCTAAAGCAAAAAGGATGACTCGGGAGTAAGGCCAGGAGATGATTGGCCCCTCCCATAAGGCTTAAAGAGCAGCAAAGACTTTTGGACTCTTTGTAGGAAAGCAGTGTTGCTACAATTGTTTCTTGTCTCCTGTTTCTGAACTTTGTAGGGTCCTTGCCAAGAAAAGCCTTTGGCTGGGTGCCAAAGAAGACAAAGGTTTGTGATAAGGCTGGATTTTTTTTTGAAATACTTTGTTTTGGACTCAATTTAGTTCATTCTCAGCTGTTCTAATAAAATATGTTTGTTTAGGACTGATTGTGCCTGATAATAACTACTTGGGCCTAGGTCACAACAGGCATATTATGATGCTGAATAAAATTGTTGAGAGTGCCTTGAACTGCAAGAAGAATAATTCATTAAATATTTGATGAAATGAAATGATACTATTTATGTAATATATTAAAAGGGTAAAGGTTCCCCTTGCACATACGTGCTAGTCTTTGCCGACTCTAGGGGATGGTGCTCATCTCTGTTTCAAAGCCGAAACCACTGTCTGAAGACGTCTCCGTGGTCATGTGGCCAGCATGACTCAACGCCAAAGGTGCACAGAACACTGTTACCTTCCCACCAAAGGTGGTCCCTATTTTTTCTACTTGCATTTTTACGTGCTTTCGAAACTGCTAGGTTGGCAGAAGCTGGGACAAGTAACGGGAGCTCACCCCGTTACACGGCAGCACTACGGATTCGAACCGCTGAGCTGCTGACCTTTCGATCAACAAGCTCAACATCCTAGCCCCTGAGCCACCACGTCCAAGCCCATGGAATATATTATGTAATTGGAATTGGATTTGTAAATGTGTAGAAGAGGTTAAGTATGTGTATATAATTGGTAAGTAGTAATATATATTGAACACATAAGAGACTTGTGTTAAACTTTGTATGGCAGAGTTATCACCATATTTTTTTAACAATAAAGTTTTTTTAAAAGAAACTAACTATTAGCTAATAACAAAGTATTTTGGACACAAAATGTATAGACAAAATTCATTAGAGGAAGTTAATGCTTGCAAAAATTAGACTTCAATTGAAAAGAATTGGATAGGAGGCAAGCTGACATATATTAGAGTGGTAATATATTCTTGAGTATAAGACCAGAAAGAATCTGGAGAGTCAGAAGAGACAGGATTTCAGGGAAAAATGGTGGATTGAAGGTTTGTCCGTAAAATGTGGAGCTGATATTTATTTATTTATTTATTTATTTATTTATTTATTTATTTATTTATTTTGTCACACAGTATATATGAGTGTAAGCATGAAATAACTCTACAATATATAAGTATATATACAAGTATATATATAAGAATGAGTATGTAATAACTAAATTAATTGAATATAAAGAAAGGAAACAATAGGACAGGAACAGTAGGCACTCTTGTGCTCTTATGCACGCCCCTTATAGACCTCTTAGGAATGGGGTGAGATCAATAGTAGACAGTTTTTGGTTGAAGATTTGGGGATTTTGGAAAGAGACCACAGAGTCAGGTAGTGTATTCCAGGCATTAACAATTCTGTTACTGAAGTCATATTTTCTGCAATCAAGATTGGAACGGTTAACATTAAGTTTAAATCTATTGTGTGTTCGTGTATTGTTGCAACTGAAGCTGAAGTAGTCTTCGACAGGAAGGACATTGTAATAGATTATTCTATGAGTTAAACTCAGGTCATGTCGAAGGCGGCGTAGTTCTAAATTTTCTAAACCCAGGATTATTATTTCTTCTTCTTCTTCTTCTTCTTCTTCTTCTTCTTCTTCTTCTTCTTCTTCTTCTTCTTCTTCTTCTTCTTATTATTATTATTATTATTATTATTATTATTATTATTATTATTATTATTATTATTATTATTATTATTATTTCTTACTATGAACAAGGAGTTGACAAGTAGATCAGTTCCTCCATCCCTTTCTGGACAGAGAGAGAATATGAGATCGTCCAAATTGTGCTCCACATATTTGCTTCTCACAAGGAGACTGCAAAGCAGCAATTTCTGAGGGTGGGAGAATCAGGAGCTGGCAGAATTTGCCAAACTTGTTCCAGTCAGAAATGGAGCCTAATAAAGAACACTAATTTCACCCTTCCCATGCTAACAACATCCAATAATTGCCTACTAATTGCTTTAAAGGAATTAGTCACCTTCAAAATGATAAAGCTCAAAACACCAGGGTGAGAGCCTTCAATTCTTAATAAAAGAAAATGAATATGCATTTTTATAATTTTTCAAAATTTAAATAAACAGCAAAAAGCAAGGTAAGGTTTTGTCAATAGAAAGTTTTAGATGGATTAAGGGCTCAGAGAACATTGGAATATTATATTTTGAATATTAAGAATTTGAAATTAATTTTAAATATAAATATATTTTTGTAGGAAAGAAAAACTGATCTTAATATCTAAAAAGCAGGACTTGTTTTATTTGATGAGGATTGAAATGAAAAATATTGATATTTTGGGTAGTTCTTTTGGAATTTGGCATCTAGATGGCAAAAATGTTGTGTATTGGTGTTATAATTTATATAGTACATGTTAGCTTACAGTTAATTTTTTCCCCTCTACAGTTACTTGTTTATCCTAATCTGACAGCATTTAAATTGGCTTTGTATCTAAATGTCCTTTCACTTAAAGTAAGGATTTTTTTAATGAGTTTGTTCTCTTTAAAAGGGAAAATATCCCTCTTTGTCATGTTAAATTTCAGTCTTTTGTTTATACTCTGATACTTGGACTACTTTATGCCTTCTAAATGTGGATTTGCTTACAGTTAAGATTTGTGATGTGGAATTCTATGTTTTATATTTGTTAATTACTGTTACTATTTTAGTGCTATGTTTGGACTTTTTGCTGACACATGGATTGGGGATTTATTGGATTTGCCTATATTAAGAGATGAGTTGGGGTTGAAGAGTTTATGTTAATTAAGAGGATAGTGAAATTGTTTATACTTGTCATGATGAGGGGGAGAAGTTGCTTTTTGAAGGTTTTTCCTTTTTGGTTTTCTTGCTTCCCCCCTTTCCTTTATTTCTGTTTCAGTTATCTTTTGCTATTGTAATTAAAACTTTTCATAAAATTATTAAAAATAAAAAAACAGAAGTGACTGAAGATCTCCCTCCTCATACTGGATACTGCTAATAGGAGTGAGAATGTCTCATCCATTTAGTTCTTGACATAGTAGTAGTTTACTGTTCTTACATATGTATCATAGTACAACAGTCAAATCTTTATCCCAACTTATCTCTTTTGAATGCCATATAACAATTTTCTATATAAAACTTATGGAAAGATATTTCTGCTCTGCAAAAAGCAAACTGTTATAATCTGTCCAAACTTATTTTATCCAAATTCTATTTCCAAGATCATTCTTTAGAGGAGGTGTTGGGAATCACACTATGTGAGTCTATAATCCATACACTAAAATAGCATGGCTCATTTGTTTATTCTAAACATTGTTTTTCCATTAGAAAACAAACAATTCCAACTCTCAGAAAAGACAAATAATAAACTAAACAATTCAGGTCCAAAGAGGAATTCAGAACTTTAATCCATGCTAAAAGCCTTGTGAAATAACAAACAAAGACAATCTTAGCAGTTCTGCTTCAAGTTTAAAAGAGGAAGCAAGCCAGCTGAACTTATGATGAACTGAACTTTGATCCTTTCTCAGCTGTCCAACATGCAGCGAGTCCATCAAGCTGCATAGCAGAGTGAGATTATAGACTGAACTGTTCCACCATATCTATTGAAAAACCAGTTACCTTGCCTCTCCCCCAAATCTAATCTAATCAGCAGCTATTCTGTTATGGTGCTTGAACTGCTTTTATCCCAGATGATCATGGTACCTTTAAGACTGATGCCTGAGTTTCTATTTTTTCTCTTCAGGAGGTCATTAGGCATGAGTGACAGATCAAAACCTCCCAGTTCAAGAAAGGCCATAATTGCTTCGCGAAATGAAGTTATGTGAAAGTACCCTTGGTTACAGTTGTCACTCTTCAAGCAAAGACCATGAGTCCCAGAGAATTTCCAAATTATATACCAGTTCTGTTGAGATAGTACAACCCTATCTAGAACAAAAGATGGCAAAGCACTGGATGAAAATTAAATCACATAACCATTTTGTATTTCCAGGATTCTTCCTCATCTAGCCCTCACAGCCTCCAGACACAGAGATAGAACCCCCATGGCATTATTTGGGTGAGATAAAGATATAAAGCTCACATCACTTAGTGGATTCATGTAGATGTTAAATAGAAATGAGGAGAGCATCAAGCCTTGTGAGATCTCACAGAGAAGGGACCATGGACTAAACGTGTTCCCACCACCAATAGAACTGATTGGAACCAGCATGATAGAAAGGAAGAGAAGCAGCATGAAACCATGCCTCTCAGTCCCAATCCCAGCAATTGGTTTATAGGGATACTATGATGAGTAGTTTTGAAAGTCACTGAAAAATCAAGAAGACTCAGCATGGATGCAACATCCCATCCTTTTCCTGCCAGAGATTATTCCACAAGTGCAACCAATTCTGGTTTACCCTTATGGCCAGGCTTGAAACCTGAATGAAAGGTCACAGATAATCCATTTTGTGGAATCCTTTGTGTTCTCTGACTTTGGTCGTTTGCTTACAGGCATTTCATTACTGGACTAGGTAATATCATTAGTGCTACTGAGTATGGGGTTTGTTCCCTGTTTATATATAGTATCTTGCTCTTCCCCTATTGGTGTGGCCTTCTCCTTGGTAGTTAGCAGGGCAAGGTACTGTATATAAACAAGGAGCAAAGCCCATGCTCAGTAACACTGATGATGTTATCTAGTCTAATGAAACATCTGCAAACATTTGCAAACAGTCTCAAGAATATCAAGGATTCTACTGGTCCCCCCTGAGCTATATATATTCTCTTCTACAATATCCATTTTGTTCAGAATTTAAATCTTCATTAAAATGGGAAGAAATGTGACAAAAGTTACTGAAAATGATTGGATCCAGTGATGGGTCCTCAGAAAGAGGTAAGCCACTGTGTCTAATTGATATTGTTTACATTTACAGTATATTTGAAATCCTGATCATTATTGTATCAACTAAATTTGGCAAATCATTTTCAAAGTTCTGATCAAAAGTTGCATGGGATAAAATATCCTATGAAATTGTGAATTCTTGTTTGCAGGAAGAGATAATATTTTGATGGTTGAAAATCACACTATACTGAAGGAAAGAAAAAGTAGTGTTTATTTTGCATATAGTTTTACTTTACCAATATGCGTAATACTGATAGTATTATGCATTTTGGTAAAAAATATTGCTTTTTCCTCTTGAATTTTTTGAGGGGCTAAGATTTTTAAACCCTATATTGATGCTGGAAGCATAGATTCTGTCATTTGTAATAGTAATTACCTCTAGGAGAAAAGCAAGCAATCGATTTTCACCTATTGGTTTTTCATTCATTTCCCTCCCTCCCTTCCTCCTGCCCTCCTCTCTCTCCCTCTCTCTCTCCCTCCTTCCCTCCCTCCCTCCCTCTCTCTCTCTCTGTCTCTCTCTGTCTCTCTCTCTCTCTCTCTCTGTGTGTGCAAAATTCAATGATTTACTTTGCCCAATATCCCCAACTTAACAACAACAAATAATAAATTTGAACAGCAATTAACCACCAGCAGAAAAATCACCAAGAAGGAAATTTTAGAATTTCAGAAATGAAAACTATGGAAATCTAAAGCTGACTGAAGTACTTATAATCCTAGATAGAAAATGATGAATGAGATGCAATGCATTATTGCATCTCATTCATCATTTTCTATCTAGGATTATAATTAGAAAAAAAAATGCACCTTCTTCTTCAAAAAGGGGGATAGGTGAGGATTTGAAAATGAGGAAAGGAACTTAATGTGTAAATAAATATTAGGTCAGATAGGAAGAAAGATAAGTATAAAGACTTCTGTCATTTTGGATTAGTGAGCATGATGGGATTTCTCCCTCCCCCCACCAGTTTGGTAGGAAACATAGGTCTGCTTAGACATTATCTAAAGAAAGAGCTATAGTTGTAACATATGTAGAGATATGAATCATGTCTGCTGACCATATCACCATATGTATTTTTCCTTTGATATCTCCAGACTCCATAAGTGGAACAGGAAAGGCTAAAGTCTAGCCTCTATAAATATGGAGTGCAAAGTATCTGTTTCTAAGGGAATTCACTTAGAAGTCTCCTCGAGACATTCCCACTTAATGCACAAAGCTTGGAAATATTGGAAGCGAGGCCAGTGTAAGCAAGCTGAATGTCTGAAATATAGTTGTTCACTATCAGGAATAGTTCCTGTGTTGAATTAAAAGTTTAATTTTGTTAAAACTTACTTAGAGCTAAAGATTATTTCTGAAGATTTTCTACCTGGAATTTTATGTAGATGTCAGATATAGTAAGGCTATTCTCAGCCCCCATTCTTCCTGCTTTTAGAAAAGGACCCAGTATTTTTAAAAAAAACATTTTTCCCCAATTTAACTGCTGATGTTTTCTTTTTTCCCTCCTAGCAATTTCTGAGTGCCGTCTAGGAATAAAAAGATGTATAAATCAGATGGAAAGATAGATCCAGTGTCTTATACTGCAGAAAAAATTAGCACTCTTCAAGCAATGCATTTATGTGTAGAATTAGGTAAAGGTAAAGGTTCCCCTCGCACATACGTGCTAGTCGTTGCCAACTCTAGGGGGCGGTGCTCATCTCCGTTTCAAAGCTGAAGAGCCAGCGCTGTCCGAAGACGTCTCCATGGTCATGTGGCCGGCATGACTAAATGCCAAAGGCGCATGGAACGCTGTTACCTTCCCACCAAAGGTGGTCCCTATTTTTTCTACTTGCATTTTTACGTGCTTTCAAAACTGCTAGGTTGGAAGAAGCTGGGATACCCCATTACACGGCAGCACTAGGGATTCAAACCGGTGAGCTGCCGACCTTTCAATCAACAAGCTCAACGTCCTAGCCCCTGAGCCACCACGTTCCTGTTATGTGTAGAATTACACCAGTATAAATGTAATATCTAAAGTATTGAACTGGAATTGTTATGATTGGGCTAGGTATAATTCTGGCGTCCAGATAAATTATTTGAATGATTAAATGGAATAAGCCCATGATGGTGAACCTATGGCACATGTGCCACAGGTGGCATGTGTAACCATATTGGTGGGCACATGAGCTCAGCTTCGGTGTGCATACGTGCGCTGGCCAGCTGATTTTCAGGCTTTCTGAGCCCACTGGAAGTAGGGAAACAGGTTGCTTCCTGACTCCAGAGTGCCTCGGGGGGGGGGGAAGGTCTGTTTTTCTCTCTCCCCAGGCTCCAGGAGCTTGGGGAGGGTGAAAACAGCCTTCCCTACCCGCCCCGGAGGCCCTCCACAGGCCAGAAATAGTTCATTTGCCAACTTCCAGTGGGACCGGAAGTCCTTTTTTTTTGCTTTCCACAGCCTTCAGAGCCTTCAGGAGCCTGGGGATGGCGAAAACAGCTTTCCCCATCCTCCCAGAGGTCCTCCAGAGGCCAGAAATGGCCCATTTGCCAACTTCTGGTGGGACAACGTATAAACTCTTGTTGAAATATGAGACGGAAGAAATAAAAGAATGTATAATAAAATAGGCTAAAAACTTTTATTGCAATATACACATGGGAAAACCCTAGGCTGAAAGGATTATAAAATGATTTATTGTTGGTATATGCTACCAAAGAAATTGTCTAGAATGAAAAAAGGGGATTAGAGTTTTTGCTGAAAGTGTGAATAACATGAAGCAACATTTTATTTGTTTGGTAGTTAGCCGCAACGTTTGGTAGTTAGCCACAACATTTTGAATACAAAAATGTACATTGATTTAGACATCTTTAAAGATTAAAGTATAACTGAAATCAGAAACTTTGGGACTAATGAACGGGCAGCTAGGAAGGGAGGAAAGGTTAGACACAAGCAGGGGTGAAATCCAGCAGGTTCTGACAGGTTCTGGAGAACCGGTAGTGGAAATTTTGAGTAGTTTGGAGAACCGGCAAATACCACCTCTGGCTGGCCCTAGAGTGGGGTGGGAATGGAGATTTTGAAGGATCCTTTCCCTGGAGTGGGGTGGGAATGGAGATTTTGAAGGATCCTTTCCCTGGAGTGGAGTGGGAATGGAGATTTTGAAGGATCCTTTCCCTGGAGTGGGGTGGGAATGGAGATTTTGAAGGATCTTTCCCCTGCCACACCCACCTAGCCACACGATGCCCACCATGTCACACCACAGAACCGGTAGTAAAAAAAATTGAATTTCACCACTGGACACGATCCATAATGGAGAAATGTTGGTAAAAATGATGGAACTTGCAGAAATCACTAAATTAACTTCCTTGATTAGAGAAAAGAAATAGCTACATTTATGGTTGAATGTTAGAGACTTAGTATAATAGATGTTATGCTTGTAATGGAAAAATACTCTTGTGGTTTTGATTATTATAAAAAATTGAATAATAGAGAAAAAAGATAATTTTGTAATCATATATATTTGTTTTAGAAGAAATCAGCTTCTTTCTATTTCTCACTACACTTTTTCCCTCTTCTTTCTTCTTTTTAAAATATTTGGGGTTTTTTTTAAAAAAGAAAGTACAGGTAAATTACTAATACGATAATTTTTTTTGGCAAAGCATGCTAAGGGCAGGGTGGTGGATTTTTAAGACAATATAAATGAAAACAATTCTATATGATAGTGGAGCAAAATCATAATTTAGAACATTCCAAGTGCTTCAATCCCACCAGAGTTTTAACCTGCTGGTCCTTCACTAATTAAGCAGTTGGAAACAATCACAATTGCCTTCATTTTCTGCAGCTCTCTGTTAGTATACATTTGTGAGTCTACTCATCATCCTCTGTCTTCCATCTAACCAATATGACATTAAGTAAAGAGTAAGCTAATCAGTATTCTTGTTCCATGCCCTCCTCTCTCACAGTTCATGTTTTTGGCTTATGAGCTATACAATTCTGCAAAAGTAGTAGTAGTAGTTGTTTGCAATAGTTATGTTAATGGCCATATATTGTTATGACAAGTAGATTGTTTTTCTTTTCTTCTTTCTATATATATATATATGCTTATACCTCCTTATATTTACTCATATATGTGTTTATATACTATATAATCTTTTTGTATGATACCTACATATATTGTTGTGACAAAATAAATAAATAAATAAATCTTTAAAGGATGAGGGAATAAAGGGAGAAAGGTTCCTATATATGAAAGGAGACATATTCCAGGACAGAAACTGCCTGGCACTACCAATGGTAAACTTTTAGTAGAAAAAGTTTATACAACTTCAGTGTAATGGCTAACTGGAGGTTGGGAAATAGGAAATCGGTTAAAGCAAAAATTCCTTACAATTGGAAAATAAACCACCCAGAAGGACTGCAGAATAATTCAAAGGGAAAAAAAGTTCCAAGTAAGCTTTGGTGTGGCTTTCAATAAACCAAAACAGAGTCAGAAATAAATGGACTCAGCTTCCCAAAACAGATGGTATCATGAGAAAATTGAGCTGGAGACAATCCTGGTGTAAAACATCCATCTGGAAGTGCCATCTAAAAAGTATCTTAAACACATTGCAACCTCAATTGCAATGTGTTTAAGATACTAACAGAAGTACTAAATACTAAAGAAGACATTAGTACTTGAATTTGTTAACAATAGAGGACACTCACTTATGTTGTCATGTAAAAGAAAAAAATAAGGAAATTTACCATTACTTCCAAAAGGCACAGCTTACCAATACTGGCCAACTTCACATTTAGATTTTGGAGACCTTCATATAAATTCTGTATTTTGTATCATAAAAACAATTGCTATCAACCTGCCTTCTCTTGAGGACCTGTATACTGCATGAGTCAAAAAGAAGGATGTGAAAATATTTATTGATCCCTCGCATCCTGGACATAAACTGTTTCAATTCCTACCCTCAAAACGATGCTACAGAGCACTGCAAACCAGAAAACTAGACACAAGAAGTTTTTTCCTGAGCGCCATCACTCTGTTAAACAAATAATTCCCTGAACACTGTCAAACTATTTACTAAGTCTGCACTACTATTAATCTTCTCATCGTTCCCATCACCCATCTCCTTCCACTTATGACTGTATGACTGTAACTTTGTTGTTTGTATCCTTAGGATTTTTTTTATTGATATTGTTTCTTGATTGCTTATTTGTACCCTATGATATTGTTAAGTGTTGTACCTTAGAATTCTTGATGAACGTATCTTTTTTTTTTTAATGTACTCTGAGTGCATATGCACCAAGACAAATACCTTGTGTGTCCAATCACACTTGGCCAATAAAAAAAAATTCTATTCTATTCTATTCTATTCTATTCTATTCTATTCTAAAAACACCAGCATAGAGTGGTAAGCTTTTATAAGTCAATATTCACATTATTTCCCATATTTATAGGAAATATGATGACAACTCCACTTTAATTTTCATAAATACTTTTCTCTAGCCATTCTATTTCCTCATGATTCCTTCGGGAGATAGGGCGGTATATAAATACGATTAATTAATAAATAAATAAATAAATGATTTCTTATATTAATTTCTCATTTTCTCAATTTCTTTCTTTGGGACATAGTGTCACTTTATGAATGTGAATAATTCTTTGAAAATCATTTAGGACTCCCATGTGACACAGAATCTCCCAAGGGAGAAAATATCAGTTATCGTTTTATTTCAGATCATCATGTAATAGCTATAGAAGATTCAAGGATGACATCTGATTGGAGGAAGCAGCATATTAAAATACATAAAACTATAAGCATTTGCCTGCAGTATACAAAATTACATTTTATTTTAAGCACACAATTCCAACCCCCAATTTTGGCTGGGAAGAAATGTTCACACAGCTGTGTGCTCATCTCATGTTCCAACAAGTATCTGACCAAGAGGGATTCTAGGTATATTCTTCTGTAGACATTATTCAATTACTGTTTTATACATTAATCACTTGATGATTCCAGATATCTGCCATGTAAACAAAGTTTTTAAACAAATATATGTTCAACTTTCAAACAGGATGTTGCCTTATTTTCTCACACAGATTAGTATGGTTTTTGTTATGTACCATATAAAGAGTGAGCTATAGGTTTCATTCAGGTTCTCCAAAAAGGTGGGAAAATACTTAAAGCTCATTGGTTAAGCCGTCTGGCAGCCCTCTATAAAAGCAGACACTGCAGGCAAGCACTCTGTTGGGTTGTACTGGTCTACTAACAAAGAGCTGTTGTTACTGAAAGAGTGTCCATCTCTTCCATCACCGAATCTAACAGTTTTCATTAGGCGATAAGAGTACTCTATCAAGTTATGAACAAAGGTGCTAAATGGGTGGGACAGTCCTAAGCTAATGCATAGTATCAGAAGTGTAATCATGAAAAGCTGAGTGATGCATAACACAAAGGAGACTGAGTGTGAGGATGATGGAGGTTGTTTTGATCTCATATTTTTAATCACACAAACAAAAACCTGACTGGAACCCATTCAGCTGCTGCTTAAAAACAGTAAAAATACTATTTATTTTATTTATTTTATTTATTTATTAGATTTTTATACCGCCCTTCTCCCGAAGGACTCAGGGCGGTTCACAGCCATAATAAAAATAGAACAATATACAGTTAAAACAACAATTAAAAAACTTATTATATATATATATATATATACTAGAGTTTTAGCTTGTATTGGAAAAGAATTTGGGGATGAGGAGTTCCTTCTAAAATTGCTGCACTTTCCCCAGTACAAAAATATACAGAAAGGAATAACTTAAACTTTTGCTTTGTCTTAGAAAAATCTTACCATGAAATGGTTCATACTTTCAATTAAATGTGCTCCTATCTGGACCACTGCAATACACTGTACATGGGACTGCCTTTGAAGAGCGTTCAGAAGATTCAACTGTTACAGAATGTGGCAGTGATGATATTATATGATGCTGGCTATTCACCAAATCTAACATCTCTGCATTGGTTGCCAGTGAGCATTCAGGTATACTGAATGCAAAGTGCTAGTTGTCACCTTTAAAGCCTTCAATTGTTTAGGATCAGGTTACCTGAGAAAATTATTTCTCCTTGTTCAATCTAGTCAGGTAGGATGCTTAGGGTCCATAAGCTAAGGAATGCTGGTTGACAGCATTCAACAAACTCTCAGGCCCTAAGATTGCATGTGTCCCCCAAATCTTCTGCAAACTCCCAAAAGAGTTGCAAAGTTGTTAATTAATGATACGATTTAATTTGTTAGGTAGGAGAAATCAATCCAGAACTGGAATGTCATTATAGCAATAATATTTTTGTACTATGGGCTATGATATACTCATCAAGGCTAAATGCAACCTTCAGCCCAAAAATAGTTGGGCAGCCCTGTTTTAGACCCAAATAGTAAGCAATGTTTCATGAAAATGAGAAATTTCATCAGGATATTAACTGTAGACTTGCAAAATAAACAGAATTTATAGGACATCTGGATCTGACATTTTCAGAAGTTTGCAAAAGAAGTGCCAAAATCCTTTGGCACTCAGAAAAAATACGCATCAAAATGTGTATAGTAAAGTACACTTTAAATAAATTTTGTCCTGAAAAACTAACATTGCATAATTGCCAGGAAAAGTATACAAGCATGTTTAACCTAGAATGGAATGTGAAAATATGCATTGTTCATAGAATTTATGGTTAGTAAAATGAAAAAAAAATCTGTGAAACTGAAACTGTGAGCCAGTTTGATGTAGTAGTTAAGATATCAGGCTAGAAACCAAGACAATGTGAGTTCTAATACCACTTGGACACAAAGCCAGCTGGGTGACTTTGAATCAGTCACTTTCTCTCAGCCCTAGGAAAGAAGCAACAGTACAACCCTTCTAAAAAGTAAACCTTCCAAGAAATCTACAGAGGCTTATGAAGGCAGTGTCAGAGAATTGAATATGATGAAATGGAATTGGAATGGAAATAGAAATGGAATTGGGGAGGGGGAGGAGAGGAGAGGGGAGGGGAGGGAAGGGGAGGGGAGGGGAGGGGACGAAAGGAAAGGAAAGGAAAGGAAAGGAAAGGAAAGGAAAGGAAAGGAAAGGAAAGGAAAGGAAAGGAAAAAAATAGATATATTTGCTCATCCCTTATCCCCAGTTATCATATTTCTTGCATTACAACATATAGAAATGTAGATTAAACTCTAGACTTTAGATGAAAGAGAAAAGCAATGAGAAAGTAATCTGAGGTTCTATATCTAGAAGAACAGAAATAGTACAATTGAGGGTTATAATCAGTGGAGTGATTATGCCAATGCATTATATTATGAATGTAGGAAACACTATCATCTTCTGTATTGTTTTTTTTTGGGGGGGGGGTGCAGGAAAAAATGGGGATTCAAGGTGTACTATTTAATTTGTATGTATGTGATTTTTATCTCAAGATGCCAGAAAGCAATACCATTTATTTATTTATTTTTTATTTATTTTTTTGCAGTTAGTAATTGTGGTCCTCCATGCAGTACAAATGAACGGGTTTAGGTCAGAAAGGCCTTGAGTGGCAGAATACCCTACTGGCTGTAGCTGAAAGCTGAAAAAGGAAGACAAGTGCTAGAAAGCTGCAGGTGGCAAATGAACAGGACCTGGATCAGGGGTGGGTTTCAAAACCCATCGCTACTGGTTCGCTTGTGGGTGCATGTGCATTCGCAACACTTCTGCGCATGCGCAGAAGTGTCCAGGCAGGTGGGCAGAGCCTCCCGCTGCCACCGCTACCAGTTCACCCGATTCAGGGCAAACCAGTAACAACCCACCACTGACCTGGATGGCACTGGCTTCCCCATTCTTGAAATAAATCAGTGTGCTTCAATTCTACTAAAATTCAGTAAAAGAGAATATTTGCAGCTCAGAATTGATCAGGGTTGAACTGTGGAGTCCTTGGTGCTCTCTGAGTCTGGAGGTTTCCTAGCAGATGTTCCATTACCAGAGTAAGTAATACCATCAGTGCACTGATGATCTTATTTAGCTTGCTAATAAAATGTCTGCAAGAAAGCCAGCAAGTTCAGAGAGCACCAAGGACCCATTAGTAAAACTTGTAATGTAAATTAGCCACTCTATCTGCATTTCTACAGGTTGGCATTTGGTAACAATTATTTTAATTCATAAGAAAGGAAGGAAGGATGAACCAGCCAACTGTCTCCCAAGTCTTCTGAAATTATTATTAAATTGCCAAATCTAATACTGAAAGTTTACAGAGAACTTTTTGTTAGAGGACCAGACTGGCTTCAGAACTTATAATTTAACAATAAGCTACAGTATCATAGTAGTTAGCCAAGAAATATTCCCATGAATCAAAATTGGTTGTTTGTACATCTGTATAGTTTATATACATCTTTAACCTTATTCCTCAAGTAAATTTTGAACAAAACATGTGGCCTCAACATCAATCTTATTATTATTCTCATTTATAAATTATAGAAATCGAGAGTCAAATATCATTCCTTTCAGCCTCCTCATAATTTCCCCTTCCTGCTATGTTAGCCCATCAGGAATTTAAGTATCATTTGAGCATTACCACCCAAAATTTGGCAATCACACTTCTTAAGAGCCTTCTTTATTTGAATGAAGATATCTTGTTACAAATTCTATTTAGGTTGAGAATTATTTTGCCATAATCATAATGTCCTTTTTTCTTGCCACAAGAGCGTACTATATCTTTTTTTAACAGTTTATTTATAAATTTTCACATTTGAGCCTACTTTATCTTGCAGCCCTAATGATAATGAAGCAATGACAATAGTCCATTTCCTTTAAGTGTGCAAAACCCTGCTACAACATTCCATTTTAATTTTGTGTTGAAGAGTGGATTGTCCTATGTAATATTTATATGTGTATATTACACACACACACACACACACACATTTTCTACACAGACGTTATTTCCCCTAGAATATTAATAGATAAAAATGTTGGACACTGCAAGAACCATAAAATTTTATTCAGTCTAATTATAGAGCATCTGTTCCACTGTTCTAGACCTCCTTTGATTTTCTTTCTGTTCCTAAATACCAATGAGCATTTGTGCTATTTGCATTAATATTATCCCTTCTGCTATTGTGGGTAATAGAATTAACAAAATTCCTAATGTAAATGTTCTTCTCCTATGACCCTGGAGCAGTAAAAAGCTGGTTATGTTATTTGTAAATATTTCCTTTATGCATACCAAAAAAACAAAAAAAACAAAAAAAACACTACCCTCTATAAAAGTCAAATTGCACAAATGTACTTCTAAACCAGTTTCTCTGGTTGTCCCTATTTTTTGTGTAAATTTATATCTTGTGAATCAAAGCTCAGTGATATGTAATAAGGTAGCTGAATTTTATCTAATGGTCATCAAATAACAAAGCTTGCCCAATTGGGCATGGGCTAAATTTTAAGAGCTAAAAAAAAAGGGGGGGGGAAGGGATATAGTGGATCTTTTAGCATCTCTTCACTACCAGATGTTGATGTGGTTTTATTTTCAGAGAGAGTAAAGATTTTGGGGATGGGCTTGCAAAGTATTCTTTTTAAAATCAGTATTTCCCTAAGGGTAAAATAAGATGTTTTCATTCTGAAATTGCAGTGCCCTGCTTTTCTCCTGGTAATGCATCCATGGAGAATAAGGAAAGGGCTGTTTTTCACCTTCAAAGGAGGCAGGCAGCAGCTGTAGAAGGAGCATGATTGCTCTTGTGTCATTTGATAAAAGAAAGAGAAACAATCTGCCTTTCACATACTGCTGCTGAAGGCTGGATTGAGAGCAGGGGTGATCATTCATATGGCTAACAGCAAGCAGTTCAGAATGCAAAACTTCAATACATGGAGAGCCACAGGTTCTGTTTCTCTGCTTTGTAGCAATGGTCAGTGCCACTTTTAACAAGTTTTAAACAAAGCAATCTCTAGTGCTTCAATGATCAGTGCAAAGGGACTGACAGGTTAATACTGAAATGATAGTAACATTTCAATCATTGTATTTTTTTTATTTATCATGCAAACATGAAGTCAGAGTCACTTCCTGCCAAAAATTTTGCTGTTTTCTGAACAAGAAATACAGAATAAGAAATATTTCTTTAAAAAATAGCTTTAGAAAATGAGACTATGGAACAACCTGAAAGAGAAAACAAACAAACAAACAAAAAACACATTTCCTGAAGTGGACAGTATTTCAGAGGCTCTGACACAACAGTCTCAATTTTTATTAGAAGGACTGGTCTTTCAAATATATGCTATAGATTATTTAATGCATTGGCTCCATTTGTGGTCTTTGCACTAAGATCAGGCACATTTTCAGCTTTGAGGATTGAAGGTATTTCTGGGAACTGAATAAGTGGGTGGGAAATTAGTGGAAAATAATTTCTTTGAAGTACCAGCACCCATTTTAACATCCTTAGCTGTTTAAAATAAAGTAATTCAAAACATATTCAAGATAAATAATTGCAGCAGCAACTGTGGTATGCTTTTAGAAAAAATGAACAGTATATTTTGCTACCTCACAAATGCGTAGCATTCAGAAAACAGAAATCTATTTATTTAATCAATTTCCATAGCCACCCATCTCAACAAATAATTCTGGGTAGCATTCATCATAAAACATAAACACAATTAAAAGTTATTTAAATAATTAAAATAGTACAAAATAAATATATATGACATCAAGTAAAATTGTTAATATGGATTTTAATACAACCAGGAAATGGGGTCCTTAATACACTCAGGGTCCCAGGCCTGGGCACACAACCCAGTTTTATGGCCTTACAAAAGGCCAACAGAACTGGAATCATCCAGGTATCTAAAGGGAGAATATTCCAAAGGGCAGAAGCTACGATGGAGAACGTACATCTCTTGGCTCCTGCCAGTTGACAATATTTTCACACTTCACGAAATACACTATACAAAAAGATAATTGTTTGATTGCCTTAATAAACTAGAAGGATAAAGAAGTATTCTTGCAGAGTGAATTTTTGGTGTGGGTTTTCACATAATACAGTTTGTTCAATAGATGAAAATAAATTAATTATATGAGTATTTTAATGTAACTAACCAGGTCCTTGTGGAATTTTGAACGTATGCATTGCTGTAGATATGTCCTTTGCTGAGGGTATGGTATATTGAACATAATAGGTCATGCTAAAGTGGCAAGACCAAACTGTTAGTGTTAATAATTACCATTAGAAACTATTTAAACTTTTTCTTTTCTTAAGTATTTGTTTTCACAAATGAATATCGATGAAGCCATGCTGAATAATTTCTCTACCTGCTGTTGGGAATAATATATTGTCTCCCCTGCATGCCTATATAACTATGTACTACATGAATGTCTGCAAGGAAAGAGATTTTGCCTATTCAGCCATGAAAGCTTCTTAGTAAGAATACTGATAGGGCAGGTTTTTGATCATTGCCAAAAGAAACAGTAATTATGACTTGCATTCCAAGAAGTCTTTGTTACCTCATGTAAACCAAACAGAATGTTGAAGAAGATTCTCAATTCTCATCATGTCAGCCTTCTAAGGTAGACTAAACAGGAAACAGGCCAGATTATTATTTATTTTATTTTTAATATTTCTTACCTCCCTATCTCACTTGGAGATGGTAAGCTACATTAATTGAATCTTGCAAGTGTGAAAGTACAAATCTACCACAGTCTTTATTTAGGAAGGTCCTAAGTTTCTTTCTCTGTCCCATTGTGTAGCTGTAGACTCTCACTCCCCTTATCTAATCTTTCCATAAGCAGTATCTCTTTCCCATTTCCCATGGTCATACATCCACATGGAGGGAAGTATGCAGTGGAGTACGCCAAGGCTCTGTTTTAGGCCCAGTACTCTTCAACATCTTCATCAATGACTTGGACGAGGGGATAGATGGGGAACTCATCAAATTTGCAGATGACACCAAGCTGGCAGGAATAGCCAACACTCCAGAAGATAGGCTCAAGTTACAGAAAGATCTTGACAGACTTGAACATTGGGCGCTATCTAACAAAATGAAATTCAACAGTGAAAAAAGTAAGGTTCTACATTTAGGCCAAAAAAACAAAATGCACCAGTACCGTATATGTGGTACCTTGCTCAATAGTAGTACCTGTGAGAGGGATCTTGGATAACCATTTAGATATGAGTCAGCAGTGTGCAGCAGCTGTTAAAAAAGCCAACACAGTTCTGGGCTGCATAAACAGAGGGATAGAATCAAGATCACGTGAAGTGTTAGTGCCACTTTATAATGCCTTGGTAAGGCCACACTTGGAATATTGCATCCAGTTTTGGTCGCCACGATGTAAAAAAGATGTTGAGACTCTAGAAAGAGTACAGAGAAGAGCAACAAAGATGATTAGGGGACTGGAGGATAAAACATATGAAGAACGGTTGCAGGAACTGAGTATGTCTAGTTTAACAAAAAGAAGGACTAGGGGAGACATGATAGCTGTGTTCCAATATCTCAGGGGCTGCCACAAAGAAGAGGGAGTCGGGCTGTTCTCCAAAGCACCTGAGGGTAGAACAAGAAGCAATGGGTGGAAACTGATCAAAGAAAGAAGCAACTTAGAACTAAGGAGAAATTTCCTGACAGAACAATTAATAAGTGGAACGACTTGCCTTAAGAAGTTGTGAATGCTCCAACACTGGAAATTTTTAAGAAAATGTTGGATAACCATCTGACTGAGATGGTGTAGGGTTTCCTGCCTGGGCATGGGGTTGGACTAGAAGGCCTCCAAGGTCCCTTCCAACTCTGATGTTATGTTATGTTAAACTCCAGAGAAGTGGGTATGGTGTTGTGAGCAGTAATCAGTGGCCAAATAATTAACTCTGGTAAGTGAAAGTTCTCAGTTTAAGGAGAGGTAGAGAGGTTACCCACCTGCAGAACAGCTGAGTTGAGTATCCAGGTGATGAGAAAGAGGCACCACACTGGCATCTGCAGCACAGCCTTTAGGACAGTGGTTCTCAAACTTTATAGTGCTGTGACCCCTTTAATACAATTCCCCACGATGTGGCGACCTCAACCGCAGAAGGGGAAAAAAAGCGGCAAACTGTTTTTTTGAATTTATCGCACCTAAAGCCGTATTGGCTAGTGATCTGAACTGCTTGCAATTGCCTTGAGGACAGAGGCATTAAAGTGGAGACTCCTCCCGTATTAAGTTTATCGCGCCTGAAGCCAGATTAGGCTAGCGATTGGGAGTGATTGCAGCTGGCTTGAGAGGGAGACATCAGAGCAAAGATTTCTCTCTTTTTTAATTCATCGTGCCTGAAGCCGAATTCGGCTAGCAATTTGAAGAGCCTGCAGCTGGCTTGTGGCGTCAACCATTGGAGCGCGATTCTTCGACTCGCAAGTATACTTCCCATATTTCCGATGGTCTTAGGCGACCCCTGGCAAATCGTCATTTGACCCCCAACGGGGTCACGACCCACAGGTTGAGAACCGCTGCTTTAGGACATTGGACTCACTCAAAGTCTCAGTTTCTTAATTACTTTCGAAACAGTCAATTTACATTTAAAGAGAGATCTTCTGACTGGCAGGAAGAAAGAAACAATAGACACCTGGCAAATCAGCCTTCATTACAGATCAAAGAAAGGAAAAATGAAAAAAATAATTTTAAGAATTTAAAACTAACAGCAAAAAGCTATTTGTCAAAGCTGTCAAAGATTTTGACCTAAGAAAATTATGAACAGATGAACAGGAGAGTTTGGATGTGAGGTGTTAACAGTTTGATGAAACACTTTTGATAATTACTTGGGGAAAAAGTAGATGAACAGACCATACCTTTGTAGGAATGTTTATTCAGCATGAAAGGTATAAGACAGTTGGTGAATTTTACAAAACAAAGAGATAAATATAATATGAAATAGACCGTGTGATAAGAACTATGGAGCACCAGACTGGACTAAAGCCTTAAAGACATAAAAATGGCAAGGGTGTGGGGGAACAGAGAAAGAGAGAGAGACTGCTTTTCATTTTTACTTCTGTAACTGATTCAGCTTTTGGTTTTGGATTACAAATAAGAATGGCAACTACTAGAAAGGCAGCAAAAAGTGGTGAAGGTAGGAGAGGTTTGTTAAAATAATAGACAGAGCAACTGACAGATTATTCCAGAGACATTGCAACAAAATGTTTGAAGTGACAGGGAGAAAAGTATCTGAAGCTGTCAAATTTAAGTTCAGTTTTATTTAATGGAGTGTTCTAAAGAATATACTTTGCATTTTGTATGGTTTTAAAAACCAATTTTCTTTTCTGGCAAAAGGAGAGCATTTTCAAATTTCCAACTGGTTCTTACCTCATGTAAATAGACTTGCTCAGTGACCCCCAACCTTTTGGGAACCAGGGACTGGTTCCATGGAGAGGTTTTCTTTTGCATACTGGAGGGGGCATGGTTTCATGTGCTGCATGTCCTGGGATGGAGCTTCATTTGTTTGCATGGCTCAGTTTCTAGCATGCCATGGATTGGTGGCAGTCCACGGACCAGGGGTTGGGGAGCCCTGGACTAGCTCTTATTTATTTGTCCTGGATGCTTTAGAATTGTCCTAGATGAATCTCCCTGTGAAAAGAAAAAAATGTGCAAAGAACCAGAATTAACTAATCCTCATTGTTTATAATTTGCTACCGATACAAATCCATGCTTCAATTATATAATAAAACTCCTATATTTCTTTCCAAACATCACATTGTTCATATTGACTGATTGCTGCAACACATTGATTTTTTTAAATCTGACACTATTTTCTAAAAAAAAAAATTATATGTGTCTCTTCTGCAGGCCTATTGACAGATAATCTTTAATGGTTTCAGATCAATTAAGTCTGTCAATACTTATATTCTGATATTTGGGGAAAAGCTACATTAAGTGAAAAAGTGATGCGTTTGCCATAATTACAACCAGTTGAAATATGATTACCTGGCAGCCTGTTAATCAGTACTTTGGATAATTTTGCATTATGTATTTCCTCACAGGTTTGTTGTAAGAATCATGAAGGTGGCAGTACAACATGAACAAGAATTATGTAAATCTTTGGAGCTTTCTGGAATGAGGATGAAGTGTAAATGCAATAAATAAGACAGAAAATACCACACAAAGGGGTAAAAATGTGTTATTACTTAAAGAAGAAACAATACATTTATTTTTATATCAAATACAAGTTTTGGTTTTAGAAAATCTTGATGAAAAAAAGAAAGAGTATATGTAATTGCTTACATTTATTCATTGAAAATATTCCTGATTGTTTTGTTTGTTTGTTTTTAAAATCCTTTCTATCTGTTCCTAGGAGATACCAAAAGGTATAGTAACTATTTGGTTTGCTTTTCTAACGACTTATCTGTTCCCTGTCATGGAGGTATTTTACCCTCTATTGAACTTTGGATGATCAATGGAGCCATTAAAACAAAATGTGCTAATATTGCTTAAGATTCTTCATTTAATTATATAGTACTCTTTTTTTAAAAAAAAAAGGATTATTAAGCACTCTTAATTGCTACAGGATTATTTTCAAAATAAGGTGCAATACTATATACTCATCTTTTTAGATTGGTTCCTTTTCCAATTAATATCAAAGTCTAAAAACAAGGACAGATCTGTGATCTGTATTTCTTAATTTTGCCTTTATCTCAGAACAATTAAGCATCTCCGAATTACAAGCAATAATTTAGACTTGACAATATTTATCAGTTGTCAGTTGTGTTTTCTCAGTTGTGCCATTTTAAACTATAGTCAGGATTTATTTTTGTCTAGACATGTATAGTATTGCAGTATTCATCTGTATGAGAGGAAAAGGAAAAATTACGATGATCTCAAGATCACAATGAAAAATGGATAACACTGCAGGCAGAGTAAAAGGTACACATAAAAAAGATCAATCTTTCCAAAACAGATTTATCAAAAGGTGAAACCCTTACTGAACATTAACTTTTGGGATTTTTGTACTTTATTTATTATATTTAATGAGTGAGAATAAACCAATGTTTTACCACACCCATACAAGTCAAGCAAGATTGTCAGATTGATTGGCTTCTTGTAAATTTCATCAGAGCTGAAGTATAACACACAGAGACACACACACAAAGACACACTATGCCAGTCAATTTCAGCCATGGCTGGACCACAAAGGGATTACTGAGGAAAACATGATATCTCAAAGAAAGCTCAGCCAAAACCATAATCTTCCCTTTTAGCTGACTGGATTAATTTCTAGATACTGTTCAATCAACCATAGATCCTCTAGTTTCATTCCCATGCAGGCGTTTATATAATGAAAAGTTAGAAATCAATACCTCCCCCATCCATATCGCTATGAGAAGAGATAAATTAAAGAATATTTTAACGGTTCATTGCTTCTTATTTTATTTTGATAAATCAGAAAGGAATTTAAAATCATACATTTGATCTCTTCAGACTTTTAGCTTTGTACTAAGTGCATGTGGTGTAAATAAGCATTAGAAAATATATTTGCATGGGGACAAATGAAAAGATAGGGCTAAATTAAATGCACATTTTTAACAAAATCATCTTTTTTAAACAGTAATTGAAAAAAGTTAAAATCTTAACTTTTAGCTTAGTTTAACTGAACTAAATGAGAGGAAAGAACAATTATCACAGTTGGAGAAAATGACTGTGATTACAATGAATGTCTTGCAGACAGTACCAGCTTTGATATCTATCATTTAAACAATGATAAAAAGAGATAGCTAAATTTGTGTAGCAGGGGAAAAGCATTTTAGTTATAATGGTTTTATATTTTAGTTCAGTTCAGTATAGAGTAAGGTGTTACAAAATGCATCAGAAACGTTGGGCTTTCCTGATCTGTAATTATATTTTGCAGCCTTCTGTTTGTTCGGATGAAAGAATGGAGAAACAAAAAGCTTTTAGAGTTAGATGGATATGGCTTAAAATTTAGGTAGCATGGATATCTATAATACAAAAAGTTAAGGTTAATGTAGATTTTAAAAATCATTTTGTTAGTCATGCCATAGTGAGAACATGAAGACACTTAAACCTGAGTTGTGCTTCAAAATAACTTTGTGCCTGTCAGTACAGTAAGCATTTTACAGAAGAGAAATTATTACTAAAGATACATGATTAACTTACTCTGATATATTAGAATTTTGTGAAGGAGAATACAGAATAAAAATAAGACAAGAGTTGGCAGTAGAAGGATGTTAATGGCAATGGGTTTCTTTCATAGAATTATTAGAAAGATGTAAAATAGATAAGAGAACTTTTGGTTTTGAATACCATAAGATGCAATTTGAAATGGAATTGTGTACAATTTATTTAATAAAATATGAAACAAATGAATAAATGAATGGATGCATCATAGATCTTTGATTATAATATGAGATGGCTTAATTGGAGAAAATGTGATTGAAAGGATTGAAATTTATATTCTATTCTATTATATTATAGTCTTAAGTATAATTGTTATAAAATGGCATATCAGTGGTACATGTCTCTGGAAAATTGTCTAGAATGTATAAAGGTTTTTAGAACTTACACTGGAAATGTAATCAACAAGAAAGGACATTTTATCATGCTTGGTGGACATGTAAAAAAGCCAGAAAATTTTGGACTCTGTTACTGTTGTGACCCAGGTTCCTGGACCCGGACTCCTGGACTCGGATGATTCAGAAAGTGAGGGAGAAGACCTGGCAAGCCCTGCTTCTCTTGAGCCCTTTCCCTCCCTGGCACCCACTCAAAGGGAGGAGGAGGGGCCGGCAAGGCCTGATTCTCTGGAGCCTTCTTCTGATTTGGCAACGCCCCAAGAACAGTTTTGGAGTGATGCAAGACTGCGCAGACGTGACCGGCGCGCGCAGCAGAAGCAGCGTTGGGATAAAGCCAAGTCATAATTGTCATGCAGTGACATCTGCAGAGACTATAAATAGGAGGCGGGACTTCCTGGTTTTTTGTCTTGGACAAAGCAATGAATTTGCGCGGGCAAACTGTATCAATGGAGGGAAGAATATATTCGTGAGTAATTCTGGCCTTATCTATAATTTCCTCGTTATCTCCAGAAACTTGGCAGGCCCGTGGGTAGACGTGGCCAGGACATATATCTATGTAAATAAAAGGAGAAAAGGAGGCCTCTGACTGACTCTTTGCTGGGAGTATTGGGGGGAGGGAAACAGAACAGTTACATATAAATAAAATTTTAAAGATTCATATATGAGACTTTTCTTTTGGGATTGATGGATAAGCAGCTGGGAAAAAAATCATGGAGTTTTGTTTTTATATTTGACAACAGCAAGACTATTGTATGCACAAAGGTGGAAAGGTTCAATTTTATCCACAATGGAGGAATGAATGGTGAAGATGATGGAAATTGCTGAGATGGCCAAACTGACAGCTTTAATTAGAGAGAGGACATTGCCTGAGTTTAATGATGACTGGAAACCTCTTATTGCCCTTTTGTGGAAACAGAAAAAATGAAGTTATGATATACATTTTGATTATTAGAACAAAAATAATGGATTATAGAAAAATGTAAACAATGTTGTAACCATAGAGAAAGTGATTAGATTAGTTATATTTATAACTAATGCCGGTTATAACTTTTATGTCGGTCTATGACCGTTTTAGTTTGATTCAGCCTATTGTAAATATTTGGTTTTTAATTTTGCTTTTAAATTTGTTGTTTGTACTGTAAACCGCCCTGAATCCTCCGGGAGAACGGCGGTATAGAAATTAAATTATAAATAATATATATATATATATATAAAGGCTCTGCGCATGCGCAAGATGGTGGCGTAACTGGGGATCGGAGCCGGCGACGGGCGTTTGAAGAGGGGATGGCGGCGCCCAGGTGGCCTGCCAAGCGGTCTGCGCCCCCCGGTCAGGCATACCATCTCTCGGGCAGCCGTGGGAGGGGTCTGTGGACCTCCTCGGACTCACGGCTGCCGAGAACGAGAACGGGGAGGGCGAGCTGCGGACGGCGGTCATCTTGCCGTTTCATCGGGCGCTAGGCGTGGCCGCAGCCTGTATTTGGCTGCGGGAAGGCCGCAGTTTGTTTTCCTCCACGTTTTTGGATACCGGGCGTTTCTGGACTACCCCTGACGGTTCCGGCTCTTCCTGGCTTCCTGGTTTTCTCAGGTTTTCTTCCAGGTTTGGCTTGGGGCGAAGGGTTATGAAGGGTCCTCCCTGTGGCCCCGCCTGAGACTTTCTGAGTTGTTTTGTGGAAAGACATGGGGAGGGGGCTGAGGTGTCCTGGCCTAGTGCGGTCTGATTTGGCCTAGCTGGGCCGGCTTCCTCCCGGGATTATAAAGTTACATTTTCAACTGTAACATTTGTCATCTGCATCTCGTCATCATGTACTTTACATGGCCGGTTGAGACTCTTGGGTCATGATTATTCCTGGACTTTTGGGGAAGATGACTGGAGCCTGACTGGTGATCTGCTGGGGGCCCTAACTTTGAAACATCTATGCTGAAACATCTACTCGGAACGTCTGTGATGCCGTTGGCATGGAGAGAAGTACCATCTTTTGCAGGCTATGGATTTTAGGACTGCGCTTTGGGCAGAATAGTGACAATTTTATCATCGGACTATATCTGCCTATTATTCCACCTTTTACCAGCTCTAAGCCAGCCACTATCTGAAGATTCTCGGAGGATGGGTATCCATTTGGACTGGGCATTACATCCTGCCATCCTAGACATTATTACCTCTCGTCGGCCTCTATCTCCTATTTATGCCGTTAGTTATTATATATGCGATATTCTGCATTGGAACTCTTGCGCCTGCGAGGTGCCCCCGCCTTGCAGGTATGGCCCGCTTCTTTATCAAGGGCCGGCCTCAATGACGGGTCTTGGGATCCACAGAGGTGGCATGCGAAGAAAAAGAGCCTTTGGGGTTTTTTAGATAGGGCATTTTTAAGGGGTGGGAGGGTTAGGGCGGGTGTTGGGGATAGCCCGTCGGGTGCGGAGCCAGTTCCTGCGTGTGCTCGCGGCGGTTATTTATTAGGTTCGGAGGTTATGGGGGGGAGTGTGTTGCTTCTGGTGAGGGTGGTCCTATTTGTACAGTAAGTGGGAGGGGCAGATACGGCGGAAGTGGGGGATCATATCGTTCTGTGGGGGCGCGTGCTCGATGTTTACAGGCGATTGCGCGCCCCGATCCCTCTGACTTGTCCCGTTCCCCGGATGGTCAAGACCCTCAGAGCCTGGGCCTTCGGCTTATGTTATGCAACGCACGGTCCGTGGTCAATAAGGCCCCCCTAATACACGATCTTATTCAGGGGGGCGCCGCGGATCTTATAGGCATTACGGAAACCTGGTTGGGCACAGAAGGGGGCGTGCCCCTTGTTGAAATGTGCCCACTGGGTTTCCGTGCATTCCATCAGCCGAGGGCTCAGGGTAGGGGTGGGGGGGTGGCGGTTGTGATTAGAGAGAGCCTGGAGCCGAGGGAGACCACTGTACCTCAGATTGCCGGTTGTGAATCCCTCTTTGTGAGATGGGGTCATAGGTGTCAGATGGGCTTGCTGGTCGCGTACCTGGCTCCTTGCTGCGTGACAGCTGCCCTGCCCGAGCTCCTGGAGGTGCTTGCTGGGGTGGCAGTTGAGACCCCCAGACTTTTAGTCATGGGGGACTTTAACTTGCCATCTTCCGGCTCGTCATCGACAGCAGCTCGGGAGTTCACGGCTTCCATGACGACCTTGGACCTGACTCAAGTAGTCGATGGCCCTACTCACACTGGGGGTGGCACACTGGACTTGATTTTTATCTCTGGTCAGTGGTTGAGAGATCTGGACTTGAAGGAAATAGTCATTGAACCTTTGTCATGGTCAGATCACTCTCTCCTTCGCCTGGACTTTCTGACCGCCATTCAACACCGCAGGGAGACGGAGCCAATACGTTGGTTCCGTCCCAGGCGCCTGATGGACCCGGAGAGGTTCCGGACGGAGCTTGGGCCACTTCCTGAGGGACTGGCTCACGGCACGGCTGAGGAACTTGTTGCGGCCTGGGAACGGGCCGCAGCAGGGGCCTTAGACCGTGTCGTGCCTTTGCGGCCTCTGACCCGGCGCAGGTCCCAACCGGCTCCTTGGTTCTCCGAGGAGCTGAGGGGGATGAAGCACCGGAGAAGACGCCTAGAGAGTTCCTGGAGGTCTAGCCATTCAGAGGCTGATCGGACACTAGTGAAGTCCTATAATAGGGCTTACCTAGTGGCATTGAGGGAAGCGAGGCGTTGCTATGCCTCCTCCCTCATTGCGTCGGCAGATAACCGCCCAGCAACCCTGTTTCGGGTGACTCGTTCCCTCCTTCACCAGGGGGAGCGGGATGACCCGTTGCAGGGACGTGCTGAGGAGTTTAACGGTTATCTATATGATAAAATCGTTCAGCTTCGGGACGGTTTGGACCAAAATTGCGGTGACTCAGGTGAGACGTCTGAGGGTGGTCTTGGTGACATTGTTTGGGATGAGTTTGACCCTGTGGCTCCCGAGGACATGGACAGGTTGTTGGGTAGGTTGAATGCCACCACGTGTTTACTGGACCCGTGCCGCTCCTGGCTGGTGCTGGCCACTCAGGAGGTGACACGAGGCTGGCTCCAGGCGATTACGAGTGCTTCTTTGGTGGAGGGTGTCTTTCCGGCCGCCTTGAAAGAGGCAGTGGTGAGGCCCCTCCTCAAGAAGCCTTCCCTGGACCCGGCTGTTTTAGGTAATTATCGTCCGGTCTCCAACCTTCGCTTCCCGGCGAAGGTTGTAGAAATATGGTGGCATATCAGTTTCCCTTGCACCTGGATGAAACTGTCTATCTAGACCCGTTCCAGTCCGGTTTCCGGCCCGGTTACAGCACTGAGACGGCTTTGGTCGCGTTGGTGGATGATCTCTGGAGGGCCAGGGATAGGGGGTGTTCCTCTGCCCTGGTCCTATTAGACCTCTCAGCGGCTTTTGATACCATCGACCATGGTATCCTGCTGCGCCGGTTGGAGGGATTGGGAGTGGGAGGCACCGTTTATCGGTGGTTCTCCTCCTATCTCTCCGATCGGACGCAGACGGTGTTGACAGGGGGCAGAGGTCGGCCCGAGGCGCCTCACTTGTGGGGTGCCTCAGGGTCGATTCTCTCGCCTTCTGTTCAACATCTATATGAAGCCGCTGGGTGAGATCATCAGTGGCTTCGTGTGAGGTACCAGCTGTGCGGATGACACCCAGCTGTACTTTTCCACACCGGGCCACCCCAACGAAGCTATCGAAGTGCTGTCCCGGTGTTTGGAAGCCGTACGGGTCTGGATGGGGAGAAACAGGCTCAAGCTCAATCCCTCCAAGACAGAGTGGCTGTGGATGCCGGCATCCCGGTACAGTCAGCTGAGTCCACGGCTGACTGTTGGAGGCGAGTCATTGGCCCCGATGGAGAGGGTGCGCAACTTGGGCGTCCTCCTGGATGAACGGCTGTCTTTGGAAGATCACTTGACGGCCGTCTCCAGGAGAGCTTTCTACCAGGTTCGCCTGGTGCACCAGTTGCGCCCCTTTCTAGACCGGGATGCCCTATGCACGGTCACTCACGTCCTCGTGACGTCTCGCCTGGATTACTGCAATGCTCTCTACATGGGGCTCCCCTTGAAGGGCATCCGGAGGCTGCAGTTAGTCCAGAATGTGGCTGCGCGAGTGATAGAGGGAGCCCCTCGTGGCTCCCGTATGACACCTATCCTGCGCAGACTGCACTGGCTACCTGTGGCCTTCCGGGTGCGCTTCAAGGTCCTGTTAACCACCTTTAAAGCGCTCCATGGCATAGGGCCGGGTTACTTACAGGACCGCCTACTGCTACCGAATACGTCTCACCGACCTGTGCGCTCTCACAGAGAGGGACTCCTCAGGGTGCCGTCAGCGAGGCAGTGTCGTCTGGCGACACCCAGGGGAAGGGCCTTCTCTGTGGGGGCTCCCACCCTCTGGAACGAACTCCCCCCAGGACTTCGTCAACTTCCGGACCTCCGAACCTTCCATCGCGAGCTTAAAACACACTTATTCATCTGCGCAGGACTGGATTAGATTTTAAATTTATTGGTTTTAAATGGGTTTTATTATTTATACTGTTTTTAATAATTGGCTTTGTAGAATAAGTTTTTTAATTGTTATTTTAACTTGTATTTATATGTTTTTAATTGCCTGTGAACCGCCCTGAGTCCTTCGGGAGATAGGGCGGTATATAAATGTGATTAATAATAAATAAATAAATGACTGTAAAAGAAGTTCAGCAGTTACTTCATAATCTTTTTTTTCCTTTTCTTTGAATTTTACACTTTTGTTTTTGTCCTTTTCTTCTTTCTTCTTTTTCATTCCAAAACATTAGTTCTTGTTAATTTTTATTCTGTTTTCAATATTCTAAAAATATTATAAAATAAAGATAAAAGTTAAAATATTGTATTCAATTCCAGCACAATGCAGAATATTTTAGAAATTAATTATATTATTATTTAGAAACTTTAATGTTTATGCTATGTTAGGATTTATGCTATGTTGCATTATTTATTGTTGTATGGTCTTATACATTATGTTTTGTCACTTCAATTAGATCTAATGCAATACAACTCTATCCTCAGATATTTAGGTTGTGTTTACCTAAAATAAGACATTTAGTCAGTGTCTTAACACATTTTACCATATATAATTTTGACTATTATATACCCGCATTTTTCTTTTGAACAGAAGTTCATAGGATAGTTGGAAAATCAAGTGTGTTGCAGATGTGTAAAATCTATACTTCATTTCTTTACGATCTCAGTTTTTGAACTGAAGTATTTGAAATACATGTCTGTCTATTATGTGTTGTTATTGTCAAAAGTGCTGAAAGCTTAGTCATCTGAAGCTTTGGATAATATCCAAAAGTTTTCACAAGCCTGTTTTCTGAAGTAAGGCCAAAAATGTATTTTAAAGTGCCTTTTCAAGTTAAGTGTCTTAACATCAGACCCTAAAATTTTAAAAAATCCAAACTAAAATGTGTATTTAACATGAAAGTCTTTCTGTTCATAGTCAATTAGACAGAGGTTTGTAATGATGAAAGATGTGAAGGATCCATTCACCCCAATCCTTTATATGTGTCAGTTTAATTTTATTGTTGACATTGATTATTACAATGGGCACAATTCAGTGAACTGAAACTTTATGCTCTGACATTGTATATTATCTTTGGTAAAAATCCTGGACAGCAGGGAACAGCTTTATCTAATAACACATCTTATATCTGATATATTTGAATTTCTGAATAAAAACAGGTATTGCGTACACCTTTTTGTCAAGATTTTTCAGAAGTTCTGGAGAATGCAAACATGTAGACTTACACTTTTATCCCTTTCTTCTTTGACTATAGTGCTCTAAAAGGGCTACTACAGAAATGAATCCTGAAACTTGAATTTGATTTAATAAGCACTTGATGTTGAGTGTCTTGAGAGAAATTAGATTAATAGGGCAATAATTGCTATGGTATTATTATGACTTTTGGTTGTTTTTACTATCATTCATTAAGTTTCATGTTTATAATTCAGATGGGTTGGCTGATGATTCCAAAATCCTAACGTTTTGAAAATGTAATCTCTTCAACTAATATCCCACAAATTAATTTCTTATTATTTTGTCCTCTCAGAGAGTCGTTCACAAGTTTAACTTTCCTCCAATTTTAACATCGCTTTCTCTTCTTTCCATATCTTACCTACAATAAAATCTTTATTGTAGACACATCATTCAGTCTTGGTCAAGATAAAAACATGTATACAATAGAAAAATATGTATACATATTTTAACATTTAAATAAGCCAATTGGATAATCCATCTTGAGACTTTTAAGTCTTGATGTTTATTTTTTTTAAGTGGTGTCCCAAAAGCTGATTTCTTTTCATTTTCTCTATCTTTTTTCATAAATACCAGAAGAGTCTGAAGAGCGTCCAAGGTGAAATCCACACATCCAATTAACTTTTCTGATTCATTAATTGTATGTCATTTTCAAATATTCAAATATCAGCCAATTTGATTTGAAAGTCCTGTGTAATGTCTTTACCAATATCATTCTTATAGCTTATCATTTTAAAATCTCTCTCCAATACAGCCTGATTCTCAACTGGATCCTCTTAGACAAAGTGGGCGCTATATAACAAAATGAAATTCAATGGTGAAAAAAGTAAGGTTCTACATGTAGGCAAGAAAAACAAAATGCACAGGTACGGTATATGTGGTACCTCGCTCAAACTGTGAGAGGGATCTTGGAGTCCTAATGAACAACCATTTAAATATGAGCCAGCAATGTATAGCAGCTGCCAAAAAAGCCAATGTATTTCTAGGCTGCATAAACAGAGGGATAGAATCAAGATCACGTGAAGTGTTAATACCACTTTATAATGCCTTGGTAAGGCCACACTTGGAATACTGCATTGGTTGCCACGATGTAAAAAAGATGTGGAGATGCTAGAAAGAGTACAGAAAAGAGCAACAAAGATGATTAGGGGACTGGAGGCTAAAACATATGAAGAACAGTTGCAGGAACTGGGTATGTCTAGTTTAATGAAAAGAAGGACTAGGAGAGATATGATAGCAGTGTTCCAATATCTCAAGAGCTGCCACAAAGAAGAGGGAGTCAAGTTATTCTCCAAAGCACCTGAGGGTAGGACAAGAAGCAATGGGTGGAAACTAATCAAGGAGAGAAGCAACTTAGAACTAAGGAGACATTTCCTGACAGAACAATTAATCAATGGAACAACTTGCCTCCAGAAGTTGTGAATGCTCCAACACTGGAAGTTTTTAAGAAGATGTTGGATAACCATTTGTCTGAAGTGGTGTAGGGCTTCCTGCCTAGGCAGAGGATTGGACTAAAAGACCTCCAATTTACCTTCCAACTCTGTTATTCTATCAAAAATATTGAACAATAAATAGATTCAGGATTCAATCTAGTGCAGGGGTATCAAACTCACATCGTCACGGCAGTGTCACGTGACATATTGGGACTCCCCCCCCCATTTGCTAAAGGGGACATGGTCAGCACATGACACATCTGGCCCGTGGGCTGGGAGTTTGACAGCCCTGATCTAGTGGGATATGACTTGAAACCTCAATCCATTTTGATAAAAAAATGGATATGCACTATCTCAGAATGATTTTCAAACAACTATGTTTTCACTGAATGTTATCCAGGCCAATATTAATTAGTTTGTTAATCATAAAGTAGTGGGATAGATGACAGATATAGATTTTGGAGTGTCCTATATTTTATAAAATAGTAAAGTTTTGGATGGACAAACATTCAGATGAAGCTTAGGGAGACGAATGTCTACATCTCCCTCTATTTTCTATAAACAACCAGTCTGATCTATTTCCTTTTGAGACTTGAAGATAATGTGTGTCTTTGCTCATGTTACATAGGTGACTTCTTAAAGTTCCTTGTTTCTGTTCCAGTTTTCAGTTTCTATTGAGTTTTCCTTTACAAACATCCTAGATCAGGGCCCTTGGGCTGGATGTATTACATCCTCCTGGCCCTTGGGCTGGATGTATTACGCGCTGGCCATGGCCACGCCCTGTTTAGCAAAGGGGAAAAAGTCCCGATATGTCACATGACGCTGCTGTGACGATGTGAGTTTGACACCCCTTTCCTAGATGGTTCATTGTCGGTGGATTTACTCAGTTAAGTAGAAAAGAAAAGACTCATACACGTTTATGGTGAGTTTTGAAACATTAATTTAATCTAAGTTTTCCTGTGTTTTATCCTAAAGTAGGAGAGTAAAAACAGACAATCAGCAGGACTGACATAAAACAATTGGGCAATTTTGGCAGCCTAAGATTCAGCTGCAAATGTAATTAGTAAGACCTTGCCAAGCTCTAATATAAAATTATATTGCCTTTTGAATCTGATAGCAAATTTGTCATTTTTCCAGAAAATTCTGTATATGCTTGGCTAATGGATAGACATATACTTTTAGTAGTGATGGATAACTTCAGTAAATAAGATGCTATTGCCAATTATTACATACCTACAATCCCTAAACTTTTGATGTAGTACATTGATGACAAATTCCTTGTGTGTCCAGTCACACTTGGCCAATAAATTCTATTCTATTCTTCTATTCTATTCTATTATTATAAATTGTAGCTCCCAATTTAGAGAGACAAAATGAGGCTTTATGACAAAAAACTGTGTTTAACATCATTATAATTTCATATTTTTTTTAAAAAAAATAGAAAGCCTTATTTACTCAATTGCTCAGTGAGAAGAACAAATCTTGGAAAATAGGAAAACATTGCTAAATATGTATGAATCCATGAGTTATAAATACAAGCTTTACTTGTTAAGACAGGCATTTGATCTACTTAGGTGATTTTGAAAAGCTGATAATTCAGTCCTAAACTGATCAAACTATCACTAAAACTCCATTGAGATCTATGGTAATTACAAGTAGCCAGGGGTGAAATGCTCCCAGTGTGGACCTGTTTGGCGGATCCGGTAGCGATACTGGTCACTGGTTCAGAGAACCAGTAGCAATGGCAGCTTGAGGCGCTGCCAACCCACCCAGTCATCATTACTTCCTGGTTTTAACCAGGAAGTAACCTGGTTTTTACCCTCTGCGCATGCGCAGAAGGGTTTGCCGTGTGCACGACATGTGAACTTCCAAACCAGTAGGGAAAGTAAGTAGATTTCACCCCAGCAGGTAGTCCTTGACTTACGTCCAAAGCAAAGATCAAAATTTCCATAGATAAGCAAAGCAGTTATTGAGTGAGTTTGCCTCATTTTATAACCTTTTTTGCCACAGTTGTTCAGCGAATTACTACAGTTGTTAATTGAATCATGTGGTTGTTAAGTGAATCTAGCTTCGTCCATTGATTTTGCTTGCCTTGAAAGGCGATGATTACATGATTCCAGGGCAGTGCAATTATCATAAATACATGCAAGTTGCCAAGTGTCCAAATTTTGATCACATCACCATGGGGAGGGTGTGATGGTCGTAAGTGTGAAACCTGGTCATAAGTCATTTCTTTCAGCGCTGTTGTAACTTTGAATGATCATTAAATAAATTGATGTAAGTTGAGAACTACCTCTACGGCAAAAAATTATGCATAAGGTTACAGATTTCAAGTCTATCTAGGTTTTTTTTCTTTTAGAATTTAATAAAATGATACCATAGACAACTTGACAAAATTTCATAAATTGCTATAATTTGCTCTTTCAGTAATTTTCCTATGACGTTAACTATTTACTAGTCTGCCAATTTGCTTTTCAAAAGTTGTAATGATATTTCTGCTCCCACACTACCTGTCTAGACTCTGGATCATCTGTGTCTTGCTGGCTGCCAAGCAAGTAGATTTTCATTATTAGCACCTCAGCAGCTACACCAAATCCCAAAGACTTGACTTGGACAAATGTGCACTGTTCCAAAAACAAGTCCATTCTTGTCACAAAAGTGTTACAAAATATGTCATCCACCTAATCATTTACAGATGTTAATAATCAAACTAGCTCAATTTCAAACTTTGAAATCAGCTTTCTGAATATCCTTTTTATGAGGCCACTATAGAACTAAGTAGCAACATCTGAAAATTAATATTTTGTGGGCATTTAGAGAAATATTTCCATCAACCAACTTCAAAATTATAATGTGTTGAACTGAAGTAAATTGAGAATTCCACACACAGCAGGCATATTCAGCAACAATCGTCAGTGAAGCAAACAGAAACAAAATATTATATTCATGGTAATGAGATCCATGCAGAATTCTTTACAGTCATTAAAACCTAGAATGCAACAAATAAATTTCAGCTAAATAAAGCCAGAAGGGTTACTCTAAGATGAAGAACTATTATTTAGTTAGGAAGAGGAAACTAGACAAGAAAACAAATGTTCTTGCAATTTCTAAATGGACTATTGAATTTGTTCACTAGCTACTGAAAACTTCCCTGTATCCCTAAGGAGCTATTACATTTATCTGTATTGCCACCTGCCAGTTGGTGGTGTTTTCTCTAGTAAGAAACATTTTGCTGTTGTACGTTTGCAAACATTTGACATAATCAAATATTTACAGATGATTTAGGTAATCACCATATTAACTCTTTCCATAATACAAATGGCTAACATTTGCATTTATGAGTTTGTTTGTTAATAAATGTTGAGAATATGTTACAAACAAAATACAAATAAGTTACTAATAATAATTAAAATTTTAAAATTAAAATATTTTAAAAGACACATAATAATGCCTCCAACTTCTCTCATGCTTCCAGGTATTTCACATGCTTCTCTCATGCTTCCAGGTATTTGTTTCAAAGATGAAGCTTAGCATACATTTTTCTTCTACCTCACTGAAGGGGAATATTGTAGGCATAATAATATTGTATACTATCTTAAAATCTAAGCAATTTATTATTTCAGAAGCTTTTATGAAGACAGTCCACCTCAAATCCATATTGGCATTGCCGCTACATAAAGATTCTGAGGTTATTGTTCTATTTAGGATATATAAAAATACACGAACTTTCTCTTAAAATAAAGCTTCTGCTACATAGATGTACTATTTACATAGCACATGTGTACTGTGTGCTTTATATCACTATAAGCTTTAGTTAGAATTCAAGTCCTGATATCCTAAAAATTAATAAAAATTCTAGGAACATTGATTTACAGTTTAGGACCAATCAACTATTATTGTCACATAACAGCTTTTGCCTTGGTTGCTTTTACATGTATTCTTGTTATATGTTATTTATATTTTGATTTTAAATTATGTTAAGCAGCCCAGAGTCATCACAGTAAGATGGGCAGCCACATACAGTAAATTGGTTTTATAAATAAATGAGATGTCATCTTTATTAGGCAATAAGTAAAAGTATCCAATAGAAGGATTTGTCCAATTCTTTTTATTATTTAGACTTATACTATTTATATTTTTATATTTTCTTCTGAGCTCAGTTAAGGCTCCTTCTTTATTTCATTCCCACAATAATTATGTAAGATATGTTTGTTTGAGAAAGAATAACTTGTCACTCAATTAATTTCTATGGTTCAAGAACCTAGGACTCTGAACCTAGGTATCTGTACCTAGGTCTCCCCAATTTTAGTCCAAAACTCAATGATACCATTATATTAAGTTTTTGAACATTAAATCTACCAAATATATGTGTGAGAGAGATGAAAAATGAAGCTGACCATATATTATATCATGAAGTATTTAGTAAAGTTTTGTGAAATAAACAGGAATTGACTGGGTTCACACCTAATTCATAAATGATGGTTACAAACTCATAGTGGCTGAGTTCATACAATATGCCAAAGAACAAAAGGTAAAGTAAAAAAAGATAAATGAAGTGAAACAGTACAATATATCTTAGTGTGGTATGTGAATCCAGGATTACAATTTAAAATTCCTTTGGTTATTTTGGATCAAATAAAATCTCTTAGCTTTTTCTAAATTATAGCTTAGTCACAAGTCTATCACATGTTTACTTTTAGAATTAAATGGAAGAGAAACAACAACAAACATACTTCTTTTGACTTTATAAAATGGTATTAACCGGCCTTGGATGAATATTTACAGCTAGAACCTAAATGAAAACAGTCCCCCCTGGAAAGCTTTACTGATAACTGACATTGGACAAGGATAACAACTTGTCCTGAGTCATTTTTGCTTTTAAACAAGTCTACCATGATTAAGTTTAACTCAATTTTTTTGTTTCAGAGTAAAGTCAATAAAGCAATATGAAATCTATAGCAGGGGTCTCCAACCTTGGCAACTTTCAGACTTGTGGACTTCAACTCCCAGAATTCCTCAGCCAGCAAAGCTTGGAGACTCCTGATCTATAGCATCATAGACTATAAAGTTTGTAAGCTTATTGAATAGTTCTTTTCAATACAAAATTGTTGTGGATCTCCAAGTACAATGGTATTTCACTACATTATCTAAAAACATAAGATTCTTAGAATCCTGCTTCAGTTTATTTACACAAATGGCCATTTTATCAATATAGACCATGAATGGGTAAAAGTGGAATATCTGAACATTTTTTTCTTGAAAAACTCTGCCTAAAATAAGTGGCCTAATATCTTACTTGTCTCTAGTAACTTTTGTATCTGAAATTTAATACAGTTCTGCAAACCAAATTTATTCCTAACATTTCTTTTCCATCATAAATTTGGATTGTTGTTTTGTTTTGTTTTAGCTGATTAAACAAAAGGGGTGGCTGTTTTTTTCTGACTACACAGCTCAGAATTAGAATAGTTAGGATGTGACATTAAAGAATTTAACTTTTTATCATCATCATCATCATCATCATGATAATTGTTCGCCATAGTTTGGTGGCAAATAAGTGATGATGCTGTGAGATCGTCTATCTTTCTCAGAGGTTGGTGTTAAAGGAAGGAAACCAGGCTATTTTGTTCCTCTTTACCTAAAACTAATGGTGTACCAGAAATCTAACAGGAAAGTGTGCAAGGCAGGGAAGACAGCATGGGGTATTTAAAACTCACAGGATTTCTCAGAAGGGAAGATCAAATATCCCAATTTTTACTTTGCAGGCTCAGCCCTTTGCTGCTAAAACAGGAACTGTGATGGTGCAGTGCTTAGAATTTAGTATTGCTGGCTGACTCTGCCCACAGCCAGGAGTTCAATCCTGACCAGCTCAAATTCAGCCTTCTATTCTTCCGAGATTGGTAAATCTTCCGAGATTGGTAAAATGAGGACTCAGATTGTTGGGGGCAATATGCTGACATTTGCAAACTTCTCAGAGAGCACTGTAAAACTCTAGGGAATGGCATATAACCCTACAGCCATTGCTATTGTTTAGTACATGGTTTTCTCATGCTTTCATAATACTATTCCAGATTAGGGTAAATGGTTCAAATGATTTGTTTGTCTGAGGGCTGAAACTCAAATTTACAAGGAATATATCTGCATTTTTAAAATTGTTATTAGGCTTTAAAACAAGAAAGAAATATAAGTTTCACTCCATTTCTGCAAGCTGTTTTCTCCCATTAAGACACTTCTATTTTGAGATTTACAGTTTCCCAAACTTTTACTCCAGAACTGTGATTAATCTGAAATCATTAATGGTGATGTGGTTTCCTTGTGTTTAATGGCACCAAATCAAAGATTAACTGCCTCAGCTGTTTTACTATAAAGACAAAATGTACATAGTGTCTTTCTTAATGTTATAATCCTAAATGGTTTAAACATTTCAGTTTAAAATATACATATACGTTTTTATACATATAAAAAAACAACTGAGTTGTATTCAAAGTCTGAGAAAGCAGCTCTTCTTTCTGTACTACCTTTTATTTAAATTGTTCTAATGAGAGGAAGAAGCCTTTAAAACCATGATATTGGCATCATATCTATTGCTTTTAATAAGCAGTTTTAGAAGTTGGCCTTCTAAACAGCATTCAGATTATATTTACCAACTGGAGTCATAAATAAACAATTTATAGCACATACTAGCACTCATAGCAGAACACTTTTTTAAAAAAAAGCATAAATGCAATCAAACATTGAATAGAATTGGGGTTTCAGATGGTTTCCTAAAAACTATGAATATAATAAAGTAGAAGTTGGGTTTTGAAACATAGCCTATATCGATGGATGACACAAAGAGCTACTAGACAGATGCTACAGTTTCCACATTAGGTACATATAAAATTTAATGGTGAAAACAGTCAAGCAGCATAAGGTAGTATTTTATTCCATTTGACTTATATTTGAGCATTTTAAACAGAAAAGATTTTTTTAAAGAAACATTCATGCAATGGACTTCCATTATATGAATTATATTAGCAATGTGTTAAGAGTTTGAACAAGGCAAACTATATCATGTTTATTAATAAAAATCCCATCCTACATATCATAACTAGTTAGAGCACAAGATACATAAGAATCATTGTAAGACCACACCTGGAATACTGCATCCAGTTTTGGTCATCACATTGCAAAAAAGATATCACCATTTATTTCAATTAGACTGTTGAAATTGGGGGGAAGGAAGCTTGGGAAAACTAATTTTGTACTTTATTGTGAATTCTATTTTGATCCTGAAAACAAATTTCTATGTCCTGAATTTATCCCAAGTAGCATTTTCCATAATTCATAATTTCATAATTTTGCATGTCTTTCTCTAATAATGTTGGGATGTCAGTAAAATTGAATTCATCACTGCTATGAAAGCTGCATTGGCTACCAGTTGGCTTCCAAATTCAATTCAAGATCCTGGATTCCTTTAACAGGACCTAGTTACCTGTGGAATTGGCTTTTCTCATTGTTTCCACCTGGATAGAATGGGTGCTGTTCAGGTTCCTTTTATTAAAGAATGCCATCTTATGGAACCAAGAAAGTATGCCTGCTCTGTCCATACTCTCTGGAACAGCCTCCCTCCAGGAATAGAGATATTTGAATTTTATTTTAGCTTTATAATTTGTAAGCTGCCCAGAATTTTATGGAGTGGATAGCTATAATAAGTTTAATGAAATTAAATTTATAACTAATCAAGTAGAGAAGCAATTTAGAACTAAGGAGACATTTCCTGACAGTTAGAATAATTAATCAGTGGAACAACTTGCCTCCAGAAGTTGTGAATGCTCCAACACTGGAAATTTTTAAGAAGATGTTGGATAACCATTTGTCTGAAGTGGTGTAGGGTTTCCTGCCTAAGCAGGGGGTTAGACTAGAAGATCTCCAAGATCCCTTCCAACTCTGTTATTCTATTCTAAATAAATAAATATCCAGCAATTTATATAAAATGTATAATTACTTCTATTAGGAATTTGTTTTCCTGGAATTTGAAGCCACAAAAAATTATCTATTAAAAGGAGATATTTCTTCCTATCTAACTTCATAACTTGTTTATCTAATATTGTGCTTTCACAACCAACAAATATTAAAGCTGGTTTTAGTTACAGTCTTGAAATTAAAATAAGGCCTTTCTGTTTCCTTAAGTGAGTTGAATTACAGTGTAATCATTTGCATGTTATCCTCCAACTCTGCTCCATGTTGACTATTGTATTGACTTCAGAGGATTAAAAAAAAGACTATGCAGTTTTCCTGTCAGCTGTTTAGTTGAAGCTTTCTCTTAATGAGCATAATCATAGTTTTCTTTGTCTGTAATACATCTGTACGTTATCTTTTCTCTCACCCTTTCTTTAAAATTTTATTTAAAACTTGGCAATTGTAGTGTTTTTTCATCCGCAATGGCGTCTAAAACAATTCAGCTTCATAATGATGGCCACTGATTGGATCTTCGAAGAAGTGTCTGTGTATGTATCATATTTTATTTTTCAGGCAAACCCAGGTATTACTTGATGATTCTGAACTTTCTGGTGCTAGTTTTGCTAAATACATCTCTGTTCCAGTGCATACTTAGCTTTTTTTCTCTCAGTTCTTCCTTCTAGATTCCATTCTAATGCACAAGATTCCCTTGGTGTAATCCTCTGGATCCAACCTAGATGAAATCAATTGAGTTTATTTTTGAGAAAACAATGCACCAGATTTCTTTACACGCTGATAAAATATACTGCTGCCTCTTTATGCCTACATAAACTCAAGTCTGACTTATTTTAATTGTATTTAATTATGCATTGGGTGATTTCAGCCTACATTAACTGAGTGAAGAATAAATCAATATCTGTTCCTTGATGGTATGTATTGCCTCTTTTTCTCCCTTCTACTCTCTCATGACATGCTTCATTTTACATTTTCTCTGTCATTTTTCCCCACTTAATGTCTGTTTCAAACTAAATCTGTTTATTTTCTAACACACACACACATTTTCTCTAAATGTGTGTGTTTTCTCTAAACTGCTTTTGGTCAAAGCAGTTCCTTAGAGGACTAAAAATTAACAACCAAAGTTTAAGTTGACGTTTCACATAAAATGTTCAACTGAATTCAAAATTAGGTTATTGCTGCCCAATAGCAAACCTTTTCAATATTCCATAAGCCATTTTTCTTAAACCCACTGGAAATACACCATGCTCTTTCAGTTTAATATCAGGTACAAGGCAGCCCTTTAAGATTAAAAGAGTCCACCTGGTGATTTTACTTGCAGATTAATATTTTATGGTTTTGTGCTTTGTATTATATTTCCCTAATATTCTTTCGTATATGGAAATGTTATTTAATTGTTTTAATCCATGTGCATTTATTCAGATGTTAGAAAATATAAACAACACATATTATGGGAAGCAAATTAGTAGTAGCAGCACTTGTAGAAAAATGAAATTCAATCCAATTATTTAATTACTATTGTCTTATTTAGGGATTTGCTCAAACATCAAATGTTAGGGTGGGGCTTCCTTCAGAAAAGAAAGAAACATGAAAGAGAAATTCAGAAACACTCTTTATGCATAGGAGGTCTCTTAGATTTCCAATCCCCCTTATTTTTATTTCCTGGTAAAATACATGGAAAAATCATATTGGGATGGAAATCCATTTAGGATTAGGGATAGGGCTTTCCTTTATATCCTTCTTTTTTTTTCTGATTACTCAAATTGATGTACTTAGAATATCCTCTGATTTTGTACTTCAACAACTCTGTGAAGTATGTTGTGGGGAACAATCATTAGAATAAAGTCACCAATTGAGCTTTCTGGTCAATTGGCCACTTGAATCCGAGTCTCCTTGGCTCAGATCCAAAACTGGAAACTACCAAATTTTTATAATGACATTAGGGAGTGAGGAGCCAGTGTTTCGTGTCAATTGCATTTGATCACTGTAACCTGCATATCTATATTTTCTTATAGTCGTGTACTTTTTATGTCTGTCTGTCTTTCTTTCTCTCCCCAACATATACATATCTTAATGTCTTGGGAACAAATCATGAAAGTATATTGCCTTTGTGTCATGTTTAGGGGCTGCCTGGAATAAACTGGTTGATTAGCCTTGCAACAAAGATTCTGCATTCAGTACAACTCCTCATTTGAGGACTATTCCTTTTAGTATATTCCTTTCCACATTTCTCCATGAATTAGTTAATGCTGTGTGACATTTCTAAAATCCTATTTCTTGATAGTAGTGATTAGTCATTTTGACTCATTGGTTATATGTCCTTGGAGTTGTAAGCTTGTTTCCCCCCCCTCCCACAAAGATCATGCATTGATCCATGGCTTTTTTTTATTGCTCCATTATCCAATACCACTAAGTGTTGGCCATATAAATCCATATATTGAAATTAAAAAATGCTTTCAAATACAATAATTGGGCAAAAGAAAATCAGCAAACACTTAAGATATAGTCTTTCAACTATGTTATTGAACATATGAAACAAATGAAGCTTAAAAGGGCAGATATGGTAGAAATAAAAGCAGCCAATGATTCTCAACAAATGAGCTGATAGAATAGAATAGAATTTTATTGGCCAAGTGTGATTGGACACACAAGGAATTTGTCTTGGTGCATATGCTCTCAGTGTACATAAAAGAAAAGATATGTTCATCAAGGTACAACATTTAGTTCATTGAACATTTAGTTCATTGATTGCAGAAGGACTTTCAAACCTGAAGTTTCTAAATGTAATATACCGTAATACTGGAGACAACAGTTTTGATTTCTTACAGCTGTTGTGATTGATCAAGTAAAGTGACTAGTAGTTTTTTCTTCCAAAGTGCAACAGCTTTTAAAACCTGAATAATTTCAGAAGACACAGACAAGATAAAAAATTTTACAGACAGTGGCAAGAGGATTTCTTTTATAAAGATGTGAACGTTCTGTATAGCTTCATTCTTTTAATTCATTTTCTGGTTAAAATGTCATTACTATTCAAGTAGGAAACTATGAAACTTTGCAGAAACATTTCTTCTAATTGGCTAGTTTCCTTTCCATTGTGGCAATATTGAATAGAATAGTTATCTGTTTTTTCGTTCATTAAATACTTGGCTTGGCAATAGTAATATAAAGGTTCAGAATATATGTTGCAGCAATTAACACGTGTCAAATTACATTTATTCCTGCCAAGAATGCTTTTGGAGTCCAAATGGAGTCTGAACATTCTATAAATATATTTAAAAAGTATGTTATATAATACTAAACCTGCAGATAAATCTTGATGCCTGATCTCTCTACCAATACTCAAACCATATTTGCATCAACTATTTTGAGGTTCCTCCAAAAAAGGTGCTTTTTTTAATGTTTTTTAAACTGGCCTATAATATTGGAGTTTGCATGTAGTTTTTGGAGACTATATAACAAAGCTGAGGAGAAAGTAATGCTATTTTTAAAATGGTTACTAAAAATAACCAATCAAGCCATTGAGCTATATTCCTATTTCATTTCTCCTTTCCTTCGTGCCATCCATTGCCTTTATAAAGATGGAGAAGTCAGTATGTCAGACACATTAGAAGGGAGAAGTGATCTTTTCAGATATGTTTCAATTATGGAATCTCAACTTCAAGAAGGCCCTATAAGGTTGAAAGAGGAATAGAATAGAATAGAATAGAATAGAATAGAATAGAATAGAATAGAATAGAATAGAATAGAATAGAATTTTTTATTAGCCAAGTGTGATTGGATACACAAGGAATTTGTCTTGGTGCATATGCTCTCAGTGTACAAAAAAGAAAAGATATTAGAAAAGATCTAGCTAGATTGATGAGAGCGAGAGAAAGAGAGCAATAGAGAGAGAAAGATGATAGATAATAGATGAACAGACAGATTATAGATCCATAACATTATTTTTGTTTCAACTTTCTGATATAGTTTATAAGGCAATGTATTTATTTGAGTATTCTCGTGCTCTACATTGTTTTGTTAGAATTCTTTATAATTGATTTGTATTCTATCTATTTAAATACAACATTATTCACAATGATATTAATGTTCAAACAGGAGCTAATAGAGTTTTTCATTTTAAAGATTAGGATACAAGCATTCCAATAAAGACTGACACAGAAGCGATCGTCAAAAGAGTGTAAGTGGCTTGTAAAAGCAACATAAATATTACTACAAAGAAATCAAATAAAATCCAATAAATACAAAGATAACAGTAATAAAGCTTATATTGTTGGTGCATTCTCCTGAGTTAGAAGGAAAAATAATTTTATTTTTCTGAATACAGTATCTGATATCTTCTGTAACTATAAACAGTATACTATTTTGTTAGGAATGATCACTTGGAAAAAAGTTAAATTCCTGTCTTCAGCAGAAGCTAGATGACATCATTAGGGAACTAATCTATTTTTTAAAATAAAATTATATTCCACATCTAATTGGTGAATTAAATGGTGAATTCCACATCATGAATTAAGCAGGCTACTTAATATCAAATTTAATCCAGTTAAACTAAGGAGAAAAACATGTTCACCAGATGTATTTATGCAGCAGAAATCCCAAGTCAACTTGAACAACTGATCTTAGTTTTCTCTGCCAATTTGTTTAGTACTATGGTAAGTTTGACCAGCATTGTATTAAATCACTTTTGTTTTGAGAGTCACTGAAGCATAAAATGTTTCCTGACAATAATTAAGTAGAGGGAGTGTAAAAGGTGTCAGCTAATGAGTAGAGCCATTTATTCCCTCTCACACACACATGCACATATATATAAGGAGTTCTGCTCTATAATGATAACCAATGCTACTGTTATTGTTTGATTGAAAAAATAAGATTTTTTTTTTCACAGAACCAAGAGTATAACCAGAAAGGAAACCAAGGAGGAAAGGTTGTGTTGTTTTAACATAGACACCAATAACTTAGAGCTTTTATTGATGTTAACACCATATATATCCATATTACTATCCTTCATTTTCTGTTTTTTTAAAATATCACATTTTCATTCTTCCCTTTCTGTAAAGACCTTGGGGAGAAAAGGATCATGTACATGGAGTTATACCAGTGGTGGGATTCGGCCAGTTCGCACCACTTCAGGAGAACCAGTTGTTAACTTTCTGAGCAGTTTGGTGAACTAGTTGTTGGAAGAAATCATTAGGGCAGAGAACCAGTTGTTAAATTATTTGAATCCCACCACTGGGTTATACCAATGTATATACTATATACTCCTATAAATCATCAAGCTTAGATGGTAGCAAAACAGATTACTGACCACAGTGTAATCATTACTGGGGGTCAAAGACACCTGAACCTATATAATTGAAAAGTTTACATGGATCATTTTTCTATTCTTTAATTAAATCCAATTTTTATTTGTTTTAAATTCTTTTAAAATTGTTTTGTATTATTTGTATTAGTACAACATTCTTCCAAGGCTACTTGCAGGGTACATTGTTAAGTTTCCCAGGAGTTTAGTTCTTTCTTCTTTACATAAACGAAATTATGTGTAACATTATGAACATGTTTGATAAGTGGACAGAAAAATCGTGAGTTAAAATTTCAGTATTAAATTGTACCCAAGCATGCCTGAAATAATTTCCATTGTATTCACTAACATGATATTACTTAGTAGATTTCAATATTTTCTCAGTTGGAGTACTCTTCTTTCAAATCATAGCTTCCTAATACCTGTTTGGACTATACTTATGTCATGTTTCCCTCATATTTATTTACCAGTATTTTTTTTTTATTAACAGTGATCCCATAAGTATTTTGGATGAATTATTTCACATTCTTATAAATGTGTATCTATTGTTACTAGTCCTTTTGTTATTATTGCTATGCATGTGTTTTGAACATTCCAAATATGTTATAACATCACCCAGAGTTACCCTGTGGTAAAAAGGTGGCCAATAAATTTGATAGAAAGATCTTCATCATCTCTCCTTAGCATGTTCCAGTTTCCATCACTATTTATCCTTTTACAATGAAAGTGATACATATGTAGATTTTTCTGGAACCTTTTCAATCAGGATTCAGACCTGACTATGGGATGGACACAGCCTTGGTTGAACTTAAGAATTTATTATTTATTTATTAGATTTTTATAGGAATGATCTCCAGAGAGAGCAGGATGGAGATGCTTGCTCTCCTTGACTTCCTTGGCTTCTCAGCAGCCTTCCACACTATTGACCATAATATTCTTTTGGACCACCTATGGAACTGGGGCTGGGTGGTACAGTTGTACACTAGTTCAGCTTCTTTCTCCAAGTCCAGTCCAATTGGTGTGAGAGAGCCAGCCTCTGGTCATTCAGTTGCAACATTCCACAGGGCTCAGTACTTTCGCCACTCCTGTTGTGGCCCACTGGCAGCCAGCAGAACTGATAGCAGAGTCGGACAGTGAGGAGGTTGGGGAAAACTTGGGCCAGTCCTGGGGGCTGGGAAAAGCTTGGACAAGGGCTCTGCATCAGAGGCAAAGAGGGGGCCAAGGCCATCTGATAGTTATGTGCTGTCTTCAGAGTCTCCAGAGTCTGACATCAGCGAGGCAAAAGAACAGCGGGACCCTGTTCTCAGTGTGCACATGCACAGAGCTGCCAGAAGACAAGAACAATTACGAAAGCAGGGTCGACTTGGGAGTAAGGCTTGTAGATGATTGGCCCCTCCCATAAGACATAAAAGAGGAGCAAATGGGATGTGAGCTTTTGCAGGAAGCAATTAGTTTATCTGGTCGGTTCAAGGTTTGAAAAGTTCTGTTTGACTCTGTGCCAAGTTTGGCCTTGCCCTGCATTTGGCAATTAGTTCTCTGGCAGCATTCCAAGGGAGATTAGGTCAGTGTTTATAAACATTCCCCTGAAATACTGTTTGTGAAGCCTTGCAGACTGTGAATGACAATAATTCACAGCCATGTAAATAAAAGAGGTTTTGCTGTGACTAATATTGTCCTTTATACTTTCTAAGGAAGCCAAGGTCAGAAAAACTCCTATTTAACATCCACATGAAACCACTGGTAAGATCATCTGTTACTATGGGTTGAGGTAACATCAACTCCATGCCTGGTGACTTGAATGCTGCTGTCACTATCCTTTCACAGTGCTTGGAAGCTGTAGGGACCTGGATGGGGCATGAACCCTGCAAGACTGAGTGGCTTTGGGTACATAGAACCTCAATATCCAGGTTTTTGTCATCTCTACCAGTAGTTCTAGACAGGACTGCACTATCTTGTTCAGATCCAGTTGCAACTTAGAAGTTCTTGTGCATTCAAAATTCCTGCTGAAAAAGCAGGTGGCGGGGGTGACTAGGAGAGCCTTTGAATAGTTTTGATTTGTCCACCAGCTGTGACCTTTTCTGAATCTGGACTCCTTGTACTCAGTCACTCAGGTTTTATTAATCTTGCATTGACTACTGGAATGTGCTCTACATGAGACTATTCTTGAAATTCATTCAGAAACTTCAGCTATTATGAAGTGTGACAATCTTTGGGATCCCTAGAATGGCCCATATTATATATCTGTTCCATGAACTGTGTTGATTATCAGTCTGCTTCTGAGCATAATTCAAGGTGTTGGCTATGATCCCTACAGCCAATGTTCTGACTGATAGACCCATCCAAAGCAAGCACATTCAAGACCTCCAGATGTCTGAATGCAAAACTTAATTGAGTACAACATTTTGGCACTGATAAAGACAAAACCAGCTCTACCTATTGTAAATAGTTACAATATGGATTTTCCCCTCCCCCTATTAGTGCAGGTCACATTGTCCAATTGAGTGTCGTATTGTTATGAGAAAAGTCTCTGGTCTTGGCAAACACCTGTCAATGAGTCATAGATTTTCATGGCTCTTCTTGAAATCTGGAGCCTGCATTCCATCTCACCCTTCCCTTCCCCTTTGTTCTTTGGCAAGTTGAGAAATGATAATGGTTGCAACAACAAAAGTGTGTTTTGAGCTTGATGAATAGCTAGCTGATGGACCATCTCTTCCTGCTAGATCAGGCCTGTCTCACTTGTGCTGGCAGAGAGAGCCTGCTAAGGATCCCATCAGTCAAAGAATTCCAACTATCAGGATTCAGAAGAAGAGCCTTCTCTGCCATAGCACCTGCCCTCTGGAACATCCTACTCCTGCCCCCTGGGGGAAGATATGCCCCAACTCTCCTATCCTTCCTCAAGAACCTGAAGACCTGGCCTTGACCTGGGGACCCAGTGAGGAGTACTACATTGGAGTTGACTATTAGACAGCAAATTCCACCTCCCCTCTGCATTCCTTGCTTCTCCCCGTTTGTCTTTTAATCTCATATTACTGTATGTTCATTGTTATTTCATTGTTTATTTCATTGTTTCACTATTTTGGTACTTCTTTTCATTTCTTTATTTTTTCTGTTATAAGCCATCTAGAGTAGTCCCATGATGAGATAGGCAGCAAATAAATTTAACAAATAAATAAATAAATAAAATACCTATTCATCCTATATGTTCTTTACTTATAACAATGGTATATTTCTAGTTTCCATGTGAGAATCACAAGTTCCCTACCTAAAACAAATCACTCTGGAAAAATTATTCTATTATACAACTTAGTGCAGTGATTTGCTTTCTAACAAAAATTTATGTTTTATTTCATTTTCAAGCAATTCTCAATTTGATGTACCCTTTAGCTATTCTTTTAATGGAAAAGTATAGTACAGACAAGCAAATCCTTCTCTGACAATTACTTCAGGATGTGCCAAGTAATGTATTTCTATAAGTCTTAATCCCGGATTCCACTTTTTAAAATCTAATTTCATCTCATTTCTATGATGGAAAAAGGCAAAGACAAAAGAGACTAGAATTACAAAACAGTTGTAGTTATTGGACAGCAACATAAGAGCCTGGAAATCATTACAAGAAAACTTACTTGAGTTATGTGTAGACCATTATTTAGAATACCTGTATACTATACATTTTTTCTCTTTGCTTTTCTAGTTTGTGGTATTTTTTCACTATTTTTACAATGCCAAAATACATCCCACGTTGCTTTATTGTGAATAGAATAGAATATAATTTTATATGGCCGCAGACCAGAGTTACAGATAGAAGCACATTAAAATAAAAATTTAGAAAAAAGATAAGAATGTAGTACAATTGATGGTAAGTTCATCAATGGGCAATCAAACTATGTGATTTTACAGTCTAACAAAATTTGCCTATTTCAAGAAGATTTGAATCTGATAACAACTGTACATTAAAAATTTCAGAATTTCCCAGGTGTCTTAACAGTTAAAATTATCCGGCAGGAGCAAACATCCTTATAGAGGTTACAATATAACAAGGCATAAACTATAGTCTTATATTTATAGCCCTCTGCTGGTGCACAACCTTAGCTAATAAGGGACTTTTTTGTATCCACCATTCAAAATTACGGGGGGGGGGGAGAGCATTAAAACAGGCTAAAGTCAGTGTTCTTCAGAATTTGGCAATGGTTATATAGTGTAAATATCTCACTGATATGTAAAAGGCACCTGACTGCTTAGAAAAAAACGTTCTTAAGGAAAGCAGATTGTTGGTCTTTGATATGTTGACTGAATGCATTGAATACCCACTCATAGGCCATCATTAAGAAAGCCTCTTTGATATGTTGGAGTTTTGTGAAATTGTCCTGGCCAATATTAGTTTGTAACTGTCCTCAGTAAGAAAGAACTCAAATCTATGAGGGAAAACAGTAACTTCAGCCAGTGTATGTGATATAGTTCCATGTGCCCATTTCATCTTTAGTCAGCCCTGCTTCTCTCAATATTATGTTTGGAACACTAGTGGATATCTGGAAAATAATGCTTAGGAATTTTGACTGAATCCCTTCAAGAGGTGTAAAGGAAGTGTAAGGTCTTAGCTGGGCACATACTTTGTAATTCAAGATGAAATCCCCATCTCAGTTCATTGACAGTCAACCAGTGTCTGAGTTTTAATAAATGTCTTAGTTTAGCTAAGAAACATTCCAACCTGCACACCATGTTCAATCAGGAGAGGAAAAAAAATCTTCTTTTAAAAAACTAGTATGAAAACTCCAAGGAAGCAGAACAAGAAGCAATATGCCATTAACCTCTCTCAGCCTTTGACTAAAATAGAATTTCCTTGAAAAATAAATTTCTAGGTAGAAGTTGAATCACAGGGAACATCTATTTTCATGGACAATTATTCTCTGCAGAAATAGCAAAACATGTCTATAGGTTTAGAACAATAAGTCTAATAGTCTTTATTTCACTGGACAAATTAGTGAAGCGTGAGATCTTTGGAAAAAAGCAGTGAGGGGGAAAAGGTGTGTAAATAAAGCATCTGAACTCTGAGATGTACGGACAGTCCTCAACTGTGGTTCAGTTTATTAATCTCCATAAACAAACCCAGTTAAAGGTGTATTCATTATTCATCAGTTAAAACACTGTGTTCTATCTGAGAATAACCTTCCAGTTTTATCACAGTCATCTTTAGTCCTTATTCCACCAAAAGAAAAAATAGTAACAGGTGATGAACACATGATGAATTGTAACTATCAGCTCATTATTAGAGATTATTTTAAATGGTCATATAGGATCATGCTGTCTCCTCTTCTCTCCTCTCCCTTCCCCTCCCCTCCCCTTTCCTTCCTCTCCTCTCCTCCTGGAACTTTTTTCAATGGCTGTAATAATAAACTTGGAAAAAATGTCTTCTTTTGAAATATAAATTTATTTAACAAGTATTATTAAATTTTCCAAAAAATTCAGAGATTTCAAAAGCTATAAAGTTAAGGGATATCCAAAGAAGCTTTCTACATGAGAACAGACCAGTAGATTTACATTGGCTTGAACTGAAGAACTTTAATTATAAACCTCACGTCTTCACTGGTCTGGTTTAATTCATAATTAAATCGCTACCAATAATTAGTATAGGAGTTTCCCTACCAGCATTAACCAAACATTGTTGAAGTAATATAAAGCCTGTCCTCATTAATATTACGAGATCTTTGCTATGAGATGGGCAGCAAATAAAAGAGAAATGATAGATAGATAGATAGATAGATAGATAGATAGATAGATAGATAGATAGATAGATGGATGGATGGATGGATGGATGGATGGATGGATGGATGGATGGATGGACGGATGGACGGATGGACGGATGGACGGACGGACGGACGGACGGACAGACAGATGATTAGTAGGTAAGTAAGTCACTACAGTTCTGGTAGAAAGATGATAGATACAGTTTTCAAACTCTATTCCATAGACCCTAGGATTTTGCAAAGATCTGAATGAGTTCTCTATTAAGGACTAAGCAGTAAGGTATATGCTACAAGAGATCGAGAAGGGTTTCTTTTCCTGTACTTCTCTGCAGAGACACTTTTCCCACTCAATTACTGTATGTCCTATAAAACATCATTTTCTTCAAAGCTTTACCACCCTTCTCCAAAGCATACAACAACTCTCTTCAATAATCTCCCCATCTGTCAATAAACTAACAAGACTTAAGTTGTGTAAAGCAGCCCACATTATTAAAATCATATAGTTTTCAACCACCACAGTTTGTTAAGCCCATTTTTGTTGTTAGCCATATCTTCACACTCTAGTTCTCTTTCTAGTCCTCCTTTCCAGAGTTTCCATGGTAATCTGAGACTCTTCCTATAATACTAACGTCTTTAGCCCAGCACATTTCTCTCTTCTTTTGAAAACTTCCTATAAAAAAATAATGTTCTCCTTCTCAGCAAACTAACAAAAAGTATGTATTTGTATTACTATCTGGATACGTACAGTAAGAAGCCAGCAAAAATAATCATAATAATGGCTGAATATTTATAAAGAATAATCTATCAACCCTTTTTCTTCCTTTCCTCTATCATATCTCGTTCATCTTTCATACAAGCAATCAGGAAAAAATATTTTTAATAGTGTCCATAGAAACATGTCTTTTCATATAATACACTTATATTTAAAAGCTTAGTAATGCTTTTTTTGAAATTTATAAATAAAAGGCAAACTAAAAGTGAACAAAGGCTAATATAATATGCATTGATATGAGAGTGTCAATATAAATGATATACCTAAAGGAACATTTTCTCAGTGGATAAAATTATTTAGCTCATAGACTATTTAGTTTTTCATGAGCCATAAGTATTCTATAGTCTAATTTACAAGAGCAAAGAAAAATAGGTAACAGCTGGATCTTGGTAGCCCAGTCTATTTCCCTTTATTGATATATTATTGCCTACAAAAATATATTTTAAAAATTCAAGAAAAAGGTTATTATATTTAATTCATATTTCTTTCATTTCTCATTCCAATAAACAGTCTTATAGTTGACTTGAATCAACTGACAGATACAACATAATAAATTATGCTTTAATTTAATTAAGTAGTGAAATACAATAACAAAAATGCTTTAAGAAAAAAGTAGTGATTATATAAGTGAAAAAAGAATATCTCAAACTAAAACATATTAACAGAAAAGATTCACTGAGCAATAATCATAGATATAATTACATCTAGAACATACATTATCATATTTCATCATCTCCTCTCTTTTAAAATATAGAAACTTAATAAAAAAATAGCTATCAAACTTATAACTTGGATCTCTTCCTTAATATCAGGGAAGCAGTTTTATTTGAAGCTGTGTAAGTTATTCTCTTTGTCATGGCCCAGGTGATGTGTATAGTAATCTGAAATCAAAACAAGACAAAATAGTATGAGTTAAAGAGTTGCAATGTCCATCCATTTTTAAACATTCTTTGAAAGTTCAAGTGAACAACAAAAAAAAATTTTTCTCATGAATTCATTTCATCTTTAAAAATGAAGTTCACATTTTTTTAAAGCTGGACCAACTGGATCTCCAAATGATATTCTAATTTTCATTTCATACTTTACTTATGTAGCATAACTAATGCAATCTTTAATTTTCTTTTTTAATTTCCCATAAAATTGAATTGATGGTTTCTGTTCAAGCACTGTGACTCTTAAGAAGCCTAAAACTGCAGGTGTTACAGAGGCTACTAGAAGATACAGGCTATACCTTTGAATTAAAACATTTATATCTATAAAAGGATATACAGTATATATTGTTCAGCAAATCATACTCAGGTAAATCATACTCAGCATATTGAAAGTCAGTTCATTTATATAATTGATCCCTTGTTTAGCCCAAGAATTCCAATAAAATATCTTGTTCCAATTTTTATATTAGAGTCAGTTTACAACATCCATTTTTCAGGTGTTTCATAAATAGAATATAATTATTTAACTATTAATACCCAAATGCTTTGGCAATTTTTCAAGGAAGGAAGTGAAGATTTTGGATTAATATACCTGGACTTCAAAGATTAATGATATAAAAATCAACATTACAGCAATATTATTTTAGAGAGAGCATTTCAAGGACAACAAAGAATGTTCTTTCTGCACCAACTCAGAAAACTCAAATTGCCCAAGGAGTTGCTGATCCAGTTCTACAGAGGAATTATTGAGTCTGTCATTTGCACCTCTATAACTGTCTGGTTTGGTTCTGCAACCCAACAAAACAGACACAGATGTCAGAGGATAATTAGAACTGCAGAAAAAATAATTGCTACCAACCTGCCTTCTATTGAGGACCTGTATACTGCACGAATCAAGAAGAGGGCCGTGAAAATATTTACAGATCCCTCACATCCAGGACATAAACGGTTTCAACTCCTACCCTCAAAACGACGCTATAGAGCACTGCACACCAGAACAACTAAACACAAGAACAGTTTTTTTTCCAAAGGACATCACTCTGCTAAACAAATAATTCCCTCAACACTGTCAAACTATTTACTAAATCTGCTCTACTATTAATCTTCTCATCGTTCCCATCACCAATCTCTTTCCACTTATTACTGTATGACTGTAACTTTGTTGCTGGTAATCCTTATGATTTATATTGATATTGATTGTTCCTGATTGCTTATTTGTACCCTATGATTATCATTAAGTGTTGTATCATTAAGTGTTAAATTGTACCCTATGACCATCATTGTGTTGTAAATGTTGTACCTTAATGAAGGTATCTTTTCTTTTATGTACACTGAGAGCATATGCACCAAGGCAAATTCCTTGTGTGTCCAATCACACTTGGCCAATAAAAATTCTATTCTATTCTATTTTATTCGATTCGATTCGATTTTAGAGGAATTTCAGTGTTAGTTCCTACTGATATTTTTACACAGATAAATTAATGAGAATGTTTTGTAGCCGGCTAAAGCTTTTATGACCTCCATGGCAAAATTGAGGCTCTATTACAATATTGGCAGCTTTAATATACCAGATTTCAATTATATTTCTGGATTTTATTTTATCAAGAATTGCTTTGCAGAGTGAGATGGGAGGTATATCAATTTCATAGAATGATAGAGGTGGAAGAAATCTTGGAGGTCTTCTAGTCCAACCTGCTGTCCAAGGCAGGAGACCTTGAACAAATGAAGGAGGGCAGAAAACACAACTTTCCATGGTTATTCTTCTCCTTGGCTCATCTGAAGATCAAGTATGCAATACCTCTGAAACCTTGGCAACGTTTTAGAACAATGAAACAACAAACTAGTCCACATCAAGATTTTTAAAACAACAGCAACCAAAATCCTTTCTTATATTCAACATTGCTATTGCTTTTCATATTTATTAAAATGCAAAGCTTACATAACCTTACATAATAAAAATCACTATCACTATTTCTCCACTAGGGAAGTATTAGATTCAAAAAGAAGAAACTTCCTTATCTAATAGTCAATATAAATGTTAAAAAATGGACAAAACTAAATGACTTTATGCTGCCTAGCCGTTCAGGAGAATCCACAGAGAGGTCAGTAAAATCAAGGTGGCAGCAGAAACTATGTGACTAAAGTCTCACTTTTTTTTTTTACTTGCATTGCACATATGTGGTGATGTCTGCCATCTTGACTTTTTGACTACTTTTGCAGACGCTCTTATTTGCCTCAGTAGGCAGTTTGGCAATGTTCCCCACAAGAGGAGCATGATTTATATCATGCCAATTTATATCCTTTATTTGTGCCATTTTTTTCATGTGTCCATGTCTATGTCTATTCTGTTACTTGTTTTCTTTACTTGTTGACAAATAAAATAAACAAACAAACAAACAAACAAACAAATAAATTTACCCATTGCTTCATAAATCTTAAGGTTAAATTATGATTAAATTATAGTTTCAGGCTGACATTGTCAAGATGTTTGTGTAAAACAAGTATCTGTTTTTGTTTTCTGGCAGTAACGACATTATTTGAGGGCAGGGAAAACTGACAAAAATCAATGTTGTGATCCAAAACAATTTCAACTGCATTGCACATATATACATTAACGTATGGGATAATTTTGCAAAAAATATAGTCCTTGCTTCTGATTATTGGTTCTTCTCTACCAAGCCAAACACATTCAAAATGTTTAAGGTAGGTGTTTGAAATTTCTATTCCCCATGGCTGACTTATCATTGCTCCAAAAAAAAAAAAAGAATACTCAGAACCTGCTCAAAAAGCAGATATTCAGAATCATCACCCTTAAAGAAAACTAAATTACATCATTTAGATGAAAATATTAAAGTTTAATTCTGATAGATAACACGGAATTGTGTTCCTGTTATCCCAGATTTCGCATGTTTTATTTAAACATTGTAAAAATGTCGATAGGAACCTTGGGCCATAAAAAAAATAGTAGTACTGCATTACATTTCAAAGAATGGTTTATTATTGCTCCTTTAGAAACAGAAACTAATGTAATGAGCTCAAGGAACACAACATAAATTGCACCTCAGTAGAAAACTAATAAAGAAGAACTGGACTCTGGAATAGTTCTTGCTATAAAATATTCAGCAAACATATTCTTAAAAATTAACCTAATATTTTCCCCCCAGACCTGGCAAGGGAAGTAGGGAGGGTTAATTCTTCTAATTCTGCTGAAACATTCAAAAAAGTTACGAGTCATTTATCTTTCTGTAGTGCTAATTAATTGGAAAATGGATTTGGTTCATCCGAGTCTTATTCTGGATTCATGTATTGCTGGAACTCAGGTCATCAAAGCAAACTGAATTGTCTCTGAATTTCTAGTGAGACCCCGTCAGTTGTTTATGTATTGAGATAAAAAAAAACTTAGATTAAGATTTAGTGGAGAAACTAAATTAGGGCACTTTTAAAATACATTGATTGTATTAGGGAAAGTTGTGAAATCATTTATATAATCCCCAATGATTGTGCTGATGAAATACCTTAGATTTTTATTTTGAAGTGGTTGTTTGCCTTAAATATTAATGACATGTCTAGTTTAACTGATTATTAATTGTATAAATTAATTTATATATTATTTTTTATTTATTATTTATTTTATCCCATCTTTACTATTTTTTATAAATAACTCAAGGCAGCAAACATACCTAATATGCCACATAGTTTATGAATTGTAATTGTGGTATAGTTAGACCATGATAAACTGGATTTTATTATAGATTTTAGTTGTTATTTATTGTTTTATACTAGAATGTTTAATTGTATATTTACTAAGCATTTTTATTTGTTCTGGTCTCTGGTCTAAGACTGTAATAAATTGATTGATTGATCCTTTGATTGATTGATTGACCTAATATTCTTTTCTCTTTCTATTTTCCATACAACAACAATCCTATGAGGTGAGTTGAAAGCCCATAGTCACCCAGCCAGCTTTTATGCCTATAACAGAACTAAAATGCACAGACTTCTCTGCATGAGACTTCGGTTAGATAGGTGTGCTTCAGTCTTTACATTTATCATTTTATTTTATTTTATTTTATTTATTTTTTTATTACTTTTTTTACAACAAACAAACAAAAAGAAAATACATTATTACACCCTTGTGCTATACATAAAAGGAAGATTTGGGTCTTCGGATATATCCTCATGATTGCCAAAATCCACGTTCTCGAGGTACAGGTACTGAAGCGTCCAATGTTCCAAGCGCAAAGTCCACAAATGGTTTCCAAGTCTTCCAGAAAATATCTTCTTTATACACACCACTTCTAATTTTAATATCACATGTCATTTTATCATTTAAAGCTAATTTCCACATTTCAGAATTCCACTCTTCTATTCTAAAAATCACATCTAGTTTCCAATATCTAGCTATTATAATTCTACCTATTATAATCATAATTCTAATCAATTCTTTTTCATATTTTGTTAATTCTATTTCCTTAATTACCAACAATAATATAGTTTCCACTCTCAATGTTATTACTTTCCCCATCATTTCAAATATCATTTTCTCCAATTGTTGCCAAAACTTTTTAACCTTATCACAATTATACCACATATGTTCATAAGTCCCCAATTCCATCTCACATCTCCAACATTTTTTACTAATTTTTTTATCCATTTGTGACAATCTTACTGGAGTCAAATACCATTTCCAAACAACTTTATAATTGTGCTCTTTAATCCTTATAGATAAAGTTCTCATAATTCTACTCTTCCAATTCACATTCCAATCTGACTCTGGTATTTCAATATTAAGATCTTTTTCCCAATTTGTCCTCATCACTCTTTGTAATTTTTCATCAGAATTTATAATCTTATAAACCCTACTAACGAGTCCCTTTAGCCCAATTTCATCTTTCATAATCCGAGATACTAAATATTCAAATTCAGTTTCACATCTATTTATCGAATAATTTTCCTTTAGTTTTTTTGTCCATTTTTTCAAACCAACTTAACCCTAATTTTTCAATAATTTCTTTATTCCTCCTTTCATTTCCCATAACTTTTATCCAATCTCTAATAATTTCTATATTTTCCTCTTTAATCACTTCATTACGTTTTATATTATTTTTAATCGGCCAAATTCCAATTGTCTCCCCCAAAAAGATTATATCCGGAATTAAAATTTTAACAAATTTATTCCACATTTTACTTAATCCCTTTAACCAATAACTTCTACTTACACATTTTAAATTTGCTTTATCTAAAAACCACTTTGATCCAAATTTCTCTATATCCCTTAACTCTAAGTCTCTCCAATAGTTATCTTCACCTTTAAATATTTTTACCACTATCCGGATACCATACGCACAGTAATAATTAAATAATTTGGGGATTCCTAATCCACCTTCCTTTTGATTTTGATACCACATTTTCTTCACTAATCTAGGTCTTTTACCACCGTTACAAAATTTATCCAGTTTTTTCTGATATCCTTCAATATCTTTCTCTGTCAAATTTAGTGGTAGCATCTCGAATAAAAAGTTGAACTTGGGCAGCAACATCATCTTACACATTGCAATTCTACCAAACCAAGACAACTTTAAAATTTTATATTTATCTATCTTCTTCTCAATTTCGTTAATCACCACATCATAATTAAGTTTTATCAATTCTTTAACCTTAAGTGAAAGCACTATACCCAAATATTTCAATGTGTTTTAATCCTTATCCCAAATTGCTCTTGCATATTCTCAGACTCATTACCATTACTATCCATCAATAATTCTGACTTTGACCAATTTACTTTCAATCCTGTCATTTCCTCAAATTCTATCAAATGCTTATATATCTTTTCAGATCTTTCTCTACATTTTCAAAATAATTAAAGTATCATCCGCATACAAATTTATCTTATACCCTTATATCCTTCTAATTCTTCATCTTTTCTATCATTTTGTCAATATTTCCATAGCCAATAAAAATAATGTTGGGGACAGGGGACATCCTTGTCTCCTACCAGCTTCTAATTTTATCTCTTCAATTAATATTCCATTCACCTTCACTCTTGCACTGCTCTTTTGGTACAATTTTGAAATAACATGTATAAACTTATTACCAAAGCCTAAAGCCTCCACAATTACTTTAATAGTTTCCCATTGTACAGGATCAAAAGCTTTAAAATATCCAATGATACTATACCAATTTTATCACCATTATATTCAGCTACATCTATAATATTTAATACTCTTCTAACAATATCACTCATGTATCTACCCTTCACAAAACCTACTTGATTATAACTTATATATCTATCTATAAATCTATTTAATCTATTACTTATAATGGCAGTAAATATCTTTGCATCCTGATTAATTAAAGAAATGGGCCGATAGGACTCAATCCTTTCTAAATCTTTATCTGGTTTAGGAATTAAGGATATCACCGTTCTGTTCCATGACGAAGGTACTTCCCCACCATGTAATATTCCATTGAATAATTTTTGCAATCTTGGTATTATTAATTCTTTAAATTCTTTATAAAACTCAACAGGTAATCCATCCTCACCTGGAGCTTTCCCTAATTTTAATTTTTGTATTATTCCATTAATCTCATCTTGTGTTATATCTTCTTCCATCAATTCCTTATATGTTTGATCAATTTTCACCACATACTTTTCTAAATAGCTTTGCAATTTTCCCCGATTAATTGGTTTCTTTGAATATAGATTCTGAAAAAAATTTCTAACCACTTCACATTTCTCTAATTTTTTATAACATCTTATACCTCTATCATCTATCAAAACTCCAATTTCTCTCTTCTCTCTTTTATCTTTCGCCATCTTTGCCAATAATTTAGAATTTCTATTACTAAATTCAAAAAAATTCCTATTTAAAAATCTCAGATTTCTTTTTACTAACTCTATCATTTTATTTCTTAACATATTAAGCTCCTGAAGAATTTTTTTTTCTTTAGTAAGCAAAAATTGATTTTCCAATTCTTTAATCTGATTTTTATCTCTTTCCATTTTAATTTTATAATTTTTATATTTCCTACTTGATAATTTAATACTCTCCCCTCTAAACACCGCTTTCATCGCATCCCAAACAATTTCAAATTTAACCTCCCCGTTATCATTTAATCTCCAACTTTCCTCCAATTTTTTAAGTATCCATTTTTTATCCTTTTCATTTTTATACAATTTCTCGTCATATCTCCAATAGCTTCTTTTTTTCTCAAAATTAAAATCTAAATCCACCATAACTTCTGCATGATCAGAATCTTTAAAAATTCCCACATCTACCTTATCCACATTATTCAACAAATCTTTAGAAAGAAAAATATAATCAATTCTAGAATATGTATTATATATCTTAGAGAAAAAAGTGTATACTCTCTCAATTCCTTTAACCTCTCTCCACACATCAACCACGCCGTTTCGAAGCATCCACATATTTAAAATCCCCATTTTATTTGCTCCTCCACAGCAGGTGGGGTTAGTACTGTCTATTTTATCTCTGATTAAATTAAAATCCCCAGCCACAATTACTTTCCCTACACTTTCATTCTCCAAAATTTTGTTATTTTTCAAGAAATTCTCTTTGTTTTCATTCGGTAAATATAAATTAACAAGTGTCACTTTTTCCTCATTAAGATTTCCAACAATTATTACATATCTTCCATCTTCATCCAAAATTACCTTATGTTTTCCAAAGTACACCCTATCTGATATCAGTGTTGCAACTCCTCTAGCTTTTGAAGTTCCAAATGCTTTTTCATATATTTGCATACCTTTTATATACATTCTATTTGAATCTTCAGATTTCTGATGGGTTTCTTGTAAAAATAAAATGTCTGGTAAATCCCTTTTAATCTTAAGCTCCAATCTTCTTCTTTTAATCTGATTCCCTGTACCCTTCACATTCCATGACATTATTTTTATAACTCCCATTTAAAATATAAATTTTTTAATCCTATCCCCGCATCTTCCTTTCTGTGCCCACCACCCGACATTAAACTACCATATAACCTATATTTAACATATAAACAACAATAAGAAAACAGAAAAAAAACAAAAAACAAAACAAACAATAAAGCACAAACAATCTTCTTCCCCCACATCCTCATCGGTTTCGCCTCTATAAAGAGAATGGGGGAGAGGGGACGTGCCAATGCCCGGGCCACTTCTTTCGGGCTGTCTATTTAAATTCATCACTCAAAAAAAAGGATAGCGATGACCCGCATTCAGCTTCGTATTTTCCAAGACTCTTATCTGCTTCTTCTCCTACTGTATCCTCACGACTCTTCTTCTGTTCAACCAACACAGGTGATATTTCTTTCCTCTTTAACCCTTTAGAGTCTTGCCCTCCAATAGCCCCTTTTTCTTCTTCTGGGATTGATGTTTCCGCGTATGTTCCACCCATCTGAAGCATTTGATCTTTTATCTCCATTAAATCCTCCATCTCAATCAGTCCAAGCTCCCGTAAATATAATAATGCATCTATATCTGGGGTGATTGTACGCATCCTTCCTTTATAAAAAAATTTCAATTGTTGTGGTGGCCTCCAATTGTATTTAATTCCATTATCTCTCAAAACTTTTGTGATTGGTTTTAAAAAAAATCTCCATGCCCTTTCTTCTCTTGATATATCCGGGAAGACTTGAATAGTCTTCCCTTCAAACTTCAAAGCATCTCCCAACTCTCTCACCTTGGCCATAACTTCCAACTTATCACCAAGATTTGCGAACCTGACAAGCACATTCCTGTTAGAACCATTTTGCCTTCTATATCCAATTCTAAAAACACTTGCCAGGTCTGCTATTGTGAATGTAAGTTGCGTATCCAAATCATTAATCCATTTCAGAACCTGCTGTTTCAATTTATCCTCCTTTTCTTCCGAGATTCCTCTGATAACCAAATTATATTTCCTCATCTCTTCTTCCAAAAGACAAATTCTCTTATCTTGCTGCTCATTTTTATAAAATATTTTACCAATTTGCCGATCTACTTTTACCTCATGCACATGCATCTGCTCCATTTCATCTTTAATCATTATCATTTCCTCTTTTTGTTTTGCAAAGTTTTCATTCATCTCTTGCTTCAAATTTTGCATTTCGGATGTCAGTTTCAATGTCAAATTATCTATACGCTCTGATAGTCCTGCTATTTTTTCCCCAATTTTATTTAAAGCTGCAGCAAGTTGCTGCATTTCTGAAAGTTGTTGAGTCATTTTGAAAAAAACCAAAAAATTTCCCAAACTAGGATTCCAAACCAATTTTACAGAGGGTCTTAGTGAAGATCAAAGGACGACAGACTTTTAATTGAAGCGAAGCGGCTTATTTGCACTGTTATCTCTCAAGTTCAAGGATACTCCACAAAGAAACACAGAACTTCACAGCTAAGATTAATCAGCGCCATTTTTCCTCCACGTCAGCAAAGCAGAGCAAAGCAGCAAAGCAGAAAGGAAGACAAACCAACTTAAACGAAGCAGAATCCTTTTTTTTTCTGTAATATAAACAAGCTATTAATTTGCTCTCAAGAGAAAAAAAAATAAAGAAAAAATTATCCGCTCAGTAAAATCCTCTTGCTGCCAAACAATCCAACAAAAAGTCAGTTTCTCTTCTCTTCAATTAAATTCTTCTCATTATCAGATTCAGTCCTTAATATTCACTCCTTAGCCTCAGCAATAGAAAAAAATTTTTTAACACAGAACACGATAGTTAATTTTGGAAAAACAAAACACAGCATTTTATTCCAACTTATCGTGTCTGCCGGCTCGGTCATCCCACGCTGTAGAAACTCCTTAATTCAAGCCGTTTCAGATGACCTACCAGTTTTAAATTCAATCTGCTGGGCTGTTAACACTTTCACTTCATGATTTATTAACTTTCATCCATAACAGTGCATTCCAAACGGCATAAATTCTCATAAATCTTCATTAATAAGCCCTGTGAAGTGAAGGAAAGGTCCTTACCCCACCACGGTCATGGCCACGCCCCCTACATTTATCATTTTAATGATATTAAATATTTTATTAATTGTCCCTTTTGATAAAAGTGTTTGGTTTGTTATAGTTTCTTCCATGGCTCCTATAACTTTGTTTTACCATTCCCAGTTCTGAATGTGAGCATTTTATTTTTTTTCAAATTATGCCCCTTTTGTCTCCATTTTTTTACTAGACTGATGCATTCAATGTCTTTTGATTTATTTTCAGATTTTGTATTAATCCTTCTTTCTTTTCAGTTGGCTCCATACAAAGAGGAATCTCCTAAGGTATTGATTGCCTTTCATTTCACCATCCAAAGATGCTCAATCTTTTGGTTCTAGCTTTTCACAAATTAATTTCCAAACAGAATAGCCATCCTTGGCTGACCCTGGATTTGTAGAAAATTCAAACAAAAGTCTATACAGTGGAATAGAAATATAGAAAATAATAGCCTCCTGATATTCAGGACTTCTTTCCTCAATTTATCTAGGATTATTTTGCATTATTGGACAAGTGAGATCTATTCACCTACATAATATTATTTGCCATGTCTCAAGCAAGTCCTTCTCAACCAGCCATCATTTTAGAAAGTTCTTAAATAATTTGGCCGTGTTTTTGAATGTAAAATTTAACCTATAATTCTTATACAACATAACTAGTGTTACTCCTTGTCATTTTTTTGCCCAGTTTTTCATTTTCTTTAGTTATGAAAGCTATTTTGAGAATTTTCCTTTATTACAAGTTCTTTTATTTCCTTCATGCATCTCTTTTGTCTTTTTCATAATTCTTAACTAAATGGATAATGTTTTCTCTAATTCTGGGTATTTTTGCAGAATCTTTGAATTCCTGTCTATAGAGATTCTCAGTCATCCAGGTCATAGTTATCCCAAAAGTGATTTCAAGAGGGAACTTCTTGGTTTTTTGTTTTTTTTTCAAAATGTTTCAAAATGTTTCTCATCCAAGAAGCTTCCTTAGCTCTGACTGGCTGGTGGGGAATGGAAGGATTTTTACTTCTTGCAGACAGCTGATTGTTTGCATCCTTTTAGAGGGTTGCTGAGGCAACTTGGAGATTTGTCTGTATCCTTTGAATTCCCATCTTCCTAGATTTTTTTTTTTAAATATCTGAGCAAAGTTTCAATTTATGTTCATTTTTATCCAATATCTTCTTTTTCAGTTTATTCAAGATTATTTAGCAAATTAATCTCTCTCTCAATTTCTCCCCTACATTTGGAGATAATCTCACTGAACACTTCTCTTCACTTTGCACATTTTGCCTTTGAGGACTCCATTTTTTTTCTTTGCAATTTAATTGTCATATTTATCCTAAGAGAATTCAAGTACGTTTTTCTGTTTTTGCTTTGGATAATACAGGATTATCCAGTATTTTAATTGCTGGCTTTTTAATTGCTTTGCTAAGGATTTCATTTGGAGTGTTTCTTTCACCTTACTTTAAATTTGGACCAGACTAATCTTACTGTTTTCCATTTTGATAATTCTCCTCTGCTCTCCTTTCTCCTCCCCTCCCCTTCTCTTTTCAACTCTTTTTGCTATTTTTTTCAAATGGTGATAGGTCTAGGAATTCTTTTTGATGAGACACCTATCTTAAAGCTTTTCATCAATGATATTACCAGTGTCTGCTGTCTGTCTGCTAAATATTCAGAGAACCATGATTCAGATAGCTAAGCAGGTCAACAATACCAGTAAATGCTGCATGTTATAGAATTTTGCTACCAGGTTTTATTGAAATTGTTCTCTATCCTTGATTTTGGTTCAGAACTGCACAATTTTTAGATTTCTCCAAATTTACCCTTACATATTCTTTTCATTGAATTGTACATTGGCCTCGTCTCAATTTTAGATAGTTACTTATATCCTGCCTTTATTATTTTTATAAATAATTCAAGTAATGAGCTTACTTAATATTTTTGCCTCCTATTGCCGATTTGGTTTTTCTTGTGTTTCATGCAGCAACATCTGTTTGAATAATTTGATCATATTTCATGTTCCTGTCTGTTTGTTTTGTTCATATATTCAGGGCTGGTTAATCTTCTTGTGTGTCAAAGTGGATACTTCATGTTTTAAAGCCTTCTTGCATTTAACAATTATTATTTGGAATCAATTCTGTGTGCTGACATTAGTGGCCTTTGCACAGATAGTGGCCCAATTCAGCCATATAATTGTTACATGGTGAATATAAATAATACATACATCACTAACATTCATTGCACAATCTGTGTTTTAATCTGCATGCATAAACATTCCATTCGCATTCAATTTTTCAAGAAATAGCACGGTGTTATAAAGCATCCTTAAATACATTTTTGTGGCAATACCTTGAAGGTTTGGGTGACAGAATTTCAAATTTTAATTCTTCATTTGTATGTAACATGTTGTATTGTGCTACTGAATAGTTCTTGGCTTGACACATTGATCACACATTTATTTCTCCTGCTTGAGCAGGGGGCTGGACTAGAAGAACTCCAAGGTTCCTTCCAGCTCATTCATTCTATTCTGTCTGAAATCTATAATGTGCAAATTTCTCCTCTCTTCAGCAAAACATTGTTTAAGCTAATAGCAATAGACTTATATACCACTTCATAGTACTCAACAGCCCTCTCTAAGCAGAGTCAGCATATTGCTGCCAATAGTTTGAGTCCTCATTTTACTGACTGCAGAAGGATGGAAGGCTGAGTCAACCTTGAGCCAGTCAGGATTGAACTGCTGGCAGTTGGCAGAATTAGCCTGCATGTTCTAACCTCTGTGCCACCATAGCTCTTCTAATAAATGCAGCCATTGTACTATTATGCTGGAATCAACTGGTACATGGATTCAGCATTTCTCCATTTCTGAAATAGGAAATCAGGTCATGAGAATACTTTTGGTAGGACAGATCAACTTGGAGAAATCAATGGGGTCAATAAAAGTCAACAATAACCTATGAAATTTGTCAAAAGAAAAATCCCTTTTTTTTAAGGGATCCTTGGTGGTCTCTGAGCTTGCTTGTTTTCTTACAGATGTTTCATTATCCAAACTAGCTGCTGGGAATGATGATGTTACCTAGTTTGCATAATGAAATGTCTACAAGAAAACAAGAAAGCTCAGAGTGTACCAAGGACCTCTCCTTTTAGCCCTGAGCTACAAAAATTCTCTTTTATTGTTACCACATATGGGCATCAAACACTTTAGACAGCATGCAAATGGGAAAAATTTGCCTGCAGGCACACTTCCACCAGGGAACAACTTTTCTTATTACATGAATGCTTGTGACAGCATGTCCTACCTACAATGTCAGATACATTACTTTTTAAAAAAGATAAAAAATTTAATTTAAATATTTCATTTTAAATTATTTTAATGTTTGTAATATTGTTTTTATATGGCTGTAAACCGCCCTGAATCCTTCGGGAGAAGGGCGGTCTAGAAATATATATATATATAAATAAATAAATAAATAAATATAAATAAATATAAATAAATAAATAAAATATATATATATATCATTAACAAATTATGTCCACCACTATGACCAATATCTTAAAAACTTTACATATTAATCCTAAAACCTGAAATTTAAGAGCCATGGTTAGAATGCACTCTTGCACTATTGCAGGTTAATTACCAGCAGTGGCAATTCAATTCTCACCAGTTCAAGGTGGACTCCATCCTTCTAAGGTTGGTAAAATGTGGACCCAGATTGTTGGGGGCAATATGCTGAGTCTGCAAATTGCTTAGATAGGGCTGTAAAGCACTATGAAGCAGTATATAAATCTAAGTGCTATTGCTACACAGAAAGAAATGCCATTAAGCTCAGTGGAGGTTATTTTCAAGTAGATCAGTATAGCATTACAGTCTTATTTTCTAATCTTTATCAAACTTTATTTTCTATTCTTCCAAAAAATATTTGTTAAGGCTATGCAGCATTCAGAATCATACTAAAATTAAGATAAAAACAAATTTCTTATGTATTATTAAACAATTGCAAACTAAGGTATTTTCAGAAAGAAATTAAATGGTCAATATTACTTGAGCCTCAAGTAATCAATATTCATGTACTGAATTAGTTGGTTGTAGAGATTGTCTCCTGCAGCAGTTTTAAATGCCTGATAGAATGTTTGGAAATCACCCAACTAATTTCCTGAAAAACAAAAGGAAGGAAGAAATCAATACATCTTAAACATGCAATGACTCCCTATGGATCATGGGACAACATTAAGTCCACCATACTTTCTAGTTCACACTGTATTTCACAATTGCTGCAAAAACATTGTAACTGGAACTTTTAATAGTGGAACACAATGCCTAATGTTGCTTTCTTTCATCATAAAAAACAAACTAGTTCAAAATGATTTATCAAATATCAGCAATGCCACACACACACACACACACACACATATTTCCCATAAAAAAAATGAAACCATGATTCATGTGTTTCATTTTGACACCTAACATAAGACTCCAGAAAAAAGGAGTCCTTTTTTTATAAAGTAATTTATTGAATCTGAAAAATAAGGGAGATAAGAGCAGCAAAAAGAATCTACTCTGAAAAGCTAAAGAATCAATTTTCAGCAAATGAACCAGCAAACATGTGGAAAACTCTTAAAAATATCACCGGCTATGGCAAACCTCCTTCCCAGGCTGAAGGTAATCAACAACTGGCAGATGACCTGAATGAGTTTTACTGCAGGTTTGAAAGGAAACTACAGCCACCTATCTCCACAACCCCCATCTCAGACACACCAACAACAGCCAAGCCTCCTACAACTGACCCCATTTCATTGGGTTCACAACCCCTAGTGATCACAGAGAAGGAAGTGCAGGACCTATTTCACAGACAAAAGCCAGGAAAAGCTCCAGGCCCAGACAAGATAACTCCTTCTTGCTTAAAAGTCTGTGCTGACCAATTGGCCCCCATCTTCACCCATATTTTCAATAAATCACTAGAGATGTGCTATGTTCCTTCTTGCTTCAAACGCCTACCATCATCCCAGTGCCAAGAAGCCCACCATCAAGGAACTGAATGACTACAGACCAGTTGCTCTAACATCTGTAGTCATGAAAACCTTTGAAAGGCTAGTGCTTTCCTACCTGAAAACCATCACGAATCCGCTCTTAGACCCCTTGCAATTTGCATACCGAGCAAATAGATCAACAGATGATGCTGTTAATATGGCTCTGCACTACATCCTACAACATCTTGAGTCTCCAAAGACCTATGCAAGGGTCCTTTTGTAGACTTTAGTTCAGCATTCAATACCATCATTCCAGACATTCTTCTAACTAAGCTAAACCAGCTACAGGTACCGGAACAGACTTGTAAGTGGATCACAAGCTTCCTAACAAACAGGAAGCAGCAGGTGAAGCTAAGCAAGATCACATCAAATACCTGTACAATTAGCACAGGGCGCCCAAGGCTGTGTGCTCTCCCACTTCTCTTCTCTCTGTATACCAATGACTGCATCTCCAATGATCCATTTGTTAAGCTACTGAAGTTCGCAGATGACACAACAGTGATTGGTCTCATTCGAGACAATGACGAATCCGCATATAGACGAGAGGTCGAACGACTAGCCTTGTGGTGCAACCAAAACAATCTGGAACTGAACACACTCAAAACCGTAGAAATGGTGGTAGACTTTAGGGAAAACCCTTCCATACTTCCACCTCTCACAATACTTGACAACACAGTATCAACAGTAGAAACCTTCAAATTTCTGGGTTCTATCATATCGCAAGATCTCAAATGGACAGCTAACATCAAAACATCATTAAAAAGGACAACAAAGAATGTTCTTTCTGCCAACACAGTAAGCTCAAACAGCCCAAGGAGCTGCTGATCCAATTCTACAGAGGAATTATTGAGTCTGTCATTTGCACCACTATAACTGTCTGGTTCGGTTCTGCAACCCAACAAGAAAAACACAGACTTCAGAGGATAATTAGAACTGCAGAAAAAATAATTGCTACCAACTTGCCTTCCATTGAGGACCTGTATACTGCACGAATCAAGAAGAGGGCCGTGAAAATATTTGCAGATCCCTCACATCCTGGACATAAACTGTTTCAACTCCTACCCTCAAAACGACGCTATAGAGCACTGCACACCAGAACAACTAGACACAAGAACAGTTTTTTCCCGAAGGCCATCACTCTGCTAAACAAATAATTCCCTCAACACTGTCAGACTATTTACTGAATCTGCACTACTATTAATCGTTTCATAGCTCCCATCACCAATCTCTTTCCACTTATGACTGTATGACTATAACTTGTTGCTGGCAATCCTTATGATTTATATTGATATATTGATCATCAATTGTGTTGTAAATGTTGTACCTTGATGAACGTATCTTTTCTTTTATGTACACTGAGAGCATATGCACCAAGACAAATTCCTTGTGTGTCCAATCACACTTGGCCAATAAAATTCTATTCTATTCTATTCTAATGCTCACTGATTTTTTTTTAGAAATATGTTACTAAAACAGAAAAAAATAAATATAATGATTTGGTAGAACTTCCAATCGTAAGTTAGTAATACTGGTACCTTCTTCCCAGTATACATATTACAGCAGGAGGAGGACTGGAAGACGAGGACTTAGGAAATGCAGGTGGAATGACAGATGTGCAGGAGGCTTAGAGTACAGAGTACAAGGTACTCAGAGTTGTGAATCTCTCTCCCTTTCCTAGAGAGGGAGGGCAAAGGCAGGCTAGTATTAAGGTGATATAAATTAGTTTTTGAAATAAATGAACTTGCTTTCACCTCCCCCATTTCAGCTACTTAGTAAAGTCAAATTCTTCCTTTATTCCTACTTTAACTAAATGTATGGCTGTCCTACATTTTCTCCATCTTCCACTCAATTATCTTACTTTAGAGCCGTGATGGCGAACCTGTGGCACATGTGCCACACATGGCACACGGAGCCATATTGGTGGGCACATGAGCATTGCCCTACCTCAGCTGCAATGCGCATGTGCACATTGGCCAGCTGATTTTCGAGCCTTCTGGGCATACCAGAAGTCAGGAAACAGGCTGTTTCCAGCCTCCGGAGGGCCTCCAAGGGGTGGGGAAGACCATTTTCTCCCTCCCCAGGCTCCTAGAAAACCTCTGGAGCCTAGGGAGAGTGAAAAATGGGCCTACCAGGCCCATCGTGCCATCACATGCCAAAAGCGGGAGAGCGCAGGGGGCAGGACACATTGAATTACGTGTATGGGCACAAACACACGCGACCCTCCATGCTCCCCCCACTTGTGGCATGCGATTTCAAAAAAGATAGCCATTACTTCTTTAGCGACTTGAATATTTACATGTACAAAGGGGTTCAGTGGTGGTGGCAGAACAAAACAATAAAGATAATCCTCATAACAAAGAGGGGATGCAACAGGAGGAATTTATAATAGAACATTATTTTAGATGCAAAATAATAGTTCGGAAACAACAATATATCTGGAAGTGTGTGCTCTTGATTTCCCATAAGTTTTTTTGTATTTCTTATAGCCACTGAACTTATCAATCAGCTCTGAGACTTTTTTTTAGTTATTATTTCTTTAAAATAATTTAAAGGATTTTCATTGTCCTGAAGTTCCAATCTGCACTCCCAAAAGATATTTGGTTGCTCTCTGGGAGATGCCATAATTATTTCTGCATGTGCTACACTTGTACCAGTTGTATCCTTTTTTTCTTAGGCCAAATATTTCATTTCAGTTCAGAACTCTTGTCTTCTGAGAGGTGGGGAAATGCCTCAGGGAGCCAAACTGTCATTTGCTGTCCTTAAAACCATGGTAATGTTTCGGGTTATAACTAAATAGCTATGAAACAATGGATATTTCACTCTCAACTGTGCCATATTTTTGTGACTCTATCAGGGAGATATAAAAATTGTTGGGATGTTGTTCCTAATGAATATGGAACACAAAGATTCAACTCATCATTTTTATTGTTTGGACTTTGTTGAATTCTGGAGAACCATTAAGTTATCAGATGAGAAGAACATAGTGTTGGAACATGAAATGTTATCTTTGTTCTTATGGAAGCATCAATCTTAATGGCTTAAATTAAAAAGATATTCAGCACACAACAAAGGGACATTTGATTCAGTTTTATAGCATATCTGAGTACACCATATTCTCAAAACCTGAAAGCACATATATCCATTAGCATCTTTGAAGACTGCTTCAGTGAAAAATGGCCCATAAACTACATCTTTTCAATCTTGCATAATAATTAGTGATAACAGATACTGTAGGTTAAGTACATTTTAGAGAACAGTTCCAAATCACGGTACTTTAAAGGTTACTTTGAAGAACCTTACCTAGAGAAATCTGCTCAGTCTTTAAGAATATTGGGAGAAAATGTTTCCTGGGCCTAACATACAAGACATGTTTGGAAAAGATTGAGAACAGACATTTTTGTGGCTTATAATTAAAATATAATTATAAATATAATTGATGACTTTTTCCTCTATTTTCTTGTACTGCATTGTGGTTGTGAGATTTCTCTCCTTTTAATTGATTTATATTTTATCATAATTCTGATTTTATTTTTATTTTATTATTCTTAGGCAATTTGACAGAAAGGCAAAATACAAAAGAATAATAATGTATGTAGTCTTTTTATTTCCTTGTTTATTGCTATATTAATACAATAAAGTTTTCTCATTAGCTAGATTTATAAAACAAGAAAATAAAGCCTTTTTAAAAAATAAAAATAAAAACTCTGATTTGAATATTCAAGGTGATTTGATTTAATAAAGTTTTATTTTTTGTCAACAATTTTATTTTATTCAAAAGATTAAAGTACAAAATCCAAAAGAAAAAAATTAAACAGAGACGAAACAAAATAAAAACATTGAAAAAATGTGCATTTTTAAAAAAGGACAAAAACACATATTATCCCCCTTAGTTGAACAATGACAAATCTATTGCCACAATAATAGCTTCCCCATTTGCAAAGCAGGTTCAAAATTTATAAGCTTCTCTAACTATTTGCAACCTAGACCTGTCATATATTACGTATATGAAAGAAACAATAATTAACAGGTTTGTTTATTTATTTATTTATTATTCAAATTTTTATACTGCCCTTCTCCGAGGACTCAGGGCGGTGTACATCACAAATAAAACATAGATACCAAAAAAGTTAAAATACAAAATTGGTTAAAAAACTGATTCAATACTTTAAATAATTAAAATAAGGATATAAAATTCTAAAAATACTAAAAGCCCCACTAAAAACCCTCAATAAATACGTTAGGCCAGCCCTGCTTGATGAAAAAAGAAAGTTTTGAGCTTGCGTTTAAAGGTCCAAAGATCAGGGAGAAGGCGTAGCCCCACGGGCAATTCATTCCACAGGGCCGGAGCCCCCACAGAGAACGCTCTTCCCCTGGGAGCCACCAACCGACATTGTCTGGCCGACGGCACCCTAAGGAGGCCCTCCCTGTGAGAGCGCACTGGACGGTGGGAGGCTGTTGGCAGCAGCAGGCGATCCCGTAAGTATCCCGGTCCAATGCCATGGAGCACTTTAAAGGTGATAACCAGGACCTTGAATTGCACCCGGAAGACCACCGGTAACCAATGCAGCCTACGCAGGAGAGGTGTTACACGGGAGCTACGTGACGCTCCCTCTATCCCCCGCGCGGCTGCATTCTGCACCAGCTGGAGCCTCCTGGTGCTCTTCAAGGGGAGCCCCATGTAGAGAGCATTGCAGTAATCCAGACGGGAAGTAACGAGGGCATGAGTGACTGTGCATAGAGAGTCCTGATCAAGGAAGGGGTGCAACTGGCGAATCAGGCAAACCTGATAAAAAGCTCCCCTGGCGACGGCTGTCAAGTGATCTTCTAAAGACAGCCATGCATCCAGGAGAACGCCTAGATTGTGCACCAATTCCCTGGGGGCCAACGACTCGCCCCCCCACAGTCAGCGATGGAGTTAGCTGACTGTGCCGGGACACTGGTATCCACAGCCACTCCATCTTGGATGGGTTGAGTTGGAGTCTGTTCGTCCCCATCCAGACCCGAATGGCCTCAAGACACCGGGTCATCACATCAACGGCTTCGTTGGGGTGGTTCAGGGTGGAAATGTACAGCTGAGTGTCGTCAGCGTACAGTTGACAACTCACCCCGAAACCACGGATGATCTCCCCCAGTGGCTTCATATAGATGTTGAACAGGAGGGTCGAGAGAATCGACCCCTGTGGCACCCCACACGTGAGTTGCCTAGCGGTCGACCTCTGCCCCCCTGTCAAAACCGTCTGCGAACGGTCGGAGAGGTAGGAGGAGAACCACCGAAGAACGGTGCCCCCCATTCCCAAACCCTCCAACCGTCGCAGCAAGATACCATGGTCGATGGTATCGAAAGCCACTGACAGATCTAACAGGACAAGAACAGAGGAACAACCCCTATCCCATGCCCTCCAGAGATCATCAACCAACGCGACCAAAGCCGTTTCCGTGCTGTACCCAGGCCTGAAGCTGGACTGGCATGGGTCTAGATAGACAGTTTCCTCCAGGTACCGGGGAAGCTGCCAAGCCACTACACTCTCAACAACCTTTGCCACAAAGTGAAGATTGGAGACTGGACAGTAATTAGCCAAAACTAATTGCCAGGGAAGACTTCTTAAGGAGGGGCCTCACAACCGCCTCTTTCAAGGTGGCTGGGAAGACTCCCTCCACCAAAGAAGCACTTATAATACCCTGGAGCCAGCCTCGTGTAACCTCCTGAGTGGCCAGCACCAGCCAGGAGGGGCACGGGTCCAATAAACATGTGGTGGCATTCAACCTCCCCAGTATCCTGTCCATGTCTTCGGGAGTCACAGAGTCGAACTCAGCCCAAATAATATTCTCAAGACCTGCCTCCATCGTCCCGCCTGAATCCACCCAATCTGCGTCCAGCCCGTCTCGGATCTGAGCGATTTTAAAGGTTAAACAGCAAAGTTAAAGTTCAAAGCACTCTGTTAACAATCTGCTATTGTAATTTACTCATAGAAAATCTACACAGTTTCTTATTAGACAAAAATCACTTGAATCATTATTTCTGAGTCTAGGGTCAGATACTTCATTTGGTTCTTAATAGTGAAACCTTTCCTTAAGTTTTTAATTGGGAAGTTTCCCAACAATTGTATCTCATTTCCAAAGAGTCCGTTGTAAATATCTCTGCATCTTCCATTGTAATTCTACTTGACAACACAACATTCCTCTTGCCAAGAAAGTCCAGTCCATCCTTCATCATATCCATAATCTCAAATTTGGTTACATTCATATTCTTTTTGTTATGTATCTTTAAATATTTTGGGCGGGAAACAAGCACGTTGCTGATTGGTTGAAGCCGCCGGTTAAACAGTATATAAAGGGTTGTTTTTCCCCAGCCAGGCTGCTGGGTTCACCATATATTAAAGAGCTGTTGTCACTACCCTGGTCTCCAGCCTCGTCACTTCCCGAACTTAACACTGGCGACGAAGGTGGGATTTCGAGGCTAAGGAGCACCAGAACCGAGCTGAAGCACGAAAGAACCGAACCCAGCAAACGCAGGGCAGAAAAGCGGAGATGGCCAGTTACACTCCGCCCGCACCGTTTGACCCGGCTAGAGAGAAATGGGGAACATATATGACCCGTTTCGAAAGCTTTCTAGAAGCCAACGAACTGCAAGGAGTTCCAGACAACCGCAAAAGGGCATACTTCTTGAGCCACTGCGGTCCCGAGGTCATCGACATCGCGGAAGCCCTGGCAGAGCCAACGCCGATACAATCGGTATCGTGGCAAACTCTGCAAACCCTGCTAAAAAACCATTTCGCGCCAACGCCGTCCAAATACGTGCGGCGTTTTGAATTTGGAGAGCGCCGACAGCTAGAGGGCGAATCCATCGGCGACTACATGGCCGCCCTGCGGAAAGCCTCCAAAGACTGCGGGTACCGAGACCTGGACGAGGTGCTGCTGGAGCAACTCATCAGGGGGGTCAGAGACATGCGTTTGCGGAGGCGGCTGCTATCGAAAAGCAATCTGACGCTGGCGAACGCCCTGGACGAAGCCCGAGCGCATGAAATGTCCACCCAAGCGGCGGAGACACTGCAAAAGCCTCTCACACCAAAGGCGAGCACAAAGTCAACCCCGGTGCACCAAGAAGAGATCCAGACCGAATCCGACGGTGAGGATGAGGAAGGGGTCTGCCGAACCGAGAAACGCGGCAAAGAGGACCGGGACGAATGCGGAAGTTGCGGAGGTCAACACCAGCGCCAACGCTGCAAGTTTAAGGACGCAACATGTCGGCGGTGCGAGAAGAAAGGGCACCTAGCTCAAGTCTGTCGAGCTCCCCAACCTTCCCACCGAAAATTCAAATCGGCCAATCAGAGCGCGGGATCGGCAAGGCGACCCGCGATTGGCTCAAACAAAAAAGGCGCGGATTCGAATCAAACGACTGTGGTCATAGGCCGCGCCTCAACCCGAGTGGAGAAGAAGATCTTCACCAAACCCAAAATAGAGGGAGTGTGGTGCCGACTCGAAGTGGACACCGGGTCAGCGATCACCATAATGTCCTGGGACACTGGCGAAGTCACTGCCATCAGTCGCGAAGCGCCACCTGCAAACACAACGGCTACGAGTCCACGACTACCAAGGGAATCGAATCCCTGTTCGAGGGACCACCTCTGTCCGAGTCGAGTACGGACCACACAAGAAGACCCTGCCCATCACGATCGTCGAAGGGACCCTGCCTAGTTTGTTGGGACTAGACTGGTTTCGTGCACTGGGCATGGGAGTGACTGGCATCTACAGAAGTGACTCTAACCTGAAAGACATGCTCATGAATGAGTTCGAAGATGTCTTCAAAGACTGCCTGGGCAAGTACAAGGGGACCCCTATCTCCTTCAACTTAGATCCCCAGGTAGCTCCCATTAGGTTAAAGGCAAAGAGAGTCCCTTTTGCCCTTAAACCAAAAATTGACAAGGAGCTCGATAAGCTCATAAATCAGGGAATTTTGGTGCCAGTCGACCACGCAAAGTGGGAGACGCCAATCGTCACCCCAGTAAAACCAGACGGGTCAATTAGAATCTGCGCTGACTACAAGGCGACGCTAAACAAAGCCTTACAGAAAAGCGCTTACCCGGTTCCCGTGGTGCAACACTTGCTGCACTCTTTGGGGCAAGGGCAAGTCTTTGCAAAGTTAGACTTGGCCCAAGCCTACCAACAACTGCCCGTAGACGCCAACACAGCCGAAGCCCAAACGATTGTAACTCACAGGGGGGCATTCAAGTGTACCCGATTACAATTTGGGGTGAGTGTGGCACCGGGGCTGTTCCAAAACTTAATGGAACGACTTCTGCAAGGGCTCCCAGGGGTAGTTCCCTACTTCGATGATGTATTGATATCAGCGGAAAATGTAGAGGAATTGGGGGAGCGTCTGAGAAAGGTTCTGGGCATTTTCCGGTCAGCCGGACTAAAGGTTAAAGTGAACAAATGCCAGATAGGGGTAGAATCCGTCGAATTCTTGGGCTATCGAATAGACAAGAAAGGAATTCACCCCACTGAGAGCAAGGTCAAAGCAATCAGAAAGGCTCCAGCGCCCACAAACAAAACAGAGCTACAGGCATTCCTGGGGCTAGTGAATTTTTACGCGGTTTTTTTAAAAAACAAAGCGACCGTTGCTGAACCGCTGCATAAGCTTCTAGGGAAAAATACTGTTTGGTCTTGGGGAAAGTCGGAAAGTAGGGCTTTCGAAGCAGTAAAAAACCTGCTCTCGAGCGATAGCCTGCTCATCCAGTATCATAGCTCATTACCCTTAGTGCTGGTTTGCGATGCCTCCCCTTACGGAGTGGGGGCTGTGCTCAGCCACAGACTTCCAAACAGCACAGAAGCCCCTATAGCCTTCTACTCCAGAACGATGTCCTCCCCAGAGAGGAACTATAGCCAGTTAGATAAGGAAGCGCTAGCAATTGTGTCAGGGTGAAAAATTTCATGAATATGTTTTGGCCGAGACTTTGAAATTGTGACTGACCACAGACCGCTGTTAGGAATACTGGCTGGCGACCGCCCAACGCCTGTGGCACTTTCGCCACGTTTGACTCAATGGACTATTTTCTTAGCCGCTTATTCTTACAAGCTGCAGCATCGACCAGGAAAAGAAGTGGGGCATGCGGACGCGTTAAGCAGATGCCCACTACCAGGGCGATCAAGACCCCACTCCGGGACACCCATCCTGCTGATTGACTCTTTGGACTCTGGCCCAGTCACTTCTAAGGAAGTGGCTCGGGCATCATACCGACATTATGTTAAGGACTGTACTCGGTTGGGTACAAGAGGGTGGCCCGCCGGGCGAACGGTTTAAGGAATTTGTAAAAAAACGTGATGAGCTCTCGGCTCAAGGGGGGTGCCTATTATGGGGTGATCGTGTGGTAATCCCGGATAAATTAAGGGGAAAGGTATTGGACCTCCTCCACGAGGGTCACCCAGGGATCGTAAGGGGCTAGCAAGAAGCTATGTGTGGTGGCCACTCATGGACTCAGAGATTGCTGAGAGGGTAGGGAAATGCCAGGCTTGCCAAGAGTCCAGACCTCTACCCCCAACGGCCCCAGTCAGGGAATGGGAAAAACCCCAAGGGCCCTGGTCAAGAATCCACATTGATTTTGCTGGCCCTTTCCACGGCCAAACCTTCCTAGTGGTTGTCGACGCATTCTCTAAATGGTTAGAGATCATACTCATGAAATCCACTACGGCCGAGGCAGTAATCGCAGCCCTGCGCCACCTATTCGCAACCCACGGGTTGCCTGACACTCTGGTGTCCGACAACGGCCCGCAATTCACGGCAGCCCAGTTTGAGGAATACTTGGCAGAGGAGGGCATCCGACATGCCCTCTCCGCGCCTTTCCACCCTGCGTCGAATGGCCTTGCAGAGCGTTCCGTCCGGAGCGCTAAGGAGGCATTGTCCAGGCTCAAGCCAGGTGACTGGCAAACAAAGATAGATTTCTTTCTGGCCGTTCAGCACAGAACCCCAAGCACTGCTACAGGCAGAAGCCCAGCCGAACTATTGATGGGACGGAAGCTCCGGTGCCCACTTGACCGTTTGAATCCCCATTACACACCAGAGGGTTACAAGGGGGAACTAGAAAAAACGAGAGAAATGGGCATAGGCGACCGAGTGTGGGCCCGCAACTATGGGGACGGCCCAAGTTGGCTCGCAGGGCAAATCATAAAAGCAACCGGTCCAAAGTCATACTTGGTCGAATTACAAGACAACCGAGTATGGAGGCGCCACATAGATCAGATAAGGAAACGAATAGCTGAACAACCCGAGCTAAATGAGACAGATAATGACCACTCCTTATTTGAACCCACAGCTGACCATAACCCGGGGGAGGCGCAAGACTTAGCTGAGGTCCCGGAGGTCCAGCGACGCCATCAGGTTCCCGATGGAAACAGCAGGGAAAATTACAAAAGTAATCCAAGGCCGGATGGCCAAGAAAAAGAGTCTGCAAGTAATCCAGGGCCCGATGGCCTAGAGAAAGAGCTGGGAGGAGCAAACAGCCCCTCCGACCAGCTCAAAACACCACCCAGGACTGAACCGCGCAGGTCTGAAAGAATTAGGAGACGCCCAGGTTATTTGCGTGACTACGTCGAAAAATAACATGTAAATAATATGTAAATAGTGGTAAAGTGTTTTCTGGGAGGGGAGGAGTGTTATGTATCTTTAAATATTTTGGGCGGGAAACAAGCACGTTGCTGATTGGTTGAAGCCGCCGGTTAAACAGTATATAAAGGGTTGTTTTTCCCCAGCCAGGCTGCTGGGTTCACCATATATTAAAGAGCTGTTGTCACTACCCTGGTCTCCAGCCTCGTCACTTCCCGAACTTAACACTTTTCAATCTTTTCTGGAAGATTTATATTTTTCAAACCAAACATTTTCTTCTTCGCATCTGACAGCAACAGGTCAAATTCCAATTCCTCAAATTGCACATCAGGCCCAACCATTGTTTCCTGCTTTTGGATATCATCTTGAGTTTGCAGAACTGTTATTGACCCATCATATTTTTTATTTTTATTTTCAAATAAGATATGTAGATTGGATAGTATTATTTTATCAGTTGCCTCCCAAATTAATTTATCTCTGTTTAGAGGCTCAGAAACACTTTTATTCTCTCTACAAGGACAAGAGAAGCAGATAAGACATAACAGCTTCCACAGGGAAAGGTTTCCTACCCCCCAGGGTTAAAGAAAGGGGAATATTGCCATCAAAAAGCTAAAAAGACAAAAATTATACTATAATCCTGTGTAAATGTAAGTCAAATCTCAACTTCTTTATGGCTAAAAATAGTTTTGAATGAAATAGTAAACAGTGAAAGAACAGAAAAAAAGGTTGTAAAAGTCCAGTAGAGGTTTATAAAAGTGAAGAAGTCAACTAATCATATATCAAGAGAATGTAAAGCTCCAAAAGGTGCAATTAAAACCCAAGCAGGCTTAAGAAAAATGAGCAGCTGGAGGACAAATCTGGCAAAAGACTAGATCTTCCAGTCGCTCCTACTGAGAATTGCAGGCATCCAGAACGTCTCTTCTCCATCACTGCACAATCATCCAAAGGTCATCTTGAGTCCTTCCTAGTCTTCCCTTCAAAAAATGGGGCGCAAAGCCACCAAATATTTATTTATTTATTGTTTGTTTGTTTGTTTGTCAAACACGTACAATATAACAAGTATTGGTATGAACATAAACATAAATAAAGGAAGTAAATACAAATAAATGGGACAGTAGGACAGGGACAGTATGTGTGCTTATGCACGCCTCCTTTACAGAACTCTTAAGAATGGAGTGATGTCCACGGTAAACAGTTTGAAGTTGAAACTGTGAGGGTTTGAGACTGTAACAACAGAATTGGGTAGAGCATTCCAGGCACTGACCACTCTGTTGCTGAAATAGTATTTCCTGCAATCGAGTTTGAAGCAATTTACCTTGAGTTTGTATCTATTGTTTGCCTGTGTACTATTGTGAAACTGAAGAAGCTGTTGTAGCAGACAATTTTGTGCACTATGCTTAAATCAGACCACAAATGGCTCAATTCCAGACTGTCCAAGCACAAAATTTTAAGCCTGGTGGCATAGGGAATTTTATAGTGATTAGAGGAGTGGAGTACACTTCGTGAAATACCTCTGAACCCGCTCAATCATGTTAATGTCCAAAATACAGTATGGGTTTCAGGAAGATGACCTGTATTCAAGAATTGGTCTGGCAAAGGTTTTATATACCTTAGTTAGCAATACAATATTACAGGAGAAGAAACTTTGCAAAATTAGGTTAACAACTCTTAGTGCCTTTTTGGCAATGCTGTTACAATGAGCTCTGGGGCTTAGATCATTTGAGATGAGTACTCCTAAATCCTTGACAGAGTGAGGGTCGTCTATGAGATTGCTTCCATCCAACTTGTATTTGGTGTTCTGATTTTTATTGCCAATGTGTAGAACAGAACATTTATTAGTTGAAATTTGGAGTTGCCAATCACATGACCATTCTGACAAATAGTTAAGGTCGCTTTGTAGGGCAGCAGCATTGTCAGTGGTGTTAAATAATTTTACATCATTGGCGAAAAGGATGCAGCTGCTTATAATATGATTGCATAGGTCATTGATGTGAAGCAGAAAGAGTGTAGGTCCTAAAATGCTGCCTTGGGGGACTCTGCTGTTAACTGTTACCAGATTTGATAGCGCCCTCCCTATTTTGACTATTTGTTGCCTGTTTGACAGGAACACAGCTATCCACTTGTGCAGGGATCCGGAGATGAAGTAAGAACTTAATTTCAACAGTAGTTTGTCATGCACCACTGAATCAAAGGCTTTACAAAAATCTATGTAAATTGCATCAATTACTTTACCCTATTTCTAAGTGGAGGGTATTAAATAACCAACTTTTGGGGCAAAGAAGATCAGCTGTTAATTAGTGGGAGAAAAAAACCCTGTCTGTTCAGCATGCCATCATGCAGGAGGAGCAAATCTGATAATAACAAGTTTATCAAATTCTAACAAAAAGCTTCAGCTTTTATTGGTAGAAACTATAAAGTATAACCACTCATGAGTTTCTAATTAACAATTAACTGAAAACTGGTGGAGAACATACAATTAATATAGAATCTATACTTTCACAATTTAAAGGTTCACATTTAAATATCAAATAGCCCTGCATTTTGCCAATAAAAACAAAAAAACCATTTTGTACTAATGCTGCTTTTACTGCTGCTAGTAGAAAATTCTATATTAAACAATGTATTTTTATTGTTTATTTATGCATGGATAATACTTAATATCCAACCAGAATTAAAAACCAGAACTTCTGGTTTTTAGAAAGGAGGTTAAGTTATAAAACATATTTTCACACTTTGGTCTTCAAAATAATCTCCTTCGTGTTTATTTATTTTTTCAGAAACAGAGTCACTCATATACTGGTAATTGACCAAGAAATGTTTACCTGTCAAAACTGAGCATTTGAATTATATTCTACTTTCCCAAATTATTTTTTTTAAGTAACATAAAGCTTAGTTTATATAAGCAAAAGTTAGTTGCACTATGGGAAGAATTACATTATACCTATCTGCATATTGCCATTAAATATAAAGAGACAGAGACAGAATGGCTAAAGTGATTTTTTTTAGTACTGAAACACAATTTAATAAAGAGAGATTCAGTTTATGAGCTAAGCACTCAACACTGTTTTGATGGCTGAAACATTCAGCATTTCACTTAAATTCTTTCCATCCCACTTATGCAGAAATGTACATTTTGGTAAGTTTTAATTTTAAAAGAACTAGATAAAACTTGACCTCAGGCTTAATTAATTATAATTAATAATTATATTATATAATTAATCTCTTTGCTAAACCACATATGAATGATCGTACATTAGTATAGAATAGTGCAAGCAATTGACATGCCATTCATTCAGCACTAGTATTTGAATTATAGAGTCCATTATTTTGCAGTCATTACTCTTACATAAACTCACAATTTAAGTGACACATTTATTTATAACATGATAAGCATTGTCATGTGTACAATAAGGTCTCTCGGTTTTCCATTTTTTCTTCACCCTGTTGTACTTCACTTGAGTTTATTTGTTTTTACAGCATAAAACAGTAATTTAATTACTTTAGATTACATGAATTTTCTATTAAATCTGTAGACTCCCAAAATGAAAGAATGAAGGAAAAGGGAAGATAGTATCCCCACTTTTCTACATGGCCCTAAAGTACCGTATATACTCGAATATAAGCCGATCCGAGTATAAGCCGAGGTCCCCAATTTTACCCCAAAAAACTGGGGTAAACTGGGGACTCGAGTATAAGCCGAGGGAGGGAAATGAGGCAGCTACCGGTCAGGGAAAGCCTCCCTCCCTCAGCCGAGAAGGCTGGCGGCTCCCCCGCCCCGCCCTCTCACTGCACCGGCAGGGCTTCCCCGCGCTAATGCAAAAGCCCGCCAAGTTTGCACCATCCGGTATAATGTGAAAAAAAGAAGAAAAAAAAAAACTCGAGTATAAGCCGTATATACTCGAGTATAAGCCGAGGGGACGTTTTTCAGCACAAAAAACGTGCTGAAAAACTCGGCTTATACTCGAGTATATACGGTATAAACTGGCTTTTACTCATCTGTTTGTTAATTTATATTCAGAAATTTATCCAAATATTTAAATGCTTTTACAGTAATAACATTAAAATGAATATTGTCATACCATTTGTCCTCTTAATAAAAGAGTTCCACATTTTCAATTTAAAAAATATATTGTGGGTTTTTGTTTGCTTGTTTAATTCATTGCTGTATGCAAGCAGAAGACTTGCTGCTTGTTCCATTACTTCTTATTCCATTACTGCATTCTACCGCGTCCTTGATTGCCCATGCTTCTAGATTAAAAGAAAAGTTCCTCAAAGAGAGATTTTCTCATAATTCCTTTGGTATTCTCATTGTAGAAAGCTTGGGATCATACGTAGAAAAGAGGTAGTTCACACACATAATCCAAACTATTCATAACTAAATTAACTTTGAGAACATCAAACTCTTCCCATGAGAATTAAACCAAAACATTCTTTTCCTCCAGGAATGAAATTAAAGGAATTTATTTTCCATGAATTATGTGTGTGTGTGTGTGTGTCTTTGGTTATTCGGGTTAAAATTTTACACGGGAGAAAACCCGAATAACCAAAGACCTACATACAAACACCTGCAAAAACCTCAGAACACACACACACACACACACACACACACACATATTCTCAGTGCAGCATTGGTTATGCACCACAGCATAAAAGAGAAAATTAAAACCATTTCTACCCTTTAGTTCATTTTACTTTGTTTATAACCATTTCCAGAGCACAGCTGAGTCTTGGCTGATGAATACCAAGTGTGTTGTTTCTCTGGCTTTCTAGCCTCCATTCTCAATCTGCTAGCTGCTTTACTTGTCAATCTCCTAGTTTGCCCTTGCTTTGCCTACCATTCAGCTAAACCTTTTTATGATTAGCACATTTGAATCAATCTCCAATCTTATCTCTTATACCAAACAATCTCAACACATGATTCAATTGATACTACTTGCATTTTAGTTCTCCATTTACATGACCACACAACAACCAAGGATTGACAGGAGCACAAAAAAATGTATAACAGTTAAAAAATAAATAAAATTGACAGTAGTTGACTTAACAAATTGCCTACCACTGGCTTATGTATAAAAATGGGAAATAAAATGGGAAAAGATCCACAAGTCTTATATACTTTAAGCAACTTTAACTAAAATAAGGAAGGGCATTTATATATACCGGTATATAAAGTTGGCAATTAGTAATGGACTTTACCTATTACATATTTAGCTCTGTTCAATGATTTTAACCAATAGTGGGTTTTACTTACCTCTGCTACCAGTTTGGAACTATGAACACACATGCGCACTCACTTCGCTTGCATGTGGTGCTTCTGCACATGCGCAGAACCTTCTGCACATGTGCAGAGCATCCATGATAATGTCTGGGTGGGTGGGCATAGCCTCCAGGGATGAATCGGTAGAACCGGGGCGAACCAGTAGAAACCCACCACTGATTTTAACCTTATCAAACCCAAATGACTATATAGATCTTTATGGATTTTGATGTCATTCGGGTTTTGTCTGTTCACGCAAAAAGAAAATTCTACCCTAAATTCAACTATAGAGCCCCTTCATTCTTCTGTCAGCCCCAATGGAAATTCCTAAAATTCCTAAAAAGTGCAATTAAGCAATCAATAATTTAATAAGTGGGTGATGCTCTCCAAGTATTTAGTATTCTGTAAAGGTCTAGAACTAAAAGGCCAACTGCAGAACCATTCTGCTTTCATATAGTATATTTTTCTGACATTACCATGCTGAATAAACCTAGATTTTATTAAGCTAAATGTAAGACTTAATTTAACTCAATGTTTACATTTCACAAGATGGTTTCTTTTTCTTTCTTTTTTTAAAGTTCAAAATGTACAGCGGTATTCTTGATGTCAAAGTGCTGTCATTGTATGATATATGGCTACAATTAAACATTAGTACTGAGAAAAATCAACCATGACTGCATTTGTTATGTGTGCAAAAGGATATTTGTATTGTACAAAGATTAAAATGACAAGCAATTTCTTTATGCCAAGAATGACTGAAGGAGAAATAGCATAGAATGAAGTGGTTCTAAACAATGCTGAGGCTTAGTGATGCTTTAACCTGTTGATTCCAGTCCAAATTGGGACTTACCACACAATAAATTCAACATCTTACATATGAGTAGTTTGTTTACTTCTTACTGCCATATCTGCTATCACTCTCCAGGAATTCATTTTGATACCTTCTGACAAATGAATAGTGAAGTCTAGTGATTTTCTGTCTTTTCTCTGGGATAGGATGTTATTTTTTCAGTCAAGAGTAGTATGTTCTCTTGGGCTCACAGCTCCTGCTTGAAGGAATTCTAGTCAAGAAGGTTTTTGCACAGCTTTCTCTACATCCTTCCTTGGATTGCTCAGCCCTTTTGATCACCTTATGGCTTAATTATTGCAACAGTCTACATGGAACAGAACTTTAACACCACTCAGAAACTTTGATTGGTCCACAGTGCAGCTGCATGACCAGTGATGAACTTACATTATTATGCCGATGTATTGCCAGTGTCCTTCTGAATGCAACTAAAAGTTCTGATTATTACTTATAGAGGCCTACAAGGCATAGGATCTGCTATTCGATGGACTAACTATCTCCCATCTGGTACAATCTGGGAAAGATTAGGTGTGGTCCAAGTTCCTTCATCTTCTGGGATTCAGAAAGCATTTTTTTTTGTACTAGCTTCTGCCCTCTGAATAAAATCCACCTTGAGATTCTTAGGATTTCTACCCAGACAGTAGTCATATCTTGGAAACCTGCCTATTTTTCCAGGCCTCAGGGTTGGATGGATGGAACTCTCTTGATTGCATTTTGATACGTTGTCTGTAATCTTGTAATTACTTTGCAGTTACTGTATATTTGTAATTTGTTCTGGTGTGTGTCTTTTGCTGAGTTTATATTTAATTTTTATGAATTGCCCATTGTCAGTTGGATTTCAGCAGCACCAAAATTAAATGAATAAATGAAACACTGTCCTTTTACTACTGACAGGCTTGTTGTCCCTTAACATTTCAATAGCTAAAAGAGATATTATGAGAGTGCATTTCACATGTGAAGAAGTTTCTTCTGATGTTTTCAGTCACCTATGAAAGTATCAGTATGGACAGAACCCTAAATAGAAATCAGGTAAATTGCATTGCAATGTAAAATGCTCCACTTCTATGTCTCAGTGAGATATATCATGCAGTGTTTGCCCCATAAAGCACCTCACTGAGGTAAAACATTGTTTTTTGTTCTTAATTTACTTTATTTACAAATATACTAGAATAGAGCATGCAGGGTCAATATGTAGTTCAGTAGGCGGAGCACAAGAAAAGAGCAACAGTAACTTTTCTTTTAACTATAGAAAGGCAGGAAAGTTCTCCATTTTTCTACTGTTCAGTTTCGATATTTTTCAGATTGACAAGTGTGAGTGGACAAAAGCCTGTGAAGCAATGGACATTTCTTTAAGAGAAAGCAACATTATTAGCAGTAGCACACTCTGCAACTTCTAACAACAACAAACCAAAAAACTTCAAAAGAACTTCTCAAGCAGAATTAAGTTAAAAAAGAAACATAGAACCCTATTTCACAGGAATAAACCTGCTGCGAAATGATGATACAGTTTTAAGCTCAGCGTTAATTTCAATTCTGACAGTCAAGTCACTGTTTTACATAATGAAGAATATGTCTGATATGAAAGGTCATATTTTATAACTCCATTATCTTAACTGAAATACATTCAATCACCCATACAAGTAAATAAAAATAATCCCTTTCTTCTTCTGTGGTTAGATCCAAATTCTACTTAGAGGAGAATTCCTTTTGAAGAAACACTCAGGGGAAAAAAAACACACCAGCTTCAGCTTGGACATAGAAAATTACTCTGCTCCACTTGCTTTTACCTCTTTTTCAATGGCATTGACAGAGTACTTCCAGCTGTCTGCCTCTTCTGCTTTTTATCTCTGGAAAGAGGAAGCTTTCAGGGAACTTGTTGCCTGATCAGAGCACATTTTCTCCTCTGGGTCATGTATAGAAATAGGTGTCATGCTGCTCTGGTAAACATTCTAGTAGAGTCATCAGGGAGGTTAGAAATTGAGGCTGCAGCTGCTTCTTTGACGAATGTTGTTTCTTTGGTATTTCAGCCTAGTGCTTAGAGGTTTGTTTTGCGCAGACTACTCTACTTTGTGCTTTGCTCTTGCTAGAAGTTGAAAGAAAGCAGTCCTAGGGCATGGCTGTTATCAGTAAGAGTCACAACTTCTTTGAGTCCTTTTATAATTAGATTTTCTTCAGAACTTGTACTTTGATTTTTATTTTATTTTTTACTCTTTTGTTCCCTTTATCCTATTTTATTAGAAAAGTAATGCAGGATTCATGCAGCAAAACAATTGGGTTTGCAGCAGTGGTGAAATCTGAACCCGTTTACTACTGGTTCGCTGGCTGCGCATGTACAGTGCACATCATACGCCAAATGCGAGGTGCGTACGTGTATAGTGCATGCCAAAAGGAAACATGGGGTAAGTAGAACAGCACGTGGGGGTGGGCTGATCAGCTGTGGTGTGTGATTTTTTTTTTTACTTTTAAAAGCATTTTTTTACAACCTATTCGGTCAAAGAGGTTGTAAAAAAATGCTTTTAAAAGTAAAAAAAAGAGGTCTGATGATCGCGCGGCTCAGCTATGATCACCAGAGCCTTTTTTTACCTTTTAAAAGCATTTTTAACAACCTATTCGGTGGAAGAAGTTGTAAAAAAATGCTTTTGAAAGTAAAAAAAAGGCTCTGATGATTGTGCAATTCAGCTGGGCATGGGTGGGGGGGCAGGGATTTTTGTAACCAGTTCTCCGAACCACCTGCCGCCATCGCTACTGGATCGGCCGATCCGGTCTGAACCGGGAGCATTTCACCCCTGGTTTACAGTACACTTTCTTTGCTATCATAAATTCTTATCCCTCTCAAATTTTAGTGAACATGATCTTAGGTCTGGAAAATAATCCCGGGCTAAAGTGACAAGGCAGAAATTTAACCAACATGCATGCCAAGTAATGTATCACACAACAGTCTTCTATGACATTTCTTAAGGTAATTGAAGAAAGCAGTTTATGTATGATATTTAGGATTAATTTGGCTTTATTTGCTCTTTGTAGTTATAGAGATCTTCTGGCAAGGTATAGGCTTTTATTATAAAGTAATGCTGTTTATAGAAAACATTTCATCACAGGGGTCACCACTGAAAGTCCCTCTCTCCATCATATCGCATTCTGCAGAGCTTTTAAAGAAAAACTCTTAAGAAAATGTCAGTAGATGTCTCAGCAGACATGGTATTTAGCAGCAATACATGCAACAAAAAATTAACCACATTAAAATTGATTTTTAAAGCCAATGTTTGACATCTCTATTTATTTAATACATCTATGAAATGTATTTTCTGCATAAAAACTTTCTTGGAGGATTTATTATAATCACATCATGAAACACACGTATAAACACATCATAAAACAATAAATTTCCTGAATAAATATTCTAGTTAAAACAAATGAAAGAACAATGACCAGACCTGCCACCCAGTCTTATGGAGTTGAATGGACTTCTAAAGCTAATTGATAAAGTAAATTTATAGATTGCAATGCTTGGTAAAACATCATGAAGCTGCATTAAAATCTTGAATGATTGAAACAATTATTACATCCAATCAAAAACACAGTAATTAGAAATTTATGTGTGGTCTATGGTTCTGAGCATGTTTAAAACTAGGGAAGACAACCATTCCAAATTTAGAGGGCTGCAGTTTCTAAAATTTCATTGGTTGGGCAATTGAGAATGGCAAGAACAGCATAGAAATTATTAAATGATATTTCCAGCGTACTATGGATAGAATAAGTGGTTCTTTTTATCATTTTTTAAAGAATAGAATAGAATAGAATAGAATAGAATAGAATGGATTTCACCACTGATCCATTCCCAGTTAGATACCACATTTGGCATATGTCCATAAGACATAGAAGACATAGACATAGAAGACATAGAATTCTTTATTGACCGAGTGTGATTAGACACTCAAGGAATTTATCTTGGTGCATATGCTCTCAGTGTACATAAAAGAAAAGATACGTTCATCAAGAATCGTAAAGTACAACACTTAATGATAGTCATAGGGTACAAATAAGCAATCAGGAAACAATATCAATATAAATCATAAGGATACAAGCAACAAAGTTACAGTCATAAGTGGAAGGAGATGGGTGGTGGGAACAATAAAAAGATAATAGTAGTGCAGATTTGACAGTGTTGAGGGAATTATTTGTTTAGCAGAGTGTTAGTGTTCTGGAAAAAACTGTTTTCATGTCTAGTTGTTCGGGTGTGCAGTGCTCTACAGCGTCATTTTGAGAGTAGGAGTTGAAACTGTTTATGTCCAGGATGTGAGGGGTCTGTAAATATTATCACAGCTCTCTTTTTGACTCATGCAGTATACAGGTCCTCAATGGAAGGCAGGTTGGTAGCAATTGTTTTTTCTGCCGTTCTAATTATCCTCTGAAGTCTGTGTTTGTCTTGTTGAGTTGCAGAACCAAACCAGACAGTTATAGAGGCGCAGATGGCAGACTCAATAATTCTTCTGTAGAACTGTATCAGCAGCTTCTTGGGCAGTTTGAGCTTTCTGAGTTGGTGCAGAAAGAACATTCTTTGTTGTGCTTTTTTGATGATGTTTTTGATGTTAGCTGTCCATTTTAGATCTTGCGATATGGTAGAACCTAGAAATTTGAAGGTTTCTACTGTTGATACTGTGTTGTCTAGTATTGTGAGAGGTGGAAGTATGTAAGGATTTCTCCTAAAGTCTACCACCATTTCTATGGTTTTGAGTGCGTTCAGTTCCAGATTGTTCCTGTCGCACCATTAGCCTAGTTGTTCAATCTCCTGTCTGTATGCAGATTCATCATTATCTCGAATGAGACTGATCACTGTTGTGTCATCTGCGAACTTCAGTAGTTTAACAGATGGATCTTTAGAGTCCTTGGAATACAGAGAGAAGTGGGGAGAGCACACAGCCTTGTGGGAGGGCTATGCTAATTGTACAGGTATCTGCTGTACCAATACCAGTATTTTGATATTGATATAAGTTATCATTTTTATTTTGGTATTGGTATAATTTATCATTATCAATTTAAATAGTTTGAAAACGAAAAAAGTAATGGGCATATTACAGGTATAATTCATTTATTTTCCCTCGTTGGAGAAGGGAGAAAAATCTCCATAGTTTCTTCAGTATGTTTTATACCAGATGTTAGCAGCATAATTTTGAGTAATTTTATAGGATTCAGAAAGAGTCTTAAGGCACATACATCACATTGTCCATCTCTGTTTAGAACAATATCACTCAATAACTTCATAAATTTATTAAACCCCTGAGAAAAATACTGAAAATTCCACCAAGCTGTTCTCAGGAACTGAAAAAAGATAATTCTTAGTTTCTGAGTTAGTCTGAGCAGCAGAACATGCCATATGCTAGACTGGGTCAAAATACAGGTGAAAACTTTATCGTTCAATGTATTTTAAGCATTGCTTTAACATACTATGAATCAGTCCTTCATATGAGCTTTAATACGTTATCTTGGCATAACTATTTTGTTTGGTTACTTTGGATTTAGGGTTCCATAATTAGGGTTCAACATTTTAGTAATATCCAAAATCACATTTTTGATCCCATTCAGGAGATTATGGTGTCTGCCAGCATTTCTGTACCGAAAGGCAGTTCTCTGAGCTCTGACTGAAATTCATAATTGGTTTCTTCCAAAAATGATTTGGCTTGTTCACACACAGTGGACACCTATCCAATAACAATCCCATTCCCTGATCTCTAGCTTTCAGCTTTGCTCTGCTGCATTTCAAAATGCTTCTCAAACAGCTCCCTAGAGTTTCAAAAGCAGCTTGTCATGCCATGGGTAGTGGTTGCCATCGACAGAGAGTGGAATGTAAATGACCTGCTGTGCAGGCATGGCCAAATTAATTATGAGACTGTATACGTGGGATTTCAGACATTTGGTTCAGCACTGACTAAATGGGTGTAAAAGACACGAGCCTGAAGATAATTAAAGCTTTAAACTCAGTACATGTGTTTAAGAAAGACCTTGCAAATACAGATTAAAAATGAAATGTTTTTTTTCTTCCTTTCATATATCACTGCATTCATCGCCCCCTCAGTCTTCTGACTAGTGACTAGAATGGAAAATGAGATGCAAATGTTCTTCTAACTGCTTTATCATGCCTTCCATTTAAAACTATTCAATTGTAGCATTTCTATAGGAGGCGGGATGTCAAGGGGTAGCATTTTAAACATTTTATATATATGTAAAAGAAATCAATAGATATAAATAATGTTTGTTGTTGTTGTTTTATTAACATAATCTCTGTGTGTGTGTGTGTGTGTGTGTGTGTGTGTGTGTGTATACACATATATATAATGTATATATTATAAATCCATATATATAATATATATATGGATTACTAGACAGACAATCAGCCAGCAATTGTGCAAATTCCAAAATGTTCACTGCAAGGCTTAGAAACAAAACACATTCAATAACAGCGTGGATAAAAAATGTTTTCTTCTAAATACAGTTTAATTAAAACAAATACCAGATGTTTTTAGTTCCTCTTGCTTTTCAAGAAATTTGAGCAATCAACCTTTATTCTGTGAAATTTGCATGAATCTGAATTAAATTTGTACAGCAAATAAATCCCAAATGTAACAGTAGCCTAATTGCAAGACTGGTGGAAAAATAGGGGTAAAATGCATGTTATTAAATACAATTCTGTGCCGAGTTCATGTCTTGCTAAAAGTGATTGACTCTTTCAAGGTTTTTAATACCTTATGAAGGTATTATTTATGATTATCGCTTCTGCTTCCATTCATTTAAATTGGTATTCATCCAATTAATCCATTTTGAGGTTTGCTTCTTTGACAGCCTCTTGTTACTAAAGCAGAATTTTAATGCATTACTTTTTTCAACATTGTACCTTTGTCAAACCTGATCCAGGCTGGAAAGCATATCGCATTTTGAGAATATTGAATGTTGAATTTATCTAGAAATATGTTTGTATATTCTACAACAAGGATTGATGAAAACCACAACATTTAAAGGTCAAAGCATTATCCCAAAGTAATCAACAATTGTGCTGCAAACCAACAAAAAAGAGTTAAGGGTACAATATATTTACACTGAGAGCATATGCACCAAGACAAATTCCTTGTGTGTCCAATCACACTTGGCCAATAAAAATATATATTTCTTGATCAAAATGCTCTCCATTATGCAATCAAGTGTGGAAGAAAAAGCGGGGTAAAAGATGCTTTGATGAGAACGTCAAAAAATCTCCACCTTCAAAGTGCTATAATGGAATATGGGAAGAATATCTAGAATTCATATGGTACTAAATATTCATTCATGTGTGCAATTAGCAATCAGAAATGCTCCCAGTATTGCAGAGATGAAGAAAAACAAACAAAAGATTTTCTAATCTTGGAAAACAAAATAAAGTGAAAAGTTTTCTGCACTGTTAAAAACATAAAATCTAAGGGTTCACATGAATCACAGGTCTTCACTAAAAGATGGAAAACTAAAGCGAACTTATCCTAATTTTCTTTTTTTTTTTAAAAAAAGCAAACATAAGACAGTAATGCATTATATTTTTAAAAAGCAGCTGATAGGTTACAGATCAGGGGTGAAATCTAAAATTTTTTCCTACCGGTTCTGTGGGCGTGGCTTAATTGGTGGGTGTGGCTTAGTGGTCAGGTGACTGAATGGGCATGGTCAATAATAATAAATAATAAAAGTATACAAAATTTGGGAGGCACCTGTCTACCTTCTTTAAAAATAGAGGCCCCGGTCTACCAATTGCCTTTTATTGAGAGGCACCGGTCTACCTTCTTTAATAATAGATGCACCGGTCTACTAGCTGCCTACAGCTGTAGTGCGGCCCTTTGATCAGCTGTAGTGCGGCCCTTTGAAATGCCGTGGCAGTCATTTAAGGCCGTTTGCAGCTATATCACCACCGAGCACTTCAGGGACAGAGAAGAGGAACAGCGAGGCATGGGCAGTGGGGGGGCAGGGATTTTTGCTACCGGTTCTCTGAACTACCTGTCCCCATCACTACCGGATCGCGCGATCTGGTCCAAACCAGGAGCATTTCACCCCTGGTACAGATTTCAAACAAGCCAAACCCTTAACACTCCAACAATAGTTAAATAACTCTGAACTGACTTCTGTAATTTTGAACCTTTTGAAAATTCCTAATCAACGAAACATCCTGTTTTTAACCCTTAATACATTATATAAAAATAATAGAAAGCTATCTAAATGTTATATTCTAGCCAGAATTTAAATGATAAAGCTCCTGTCCCATCAATTATTGTACAGTGATATAATTTCTGGTAAGATCCAACTTTTCACATATCAAAATATAAAATGGGAATGTTACTTTTATTCAAATTCTTTATTTTATAGAAATTAATGTACCTCAAGAATTCTACCATTGACAAGTGGTTATGGCCACTGATACATAAACTGCATGACAATACAAGACTCAGCGTAAAGATGAAGTCCTATTGTGCAGTTCTCTGATTCAATTTTAAGTAATCTCTACATCGAGCAAGGCTTTTGAGTCTTTTTTAAAAGTAATACCTATATAATAAAATGCCTGCAGGAGATAGATTTATGTGCTTCAAAGTTGGTGAATAAATGTCTTCCTATCCTGCTTTATGCCAATGACACTGTCATTTTGTCACTACATCAGCTCAGCCTCAAGAGGGCCCTTAAGACTGTCATTCAGGACTGATAAGAAAAGTTGTTAACTATTAATCAGCATTATTATTATTATTATTATTATTATTATTATTATTATTATTATTATTATTATTATTATTGTTATTATTATTATTATTATTATTATTTTCTTAACAACGCTAAGTTTAGGTGCACATATAAACAGGACATAAATCAGATTAAATGTTTCAAGTATTATTTTTCACTTTCAGGGCAAAAATGTCTCTTCTTAGCTATGCCTCTTCTTTGCAATATTCAGATTCCATTGGAAACAGGGAAGAAATTGTGTTCTTGCAGCTATTAAATATTTTATTGTAAAAGCAATTATTCAACTTCTAGGTGGATGCAATTAGGGCCTTATTCCAACCCTGATTTTTTAAAAAGAGGCATCAGGTTGTCTAAAATCCCCTGCATGAGGATTTACTTCCTTCTATTTAAGTTAACAGTTGTAGCTCCAAGCTGTAATTCTAAACACTACCCTTAGGAAAGGGTTTCTATTGAAATCAAAAAGATTTAGTTTTGAGTAAATAGGGTGGCTAGGATCAAGGGATAAAACTGTCAACAAGTTGAAAATACTATCTGGGATTCTAATACTTGTCTCCTTACAAGACCTAAAACAATAATTCATCTTCACTTAGAGTGGTATCAATAGCAAATCCCTGCAGTGTGGCTTTAGAAATTCCCATGATCCTCTAGACTTTCATGAAAGCTTAAGGGTTTGTTTGTTTTTAAGAGTAGATTGTGAAAGCTACTGCTGTATTTAATCAGTTTGGGCACAAAGAACACTGACTAAAAATATCTGACTTTCTCTTTTTTCTTCCACTTTTTTGAACAAGCATATATATAGAATTCCATGTAGATATGACAGGTTTATCTCAGGGAGCAAAAATATAGAAAGATTGTCAAGTTCAAATTGAACAAGTATTTACATACATATGTTATGTTTGGGGTATTGACGAGGCAGGAGACCAGGTTAGTGACAACAGCTCTTTAATATAGTGTGACCCAGCAAAACTCTGGAGAAAAACCTCTCCTTATATACACTTCAGCCTGAGGCTGCATCCAATCAGAGACGAGATATTTCCCGCCTAAAACTCCCGCCAAAACTTACAGTAATACATTACACTCCTTCCCTCCCAGAAGGCACTTTGCCCATATTTGCATACTACTTCTCTACGTAGTCCTGCAGGTACGTGGGGCGTCTCCTGACTCTCCCGGACCTGCGCAGTTCACTTTCTGGAGTTGAGTCGAGCGTGCCGGAGGGACTTTTCGTTCCTCTGAGCTCCTCCTCCCGGCCATCCGGCCCTGGATTATTCGCCGGCTCGGACCTGCTGTCCTCTAGAGGGACCGGAGGGTGTCGCTGGACCTCGCCTGACTCAGATAAGTCTCTGTTTGGTTCTTTGCTTACGATTTCTGTTTGTTCTCGGCTCCAGTCAGCTGTGGGGTTAATTAAATCATAGTCAGGGCTGGTCTCGCCTGATTCTGCCTTATCGCTCAATCTGTTTCTTAATTGATCTATGTGGCGCCTCCAGATTCTGCCATCGTCTAGCTCCACTAGATAGATTTGGGGCCCGTTTGTCTATGATTCTCCCCTCTTCCAGTTAGGGCCGTCGCTGTAATTATGTGCCCACACTGAGTCTCCTATGTTTTCTCTGATTCTATCTGGTTTTGTTTTGAACCCGTCCTGTATGTAGTTGGGTGCAGCCGGTCTAGTGGGCATCTTAGCTTCCGCCCCATTAATAGCTCGGCTGGGCTGCGGCCAGTGGCCACACAGGGGTCCTGTGTTGGACAGTTAGAATGCGTCGATTTGTGCCTGCCAATCCCGGGGCTACTTCGTGATAGCACTTCTTTCGCACTCCGAACAAATCGTTCAGCAAGGCCGTTCGACGCAGGGTGGAACGGCGCTGAGAGGGCATGTCGGATGCCCTCTTCAGCCAGGTACCCTTCAAATAATGCTGCGGTGAACTGTGGGCGTTATCGGACACGATGGTGTCCGGTAGCCCGTGTGGCGAAAAGGTGTTTTAGTGCTGCAGATGACAGCTCCGCGGTTGTGGATTTCATTAGATGATCTCCAGCCATTTGGAGAATGCATCCACCACAATTAGAAATGTTTGGCCGTGGAAGGGCGGCAAAATCAATATGTATGCGGGACCAAGGGCCTTGGGGTTTCTCCCACTCCAACACTGGGGCCGTGGGTGGTAGTGGTCTGGATTCCTGACATACTTGGCATCGGCCAACCCTGTCACTGATTTCCCTGTCCATTAGGGGCCACCAGACATAGCTCCTCGCTAACCCCTTCATCCTCACAATTCCTGGGTGACCCTCATGCAGGAGTTCCAGGACTTTTTCCTTAGTTTCTCTGGAACTACCACCCTATCCCCCAGAGCAGGCACCCCCTTGCACAGACAATTCCCTTTTTCTTTACAAACTCTTTAAAGCGCTCGCCGGGCCATCCCTTGAACCCATCCAATCACAGTTCTTAATACAACGTCCGGTAGGAGGCCCGAGCCACTTCCTGAGATGTGGCTGGGCCAGAGTCCAAAGAGTCAATTAGTAGAACGGGTGCCCGGGTGGGGTCCTCGATTTCCCTGGCAATGGGCATCTGCTCAGTGCGTCTGCATGCCCCAGCTCCTTTCCAGGCCGATGCTGCAGTTTGTAGGAGTAGGCGGCCAGAAAAATAGTCCATCTGGTCAGTCTAGGTGAGAGTGCTACTGGCGTTGGGCGGTCGCCAGCCAGTAACCCCAATAGCGGTCTGTGATCAGTGATAATTTCAAAGTCTCGCCCAAAACGATTCGTGAAATTTTTCACCCTGACACTATTGCGAGAGCCTCCTATCTAGCTGGCTGTAATTTCTTTCAGCCGGGACATCGTTCGTGAATAGAACGCTATAGGGGCTTCAGTGCCGTTTGGGAGTCTGTGGCTAAGTACAGCTCCTACTCCATAGGGGATGCATCACAAACCAATACTAACGGCAGTCTGTTGTTGTATTGTATTAACAGGCTATCGCTTGATAGCAAACTTTTACTGCCTCAAATGCCCTATTCTCTGACTTCCCCAAGACCAAACAGTGTTTTTCCAAGCAATTTATGCAGCGGTTCAGCAACGGTTGCCTTGTCTTTTAAAAACAGCATAAAAGTTTACCAGACCCAGGAAAGCCTGGAGTTCTGTCTTGTTTTTGGGTGCTGGGGCTCTCTTTATCGCTTTGACTTTGCTCTCAGTGGGTGAATCCTTTTTGTCTATTCTATATCCCAAAAATTCAACAGATTCGACCCCTATCTGACACTTGCTTGCTTTGACTTTTAATCCTGCCGACCTAAAATGGCCAAAACTTTCCTTAATCGCTTCCCCAGTTCTCTTAAATCTTCCCTGATACCAACACATCATCGAAATAGGGCACGACTCCTGGTAACCCTTGTAGGAGTCGCTCCATCAAATTTTGAATAGCCCAGGGCCACACTCACCCCAAACTGTAACCGGGTGCATTTAAAGGCACCCGGTGCGTTACAATGGTCTGGGCTTCAGCTGTGCTAGCATCTACGGGTAGCTGTTGGTACGCTTGTGCCAAGTCTAATTTGGCGAAAACTTGTCCGTGCCCTAGTGAGTGCAATAAGTGTTGCACTACTGGAACTGGGTAGGCGCTCTTTTGCAATGCTTTGTTCAAGGTAGCCTTGTAATCAGCGCAAATTCTTATGGACCCGTCTGGTTTTATAGGGTGACGATTGGCGTCTCCCATTTGGCATGGTCAACTGGCACTAGTATCCCTGGCTGACTAATTTATCTAACTCTTTGTCGATTTTAGGTTTGAGTGCAAAGGAACCCTCCTTGCCTTTAACCTAATGGGAGCTATTTGGGGTCTAAATTGAAGGAGATAGGGGTCCCTTGTACTTGCCTAAACGGTCCTCGAATCGTCTGCGAATTCCTCCATTAGGGTGTTTTGCAGGTTGCATCCGTCCGTGGACGCCAGTCACCCCCATTCCCAACGCCCGGAACCAGTCTAGCCCCAGCAAGCTTGGCAAGGTTCCCTCGACTAACGTGATGGGCAGGGTCTTTTCGTATGTCCCGTACTTGACCTCGACGGTCGTTGTCCCTCGAACAGGGATGCGGTTGCCCTGGTAATCCTGCACCCGGAGCCGTTGTTTCTGTAGCTTGCGCTTTGCGATGTGCGGCAAGGCTTTCACAAAAGTGTCCCAGGACATGATTGTGATAGCTGATCCTGTGTCTACTTCCAGTCGGCACGGTACGCCTTCAATTGTCGGGTTTGTGAAGATCTTTTCTTCGATGCGGGTAGCTGCGTGGTCTATGGTAACAGTCATTCGGTTTGACTTCGCGCTCTTTCTTTCCTGGCCAATCGCGGGTCGCCTCGCCGATCTCGCGCTCTGATTGGCTGGTTTGAAATTTCGGCGGGAATGTGGGGTTTGCATCTCTGACTCAGAGCCGCTCTGATTGGCCGATTTGAATTTTCGGCGGGAAGGTTGGGGTGCTCGGCAGACTTGAGCCAGGTGCCCCTTCCTTTCACACCGCCGGCAAATGGCGCCCCTGAACTTACATCTTTGGCGCTGATGTCGCCCCCCGCAACTTCCGCATTCCTCCGGGTCTTCCCTTGTCGATTTTCCGGTGTAGTGGACTTCTTCCTCCTCTTCGCTGGTTGACTCACGATAGGTTTCTTCGTGGTGGACTGTGCTCGGCTTTGCGCCCGCCATCGGCGTGAGTCGCTTTTGTAAGGTGTCTGCTGCATGGTTGGACATCTCATGGGCTCTGGCTTCGTCCAGGGCGTTTGCCAATGTCAGGTTGCTCTTGGCTAGCAACCGTCTCCTCAAACGGATGTCTCTGACCCCCCGTATAAGTTGTTCCAGCAGCTCTTCGTCCAGATCGCGGTACTCGCAATGCTTGGAGGCTTGTCTCAGGGCTGCCATGTAGTCGCTGATAGACTCGCCTTCTTGTTGCCTGCGCTCCCCAAACTCGTCCCGTCGAACGTATTTGGACGGGGCTGGTGCGTAGTGATTCTTCAGGAGGGTCTGAAGGGTCTGCCACGATACGGAGTGTAGCGGTGTTGGCTCCGCTAGGGCTTCTGCGACGGCGATGACTGCGGACCCACAGTGGCTTATGAAGTAAGCCCGTTTACGGTTGTCGGAGACTCCCTGTAGCTCGTTGCCTCCAGGAAACTTTCAAACGGGTCATATATTCCCCATGTCTCCTGGGCAGGGTCAAACGGAGTGGGTGGCGTGTAGCCGGTCATCGCTGCATTCGCCGTCACCTTGCTGGGTTTGATTCTCGTAGTGAGTTCAGCTCTGTTCTGGTGCTCTGCCTCAATATCCCACCTTCGTCGCCAATGTTATGTTTGGGTATTGACGAGGCAGGAGACCAGGTTAGTGACAACAGCTCTTTAATATAGTGTGACCCAGCAAAACTCTGGAGAAAAACCTCTCCTTATATACACTTCAGCCTGAGGCTGCATCCAATCAGAGACGAGATATTTCCCGCCTAAAACTCCCGCCAAAACTTACAGTAATACATTACACATACATACATATACATATACATATACATACATATACACATACACACACACACACACACACACACACACACACACACACACATATGGCTGCCCTGTTTGGATGCACATTGTGTTACCAATATACTTATAGCCGAATATCATGCAGAAAGAAATCCTCAGCTTTGAAGAAAATCAACTAAGACAGTCATTGAATGTTGAAGATTTTATTTCTTGATATATTTTGCTTTCTTCAAGTAAAAATGAGCATCTCAACAGGTGACACACTTCCAAAGGTATCCTCACAGTGAAAGAAATCACGACTGTTCCAGTGCCCCTGCTCTAACAACTGCAACAGAAAGGAAATATATCAGGTGCTTCTCAAGGCAGAATTAGGAACATTGTACATTCACAAGATCCAATTTCATTTTATTCTCCCCAACATAAAAAGGATGAATATTTTTGCTTGGATGGCTCTGGAGGGAAAAGTACTTATTGAGCTTCCAAATCCCTTAATCCATGTAATATCAAGTAACAGTCAGTATATCAAGCAAGAGCGTTAACCTTGTTTGACTCTGAGTTCCAGAGTTATCTCTGTATAAAGGGATAAAAGTAGTATTAACTCCTAAACTTTGTATTTTCAATTCATGTAATTTTGAGGGCATTTGCTTCCATACACAAATGTTTGATAAAAGGTAAAAGCTGGATAATATACTATATGTAGAACTCTTCTGAGCCCTTCTTTTTCAGGGCCCTAGAATTCACTTGATTTTTGAGTTGAGTATATTCTCCTTTCAGGAGTCTGACAACTATGAGTCTTCACAATTCCCACAGTTCATTATTAACTATGAGGTAAAAAATGTGATGAGGTCCCAATCTCTTACATATTTTATTCTATTGATCAAATCAGGTGGGTTCATTAACTTTAAATGGTCTTTTTCTCAACTTCAAGGCAAAAGAGTCCTCTAGATACTCATGAGCATGAGATTTTTTTTTCTTCCACTAAATCACTGACTTAGAAGTCACTAATGAGCATGGATTTTTTTCTTCCACTAATTGTCCATCAGTCCTCACAGAAATCATTAACAGAGCTGTTATGGAAGGTCACAAGGAACAGGGTGTTGAAATGAACTAGATTGTCCCCCACTCCCAGAGGTATTTTTACAGTTTGTCCTTGAGATGTTTTCACTGTGATAAGTTTGATCAGAGTAAGATGTGGAGCTAAAGGCATATGTCCTATTCATGCATTAACCTGAATCAGAATCTGAAATTGGTTAGAAAATGAGACTGCCAGGCAGTTTTATCCCTCATGTATTTTGATGAACACCTCAACAGAGCTAATATTAAATAAATAAGAGAAATATATTGTTATGTATGGCACTTACAGAACTCCTAAAAAGAGAGTGTCAGTACTATAATACCTGGAGGTAGAATATTTCTTCAAAAATTATTCAAAGTCAGTATGGATAGATCTATCAAGTTTCTATAATATTGAAACCACAGCTATGAAAGCTTGATAAGAGACATCTGCAATGTTTACTATATCTGTCTATCTTTGCCTGCCTGTCTGTCTGTCTGTCTGTCTGTCTATCATCTATCTATCTATCTATCTATCTATCTATCTATCTATCTATCTATCTATCTATCTATCTATCTATCTATCTATCTACATAAAAGTTGACTCAATTGTATTCTTCTTAAAAGGCAGCATGATCAAGCTGATTTCACATACTGAAATTTCAAGTGTGAGTTTTTTGAATGCACTTTGTCCAGCTAAGGCTTTTAAATCATTTTTTTGGATTAAATCATGGCTTCTTCATAAATGACTAGATTATTAACAACAATAGAAATGTTGGCCTATCTGTGTTTTTAAAGAAAACCGTGGGACCAAAATAAACCCCAAAAATTATTCCCCAAAGATTGACTGTTTCAGCAACATGATGGCAGCAGACACTGACTAATTTATTTATTTATTTATTTATTTATTTGATTTTTATACCGCCCTTCTCCCGAAGGACTCAGGGCGGTGTACAGGCAACAATAAAATACAAAACACCACAATATACAATTTAAAATACGAATTAAAAAACTTATTATAATTAGCCTAGAACCTTAAAATTTATAAAACCAAACCCCATTTAAAATTAGTAGAAAATTTAAAATCGATAAAATTTATGTAATTTAAAATTTAAAATTTAAAATATAAAATTTAAAATATAAAATATAAAATTTAAAAATTGTGGCATAAACTCTGTAGTTCTCTTGTTTCCATTTATCTTTTTACCAAAGTATTTTGTGGGACTTTCTGTAGACTACTTTTAGATATCACAAATCATATACTTTCATTCCCTTGATATTTTATTAATTATATTTGCTGATCCAACAGTTGCAGTCATCTCTATTTGTAAACAATGTTTTCTGAAATTTTTTTACAGATATAAATAAATAAATGGAACAGCTACTGAATTCAAAATCACATGCTAAATATCCTATTTCATGTCTAAAGTTAATAAAATATATGCAGCTTAAATATAATCATAGAGAAGATTATAAAAGTCTATGGATATTCTCAGTTCAAATGATTTATTTAAATCTAAATTTCAGCTCATTGTAGACATCCAAAGCCATATCCATATGTATATGTAGCTATATCATAATTATGCTAGCAACAGGGTAAAAATGAATACACAATAAGTGAATATAACATTGGAAATTTAATTCCTTGTCCTCCCAACAATTCAGCCTACCAATGTAACTTTTCTCTGAAAAAACTGCAGAATTATTCTGTTCCCTTTCTTTTTGATTGGTTGTATATCAAACTATACAATGTCTGATACAGCTATCTTCTTATGAAATTTTCTATAATACCTGTTCTCATTTCAACAGCTATCATCCCCTTGCCTGTTCTGCTTCTAGTTTTTGCTCCAGAGATTGTTTTTCTGATATTCAGAGGTAATGAGTATAGGTGGATCAGCAATTACTTGACTGAGTTTTCTCACTTTGGGAAATCTGTCATTTTTCAGCCTCCCAAAACATAAAAGCATTTTTCTTCATATCAAGTTTATTAGTATGTGCAATTAATTAGTAATTTATATGTTCCAATTCTGTCCAAGAGGAGACTACTATACTAATGACAATAAGGAAGCTTCAGACAAAAAACAAAACAAAACACCTCTTTGGCACAAAAACAAAACTGGCTACATAGCTAACTTCAAAAGTCACTACAAAACCTTATGTTGACAGTTAAAGGCAGAATGCATCAGTTATCACAGCAAACAAGAGGAAAACCTAATACGCACTAAATCTACCTGGGTCTTCTACAAGTTTGTAAACAACAAACTTAAAGACTCAAAATCCATCCCACCACTAAAAGGACCAAACGGAAAAGACTGTAATGATGAAACTGTTAAGGCCAACCTCTTCAAAACATTCTTCAGTTCAGTCTTTGTAAACAGCAATGGTTCATGCCCCTCATTTACCAATCGTACCACAACTACTCACAGCAATCTACTACTAATTTCACAGAAGATGCCATTGAAAAGGCACTATGCAACCTAAAACCATCTCTATCGATTGGCCCTGATGGATGATGTGCCTACTTTCTAAAGAAATTCTCAACCACCATAGCAGAACCACTTAGCATAATCTATGAAATATCTTTCAGAACCAGCTCTTTACCTAACTTATGGTCACTAGCCACAGTCATCCCTATCTTCAAAAAGGGTGACCCCAGCCTAGTTGATAATTACAGACCAATCTCATTATGTTGCATCACCTGCAAAGTCATGGAATCAGTCATAAACCAATCCATTACCCTCTACTTAAGAGACTAACAACCTACTCTCTAACAAGCAATTTGGCTTTAGAAAAAAAATGTCCTGCAATCTGCAACTCTTACACTGCAAAAACATATGGACTTCAAAACTCGACCTGGGTAAATCAATACATATAATTTATATAGACTTCTGTAAAGCCTTTGATTCAGCAGTACACGGCAAATTACTTCTAAAACTAATATCTTATGGCATTTCTGGATCCCTGCATAAGTGGATAGCTGTGTTCCTATCAAACAGGCAACAAATGGTCAAAATAGGGAATGTCTTCTCTAACCCTGCACCTGTGTCCCCCAAGCCAGCGTTTTAGAACCCACACTCTTCATACTTTACATAAAGCATGGTCTGGAAAGCTTTGCAAGTTGACATGACCTTTGCAAGTATATTATAAGCAACTTTGTTCTCTTTGCTGATGATGTAAAACTATTCAATACCACTGACAATGCTACTACTCTACAAAAATACCTTGACTATGTGTCAGAATGGTCAAACAATTGGCAACTCCAAATCTGAATCAAAAAATGTTCTGCCTTACACATTGGCACAGAAAACCAGAATACAAAATACAAGCTGGGCGGATATGACCTAGCAGATGACCTTCACTCTGTCAAAGACCTTGGAGTACTCATCTCAAATGATCTAAGTGCCAGAGCTCACTGTAACAGCATTGCTAAAAAAGCATTAAGAGTTGTTAACCAGTGGTGGGTTTCAAATTTTTTTTACTACTGGTTCTATAGTGTGGCTTGGTGGACGTGGCTCCATGGGCATGGCAGGGGAAGGATACTGCAAAATCTCCATACCCTCCCCACTCCAGGGGAAGGTTACTGCAAAATCTCCATTCCCTCCCCACTCCAGGGGAAGGTTACTGCAAAATTCCCATTTCCTTCCGATCAGCGGTACTTGGGAGACAGAGAATAGATGGGGGTGGGGCCAGTCAGAATTTTTACTACCGATTCTCTGAACTACTCAACATCTCCACTACTGGTTCTCCAGATCTGTCAGAACCTGCTGAAACCCACCTGTGTTGTTAACCTAATCTTGCGTAGCTTCTTCTCCAGTAATATTGAGCTGCAAACTAGGGCTTACAAAACTTTTGCCAGACCAATTGTTGAATACAGCTCATCTATCTGGAACCTGCACTGCATATTAATACAATCGAACAAGTCCAGAGATATTTCACGAGAAGAGTCCTCCACTACTCTGCTCGCAATAAAATACCTTATGCTACCAGACTTGAAATTCTGGGCTTCGACAACTTAGAACTTTGCTGTCTTTGGTCTGACTTAACCGTAGTACATAAAATCATCTGCTACAATGTCTTATCAGTCAATGAATACTTCAGCTTCAATCAAAACAATACAAGAGCACACAATAGATACAAACTCACGGTAAACCGATCCAAATTAGATTGCAGAAAATACAACTTCAGTAACAGAGTTGTCAACGCCTGGAATGCACTACCTGACTCTGTGGTTTCTTTCCCAAACCCTTAAAACTTTAACCTTAGACTGTCTAATGTAGACCTCACCCCATTCCTAAGAGGGCTTTAAAGGGTGTGCTAAGCACACCAGTGTGCCTACCATACCTATCCTAATGTTTCCTTTTATTTGTATCCATTTCATGTATTCAAAATTATGTTTACACTTGTATCTGTTATCAAATACATGCTTGACGAAATACATAAATAAAAATAAAATAAAATAAATAAAAATAATCATATTTCCTCCATTGCAATTGGATGGATATCTGTGAAAAACAACAACAAAAATATGTAAGACCTTTCATAAAGATATTAAATTTCCATCCTGTAGAAGCTCACTCAGAAAGGTGGCAATAGAGATACTATAATAGGGATACATTAACTGCTTCATCCCACTCTCCTCATTACACAATACCTCACTACACAATAATAACATATATAAGGAAAATATATGCCTATCCAGGGAAACTGCACTGATAATAGGTGTACAGTAGGAGAAGGTAGCTCTTTTATGCTTTCTGGTCACTAGGAGACTTGGATTGATGGGAATGTTTGAGATGGATATGGAGCTGGATTGGGTTCCATTGGGAGCAATGGAGTGAAGCAGGGCATAAATGAGACAGTGTGCTGCAGAGAAATGAACCAGATGGATTCTTGAGTAGAACCTTTGCCCATGTTACTGAAGTGGAAGCCCATCTGATAGTTTGGCATTCTGAAAAGTGCAGCAGATCAGAAGGAGTTGAAATGGCAGGAAAGTCTGATAGTTGCAGCATATTAGGAGAAACAGTTTGAGTTGTTACAGTGATACGCCAAGGCATAAGGAGCAAGGTTGGGTGGAGGTGCCAATATAAGACTCTCATACACCCTGCATTCTCAGATCAGGGGTCTCCAACCTTGGTCCCTTTAAGACTTGTGGACTTCAACTCCCAGACTCCCTCAGCCATCAAAGCTGAGGGAATTGAAGTCCACAAGTCTTAAAGAGACCAAGGTTGGAGACCCCTGATCTGAGAATGCAGGGTGTATGAGAGTCTTATATTGGCACCTCCACCCAACCTGAGACTGCCTGGTCTCAGACAGTTGCTGTATTCATGTATCAATCTGGAGGATAAGTTTCTATGATTCACCTGTTGGAATGACTGTGGGGCTGCCTCTGCCTTTTGTCAGCTGGAGGAATAGAATCATAGGTTGTTGTTGCTTTTCCTTTTTTAATTTAAAATCTATACCTATATCATATCTATATCATCAGTATATATCTATATCCATATCTATATGTATCTATTTATCTATGTAACAAAATATTTAATCTTAAAAATATTTTTTAAAACAAGAAGTACAAAGTAAAAATGGAAACTAAGAAGAAAACAAGATAAAAATATTTTATATCTTTATACTTATTAAGTCAATGGTTTGCCAATATTTCACTACTATAATATGAACCATTCAATATATTTTTGTAAGATACCTTAGAGACTCTGCATAGTAACTCACATTGCTGGATCTTTTTATTAGAAAATATTGCCTTTTCCAGAAGAGAAAGATCACACATATTCACCAACATAATCATACATTTTGAGTCATGGTTAAATAATTGATGCTGTCAAAAACTGTGTTCCAGTACCTGGAGGTTGTGGGAGCCTGCATTTAATGGTGTGTGGGAAGGACCTTGGGAGATATTGAGAAAGAGCCACAGACCAGAGAACTGGTGTGAAAAATCTCAGCTCACATAAGAAGAGGCCATTTCAGAAGGGATCTTCTTCAGTTTTCTATAGAGTTAACATGACTTCAGTAACAGAGTTGTTAATACTTGGAATACACTACCTGATTTTGTGGTCTCTTCCCAAAATCCCCAAAGCTTTAAACAAAAACTGCCTACTATTGACCTCACCCCATTACTAAGAGGTCTACAAGGGATGTGCATAAGAGCACAAGCATGCCTACCGTTCCTGTTCTATTGTTTCCTTTCATTATACCCAATTAATATAGTTATTATATACTTATGCTTATATATATGCTTATATATTGTATCGTTATTTCATGCTTATGCTTATATATACTGTTGTGACAAAATAAATAAATAAATAAATAAATAAATAAGAGTAAAGGAAAGGAGGGGAAATGTACCTTCAGCCTTGCAAGATTCTGGTTATGTAACTATACAGTAAAGTTAGAGCTAGTATTCCTGGTTGTGCTTCTTGTCTACTTCCTCGCAGACTAACACTGGATGGGGAACAGACTTAAACTCAAATCTGACAAGATTGAATCCAAATGGAGGATGTTTCTTTTGGTGCCATGGATTTTCCATCTTTAACTCTTAATGTTGTTACATTTTTCCAGAACTGGTACACAATTGGGGACCCTTTCTGTACTCACAGCTCATGCTTGAAAAGCAGGTGGTAGTTGTGGTCAGTAAGATCTTTGATTGATTTGACTTCTGTTCCAACTGTACACTGGAAGTCCCTTCTCCTTGTCACTCATACATCAGTTATTTTGCATGTATATTGCAAAACACTCAGAAGCTATAAGAATATGGGAATGCAAGCAGTTATGGGTGTGCCTTGTTACAACCATGTAATACCTCTACTACATGGACTGTACTAGTTATCAGGAAGCTTCCAGTGTAATTCAAGGTGTTGTTTGTCATCATTCATGTTTTTCACAACATAAGGCCTGCTTTGTTTCTACTTGTTCTATAAGATCTGACAGAGTAGGTAGGTAATCCCATCTATTAAGAATCCAAGAGACTGGCGTGCCTTCTTTGTCACAGGGTCTGCTGTCTGGAACCACTTCTTCTAAAGATTTAGATAGACCTGGCCCTGATTTCCTTTAAATCAGTCTTGGAGACAATTTTCCCCACCAAGCTATGGGATTGATTGTGTTTGTTCACCTGGACTGTATTAAATTAGGTTGTTTACAGTCTATGTCTGTTCCCCCTATTAACTTCAGCTTTTATCTTGTTTGGTTTAATGTACTATGGTTGTGTTTCTAATTTCCACACTGCTTAGAATTGATGTTGAGTTGGGTAGTCTTAGAAATCTGAATTATGAATAAATAAATAATCTGAATGCTGCTCAGCCTATGTTTCTTATGAGAGCATAAGGTGAACAGAATATGAAAATCACATTCCCATATCACAGTATATTGATTCAAAAACTGCTTAAATGACTTGAGATTGTGCAATATGATCATAAACTCACTGTTCAGTGTTGTGTAAATGCAACCCTCTAGGTCTTTAACTGACTTGCTCAAGAGTATTGCATGAACATAGCAAACATATATACATTACAGCAACAGCTAAAAACTGAAATTTGAAACAGACATCTTTGATTACAAATGAGGTATGTTATGATTCTTCACCAAATCCAAACTGAAGATATGTCACTGTTCTTTTTTATTATGACTTTTCATGAAATAATATACATAGAATAGTGAGATTAAAAACTATATTAATGAACACATCAAATATATAGGTGTGATCAGTTTGATAATTGTAAATGAATTTTAAAAATCTGAATATCGTGTTTGCTGTCATGATTGCTATTCATCACACAACAATAGTCAGACATTGTAACTGAAGTCATATGACATTATCTGGATTACATTTATAGACATTTTCATCTATTCAATTATAATAAATTGAAGTGCAGGTTATTCATAGTTATGACGGAGTTCTGGTTTGATTCTGGTTTTAAACAAAATTAACAAATGAAAAAAAAAACAAGAAAAAACAAGAATGATTTCTGCCTGTGTATGGAGATGGGTGTACAAGCACAATTTTCATTTTATTCATTTCTTTATTTGAAATTTTAGTTCATATCTTATCTTCCAACATGTGGCACTTAATGGGCTAACAGTAGTAATGATAAAATTAAAACAAAATGCTTAAAAATAGTAAGGCATTGTCCTTAGGAGAATTGTGGTAAAGTGTACATTCTTTGCTTGCATGTTTGTCTCTACTCATTATGTAAACAGGAAAAAAAATGCTTTAATAAATGAGGCTAAGGCAAAACTTGCAGGACATGTTCATGAATCACCTGATTTGTTTTCCTTCCCTTTCTCTATTTATACCCTGTCAGCTTCTCCTCCTATGCCACCCTGTGCTATCTGCTCCTGCAGTTTTTTCTACTTTCTCATTCTTCAAACTGCTGTTTTTTTCTTCTTTCCGCCAACCTTCTCATTCCAGTTTGTGCTCTTTATTCTGCACCCTTACTGAGAGAAAAAAGCCAATTTTATTACTCAAATGAAGAGAAAAGCAAGAGATGATTATTAAACAAACAAAGGAGGGAGGGAGGGAGGGAGACTGACCTAAATGCAGACCCTGGTTGGTTTCATTAAAAAAAAAAAATCCAAAATCTTAATACACCAGAAAGAATTAAAATATCACATTAGAAGGTTCTTAGATTTATACTAGTCTATAAATCATTGTTTACTATAAATCAGTAGTGAAATCCAAATTATTTTACTACCGGTTCTGTAGGCATGGTATGGCTTGGTGGGCGTGACAGGGGAAGGATACTGCAAAATCTCCATTCCCACTCCACTCTGGAGCCAGCCAGAGGTGGTATTTGCCGGTTCTCCGAACTACTCAAAATTTCCACTACCGGTTCTCCGAACTTTTCAAAATTTCTGCTACCAGTTCTCCAAAACCTGTCATAACCTGCTGGATTTCACTCCTGCTATAAATACCCTACACTGATTGTAGTAATGTTTGTATTATTGGGAGATTCCTGAGCCATCTTCCCCAAGTACATATTCTTTTTTCTTTCTTTATTTCTCTCTCACATATTCCACTTGCGTAATATATTATATGATTATTTCTATCTTCCCAGAAAGTTGAAATGGAGGTAATAAAAACTTTCTGATTAAATATAATGCTTTAGTAATGTTTAGAATGTTTATTTGGTGGCAGTAGTGGGGCTATTACCAAACTGAGCTTGGTTAAATTCAACGAAAACCATATCTCTATGATAAACAATCTATGGTTCTAAATAATAATAATAACAACAAACAACAGTTATTGTTCTTTTTTCACAATAACATCCAAGCCTATCCTTTTTCTTTCTTTTTCTTTTTCTTTTTTTTGTCTGTAAGATTATTTCAGACTGGGCTGTCCTTTTGGTTTAATATCTTAATTGTTTTAATGGTTTTTCTAGTTTTGTATGATGTCAAGAGTCTATTGGAGTTGTGCAGCTTATAAATTCAAATCAATCAACCAACCAACCAACCAATCAATCAAGTAAAATAAAAATGAAGTTGACCAATATACAGAATAATAATAGAGTTGGAAGGGACCTTGGAAGTCTTTTAGTCCAACCCCCTATCTATCTATAACAGGCATGTCAAACTTGCGACAACACATCGTCACGGGATGTATTGCAACTTTCCCCCCCTTCGCTAAAATGGTGTGGCCTGCGGGTCATGAATTTGACACCTCTGATCTATAATATTTTTTTTTAGTTCCTGGCCTTCTATTGTGCTTAATCAGAACAATTTACCATAGGTAATGATGCTGACAGATATTAACTGACAGGCACATGGTATTAGTTTAAAGAAAGAAATATACCTATTCATTAACCATTTTACAACTTTTTTTAGTAATAAAAGTTATATGTAAACAGAAAGCAATTAAAAATATATATTGAAAAACGTTGTATTTGCTCAACTGGATTTCTTCTTTTCTACAGAAGTCAATCTTATGAATAACATTTCATAGCCACGGTTCTCAATTTCTCTCTCTGTGGGGGGGAGGGGCGTGTCATTCAGCAACCGTTAAAAGTTAAACCTTAACTTAAAAAAGTTAAGAGTTGAAGCTACACATGCCAGTTCGAAGAAAGCAACCAATTTATGGGGCTTTTATTTTTTTAAAAAAATCTTTTAGAGTTTTTTGGTCATTAACAATTCAGAAATAAAGAAGCACTATGTGATTATTTTTATAACATATTGTTAAAAAGTTTCTTTGAATTAGCTTACCTTCTTATACTTTCAACTGCTGAAGTTTCAGGTTGGCTATTTATTGGTCCTAATGACTAAGTCGTAATAAGCATCAGACATGTAATAATAGCCAAAAGATCTTAAAGGCAACCATCTATCTGAATACCAACAAAACTTAAGAAAGACTTCATACATCACAGGACGTCACATGCAATTATTTAATTTTGTCGTAGTATGTGGTATGTAAGCAGTTAGGTTTAGTATTTATCGAACCAAGGCAATTATAGCTGGTTCTATAAAATGTATTTAAACAAACCAGGATGCTTAACTTAATGTGCTAAGTCAGTGTATGAAGATTATCCTCAGTAGTAAGGAAAATGGAACAAAGCGTTCTTTTAAAGGTCATTGTCATTTTGTAATTCATAGGTAGGGGAGGCAGCCCTGCCAAAACTCATCTTTCAATGTTGCACTACACAGTGGTGGGATTCAAATTTTTTTTTACTACTGGTTCTCTGGGCATAGCTTGGTGGGCATGGTGTGGCTTGGTGGATGTGGCTTGGTGGACATGGCAAGGGAAGGATACTGTAAAATCTCCATTCCCTCCCCACTCCAAGGGAAGGATACTGCAAAATCCCCATTTCCTCCCAATCAGCTGGGACTTGGGAGGCAGAGAATAGATAGTGGCGGGGTCAGTCAGAGGTGGTATTTACTGGTTCTCCGAACTACTCAAAATTTCTGCTACCAGTTCTCCAGAACTGGTCAGAACCTGCTGAATACCACCTCTGACTACAAGCTATATGTCGTATCTAGTTGTCTAAAATCAGGATATAGGAATAAAAGACCAGTATTACATTATGATCTTGTAATATACTTTTCATATTTTTTTTAAAAAAATATAGTTATTTCTTAAAAGTATTAAAATTTTAAATGTCCATGAATAATAGGTTTAAAATAGTGGTGCCTTGAAAATGAATTGGTGACCTAAAATTGCTTCAGAAGAGAGCAGGGAGACATATTAAGTATCATTATTCTACAGTTGCAATCTTTCCTATTAACTAGTGGCAATAAATGTTTAGTTGCAATTAATAGCAGTAAATGTACAGTTGCCATTGTTACTGATATGCTTAGAGATAAGTTCTCACTTCTGTTCTTCAAGCATGTATTTTGCTAAATAATTCCTGTCCTCTTTTATTTTATTTATTTATTTTATTATTCGAATTTATATACCGCCCTATCTCCCCAAGGACTCAGGGCGGTTCACAGGCATATAAAACATCAATATCAATATACAAATTAAAATAATCCTTAAAAAACTTATTCTAGCGCCCGAATTATTAAAAATAGAAATATAAATATAAAATATAAATATTTAAAATCAATTTAAAACCCCTCTAAATTTAAAAATCTAAGCCAGTCCTGCACAGATGAATAAATGTGTCTTGAGCTCGCGACGGAAGGTTCGAAGGTCAGGAAGTTGACGGAGTCCTGGGGGGAGTTCGTTCCAGAGGGTGGGAGCCCCCACAGAGAAGGCCCTTCCCCTGGGCGTCGCCAAACGACACTGCCTAGCTGACGGCACCCTGAGGAGTCCCTCTCTGTGAGAGCGCACGGGTCGGTGAGAGGTATCTGGTCGCAGTAGGCGGTCCCGTAGATAACCCGGCCCTATGCCATGGAGCGCTTTAAAGGTGGTCACCAAAACCTTGAAGCGCACCCGGAAGGCCACAGGTAGCCAGTGCAGCCTGCGCAGGATGGGTGTTATGCGGGAGCCACGAGGGGCTCCCTCTATCACCCGCGCAGCCGCATTCTGAACTAACTGCACTTTTTAAACACTATCATGACAAAACTACTAATAATAGTGATCAACATAAAAGATTTCAGCATCTATATATAGGGAAAAAACACCTGCTAATATTTACTATGTTTAAACATAATTCAAAATCTAAGAAAAAATTCATTTGACCACAATATCGCAGCAAGAGTTTATTAAACTAAAGGTTACATTAAAGTAGTTATTCATCATAGCATTATAATTTAAATGAATTTTATATTTCCAGATGTTAGTGTTAGTAATCTAATGTTCAAAACAGATATGTAATTGCAACTCTGATAGCTGGCAAAATGTTATAATCATAAGACATAATTGTAACAGAAAATAAAAATAGTATTTATGTCTTTGAATTGCTAGTTTTATAGACCTTTAAAGTTAATTTTCACTTAACATTAGAAACTGCATAGTGTACATCAACAGAGGTGATAGAAAGAGAATTGTGTTCATGGATTTTCCAAGTACATAGAACACATGTGGAAACCCTCCTGTTTGTAGGACTAATATTGCTTGAAGAATCTCCCCACTGGGTTCATAAAGACCTTAAGCCAGGGGTCTTTAAACCGTGGCTCTTTCATCCCTCTGCTGCGGCTCTCTGTCGCTCATATACATCACAACCACCAATGTGCGACACCCGCCAGCATGTAATTTATTGAACTTTTTGACCCATCTTTTTTTTTGGGGGGGGGAGTTCAAAATGTTTTGGTTGCATGCAGAAATAAAAATGAGTTTTCTCTGTATTTCATAAATACAACACACTATAGTTTTTTTATGCATAGCATAAAGTTAAAAAAAACGATATATGCAGTGTAGCTTCATTTTAGATATCAAAAGTGTTTTGCGGCTCCCAGTGTTTTCTTTTCTGTGGGAAATGGGTCCAAATTGCTCTTTGAGCGTTTAAGGTTGCCTTAAACACTCAAAAAGCAATCTACTTTTTCTCTTTTCTAAACCTTGTTCCTTCAAATATAATTGTAGCATTTTTCTCTGCATCCGAGGATAATGCCTTGTCTATTCATAGATCATGTGATCCATGTCATTCTATTTTTTTGTTCAATTCATAAAATAGCACTGAACAAGTGTTCATGGATTTGGAAGTAGTGACCCCTGGAATGGGATTCAGTTTCCTATGTCTTTGTATCTGATAGCAGTAAGAAGTGAAAACAAATCATCATAAAATGCCACTTTCAATGATTGCAAGATCCTACAGTGGGGCATCTGGTAGCGCAGTGGTTAGAATGCATACTGCAGGCTACTTCTGCTGACTGCCAGCTGCCAGAAGTTCGATTCTCATTGGCTCAAGGTTGACTCTCTCTTCCATCCTTCCGAGTTTGGTAAAATGAGGACCCAGATTGTTAGGGGCAATATGCGGATTCTGTAAACCGCTTAGAGAGGGCTGTAAAGCACTATGAAGTGATATATAAGTCTAAGGCTATTGCTATCTCAGCTTTTCCCTCTCTCCTGACTTTTTCTCTATGAGAAGACATTAAAGGCAGAGCTGAAAAACTATTCAGCCTAGCAGGATTCTATTCCTCCTTTTTGACATTCAAAATACAACCAGTTACTGTATTTACTGAATGATTTATTTAAATGTCAAATCAGCAGTAATAGTTTTTCAAGCATCATTAAGATACACTTTTAAAACATTTGATTAAAAATATCTTAACCTCAAATCATCATTATTTAGAAGACATACTCAACCAAATCCATTTTGCAGCTTAAACTGCCAAGGACACAAGCCAGACAATATTAAAAATAGAATCACCTTATAGCATAAATATTTAATAAATAAACAAAATAAATAAAATATAGAAAGTAGCAACAAACTAGAACTCATTTCAAGATCACTATTTTCTAAAAGAGAAAAACTGTCCTCGTTACCATTTTTTCAATATACATGATGGAGCAACTGTATCTGGGCTACAAAAATTCAGACAATAACTAGATAGTCGCAAAGATTAATGGACATCCAGATCAGATAACCAGAGCTGTGGTAATCTGAAAGCAGAAAGTGATAATTTCAATCTTTGAAGCCTATACACAATAGCCTAATTAATTATTATTCATACCATATCAATATTCTATTCTATTCTGTTCTGTTCTGTTCTGTTCTGTTCTATCCTATCCTATCCTATCCTATCCTATCCTATCCTATCCTATCCTATTCTAATCCAGCATTCAATCAAATAAAGCAAACTCTAGTGATAATAGCATTTATGCAATGGACAAATATAAAATTAATTTATTAATTTAATAATATAACTTAATAGAAAGTACATCTACTTCAAATGAATTTGCATACAATTTAAATCATTTCTCAATAGCTTGGTCTTGATCAAAGCAAAGTGAGGCTTTTCTGAAGTCCAAAGTATTATTTTATTTATTGTTACATCAGAAAAAGCTAGATACTCAAGAACCAATCAGTAAAAAATAAAAATGTGTGTCTGCTCAAACTTTTAATAAAAGAAAAGAGATTAGCATAAATGATTAAGTAGTTCTTTGAGCAATAATATTAGAGTCCAACTGGGAAACAGCTTTGTTGCCATTATTTCCCTATTCCTTTCCATTGGCAGAATTTTTATTAGGATAATAATTTTATTAGTGCATTTTATTACATGATGCTTCTTAATTTCTGCTCTATTTTGTCTTTGACAAATATACATTGTGGCATTTGGAGCTTTCAAGAATGCTTTGGGACCCAGCAAATGATGTTTATATTTATCATACCTGTGAAATGGAACCAATTTGTCTAAAAATATGTGGAGTTTGGCAAGTCCTCAAAATGTTCTTCACCTGCATCCTTCCCCCCCCCCCCACCTCTGCAAGCACATAATATTTGTTCAAAGAGGAAGGCAGCAAAAACAGTGGAAGAAAGACAAATCATCATGGGTATCAGAATTGATCTGTGGCAGGGTGGAGAATAGGTACTGAAGAGTTAATAATTGCAACTGCAGTATGATCTGGAATTGGGCACCTTTTCTTGCTAAATAGGATATCTGACAGCTGTTTATAACAGGAGAAACATCTGATTTAAAAAGCAAGGCATCTGAAGGACAAGTTGTCTCACCACTTGTGTTACCTCTGTTCCTTCACTCTTCTTATATATTGCAGTAATGCAGTGTTATTTTCTGACTGAAACAAGAATAAGAAATATCTTTCAGTCTACCCCAATCACCTCTGCCTGAAAGAACATAATGGAATTGAGCACAAGCAAAATGTGTCTTGAAAACCATAGTAAAAAATGTCCAAACTATCCACATTTAAAAGTTTCTGCTATATTTTATCATGTGTATAATATATGACATACAAATGTTTTTTATTATTATTTATCAGATTTAAATTCCATTTTTCTTCCAATAGCTCCATGTAGTGTATATATTTTAATACACATTTTCCATATTTTCTTTGGATCTTCAGGGCTGCCATATTGGTTATATGAGAAAAAAAAGCATTCCAAAATACTTACGCATAAAATATAAAGTGATCCTAGTTTTAGACAATATATATTATTGTATAATTTATTAAGAATTGAATCAATTCACTTTCTAAATAGAAGGAAGATGAGAGCTTTAGAGAACTGACAGATAATGAGTCTTTCTAGACTTTTATTTATTTTACTTTTTTCTAGACATTTGTATTTTCGATTTCTTATACCTATCCATTCGTTTCCAAATAATTTATAATTACACTGTAGATCAAAGGGTTTTTGCCCAGCTTTAGCTTGATCAGGAAACCTTGGTGACAGCAATTCACACCTCTATCATCATGTGGCAAACTACTGCAGTGCTATGCATGTGAGGTTGTTTTGAAGATGACTCAGAAATTACGACTGGTATTTAATATAATGGTCAGATTGTTAGAAGTAGAATCTGTTATTAGAAAATAATACCTATTTTGTGGTAACTGCACTGGTTGACATTAGGATTTCATATCCCAGTTCAAATTTCTGGTTATTAGCTATACATCCCTAGGTAATTGCTTTTGGTGAAATAAGAATCATATTGTCCAAAACTGATTTACTTATCCTTTCAACGATTTTGAAAGACACTGTTCAAGGTCATACCCCTAAAAAAATAATAATAAGAGGTGTGTGGACCAGAAGGCATTTTTTATGAAAAATATTCATGTTATCCAAGATATATACTTGCTCCCTCTGTCTGATCTGTAGGACAGCTTTCAAAACTCTTCTCTCTTTTCTTGAATAAAACTTAGAGATCTGATACTTAGTGCATTATGTTGGATTGACACACAAATACACCCACACATACAAATGCATACATAGGCTGTACCAAATATCAGACCCTATAGATAATTTATTATATTAATTGCATTAAATGTTCGATTTCATTGTCATTTTCTTTTAAACCCTTACTGATTCATTTGATGCATGAGATTTGAACATTGTTCAATGTTCTCCCTGAACTTCCCCACAAAAAGAATAGTTCTCTTCTTGGTGTCTTTTTGAATATTTCAATTAAGTTGTTCAAACATGAAAAAGTAAGGAGGAAATAATTATCAATTGCATTCCAAGAATACTGTCAATATTTTTTTGGGGAAAAAACCACAATGATTGTACTGATAGTAATATCCATTCCCAGAAACTGAAAGGTAATTTTAATCCTGTTGAACAACCAAAAGAGGAGCAGTAAAGACTGGAATTTTTAAATACAAAATTTATTTCTCGTACTTTGAACTGAGGCACAAAAAATTACTCTTCTCCCCTTCATGTAATATTTGATTTCAAAACTGACATCCTTGCAAATAATGACAACTGTTACTGCTATAAAATCAGTAGGCTTAGAAAGACAAGCTTCAATTAAAATATTGTTTCCAAAAGCATTTGGTGATGTTCATTGTTATTGGAAGTCACAACTCTAGATCACTTATTTAAAAATAAGTTTTCACAGATAAGAATAGAGGAGTAATGGATGCCTCACCCTTTTCTTCCTGAAGGCAAAAATAATGTGAGATAAAGTTTATGAAATAGAATAATATTAATAAGGAACAAAAATAGTGCTAGTTAAAGAGAGAACGAGTTCCGATATTGTAATGGTTTTAAGAATATATAGTATTGGTCTAACTCAGGGGTGACAAACTTGCAGCCTGCGGGTCGGATGCATCAGATGCTAGCCATACCCACCCCAGTTTAGTGAAGGGGAAAAAGTTGTGATATGTCATGTGATGACAATGTGATGCCGCCAGTTTGACACTCCTGGTCTACCCGGTCACTTTCAAGGACCTGAACAATTCCTTTTGGAGAATTCACAAAAAAACATTGAGGGACCACTAGTGGATCACACTTGAAAAACAAAGTTTTTCTAGAAACTGGCTTACTGAATTGTACAATAGTAGAATTTTCTGGAGCAATAAAAAAGGGACCCTGACTGTGAAAACATCATCAAAATCAAAAGTTATTAATGCTTGTAGTACTGTTTCCTAATAAGTTCTTTCCTAGAATGTTTGTACAGATAGTCTTTCTTTCTTTCTTTCTTTCTTTCTTTCTTTCTTTCTTTCTTTCTTTCTTTCTTTCTTTCTTTCAGAGGTGCTTCACTTTGGCAACAGATTTGAGTGAAGCAGTCCTTGAAACTGCTTTCAATGCAACATGGCAACCATGTTCTTCATTTTTGTACCGTAGAGAAGCACATCTCCTTGCTTTATTGAACTCAAAAGTTTGGGGTGAGGTGTGGAGAATGTTCTACCTAGTTCTCCAAAACAACACATTTCATATGATCTAGGTTGTGCCAGAAAACAATATTTTCTGGTTTTGGCAAGCAACATACAGAAGATAAAGAGAAGTTCTGAAATAATATACTATAGTAATATAATACCTGGAAGCAGCAGAAGAAAAAAGAACTGGAGAAGATAATAAAATACAAAGACCTACAAACAAAAATAAAATGACTGCAGCAAAAAAAAGCAAACGTAATACCAATAGCAATATGCACCTTGTGTACAATCCCAAAGAACTAGAACACCTAAGGTGCTTTTTCAAGACTTTCTGAGTTTTCTTTGAAGACATTTCACATCTCATCCAAGAAGTTTCTTCAGCTCTGACTGGATGGTGGGGAATGGAAGGATTCAGCCATTTAGCCACCATCCAGTCAAAGCTGAAGAAGCTTCTTGGATGAGAAGTGAAATGTCTTCAAAGAAAACCCAGAAAGTCCAGTTGCATCTTGAAAAAGCATGTTTGGGACAGCTATGACCTGGATGACTGAGAATCTCCATAGACAACTAGAACACTACTTGAATAGCATCAGCATTGACAAAATCACCATCAGTCAATTGCAAAAGGTAGCTTTGCTTTGGAATAGCTTACATCCTGAGATGATAAATACCTGTGCTAGGCAAACTGTGTTTCTTCTAGTCTGTTTTCAGTTACTGTTCAAGTTACTGTCATTACCTTTAGAGCATGGGACCAAGCTATGGGACCATAGCATGGGACCAAGCTATGATTGGATAGTGTGGTGGAATCTGATGCTGAGTTGCAACAGCAATCATAGCAGATCAGCATTGAGTCGCTGACCAAGAAAGTATCTTCTCTAAATCTTTATAGCATTTATCTGATAGTTATGCAGTGTATGCTTTAGTTTGGTAAGATTCCTGTCTATAGACAAATAGCTAAATAAATAGCTAAATGAATAAATAAATGAATGAATAAATAAATAAATAAATGAATGAATGAATAAATAAATAAAATACTTAAGCAATACATTGTGTTGTTTTTGGTTCCCATGCCTGCAGATAGGTGGGCATGTGCCAGGTCCCTTCCCTGAAATACTTAATTTATTGTGACCTAGAAAGTATGCCTTTTTCATGGCTACCCCTATTGTGTGGAGTACTCTTCCCCCAGCAATCTGGTGGTCTTTACTCTCTTATCTTTTCAGAAAACCATTAAAACCTGGCTCTTACCCAGCATTACTCAGGTAAAGCCTGTGGATAGTTGTTGACATATTCTAGGAGGCAGAGGTGGGTTTCAGAAGGTTCTGGAGAACCGGTAGCAAAAATTTTGAGTAGTTTGGAGAACCAATAGTAAAAATTCTGACTGGCCCCGCCCCCATCTATTCGCTGCCTCCCAAGTCCCAGCTGATCGGAAGGAATTGGGGACTTTGCAGTAACCTTCCCCTGGATTGGGGAGGGAATGGAGATTTTACAGTAATCTTCCCCTGCCACGTCCACCAAGCCACGCCCACAGAACTGGTAGTAAAAAAGTTTTGAAACACACCACTACTAGGAGGTTAATTGAAGTGTCAGGTTTTTAGTTTTGTTATATAGTTTTATTGTTTGAGCTACTCAGAGTTATTTCAAGATGGGTGGTCACAGAAATCATTTAAATAAATAATTTTAAAAAATTAAAAAGACTGTTATTGTAGGCATTCTTCATTTTAATTTTAAGAGCATCTTTGTCATCTACCACACTAATGTAACATTGACAATTCACAACTAATTGCTTGCAATCGTACAAACATATATTGGTAAACCAATAGTTTACCTTATTTGTTTTTGGTTTATAAAACAAGTTTTATAAAATAGTTACCTTATTTGTTTTTAGCTTATAAAAGAGGTCATAAGAAATAACCCATAATTTATAAACCACGAGACATATCATGCTACACCAACTACTACATCAAAAACTAGCCCCATTTAATTTTACTGGCCTCCTAGTAGTTCTCTTGTTCTGCGGAGAATTTCCTAGGAATCGATTACCGTATATACTCGAGTATAAGCCGAGTTTTTCAGCACGTTTTTTGTGCTGAAAAACGTCCCCTCGGCTTATACTCGGGTCTATACGGCTTATACTCGAGTTTTTTTTTTTTTTAAGCCCCTCGGCTTATACTCGAGTATATACGGCTTATACTCGAGTTTTTTTTTTTTTCTTTTTTTCACATTTTACCGGACGGCGCGGGGAAGCCCTGCCGGTGCAGTGAGAGGGCGGGGCGGGGGAGCCGCCAGCCTTCTCAGCTGAGGGAGGGAGGGTTTCCCCAACCGGTAGGTGCCTCATTTCCCACCCTCGGCTTATACTCGAGTCCCCAGTTTACCCCAGTTTTTGGGGTAAAATTGGGGACCTCGGCTTATACTCGGATCGGCTTATATTCGAGTATATACGGTAAGTTGTAAGGCAGCCAGCTTCTCTGATTGCTGAGCAATTTCCATGAGCCTCAACAAAACTGATGGAGGTAGGTTAAGGTCCCAGAGGTAAGATGGTTCAGTTTACCTCCCACTATACCAAAAGCATGAGGCGTGAACAGTTCACATAAATTACTACTTACAATATACGGGCAATGTGGAACACATTTACCTGGGGTTAAATCTCACTAAGCTTAATAGTGCTTGTTTGTTAACAGACTTAGATGGAATTGCACTGTTGATGAATTATAGTCCTTTTCAGGGAATGTATATTATGAATACAATTTTTATGGGCTATAATGGCATGGGATTACCATCTCTAAACTAAAAAATAATGCTAAAGAACAGGACTAGTCAACCTATTTCCTTTTAAATGATTTAGATTGCAGCTCTCAAGAGTGCCTGGCAATTGGCCATGTTGGCTACAGCTTATAGAAATATTCATCCAAAACATATGGAAGGCACAAGGTCACCTATTCCACTGTAGACTGACAGTTACCGCATAGGCAAAGTTAATACTGCCTTTTGTAGAAATTTCTGTCTCAGGTGAATGTGTTAACATTATGGATCATCTGAAATTAATGCCTCTAATAATGACTAATGAATTTAAAGCAGTTCACATAGAACTGACTGAGATAATAGGTGAAGAATACAGGCCGTGCTTTCTCAGCCTTAATAGAACTGAATCAATAGAACTGTCACCAATTATCACTTGACTGTCAATCATTTATTTATTTATTATTTATTTATTTACCAACAAGTATAAGGAAACAAGTAACAGTATAGATATAGACATGGACACATGAAAAATTTGGCACAAAAAAGAGGATATAAATAGGCAAAACATAGCCATAAACACAGAATGATTACATATACATGGGGACAGTAAGCGTGCACTTATACATGCCCCTTTAGGGACCTCTTAAGACACACGAAAGGTCCACAGTAGACAGTTTAAGGTAAAAGGTATGGTAATTAGAGAGACTAACAACAGGATCAGGTAGAGTGTTCCAGACATTTACTGCTCTATTGCAGAAGTCATATTTTCTACAATCAAGATTAGAGTGATTTACATTGAGTTTGAATCTATTGATAGCCCTTATGTTATTACGGTTGAAATTAAAGTACTCATTTACAGGTAGAACATTTTGGTAAATAATCTTATGAACTAAGCATAGGTCAGAACATAGACGGTGTAGTTTATTGGGTTTGTACCAGGGGTGAAATCTAAAAATTTTCCCTACCGGTTCTGTGGGCGTGGCTTAATTGGTGGGTGTGGCCAATAACAATAAATAATAAAAATAATAAACAAAGTATAAAAAAACAATAAGAGGTACCAAAAACCAACTTTCACATTTTACACACACACAACACAACTGACACACACACAGTGTAAAAGCAGCTGCACTTCACACTTCACATAGCCACAAAAAGCTCAAAAACCAACTTTCACACTTTACACATACACAACACAACACAACACAACTGACCCACACACAATGTAAAAGCAGCTGCACTTCACACTTCACACAGCCACAAAAAGCTCAAAAACCAACTTTCACACTTTGCACACACACAACTAACACACACACACACACACACACACAAAATACAGCTTTCTGAGATTTTGTGTATTTGTGTAGTTAGAGTGAAACACTACAGAAACACACCAAATCTCAGAAAGCTGCACAAATATTTTATTTTATTTTATTTTATTTTATTGTGGACTTCAAATCCCAGAGTTCCTCAGCTAGCAAAGCCAGCCAGTTGATCACCGAGGAAATAGATTAGCTGAGCGATTGATGCTGTCTGGCTGAAACTGAAACTGCTTTCGGGCTGTGGCCATGCGTTCCTCAGTAATCAGGTAAGTGCCTTAGAATGTCTACTCTTACTTGTAGAAAACATGTTTTCTACAAGTAAGAGTACAAGTAAGGTTCTGCTGTTTTTTACTTTTAAAGGCCTGTTTCGGCTGAAGCAAAACCGGCTTTTAAAAGTAACAAAAAACAAACCTCTGCAGATGGTGCGGCTCAGCAGAGGCAGGGGGGTGGGGCCAGGGATTTTTGCTACCGGTCCTCCAAACCAGCAGATGCCATTGCTACCGGATCGCGCGATCCCGTCCAATCCGGAAGCATTTCACCCCTGGTTTGTACTATCTGGGGTATTCTAGTAGGACTAGTAAGGAGTTTTCCCAAGGCATTTATAAAATCTAGGTAATGTATGAACAAATGACCTGAGAATATTCAATAAAAGTAACAATTGTTACACATAACACATGTGTTTGTCTGTGTTTGTGTATGTATGTGTGTCCGTGCATGTTTATCCATTCATACATAGCAAGCCTACCTAGCTCTACTAAACTGTTAATTAGTGTGTTAATTAATTAATTAATTAATTAAGTGTTTTTGTAATATTTCCTTATAAAATTGCCCTTAATATGATGAAATGTGGATCCAATCCATACTAAATACTAAATCCATACTAAATTACAGCTTTACCACAAAAATGGATACCTTGTTATTTACAGATTTACAGTTGTACTTTTGGGATGCAGGTTTTCAGTTCAGACCCTTGGATAAGAAATCTGTCCCTTCCCAGCAGTTTATAGCCTGGAGAAGGTGAGGAGGAAGAGAGTCATCATGATAAAGAGAATGCTTGTCTCCACTCATTTTTTGTTCTGAAACCATCATATTTAATCTCTGGAATCCCATAGATTACTCCAAATATATTCAGCCTTCCATAAAACTAAAAAAAAGTATTCACCTCTGCCTAGGTAAATAATTCAGTTTCATAATTATTCGCATATCTTCTTCAGTGAGATAGAGAAAGCACAAATACAATTTACTGAATTCAATTAAGTTGTCTTCCAAGTAAACAACTGTAATATTAATGTCTTATTTTATTCAAAACCAATTTAAAATGTGATACTTTTCAAATACCACATTTATCAGAATTTCTAAGATTTTCCCTATGCGTGTCTTCCACTTTTAAAAAACATTAAATTATTTTCTTTATAAAAAGTAAAAATTTGATTTCTATTTTTGCTAGCTTTGGTTGAATTTTACAGTGATTATGTATAAACAAGTTCCAGAAATTGCGCAGGTTAGAGCTCTGAACTAATTTGAACAGTAAATACAATTATACTTTGAAGTATTTTAAAACTGAAGGCCATTTAATGTAGACTAAATTAAATGATTACAATGATTACAAAAGAATAATTTTTGAAAAACAGTGTAAGCTAGCAGCAAAAAAAAATAATGAATGGCATAAACAACCTTATGTAAAACTGCACAAATTCATCATCAATCTGATGGGACAGGGCATGAAAAAAATGGCAAAAGAAACAAAAATATTCCAATGTGGTCTAGAGTTGCTTTTGAAAAACCTCAACAGCAACAATGTCAAAATGTTCAGTTCAGGCTGGTGTGGCATAGATTATTATAGAGTAGGTTTGAGTTTCTGTACTTAGGATCTCATTATACAGCATATTGTCTTAATTTGCACGAAAGTTGCAGTTTCCATAGTCAGACATGGGAAATGATTTATATTTAGGTTCTCAAACTGAGATTTACTTTGTTTAGATTCAGTTATGGTACATTGACTAAATACACAACTGACATGATCTGAGAGCCTTATCATAGTTATGGTTCTCACTAACATTAAGGTGCCTTCTCACCTGTTGTTGTTTTTTTCTCCATTGGTATCAATACATAATGAAATCATTTTGCTTAAATAATTTCTAGTTTCAGTAAAGCAGAAATGTGAAGCACAGTGATATGACAACCACCCCGTCTTTCCATGGGAAAAACAGCTATAACAATTGGTGGTGACAGCATACTATACGCTAAGCAAGAGATTAGTGGTATGTATGACACCAAACTATTCATTTTGCAAAAATCAAAAGTGACTGCAAATTATTCCGAAAGGCTCTTTTCAACCTCAGTGAATGGACCAATCAAATAGTAAATGCTGTTCTATTTGAGTAAATGCAAAGCAGTTAAAAAACATTAATATTTTCTGTATTGTACTTAAAACAAATGATGAATGCAGTTGTAAAACTTCTATATCAGTTCAGTAGTGGGATCATGTAGCAATTATTTGTCTCCTTTGGATTCTGTCATTGCTTTTTACTGAAGTTTTATATTTTATTCTCTTTTCTCATCATTACCTTTGGAGTGAGTTGAATCATGTGCATAGAAAAAGCTCCACTTCAACTGTGTACCATTTCAAACAAGACTTACTGTTATGGTGAGAATTTTTTTTCCCTTAATGTAGATTTTTCATGAATACTCAGATACAACACTTTTCTAAAACAGTAATAAGAGGATAGTTTGTGTGCCTGGGGAGGCAAGTACACTTTTCCCTTAAATTAATGTGTTTGATAATAGGGAGTGTCATAGTGACAGAATAATTTAACTGGGAAATATTGAAATGATTGCAAAATCCAGCTCTTTTTTTCCTTGTGTGATGGTGAGGGAGATAAAAGTGTTAAAGACTTTCTTAAATATTATTAAACTTATTTAATAAATAATTTGAACAAATATGGGCTAGGCAGATCTAGGCCCTACAAAAATGGGACTTACAGTTTTGAGCCTGAGGTTGCCTTTCTCTATTCTAAACAATTCTTAATAGTTACAAAATTAATGAGATAAACAGCCTGTATTATCTGTGTCTATCTATCTGGCCCTGGAATGACATTGCCACTGCTCATGGCTAATGAGTGTTTTCTTCAACTACTTCCATTAGCCTCATTGGTGGTATAATAAAAACAGCACATCTCTTCCTTTAGAATTTATAGAATCACATAGGAAATTTATAAAATTTGCTAATATATCTGAATTGAACTTTTACTCATAAATGTGGTAGCAGTCTTCCTTAACTGAACGGAGTTGTCCAGATTCAAAGGGATGCAGATTACAAAGTTCTATTACTACTTAAGTGTTATATTTATGGATGAGCCTGAAAAAAGTAGTGGCTCCACAGCAAACAAGACAGAAGTGAAACCCCTAAAAAACTGAATGATCAGAGTAGGCGTAGCAACACCATGTTAGAAAAGCAAGTAAGTTAAAACTTACTTAATTTAAAAATAATAATCAATTTTTGGAAAATTCTACTTTAAAATTAAGTAACATAGGTTTTTATATAACTTTGATAGACATCTTGGAAGCTGTTTGGTGTCTTCTTATCCCTGCTCTAAAAGTGGTGTCCAAGGACTACTTCAAAAATTTATTGTGGTGAAACACTTGAAGGTAACCTGGCAACCTTAATATCCTCTAAAAGATCCATCATCCCTATTTTTTTCTTATCCTTGTAACAATAAAATATCCATAGGTATTTTTCCATTATAATCCTTGGACATTTTTTTTTTTATCATATGTTGGATCAGTTCAAACACGTTTCCTCTCAAATCTCAAAGCAGTAATTCAAATGAAATTAAGCCTTCAATGAGAATGATTCATTCAGGCGTATTCTTTTTTTTTTATTCACAGTAGTGGTTTTATTAAAAACCTCAACTGCTGATACTTTGACTTGTAAAAGTATGTCTTTTATGTACACTGAGAGCATATGCACCAAGACAAATTCCTTGTGTGTCCAATCACATTTGGCCAATAAATTCTATTCTATTCTATTCTATTCTATTCTATTCTAAAAATATTTCTTTTTATTTTACTTTCCAACATCTGTTTGAATGCAATATTCTTGACACCTTTATATGGAAGTTCAAAAAAGAAAACAAATGTAATGGATTTGGGGCTAATAATAGGAACCTGATAAAAGCAAGGAAATGATATTGTTATTTATATCAAAACGACGCTAGAACACCAGAACAACTAGATACAAGAACAATGTTTTCCCGAAGGCCATTACTCTGCTAAACAAATAATTCCCTCAATACTGTCAAACTATTTACTAAATCTGCACTACTATTAATCTTCTCATCGTTCCCATCACCAATCTCTTTCCACTTATGACTGTATGACTGTAACTTTGTTGCTGGTAATCCTTATGATTTATATTGATATTGATTGTTCCTGATTGCTTATTTGTACCCTATGCTTATCATTAACTGTTGTATCATTAAGTATTAAATTGTACCCTATGACCATCATTTGTGTTGTAAATGTTGTACCTTGATGAAGGTATCTTTTCTTTTATGTACACTGAGAGCATATGCACCAAGACAAATTCCTTGTGTATCCAATCACACTTGGCCAATAAAAATTCTATTCTAGTCTATTCTATTCTATTTCAATATTTACATTCTCTTTTGTTTGTCTGTAATGACACGGTGATTGGTCGGACATGACTTCGCAACTAACAACAACAAATGATATGCCATATAGAAGATTTAAAATTTCATTTTCCAGCAAATATATAAATCACCACTAGAACACATTGATGAGTTTATTATTTCATATAAGGGAACTTTTCTTTTTTTATATAAACATAAACCTTATCTGAAGGTTACCTTGAAAAAATCTACTTTTTTCTCAGTAAAATGTGTCATGAAATTTATTACTATTGTGGCACTAAAACTTTTAAGATAATTGTGTAAGAAACCATTAGGCTAGTATACTGTACATTTCAAACATGTATCACATAATTCAACAGAATCTATCTTATTAAAACCATGGAAAACATTCAGAGAATTAGTTCACATTGAATCTCAAAATTTCTCTGCAGCACTGCTGGCAGAAGCACCCACTGTCTTTTAAATCTGCTCTGAAATCATTGTTGGTCTTCCGAGAGAGATTTTGGAAGGAGAAGGAGAAGGTAAGTGTGAATCTGCCAGGGAAAATAATATGCATGTTATAATGTTATTGAACACAGTACATGAATTATGTACAATGATATCATAATGTATATGATGTCATCATGACTTCTACCATATGCCTATGAATTATTAGTTCCACTGAATGAATGATACATTTCCTTAATCCCATTGAGTATTATGCTTGTTAAGCATCAGATGACACCAAAACAATTGCCCAAATTTCTACTTTCAATTTGACTTTTATTTACTGATTTAAAAGGATCTAATTTATTCAATTTCCTCCCCGCCCCCCCCCCCATCACTGGGTTTGCCATAACACAAAATTTCAATAACATTTATACTTTTGTTCTCTATGTTAATTACCATTGTTCAATTTCTAGGAGAAAATGAAATGTGATAAAATATTGCTACCTTGAAAAAAGTATACTTGGTACTTATAAAGGAGGGGAAGTATTTTGAATAGAAAATTATCTATTTAAGCTTATAATTCATTCATTTTATCTTCTGCATTAAAGGGCATTAATTTAAGCCTTTTAATTGTCTGCGTTGCCAAAATATCAACTACATAAAGAAGAAAGGAAATGTTTCTGCTGCCAAGGTTTCCTAATATATTCAAAGAAATTCACAGCTATTTTTTTCCCTGAACTTATTTTCTTTTACTATGCCCATAAATAGTACCAGACAACAGATTAAAGCTTAGGTAGTTTTATCATCTTTTTAAAAAACAAAAGTGACAAAAAGCCCTAAGTTGTTAATACAAAACATTTTTAACACTGCAGCAATACAAATACCACCATTTGTAGAATGTATATTTTCCATAATATAATAGCAGCCAACTATATTTTAGAACAGTAGGGAAAAATAGCAGTGCTGGATTGGTGAGAATGCATGGACATTTTTGGAGATGAACTCAAAATTCAGGTGTCCCTCTGGTAAAGATAACCACCCAAAAAAGTTCCTTTCACAGAGGCAGTCAGCCACCTCAGTGATCCCTGGTTAACACGTGCCATACGCTAAATAAATAAATAAAAAATAAACTTAACTGCTTCCTGGTGACGCTATCTCATCTGGATCTCATCTGGAGGAAGGAAGATATAGTTTGACAAGCTTCTTTGCCTAACTCCAGCTCAACAGAAAAATTACCATTCCTAAAATAGAAATAATAACAACACAATAATTGAAAATGAGCTCTGTAGGATTATATTCTGACTCTGATTTGCACCCTCTCTTACCTCTAGAGAGAAAGTCAGTTCAGTTCCTACCATGGTTCTGGTTTTTTGCCTCATTTGAAAAGTAGCTCACTAAAATCACATAGATTTATTCTCTATTTTGTTTATATATTTCACCAATCTATCTTTCTCTTCCAGGTGTTCTTTCTCCTCAGCCTCTTCTGAGATAATCCACTTCATTTCATTTTTCCAGATACTTTGCCGATAAGGGCATGGCTGAGAATGACCTGTGGCCCAAGCCTGAGCAACTTTGTTCTCTCACCCCACCCACCCACACTCTTGAGGATGTGGATTTTCAGTAGCATAAACTCTGTACTCAGGTGTTTGATTTATGTGTATTGGAAGAATGTGAGATATCACAGATTTAGGTGAATAGGTCAGCTAATGTAGGGGAGGAAAGTTATGCCACATGTTGTGACATTGAATAGGGATTTGCCTATTCACTTTATCCTATTTCAAAAGGATGGAAGGTACAAAGGTGGTGAGTAGAAGTGAATGCATGAATCAATTCAGCAAAATAACTATATCAAATGAGATGAGATTCTTAAAAATGACTTTAATAAAGCTGCACTAGAGAGATAAGAATTAAAGAATAATATGGGCATCAATAAAACAATAGTATTATCACTAATAAAACCATCTGACAATAAAAATGTAAAAAGAAAAGAAAAGCAAATTAGATCTACTAATACGCCTGCATAAAAATCATATTTAGTACTCATTTAGTACTCATTTAGTACTCATTTAGTACTCATACTACATAATTCTACTAATTAGAATCTGTAGCTTTTCAAAATCTTATGCACAATTACACAGATCCAGACAGTGGAACTATTAGAATTACAGCTGTTGTTGGTTTGCATGTTAGTTGAAAATTCTGGGAGTTGTAGTCAGAAAACATGTGCAAGTTTGAGAAAAAGGCATATTGCTGTATGGAAATAAGGAAAGCAGAGAAACTCCTAGTTTCACTCTGTCATTTCAATGTATAACAACTGTTATTAAGCTTTCCATCAGTTTTCTAACATTGTATTCCAAGGAAGAACATTTTAAAAGAGATCCAGGGTTTACCTTTCTATAGAGATAGAGTGAATCAGATGGTGGACATGAAATGTATCTAATGATCTATCCATATCTTATTTTTATTAAGATATACTTAAACAAAACTTTAAAACACTTTATGTTTTAGAAAAATTAAGAAATCTTTCTAGTTCTATTTTTCTTAGTATTATCTCAAGAATTTCTCTGAACTTGATTATGACATTTGAGAACTCATTCTTAAGGACAGTATCTGTTTTCCATAATAATTGTGCAGCTAATAGCTAATACCTCTGACATTCATTAATGCTAAATTATATGGGTCTTCATGTAGAATTACATGCTATATTGCATTCTGATTAAAACCAAATGGGTTCACCGTGATGCATGCAATTACTTGGTATACCAAGGGAATTAATAATTAGTGCACATTTATTGTCCATCTGCACTATCATTAATTCTATTTAATAGTTACTGCAAATATTCTGGGTTTACTTTGGATATTCTCATATAGATACCATATATTAAACATGTGTTTGTAAGAAACTCTCAATTATTAGGCTTACAACTATCCAAAAATGAATGTGATTCAAATATTATCTTCCACAACATTGTCAGCAACAACCACCAGCCTGATCTAACTGAAGGTTAACCACTGATCTTTTTTTAAAAATGATACTGAACCTTTTTTTTTTTGCTTTTTTTTGCAAGTTTTTAACTGCCTTGTAAAAAATCTTAGTAAGGCATTGATTCAGCAACTTTATTGCTTACTTGTCTCTAATGAAAAGAAGAGAATGTTAGATATCATCAGCACACTGATGATATTTTATTTTAATATTCTATATCATAGAATGCTTTAATTAGATTATGATATCCCTCAATGGTTTCATATAGATGTGAACAGTATAATAGCCATGGTAGTGCAGTGGTTTATTTATTTATTTATTTAATCAAATTTTTATACCGCCCTATCTCCCGAAGGACTCAGGGCGGTTTACAGCCCGATAAAAATACAAATATAATACAAGATAAACACTAATTAAAAAACTTATTTAAATAGGCCAAAATTTAAAATTACAATTAAAATGATAAAACCCCATTAAAATTAAATTTAAAATTAAAATTCTAGTCCAGTCCTGCACAAATAAATAGATGTGTTTTAAGCTCGCGGCGGAAGGTTCGAAGGTCAGGAAGTTGACGGAGTCCTGGGGGAAGTTCATTCCAGAGGGTGGGAGCCCCCACAGAGAAAGCCCTTCCCCTGGGTGTTGCCAGTCGGCACTGCCTGGCAGACGGCACCCTAATGAGTCCCTGTGAGAGCGCACGGGTCGGTGGGAGGCAATCGGTGGCAGCAGACGGTCCCGTAAGTAAGCCCAGCCCTAAGCCATGGAGCACTTTAAAGATAGTTACCAAAACCTTGAAGCGCACCCGGAAGGCCACAGGCAGCCAGTGCAGTCTGCGCAGGAGAGGTGTCACATGGGAGCCACGAGGGGCTCCCTCTATCACCCACGCAGCTGCATTCTGGACTAACTGGAGCCTCCGGGTGCTCCTCAAGGGAAGCCCCATGTAGAGAGCATTGCAGTAATCCAGGCGAGATGTCATGAGAGCATGAGTGACCGTGCATAGGGCATCCCGGTCCAGGAAGGGGCGCAACTGGCGAACCAGGCGAACCTGGTAAAAAGCTCTCCTGGAGACGGCCATCAAATGGTCTTCAAAGGACAGCCGTTGGAATTCAGTATTGCAGGCAGAGGTGGGATTCAGCCAGTTCTGTCCGGTTCAGGAGAACCAGTAGTGGCGACTGTGGGAGGCTCCACACACTCACATAATGTGCGAGCAAAGAGCCCAGACGTAATGCGTGCGCACTTTGTGAACCAATAGGAAGGTAAGTGAATCCCACCTCTGATTCCAGGCTAACTGTGCTGATTGCCAGCAGTTCAATCCTGACTGGCTCAAGGTTGACTCAGCCTTCTATCCTTCTGAGGTAGGTAAAATGAGGACAGATTGTTGGAGGCAAATATGCTGACTCTGTAAACAGCTTAGAGAGGGCTGTAAAGCACTAGGAAGTATTATATAAGCCTAAGTACTATTGCTAAGTGCTAAATGAAATAGTACTTTGAAGAACCACACTACCTAAATGCCAAAGGATTAAGACGAAATCCTCCAGTACTACTTTCTGGGGAAAAAACCCTCTAAGTTTGTATAGAATCACTTTAAACTGTTCTATCTATACTAAACTGGGAGAATCTCTCCAGAAATACAGTATGGTGCAGATATGAAAGAGAACCAAAAGAAGTGATCAATTTATATACTCCTATATTCTGCACTCTCCTATCTAGTTTTTAGCAACATCTTCCAACAGGAGGACCAAGGTAGCTTCAGTAATAAAATCTAGCCTAAACTGTGAATGAAATAAATTTAGAAAATGTATCTCATCAAATACTGTTTTTTTTTAAATTTTCCTCACCTGTGATTAAATTTTATATCCCTTCCCCAACATACATCTTGGATTCCTTACATTAATATTATGGATCATGAAGATCAGCATAGTAAATGAATATGGAATCCATTACTGCTTAGTTCAAGGACTATTCACATGTTTTTCAATACTAAATATGAATATTGGATTGCAGCTATTCAATAAATTAAATTGTGAATTGAAGTAGATGAATTTATAGGAGTTCCATGTGAGTCAGACCTGTGCTGACTAATAAGAGCTCTCCATAGTCTTGTAAAACATTTGTCTCCATCTTGTTAAGTTATTCTTGGGGGCTGGGGGGGCTAAAATTACCTGCAACTTTCAGGTGAATCCTATGCATAAAGTTTGTAAACTGTTAAGTAAATAGTTAAATGAATTTTACATCTTTCTTCAAAGTTTAGGCTGTTGTTTCTTGGAAGAAGGTCAATTCTCTCAACTAAAGTTCCAGGGATGAGTCATTTAACAAGATAATGATATAGTGCAATCAAGTTTATAAGTTAATGGATGAAGAAGAACAAATTCTGAGTTTTTGAATAGCCAAATCAAAGTGTGGGCTTGAATCCTCACAAAAGTCCTCTTTGATGAGCACAAAAGTCCTGAAATGAGCAGTTCTTACTTTAAAAAAGGCTGAAGAAGTAGTGAAGTATTTTGTCATAAAGGAATGGGAACATATTCTGAATACCAATAAATGGGAATGGTTTGATTATAGTTGTTGCTTTTAATGTGGTATAACAGAAATCTAAAAAGGTGATTATTCTTTTCATAATGGCACATTGCAGGCTAGATTTAGTTTTTTTTAAAAATAAATGAATCTAAACTGATCTAAAAGTTTGACCTGTTTTAGCAAATAATCATAACATTATAATCTTATCTTTAATAAAATCTTTATTTTCCATTGTTATGAATCCATCTGTAAATTTATAATGCCAAAATGATTTCCACATTGCATTAGAGAGGCACCTTATTAAGTATGAGCACTGAAAAATCTATCTAAGGTTCTGGTAACCTCAAGTGACAAATTTATATAAAGATACAAAAAAATCTGAAACAGACTCTTTTCCACAAAATTATTATGGGGTGAAGGACTGGGTAAATTAGCAACAAAGGGTTATCTTTCTTGTTTATGCTTCCCTATGACCCGTGTACCCGATGCAAAGAAGAGAGAGGAATGTATGTTGTTGGAGAAAAGCCAATTAAAGTGTTTACAAGGCTATGAGGTGAAATCTTCCCATATAACTCAAGACAGACATTTATTTAGTATTATGAATGGAATGATTTAACACTTTGATCTGCTGTTGGCAGGCCTGATTTATCGTGAACATTTTCCAGTCTGACACACATTACAAAAGAATTTCAACAACAGCTAAAGGCAATATACAGACTTAACCTGCTGGAGATCTTTCCCTTTAGATGATTTATAAAGTGCCTTTGAAGTTGGGCTCATACACAGAAAAACTGGGCAGTAGATATGCTTTACTTACCTTGCCTATTTCCAAGAGCAATTCAAAGTGAAGAGATAAATAAATAAATAAATAATAGTACCTCAATATAAATACGGCCAGCTGGTTTAGACTTACAACATATGCAAATTAAAAAAAAACCTCTCCTCCTTTAAAACTGTTCCAAAGCTGACTATGTTATGACCTGGAAAAAAAGGTCAGAAGGTGTAAAAGTTGAAAGTAAGTTTACTCCGTGAGGGTTAGACAATTAAACTGTCAATGTGGAATTCAGTTTAAAGCTCACAATACCCTGAGAACCTTGAGCTAAAAATAGTTTGAGTGAAATATGATCCAGGCACCTTAACTATACTCACATTGAGATCTAAGCAGAGTCTCTGAATATTACATTTTCTTTCCAACTTTCAGGATTATTCTACCTTGCTCGCCTCCAATTTCTTTGTAATTTACAAGAAATTCCCATTAGTCTAAAAAGCTTAATAGAAACTGCCCAATCAGATCATTTTTGATTTTTGAACTGTCCAATACATTTTTATTTTTATTTATAATAAAATATACTCTTTTTTACTCTTTGTGAGAATGATTTTCTTTTGTCAGAATAACTTTATAGAACGATCATGATTTTAAATGCTTTATTTAAAATACATTGAGTCAACTCGTGCCGAATTCTTGTATTAGAAATTTTCAAGAGGTACAGTAAATGCTTTCTATGGATTTAAAGTTAAAATTTACTTTATAAAGCTGGGAGCTGACTGTTTAGACTCCGTTAGAATTACGTTTGACCACAACAGACATACATGTTTACTTCCAAATGACTATCTGCTGCATATTTGTTAATAAGAAACATATTTGGCTCATATTTCACATTCACTATGCTTATTGAAATTTAAGTGTTTGGTGTGTGACAAGCAATCCGTTGTTACAATAAAGTTTTATATCAGACATTTTGTTGATCTCACTGCTATTTAAATTAATAACGGTTAAAAAAATAACAATTATATCTGAAATATTAAAACATTCAAAACTATTGTACACAAAGGCACCTAATTTGACTGACATCTTTTTCAAATTATAACAAGGAAGGCATGATAAATATTCATTTTCTCCTTTCCCACTGGCACCAGAATATAAATAAAACTAATTATGGTCTTCTAAACATAATTATTAATCATTTTATTGCAACATGTCATTGCATACAGATGTATGCAAATGTGCAGATTTCATTAAGAAAATCTGCCCAGATCCATCTGCTCCGATGGATTTCATTAAGCAAAGAACTACAGAAGCTGACAAAAGTATTGATAAATAGTGTTTGATCAGTTCACACAGAAAATGTTTAATAAAACTTAAATATGCTATAAAAATCCACAATAAGCTTGTGCAGTATTCCTTTCCAAAATATACAATGAACGTATGAGAGTATGTGATGTATGTATGACTATCTGATGACACTTTTGTTACTCAATCATTCTGCATAAATACCTGTAGCAGCAAAGCTGAGTTTGCTTCCATGTGAACTACAATTGATATACTCTTTTAAGCTTCAAAACAGGCTTTGCTACTTCAAGCATTTGCCATCCATGTGTTAAAGCCTCCTGCAGCCAATATCAGCAGAGGGATCTACTGAGGTGTAATGCTGCCTGGTATTGCTACAATGCACTTATTACCAGTGCAAGCAAAGTTAAAAAGAGCTGTGACTTGTTTCCCTCCTATTAATACACATATTACTAATATTCATATTAATTATAATTATAATTAATATAATTATATCATTAATATTAATTAATATTAATTATAAATTATTAATAATAATATGTTCCCCCTAACAATACAGGAGCACACAATAGATACAAACTTAAAGTGAATCATTCCAAACTTGATTGCAGAAAATATGACTTCAATAACAGAGTGCTCAATGTCTGGAATGCACTACCTGACTCTGTGGTTTCTTCCCCAAACCCCCCAATATTTTTTTTTGTACCTTTGCTTCCTTTTTTTTAATTATAAATAATTTTTATTTCCATTTTCCAACATCATATTTATATGCAAACTATTATCTATCATTAATCATACTGATTCAGGCCTGCCCGATTGCCACTTCCTTTCTTCACAACCTCCCTCTCTACCCTCTACTACTTTCACATCCTTCATCTCCTTCACTTTACTACTTCCTCTCCTCCTTTTCCACTCCTCCCTTCTTACCCTATCTAACCTTCTTATTCCCCTCCTCCTTCTCTACTCTTTCCTACCTACTTTCTTCCCTCCTTCTACTTCTCTCTCCTTTTCTTTCTGAAATGGCAATCGAGCATCCCCAATATCATTTTAAATTTTATTTTCATATCTTCAAAAATTACTATGCATTAATAATCAATCCATGTATCATTTCCCCCCCCTTCCCCCCCTTCTCCCCCTTCCCCCCCCCCCAGACTTCAGAGCAAATACCGGGTATTATGACCAACAATCACAAGCTAAAGTATACAAAATAAACATAACCTCCCACCTTTAAAAATTTAAAACTTTAGATCCCCTCACAATAAAAATAAAGTGATAGGAAAGAATAATAAAAAAAAGAAAGAAAAGAAGCAATACCAACTTCACATATTACATCTTCTTACAATCCATTTTTAAAATTAATCCATCTTCTCAAATTCGATTTTTTCCACTTGTATATTCCTTCAAATTTCATAAGTCCATTTCTCAAATTACAGTCCATCTTCTCGAACTCAAATTTTCATCACTTATATATTTCTTCAATTGCCATAACATTTAATGTCCGTTCTTCTTACAGTCCATTTTAAAATTAGTCCATCTTCTAAGATTCAAATTTTTCTCACCCACTTGTATATTCCTTCAAATTTCATAAGTCCATTTCTTAAATTACAATCCAGCTTCTCAAATTCAAATTTTATCACTTATATATTTCTTCAATTGTCATAACATTAATATCCAATCTTCCAATACTACTCCCAATCAAATATCATTTCAATAAAATCTCTCAAATATAATATTTTCAGCTTAACTTCATAACTTTTACTATCTATAAACATGTCAATTAAAACAAATAATCATTTAAACTACATCCACAATATAACAGTAAACAATTAAAATCATTACATCCACATTATCTAAATTCATAAATTTCACTTTCCATCCTTCACAATTAAATAATATCATCCCATAGCTTTATACCATACAAATAGCAAATAACAAAATCCTATAATTTATATCCTAAACAAATCAATTCCAAAATTAACCATAATCATCATATTCACATCTTAAACATTCCTCCCTCTCCCATTCTATTTTCCATCATTTCCAAACCAATTAACTTAGCATCTAACAACAAAGGATTCCCACTCTTTAAAACATTAATATAAAAATGTCTCGCTTTCATAACTGAATTAAGAAAATACTTTCTACCTCTAAAATTCACTGACAAACCCATTGGGACTTCCCATCTAAAATATATCTGATGTTTCTTAAACTCATCCACTAAAAAAGCAAATTCTCTTCTCTTTCTTAACATTTTAGGAGGAATTTCCTTCATCATTTTTATATCTTGTCCCAATATTTGGAATTTATTTTTATAAAAGGCTTGCAAAATTTCATACCTAACCTTTTTAGTTGTAAAATAAATAACCACATCCCTCGGTACTCTATTTTGTCTTGCCCACCAAGAATTAACACGATAAATTCTTTCAATATTAATCTCAAAATCTTCCGGCTCGACACCCTTTATCTGAGCAAAGGCTTGCGTAAAAATCTCTTTTAAATTTTCCTTCCTATTTTGCTTCAAACCTCTCACCCTTATAACATATTCCATTAATCTATATTGTAATATTACTCTTTCTTCATCTGCCGTATCTACCTTTGCCTGTATATCTTCCATCTTATTATCTAAATTTCAATTGTTTTGATTTTTTTGAATTTCCTCTATTTTCCTTTGCAATTCTAAATTAGCTTTATTAATTTCTGCAAGATCATCCTCCATCTGAATACAAGAGCTTAATATTTGCGCAATTGCATCCTTTACCATTTTCATTTCCCTCTTCTGCTCTTCCACCACTTCCTTAAAATCCAACATCTCTTTCTCTATTTCATCAAATTTTTGATCTATTTCTAGAAAATGACTCTCCAAAAACTCCTGTAAAGAATTTCTTAATTCCTTTTTGATTTCTTCGTTTAATTTTTGAATCTGAACTGAAGAAATTTCAAAAATTTTTAATGACTTTTGGCACTATTTGCTTAAAAGCCATTTTTTAAAAAATATAACTTAATAACAGACCAAGAGAAAAAAAAAATATTTAGAAAAGAAAAATTCAAAAAACTTTTCTTCTAAATCACTATAATCCCAAAGAAAAAGAAAAAATATAAATCATAAAATTCTCGTTTCTTCCATTTAGTCAGTATCTTCCTGTATATCTTCTATCTTCTATTTCAACACTAGCTGTTAGTAAGCATTTCTACTTTCGTTTTCAGTACACACATTCCACAAAACCGCCATTTGCTTTCTTCTCTCCTATCTTCGCAGCAAATATATCCTCTAACATATTTAGTACAAACAAGTACTAAAACTCCAGTTTCTGCTCCATCCACGTTACAATCCATCATAAATCAATTCCTGTCGTGGAAATTGGACGCTTCGTTTGTTTGCCATAAAGGCAAATGCCTCCCCCAGCCAGGAGCTTATCAGGCTATGGAAGGAGAACTCCCCGTAAGCCTCAGAAGCTTATTAGGGTGTCTCAACTTCAGCCTGAATGCTCATCTTTCCCTCTTTGCCCAAGGGAAAGAATTCCAAGCGGTCGGACCAAGATTTACGATGTCCTGACAGCTCTACAGACTAGGAAGTTAGCAGCTAAATCATAGCTGCTTCTGCACAAAGCGGAGCCAAACCGGAAGTCTCCTTTTGCTTCCTTCCAAATTTTTTTTTTAATTCTCATTTATATCCCGCCCTTCTCCGAAGACTCAGGGCGGCTTACACTATGTTAGCAATAGTCTTCATCCTATTTGTATATTTATATACAAAGTCAACTTATTGCCCCCAACAATCTGGGTCCTCATTTTACCTACCTTATAAAGGATAGAAGGCTGAGTCAACCTTGGGCCTGGTGGGACTAGAACCTGCAGTAATTGAGGCAGCTGTGTTAATAACAGACTGCATTAGTCAATTTTAACCTTAGACTGGCTACTGTTGACTTCATCCCATTCCTAAGACGTCTGGTAAGGGGTGTGCATAAGATCACCAGCGTGCCTACCGTCCCTGTCCTAATGTTCCCTTTAATTGTATTCATTTTATGTATTCAATTCATGCTTATACTTATATATATTATCTAATGCATACTTGACAAATCAATCAATCAATCAATAATATTTCCTATATGCAAATGAGGCTATTTGAATGTATAACCAAATATACTACCCAGATAATATTAAAAATGAAACATAATTTTGGATGTAAAATTAAGAGCAGCCTGTATTTTAAGATATACGCTTCTGAATAGGGGGAAAAAATTAAAAGCCTTTGCAAAACTCTATCTTTCCCATTTTTTGAGAACAAGGAATTGAAATGTAAATAACATGTTCTGCTGTACTCAGTGCAACCCAAATTATCCACATGGCTGGTTGAAGGAGCCCCAGTTTTGAAGTCCATGACACATAGGATATAACTATTTTCATTATTAATTTATCCTGAAAATCAATTCTATATGTTTACTACTACCTCAAAATCTGCAGCTCAACAGGAGCTAATTTTGTCGATTAGATTTAGGATTCAAGAAGTTATACTGCTATATTTATACTTGGGAAGCCAGTCCTGAAATTACAAGATAAATCTGCTCTTTCTGTGCAGCTGGAGCTAATATCTAGTAAAGCAAGCTAGGCTCCTTTAAATTGATGGGCTTCAATTAGTGAAGGTGGAGTAAGCACCAAGGTGGCACCACTCTAATTGGGGATGCATTCAATTTCATAATTTAAATAAAACACATATGAATGTCAAGGCAGGAGGAAGATCAAACATGTCTTCAGCATCATAGAACCAAGTAAACAATTGCAGTTTTCTCTGTTCTCAGTTCCCACTGCTTCATTTGTTTTATTTTTAAAAATACAGTTTAGTATAGTGGATAAGGTGTTGAACTAAGAAACAGAGAGACTCAGAGTCTAGTGCAAACTTGATCCCAGATATTCACTGATGACTTTGGGTTAATCATATTAGTCAGGCTCGAATGCCTCTGGGGGAATAGGAGGTAGTAACATAATAAATGCTATTTTGAACCCCTCAGTGAAAAGTGGGATATAAATAAAGTAAGCAAAATCAATAAATAATACAATCAGATTTACTGAGTCGGGTAGAAAAAGCACAGGGAAATCCAAAAATGTTTTAGAGCTCTGTAAATTTAAAAAAAAAATACATGAAACAAAAGTCGATGCACATGTGAAAGAAGTAAATGAGGACAAAAACAAATTTAAATTGTTTGCAGAGGAAATTCTCCCAAGGTAATGGATAGAGAGGCAATTTCTTCACAGTTATAGAAGTATAAGGTTTAATCATACATCTACCCATACATACAGTACACATGACAAGGAATTAATATAATCTTAAAAGCATGATTGATTTAAATATATATTATGAAAGTTAGTAAAAGGTGGAAGAATGATTAAATATTCCAAATTTATTTTGATTTATTTATTAAATTTTTATGCTGCTCATCTCTTCTACAAAATTACTGTGGGAATATCTCTGAAAAAAATTGTTAATGGAATAAGAAAAATTCATATGAAGGCAAAGTTATAAAAATGAAAGCAAGAGAAAGATATTGCTTAATGTTTGGAAAGAGAAAACAACTATAATAAGGAGTCATAAAAAGCAAAGGAATGATTAATATTAAAAGAGACAGACAAAATTCAGATCATATTTGGTGAATTGTTTCGCAAGTGAGAGAATGAGTGAACAATGAATCCCCAGAAGAATGAATAGAATTAAAAATAAAACAGTGATTGATTTGGGATGAAACTAAAGTGAAGGAATGTTGGATGGAATATTTTAGAAATCTTTACATTACCTCAGCATTGCTTATAATAGATGTTCATGTTGCACTGTAGTGTACGTATATACTGTATCTTTGCATTAATGAGTCAAATTATAAAACAAAAGTCATAATATTTGGAATAGTCAGATCATTCCAAATATTATAATGCTACTCAACATGGTTAAGTTTTGTTTTGATCTCAGAACAGCATTTGCTTCAGATTTAGAAAACTTAATATATAGCAGGAAAGAAATACCAAGAAAGTTTTGAGACCAAAATAGTTTGTTTATATCTGCTTGTACCAAAATTGCAGCAGGATAAGAAAATGTTAAAATCCCAACCTAGCAATTTTTATTTCATCACCCAAGAAGATTTAAAAAAAACATGTTCGGCATGATCCTGATTAAATGTATAATTTTATGAACTATGATGAAAAATTCTGAGAAAAAAGTGTGTTTTCATATGTTCAATTCTGATTTTAAATTAATTTATATACTGTATATAAATTAAAAGCTTCCACTCCATCCCCCTCTCCCAAAAAAATTTTTTTTAAAAAAAGTATCTCAAATGCATACATAAACACATTCCCATTTGCACAGCCCCATTGTACTAGTTCGTGGAAAAATCAGCAAAGCATGTGGTTGAAAAATGACTCTGGATATCGCAGATGGGATTTTTGTAGGAAGGATAGATGAGAAGGAAGGGTAAAGAGCAAAATTCTGGAAAACAAAAATGAATACAGCCTTTGATTTGCTGTCAGTCCGAGAGACAGACAGGTTCCGTTTTATAATCCCTTCCATCTCATATTTGGAACCCTTCTATCAGCACACACAGGAGGCATTTACTGTGTGTGTGGCAGAAAAGTATGAAGGAAGATAAAAATGCTTTTGAAGCTATTCAATTCTCAGAAACCGATATTGCTGCTTAGACTCGCAGCTCAGCATTTCTGAAGCCTTCTTGTGGTTGGTATCTGATATTTGACCAATATGCATACCAGAGATGCTCAGCTCATTGCAAAGTGATTCATGTGTTCAGCCATAGATTCCACCTAACCTGCTAGAAGTATCATTTAATTTTTCAGTGAGGATTTCCAATAAGAAATTGCATAAAGGCCATTCCCAAAAGGGCCGTGGTGGCTCAGGCTGTAAGATAGCCTGTTATTAAAACACAGCTGCCTGCAATTACTGCAGGTTCTAGTCCCACCAGGCCCAAGGTTGACTCAGCCTTCCATCCTTTATAAGGTAGGTAAAATGAGGACCCAGATTGTTGGGGGGGCAATAAGTTGACTTTGTAAATATACAAATAGAATGAGACTATTGCCTTACACACTGTAAGCCGCCCTGAGTCTTCGGAGAAGGGCGGGATATAAATGTAAATAAAAAAAAATGCAAAGTTAGCATGCATTTCTTTTACAAATATCTAAATAAGTTAAAGAGAGGAAGAATAACATAAGCAGGCAACCATTTTAAAGGCAAGGGTAAGTCCAGCAAGTCACCAATTGGCTTATTATCAGGAAGAAAGTTGGCATATCATATATGCCAGCATGATATACTGGAATTCACGAAACAGATTAAAGATTAAAATTAAAGGCTCAAGGTTGACTCAGCCTTCCATCCTTCTGAGGTGAGCAAAATGAAGACCCCTGGGCAATATGCTGACTTTGTAAAATATTTAGTGCAAAGCACTATGAAGCGGTATATAAGTCTAAGGGCTATTGCTAAAGATGCACCATTTGGCTCCATGACCATTGGATCAACTCAGCCACTCTCCTTCATTTTGTATGTGAATCAAAAATCTGAAGAGGTAAAACTTCAACCTACTTGCACGTCTTATAGATCTTTAGATTCTCCTAGTTTCAGTCCATTCCTATCAACTCTGATCTGTACAGTTGATACCACAATAGGCTTTAGAAAATCAACATGGTGGAAGCCTCACAGAAAAAAAATTCAGAATCCTGAATGTTGGTCCTGAATGGTATTCTGAATTTTGATTATGGATTTCATACTAATATATTTTGAGTATGCTATATGTAATGCAAAAAAGGGATGTGGTGGCTCATTGGCTAAGACACTGAGCTTGTCGATCAGAAGGTTGGCAGTTCAGTGGTTCTAATCCCTAATGCCATGTAATGGAGTGAGCTCCCGTTACTTGTCCCAGCTTCTGCCAACCTAGCAGTTCGAAAGAATATAAAAAATACAAGTAGAAAAATAGGGACCACTTTGTTGGGAAGGTAACAGCACTCCATACACCTTTGGCGTTTAGTCATGCTGGCCACATGACCACAGAGACATCTTCAGACAGCACTGGCTCTTCGGCTTAGAAACAGAAATGAGCACTGCCCCTAGAGCCAGAAACGACTAGCATGCATGTGCAGGGGAACCTTTGCCTTATGTAATGCAAAAGTGCACAATAGGGATATCATACTCCAGCCACTGTTAATCATAATAGTGAGATTTGTGCCAATATTTACTAATGCTTGTAGCTGTCGGCTCATTAAAGTGGATTTTTCATTAATTTTTGAATTGCAAGATAAACGTTAAAAGTTTTTGTGAGCCAGAATAAATAAATACATTCATGCTGTGTATTCTGAATGTGAATTTAGCTTGCACATGTCTGAATAGAATGTGCAGGAGTTTTTCCCCCTCTTAAGATTTATTGTCATAAGCAGAATATGTTTATATTTCGAAGTTTATGGTTAGGTGTATTTAATCAAGGTTGGATTTTTATGGGTGTCATTGAAGGGACAAGGGGAAAAAATCACTTTGAACTGCATCAGCTATTTTTGGATTGCAGTGTATTTTCCCCCCCTTCCTACAATTTTTTTTCATGAAATGTGCAGCAGGTGCTGTATATTCATGGAGCAACCAAGCGACAAGTTTGGTTTTTTTTTAAAAAAAATAATAACCCCCATCCAAAATAGATAGACAGTCATTCATGGAATTCAGGTTAATTCTTTCAGCTGAAGTGATTTGTAAACAGTCACTCAGAATGGAATGCTAGATAAACTAGTTTGTTTAAATACATTATAGAATCATCAGTGGTACATTTTTTTGCCTGTTTAAAGCATCTGTTCCTAATAAAATGCTAATATTAGGAACCTTTTAACTTAACTTTTTAAATGTCACAGTAATTTAAATATAATTCTTTTTTCTTCCAAAGGAGATAAATATGTATTTATAGAATAGAATATAATTCTTTATTGGTCAAGTGTGATTGGCCACACAAGGAATTCGTCTTGGTGCATGCGCTCTCGGAGTACATAAAAGAAAAGATACATTCATCAAGAATCATAAGGTACAATATTTAATGATAGTCATAAGAAAACAGTCAATATAAATCTTAAGGATACCAGCAACAAGGTTACAGTCATACAGTCATAAGTGTACCCACTTATGACTGTGATAGAGATGGGTGATAGGAACGATGAGAAGATTAATAGTAATGCAGACTTAGTAATTAATTTGACACTATTGAGGGAATTATTTGTTTAGCAGAGTGATGGCATTCAGGAAGAAACTGTTCTTGTGTCTAGTTGTTCTGGTGTGTAGTGCTATATAGAATTGTTTTGAGGATAGGAGTTAAAACAGTTTTTGTCCAGGATGTGAGGGGTCTGTAAATATTTCCACAGCCCTCTTTCTGACTTGTGCAGAACCAAACCAGACAGTTATAGAGGTGCAGATGACAGACTCAATAATTCCTCTGTAGAACTATATCAGTAGCTCCTTGGGCAGTTTGAGCTTTCTGAGTTGGCGCAGAAAGAACATTCTTTGTTGTGCTTTTTTGATGACATTTTTTACATTGGGTGTCCATTTTAGGTCGTGAGATATAGTGGAATCTAGAAATTTTAAGGTCTCTACTGTTGATACTATGTTGTCTAGTATTGTAAGAGGTGGTAGTATGGGAGGGTTTCTCCTAAAGTCCACCACCATTTCTACAGTTTTGAGTGTGTTCAGTTCTAGATTGTTCTGGTCACACCACAAGGCTAGTTGTTCAACCTCCTGTCTGTATGCGGATTCATCATTGTCTCGAATGAGACGGATCACTGTTGTGTCATCTGCAAACTTCAGTAGTTTAACAGATGGATCATTTGAGATGCAGTCATTGGTATATAGAGAGAAGAGAAGTGGAGAGAGTACACAGCCTATTGGGACTCCTGTGCTAATTGTACAGGTATCTGATGTGATTCTGCTTAGCTTCACCTGCTGCTTCCTGTCTGTTAGGAAGCTTATGATCCATTTACAAGTGTCTTCAGGTACCGCTAGCTGGTTTAGCTTTGTTAGAAGAGTGTCTGGAAAAATGGTGTTGAATGCTGAACTAAAGTTTACAAAGAGGACCCTTGCATAGGTCTTTAGGGATTCAAGATGTTGTAGAATGTAGTGCAGAGCCATATTAACAGCATCATCTATTGATCTATTTGCTTGGTATGCAAATTGCAGGGGGTCTAACAGTGCATCCGGGATGGTTTTCAAGTGGGACAGCACTAGCCTTTCAAAGGTTTTCATAACTAAAGATGTTAGAGCAACTGGTCTATAGGCATTCATTTCCTTGATGGTGGGCTTCTTCGGCACTGGGATGATAGTAAAGCATTTGAAGCAAGAAGGAAGATAGCAACATCTCTAGCGATTTATTGAAGATACGGGTGAAGATGGGGGCCAATTGGTCAGCACAGACTTTTAAGGAAGCAGGAGTTATCTTGCCTCGCCCTGGAGCTTTTTCTGGGTTTTGTCTGTGAAATAGGTCTTGCACTTCCTTTTCTGTGATCACTAGGCGTTGTGAACCCAGTGGGATAGGGTCAGTTGTAGGAGGCTTGGCTGTTGTTGGTATGTCTGAGATGGGGGTTGTGGAGATTGGTGGCTGTAGTTTCACTTCAAACCTGCAGTAAAACATGTTCAGGTCATCTGCCAGTTGTTGATTTCCTTCAGCCTGAGAAGGAGGTTTGCTGTAGCCAGTGATATTTTTAAGAGTTTTCCACGTGTTTGCTGGTTCATTTGTTGAGAACTGATTCATTAGCTTTTCAGAGTAGCTTCTTTTTGCTGCTCTGATATCCCTTGTTAATACTTTTCTATTTGGCTAAGAAAGAGGTACTCTAATTTTCAATCCAGATCTATGGTTTTTTTTAATGAAATCTCTTCATTAAAATAACTTTTCTCATAATCTATCACTGTTTTCTAATAGTGGCATCTCACTTTGGAACTGAAAGTATAAATTTTCTAGTTTACAATGCTAGGATGTCAACAAAATATTTTGTTGATATTTTCTTATCAAAACATATGATATGCCGCATAAGACTATTATGTAAGAGACTGAACATTAAAGATTTCAGGACCAAAGATGATAACGTCCAAAATTCAGAAGGCCCCAAAACCCAAAGTTTTGCCAGGTTCACTTGAAGCCTGTTATTCCCCATCCAGACCCCTCACAGCCTCCAGGCAGCAGGACAAGACATCAGCAACATCATTTAGTTCACCAATGACAAAGATGTATAATTGGCTATCATAAACATACTTACCTCGGCAATGAATGATAGTATTGTATCTAATGGCTTCATGTAGAAGTTAAATAGGAAGGAGAGACTATTGAACCCTGTGGCACCCCACATAGTAGTGGCCACAGGCAAGACATCTTACTCCCAAACAACATTGACTGGTCCTAGTTCTATTGGAAGGAAAAGAACCAGCCTGATACTGGGCCACCCACTCCTAATCCACAAAGCTGAATCAGAAGGACACCATGGTCAACGGTACCGAAGGCCACTGAGAGGTCAAGGACAGCAAAGGCAAATACAATACCCTTGTCCCACCTCTTCCAGAGATCATCCAAAAGAGTAACCAATGCAGTTTCCATCCCATGCCCAGGCCTGAATTTTGACTGAAAGGGATCCAAATAATCTATTTCATCCAGGATCCATTGCAAATTGATTTGCAGCCACCTTCTCCACAACCTTCTCTAAGAAAGAGAGTTTAGATAGTGGATAAAAAAATGTCAGTTATAGTATTCTTTTGGAGGCAGTGGGCCAAAGCCAGCTTTGGAAAAATTGGAACAATCTTCTCTCTTAATGGTGAATTAACCACCACTGGAACAGAACCACAACCTGTCCCACAGATAGTCTTCATTATTCAGGAAGGGCATGAACTAAAGAACAGGTGGCTCAGCTCATAGTCATAAAGACCTTGTCCAATTCCTCAGGTCCAACTATTTCACTCCCAGATAACTGGGCAAGGCAAGATCACTGGCATTTCCACTGGACATTGTTTCCTGATTGCTTATTTGTATCCTATGATTATTATTAAGTGTTGTACCTTATGATTCTTGATGAATGTATCTTGTCTTTTTATGTACATTGAGACCATATGCACCAAAGACAAATTCCTTGTGTGTACAATCACACTTGGCCAATAAAGAACTCTTAATCTTAAGAATATGTATCTTAAAAACATATGTCTTATGGACATATGCCAAATATGGTATCTAACTGGAATGGTTTCAAGCCACTTTGTCTGGAGGATGGTCTGCAAATTCTTCTGCACAGTCCTGTAGGTGAATTTCTAAATCACACTTCCCCAATTAGTTGCTCCTTTTCCTATTCTTCAGATATATCATTATCATTGATGATAATGATTTTAATTTTGAAGTTAACAAGTAAAAGAGGCTTCTCTTCACTTAATCATATCACATTTAGAAGGTAGTACAGAACAATTAAATGATAACAGGTTATTTAACAGAGTATTTCGGAAGGTTTTTTATGAATTAAAATGCTAGTTTTCTTCCTCCTAAGGAAGTTTAAGACAGCAATACATAGGTCATAGATTTACTTTTTGTCTGGTTAACACCAGCCTCCAATCCCTTATCATCTTTGTTGCTCTTCTCTGCACTTCACGTGATAGTACCATTTTACTCTCTTGATGCAGCCTAAGACTGAATTGGTTTTTTTGGCAGCTGCAGCACATTGCTGGTTTTTAATTAAGTAGTGATCCACTAGGACACCTAGATCCCTTTTACAGTCATTATTATTGAGCAAGATACTACCTTTTCTATTCCTGTGCATTTGGTTTTTCTTGCCTAAGTGTAAGACTTTACTTTTCTCATCCCTGAACTGAATTTAGGATAAAGATAAAGCCCAGTTTTCAAATCTGTCAAGCCTTTTCTGTTTCCTGAGTCTATCTTCTAAAATGTTTACTATTCCTCTCAGCTTGATGTCATCTGCAAATCTAAATGACTCAAACATGACTATTATTAAAACAGTTGAGAATGCAAACATTTCTTTTCCTGCCTTTGGTGCTCTTATTTAGATTCAAAAGGATGTATGAGTCCAAGTTAGATGCATTATCTAACTATCAACTTTTTTTTAATTTGAATTTATATCCCGCCCTTCTCCGAAGACTCAGAGCGGCTTACATTGTGTTAAGCAATAGTCTCATCCATTTGTATATTATATACAAAGTCAACTTTTATTGCCCCCAACAATCTGGGTCCTCATTTTACCTACCTTATAAAGGATGGAAGGCTGAGTCAACCTTGGGCCTGGTGGTACTTGAACTTGCAGTAATTGCAAGCAGCTGTGTTAATAACAGACTGCATTAGTCTGTTGAGCCACCAGAGGCCCCTTCAATGAAAATGAAAACTTCATTTTCAGGGGAATATATTTTATTATTATGATTGGTTGCACAGTCAATCGGACAAGATCGGCAGGTGCTTGTCTGAATTCTGAAGTCCCAGAGCACTTAGCTTCTTCATTTTCTATTACTTTATCTATTGTGTGATCCCTCCAGTTCTTGCTTGATAATTAAGATTATTATTGTCTTTATTTTTAATACAGCATGTGTACTATAATTCTGGAAAATATCTGTAGATAAACAGCAAATTAAATAGATTTCTAGACTGATCCCCTATTGTAAATAATATGTCATAAATATCACTTTTTATGTAAAATTTGAATCCTGGAATCGTAGACAAGTTGTTTTGCCAACGTGAACTCAAACTTAGCATTTACATGTCTTGTCTCCAATTTTAATTAATTTAAGAAATGTTCATTTAATATTAGGGCTTATATTAGGATTTGTATATTAAAAACGTTGTGTGAGTGTTTGAAAATCCTGTGTGTATATAGTATAAAAAATCTGTATGAATGGAAAGAAAAGAAAAAATAGAATGATCAAGCAATATTCTAAACCTAGATAAACATACTTAGAAATCTGTATTATGCTATATAATTGTTTAGAACACAATAAAATGTAACAAAAAAGGTGAATCCATTTCTAATGATGAAGACAATTTTTTTTATTGTCAAAGGCGATACATTGGTTTGGGGGAAATACAGTTGGTCGTACAGTATGGGCTAGGAAAAAGTAAACATGGTAAAAGAAGAAAATTATAGACCCATATTTTCTTAAACGTATCTGATTGATAATTTCTGTACTCCTATCTATCTATCTATCTATCTATCTATCTATCTATCTATCTATCTATCTATCTATCCATCCATCCATCCACCTACCTATTCTTTTTATCTAGAATAGATAGCATTGTATTTCTGGCAAATGAATTATGGGAATATATAATAATTTCATTTGGTCCTATGGTCCTAGTAACTTCTATACACAATTTTCCATGCAAGAAATCTGCAGCTCATTTGGATAATAGAAGAAATGTATCTTGTTATCTTTTTCTTTTAACTGATTTCTATAAAATCAGTTTGAAGCCTTTCATCATGCAACCATTATATCCAACTGATCATGACACAGTTCACATAATTATACCAATGTCATTTGCTTTCCATCAAAATGTGATTGGGTTGCTTGCAATTTTCTCAATTAAAATACTGCCTATTTTGCCTGGAACTGAAAAAAGAAGATAAAGAAAGCTGTAAGTATAAGGTTTATGACTGATTTGTAAATTACCTAGGATAAAATTTGAAACTGAGTCATGAAATTAAAATGCATGCTCTTTCTATAGTACTTAAATAAGCATGCTTGCAAGTTACATGATGTTTAAGCGCACATATTTCTGTGATCATTGGGCAGTAGATAATTTTGAAAGACATATATAGGTATGTATTTTGTGGGTGCTGCTTTCTTGTAGTATGTTTCAGCACAAAAGGTATGATATCACAAATCCCTTTGCACTACAATTTCATCCCAATGGAAAATGTAATAGGAACAAGCTGTGCCACCTTTGTTCTTTTACAGAGATTCTTTGTTGAAACATCTGTCCAGCACAATATATTATCAGCAAGCTTTAATGCCACTTGGAATGTCTGGTTAATTCACAGCCAATGTATATTTAATAGTTCTTTTGTGGAACCTTACTCCCTTTGTTTTTCCACACAGGGACTATAACGTGAAACTCTATGACCTTCGTCTCTCATGGAGAATCTCAGTATTCATAGCTGCCATTGAAAGGAACAGAAGAATGGCAGGGACTTTTCCACACAAGTTTTTTGTTTTAACTAATCTCCATATGGGACTTTAGCATAAAGGTAGATGAAGTTTCAATACTAAAGTAGGCCCATAAACTACAAGGAGACAGAGATCATGCTCCACTATAAATTTATATAGAAATCACTAGAATTTTTCAATTCTTTTATAATTTTAAGGGTAAATATTATAGTAACTGAATTGGAAACAACTTGAAATTATTTAAGACAGTTGATAAAAACAGACATGGGGGTGAAATCTTTTGGAACTGAGATAATAGTCATTAAAATAGAAAGACAGAATTGAGAGGTCCTTCGTGCTCCCTGACCTTGGTTGTTTTCTTGCAGACATTTCATTACTCAAATTCGGTAACATCATCAGTGCTAGGCTAAAGACAAAATTATTTTCAATTCAGTTCAGTTTAAGCAACAATGAACTGCTCACATTGAGACAAACAGAATGTAATATCTGAGATCTCTAGGACTGTTCAGGAAAGAAATCTTAGGTTTATGGTGGGAAACTAAGTGAAAACCATGTTGAAAATTAATTAGGAAAAGAGGCAAGAAATAAAAATAACGGTGTTGTTGTTAGTTGTGAAGTCATGTCTGACCCATCGCGACCCCATGGACAACGTCCCTTCAGGCCTTCCTGTCCTCTACTATCCTCTGGAGTCCATTTAAGCTCACGCCTACTACTTCAGTGACTCCATCCAGCCACCTCATTCTCTGTCGTCCCATTCTTCTTTTGCCCTCAATCTTTCCCAGCATTAGGCTTTTGTCCAGTGAGTCCTTCCTTCTCATTAAGTGGCCAAGGTATTTTGTATTTCTGATCAGATTCTTTATCTGTAAAGCAGAAACATTATTTTGTGGAAGTGTCCCAAAGGTGCTTTTTCAAGAGGCAACTAGACTTTCTGCTTCTTATTTGAACATGTTTCATTTCTCATCCAAGAACCTTCTTCAAGAAGTCTTCAAAGAAAAACCAGAAAGTCCAGTTGCCTCTTGAAAAAGCACCTTTGGGACAACCATGACCTGAATGACTGAGGAGGTCCACAGACATTTGTGAACAGTGCTTGACCTAGCTGGATGTTTATGTTATTTTTTAAATTATTAGTAACCTTTAACCAAGTTTAGCCAGCTCATGCTCAGTCAGGGCTCAGAACTGATTAGGACTTTAATAAGAGCCTGTCAGAAAATATCCTGACATAGGGGTGAAATGCTACTGGTTTGGGCCAGTTCGACGGAACCAGTAGTAAAAAAAAAATGCTAAAAAAGGGGGGGGGATTTCCGACGATCGCACAGCACAGCTGTTTGTTGCACAGCTGATCATTGGAACTTTTTTTTACTTTTACCAGTTCACCAGAACCCATAATAAAAAAATGCTAAAAAAAGTTTTTTTAAAAAGTTCCAACCACGCAGCACAGCTGATTGTCTCACAGCTGATCGTCAGAATTTTTTTTCTTTTTAAGCATTTTTTTACTACTGGTTCACTTGAACCGGTAATAAAACAATGCTTAAAAAAGTAAAAAAAAAAAAAGTTCAGACAATCAGCTGTGCTGCACAATTTATTTTCGCTAGGAAGCAGGAAATCCTGCTTTCTAGTGAATCTAAATCACACAGCAGAGCTGTTACCCCCCTCGCTGTTCTACTTACCTTTGCAGACTCAGAAAAGGCTTCTTAGTGCCTGCATGGTGCAATTTATTTCTTCATATAACAGTAGGACACATATATTCAATAATAATGAATTGCAAAAGTTCAGAAAACACTGATAGGGTGCCAAAAAAATTTCACAGAACTACGTGATAAATGAGCTGTGAGTGGTTTTTAAGTAATGAACAAAATTACTAGTGATATTGCTTCTTATTATTACTACGAGTTATAAAAATTCTATGATAGCTTACTAATTGTAGAAATACTTGGAAGTTTTCTAAAAGCTCTCAAAAATTCTTTCTTTTAATTTTTGATTTGCACAAGATAGCAATGTAATTTTAATATTTCTAATATATTAATATTATGAAGTCTAATATGAAATATCAATATTATTCATAAAGAATAGATTTATGTATTATTTTTATTTTATGTTTTAATAGTGAAGTTGCAAAAACTGTTTATTTTGGGGTTGTTGCAGATTTTGTTTGATAAAGATGAGTAAGAAATTTTGAGGAAAAACAGATAGTTGGTGGAATATCAAATATAAAGAGACTGTGGAGGGCAAAAATGCATATAAGAGAGTACTTTCTGCAAAGAATAAAACTGCGAGAAAATAAAATCACAAAGAATGTCATCAAAAAATACAAAGAACATTTAAAATTAAAAGAGATTTACCAATACAGAATGATTTTTATGGGAATTAAAAATTGTTTGGAAGAAAATAAAGAGCTAAACAAAGAGCTTCTAGCAAAATGATTGGAATTAAAAATAGTTCACAGTAATCAGGTTTTTATTCCCTGATGCTCAAAGATTGAAATAAAGATGTAATGTAAAATAAAAGTGATGAAATGAAAGCAAGTGGATACACGAATAATTGTTTTAGAGATTTATATTAAAATGATATACTAAAGAGTAAAGGTGAAGGTAAAGGTAAAGGTAAAGGTTCCCCTTGCACATATGTGCTAGTCATTCCCAACTCTAGGGGACAGTGCTCATCTCCGTTTCAAAGCCAAAGAGCCAGACGTCTCTATGGTCATGTGGCCCGCATGACTCAATGCCAAAGGCGCACGGAACGCTGTTACCTTCCCACCAAAAGTGGTCCCTATTTTTCTACTTGCATTTTTTACGTGCTTTTGAACTGCTAGGTTGGCAGAAGCTGGGACAAGTAACAGGAGCTCACCCCGTTACGCGGCACAAGGGATTCAAATCGCTGAACTGCCGACCTTTCGATCGACAAGCTCAGCATCTTACCCACTAAGCCACCATGTCCCCCTATACTAAAGAGTAGGTTAGGCTAAATATTATAAATGTTAATGTCTGAGAAAAAAAAAGAGGGGTGAAAAGGATGTTGAGAAAGAATGAAGTTGCAGATGTTAATGGTGTAAGTAGACAATGTTAAAATAGGGATATGGTTTGGTTACAGAACATTCAGGAAGTAGATTAGTTTGTTACATGGGAAGAAAGATAACAAAGAGCAAAATGTGCTGAGTTAAATGTATTTTTTGTCAGGTCCAAGTCCAAAGATGACACAATAAAATCTAATCATGTCCAATTCTTTATTGGTTTACCCTAATATACAGAATCTTGCCAGATTAAAGCTATATATTTCTAACCTAATAGATATACCCTGGGATATTCTCAGGTATGGCTACCCTGAATCTTTCCCTCTCTCCCCATTCAGTTCAAGACTGTACAGTCTCCTGCTTTGGAGCTCTCTCTCTGGAATGTTCCGCCCTCAGGAAGCCATTACCCCCACTCCTTTTTCACTTGTACTTTCCTTCACATATATTTCCCATTTTTGTTCATTTACTCTCTTGTAATCTGTTTCTCTCCAATCTGCTCTGGAAAAGAGAATAAAAATAGGTCAGGCAAGGGGAGATTGCCTATAGAGATCACTCCCCTCCTTTGCTTGTTTTTTAAAAAAATCCCTCCACTCTGCAAGAAAGGGGAAAGGAGGGGAAAGTGATTTCTGAAGGCAATATCTATTGTGCCTGACCCAAAGTAGCTCAAGACATCTCTTTTTCTCAAAAAAGGAGATGGAGAAGGTAGACTTGGATCACCTTAAACAAGGCTCCATTTCGCTATCTGTGGATGCAAAGAGGGTGGCAAATATCAGGAAGCAACACTGGAGAATCTCGTGGTCATCTGGGTGTGATCTATATTCTGGATGACTAGGGTTAAGCTCATGGTTGCCTTGGTAGCCATAAATTCCTGGACTACCTCTCATCCCACGCTTAGGTAAAACAGATTATAATCCTCTGGAACTCCACTGCCAATTCTGAGACTTAATTAAGGAACTCAGACAGGGAGGTTTATTATGCAGCAGGGTGGATAGTACAAAAGGAACAGTCCCAACTTATATGTAGAACCCAACTCAAGGAACAGGGTCTCACATGAGGCAACTCTTGGAACAGTGTCCCTGAAAGCTCTAAGAAACTCCTGGGTTACAATGATAACTAACTGTAGGTACATTTCAGAGGACTGCTCAATACTGTATATTTACTAGTACATTCTAACAATTTTTAATATGAGTGAAGTTCCGATATAGATAATATTAATATTAAATATAAAATTTTGAAGGCTTTCAAATTGCAGTATGGATGTCAGAAGCAGTGATTCTAAATAGGAGCAATATTAATTTTCAAACCAGTATTCACTAGGCTCTCAAGCTGCTTCTAAACCCACATCCCTGGTTTAGTTCCTTTGAAATCAAAAGTTCCCTTAACCTAATTGGAATCAAAACCATGTAGCTTGTAGTCAGTTATAGCTCATGTGTCCAGTGGCAAGAATATATCAAACCTTGTAAGATATTTGACAAAATCTAAATCTTTTATAATACCAGTAGTTCAGGCAGCAATTCTCCAGGTAATAAGAGATGGTTGATGGTCTTTGTTCCTGCATGTTTAATGATGACTATGAAAATGTTGTCAGGATGTCTGAATGGCTGATTGATTTGCACTGACTTCTGGATTATATCTTATATGAAAAAATCATAAACAGTCTTGGCAGTAGCTCGAGTCTACTAAGTGTTTGGATGCTCAAGAAGCAGCTGGATAGCTTCTGTGTTGTGTCCCAAGATTCAGAGGACAATCTCAACAGCAGAGCACCTGACACAATAAATTTTCAGCATTTTCTTAGATTTAGTGTTTTTGTCTTAATTTCCTCCATGAGATTGACTTCTTCTGGCATCTATTAAGAGTTGTAATGCATGACACTGTTTTCTGTGAGTATAATAAGCTGATTTAATAACATGGTGTCAGAAAGTGCAGGTATTATTTGAGAAATTTGAAATGTACTGTGCATCAAAAAAAGAATGTTACATATGAGAGGCCTGGTTGTTGTTGTTATTTTTTTACAGGGAAACAAAATGTAAAAGCATTATTGCTTATGTAACAGAGTTACAGCTTTTAGCACAGTCTTGTGAGTTTAGACATTTATGTGACTCCCTAATTAAGGATTTGTGGTATGTGTAATTAAATTTAAAAGAGTGAGAGTGATACTGTTAAAAATAAATGAGTTAACATTGGAACATACAACTGATGTTGTAGAGCTAAAGAGTCAGGTATAACTCAATTAAAAGAACTAGAGGAAATGGATATTTGGAAGAGTAAAGAGAAAATCTTTAATAAATTAAATCTCAGCTCTCTGTTGTAATGCCAGAGACTCAACACGGAAAACCATGTTTAGGTTTGTCTTTCTCATCCTAAAGGAGCATGCCCAGCTGTTGAAAAAATGCGAAAAATAATATTACAAAAAAAAAAAATAAAAGGTTAATAGCATATTCTGGATAAAGGTTGCAGGTAATCGGAAAATGTGAATTAATTTGTAGGTAGAAGAATATTAATTTGATGCCAAAGTGACAGATTTTGAAGCAAAGGCTTCTTTTAGAATTACAGGCAGTAATTTAATTACACTAATTTAAAGCTAGAGAGTTTATGTAATTAATAAGGTCTCTGTCAATGATAAATTTAAAGATGTATTTTGTATCCTAGGATGCTTACCAGGGTATTATTCAATTAAGCTGAATTTTCAGATATAGGTTTGTGCTCCAAGAAAATTCCAATATTATTGTGAGAATTTATGCAAAAACTGAATAGAATGAAACAAATGAGAGATTACTAAATGGGTAAGCCAATGCTACATAAATTCATAGAAAAATTAACAGAAGCTATTTTATAGAACTATCAGCTACAAAGAGAAGAAATTGCAATTAATTTAATGTAAGACCAATTGTTTACCATACTGATTTACAAAAATAGTATGACTGAAGGCTTTCTAGTGACAAGTTAAATTATGTACTTTCAATATATCTTTTAGAAGGTAGTAATTTAAATGATTACGATTTGATATTTTTTTCAGCTGTGAGGATGTAACAAGAGAGACAAATTTTGGAACAATTTGGGGAAAATGAGAATTTAAATAAACCAAATATATAAATTTTGATTGAGGAAAAGTATTTATGACACATGTTAATTTCTAAAGGTTTAAAATCTATTGAAACAAAGATTGACCTATTCTTAGCATGCCATGCCTAAAGAATAAAATAGAATTATAGTGACTAACTGATAGTTGTTTGACAAAATTTGTTCCAGGAATGATTAGACAACTCAATTAAAGCAATTATTGCAGGATGTGCAATTTTAGTGGATGCCTATACACAAAGATCCATTTAATAAACTAAAAAATATAAACAATTGCACCTATCTTAAAATATTATTTTGTGGAAAAACCAGTGATGTCAATAGATGTTTGTATAATGTATTTAGGTGCACTATTACATAGGTGACACATGCACCTAAAACCATGATTTAAGAGCAGCAAAATTATTCTCGGCCAGAAAAGAGAACATTAGCAATTATTTGAGATGCACAAGGTTTTATGAGCTGCTCATCTATGGGAACAAGTTTTAATACTTGTTGCGGCCTGGGAACGGGCCGCGGCGGGGGCCTTAGACCGTGTCGTGCCTTTGCGGCCTCTGACCCGGCGCAGGGCCCAACCGGCTCCTTGGTTCTCCGAGGAGCTGAGGGGGATGAAGCGCCGGAGAAGACGCCTAGAGAGTTCCTGGAGGTCTAGCCGTTCGGAAGCTGATCGGACACTAGTGAAGTCCTATACTAGGACTTACCTAGTGGCATTGAGGGAAGCGAGGCGTAGCTACGCCTCCTCCCTCATTGCATCGGCAGATAACCGCCCGGCCGCCCTGTTTCGGGTGACTCGCTCCCTCCTTCATCAGGGGGAGCGGGATGACCCGTTGCAGGGACGGGCTGAGGAGTTTAACGGTTATCTATACGATAAAATCGTTCAGCTTCGGGATGGTCTGGACCAAGATTGCGTGATGCGGGTGAGACGCCGAGGGTGGTCTTGGCGACATTATTTGGGATGAGTTTGACCCTGTGGCTCCGAGGACATGGACAGGTTGCTGGGTAGGTTGAATGCCACCACGTGTTTACTGGACCCGTGCCCTCCTGGCTGGTGCTGGCCACCGGGAGGTGACACGAGGCTGGCTCCAGGCGATTACGATCGCTTCTTTGGTGGAGGTGTCTTCCGGCTGCCTTGAAAGAGGCGGTGGTGAGGCCCTCCTTAAGAAGCCTTCCTGGACCCGGCTGTTTTAGGTAACTATCGTCCGGTCTCCAACCCGCCGCGGCGAAGGTTGTAGAGAGTATGGTGGCATATCAGCTTCCCTTGCACCTGGATGAAACTGTCTATCTAGACCCGTTCCAGTCCGGTTTCGACCCGGTTACAGCACGGAGACGGCTTTGGTCGCGTTGGTAGATGATCTCTGGAGGGCCAGGATAGGGGTTGTTCCTCTGCCCTGGTCCTATTAGACCTCTCAGCGGCTTTCGATACCATCGACCATGGTATCCTGCTGCGCCGGTTGGGGGATTGGGAGTGGAGGCACCGTTTATCGGTGGTTCTCCTCCTATCTCTCGACCGGTCGCAGTCGGTGTTGACAGGGGCAGAGGTCATCCCCAAGGCGCCTCACTTGTGGGGTGCCGCAGGGTCGATCCTCTCGCCTTCTGTTTAACATCTACATGAAACCGCTGGGTGAGATCATCAGTGGTTTCGTGTGAAGTATCAGCTGTATGCGGATGATACTCAGCTGTACTTTTCTACACCGAACCACCCCAACGGTTATCAAGTGCTGTCCCGGTGTCTGGAGGCCGACGGGTCTGGATGGGGAGAAACAGGCTCAAGCTCAATCCCGCCAAGACAGAGTGGCTGTGGATGCCGCATCCCGCACAGTCAGCTAAATCCGCGGCTGACCATCGGTGGCGAGTCATTGGCCCCAATGGAGAGGGTCCGCAACTTAGGCGCCCTCCTGGATGAACGGCTGTCTCTAGAAGAGCATTTGACGGCCGCTCCAGGAGAGCGTTCTACCAGGTTCGCCTGGTACGCCAGTTGCGCCTTTCTGGACCGGGATGCCCTATCCACGGTTACTCACGCACTCGTGACGCCTCGCCTGGATTACTGCAATGCTCTCACATGGGGCTCCCTTGAGGGGCATCCGAGGCTACAGTTAGTCCAGAATGCAGCTGCGCTGGTGATAGATGGAGCCCTCGTGGCTCCCATATGACACCCATCCTGCGCAGACTGCACTGGCTTCCTGTGGCCTTCCGGTGCGCTTCAAGGTTTTGGTGACCACCTTTAAAGCGCTCCATGGCATTGGGCCGGGTTATTTACGGGACCGCCTACTGCGACCGAATACCTCCCACCGTCCTGCGCCTCACAGAGAGGGTCTCCTCAGGGTGCCGTCAGCGAGGCAATGTCGTCTGGCGACGCCCAGGAAGGGCCTTCTGTGGGGCTCCCACCCTCTGGAACGATCTACCCCCGGACTTCGTCAGCTTTGGACCTTGGACCTTCCGCGGGCTTAAAACATACTTATTTAATTTTGCAGGACTGAGCTAGATTTTAAATTTTGGGTTTTAAATTGGGTTTTATTTCTATTTTTTAATTGGACGGGCTTTAGAATAAGTTTTTTAAATGTTTTATATTGTATTTATATTCTATTTATCTGTTTTTAGTGCCTGTAAACCGCCCTGAGTCCCTTGGGAGATAGGGCGGTATATAAATATGATTAAATAAAATAAATAAATAATAAATAATAGAGAAATCATTATATTACTCCCAATAAAAATTGAAAGGCGTTTATTAACTATGTAAAATATGTATCTCTGATTATGTGCAGAAGGAAGAAAAAACTAACTTTGGGTATTGTGGTAGAAAATGACAATATTCTAATCTGAGAATAAATGAGAATAAAGAAACAAGTACAGTATGAGAATTTTGAAACTTACTTTTTAAAAAAAGATTTTATGTATTATAATATATAATGTTGCATTACTTCGGAGTAGAATATATTGATTGGAAAAATGAAGCCAAATATATTGAGAGAAAGTGGCATTTTCTTTCTGACATAACTTAACCAATTATGCTGACAGCATAATTGGTTTTGTCTTTCTTAATATTTTCTATTTATGACACATCTGGGGATCTTCAGTCATTCTCAACAAAGTTCACTAAGAAGTTTAAACTATTCAGGGAGGGTTTGGCTTTTGTATAATTATTGTTAATTTCATTTACAGGAGATAGATCTAAGCTAACTATAAATACTTAATAAACACAAAGCTCTGTAATGGGTCTGTTAAAGATTGCACTCAAAAAATATTGGAAAGCTTGCCATGTGGCTGAGAAAACCACAACTCCTGAATTGGGGATGATGTTTAAGTTCCTTTCTTGTTTTTATGTTTCCTAAAAAAGAGGGTTCTAGGCTTCTCTGACTCTAGTTAAGTTTTTCTTGTTCCATTTATGGTTCTTGTCCTTCAGGGTCATATACTGTATTTTTCAGACTATAAGACGCACTTCCCCCACCCAAAAAAAAAATGGGTGGAAATGTCTGTGTGTCTTATCAAGTGAATGTTGCTGAAGCTCCGTCCACCCGCCAGCCCCCACTCTTCAGCCTCTACCTCCCAGCAATTTGCCTCCTTGCAGCGAATAGCAAACAGCCTTGTCAGCTTCAGCACAGCCTGATTTAGCACGAGCAGCTGATTGGCAGTTGGATCAGCCTCCTGGAATAATGATGATCAGCTGTTCCACCACCATTGCCACCATGGCCCATCACCACGGCTGTCCATTGCTGCTTCCACGTGCCCCATTTTCAGCCTCCACATGCTCCATTTTTGGCCTCCATGTTCCCCATTTTTGGTCTCCATGCATCCTGTTTTTGGCCTCCGTGTGCCCTGTTTTTGGCCTCCGTGCATCCCATTTTTGGCCCATTCCCCACCTCCACTGCCACCTATCGCCATCAATTGCCAACACTGCCTGGAGTGGGCCTAAAATGGGATGTGCGGAGGCTGAAAATGGGGCGCATGGAGGGCAAAAATGGGATGCATGGAGGCGGTGATGGCGATCGGTAGCGGCGATCCCTGCAGCCTGGAACAGCTGATCAGCGGTATTCCGGTAGGCTGATCCAACCACCAATCAGCTCCTCATGCTAAATCAGCCAGAGGCAGATTTTTTTTTCTTGTTTTCCTCCCCAAAAGCTAGGCGTGTCATAGTCCAGAGCATCTTATAGTCCAAAAAATATGGTAATTAAAGTCCAGCTAAACTTTCTCATGGGTTTTGAAGACTGAGATTTGAGAGACAGAATTAGTAAATAGTGAGAGATCTATATTTATCATATAGCAGACTTTCAATAGTGCAATAAGATAATGATTTTACCAACCTCCCTCAGTCAGTTAGTAACCTTCTTTGAGTCCCCATTTATCTAAGTCATTCTAATAGTTTACTGGAAGATCGGGTTTCTTTCATGCTATTCCAGTTCTGTGCCTGGCATAGCTTCTTTGATGAAATGTTGTAGAATTTGCTGTTCCCTGTTATGTCAGCTGCTGGGATACACTGGATTTCAAGGTCAGATGCACTGCGTTCAAGCTTGATGTCTTCATATTTAATAATCTAATATAAAATGTTGAAGTTGCAGCCCTTAAAAACTCTTAATTGATGCAGTTTAACAACTGGGAAGAAACAGTTTCATTATAAATAGCGTAGAAGATACAGTTTATTGCTTAAAAGTAAGCAAAATGCTTTCAGGTCAAGGCTTTGTGACTTTGTGAGGGACAACCTTAAGAGTGATTTTGTTATTTCTTGACTGTTCAGCTGTCAGTCTTATTGATGGTCTTTGTCACAACATGCACAAAAGCTACATTTTGTTGAAATGTTCACATGAGAGCCAAAGAAGGATTTTGTGGGCTTACCTTGCCTCTTAGTGATTTAGCTATGATCCCTCTCTTGATCACTTTTCTCCTGTCCTAATACTGTTAACTTTATGAGTGAGGATTGTTGTTCTGTGGAAAATAAGCAATTACAGTATGTGTTATGAAAAGACCTTGCTGGAAGATATGATCTTCTGAGGACTCAGTAATTTAGGTTTTAAGGTTGTTCATCAAGGCAGCAGTTTATGGTGATTTTAATTACTCTTTCCCCATTTCACTGTCTTCTGTTAATGTAGATTCTTTGTTAGTGGAGGAGATTAAATTGTTCTCCGGTGTTATAAATCTCATATTGTAATCTTGGTGTGAGTCATTTGTTCATCTCAGCCCCAGCAAAATGATATATTCTAAGCTTTTTCATTGCTCAGTAATCTGTCCTGGTTTAAGGATTGTTGCTTCTTTTTCTTAGATGCCATAACCAGCTTCTACAAGCTGCAAATAATTATCCAATGTCTCCATTAAATTAAAAGAATTTTCCTATGCAAAAACTGATAAATTGGAGCATCTGCATCCAAATTTCCATAGCTGGTTCTTGGTGAAAGGCGGGATAGATTCTGTTAAGCTTGGACATTCTTAGCCATATCATGGCTAAGCAATTCTTAACCTCAATGATTTTCAGGTAATCTTTATTAGTTATGAATTCACATCCAGGTAAAAGGCATGAACCTGGACAGATATACTGTAGGCTGTTAAAACATCTTCCACTGCTGTGTTTTCTTTCCTTTTCTATTTTACAATGTTCTCTATGGCTATGAAACAAAACATAGAATGGCATTTTCACTTCCATCCCTCTTTCTTTCTTTCCTTTTTTCTTCTTCACATTTCAATTCCCATTTTTCTCCACATGAACAAACAAAAAAGAGAAGATAAAAGAAAACATTCCAGAGCCACAGTGTTTCTACCCTGATAGTTGTGAGTCTGGAATTAAGGTATAATTCTGAAAAGCACTGAAAATGAACTTTAAAAATGGCTTGCTTGCTAAATATTAAATTGGAAGGCAGGCAACTGATGGAAAACACATGCATTCATATCTCAATATCTCCATTGGCTTTGAAATAAAAAATTGGAAGTAAAGCCTAGAATGACTTCTGAATCATACAAATAGCAAAACCTTTAAAGTCAGTTTTGGTGACTGGTGAATCCTTGCTTCCACTCTGAAATCTTATGTTTTTAATTTGACATCAGAGTGCTTCAATGTACCTCTCAAATTCACACGTACAACATAAAACCAATGACCTTCTCAGAAATCAGCGGGGTGGAAGCAAATTGTCATAGATGTTCACTGGATTTATTGATGAAGTTAAGAAAATCACTATCCCTCATTATGTTTTTCACTGTCTCATCTTTGAGGTGCCTGAAATTGTCTTTTTTAAAAAAATGGATTTTGGAGATGGAAAACATCTCCTCCAAATGAGAACATCTAAAAATTGTTTTATGTTGCCTCAGAAGTAAACTGGACATGAGGTGGAGGTTATGTCACTAGCTCATATCACTTAAAAGCAGCTGATCTTTATGTATAGTACATAGGTGAGATGAAACCCTAAAATGCAATTTGACAGCCATTCGTGATTAAGCAACATCTTAAGATTTCAGTTCTACATTCTCTTATCAAGAACACCAAACATATTGATACTTATTTCTCAGACAAACTAAAGTGGACTTTCAGAGTCTTGATAGAACACTACTTACTTTACTTTACTTTACTTCACCTTCACCTCTAAAATCCACTCTCTACAAATAGTGTGACATGTACTGTGAGGAGGCGCCATGATAGAAGCTATTACCAATATTTGTTCAATGAATCACAATTACTGTTAAAATCTAGTAGCAGTAAAGAAGTAAATGTTAGAATATATAATGAATAAAAATATAGTCCCATGCCGATTGACCTGCAAATAAGTCTCTTTGGAATTATTTGGTACTTGATAGTTGATAGGATTCTACTGAAGTATAGAAACCTTTGGCTTAACCATAAGAGCATCAAATGTCTATTCCATTAGCACACATCTCAATCTAATATTCTCATTTATTTTACATATTTAAATGTTAGGGACAAGGACACATATTCAAAGGAACAAAATGAAAAAGAAAGGATGGACTATATATCATATTTAATTCTACCTGAATAATCCAATATGTGACCAGACTTAATAGTGGCCAACATTTTAAAGAGTGCCTTATGGAGTCAATTATTGAACTCCAGTAAGTTTTGAAAAGCCAATTAGAAATACTATATGTAATAGATCAAGCAATTAATATGGAAATGGAACAAGAAGAAGACTTTTAGCTGAGGAACTCAGAAGAATTCCTGGTTACTAGACTTTCAAATCATTTCCAGAAATTTGGAAGAAAATCTAACTAGGGATTTCTTGCTGTTGTATAAAATAAACATTTTTTAAAAAATATATGTGCCTAGGTAATCTGCTAGTTGCATTTAACTGGGAAAAGATACAAATATTACCCAGAAAAATCATTTTCAGAAGGCAATAGCTTAAAAAGTTTCACAATTATTTGCACTGGTTTATATTTATTGGTCTTAATAGATGTGTTTAAATTCACCTTCAGAACCAGAAAGAAAAAAAAGGAAAATCAGCAGTTAACTTGAAACAAATATGTTGAACTTCCAATACATCCCATGTCTTACTGGGAGACTCTTTCAGTCCAATTAATTGAGTCTGCAGGGACTCGTGTTTTATATGATCTACTGGTAGCCAAGGCCAGCCATCTGTGATCTGAACTTGTTCTTTCTGTTTAGGGGACAGATTTTAACATAACATAATAACAGAGTTGGAAGGGACCTTGGAGGTCTTCTAGTCCAATCCCTGCCCAGGCAGGAAACTCTACACCATTTCAGACAAATGGCTATCCAACATTTTCTTAAAAATTTCCAGTGTTGGAGCATTCACAACTTCTGCAGGCAAGTTGTTCCACTTATTGATTGTTCTAACTGTCAAGAAATTTCTCCTTAGTTCTAAGTTGCTTCTCTCCTTGATTAGTTTCCACCCATTGCTTCTTGTTCTACCCTCAAGTGCTTTGGAGAATAGCTTGACTCCCTCTTCTTTGTGGCAACCCCTGAGATATTGGAACACTGCTATCATGTCTCCCCTAGTCCTTTTCATTAACCTAGACATACCGAGTTCCTGCAACCAAAACAAAATACCTTATTCCACCAGACTTGAAATCCTGGGATTAGAAAACTTAGAACTCCGCCGACTCCGACAAGACCTGTGTTTAACACAGAGAATCATCTATTACAATGTCCTTCCTGTTAAAGACTTCTTCAGCTTCAATAGCAATAATAGAAGAGCAAACAATAGATTCAAACTTAATGTCAACTGCTTCAATCTTGATTGCAGAAAATATGACTTCAGTAACAGAGTTGTTAATGCTTGGAATACACTACCTGACTCTGTGGTCTCCTCTCCAACTCCTAAATGTTTTAACCAAAAACTGTCTACCATTGACCTCACCCCATTCCTAAGAGGACTATAAGGGGCGTGCATAAGAGCACAAAAGTGCCTACCATTCCTGTCCTATTGTTTCCTTTCAATATATGTTCCTGTATATAATGTTATGACAAAATAAAATAAAATAAAATAAAAAAACAAAAAAAAACGTTCTTCATATGTTTTAGCCTCCAGTCCCCTTATCATCTTTGTTGCTCTTCTCTGCACTCTTTCTAGAGTCTCAACATCTTTTTTACATCGTGGTGACCAAAACTGAATGCAATATTCCAAGTGTGGCCTTACCAAGGCATTATAAAGTTGTATTAATACTTCACGTGATCTTGATTCTATTTTGACCTATTGGATCACCAAGTGTTGCTATCTTGCCTGAGTTCAGCACATTTCTGGTTTCAGCCTCAGCAGTTAGGTTGTTTATTTTCCATAAGTAAATTTTATTTTAAAAAATTCTGTTACTTAAGGTGACAAAGACATTTCATGTTTTGTTCATTCTTTGTACCATTTCATTGGGATTCTTAATTTTGGCTTCCTATTTCAGTCTCACATACAGGTAGTCCTCAATGGCATGTAACATATTATATTTAGACGTGCTTGAAACACTTCCATTGTATCAGTAAGTATCTTTTAAAAATGCCTTTTAATTATCTACCCTTGATTCAAACCTCTCTCTTTTCATCTGTCTCTGTTTCCCTTGATTGTATTGGTTGCTAATCATCAAATAGAGATTTAGTTAAAGTTGGAACTGGTTTATCATGGACAATATCACATAGTTCTTACTTTTCCACTAAAGCAGACTACCAGATGGGAGGCCTGGAACAACATGAAAAGGAATTTTATATCCGCTTTGCTTCACTTTTAGTAACAGAGGTTATATGAGGTGGTAGGCATTGTTTTGCAAAAGAACTTCAAAGGGAGTTTTGTGTTCCCTATTAGTGGAAAGCATTCTTTTAAATTCCTGTAGAACCTAAATATATTGCATTGAATGAGATCATTATCATCCATGTATTTGTCTGATTTACATTTAAACCTCCTTCGTTAGTGGTTCTAATCAGTTTTGCAGTAACAAATTTAATAATGTTAATAATGCTACAAAATGTCTTTCCTCCTTTAGACAATTAGCCTTGTCTAAATATATCTGTAAGCTCCCATGTTTTTGCAGATGATACATAAAGCAGAGGATGATCTCAGCAGAGAAGCATGTTCATGATGTGGAAAGGTTTGTATGCATAATATCTAATCCATAATAACAACAAAAATAATAATAATGTTGTATTATAAGATTGCCAGGAGGAAAAGTTTTTCACAGATATTAGTCCCTTCCTTCCTTCCTTCCTTCCTTCCTTCCTTCCTTCCTTCCTTCCTTCCTTCCTTCCATCCATCCTTCCTTCCTTCCTTTAACATCATGAATATTTTATAGTGAAAATTATGAGGTCCTGTGAAGTTAACTTAAGGAAAATACTTTGCCAACTTGGAGGTAACATAATAAAAATTCCACTGTCTTAAAGGCAAACTAATTGTAATTACAGAGAGGCTCCATTAATCTACACTTCATTAATTTACATGATAATCCAAATAATTAACTGTCAGTCACTCCCTCAGGGAAGATTCATAGTTTATACTGTTAGAAGCATCATTATTTGTAAAGACAATTTTAAAAATTGTGGTTGGAGTTGTGAAATGCATAAATCAACTTCTTGACAATGATTTGTGTTGAAGGTGATCCAGGAAAACTCCAATGTAATTTAGTTTTATTAAGTTCAAACTAAAATCACACTGAAATTAATAGGATTTGTTGTACAAAATTTAGCTAAAGTCACTTATTTCAATAAGATACTGGTGCAGTAATTGACTTTGACCTTGACTTTATGTCATAATGGTCAAAAAATTGGCAACTCCAAATGTCAACCAACAAATGCTCTGTCTTACACATTGGCAAAAGAAATCAGAACACAAAATGCAAACTGAGTGGACATGACCTTGTAGAGGACCCTCACCCTGTCAAGGACCTTGGAGTACTCATATCAAATGATCTAAGTGCCAAAGCCCACTGTAACAACGTCACCAAAAAGGCATTAAGAGTTGTAAACCTAATCTTGCATAGCTTCTTCTCCAGTAAGATTACACTACTAACCAGAGCATACAAAACATTTGCTAGACCAATTCTCGAATACAGCTTATCTGTCTGGAACCAGCATTGCATATTGAACATTAATACAATTGAATGTGTCCAGAAATATTTCACAAGAAAAGTCCTCCACTCCTCCACTCACAACAAAATACCTTATACCACCAGACTTGAAATTTTGGGCTTAGAAAATTTAGAACTACACCGCCTTCAGTATGACCTAAGCATAGCTCATAAAATCATCTGCTACAATGTCCTACCTGTCAATGACTACTTCAGCTTCAACCACAACAATACACGAGCACACAATAGATACACAATAGATACAAACTTAAGGTAAACCGCACCAAAGGCGATTGCAGAAAATATGACTTTAGCAACAGAGTGGTCAATGCCTGGAATGCACTACCTGACTCTGTGGTTTCTTCCCCAAACCCCCAAAATTTTAACCTTAGACTGGCTACTGTTGACCTCATCCCATTCCTAAGAGGTCTATAAAGGGCATGCATAAGAGCACCAGTGTGTCTACTGTCCCTGTCCTAATGTTCCCTTTAATAGTATTCATTTTATGTATTCAATTCATGCTTATACTTATATATATTATTTAATACGTATTTGAAAAATAAATAAATAAATAATAAAGCTTTTACTGAGAACTCCATTGTGTGTAGGCAGAATGAAGAGATCTGTTCCATGTTCCTCAGGTTTCCTCAGGTTTTTTAGTATACTTTTTTTTATCTAAATGGTATGCTTTCCTTCTTCAGATACACTTTTATACCTTTTCCCTAAAATATACAACTTTTTGCAATTTAGCTTTATATTACAAGAATAGGAAATATAAACCAACATTCCAAGCTGTATTAATCTGAAAAGTACAGATGATACAAATTAGTTTTAAAAAAAAAAGAGCAACTCAAACATTTTTTTCAAAAAAAACAAAAAACCTAGTCCATCAAGAGTGGTTGGGTGCCAAATCTGTGCTGATGAAACTGTTCAAAATTTGCAAACCAAATGTTGTTACCCAATTTACATAGCTTTATTATTTCACTCATGCATTGTAAATATTCAGAATAAATATATGTATATTCTGGCTAATTGCTATAATTGTTTTCTTTCTTAAATGACAACAGAAAGCTACCAGATCTAAATTTATCTGCTTCAATGACTCTGCTTTTTGGTAAAAGGAAAAAGAAATATGTGTTGAAGTCTTCTTACATGTCTTCCTAGAGAGTTGAATAATTATGATTACATTTACTTAAATTGTGATATTGCATATCAGGAAGCAGAATCTTGCTTAAGAAATGCTACCATCATTTCAGGTCATGTTGTACATAAACATGGATGGCATGAAGAAAGTAAATAAATAAGAATGTTCTCTATCAAAAAAATCAAATCCATTTAAACTAAATCTTATTGCTTTTGCTTTTAATTGTTAAACTGTAAATTAAATCTCACTTCAAATCTGATCTTGACTGACTAGCATGCTCCAATGATTATTATTCATTTAATTAGACAATTATCACAATTATAAGGCTGTGCATTTAGAAAATATGTTCCAGGGTGTATAGAGCATAAACAACATTTCACTTGTCTACCCATGACTGCTTTACGAAGTTTTAGACAGCTGTTATGTTTATTCCCACTCCATTTTTAAAAAAATGTTTTCCTGAAAAATTATTTTAAAATTATTTCCACTGCCACTTTTTCCAAGAATTTATTTGTTCAGAACTAGAAGTCAAAAGCAGTTAGTCTTTAGCATCTAATTTGGACACCGGGATATATTTTTTAACACACATTCACATGTACCTACATACACGAACAGCTCATTTCCAGGGAAAGGAAATTGAATATGGTATTTTAGGCTAAATGCACAATTATTTTAAATATAGCATTACTCTACAATCTTACCATGAGTTATATTGATGCTTTGCCAAAAATAGTTTAGTTATCCTGTAAATACCTATTCCTCCTTCCTTTTGACTGAAATTATTATATCCATGCTTCTATTATTCTTTTGCTATTTTCATTTGCATTAGTACACTCATTGGTTCAATGGGATTTAGTCTCCAACAACTATTTATGAATGTAAGCAAATATAAAAAGAGCTTTGCTGTATCAAATCAATGGCCAACAATTGAACTGATTAATCAGCTCAGTTCTATTTGAGAAATCAACAAGTAAGGTTCTAGTACATGCATGCATGTTATATTGTAATTTATATTTAGAAGCATGCTGCATTGGATCCTTTAGCTCCTAAACAGCAATTTATAGTTTTATTTATTTATTTATCTGTTGAGTATGTATTAGATAATATATATATAAGTATAAGCATGAATTGAATACATAAAATGAATACGATTAAAGGGAACATTAGGAAAGGGACAGTAGGCACGCTGGTGCTATTACGCAGGCCCCTTATCCTCTTTTAAAATTGAAAAGTATTATAGTTCCAGAATTTTAGTGCTAGATAAGGACACGTCACAGTTGAAAGAGAGTGTTTACTTTCCCCTTCTCTGTCATCATGACACAAGCATAAGAATCAGCAAACAATGGGCTATGCTCAACATGAGCAAAGGGGAAGAATTAGAGAAAAACCTTAAAAATGAAAACAAGCAAAAATGATAAGCAGTAGAGAGGGGCAAAAAAGTCTGCAGCTGTCAGACATTTTGAAACCCCAAGCCTTGTTTATAGACAGGCTACTAATAGTCTTTCCCCAAAGTGAAAACATAATTTTCTGGGACTCTGAAACCAGACATTACAAAAACTGCATTGGAATTCTTGACATCAATTCTATATAGTTGACAACAAAATCAATGACACAGCTTATCCCAAACCAGGCAGGAAGCATGGAAATAGCCCTAAAACAGGTTTAATGTTGCTTTTAAAAAACACACTTCACAGTCTAAATGTAAAATCAAGAAAATAAAAATTCAGTCAATGCTCATGTTGAGTTTTGTCATATGAGATGAGGTCTTTGTCCTCCACCCAGATCCATTGTGTAATCCCAGTCTCTGAAAGATTGGTTGCCTCTAGAATAAAATATGGAAACAACTTCTCAAAGTACATCAACTGCCCAAGGAAGCTGCTAAAAAATGATTCATTCGTACTGATTTTTCTTTGCTATAATCAGGAAGGCATTAAAGAAAAGAACAAAAAGATTATAGAGTCTAATTCCTCCCTGCAAGTGATCTATAGCGCCAAGAGATAGAGAAGAAGATGAACTAGTATTCAGGAAGAAGAAAGAACTTTACAAAAAGGACTTGAAAGGACAAGAAAAGGACAAGAAGCATTCTTTATGAATCCCATGAGCCACAATCAAATAACAGGAAGGTAAGAATGATTTCTGGACCTGTGACTAGGATCACAAATATTCTGTTACTTCCTGGCTGAGTCACAAGTACTGAAAGCAGTAACCCATTATATTTTATGATATATTAGTTCACCAGCTGCCTGTGGTGGGATGATTTAACTACCCCCTCCAGCAGCTGACAGGTGGCACTATTAGCAAACTTCACTGGAAATGTTCTAAAGGGTAACCTTAGAAATGATTTGATTGTGCTCTCTTACACATCCAAAACTAAAATGGCAATTGCCATTTTGGCAGAGCTTTGAAACAGTTCTTTCCAACAATCTGATTCTGTATACTGGAATGATTGATGGAATGTCTCTTGTGAATTAAAATTTAGAAGGCAGCCATCTGGCAGATAACCACATTTGCAGATTGGCTTATTAGTTATATCTTAAGTGAGACCTCAATTCATTTGAGCCAAAAGACTGTTCTAACAAGCAGTATTTTAGAAAAAGGCTGATGTACAGGAATCTTCCATAGTCGTGTTTCTTGGAAAGCTTGAAAGGGGTTTCTAACATTTCCTCCTCATCCTGTGGCTCGTCTCCCTAACCCCAGGGGTTCTCATCTCTACAACTGATCAGTTCTCCTTTACACAGAGTGAAGCAAAGAGCTTCCCTTCTATTATATTCCATTGGCATGTAGAAGTAGATTCCCTCAAGAATTGGAAAGGCATTTTGACTTTGCAACATAAAAAGAACATTTAAAAGAACTCATTGTTTAAATACATCTACATCTGTTTGAGAAATACATCAAGCTAAATTAGATCCTGCAATTTGAAAACATGAATCAGGCCATCATAAATATTTAACTAACTGAAGAACTCCTTATGAACAGATTTTTTTTTTTAACTGAGTAGCTCAGAATGGTTTTTATTTAAAATTCAACACACATTATTCTAGGAAAGAAAATGTAAAGAAAATGTGGTTCAGTGACAATTTTTGCTTAATTTTACAGGATAATATAAGCTGGAGAAAAATCTAAATGTTTATTATTTTCCAATTTCATTCTACTTGCCCTGAAACTATGATGTGTATTCTAGCTTAATTTTAATCAAAATATATTGTAGGTAGTACTTTTTTCTATCACTGAAATGGTAGTTTCCCTTGACATTTTTCTGGTCCAAGAAGCTTTTACTTTGCTGATAACATTTTCTATGATGAATCTTGTTTTTATTTGCTATTTTATAGAGCTTTAGATACAGATAGAGTGAAAGATTTATAACTATTGGCTCTTTGAGCATGCCCAAAATATTTTACATAAATCGAAATATGCCAACTTTAAATGAGTGTAAAGTATAAACTCTACTTAAAGCCATTTACCGAAAGTCACATGGGGAGCAGTATTTGAAATTAGGTGCATAATACCAAAATTAACCATCTTAGTATCTTGTATGAGTATGAATTATGATGCTACTTGTTTCTATAATCCATACTTTCTGCTTTGTAATTTCATCCTACTCACTTGACAATATGACATTGACTATTAAGAAGTAAATTCAATATTATGGATCCATTTAGGATATTATATGCAGTATTCTGGTATCTTTTAGCTTTTAAATAAGGTTATTTAATTGCTGCAATAGATGCAATAAACAGCTACTACAACTTTTAGGGAGCTAAAATAGCATCCAGTAAAGCTGGTTGGTTTGTTTGTTTGTTTGTTTGGTTGTTTGGTTGGTTGTTTGGTTGGTTGGTTGGTTGGTTGGTTGGTTGGTTGGTTGGTTGGTTGATTGGGTTGTTGTTTTTTTAGCTTAATGTGAAAACAGGAAATGTGGTACAGATTTGGAAAAAAAGATAAATGATCCTATTTTCTCAAATCCCTGGAATACCCATTGAAATTAAATGCAAGAAATTCAAGAATGATAACATGTTTTTTACACAATAATTAAATTAGGGAATCCACAGCCATCAGATATGATGATTATCAGATAGATAGGTAGATAGATGTTAGATAGATAGAAGATGATAGATAGATAGATAGATAGATAGATAGATAGATAGATAGATAGATAGATAGATAGATAGATAGAATAGAATAGATTTTGAAATACTGTGTTCTTAAAAGTAAAAAATTCAGAATCAACTAACTCCTGAATGTACATCCTTTTAACAGTATCAGAGTTGCACTTTTACCATTTTTTCTCTTAGAAACCAAAAAAAAAAAAGTACTTCAAGTATCTGCTTGCTTTTATATTGCAACGTCATCCTGACAAGAACCATAAAAAGCCAAAGCCAATTTAATGAAAGGGAACAATAGGACAGGAACGGTGTGCTCTTATGCACCCTCCCTTATAGTCCTCTTCGGAATGGGGTGAGGTCAATAGTAGACAGTTTTTGGTTGAAGTTTTTGGGATATTTCTTAAAAATACAATTCACACATATGTGCTTTGGAAACAACAAAGTATGTTAACCTTGATAATAACATATATAAAATTGGGATTTACGTTAATTATATACAGCCTTTTACCTGAATTTAATTCAAAACTATGCTGGAATTATTTAAATAAGTTACATTTGTATTATATTCCACTCAAATTCTATTGGATTAGAGTCCCACAACAGCAAATACATGAAATATTTGCTGAGTGAAAGATGACTCAAATAACATAGCTATTTCGAGATAAAGAGAAATATTTAGCTCTGGAATAAACAGGAGAGACCAGAAATATGTGTGTTCTGCTTTTACCTTAGGTTCAAAGGCAGCTGGGTAAACCTGGGCCAGTTCTCACTCACTCAGCCCTAGGAACCAGGCAATAGAAAATCAAATTCTGAAATCTTGCCAAGGAAACTGCAGAGACTTGGCTAAATGATCACTGGGACTCAAGGCTGACAGGATGGGAGGGAGGGAGGAGGGAGGGAGGGAGGGAGGGAGGAAGGAAGGAAGGAAGGAAGGAAGGAAGGAAGGAAGGAAGGAAGGAAGGAAGGAGAGAAAGAGAGAGTCAAATATACAGTGCTCTCTGTAATTGAAAGAACTTGAATCTAGAGCTCCTTGATTCCAGGACTGAAAGCTCTCTGTACATATTTAAATAGCACTGTCTATTCCAATGTAGTTCATTTTAGACACTAAAGCCTATATTTACCTGTACAGAAATCATGAATAGTATTGATTAGAAGCACTGAATGTTCATACAGGCCTCCAAACCATTTTAGTTTCAAAATCTGTCTTCAAGATTTATGATAGACAGTTCAGGTCTAGCAGTTATTCCATCTAGTTAGTCTACCAAAGTTTGACATCCTTCCCTCATGTCATTTGACTCTTTCCTTCAGGTATTTCTGGCTGTTCCACATGCTACAATTTTTAGATGATGATTAATGATATGCCTGGTCAAACTAGACATTTATAGGATAATCTATACTAGGACCTAACTGTCTTGTTCTGTTATTTTTATTTTACATATTAAAAAATGGCTTTAAATTTTTATTCTTAAGTCTTGTTGGTTTTATTATAGTGACTTTATTAAAGATAATTAAAAAATAATTGTTCTTGTTTTCTTGTAAACTGCCTAGAAGAAGGAAGAGTACAGAAAAAAAACATATGTGATACTGATAGGCTAGAAGCAGGACCAGATCATTACAAAGGAAGGAAGAAAAAAATTCTGGTTCACATCTCACCTTCTGGCTCCCCTCTCACAAACTGAGAATCTTTCTGGAGGGCTGCCAAAAACTCAAATTGGCCCTATTGACTGCTAAATCTGTCTATAGCAGGGGTCTCCAACCTTGGCAACTTTAAGACTTGTGGACTTCAACTCCCAGAATTTGCTTTGCTGGCTGAGGAACTCGGAGTTGAAGTCCACAAGTCTTAAAGTTGCCGAGGTTGGAGACCTCTGGCCTATAGTATAATAGAACCTGTTCTACCTATCTTAGGCGGTGTGGTGATGGTTCTATGACAAGGAAGCCATGGATACTGGTGGTACATCTTTCCCTTAAGTGTATGATACATAGAATTCTACAGGATTGTATAGTTTCATGTAATGGTTCAATATTGTGTCACAAGATTAAGCATTTATTTTAGTCATTAAAGTATCTTTAGTTATGCTTTGTTCTATCTTGTCCCTGATAAAGACACCTGTGTCAGTAGAATTATCTTTTTCATCTTCAATTCAATTAACCTTGAGAAACAGAGGCCCCATAACATAGAAATGATCTCATTGCTACTTGATATAAACACTGCTTACCCTTGATAGACTCATTCTTAGCAGGAAGGCAAAGCATTCCAATATCAGATTAACATTCTCCTTGTTTTTGGTAAAATCCTGTGAGATGAGACCATTGAAAAGCAGGTCTGCTTAATGATGGTTCAGAACCTCCATAAGCAAATCTGAAATCTCCATTGGACGGAACTTCAATCCAGATCTAACTGCATTGAAGTGGCCCACCCATCTGCTCTTTAAAGTTTCCTTAGAAGCAGAAGGGACATAACTTTTTTTTTTATCCTGGTCTCTTTTGTTAATACTGTTTGATTGCTTACCTGGGCTATATTATATTCCACAGTATTCCTGTATGTCATTTATTGCTGTCTCATATTATGTTATTGTGCTATTTGTTATACTGCCTTGGAAGAAAACTTTTAGTACTCATGTTGGATGCTCATTGCCTTGAAATTCAACATAACCTTTGACTTAACTTTGCTGAGCTAGAGATAAAGTAATTCAGTGTGGGGAAAGGACAGGAATTTTCCTTTTTGTTGCAGTGCATTTATGGAAATAATTTGTGTGCATTTCCATCACACATAGCTTAATAACTATGCACATACCATTCTAGATGGCCCTTTTCATTTCTGTTTTTTATAATGATTTATGTTTTTTCACTCCTGTTCCTAACTCAGAAAGCTACTTTTAGTACTTTCACTTCTGTGCTCATTTTTAAACTAGGGAAGCAGAGAGAAAGCATGAAAGATAATTGTTTCCTTTTTGGATTCCAGCAACTTGTCAAATTATCTTTGCAGACATCTAATACGTGCTCCAAAAGCTACAGTTCTTTCCACTAACCAATCTAGTCAACAGATCTATCCTCAGATCCCATTTTCTTCTGTTGGGTCTTCAGTTGCAGATTTATTCTCCACCTGCTTGTTGATATATACAATAACTCCAGTGAATAGTATTGAAATAGAACTCCAGCACTGTTCAACAATTTCCAGTCCATTGTTTAACACTTCTGCCTTTTTATATAGTTTCACTACAAGGCTGATCTATATCCAAGTGTTTTAGTTAGACACAAAGCTTCTCTGTACTTATGTGTCACTGAGACTGATTTTGACACACGGGGTAAAAAAAAGCTACTTTGAGAACATTACATCATCCTATGTCTATGAAGGTAGCTCAGCCTGCCATAGACACCTTCTTCAAAGTAAAGCTTGGGAGTGGAGATGAGAATCCATTCAAATCTTAACTTGAATGGCTTTTGTTGCATTGTCATGTCTACTTTGTGGTTCCGGCTTCTTTTTCACTTCTGTAACTGGTTCCTTACTTGAACTGCAGTCATTTGATTTCTCTGTGTTTCTTTATCTGGACAAATACAGAAGATTCTGAAACTAACCTGCTCCAAGAGCCATGTTTCAGAGGTTAAATCCAGCAGGTTCTGACAGGTTCTAGAGAACTGGTAGCAGAAATTTTGAGTAGTTGAGAGAACTGGCAAATGCCACCTCTGGCTGGCCCCAGAATGGGGTGGGAATGGAGATTTTGCAATATCCTTCCCCTGCCATGCCCACCAAGCCACACCACGCCCACCAAGCCACATCCACAGAACCAGTAGTAAAAAAAATTTGGATTTCACCACTGTCATGTTTCCATTGGTAATCGGCTTTCTAATTTTATACTAACTTCTTCCTTTTATGCCTTAAATTCAATCTATTATTTAAGCTTTATTACTGTTACCCACACCTGATAGGTTTGCTTCTCTACATAGGCCACTTTACCTGTGTCCTAACTGATGACATAGTTTAAAATTCTGCTCATCACATCACAGACAATTTTTATTTCATATTTCTGAACCACTTTTCTCCCTCAGACATACTGATTGTGATATAATCCCTACAGTAATAACTTTTATGACTCCTTTGATTTCTTTATTTATTTATTTATTTATTTATTATTCGAATTTATATACCGCCCTATCTCCCAAAGGACTCAGGGCGGTTTACAGGCATATAAAACATCAATATCAATATACAAATTAAAATAATCCTTAAAAAACTTATTCTAGCGCCCGAATTATTAAAAATAGAAATATAAATATCAAATATAAATATTAAAATCAATTAAAACCCCTCTAAATTTAAAAATCTAAGCCAGTCCTGCACAGATGAATAAATGTGTCTTGAGCTCGCGACGGAAGGTTCGAAGGTCAGGAAGTTGACGAAGTCCTGGGGAGTTCGTTCCAGAGGGTGGGAGCCCCACAGAGAAGGCCCTTCCCTGGGCGCCGCCAACCGACACTGCCTAGCTGACGGCACCCTGAGGAGTCCCTCTGTGAGAGCGCACGGTCGGTGAGAGGTATCTGGTCGCAGTAGGCGGTCCCGTAGATAACCCGGCCCTATGCCATGGGCGCTTTGAAGGTGGTCACCAAAACCTTGAAGCGCACCGGAAGGCCACAGGTAGCCAGTGCAGCCTCGCGAGGATGGGTGTTATGCGGGAGCCACGAGGGCTCCCTCTATCACCAGCGCAGCCGCATTCTGAACTAACTGCAGCCTCCGGATGCCCTTCAAGGAAGCCCCATGTAGAGAGCGCAGTAATCCAGGCGAGACGTCACAAGGGCGTGAGTGACCGTGCAAAGGCCTCCCGGTCCAGAAAGGCGCAACTGGCGCACCAGGCGAACCTGGTAGAACGCTCTCCTGGAGACGGCCGTCAAGTGATCTTCTAGAGACAGCCGCTCATCCAGGAGGGCGCCTAAGTTGCGCACCTCTCCATCGGGGCCAATGACTCGCCACCGATGGTCAGCCGGATTTAGCTGACTGTACCGGGATGCCGCATCCACAGCCACTCTGTCTTGGAGGGATTGAGCTTGAGCCTGTTTCTCCCCATCCAGACCCGTCGGCCTCCAGGCACCGGGACAGCACTTGATAGCCGTTGGGGTGGTCCGGTGTGGAAAAGTACAGCTGGGTGTCATCCGCGTACAGCTGGTACCTCACACGAACCCACTGATGATCTCACCCAGCGGCTTCATGTAGATGTTGAACAGAAGGCGAGAGGATCGATCCCTGCGGCACCCCACAAGTGAGGGGCCTCGGGCCGACCTCTGCCCCCTGTCAACACCGACTGCGACCGGTCGGAGAGATAGGAGGAGAACCACCGATAAACGGTGCCTCCCACTCCCAATCCTCCAACCGCGCAGCAGGATACCATGGTCGATGGTATCGAAAGCCGCTGAGAGGTCTAATAGGACCAGGGCAGAGGAACAACCCCTATCCTGGCCCTCCAGAGATCATCCACCAACGCGACCAAAGCCGTCTCCGTGCTGTAACCGGGCCGGAAACCGGACTGGAACGGGTCTAGATAGACAGTTTCATCCAGGTGTAAGGGAAACTGATATGCCACCATACTCTCAACAACCTTCGCGAGCGGGTTGGAGACCGGACGATAATTACCTAAAACAGCCGGGTCCAGGGAAGGCTTCTTGAGGAGGGGCCTCACCACCGCCTCTTTCAAGGCGGCCGGAAAGACACCGTCCACCAAAGAAGCGCCAGAATCGCCTGGAGCCAGCTCGGTCACCTCCTGCGTGGCCAGCACCAACCAGGAGGGGCACGGGTCCAGTAAACATGTGGTGGCATTCAGCCTCCCCAACAACCTGTCCATGTCCTCGGGAGCAACAGGGTCAAACTCATCCCATAAAATGTCACCAAGACCACCCTCAGCCGTCTCACCCGTATCACCGCAATCTTGGTCCAAACCATCCCGAAGCTGAACGATTTTATCGTATAGATAACCGTTAAACTCCTCAGCACATCCTGCAGCGGGTCATCCGCTCCCCTGGTGTAGGAGGAGCGGGTCACCCGAAACAGGGCGGCTGGGCGGTTATCTGCCGATGCAATGAGGGAGGAGGCGTAGCTACGCCTCGCTTCCCTCAATGCCACTAGGTAAGTCCTAGTATAGGACTTCACTAGTGTCCGATCAGCTTCTGAACGGCTAGACCTCCAGGAGCTCTCTAGGCGTCTTCTCCCGCGCTCCATCCTCTCAGCTCCTCGGAGAACCAAGGAGCCGGTTGGGACCTGCGCCGGGTCAGAGGCCGCAAAGGCACGACACGGTCTAAGGCCCCCGCCGCGGCCCGTTCCCAGGCCGCAACAAGTTCCTCAACCGAGCCGTGAGCCAGACCCTCAGGAAATGGCCCAAGCTCCGTCCGGAACCCATCCGGGTCCATCAGGCGCCTGGGACGGAACCAACGAATCGGCTCCGCCTCCCTGCGGTGGTGAATGGCGGTCAGAAAGTCTAGGCGAAGGAGAGAGTGATCTGACCATGACAAAGGTTCAATGACTATTTCCTTTAAGTCCAGATCTCTCAACCACTGACCAGAGACAAAAATCAGGTCCAGAGTGCCACCCCCAATGTGAGTAGGGCCATCAACTACTTGGGTCAGGTCCAAGGCCGTCATGGAAGCCATGAACTCCCGAGCTGCCGTCGATGACGAGCCGGAAGATGGCAAGTTAAAGTCCCCCATGACTAAAAGTCTGGGGGTCTCAACTGCCACCCCAGCCAGCACCTCCAGGAGCTCGGGCAGGCGGCTGTCACGCAGCAAGGAGCCAGGTACGTGACCAGCAAGCCCATCTGACACCTATGACCCCACCTCACAAAGAGGGATTCACACCCGGCAATCTGAGGTACAGTGGTCTCCCTCGGCTCTAGACTCTCCTTAATAACAACCGCCACCCCACCACCCCTACCCTGGGCCCTCGGCTGATGGAATGCACGGAAACCCGGTGGGCACATCTCGACCAGGGACACGCCCCCTTCAGTGCCCAACCAGGTCTCCGTAACGCCTATAATATCCGCGGCACCCCCCTGAATCTGATCATGTATTAGGGGGGCCTTATTGGCCACGGACCGTGCGTTGCATAACATCAGACGAAGGCCCAGGCTCTGAGGGTCTTGACCATCCGGGGGACGGGAGAAGGGAGGGGGATCGGGGCGCGCGATCGCCTGCAGACATCGAGCGCGCGCCCCCCCAAAACGATGCGGTCCCCCCCTTCCGCCATTAGATGTATTCTAACCAGATATTAGAGATATTATCTGATATTATAAGAGATATTATAAGGTGGCACAGTGATTAGAGTGCAGTATTGCAGGCTACTTCTGCTGATCACCCGCTGCCAGCAGTTTGGCAGATCGAATCTCACCAGGCTCAAGGTTGAATCAACCTTCCATCCTTCCGAGGTGGGTAAAATGAGGACCCAGATTGTTGGGGGCAATAGGCTGACTTTGTAAATCGCTTAACGAGGGCTGTAAAGCACTGTGAAGGGGTATATAAGTCCAAGTGCTATTGCTATTGTCTGTATCATTCCACAAAAGATATATGAGAACTTGCTTTCCTATTCTGGGAAATTTCTAACTTGATGACAGTACACTAGTGTTAGGGGGCTACCTGTATCTGTCATATCAAATATTTCTTCCATTTAGCCTTCTTTTCATCTTAGATGCATTTTGGATGTTAATAGCATAAAGATTCATGTCATAAGATCAACCATGCCATATACTGTACATACCTTTTCCTCCTATTCACATCGCCATCATTTTTCTAACCCTGCCTTTGTTATTTTTGTCTATAACTCAAGATACCAAATATACCTAGTATTCATTCCTCCTCCTATTTTTCCCACAACTATAACCCTGTGAAGTGAGCTGGGATGAGACAGAATGACTGGGTCAAAGTTACTCAGCCATCTTTCATATCCAAAAAAGAATACAATTCATGGTCTTCTGCCTTTTAACCTGATATATCTTGGCTCCTTTTGTCTTTTTTAAACTAATGAGTTAGTGTTCTTCTTATATTCCTGAGTCTTGCTGTTTCTTATTGATCTCCATTTTTATTGGTTCTTTGCTAATGGCCAACCACTTCTTCCTTATTCCTGCAAGTGGCTAAAAAATCTCTACCAGCTCTGCTGTGCATTTGTCTGTCTCTGGATGGTACTTGACTATCCAAATATTTGCAGGTTCTGTAGAAACTGTGCTAACTGTAACCATTTACCAACTTGGTCAAAATTTAAGCTCAAAATTTTCTGACTCCTTCTGAACTACATATGGGCATTTCCTAAATCTCTGCCTGTATGCATAGCTGATTAATTACACCAATGTGAGACTGTCTCTTTCATTTTACTATAATCTATAATATTCCTGGAAGGTAAACTGAAATAAGTTCTTAGCATTATTCCTGGAGTAAATATCAGAAAGCCTGTAAATGCCACTAATGTGTCTTTATTTTTTTTCTAAATGAACCTCTTTCTCTAATCTTTCATTCTCTAAACTATCTTATCTGTCAGCCTCTTCCCAGAATTTATTTTCTTCTTGCACTTGTAACATTAGCTGAAACATTTTACCTAAGGCTAACAGGATGTCTCCTTTAATTCTTCCTTCCATTTCTTAGGCGGGCACGATGCAAACCGGTAGTAAAAGGTAAGTAGAACCCACCCCTGGTTCTATTATATTCTCTCTCATCCAACAATTATATGCAATTATATTCTCTCTCATCCAACAGTTTTCCTCTGTGATATATAGCAGCTACCAAATGTCATTGTTTCGTTTGATTGTCAAGCAAGATTTTTTTTTTAAAAAGCACTACATTTTATTTTATCAGTACTGACATTAGTAAAACGAGTCCAGTGATTTTTCTCTCCTGTTTAATTATATTTTCATGCTATTCCCCATACATGCTGTGATGGGTTTTTGCTCTCAGAGAGGGATCGCAGGGATCAGTGACCTCATTCAATATCCATTATCAAAAGTCAAGTTTGCAATGGGCTGATTGTTCTGAGTATTGCATGCATTCAATTTTATAGCAAACACTGTTATGAGATTTTGTTCTAGTTAAAAATAACTACAGCATTCAGATTATTTTTTAGAATGGGAAAGCAATAACTCCAACTTCCTCTGAATCCCTTTTAGACTGTCTACTGTTTGCACTCCTATCTTCCTATTTTTAATCTAGTTTGCTTCTCTTGATTTCACAGTGTTTGCTTGCAGATCTACTCATTGTCTTGCCATTGCTATTTGAAATCTTAGAATCAGAGGCATTTCCAGAATCTTTTCCTATAGCTGATAGTTGTTTTGTGGCTTTTATATGCCAATTTGAACTGTTTTCTTTTGAAATATTACATATTCTTCATGAGTTCTATAAGATTGCACCATGTTGATGTATTCCAGAAGACAATAGCCATCACTTTCATTTGTACTGGATTGAGCATCAGCTACATCTATGACTACAGTAAAAGCCATAAAATATAGCAGATTAAATAATGTCTGTGTAACAGGGGTTAGACAGTCATCTATTAGGAGGCTTTTGTAAGGGACAACCAGGCTAAACCTAAGGGTTGGTCAAACACATCATCAGTTTGGAGTCTCTACACTCCTGAAATAGGCCTAAGCAGTGGTGAGATTCAAATTTTTTAACAACCGCTTCTGTGGGCATGGCTTATTTTGGGGTGTGGCTTAGTGGTCATGTGACTGGATGGGCATGGCTAGCTGGTCATGTGATTGGGGGTATGGCTAGTTGGTCATGTGACCGGGTGGCCATGGCTATGTGCATAGGGACTACTCAAAGGGCTGAAAAAAGTCATTTCTGACCGGTTCTCGCACTTTTGACCGGTCCTTGCACTTATTTATGCCCATTGCAGCATTCTTAACAATCCTGTCACTCATTTCACAATTGCTTCTCTTCACCACAGTTACAAGATAGGGGGCAAAATCTAAAATATGAGGACAGTTGTAAGTGCCAGGACTGGTGAAAAGTGTGAGGACTGGTCAAAAATAACTTTTTCAGCCCTCTGAGTAGTCCCTAATAACTGAAAAAAGTTATTTCTGACAGGTCCTCGCACTTTTGACAAGTCCTTGCACTTATGACCGGTCATCATTTATGGCCATTGCAGCATTCTTAACAACCATGTCACTCATTTCACAACTGCAGTGCTTCATGTGACCGGGTGGGCGTGGCCAGGTGGTCATGTGACATCGCTTCTTTGCCCTAATGACAGTTTGCTGCAACGGTCATAAGTGTGAAAAATGGTCATAAGTCACTTTTTTCAGTGCCATTTAACTGTTATAAGTCAAGGATTACCTGTACAAAAATACAAAAAGCTTCTTTACTTGCAAAAAGCTGCCCTAAATACCAATCATTAGATTAGAAATACCTACAAACTGGAGTTACAAATCAAGCAGGGTGCCAGAGCACCTTCAGGAATTAAAATGGTTAAAATGCAACGATAACTATCACCAGACAACTCTTGCTCATAAAGTGAAACCCTTTAGTAGAGACGTCATTTAAGCTGTCCAGAATGAAGCAAAGGAGCAAACAGAGTATTTGTTGCTTGTTAAACCAATTACCAGAACAAATAGACACAGGAACTAGTCAGATTTCTGAAACTGCTTCTTTTCAGGAACAGAGATTAATTTTTTTACTTCCAAGCAAAGCTGAATAGGGAAAATTATCTCATCACTAAAGACAGGATTAAACATCATCAAGCACAGAATTAAACTTCACCAAAACCCAGTTTTAGACCAAAAGTCAGAAAGGGTATGTAAACTCATGTTTGAATGTCAATCCTTCTAGCTAGTCAATAAGCTTTGCTGAATGTCACTCATCTTGGTTCCTTGTCATTAAAAGCTTCTGCTTTGTTATTCAGTTATTTCTTCAAAGTGCTGATCATTTCATCCTGGCTGGAAGAACTCCAACAGGGGAGTATTACCTTCCAACAGTGGTGTAAAAAGCTTAAAACAAACCTTCCCCTTTAAGAAAGTCAAGGGGGGGAAAAACTCCAAGACGCTCCGGAACCAGAAGTGACAATAAGTCTAGGCGTACTGCCAAGAATGTAATAAGGGTTAACAGAGAGGCAGTTTCTGTAAGCAGGGCAATAAAGATTAGGCTAGGAAGCAACACCAGACAGCTGTAATTCCTTACAGGATTAACCCTGTAAAGTGGAAAAAAACAAAAGGAGATTTCTTCTAACAACTGGTTATCCGAACTGCTTAACTACTTGACAACCGGTTCTACCAAACCGATGTGAACTGATCGAATCCCACCACTGGGCCTAAATCCAGCCCCTCTTGAAGTCCATTGACTCTTATCTGCCACCAATCTGGTTTGACTATTAATAGACCAGATTCTTGTGTATAGGTAACATGGAATAAACTCACAGTGCTTTTGAATGCTACCCTGGCCTACTGATTTCTTGCACCTGACACCTTTGACACTGTGGAGAAGGTCGGACTTGATGATCTAAATGGCCTTCTCTATCTCTGTGATTCTGTGATACTTCTTGTTTATTCATCCACCAGAAATCTAACAAGGAGAAGGCATGGCTTTCTTTTTATGTTTGCGATCAACATGGCTGAAAAGAGCACTATGTCTGGATAATTGCATCACATTGCTGGAGCATCCTTCAAAAAGCAGTGGGAAGCAATAGGGTGAGATAGTGAGGACCACCATTTGTAAAAAGCACTTTAGCCAATTAAATTTAGGCCAATTGCTATCTTCATATTATCAAAAGAAATTACTGACTGAGTCTTTGTGTTCATATTTCAGTGTTTTGTTCAACATTCCTTTCTTGGGGGAAAAAAACATCTTTATATGGACAATTCACTCCATAGTAGACATAGAAGAGATTATCTGCACTAAAATGTGAAAAGAAATTAAGAATGATTCACTAACAGATTAGCTTGGACTGTTGTCTACCTTTTATCCAGCTCCCATAGGAAAATTGTAGACAATTCACATAATTATAAACCTTATATGCAATGTATATTTTATGTTGAAATGTTGTGTTTGTCTCCTTAAAAAGCCTAACTTGTTTATTTGATTGAGTTTAGGTGCCACCTGATTCCAACCAACTCTTGCCTCAACTCCAGTCCATGAATGAAAAAAGCTTGAGTCACTGCATTGGTGATAAAAGTCTTTTTCCCCCCTAAATTGATAGCATCCATTGGCAGTCATGGTATATACACTCTGGCATGTTTTATCTCATATTAGCTGAAATAGGCTGATGTAAATTTTTATGCACATATGTAAGATCATGTTAAAATAGATTAGGAGCTGAAAACATCTAATCTGATCTAATTAGAAGATTATTGATAGACTTAAACCGAGATTCAGCTCTCGGTTTTGTAATATTTGAAACATTAAAAATTAAAATGATCCCAGGCTCTTCCAGCTGATATTTAACACTGAAAAAGTGGTAGAGGTGCAGCATAGACAGCTTTATGTGATTCTGCACTCTCACAAAGCAGACTAAGCAGATAACTAGTGGTATTTTTTGCCTATTTGTTTATTGACATTTGTTCCCCATTTTTGATGTGGAATGGATTCAAAAATTCAGAAAAGCAAATGATAAAAATATTTTCTGTACAATGCCTGAGAAATTCATCTGTTTTATATGAGTGAGGGGAATAATAACATTCTATTATTTATGTTCCTTGTAAATTTTTAAACAAACATTCTTTAGTGCAACCTTTTACTATTAACAGTATAACATTACTTATGCAACAAAATGGAGCTCTATTAGATAACCTTTCATTTCTATTTGGTATGGTTACAAAATTAGTATCTTACTTTGTTTTGTGTACCTTTATGAGTAGTTCTTCAGGCAACTAGATGTGCTAGACCTTGATGTCTTAGATCTACAAATATTACACACTTTTTTTTTTTGTTGTTTACATTTATACCCCGCCCTTCTCCGAAGACTCAGGGCGGCTTACAATGTATAAGGCAATAGTCTCATTCTATTTGTATATTTTTACAAAGTCAACTTATTGCCCCCCCAACAATCTGGGTCCTCATTTTACCTACCTTATAAAGGATGGAAGGCTGAGTCAACCTTGGGCCGGGCTCGAACCTGCAGTAATTGCAGGCTTTGTGTTCTTAATAACAGGCTTTTACCAGCCTGCGCTATTCACCGGCCCATACACACTTAAATTGTGTGTACCTATTTCCTCAAGCAGAAAAGTCTATCCAAGCTTAGCATGTACTTTTAGTTCCTGGGAATTAAAATAAAATAAAATTAAAATACCAAAGTTTCCTAAAGTGTTTTAGACAAGATACCGTGTATGCTCTTTAATTCCTGACTTCCATCTCTCAATTCTGATAAATTAATGGAAAACAGCAGAACTGATAACAGAGAAAACATAATGGATTACAGTTTAATACATAGTTAAACATGGTTGTTCCATTGATTTCAGGGATCTTTCACTTGCTTAATTTTTTATTCTATTGTTGTTTTGTTGCTTCCAAAAAAAGCCAAATATTTTCATGTGATCTCCAACAAATCTAACTTATTTTAGTTGGAGATCACATGGAAACATCTAGCTTTTTTATAAGCACAATCTTTGCTTTATTTAATCAAATAATGGTTGTTGTGGCACCATGCCTAGATGGTAGACACATTTCTTCTTTAACTTGTTTGTAACTTAAAAGATTTGTGATAGCACTTTTACATGACCCAGGGTGAGTCTCCTTTAAGTGATTTCTTGGAGGAATAATTAAAAGAAAATATTTGCTTTTTTTTCAAACTGGAGTTTACCTTAGCTCCTTGGAGTAAAATTAATAAAAGATTGGTGGAGAGCCATAAGTAAAAATAATACAAAGTCACACACTTCCTTTAGTGTTATGGGTATTTAATTTTATGAGTGGGATTTTGAAAGAAAAGGCTGAACTTGCTCCATAGAACATAAATTCCATTCTAAAGCAGTACACCTTTTCTCTTTCCCCATTCCATGACCTTTACACTTTGTATGAGATCACTTCTTGTACAGGAAATGATGACTTAAATTATTGCTATAATGGCAATTTGCGCTGTGTCCTGTGAACTCTGATATAACGTTTGAAATGCTATAGCTCGTTGGAAAATCATAAGAAATGCTGATCATCCTTCATATTCAGGTAGTTGGCTGATAAACATCTGCTTTTTCCTTCCACGCAAAGAGCCATGTATATGACTGGAGTTCCTGTCTATGTAATGTGGTTATTATTTATTCTTTGTTCCTTACCCGAAGTCTGACTGAACTCTATTATCTGGAGGAAAGTATTTGGAGTTGGATCACAATTCAGGAAACAGGAACTGGCTCTTGATAAAAGATTTCCTTTTTCTCCTCCATACCTCTGGGGCTTTCATAATTGATTAGTGTAATAGGAACATAATATAGCATTGCAATACAGTACAGCTGAGAGCTATGGCAAATTTTAATCCTGAAACAAAGAATTGGCAAGCATAGAAGCTGTAAATTACCTGTGATATAGTTTCTTTTATTAAGCTTTAATCATAGACCTGCCATATTAATCACTTTTCTCTATTCCAATTCTTGTTACTACTTTTACCATCCAGAAAAAAATCTGATTCAATCAACTTTGTGACAACTGGTTCCTTCTCTTTGGGAGAACAGTACATTGTTTCTTTTTCTTTTTTTGATAGTGTTTTTCTGTAAGTGTAAAGACTGCTTTGGGGGCAGGGAGTGAATTAACTGAGAATTGATTCATTGGTTGTGACAGTCTTGTTGCCCAAGTCTGGTGCTGTGGGCTGAGAAGAGTGATTGGTAGCAGTATTTGAGGGGCTGCCACAAAGAAGAGAGGATCAACTTATTTTCCAAAGCATCAGAAGGCAGGCAGGACAAGAAACAACAGATAAAAACTAATCAAGGAGAGAAGCAACCTGGAATTAAAGATAAACTTTCTGAGAACAATTAAGTCGTAGGGGTTTCATCATTGGAGGTCTTTAAAAATAGCTTGCTGTCTGAAATGGTATAGGGGTCTCCTGCTGAAATGGTATTGGGGTCTCCTACTTGAGCAGGGGGTTGGACTAGAAGACCTCCAAGGTCCCTTCCAGCTCTATTCTTATTAACTGGTGGAAGGGAGGGTGGGAGGGAAGAAGGGAGGGAGGAAGTTTTCAGAGGATGTTCCCACCCGGCTTCCTACAAGGAAACTCAATTGGAAAACTGGCAGAAAGCTGGAAGTCTCTCCCACTTTCACTGCTTTTTTATCTACTCTTGGTCATTCTGTTTCTCTGTTTAGGTCAGGACATAACTCTGAAATAAGTTGTCAAACTCTTATCTTTTGTAACCAAGTGCATTATAAGGCAAAACTATTGAACCAAGATAGCAAAAATGGGCTAATTTACATAATATCTGTAAGTCATGTAAATCCATCCATGGACCCATGACTCCTGTGAAATTGAAATTTGGAAACTTTCATAAAGCATTTTATAACGTCATGCAATATAAATTATCATTTAATGACATAATACAAAATATCATAAAACTTCCTTTGGTAGACTTCTGATAAGGAAATGTCTCTGAAATGAGGACCCAAGAGGATATAGACTGTCTAGTATAAAATGAATATTTTCTAAAAAATTGATGCATAATGATTGACATTAGTTCAATTTTTAAAATAAATTCTCTGGAAATCTAATTAGTATTATTGAACCTTGTTTAATACAGATGCTTATTTACAGATGTCAATAAATGGAAACCTGGATGTGTTTATAATTAGATAACAGTACATTCATATTTCCTATCATGTTAATAACATTGGAGGAAGTGGCTGAATTTCAAAGACACTTAGATAAAGAACTTGTGGTCATCTTCTTCCATTTAATTTATGCCATCTTCATTTACTAAGGAGTTTATGTAGAAGGGTTGAGGAGGATATGTAAGATCACAGCGATTCTCTGTTGGAGAAGAAAATAGTAGATAGTGGGTCTGATTCAATATGGAATTTCATATATTACCGTATTTTTTGGGCTATAAGATGCAATGGAGTATAAGACGCACCTTAGTTTTTGGGAGGAAAATAAGAAAAAAGCTGATTGGGAGTGGATCGGTTTCCCAGAATACCCCCAATCAGCTGTTCCCAGAGGTGAACTTTAGCAACAGGTTCGTTGGTTGTAAGCTCTGCACCTTGCTTTTTTTTTCAGCCTCTGAAACCTCCATTTGAGAGGCTGGGCAGGGCTACATTCAGTGTATAAGACGTACCCAAATTTTCACCCTCTTTAGGGGGGAAAAGGTGCATCTTATACTCCAAAAAATATAGTAATTTTAGCTAAGTCCAGTTAATTTTGGCTCTGGAACTGTACAGAACTTCCAAAAAATGTATTTGTTTTATGAATAATGCACTGTTCCCTTAAATAAAGCACTACCTCAAAGCAAAATACAGCAATAAATGTAACAAAAGCAACTAACACTGCAGGATCCAGTCTGAGTTGGCCACGAGGATCAAAAGTTTATTCTTCCAAGCTTTTGGTCTCATGCTGGAACCCATCATTAGGGAACTTCTCTCTCTCCAGAAAATGTCCACTGAGCTGTTCTCATTGTATTTATATGGTTCCTAGCTTTAGGTATTAGAGAGTTGATGGTTGGCTATTGAGTTTTTAATTATTGTTTCCTTGTGCTGCTGTGCTCTCAACTCCTAAGTACCTGATAGGCAAATAGTAAATCAGCACTCCTATTGATTGACAGAGGGCCCGTTTCCCATGCTTCAATCATTTCTCTGGCTATTTTTGTATTCTCAGCCAACAATTGTAGTAACTTGAAATTGAATGCATGTCCGTATTCAGTGCAACATGAAACTACTTAAGTTTTCCTCATCTAACTGCTCGTTCTTGTGATCTGATAGTTTCCTCCCCATCTGCCCCCCACCATAGTTACAAGACAAGCTTATTACAGTTCATTGATTTTCCTGCTGCTTTAATTAAGATTCATTTCCTGCTGGTTGGTAGAAACAACTAGTTGGTCAACCAACCAACCAACAGGAAACATGTGTTTGGGGATCTCTGTAATTCCAAAGGCCATTACCTTTTGACTCTGGATATGTGTCACTTTTTGACAGTGTGCCTACCTGTACTTTATAATATGCATAAGTACAGCAGTAAAGTCAGTATGTTTTGGGGTTGTACCATGAAAAATAAATCAAATTTAGGTATTGCTTTTGGAAATCCTGGCTACTCATAGCTGTTAAAAATGTGTAATAATGATGTTACTGCAATTTGAAAATAGAAAAGGACAGATATGAATAGGGTAAGGCTGATAGAAGAACAGTGAGAATATATCCTCTGCACAGTACTTACTATGGGGAAAATTAGAAATAGATTTTTTTATTATAGAGAAGGCACTAAGTGGATAATATTTCTGAAATTTGAACTGATAAATATTTGCTCTGATTTAGTTCCTGTTTTTTGTTCTTTGGTGAAGGATTGGTCATTTTAATTATCTGTGTTCATACTGAAAATATATGTTATATGAATGATTGTTATAAGCATGGGTGTTCATTTAAATGTAGATAATGATGGAAAATCAGAATCCATCCACATCATTATGATGTTCATTAAAAATTTCACATTAATATGTATGCCAGCAAGAAAAAAGTCTCATATTTCTAAAATTAAAAAGAGTAGTAAAAGAGCAACAGCTTCAGCCAAAATAAATGAGACTATTTCAGCTTCCTTAATAAGCAATTAGCTTTGAACTACAGGAGATCCAATTTCAAATATACTGAAATAAAAGCCTATTATAGAAGGACGATCTTTATAAAAAATACAGAAGAGCAAAATATGTACCTTAATGGTCAGATGAACACGGGATAAAATGCTCTTTTTACGGTTGCTATCAGAGATGGTATTCAACAGACTCAGTGTTCTAGTTCTAGTGCATGCAAATGTTCTATAGATAGATACTGTGTTCTGAATATATAACTAAAACAAAGAAGATGTATCTATAGACATACTGTATATTATATAATAATTTTAAAAAATGGTTTAAGGGGTATGACACTACAGCCAATATGATAATTATTATCAGTGTCAGCTTTGGAAGCCATACTAAACCGGAGGCTTCCGCGCTGCCACTTTCCCATGTATGGGAAAGTAGGAGGGGGGATTTGATAGAAGGGGCCATTAGACATAATAACATTCTTCCTGCTGGTCAAGGTCAGGCCAGGACTGCATCTGGAGAAGGAGTGGCCGGAGTGATGTCTCGAGATGGGACGGTTGGCGATTGGAGAATGTGATTGGCAGAGGGGTCAAGGGGGTGGTGTTCTGGAGTTTGTCTTACTGAGAAAAAACCCGGATCCCCAGATTCAGAGTTTATCCAGTTGTGCCAGTTTACCTATGCTAGTAAAAGAATTTTGAAAAATGTTTGCTTCGGAGTCTTTCCTGCAGGAGTGGGTTTTCTGGAATGCTGACATTCAGGCTGACAGTGATATTATACAATGACACACATAATTGGGAAATGAATGGGGTTTGTTTCCCAAGAATCCATCTTAGGTTCATGGATGAGAATAGCATTACCCATTGGAAAAGAAGAAATGCAAATACTATTGCAGTCAAAGCCTTGATACCTTTGAAAATTAGACCGAAGATTAGTACAGAAAGTGTCTGACATATGCAGCACTTTCTGTAGTACTTTTTTTTTTGTCACAACAGTATATACAATCATCAACATAAAAATAACCCATCATGAGAGAAAAAGTATATATAAGTAAAAGTAAAGTAAAAGTATGCATATAATACTATAATGAAGAGAACAATAGGACAGGAACGGTAGGCACTTTTGTGTTCTTATGCACGCCCCTTATAGTCCTCTTAGGAATGGGGTGAGGTCAATAGTAGACAGTTTTTGGTTGAAAATTTTGGGGTTTTGAGTAGACTATAGAGTCAGGTAGTGAGTTCCAAGCGTTAACAACTCTGTTACAAAAGTCATATTTTCTGCAATCAAGTCTGAAGCGGTTGACATTAAGTTTGAATCTATTGTTTGCTCTTGTATTGTTGCGATTGAAGCTGAAGCAGTCTTTTTCAGGAAGGATAGTACAATAGATGATTCTGTGTGTTAAACACAGATCATGTCGGAGTCGGCGGAGTTCTAAGTTTTCTAAACCCAGGATTTCAAGCCTGGTGGTATAAGGTATTTTGTTGATTTCGGAGGAGCGAAGAACTCTTCTAGTAAAATATTTTTGGACGCGTTCAATAGTATTAATGTCAGAGATTTTACAGGGCATCTCTTGATAAACTTTTCTTTTCTGTCCCCTTTTATTTGTCCATCCAATTTTCTTATGCACAAGGGCACTTATACACACACATGGGTACAGACACATGGGTACACAACAAACTACTTCTAAAACTAAAGTTCTATGGCATTTCTGGATTGCTACATAAATTTAAAATTTAAATTTTAAAATTTAAATTTAAATAAATTTAAATAAATTTTTTAAAAATAAAATTTGCTAGACCAATTCTCGAATGCAGCTCGCCTGTCTGGAACCCACACCTCATTTTGGACATTAATACAATTGAGCATGTCCAGAAATATTTTACAAGAAGAGTTCTCCACTCCTCTGATCACAACAAAATACCTTATGCCATCAACCCTGGGTTTAGAAAATTTAGAACTCTGCCGCCTTCAGCATGACCTGAGTATAACTCATAAAATCATCTGCTACAATGTCCTTCCTGTCGAAGACTACTTCAGCTTCAATTGCAACAATACACAATCACACAATAGATTTAAACTTAATGTGAACCGCTCCAATCTTGATTGTAGAAAATATGACTTCAGTAACTACCTGACTCTGTGGTCTCTTCCCAAAATCCCCAAAGCTTTAACCAAAGACTATCTACTATTGACCTCACCCCATTACTAAGAGGTCTGTAAGGAGCATGGATAAGAGCACCAGCGTGCCTACCGTTCCTGTCCTTTGATTGTATCCAATTTGTATGGTTATTTCATGCTTTTACTTTTTTTTTATTTATTTATTTGCATTTATATCCCACCCTTCTCCGAAGACTCAGGGCGGCTTACACTATGTTAAGCAATAGTCTTCATCCATTTCTATATTATATACAAAGTCAACTTATTGCCCCCAACAATCTGGGTCCTCATTTTACCTACCTTATAAAGCAGGGGTGTCCAAACTTGGTCCCTTTAAGACTTTTGGACTTCAACTCCCAGAGTTCCTCAGCCAGCTTTGCTTTGCTGGCTGAGGGACTCTGGGAGTTGAAGTCCAAAAGTCTTAAAGGGACCAAGTTTGGACACCCCTGTTATAAAGGATGGAAGGCTGAGTCAACCTTGGGCCTGGTGGGACTTGAAATTGCAATAATTGCAAGAAGCTGTGTTAATAACAGACTGTCTTAGTCTGTTGAGCCACCAGAGGCTTATATATACTGCTGTGTTTGACAAATAAATAAAATAAAATAAAATAAAAAAATAAAATGGATAGCTGCCTTTCTGTCAAACAGACAACAAGTGGTCAAAATAGGAAGTGTTCTATCAAATCCTGTGCCTGTTAACAGTGGTGTTCCCCAAGGCAGCGTTTTAGGTCCAACACTCTTCATGCTTTACATAAATGACCTTTCCTATCATATTAAAAGCAACTGCATTCTCTTCCCTGATGATGTTAAACTATTCAACACCACCGACAATGCAACTACCCTTCAAAAAGACCTTGACTATGTATAAGATTGGTTTAACAAGTGGCAACTTCAACTCTCAACCAACAAATGCTCTGTCTTGCACATTGGCAAAAGAAATCAGAACATAAAATACAAATTAGATGGACATGACCTTGCAGATGACCATTACTCTGTCAAGGACCTTGGTGTTCTGTCCCCTCCCTTCCTCCCCAAAACAATACTCCAGCCAAGGCCGTCTGCCAGCAATTTATTTACACTTGGCCGGGTTCCTTCTGGCAATGAAAAGTTCTGGCAACGTTCCTTCACGTGCCAGCCAAGTCCTTATCAAGTAGCAGCGTGCCAACAGACCATTGCCAGGGCAACCATGAGTCTGCAGGATGATCTAAAGTACTCACAAGAAATCCCAGCCTTCAGTCCAAAGCAATCAAAGAGCCAGTAGTGCGTAACTTTGTCCGACACAAGGGCCTACGGAGCACTCTCCCTGATTTTATCCCCTGTGGGGTGTGGGTCCATGACTCAGCACTCCCTAGGCCTGCCCCACCTTTTCCTCTGCTGTGCACGCTTATCTCGGCATCGCTGTTTCGCATCTAGCCAAGATTGATCCTCAGCAGCTGGTTCTTGGGGCGTTGCCAGGGAGGAGGAGGGATCGGAGGAAAGAGGCCTTGTCAGCTCCTTCTCCTCCTCTTCCTGGCCTGCAGCTAGAATCTGGGATGGTGCCAGGGAGGAGGAGGGTCCGGGGGGGAAGGAGGCCTTCCTCCTTCTCACTCTCCGAGTCATCCAGCTCCAGGAGGCCAGGCCTGGGGGGGGAAGAGCCACAACACTTGGGGTACTCATTTCTAAAGATCTAAGCACCAGAGCCCACTGTAACAACATTCCCAAAACTGTTTAACTCCTACCATCAAAACGATGCTATAGAGCACTGCACACCAGAACAACTAGACACAAGAACAGTTTTTTCCCCGAATGCCATCACTCATTAGCATCACTCTGCTAAACAAATAATTCCCTCAACACCACAAATTATTTACTAAATCTGCACTACTATTAATCTTCTCATCATTCCCATCACCCATCTCCTTCCACTTATGACTGTAACTTTGTTGCTTGTATCCTTACAATTTATACTGTTATTGATTGTTTCCTGATTGCTTAATTGTAGCCTATGACTATCATTAAGTGTTGTATCATTAAATGTTAAATTTGTACCCTATGACTATCATTAAGTGTTGTAAGTGTTGTACCTTGATGAAGGTATCTTTTATTTTATGTACACAGAGAACATATGCACCAAGACAAATTCCTTGTGTGTCCAATCACATTTGGCCAATAAAAAATTCTATTCTATTCTATTCTATTCTATTCTATTCTATTCTATTCTATTCTATTCTAAAAAGGCATTAAGAGTTGTTAACCTAATCTTGCATAGCTTCTTTACTGGTAATATTGTACTACTAACTACAGCATACAAAACATTTGCTAGACCAATTCTCAAATACAGTTCATCTGTCTGGAACCTGCACTGTGTATTGGACATTAATACAATTGAGAGAGTCCAGAGATATTTCACGAGAAGAGTCCTCCATTCCTCTACCCACAATAAAATACCTTGTGCCACCAGCCTTGAAATTTTGGACTTAGACATCTTAGAACTATGCCAACTTCAGTCTGGCCTAAGTGTAGTACATAAAATTATCTGCCACAATGTCCTATCTGTCAATGACTACTTCAGCTTCAATCACAACAATATATGAGCATATAATAGATGCAAACTCAAGGTAAACCACTCCAAACTCAATTGCAGAAAATATGACTTCAGTAACAGAGTGGTCAATGCCTGGAATGTACTACCTGACTCTGTGGTTTCTTCCCTAAACCCCCAAAACTTTAACCTTAGTCTGTTTACTGTCGCCCTCACCCCATTCGTAATAGGTTTTTAGTGGTCATGCATAAATGCACCAGTGTGCTTACTGTCCCTGTCCTAATGTTCCTTTTTACTCGTATCCTTTTCATGTATTCAAATTATGTTTACACTTTTATCTGTTATCTTATATATGCTTGACAAATAACATGAATAAATAAAAAAAAAACATGCACACACACTTGCCTCTCTTTCTCTTTTCTTCTGTCCCAATGCAGCTCTCCTTTCTATCATGCCATCATCATCATCTTCTCCTCAATTCTTTGTTGCTGTTGTTGTTACTGTTGTTGTTGCTGATGAAAATAGAAAGGGAAATACATCTGCTTAATTCTTTCTCCATGTCAGAGTGGCTTATATACATAGATAAAATTGCTTGCTGTGCCAATGACAGATGAAATCATGTCATAAATGGAGTCCCTTACTAGTTTTTTATCTGTTCTTGCTATGAATTACTGTTTTGATCCTTGTCTTGACCTTTCTTAGAATATAGCTTTTGGAACAAATTGATCTAATATAGCCAGCATATACGCATATACACACATACTGTAGAGTTGTAAGCAGGCAGACATTCAGTGGAGATAAAGCAATTGCCGAGTTTGGTTTCAGGTGGAGCTGGGAAGTCTAGCTTGACAAAATAAGGAAGAATGTTTATCTGTATCTGTATCTCAGGGTTTGCTTGTTTGTTTTAATTTACTGTTCCCTTGTAGAGGAAAATCACCTTAAACTTAAAAGTCATCTTCCCTTTGGAAAAATCTGTAAATCACACATAGTTCAGGTTGTTCAGAGTGTTATACTAGAGTCCAATATTTCTTTAAAAAATATTTTCTTAGAAATGGTTGAATTTTTTTTACAAGTAAAATCATGAATTTTCACCTTGGTTTGGGGCTGATATAATCTGGCACTAAAACATTCATATGTCTGGTTTAGTTATTTGATTGAATATTTTTAATTGGAATGTGGCAATGCTACATTTTTTTATTGTGTTCTGTATCAAGTTCCTTTCGATTTAATTTTTTATTATTTATTTATTTGTCACAACAGTATATATAAGCATAAGCATGAAATAACTATATGATATATAAGCATAAATATAATCATAAGTATGAAATAACTATATGAATTGGATACAATCAAAGGGAACTTTAGGACAGGAACGGTAGGCACGCTGGTGCTCTTATGCCCTTACAGACCTCTTAGGAAAAGGGTGAGGTCAATAGTAGATAGTTTTTGGTTAAAGCTTTGGGTTAAAGATCTGTGGTCTCTTTGGGAAGAGACCACAGAATCTGGTAGTGCATTCCAGGCATTCACAACTCTGTTACTGAAGTCATATTTTCTGCAATCAAGATTGGAGCGGTTCACATTAAGCTTAAATCTATTGTGTGCTCATGTATTGTTGTGATTGAAGCTGAAGTAGTCTTCAACAAGAAGGACGTTGTAACAGATGATTCTATGAGTTAAACTCAGGTCATGTCGAAGGCGGTGGAGTTCTAAATTTTCTAAACCCAGGATTTCAAGTCTGGTGGCATAAGGTATTTTGTTGTGATCAGAGGAGTGGAGAACTCTTCTTGTAAAATATTTCTGGACACACTCAATTGTATTTATGTCAGAAATGAGGTGTGGGTTCCAGAGAGATGAGCTGTATTCAAGAATTGGTCTAGCAAATGTTTTATATGCTCTGGTTAGTAGTGTAATCTTTCTGGAGAAGAAGCTTCTATCTTTGAATAGAAGATATCTATATAAGGATTAAGAAGTGGAAGCATAGCATCAATTTCTTATCTATTCTTCATTTGTTTAATATATAATATTTTGAAGGCGCTCAAATTAACACAAATAAGTTTAGAACTACTGTATATACTTAGTTCTATCATTTTCACCTTCTAACTTTACCTCTGAGTCCATCTCTATATAAAGCTATAGAAGCCATGCCCATATTTACCTCATTCCTTGTAGAGTTTTGTTTCAATTTTTTTTCAGTATTTAGCAGAAACATCTTAAAGGGACTATGTATGCATTCATCTGAACCTGCTAGAAATGATTGACTGGATATGATGGCAAATGCACCCAAGTATATTTTATATATCCTCTTTAGATTTTTACACTATGTTCATGAAGAGGTCTACAAGAAGTCAACTGTCTGTAGAAATATTTGGCACTGGAACTACATAAGACTAATGATTGTATAACACACACCAAACTGCATCCTGTATTTATGCATTTATGCATGAGCTATAAGTTTCATAAGCAATAGTCGTATTAACTATATGCAATCAAATTAATTTTATTTAAAAGAACATTGGATTTCTATTCCTTGCTTTATCCTCTTTTTCAAGTAGGGCCGCGGTGTGGCTCAGGCTGTAAGAAGCCTGTTATTAAAACACAGCTGCCTGCAATTACTGCAGGTTCTAGTCCCACCAGGTCCAAGGTTGACTCAGCCTTCCATCCTTTATAAGGTAGGTAAAATGAGGACCCAGATTGTTGGGGGGGCAATAAGTTGACTTTGTAAATATACAAATAGAATGAGACTATTGCCTTACACACTGTAAGCCGCCCTGAGTCTTCGGAGAAGGGCGGGATATAAATGTAAACAAAAACAAAAACAAAAAAAAAGGGACTGAAAAAAAAAATTCAGTCCCAGAAATGTTGTACATTTTTAATGTAATAACCCTAGATTCAACTTCTTGTTTGGCAGAATAACAAAATGGTGTTTCAGAATTCTGAATGAACTGTTTAAATCATATAATTTATCATGAACTACATAATGTATATGTAACTAATATAAATGAAATGCTTGTGAAATACTGGGGAAAATTCATGAGGTACCTACTTTATTCTTGAATAATGACAAATAAATTTAACAAGTTAAGATTAAAAGTAAAAACAATTTTGCTTTGATTTCATTGCATGTCCTGCCCTTATTTAAAACACATTGGATACTTGTTCGTATTTCCAATTTATTTTCTTATCTGTTTGTATTTCAAAAATTGACACTGAAGCCCAGAACCTCAGAAATATGGCCAAGTCAAGAGAAATGCTCTAACCTAGGGGTCGGCAACCTTAAACACTCAAAGAGCCCCTTGGACCCGTTTCCTACAGAAAAAAAACACACTGGGAACCACAAAACCTGAGTGGGCGTGGCCAATTTGATGTCACTCACTCCCACCCAGTCACATGACCCCCTAGTCACGCCTACACAGCCACAAAACCATTCTCTATGTCTCTCTCCCCCTCTCCCTATCTCCCCCTCTCCCCCCTTTCTGTATCTGTGTCTGTCTCTTCCCCTCTACCACCCTGTGTCTCTCTCCCTCTGTATCTCTCCCTCTCTCTCCCTCTCTTCCCCTCTCTCACCTCCTCTCTAAGTATCACTCTGTATGTTTCTCTCTATGTCTCTCTCTCACCCCCTCTCTGTGTATCACTCTATATGTGTCTCTCTGTCTGTATCACTCTGTCTGTGTCTCTCTATGTCTCTCCCTCCCTCACCTGCACTAATACTTCGGCCATCGTCTTGCCGTGTCATTGCCCACCCCTGGCAGTTCTTTGGCTGAGCGCGGAGGGAGAGAGAGAGAACACGCATGTGTCTTTCCTGAGGGTGTAACTTTAACTCTGTTGAGACAATTGAAAAGTTCATGTGTAATAGTTGTATATTAGGAAGTCATGTGAATTGGCAAAGCCAATTGGGGTATTTATGTTTTAAGATTTTAAATGGTTTTAAAATTTCGGCCACATTATAATATTTCTTTTTAACTTCTTTTAATGTTTATATATTGAATTTTTACTTGGCTGTACACCGCCCTGAGTCCTCCAGGAGAAGGGCGGTATAAAAATCGAAATAAATAAATAAATAAAATAAAAATTGCTTAACACATTGTAAGCCGCCCTGAGTCTTCGGAGAAGGGCGGGATATAAATTCAAAAAAAAAAAAAAAGCAGTATGTTATTCTCTTTCTCTTATACAACATAAATAGTAATTACCTTGGGGATTTATACTGCCGTTTCAAAGTGAGGCGTTTCCATTCCTGTCCTATCACTTATTGGCCCCGTCCCTCTTATTTCTTTTTTGGATTCCAGCCTGAAGCGGCAGGAAGCGAAGGCTGCCTTACACACAAATGTGGTGCAAAGGCAGGTACAGGGCCACCTCACTCCTGCACTCTCCGGCGACCCTCCTCCCCTCAGAATGCTCAGGCTGGCTGTGGCTGAGCCAGGAGCGTGTGCATGCATGGGGAGACCCTCCTTAAGCAAGCCACTGCCCACCCCACGTGCGCCTTTCCTGAGCTTTGGCGCTCATTTGAAGAGGGTCTGAGCTCCCAGCTCAGCCATAGCCACAGCTAGCCAGCGGGTTACGAGAGGAGGAGGGAGGGAGGAAAGTGCAGGAGCGAAGCTGCCTTGTACCTGCCTTCACGCCACATTTGCATGTAAGGCAGCCTTCGCTTCCTGCCGCTTCAGGCTGGAGTCCAAAAAAGAAATGAGGGGCCGGGCCAACCAGTGATGGGACAGAGAGCTGCGGCAGAGGGCCCAAAGAGCCACTTGTGGTTCCAGAGTCATGGGTTGCTGAACCCTGCTCTAACCTTACCACAAAAGCTTTCTGAAAAAAACAAAAAGTGAAAACAAAAAATCCAATTATTTACAGCAAGGCAATAATTCTTACATATATTGTCACTCTTTCCTCCCCATCATCCTATACAAAGATTGTATCTGTTAAGCATATCTTTCTTCTGGTATAAATAAAATTTAAAATTACTTAAGCCATGAGAGTCTGAAATACAGTGTTGAAGGTTTTAGTTTGCAGAAATGTTTCAATATCTCCTGAATCAATAGGAACAGATTCCATTATTTGATTTGTTTTCCTTTTTTTTAATTGCCTCAGATATAATGTCAGTTCTCAGAAGGTTTCATGGGAACTGAGGTGGTGATATATTTCTGCTATAAATTAAAACCATTGTGTGTGTGTGTGTGTGTGTGTGTGTGTGTGTGTGTGTGTGTGTGAGTGATGTGAAGGCAGAGAAAATATTTTCTAGTTGCTTTCCTGGTTTATATTTGGTATTTATTTCCATGGAGTATTTCCAAATTTTTGACTATTAATGGGACCAGACAAAATCAGATGTACTCTGAAGCACTGAAGTTCTTCACATTATGCTTTGCTAGTAGGTCTGCATGCTGTGGCTTGCATTTTTTTTTCCTACTGGAGAGAAAACCAAGAAATCCCATAGAACTCTCTGGTTACTATATTGACTCATTTGAGCCATATGGAATATTACATTTTCTTTTTAGCACATTATTGGAATTGTTAAGAAATATGAAGAAAATACTTGAAATTAAATCCACACCCTAAAAATGTTCACACTAACTAGGTCAAATAATGTATATCTTCTATGTCTGGGTTGCAAAAATACAGTATAAAGAAAAATTTGACTCTTTGCTATATTCTTAGACTCATCCTGAGTATTGCAAAAGAAATATGGTAGCCTAGGTTATGAAATGGTTTACTAATGGATGCATCAATTATCCATGGGGAATCTGTTTGGGATAGCCATAATGCGTGTGTGATCTCTTCTCCTTACTAACACTATCATCAGCTTGTATTGCTACTTCCAAATCTCAGTTGTAGGTGTACATCAGGTGTCAGCAACCCATGGCTCTGGAGCCACAAGCAGCTCTTTGGGCCCTCTGCCACGGCTCCCTGTCCGATCACTGGTTCGCCTCACCCATCTTATTTCTTTTTTGGACTCCAGCTCAAAGCCACAGGAAGCGAAGGCTGCCTTATCCACAAATGTGGCATGAAGGCAGGTACAGGGCAGCTTCACTCCTGTACTTTCCTCCCCCATCCTCCTCTCATAATCTCCTGGCTGGCTGTGGCTGAGCCGGGAGTGTGCACATGCATGGAGAGACCCTCCTTAAGTGAGCTGCTGCCCACCCCACATGTGTTGTGTCTTGCCCGCCCTCAGAGCAGCCGGGGCCTTCTTACCTGCTCCCGCACACTGAGGAATGTATGCCTCCCGGTCCCAGTCCTGGCTCCATGCCCACACAAACTGCAGAAGGAGAATCTCCCTGCCCCAGCCCTGACTCCATGCCCAGGCAAATGGAGCAGCTAAACCCCTCCCCCTCCTCCACAGCAGGTGAGCCAGAGGAGGGTTTATTACCAACAGCTGATTGGTGTGACCCTCGAATCAGAAGATTGGAGAGGCGGAGGCTACAGAGGGAAGGGAGGGGCAGGCCTTAATGAGTGCTGAGTCATGGAGCCACACCCCATGGCCTATATAAAGGATCTACTTTCTGGCAGTCTCTGAGTCAGGCAAAAGTCAAACTTATCTTGCTGAAGTCACTTACTGGTCTCCTGCCTGCTCTGAGGACTTTGCTAGGACTTTGGGCAGAGCTGCAGAGGCACGCCTGATTCGGATTTCCCGGACCCAGCCGTCAGCGGAGGAGTGGGACACGACATCATGTGCCTTTCCTGAGCTTTGGCACTTGCTTGAGGATGGTCTCCCAATGCGTGCGCACGCTCCCGGCTCAGCCACAGCTGTTCTGGGCATCCTGAGAAGAGGAGGGGCAAGAAGGTCACTGGAGAGTGCAGGAGCAAAGCTGTCTTGTACCTGCCTTCGCACCACATTTACACATAAGGCAACCTTCACTTCCTGCCACTTCAAGCTGGAGTCTCCCTGCGCGTGCAAACGCTTCCAGCTCAGCCACAGCTAGCCAGGGAGTTACGAGAGGAGAAGGGAGGATGACAGTCACCCGAAGGGAGTGGGGAGACACACACACACATACAGAGAGAGAGACATAGAGAGAGACACATACAGAGTGATACATAGAGAGGGGGTGAGAGAAGGGAAGAGAGGGAGAGATACAGAGGGAAAAAGACACAAAAGAGGGAGAGAGGGAGGGGGGAGAGAATAGTTTTGTGGGTGGGTAGGTGTGGCTAGGTGGTCATGCTACCACGTGGAAGTGGATGACATCGAGTTGGCCACACCCACCCAGGTTTTGTGGCTCCCGGTGTGGTTTTTTTTTCTGTAGGAAATGGGTCCAAGGGGCTTTTTGAGTGTTTAAGGTTTAAGTTTAAGTTTAAGGTTTAAGGTTTAAGGAGTTTAAGGTTGCCGACCCCTGGTGTAGGTAATAAGTGTTTGCCTCTTCTTAATGCCTCTTTCTTTGCTTATTCTCTTTTTGTAATGCAAAAACTTACTTGTATGGTTTTGCATACACACCCACACCTACAATACACGTCTGAGATCTCTTCACTTCTTTTCTTCTCAGATTAATCTCCTTATTTTCCTATATCACACATGTAGATTGTTTTTATTTTGCTTGATCCTTTGAGCCTTGTCTGTTGTTCCTGTATGATCTTTTGGGCAACTGGCAATAGTATAGACAACTCATCCAACGTTACTGGTAATGGTGGAAAGCAAGCAATATAATTCCTTTTAGTCTTCTGATTGAACAAGGGATAAACTTTGTTCTCTGTGTCCATGTGAAGGTGAAGGAATTGTGCTTGAAGAGGTACATCTGTATGTAAATTGCTGCATGCAAATGTGTATAATTGAAATCACTGCCTATCGATTTCTAACATATACAGTATGTACACACATCAGCAAGTAATAAAAACACACAGGTATCAATAGGGAGATCTGGATTCTGTTAGGTCATGGTGTTAGGTTACACCATGTATGCATAAAACTGTATCTGAGCTTTCTTCTGTTATGAAAAAACACTGTGATCTTTGTCTTTCTTTTTATTGTAATATTATGGTTTGTGGTTTTATTTGACTTTTTCCATTCAAGAGTAAAACAGATTATGGCACAATTCTGGGGGAAGACAGTACAGTGAGAAAGGCAGCCATCACTCTTTTGAATCCTTTTTTTATACAGTTTACAGTTTATCTTGCAGTAATCAGTGTACACTGTCTATGGGGCCACACCTGTTTGTCATTTGTAAGTAATTGAAAGTATCTGTAGTAACATGCTCCATTTGTTCTAGCTGTTAGTTATGTCCCTCTTTAAAAAAGCAAAATATACCCTGCTACAAAAACAAAGTGTTTTTTTAAAGAAAGAGTTTGTTCTTTTTTTGGAAGAATTTATTGGTTTTAGAGAGGGGAAGATGTGAGAGGAGATGCTTTAGATTTTAAATGATATGGATTTTATTTTCTGTGTTTCTTTGTAGGGCAAGTTTCAAAGGATTGGCCTCTTATGATTGTTATTAGCATAACTTATGAAAACATACAAGTAAATGCTTGAGGACTATTCCATCGAAGTCATATGAACTTGGAAGAAGTACATTTGATATATATTGCTTCCCTAGGGGCTTAGGCAACCAAGTGTGTACACTGTTAAGGTTCTTTATCTCTGTATGATTTCATGTCTTAAAAGACATAAAATACATTTTGTATTCAAAGTATGTAGTGGATGTTATACATCTGTACACTAAAAAAAGTAAGTCTCTGTGATTTAAAGAAAATACTCTAGAGAAAAATGACTGTTCTCTCTTAGGTCAAGATGATCAAGGCTGTTTTCATTACATCTCCTCACATTGGGATCCTAAAATGGAGTTAATAAGAGGTTTTTCCATTATTTAACAAAAAGGGAATAAAATGGAAGCAGTACATTAAGCGTGATCTATTTCATATTTCTCAGACTGACCCCCCATTTCAACTGAAGTATGTATAAGTCAAATTTACTAGCAAACCTGTTCTTTGCTCCAAAGAGTAAACTTAGCAAATGTTAATCATAGACCCTTCTCCAATGGTTCATTGAGTGGATATCTTATTGATCTCATTGGCACATTTCCAAGTAGCCATATATAAGATCAGGTTCTGAGTATAATTAACATGACTTAATTAATGTAAACTGAAGCTTTTTCATCCCACAAGTTATATGTAACTTCCCTTTGTATTCTCCAGGTGAAAGAAGGATTTAAGAATATGAAAACATGTATTTTGGCTAAGTCCACATCAATCCTGTCAAATAAAAATCTATATAAAATATCTAAAGTGAAGGTTGAAGTTGGATTCTGAGGGGTTGGGGCTAGGGGATGAAGTCAGCCAGATTTTGTTACCTTGCGGTGATTTTATGTGACTCCAAATAACAACTTAAGCATATTTCTAAAAAGGAGCCTAATATATGACATAAGGAAGGCAATTTACAGACACAATTTATCCTGTGTAATATTAACTTGAAATTGAGTATATGCCCCCTTTCAATTTGAAATCACTTGCTCAACAAGATTGTACTGACAACAGTCAGACATCAATAGACATACTAGCCATGCATCTGTGGGCTGCACATTTAGTATCTATGTGAACATCATAGGCAAACACATGTATCAATTCTTATAGTTCCTCATTTAAAAGGTGCAATTTTAAATGAGGAACCATAACAAAACAAAAAGGTTTCATGAAGTGCAATATCCATATATACAAAAAACTCCTTCATCCTGGTAGTAAAATTAATGTTGCGAAAATAATTTCCCTGTGAATTGGCAATAAATGGTCATAACTGGCCCTGAATGAGTGAGGTAGAGGGAATTTTTCCTCAGTGCTTCTCATGGAAAAGGCTGATACCTAAAGCTCTGCATTATGGAGTGCCAAATTTTAAGTTTTCTTGACCTTTCTATTTAACATCTATATCAGGCCTGACGTACCGGCAGGCCGGATGTGTCACATGTAGGCCACACCCACCCCCGCTTGGCAAAGGCAAAAAACATCATGATATGTCACAATACATCATGTGAGATGATCAATTTGACACCCATGATCTATATGAAGGCAATGGAGGAAACTGAAAGTGTGATTTAATGTTATGTGGGAATGACCTTACAGGACAGGGCAAGAACCATAGTCAGGGGAATAGTCAATTAAGATGCAGCTTGGTCCAGAAAAGGAGTGTGGGCATGACAAATGTCTCAGAAGGGAGCCTACCTAGTTTCTGGGATTGTAAATATGATGGGGAAGAAATATACTTCCAAACTTGTAAAATTCTGTTAATTGTAACCTTATAATAAAATAGAATCAGTTCATGTTAACTTCTGTCTGGACCACCTTCCAATGCTGGCATCCATCTTGTAGCTCTCAAATTGTATAGATTTCTCTTCCATTGCTTTTACAGCCTGGAAACAATATAATAGAAGGGGTGGGGGGAGAAACACAAAGACCTACAAAAAGAAGTAGAATACCTGTGTCTAAATAAAGCTTAAGATAGTATCAATAGTAATATGTGACTTGGGCGCAATCTCAAAACATCTGGAGCATCACTTGAGCACCATTGGGGTTAACAAAATCACCACCAGTCAACTGAAAAATACAGTTTTACTTGAAACATCTTATATCCTGTGATGATACTATTAAACATAATAGTAATAATAGTATTAGTATTAGTAATAGTAATGATAATATTATTAAACATCAACATCTGCCTATCCCAGGTGCTTGGAAAGGACTCAATAGGTGGACAAAATTGTAAAATCCAATCTAAATATCTGGCTGATTGTGCAACCAACTAACTATAAATTGCAATGTATTTTTATTTTTGTTTGCTCCCATAGTCCAGTGGTGAAATCATTGGTAGTAAAAAATCAGAAGTTTTTACTATTGGTTCTGTGGGCGTGGCTTGGTGTGAATGCTGTGGCTTGGTGGCATGGCAGGGGGAGGATACTGCAAAATCTCCATTCCCACCCCATTCTGGGGCCAGCTAGAGGTGGTATATGCTGGTTCTTTGAATTACTCAAAATATCAACTACCGATTCTCCAAAATGCTCAAAATTTCCACTACTGGTTCTCTAGAACCCATCAGAACCTGCTGGATTTCACCCCTGCCATAGTCCCTTCTGGAATATGGATGATCATATAAATTTGTTAAATAAATATATTCTAATGCTTGTTATCACTTTTAAAGAATAAGTGGTAAAGGATATGGTTTTCTTTAGGATCACATTCTCCCATTGGTATCAACCTATGCAGTGAAGTTGGATTTCTATTCTGAAGTAGCATTTCCATCAAGGAGGGTTAAAAACAGGAGATTCCCCACATTTTTTCTCCAACTTTTCTCCAATCCAAAGTCACTTTCAGGCATAGGAAGGAGACAATGGCCAACCTCTTCTGGGGGGAAACTAAGAAAACTGCAGGGACATGTTGAGGCTGTCTCTGAGAACTGGACACAACTGAATGGAAGCCCTAAGAATAATTAATAGTATGACCATGAATCCCCTAGCCATGAACAGCTAGCTTTGGCACCAGCTAATCTTCATACTGCTTGCAGTGATGTAGAAAGCCCCATGAAGTTTAAGTCATTAAACATTAGAGGACTGCATATTCTTCTACAATTTGACCAACATCGGGGAGGGATCCAGCCCCTGTGCTAGTTCGCGACATTACGCCATCTTGTCTGAAGGCAGGGGGGGAGGACGTTCCAGGTTTAGAGGGCTGTTCGATCTGTACGGTAAGTGGGAGAGGCAGATATGGCGGGGGGGAGGGGCCGTATCGAGTTATGGGGGCACGTGCTCGAAGTTTGAGAGCGATCACGTGCTCCGGCCCCTCAGTCCCTACCCGTTCCCCGGGTGGCCATGATCCTCAGAGCTTGGACCTTCGGCTGATGTTATGTAATGCCCGGTCCGTGGTTAATAAGGCTCCCCTGATTTGTGACCTTATTCAGGGGAGGTCCGCGGACCTCATGGGCATTACGGAGACCTGGTTGGGCCCTGAGGGGGGGGTCCCCCTTGTTGAGATGTGCCCTCCAGGCTTCCGAGCATTTCATCAGCCGAGAGTCCAAGGTAGGGGTGGGGGGGTGGCGGTTGTTATTAAGGAAGATCTAGAGCCGAGGAGACCACTGTTCCTCAGATTGCTGGCTGCGAATCCCTCTGTGTGCGCTGGGGCTATAGGAATCAGTTGGGCTTGGTGATCGCGTACCTGGCTCCTTGCTGCGTGACCACAGCCCTGCCCGAGCTGTTGGAGGTACTGGCTGCCGTGGCGGTTGAGACCCCCAAACTTATAGTTATGGGGGATTTCAACTTGCCATCGGTTGGCCTGTCATCAACGGCAGCTCGGGAGTTCCAGGCTTCCATGACGGCCTTGGACCTGATTCGAGTAAATGATGGCCCTACGCACACAGGGGGAGGCATGCTAGATATGATTTTTATCTCTGGACAGTGGTTAAATGATCTGGTATTAGATGATTTAGTAACAGAACCAATGTCATGGTCGGATCATTTTCTCCTTCGCCTAGACTTCCGAACCGCTATTCACCACCGCAGGGAGACGGAACCTATACGGTGGTTCCGTCCCAGGCGCCTGATGGACCCTGAGAGGTTCCAGACGGAGCTTGGGCCATTTCCTGAGGATCTGGCCCACGGCACGACTGAGGAACTGGTCGTGGCCTGGGAGCAGGCCGCGGCCGGGGCCCTGGACCGTGTCGCGCCTTTGCGGCCTCTGACCCGGCGTAGGTCTCGTCCGGCCCCTTGGTTCTCCGAGGGGCTGAGGGAGATGAAACGCCGGAGAAGACGCCTAGAGAGCACCTGGAGGTCTAGTCGCTCCGAAGCTGATCGGACACTAGTTAGGACCTATACTAGGACCTACCTAGTGGCAATGAGGGAAGCGAGGCGCTCCTACGCCTCTACCCTCATTGCGTCGGCAGATAACCGCCCGGCCGCCCTGTTTCGGGTGACCCGCTCTCTCCTACATCAGGAGGTGCGGGATGACCCTTTGCAGGGACGAGCTGAGGAGTTTAGTGGTTATCTATACGATAAAATCGTTCAGCTGAGGGACGGTCTAGACCGAATTTGGGATGATCCAAGCGAGGGAGAGGAGGCACGCCTTGTTGAGCACATTTGGGATGAGTTTGACCCTGTGGCTCCGAGGGCGTGGACAGGTTGTTGGGGAGGCTTCACGGCACGACATGTTTACTGGACCCGTGCCCTTCCTGGCTGGTACTGGCCACTCAGGCGGTGACACGAGGCTGGCTCAGAGGATTATCAACGCTTCTTTGTTGGATGGGGTTTTCCTGCCGCCTTGAAAGAGGCGGTGGTGAGACCCTCCTTAAGAAGCCCTCTTTGGACCCAGCTATTTTGGCTAATTATCGTCCAGTCTCCAACCTTCGCTTTGTTGCGAAGGTTGTAGAAATGCCGTGGCGCGACAGCTGCCCCAACACCTGGATGAAGATGTCTATCTAGACCCGTTCCAGTCCGGCTTCCGACCCGGATACAGCACGGAGACAGCTTTGGTCGCATTGGTGGATGATCTCTGGAGGGCCAGGGACAGGGATATTCCTCTGCCCTGGTCCTATTAGACCTCTCAGCGGCGCTCGATACCATCGATCATGGTATCCTGCTGCGCGGTTGGAGGATTGGGAGTGGGAGGCACCGTATATCGGTGGTTCTCCTCCTATCTCTCCGACCGGTCGCAGACGGTGTTGACAGGGGCAGAGGTCGACCGCGAGGGCCTCACTTGTGGGGTCCCTCAGGGGTCGATTCTCTCGCCCTGCTGTTCAACATCTACATGAAGCCGCTGGGTGAGATCATCAGTGGTTTCGGGTGAGATACCAGCAGTGCGCTGATGACACTCAGCTGTACCTTTCCACCCGGACCACCCCAATGAAGTTGTTGAAGTGCTGTCCCGGTGTTTGGAGGCTGTACGGGTCTGGATGGGGAGAAACAGGCTCAAGCTTAATCCTCCAAGACGGAGTGGCTGTGGATGCCGGCACCCGATTCAGTCAGCTGCAGCCGCGGCTGGCTGTTGAGGCAGTTACTGGCCCCAAAGGATAGGGTGCGCAACTTGGGTGTCCTTCTGGATGATCGGCTGTCGTTTGAAGATCATTTGACGGCCGTCTCCAGGAGGGCCTTCCACCAGGTTCGCCTGGTCCGCAGTTGCGCCTTCCTTGATCGGGATGCCTTATGCACGGTCACTCATGCGCTCGTTACCTCTCGCTTGGATTACTGTAATGCTCTCTACATGGGGCTCCCCTGAAGTGCGCTCGGAGGCTTCAGTTAGTCAGAATGCAGCTGCGCGGGTGATAGAGGAGCTACACGTAGCTCCCATGTAACACCGCTCCTGCGCAGACTGCACTGGCTGCCTGTGGCCTTCCGGTGCACTTTAAGGTGTTGGTTACGACCTTTAAAGCGCTCCATGGCTTAGGACCTGGGTACTTACGGGACCGCCTGCTGTTACCATCGCCTCCCACCGACCGTCGCTCCCACAGAGAGGGACTTCTCAGGGTGCCGTCCGCCAAACAATGTCGGCTGGCGGCCCCAGGAAGGGCCTTCTCTGTGGGGGCTCCCACACTCTGGAACGAGCTTCCCCCGGGCTTACGCCAAATTCCTGACCTTCGGACATTTCGTCGCGAACTCAAGACTCACCTTTTTATCCGCGCGGGGCTGGCTTAAATTGGGATTTTAAATTTTAAATTTATTAATTTTAAATGGGGTTTTAGTAGAGTAAATTTTAATCATTGGGCTAATTTAAATAAGTTTTTTAAATGGGATTTTAAATTTGTATATTGTATTGCTGGTTTTTATTATGCCTGTACACCGCCCTGAGTCCTTCGGGAGAAGGGCGGTATAAAAATTAAATAAAATAAATAAATAAATAAATAAATAAATAAATATGTTGACCAATATTTTTTGCAGGATTCACCCATAGATTTTAATTATGCCTTATTGGTGATACAACGCATATTATTGAACAACTTGCCATTGGAATTGAAACAATTCCTTAATATATTTTAGAATGGATCTCAGAACAGATTCATTTACTCAGAGTTTCCAATCATATTTTAGATTTGTGTTCTAAACTTATCAAGCTTTTAATCTTGTTTTAAGAGTTTTTCTTGTACATTTGCCTCAAATGGTGTTTCTTTATTTTCATACACTTTTTAAATAATAAGTAATAATGTATCTGAATCCTAACATATGCCATTTCCTACCATTATTTTCCCATGCAAACTTATTTAAATGAACATACCCCAGCTAAATCTTTTTGATTGTAATCATTACCAAACATATTTTTAAATGCTCTCCTCCTCACCAAAATCCCCATCTCTGTTAATGATCCCTTTAAAAACCAATTTATAATTCTGCATTGGAGTGATGCTATGCAAGTATATCTGAACTTTGTCTTCCAAACAAATCCTAGACAACAATATAAACAAGGCAAATCCTATAACTTTATATTCTAGAGGAGCAGAAAGGGAAACCTTGGTGGTAATAACTTGCCCATAAATGGTTTTGCTAATGATGAGCAAATTGTCTTTTTCACAGCAAGTGAGGTGATGCATGTCATGTCAATACAAATTCACTTACAATTTTAAATACACTTTCTGTGAATTCAGAACATGAAAACCACCGGGGGATTAAACTGAAAGATTACTGGGCTATCTGTCTTTGCACCAATTAGCAGCACAGAAAAAAAAGAGAAGAAAAAGAAACCCATTTATCATCAGTTCATTGTTAACTCATGGAGAATGTTAACACTGTCACATTAAAAAATTACCTGATCATGCATATTAGATGAAGAATCTGTTTTGCATAAAACAAGTTGCTTAATTGGGGCATCAGACTTGGACATAGCCCAAAGGATTATTGACGTGCAAGACTTCACTAACCTAAGGTCTAACCAGCTACAACTTTTTTGGGGGAAAACCTTGCATAATGTTTCTTGGAAGTTTGGTATTATAGATTTTCTAGGAGCAAAGAAGCTTTTGGGGCTTGTTTGCCTAAGGTTCCTTTCACAGGAACACTTTGAGGAGAAAGGTCACCTTGCAATTTTGTTTCTACCCTGTCAGATGTTAGAATCAATATGGATTTGAATTAACTCATATTGACAAACATTACGCTCTGTGATGATCTAGGTCATGTATTTTGACTCTGACTACCTTGTTAAATAAAAAGGTACATCTACTGCAATGCTTGTAGCTAGCAGATATACCACTGAAATACATGGAAGACAATTAACCAAACACTTATACTTTCGAAAAATAAAAGCTATGTGTGGAGAAAGTCTAGAAGTAAAATAAATAAATTAAATAAATCAGCTGAATTATTAATTACAGGTCTCTGGTAGAAACTAACCATAGGCAGATTAATTCAACTGTTTTCTTTTGGTAGATTTTACCCATCAATATAGGTAAGTCAGAAGAGTGGAGTAAAGTTGATGCCCAATAAAAATATGCTTTTAATCCATTGTTTCTTGTCCTGTCTTTTGAACAACCACCAACAATGCTGCCCTGATTTCTATGTGGCAGCCACTCATATACATCAGAATAGCTATCAGTCCCTACAGTTTTCCTTGATCTTGATATTACCAGATTTATGAAGCCCAGGATTGCAGTTTTTGTTTTTTCTGTGGTTCGGGGGTGGAATTTCCTCTTTTGCTGAGAGGAAGTTGCTGATACATCACATTGTTAATTTATGTTTCGCTTGTGTTCTATTAAGACACTGAGATTCTTTTTATATATACTTATGCCCAATATGGTCATTTACACTTTATAATCATGCCTTTGATTTTTTTTTTAAACACAAAATGTAAGGCAGTGTATTTGCCCCTGTTGAAATCAATCTTTGCAATTTCTATCCATTCTGCTTCTCAAAAAGACAAAAAAAACAACCCTATAAATCTGGATACTGTCTTTATGGATTTTACAGCTCTCTACTATATCTTTCTCATCTGAAAACTGATACTTTTTATTTCCTATCTTTCTCATTCAAATCGTGTATAAATTCATTGAAGAACCCAGCTTCAAGGACAGGACTGGCCAATTTGAGTCTCTGTGCTAACTGGCAAGTTGCACTCTGCGGTGTATCAGTAGAAGCAGCATAAAAACATAATATTCCATTAGCACAAAGCAAATTAAGACCAATGACCATCAATATTAAATGTGAAAGTAGAGAAAGTAAATGAAGCCAGAAGCAATCTTAGTCTTGCCACCCCAAGAGATCTTTGATAGGCTCAGAATTCAATGAGTTATGAAACTCATTGGCTGGCTTTTAAGAGGTCCACCACACACACACTGATCCTATATATATGGAAATGAATTTGCAGTCTTGTACATTGGCTGTAACAATCCCAAAAGCTGCAGAAAATCTACTACATCTGTAGAGCAGTTTTCATCCAACTAATTTGATTTGCTACACTGAAGCAAGTCACTCTGACACACTAAGTTTTTTCAGTGAGATCTGTGATTAATTTCTTCAGTTTATTGGAGGGGTGGCATATTCTTTCAAATTAGTTTTACTACAGACTAAATTGTTAATAATATATTTTAGGGATGCTAAAAACATGATTGAAGCAAGCATTTTTGTTCCAGTAGTTAAGGCTGGAAAATGGGAGATCAATGAATTCTAGTTCCACCTTAGGCATAAAGCCAACTGGGTGATCTTGAACCAGTCAGTTTCTCTCTGCCCTATGTTTGGCAATATACCGTTTGGCAATGCCAAACCACTTATAAGCATTTCGCCAAAAATACTGCAGGAACTTAACCAGGCAGTCTCCAGGAATCAAAAACTGATTTGAAGGCGTGCACACTCACACCCCATAAAAGAAAAAAAATATCCTTCCTCTTATTTTTAAAAGCTATAAGAACTGCCTGTATAATATTGTGTCCTAATTGTGCCAAGAAAAGGCTAGATTAAGACTGACAGCTAGATTAAGACTGAAAAGTTTGAATAGGGGCTGGATAGAGTCATTTACTTTTGTAAGTGAGAGATTCTTTAAAAGATTTTGCAGAAAGAAGTTCCTGAGGATGGTCTCCAGCACAAGTATGGCAAATCTTCTGGTCATGGTGACCATCCCAGATTGGATCCTGCAATCCATTATCCTTGGACATGTATATTCACCTTCATTTGTGAGATTTTGAACAGGTTGGATAGAATTTCTATTGCAGTAGAATCCTTTTTCAGGGCTTAAAAAGCAATGCCTAACATAGCACAGTGAGAGGAGTAGAGCACAGTTACTGCCTTTCATTTTCTGTGCCTCTTTTCTGAATTTACTTTCCTTGGAAATTTCATTTGCTTCACCTTATTGCCTTTTGTAGAATTATTCTGGAGAGTATTTGGAGCATGAAGTATCACCATTAGTTTTACTGATTTTACAAATAATGATTGCGGTCTTTTTACCTTATTTTTGCTTTATATTTGCATTACAGATATTTTATCATATCAATTTGGATAATAATTGTGATTTTTATTTATTGCATTGTAGACATTTGTCATAGTGTTTATAATGTATTAGAAAGTGCCAAGAGGCTTTTTATTTGAAGTGGGTATAAATCAAAAAATACATAAATAAATCAGTAAACTTCAGTTAGATTGATTTAGGCTTAGTTTCAGGAAGGGCAAAGATTCAAATGGTACAATAAACCTAATAAGCCTTTCGTTTGTTTGTTTTTAAAGCTAAGCATCCTAGTAGAAAGAATAGAAGAGCTGCATTATGTGAGCTATGATTACTCCCCAACCTCATCTAATAATCCCATATCTTTGAGACAGCTCACGCAAAACTGAGCCCAGTTGATATTAAATGAACAAAAAAAAATGTGAAAAAGATTTGGTGAATATTAGGTATGCCATTAATTTCTTTTACAACACTCTCTGAGTTTCAGGATTTGAAGTACTGCAATTAAACAAATTGCTTGGAAATATGTCCATTTACCAAAGGTTTACATTATCCTTACAGGAGGATAATATGTATGAAAGCTGTTGGTGGTAGAATGGCCCCAAATTACCATGGGAACAGGCTCTTTGTTTAGTCCAATTTGCAAGTCTGGAATCAATGAGCTGTCAGCCGAGCTAATTGAAAAGTTTATTCACAAGCCATTCAGTATTTTCATGCATACATAGTTCCTTTTTCTTTCTTTTTCCAGCAGCTAAACTTCTCCTTCCCTAGATCTCAAGGGTACTAAAAAAGACAATTACTACTGAGGAGGAATAGGATAAACAGGAGAGAAGGAAGGAAGGAAGGAAGGAAGGAAGGAAGGAAGGAAGGAAGGAAGAAAGGAGGAAGGGAGGGAGGGAGGGAAAAGATATCTGCATAAAAATATATTTTAAAAAAGGATATTTTTTGGGACTGACTTAAAATTATTTAATAATAACAGAGTTGGAAGGGATCTTGAAGGTCTTCTAGTCCAACTCCCTGCCAAGGCAGGAGACCCTACACCATTTCAGACAAATGGTTATCCAACATTTTCTTAAAGATTTCCAGTGTTGGAGCATTCACAACTTCTGGAGGCAATTTGTTCCACTGATTAATTGTTCTAATGGTCAGGAAATGTCTCCTTAGTTCTAAGTTGCTTCTCTCCTTGATTAGTTTCCACCCATTGCTTCTTGTTCTACCCTCAGGTGCTTTGGAGTTGGACTCCCTCTTCTTTGTGGCAACCCCTGAGATATTGGAACACTGCTATCATGTCTCCCCTAGTCCTTCTTTTCATTAAACTAGACATACCCAGTTCCTGCAACCGTTCTTCATATGTTTTAACCTCCAGTCCCCTAATCATCTTTGTTGCTCTTCTCTGCACTCTTTCTAATATATATTTGATATTATATTTGATATTATCCAATATTCATAATTCCATTTGATGTAAAAGTATAGTTGAAATTATCCCTGCTTTCATTTAGTCTTCCAAACTACAGATAAAGCCATTGGATATCACAAATATAAATTTAGCCGCATGTTGCTACCTACTAATCTTAGAAGCAGATGATATTTTATAATTAATTAATTAATTAATTAATATTAAAGAGCATTTTCTATTCCATTATTCCTTGTGATAAACTTTTAAAATTAATATCATAGCTAGCCCCTTCTTAATAGCCCCATCTTTATCAGTTAGGAATATATCAACAAAAAGAGAGAGTGCATTTGAAATGCACTCTCTCTTTTTGTGGAACAAAAGAAAAAACACAAAAGAAAATACTACAATAGCTGTTAATTAGATATGGGACAGAATTTTTAAAAATGCAGCAACAATACAAATGTGTACACCAGTGGTGGATTGCCCCCGGTTTGGTCCGGTTCTTGCAAATCAGTAATAAAACCAAGGGGGGCTCCGCCCACCCACCTGGATGTCATCATAAACGAACTGCGTATGCACGTGATCCCATTGCAAACAGGTGGTAAAGGTAAGTAGAATCCACTCCTGGTGTATGCCAAGTATGTTTCTAAATTTCACTGATACTGTCCATATATTATAAAAAAATATTTTACAATTGAACTGTTTCTCATACATTGTTGTACATGTCAGATTTGTTGTATAGGTAATCTTTACAAGGTATAAATGAAATACTGTTGGCAAACCTTCTGATAAATCCCCCAGAATAAGTACCTCATGTGTGATGATTAAGACTTTTTAACTGTTTAACCTTGCTTTTTAATTGTCATTACTGGAGATTTTATTGAAAACAACACAAAACAAAATAAAAATGCAACCTATATTTTATCAAGTGCAATAGACTGCTATATAACTTAAAATAATTTGAATTCATTACTCTGAAACAGTCTGCTTGTTCCTATTTGTCAAGATACAGTATCCACCTTTTATCTTCTATTAATAGACCAAGGAAAGAAGACGAAAGGACTCAGATATTACCAGTCTCTCTAACAGCCTCAGAATGAATTTACTAAAATGCCCAGGAACTAGGAAAACCAGAAAAAATAAGATATAATAAATTTCTGTTTTGAGAAGTTATAACTCACTTGAGATCTGAGAGATCAGAAGATCACTCTTCTGGCCTGCCCAAAAACTGTAAAGACCTGGATTTCCTTCACACATTGGGTTAGTATGAGGCTGAAGCCCAGGGAAACTTGACAGTTTGCCTGGACAACTAGTGGTGTGTTATATTCAGGGCAACAGGAAGGTAATTTGTTGCTGTTGTTGGTTGCTTTTTACTGTTTTATTATTGTTTGTGAGCCGCCCATCTTCATAATATGTGTAGTCGTACAATTTTTTTTAAAATAAATAGAAATTATCAAGCCACAAAACTGCAGCCGAGATGTAAAGACCCAGAGGCCTTCTGGAAGAGAACATTTCAGACCCCCTTCAGGCTCAGACAATCCATCATAATCAGTGGGGGATTCAAATAATTTAACAACCGGTTCTCTGCCCTAATGACCGGCTGGGTCATGGCCAGGGTAGTCGTGGCCAGGGGGTGTGACAGCACTCAGCCTCCTGCAGCACTCTGCCAGCCAAAATGAGGTGTGGGGGTTAATTACAAAATTTGGGCTTTGCTTTGTGACATCCAGATCCAGCAAGCCAGGGGTGTGAACTGCACAGAATATACACTTTTGTTTGGTTATAAAGAAATATCCCCAAAGTCAGATGTACACTAAATGTAGACTGACTATTAGCTACACACCTCCCCAGCAAAGAGCAAATTTTGAAGCTTCAGGTAGAGAGGATTCATTTTAGGATGAGTAACCTCAGTCTGCATGTTGGAGGTTCCAAAAGGAATGCTGGGAAACTCTGTATTTTAAAGAACATTTGAGGGAGGGGTGCAGAATAGCCCTTCTCTGCCTGACACTGTAGAGACCCAGCAACAATCAAAACACTTTTTGTGAAGCAACTGATCAACACAGATAGAGTAAGCCACTAGTATATGAAAATAAGAGCAAACTCTACTCCCTTCTAGTACTGATGATGTTAACTAGCTTGGTAATGAAATATCTGCAAGAAAACCATCAAGCTCAGGGAGCACCCAAGGAACCCACAGTTCAACCCTGAGCTACAAATATTCTCTTCTGTTGATAAACACTTTTTGGTTAGAGGGACTCTATGAGATGGTTCCCAGTGAATTTCATTCAATTTTGATATGATTTCTGTAAATAAGAAATGTAGAATTATAATGACTGAGTATTTGATCTGTCATACATCAAAAAAATATAAAGCTAAGCCATAAACAAATAAAAAACAGATTTGAAAAAAGAAATGGCTCAGGAAAGAAAAAGAGTGAAAGTGTAAGAAAGAAAGAAAAAAAGAAGGAAAACTGAAAAAGAATGACTTCCAACTTTCTTTGGTACAGATATAAGTAAAAAAATATATCAAACTCTTACTTTAAGATTAACATTTGTCTACATTATTTCCATAATCCCTTATTCCTTCACACTTACTTACGAGCAATCATAATGCAAAATCCCACTCCCAACTCAACCCACAGTAATGATCATGCAAAATTCTCATTCCCAACTCACCCCATAGTAATGACCATGCAAAATCCTCATTCCCAACTCACCCTAGAGCAGGGGTTTGGGGCCCTTCCAGCCTCCTACACCACCCTAGAATACAAAACAGGGCACACAGGGGGACTCCTGGGAGGGGTGGGGTGGGCAGGGCCAGCCAGAGGTGCGATTAACCAGTTCTCCAAACTGGGAAAAAGTTAACAACTGGTTCACCCGAACCGGTGCAAGTCGGCTGAATTCCACCTCTGATCATAATGGTTTATTAATTTGGTGAATTTATATAACTATTCATCTTACACACTTATGTCTGGGCATATTGTAATGTGAAAAATAATATCAACATAAAATTCCTAGCATCCAGAAAAGGGTCAGAAAACCCAATGTTTTATACTGCTAGACAATGAACTCTGTCATAGGGCCATATCTACAGGGTTTTATGGAATACCAATAGGATGGGACCAATCTGATCTCTGGAGTAATGGAATGAGGGGATTGATGCCATGACAGAAAAATGGGTTCTATTGCTCCCCCTTACCCCAGCCGCACACCTTAGCTGATGGGACTCAAAGTATGTCCCTCCTGCCAGAAACATTGAGAGGTAGCCAGGCCAGGAAGAAATAACTGGAAAGACATACTCTCGTTAGTAATCAAGCCCCAAGCCATGAAGCAGTGGTGGGTTTCAAAAAATTTTACTACCAGTTTTGTCGGTGTGGTTTGGTGGGCATGGCATGGCTTGGTGGGCATGGCTTGATGGACATGGCAGGGGAAAAGTACTGTAAAATCTCCATTTCCTCCTGATCAGCTGGGACTCGGGAGGCAGAGAATAGATGGGGGTGGGGCCAATCAGAATTTTTACTATCGGTTCTCCGAGCTACTCAAAATTTCCACTGCTGGTTCTCCAGAACTGGTCAGAACCTGCTGAAACACACCTCTGCCATGAAGTGTTTTAAAGATGGCAATCAACACCTTGAATTTGCATCCAAACGCACACTGATAACTAATGCAGTTCATAAAGAGTGATGTTACAAGTATCAAGGTATAAGCTCTGCTAACTACCTACACCAGCACATTCTACACCAATTGAAGTTTCTGAACATTCTTCAAGAGCATCCCAGTAATAGTCCAATATAGAGGTCTAATATAGAAGTCACTAAGATATAAATAACACAAGTACAGCCTCCCGACCAAGAACTAGAAAAACTGATGCACAATCCAAAGATAACCACAGCTGTCAGCCTGAGGAGCTATGAATCCAGGTTTATAGCAATTATAATCAAATGGACTTTGAGAACTGAGAAAGGAAATCAGACCTATATTCAACCCAAGACTGCCCACCCCATGGTACCACTTCTACCATTCACTAGGATAGCTTTAGAATCAATGTCAGACAACAATAAGACTCATGTATCAAATCAATTCTTTATTATGGTCAAAGACCAGTATAGGACAATCATATAATATCTGTCATAAGACTTTGATTTCTATCTTTGTAATGGATTCTATTCTTTAGGGGGGAAATGTACTGTAGTCAAGCATCTGTGGTAGTATGAAACACATTTCAGAGCTATATGTTTTTGAGCTTAATTAACTTCCTGAGATATGATTTCAAAAGCAGGTAAATACATTCAAGAATTTGCAATAAAATATTCATATTAGAAAGAAAAATAGCTTTAGCATTGCCAGTGCACATGAATCTGTGGACAGGGATTCAACATATTTCATTATCTTTTTGAAAGTATGTGTTAGCATTTCATCAATTGATCAGCCAAAATACTACTTTTGGGAATAAATTGTTTTTGTTCTCCATACATATGTATAAGCTATAATTTTGATGTGACAAAAAATTATATACAGCTACCTACCTTCTCTTTGAAAAAAAGGTCACTAGAGTTTTTCCAGCACTTTATATTCAGACTGAGCAAAGTTCAGCACTAAATGTCTCAAAAATCTACTGCTCCTTTATCAGCCTTTGAAAAGGACATCCAGCAACAAACATGGTTCTGGGGATGAAATGATATAGCCAGCATTCTATGATGTCACTTGCGAGCTTTCTGAACCTGTGAATCTCAAAGGATAAGATTCTTTGTAATTGTTACAATAAGCTGTGGGGCTCACACCCACCCCTTTCGGCTGTTTACAGTTTTTTTTTAATTTGATAACAACAGCACTTAAAATATAACTATGCATTCAAGTTTACAGAAGATCGTCATACTTAACTTGTACAATGTAAAAATTCTATTTACTTAGGGTTCATTGTGCACATACAATGTTAACATATTTTTATTATATTTTGCATATATCTAGGTCTAGTAATTCTTATAGATTCACTGCAATCAACTTTTCTAGAAGTTCCAACAAAGCAAGCAGGAAAAAATATCATGTGTGTCTGATCAATAAAAATAAATAAATAAGTTATTTAACTTGTATTTTTTAATGTGTGTGTGTGTGTGTGTGTGTGTGTGTGTGTAGGTCTTTGGTTATTCGGGTTTTCTCCCGCGTAAAATTGGAAGTATCTTGGCGACGTTTTGACAAAGCCTCATTTGTCATCTTCAGGCTGGTGTTTACAGCTTCATGCTTCTAGGAGCAATGTGTGATTACAGCTGTTTCTTCCTTTTAACTGCTAGTGGGGGTTTGAACTGATTGGTTGGGAGCTTGGCTGTGTTCTGATTGGGTGGGGGTTTGGCTATGCTCTGATTGGTGTGTCCTAGGGAGCCATTGGATTTCCTGTAGACTAAGACATTCAGGAAGGGAAGTTGGTTGTTAGCTTCTGTTTCTGGATGTCTTAGTCTACAGGAAATCCAATCATCATCTTCCAGAAGAAAACATACACAAACCGCTATCTGCACGCACTCTCACACCACCACCCAGCACAGATCAACTCCGTAGCCAAAACACTCATCTCCAGAACAAAACGCTTAGCTGACGAACAACACCTAAAAACCAAACTACACACTCTCACTAACGTACTAACATCCAATGGATTCCAAAGAAATAAGATTACCAAACTAATCCATAAAGAAACCCCCACTAAAATCCAAGACAGAGAACAAGAAAACGGCAAAGCCCTCCTCCCATATATAAAAGGTACCACAGACAGAATCAGCAAGATCCTCCACAAACACAACATCAAGACTGCATTCTGCACAAACCGAAAAATATCCACCATCCTAAGAAACCCCAAAGACAAAATTGAGTTAGAAAATCAAGGAGTATATGAAATCCCATGCACCATCTGCAGCACCACATACATCGGACAAACCAACAGAAGAATAAGTGCACGCATTGAAGAACACAAGAACTCAGTCAAAAAAGAGGAACCAACTTCTTCCCTGGTCCAACACCTTAAAGCCACAGGACACGATATTGACTTTAAAAAGACCAGAACTATCGCCAAAACTGAACACTTTAACAACAGAATAATCAGAGAAGCCATCGAGATAGAAAAACACCCACACAGCATGAACAAAAGAGATGATACCTCCCGCCTACCAGCCATTTGGAAACCTGCCCTTATTGACAAACGTGTCCCTAACACGAGGAATGACACCAGACCCACACTCACGAGGTCCACACAGGATGTCACCACCACACATCCACCCAGAAAGCAGACCCAAACCCACACTGATCATGAAGCATGATTAAGGACCAGAAGCCAGACCGCAGCTGCAACATTGGCCATTTCAAACCCCTCCAATCCATACATGCAGCAGACTGACACCCACTGTGAAGATGTGGCACGACCGCGAACACGAAGCCGGACAACAGCTGTGCAGCTCACCAGCTCAAATCCCCCTGCAGCTCAGACTAATCTGAGCACAACCAAGCCCCCACCCAAAGAGGACACACCCCCATCCAATCAGAGCACCAAAAAACCCCCATCCAATCAGAGCACAGCCAAGCTCCCACCCAATCAGTTCAAACCCCCACTAGCAGTTAAAAGGAAGAAACAGCTGCAGTCACACATTGCTCCCAGAAGCACGGTTGAAGCCTGAAGATGACGAATGAGACTTCGTCGAAACGTCACCAAGACACTTCCAATTTTACGCGGGAGAAAACCCGAATAACCAAAGACCTATATACAAACACCCGCGAAAACCTCAGAAAACAAATATATATATATATATATATATATATATATGCATTGTTGTTTGCTTTCTTCTGGAAGAAAGAAAATTTGTCTCTACTACAGGAATAGATTTTCTAAATAACAAGACATAAATGTTGACCAAATTATTATGAATACCTATAATAGGTGGGTAAATGTTACAGTTTGATAGAAGAATGGTCATGCATAGATGACTTAAAAGAAGCTTACCTATGGTTTGATATAATATTACAATTAATAAATGTAAATGATAAATAAATGGCAATTAGTTAATAGCTAGAGAAGTAGACAATACACATAATGAGAAACCATTGTTTTTATGCAATATGTAAATTAATAAATCATATTACGGCATTGCCCTGCCTTGCCTTCAATCTTTAGTTCTGTAGGGAAATTAGTCAGAAACACTGTTTAGTTTATCCAGGGATTTTATTTTATTTTTATTTTTTTGCCTTAATTTAAATGTAGAAATTTGGTCCAATTAGGAGGATTTGCATGAGAGAGACTGTATAATTGGGAACTAGATTTCCTACTCTCCAGATCACTGGCTTTCTAAAAGGCAGATGGGAAATCTGTCAGTAGTGGCATTCAGCAGCAACAGCAGTCCAGATGCTTTTAAGCTTTCTGTGTGATGCTGTTCCACCCCTGAAGAGTACCAGTGGGCCACATGCCAAAAAAAGGTCCCCAAGGCAATTAGCTGCCTCTGAATTCAACTCCAGCTGTCTTGGAAGTCAAATGAATGTGGCTTGTTTAGTCATACACCATTGAATATGAAGAGCCTGCCGCGTCTTTATAAGCAAAGCAGCCTTCTCTGTTGCAGGCCAGCTGCATTTTAACAGAAAAGGAGCCTAGATATTCTCTTATGAAAAACAATACAATCAATTGGCTATATCATATATCACCTGAAAGCTTGATTAAAACTAAGATTTTATAATTGCATTGTGGCTCCACATTTGGCAATTGGATATTTGAAACCATAATTTATTTAAATGCCCTCAGATTCAAATTGTAGACTACAATTAATTTACCATTCACATTTAAGTAGCATGATATTGCTTATTTGTTCTAAAATGTGATAAGAGAGACACTGCAATGAGTACGCTAAGACAGGCAACATAAAATGATAAACCAATGCTAAGGTGTTTTTTTTCTTGATTGCATTTTTTTAGTAAAATATCATGGGTGTATATAAATTGGAGAGGGTGTGATGGCTCAGTGGTTAAAGAGGCTGAGTTTGTCAGCTGGAGAGCTGACAGCCTGAGACTCAAGTTCTGTGCAACAGGATGAGCTACTGTTTCTTACCCCAACTTCTGCCCACCTACTGTTCAAAAGCATGCAAATGTAAGTAGATTAACAGGTACCATTTCAGTGGGAAGGTAGCAGCTTTTGGATATAGCCATGCTGGCCACATGATGGTGGAAAATATCTTTGGACAATGCTGCCTCCCTCAGCCAAGTAATGGAGATGAACACCATGCCATAGAGTCGAACATGACTGGACAAGGAAACCTTTACCTTTATATAGATTGGAAGAGAGAGAATATGTGAACATTTAAAATATAATTATTTCAACACATGCTTGTGTAGACAATATATTATTTTTAAAAGAAAATATTCCATTCTCTGTACTGAATAATTTACTAGAAATTAATCCCTACTTAAAGACATTGCTATGTAAACTTAGTGGAAAGAAAGCACATTGATTCCATAGGATTTATCTATGAGTAAAAATGCATTTAAATCTTGTCACTTACCTTTCATAGTTTAGTTTCTGATACAAGTAAATCCCGAGTCTCTTTTCTATATCTCACTTCAGACAATTTCCATCTTAAATGGGTCTGAGGATGAAATACAAACCCAGCTCCTTATAAACACGCTATAAACACGCACTACAATTTTAGTTCATGCCAAAATCCAGATTTATCAGAAAGACATTACAAACTTTCAGAACATTCTATAGTGTTTAGTATTTTCAAAACCATCACTACTAATAAAATTCAGATAATATAATTCTTTCTTCAAACACACCAGTGACATAGAATTATTAAGTAGCAAGAAGCAATAATTTCTGTAGAACTAGTAATATAATTTGTTCACAGAATTACAAGTTGTTAATTTAACTGACACTAGTGACAAATTATGCTGTCTGACCATTCATATAAAAGTGATTTGCTTTTTTCATTAATTAAATTAAATTCTTACTTTATGGCAGAATGTGTTTTACATGTACTTCCTGTAATGCGATCAAAATCACTTTGGACCAAGTTAGAAAAAAAAAAAAAACCAAGGTAGCTGAACTCTAATTTTGTATTAATAATTAAAATATGATATGTCATTTGATTAATAAACATAACCCTTACTCAATATTGCATCTTAATTATGGTTTAATTGAGAGATTATGTAGTTTAAATCAAAGCCCAGGAATGTGACTTTGTCTGAAAGCACTTAGAGTTTCATCAGAAAAAATTCAGGCCCAAAGATGCATTTTTTTCTTTCAAAAGATAAAAACTTTTGTTGTTGTTGTTGGTTTTTTGTTTTGTTTGTTGATGGGTTTTTTTTACTCTTTTTTTTTTTTTTTTTTTTTTTTGAGGAAGAAGATAAAAATGTTTTGCATCTAATTCAAGCTTCCTGGATAAGAAGATAAATGTTTTCTTCTTCCTCAAATTTTAAAAAACAAAACAGTCCAGTTGCCTTTTGAAAGAAAAAAAAGCACCTTTGAGACAACTATGATCTGGTTTTCCATAAAAATCAGAATTCAGATAATTTTGAGAATTTCCATAGGGATCAAAATTCAGACAAACTCACTGTCTGACATGGGTTGGTGGCAAGAATTAAACAACAGAATCCTGCCCATATTCAGCAAGACTCAGACAGAACCAGGGCACAATAAACATTTGAAACCTCTTTCCATTTTCTTCTTATTGTATTCTGTAATATTTTTTCCATTGTTTTTTCTATTGCATTGAATGGCCAAATGAATGGAAATACATGAGGTGGGATTCATTGAGTAAAAAATATTGCTATATTTGATAATTTTAAAAATGAACCATACTTATTTTATGTGACAATTGTGACAATTGCTCCTTTAAATTGTTCCTACATATGAGGAGCACATGTCGGGATCTTTAGGCCCCAAGGAAATCCTCTCAGATGAAGCCCCAGTCCAAATAATTGTACTTTTTAATACTAATATGCCAAATTATCTGGTGGGCTTCTCATGAAGGCTGCTAATGAATGACAGACGCAAGGACTTCTCGGAGTGAGAGCCTAGAGCATGTCTGGGATGAAAAAGCCCAGAGCAAATTCCAGAGCCCCCTTTTATTGTGTTTAGGTAAAAGTAGGTGGTTACAAAAGGTAAGCAGGGGAGGTTACATATTAGCATATAATCAACATATGAGAACGTGACTTCAAGCACATCTACAAGCCTATGATTTTGGGAAGAAGCCTGTAATTTTTGGGAGGAGTTTTGCCATGAGGTGGCTGCTCTTTGTTCTCTGCTTTTGCCCACGTGGTACAGCTGCCCATAAGTTTCATTTCTGAATATAAGTTTCACTTTTGCTTAGGATTCACTTCTGCATAAGTTTCATTTCTGCATAAATACATCAGCGTCTTGTTTTCTCGTTCCGTGTGCATGTTGCAACAGAACAAGCCTGTCTGCACGCACGCACACACATGATCAATAATTCCTACACTAATGCTACCCTTCTCTTTAATTTAGCTGCAGAGTGTTGCCATAACATTTTTATGACAAGTAAAAGCAAAGATGATTCAATCAAAAATGGATATGTTTTTTAAAAAACTTTTGGATATGAAATTATTTCTGTTTCTTTTTATGACTTTTAAGCCTTGTTCAACTCTATTGTGATTTGATATACACATAGGTAAATAAGAATGAAAGTTTAAAAATTATTCCGGATTCAAAAGAACAGTTACTTAGTTACTGGGAAACAAAACAATATTTTATTAGCCCCTTGTGCCAGCAAAATAAAATATTGGTAGGCAGCAAGTATTGCTCAAAGGTTAGCATTGATGATCACATTGCAAATATGTTGCACTCTGGAATGTGAAGGAAAAAGTCTCCTGGCCTCAAAATGAAAAATCACTCAGAATGTAATGTGGACAGATGTCAGAAATAAAATAAGGAAATATGAAGATCTTTGCAATAAAAAACAACAACTATGCATTACCAATACATTTTAGGTCCTATATATTAATATCTACCTAAAGAGAGCAAGCTGCTTTTGTTAATAACATTTTATGATAGTCTTCTGCATACATAGGTATTTTTATTTATTTTTATTTATTTATTTCGTCAAGCATGTATTTTATGACAGATATAAGTGTAAACATAATTATAAACACATGTGAAGGATACGAATAGAAGAAGACATTAGGACAGGGACGGTAGGCACGCTGGAGCGCTTATGCACGTAGACAGTCTAAGGATTTTTTGCATCTTGTACAGATTTAGTGAAAAATGCATAAACTAAGCTATTAATATGGATTTCCCCCCAAATTGCCCGATCCCAATGGTTTGGAAAAGGCTTTGAGCTTTACATAATACTTTGTTTTTCATACCACGTTTTACTTTTTATTACTTCTGTCTCATTTGAATAGGGACATTGTAAAGTTTTCTGGTTTCAGAAAAAAATTGTCCTGTAATCTACAACTTCTTCACTGCAAAAACATATGGATAACAAATCTTGATCAGGGCAAAGCAATAGATGCAATTTACATAGACTTCTGTAAAGCCTTTGACTCAGTGGTACATGACAAACTTCTTCTAAAACTAAAATCCTACGGCATCTCTGGACCCCTCCAAAATTGGATAACTGTGTTCCTGTCAAACAGGCAACAAGTGGTCAAAATAGGCAGTGCCCTATCAAATCCTGCTCCTGTCAATAGCGGTGTCCCCCAAAACAGCATTCTACGACCAACACTCTTCATATTATACATTAACGACCTCTGTGACCATATTATAAGTAATTGTGTTCTCTTCGCCGATGATGTCAAACTATTTAACACTACCAACAATGCGGCTACCCTTCAAAAAGACCTTGACTTTGTGTCAAAATGGTCAAAAATTTGGCAACTCCAAATCTCAACCAACAAAAGCTCTGTTTTACACATTGGAAAAAAGAATCAGAACACTAAATACAAGCTTGATCGATATGACCTTGTAGATGATCCTCACTCCGTCAAAGACCTTGGAGTTCTCATATCAAATATCTAAGTGCCAAAGCCCACTTCAATTACATCGCCAAAAAGGCTTTAAGAGTTGTAAACCTAATCTTGCATAGCTTCTTCTCTGGTAATATTACACTACTAACCAGAGCATACAAAACATTTGCTAGACCAATTTTCGATTACAGCTCACCTGTCTGGAACCCACACTTCATTTCGGACATTAATACAATTGAGCGCATCCAGAAATATTTCACAAGAACAGTCCTCCACTCCTCTGAATACAACAAAATACCTTATGCCACCAGACTTGAAATTCTGGATTTAGAAAATTTAGAACTACGCCGCCTTCGGCATGACCTGAGCATAACTCATAAAATTATCTGCTAAAAATCATCTTTCCTGTCGAAGACTACTTCAGTTTCAACCCAACAATACACGTGCACACAATAGATTTAAATTTAAAGTGAACCGCTCCAATCTTGATTGTAGAAAATATGACTTCAGTAACAGAGTTGTTAATGCCTGGAATGCACTATCTGACTCCGTGGTCTCATCCCAAAATCCCCAAAGCTTTAACCAAAGACTGTCTACTGTTGACCCATTCTTAAGAGGTCTGTAAGGGGTGTGCATAAGAGCATCAGCGTGCCTACCATTCCTGTCCTAATGTTCCCTTTGGTTGTATTCAATTTGTGTGGTTATTTCATGCTTATATTTATATATATTGTTGTGTTTGACAAAATAAATAAATAAAATTAAAATAAAAAACAATAAAAAAGTACTTTGGTACATTTGGAAAACTGGTGTTTTCTATGTTTCAGTATAATTTGTGCACCATCTTGATTTGCTATAAAAAATTTTTTTAAAAAAACAATTCTTTCTACATTCTTTACTGCAACAGCATTAATGATATGAATCAAAGTAGTTAGATGGCGGTTCTATATACATGAACTTGGCAGCTTCAGATGATCCAGAATTATGGTGTTCGTACAAGTGCAAATTACCAAATTGGGAGAACAGTATATAATATCCATTTGTGTTGAAATTCTATAAAAAGGAGGGAATTAAATAATTAGATCCCAATACTACTTTGTAGTAAGCATATTGGCTGTACCTGGCTGAGTGAAGTGAAACATAAAAGAAATGGACCCTATTTTGGGCCAAGCTGCTTAAAAGTGAGAATTCTAGTGAATCTTGTCTAACTGGAGGAGCCTATTAAATATCTGGTGGGGAAAAGTAATAATACAGCATGAACATGCAATTTTACTTTGTAAAGAAAGTTATTGTCCTTTGATGTGCAACAATTACCGTATATACTCGAGTATAAGCCGAGTTTTTCAGCACGTTTTTTGTGCTGAAAAACGTCCCCTCGGCTTATACTCGGGTCTATACGGTATATACTTGAGTTTTTTTTTTTTTTTAAGCCCCTCGGCTTATACTCGAGTATATACGGCTTATACTCGAGTTTTTTTTTTTCTTTTTTTCACATTTTACCGGACGGAAGCCCTGCCGGTGCAGTGAGAGGGCGGGGCGGGGGAGCCGCCAGCCTTCTCAGCTGAGGGAGGGAGGCTTTCCCCAACCGGTAGGTGCCTCATTTCCCACCCTCGGCTTATACTCGAGTCCCCAGTTTACCCCAGTTTTTGGGGTAAAATTGGGGACCTCGGCTTATACTCGGATCGGCTTATATTCGAGTATATACGGTAACTCTAGCTTTATTTATTTCTGTATGCTTATATGTAGGTTCATACAGTACTTACATACAAGCACAACCCAATCTATAAGTCAAAAAAAGCAGGCACCATAGCCAGCCTTTTGTCAGTCTTCATTCATTATTTTCTTTATTTGAAACCTATCGCTCATCTTACCAGCAAAGCTTTAAATAACATTCTCAGATCTTGATTTTAATAGAAGAGTGACTAATTCGAAATTACCCCCATTAACTAGCAAAATTACTTTATTAAATACCAACCCAGGAAAACAGCTGAGCATTCATCAAAAATAATCTCCCAGGTATTTCAAGGTAATATTGGTGTGACAGACAAAAAGCAAATGAGAGAAAAGAAATGATAATGAATGGTGGAACAATAATTTCAAAAGCAATGAGCCAGAAAACATTGAAAAATGTCCAGTTAAGGGAGAGGACACCTTAACTTAAGTGCAAATAAGCATTTGTAGTTTGCTACGAGACCAAATATATATATTGGATCCTCAAGTTACAATTCTCAGAATAGATATATTGACTTTAAAACAACTGAATAGTCATAACATTTGAATGAAAATTACATCTGCTCATTTTATAATTGAAAATACTTTTTTATTGTCCCATGAATATTTAATTGATGTTTCAGGGCCTTTTACCCCTGTGAAAAATCACCAAATACTATTAGTTTTGAAATCTGACTATTAAAGTAAACAAGATTGTTACACAGAATAATATAATCAAAGCTGAAAGCCCTTTGGCAGTAAAAGCATCAGCTGTGATCCTTGCTATGTAATGGCAAGCCATTATCTTTAATCTTCAACTGCCTCACAGGATGATGACAAAAAATATAATTGCATAGATAAATAAGTCAGCTTTCTCTAACTTTCTGCCTTTCAGGTAGTTGGACTTCCCTTCTGCCACTAGTCCTGCCTCTTACCTTGTTGTTTAGTCTAAATCAGATTATGTATAATTCATTTTCAAAAGGCATTTTCTTCCTACAAAATTACAATCTAAATATCGTAGCACAAAATGAGAAAAAGGTGATGAAAGAAAAAAATAGAGGGGTGGAGGTATTACAGCAATTTTTTGTGTTAAATCAAAACATCTGAATGGAATTGCTGTCACAGGAAAACCAAAGGAATCTTTCCCATCTTATGTGATGCTTGGAGAAATTGTATTCCTGATAAGAACTGAGGGACAAACATGGAATAAATCTATTATTTGGCTATATGGCTTAGGGCCTGGGTACTTACGGGACCGCCTGCTGTTACCACATGCCTCCCACCGACCCGTACGCTCTCACAGAGAGGGACTTCTCAGGGTGCCGTCCGCCAAGCAATGTCGGCTGGCGGCCCCCAGGGGAAGGTCCTTCTCTGTGGGGGCTCCCACCCTCTGGAACGAACTTCCCCCGGGTTTACGCCAAATACCTGACCTTCGGACATTCCGTCGCGAACTGAAGACACATCTTTTTATTCGCGCGGGGCTGGCTTAAATTGATTTTAACAAATTTTTAAATTCTTAGAAATTAATTTTAAATGGGGTTTTTTAGCTTATTATATATTTTACTTCTCAGGCCAATTTTAAAATAAGTTTTTTAACTGCATTTTAACTTTGTATATTGTACCGTCTGTTTTATTCTTGCCTGTACACCGCCCTGAGTCCTTCGGGAGAAGGGCGGTATAGAAATCAAATAAATAAATAAATAAATAAATATTAAAATAGATTTTTATTAATAAATCTATCTGCGGGATATGGCCAAAGAAGTCAAGATGGCAACTACAAAGATGCAACCAAAACTGTACCTGTTTGTGTGCTATTTGTTAGACCCCTTGCAATTTATTTATTTATTTATTTATTTATTTACATTTTTATACCGCCCTTCTCCGAAGACTCAAGACACTGTACAGCAGATAAAACAACAATGAACCAGAAAAATTTTAAAATACAGTACCAAATTTAAAAATCTAATTTAAACGCCGTATGTTAAAAATAGTTAAATAAAAATTACAAAAAGATAAAAAAACCCTATTAAAAGCCCACTAAAAAACCTACAATATTTAAAATCAATCAGACCAGCCCCGCTTGGTGAAAAAAGAAGGTCTTGAGCTCGTGCTTAAAGGTCCAAAGATCAGGGAGAAGACGGAGTCCCACCGGCAGCTCGTTCTACAAGGCCGGGGCCCCCACAGAGAACGCTCTTCCCCTGGGGGCCGCCAGCTGACATTGGTTGGCCGACGGCACCCTAAGGAGGCCCTCCCTGTGAGAGCGCACTGGACGCACCGGGAGATGGGAGGTAACTGGCGGCAGCAGGCATACTGAGCAAATAGATAAACAGATGATGCTGTTAATATGGCTCTGCACTACATCCTACAACATCTTGAGTCTCCAAAGATCTATGCAAGGGTCCTCTTTGTAGACTTTAGTTCAGCAATCAATACCATCATTCCAGACACTCTTCTAACTAAGCTAAACGAGCTACAGGTACCGGAACAGACTTGTAAGTGGATCACAAGCTTCCTAACAAACAGGAAGCAGCAGGTGAAGCTAAGCAAGATCACATCAAATACCTGTATAATTAGCACAGGGGGCCCCCAAAGCTGTGTGCTCTCCCCAATTCTCTCTGTATACCAATGACTGCATCTCCAACGATCCATCTGTTAAGCTACTGAAGTTCGCAGATGACACAACAGTGATTGGTCTCATTCGAGACAATGACGAATCTGCATATAGACGAGAGATCGAATGACTAGCCTTGTGGTGCAACCAAAACAATCTGGAACTGAACACGCTCAAAACCGTAGAAATGGTGATAGACTTTAGGAGAAACCCTTCCATACTTCCACCTCTCACAATACTAGACAACACAGTATCAACAGTAGAAACCTTTAAATTTCTAGGTTCTATCATATCGCAAGATCTAAAATGGACAGCTAACATCAAAAACATCATCAAAAAAGGACAACAAAGAATGTTCTTTCTGCGCCAACTCAGTAAGCTCAAACTGCCCAAGGAGCTGCTGATTCAGTTCTACAGAGGAATTATTGAGTCTGTCATTTGCACCTCTATAACTGTCTGGTTCGGTTCTGCAACCCAACAAGAAAGACACAGACTTCAGAGGATAATTAGAACTGCAGAAAAAATAATTGCTACCAACCTGCCTTCCATTGAGGACCTGTATACTGCACGAATCAAGAAGAGGACCGTGAAAATATTTACAGATCCCTCACATCCAGGACATAAACTGTTTCAACTCCTACCCTCAAAACAACGCTATAGAGCACTGCACACCAGAACAACTAGACACAAGAACAGTTTTTTCCCGAAGGCCATCACTCTGCTAAACAAATAATTCCCTCAACACTGTCAAACTATTTACTAAATCTGCACTATTTCCCTCTGGCGAAAAAACAAAACTGGCTATGTAGCTAATTTTAAAAGCCACTACAAAAATATATGCCACCAAATAAAGATTGAATGCACCAATTACCACATCAAACAAGAAGAAAACCTTCTAGATGCCATTTACATAGGCTTTTGTAAAGCCTTTGATTCAGTAGTACATGACAAACTATTTCTAAAACTAAAATCCTATGGCATCTCCGGACTCCTCCATAATTGGATAACTGCATTCCTGTCAAACAGGCAACAAGTGGTCAAAATAGGCAGTACCCTATCAAATCCTTCACCTGTTAATGGCGGTGTCCCCCAAAACAGCGTTCTAGGACCAACACTCTTTATATTATACATTAACGACCTTTGTGATTATATTATAAATAACTGCGTTCTCTTTGCCGATGATGTTAAACTATTTAACACTATCAACAATGCTACTACCCTCCAAAAAGACCTTGACTTTGTGTTGGAATGGTCAAAAAATTGGCAACTCCAAATGTCAACCAACAAATGCTCTGTCTTACACATTGTCAAAAGGAATCAGAACAAATATACAAGTTAAGTGGACATGACCTTGTAGATGATCCTCACTCTGTCAAGAACCTTGGAGTACTCATATCAAATGATCTAAGAGCCAAAGCCCACTCTAACATCATCGCCAAAAAGGCATTAAAAGTTGTAAACCTAATCTTGCATAGCTTCTTTTCCGGTAATATTACACTACTAATCAGAGCATACAAAACATTTGCTAGACCAATTCTCAAATACAGCTCATCTGTCTAGATGCATATCGGACATTAATACAATTGAGCGCATCCAGAAATATTTCACAAGAAGAGTCCTTCACTCCTCTGCTTGCAACAAAATACCTTATGCCACCACACTTGAAATTCTGGGTTTAGAAAATTTAGAACTATGCCGCCTTCGGTATGACCAAGCATAGCTCATAAAATCATCTGCTACAATGTCTTTCCTGTCAATGACTACTTCAGCCTCAACCACAACAATACACAAGCACACAATAGATACACAATAGATACAAACTTAAAGTGAACTAACAAACTTGATTGCAGAAAATATGACTTCATTAACAGAGTTGTTAATGCCTGGAATGGACTACCAGACTCTGTGGTTTCATCCCAAAATCCCCAAAACTTTAACCTAAGACTGTCTACTGTTGAGCTCACCCCATTCCCAAGAGGACTGTAAGGGTGTGCATAAGAGCACCAGCATGCCTACCGTCCCTATCCTAATGTTCCATTCAATTGTATTCATTTTATGTATTCAATTCATGCTTATACTTACATTATATTATCTTATATGTACTCGACAAAATAAATAAATAAAATAAAATAAAATAATAAAATAAATAAAATAAAATAAAATAAAATAAAATAAAATTCTTATTCAGATTTTAACCTTCCCTTTCTGGGTCATGCAACAGTTTCAGACAACTCTGGAGGGAGTCGATAATCTGGACCCTTTCCAGACCTGTGCTTGGACAGAAACAGTATTAATTACACTATTAGATGATCTCTAGCAGGAAAGAGATGAGGCAGTGCATCCATCTTTGCTGTTCTTAACCATTTTGATACCATCCATTGTTGTATCCTTCTGGATTTATTGTGTGGAATGGGAGTGGGTTTTTGTGCTGATTTTTTTCCTTTCTCCAGGACTAATTTCAATCAGTGTTCATAGGGAAAGAAAGGTCCTAATCACTACTCCTGCTTGGATGGTTCTACAGGGCTGGGTTCTCTTTCCTTGCTATTAATATCTATGTGAAGTTATTAGGTAAGGTCATCTTTGATGGTATGGGATGAGGTTTGATCAATATACACAGGTATCCAGCTTTATATCTCTATCCTCCCTGCCAAGAGATGCTATGGAGATTGTGTCTTATTGTCTAGAGGATGTTGGAATTCAGGTCAATAGACTTCAGCTCAACTCTAAGAAGACAGAGTAGTTTTGGATATTAGGGCTGTCTAGTTCTGAGAATTTTCCATTTTTAGTTTTAGTTGTACTTCACCTAATAGAAACAGTGTTCAATCTGGAGATCTTCCTGGACCCATGACTCCTGTTCAAGGAACAAGTGACAGCCATAGCCAAGGGGACCTTTGCACAGGTTTGCATTTTGTTCCAGTTGTACCTTTTCTATATTCTGTTCACTGTCACTCATACCTAATAGACTATTGCATTTTTTTTATATAGGGCCGCCTTTGGAGACCATCCAGAAGTTATAACTGGTACAGAAAAGAGCAGTGTGGGCAGTTATAGCCACTCCTTGATCAGTACGTGTTATACTCCACTCTGCAAACCGCATTAACTACCAATTTGCTTCCACGTTCATTTCAAATTGCTTACTCTGTAATCTGTAAATCCCTCATAGCATAAAACTGGGTTATCTGTGGGTGTACTTCTCCCAAATTATGTCTATCCATCCAATTCGGCCCAATAGAAGGGGCATGTTCTGAGTGACATCTGCTAAAGAGTGGCATCTGGAGTATCCCAGGAAGACAGTCTTTAGATTATAATTTCCTCAGAAATTGCATTGGCCACAAAATTTTTACCTCACCTGTTGTTTCTATGAGAATTTATTTTCTTTCAGTATGGGCTTTTATTGTTTCTGATTTCTTGTAATTTTATTAATTACCCAGAATCATGAATTTCAGGTTGGTGGCCATATACATTGAAATACATCACATATAAATTCAAATAAATTTTTTCTCATAATTACCATTAATAACTTAGTTTTGAATCTCACTGGTTGACATCACAAAAATAAAAGTCAGTCATAGATTGTTACATGCATTTTCTCATTGTTTCTGGGACTTGTCTTTGCATTCATATCATAAAGTAAATCTGGCATTTAATATTTTAACTATTGATCAATTACTAAAAGTGATATGTATTTAAACAAACTGATCAACTAACCTAATAGAAGATCTGATGCTACTATTTGAGTTCAGTTTGATTTCTCATATTGCTGTTCTAAATATAGTTAATGAATTAGAGTTACTATATTTTTCAGTTCTGATTATGGTATGACTCACATATGAGTGACTGAATATATGCAAAATCATGCACATGCCATATAAAGCAGGAATGCTGATAAATGTGATCTTAAATTACATCTTGAGACATTTTTTGTACGCCATGTCATCTCATAATGAATTGGTTGCCATCTGCATCCTTCAAAGACTGTACAGAGCCATTCAATATGAGTAATGAACAACATACAAATATTTGAAGAATTGTAGACTTTAGATGGAATCACCTTATGAGAATGAAACTTTCCCTGCAATTAGTGACACACCTTGCTGATTTACTTTATGTAGTTATTCCATGATGTGGTCACAGAGCCATTTCTTTCCAATTAATTTAAAAGCATTCAGGGTCACATTAATGGGTGACTATAATCACTCAATCTATATTGCTAGGATGATTTTCAGTCTAATTACTCTGCCAGTCACTATTAGAGATGTTAATGTAGAGGCAAAAGGTCACTGTTTGCTCATGGCTAGGTTTCTGGTAGCATGAGACAATGCGGTTATAAAAAAAGCCAGTCAAATAATGGAAGACTACCCTTACTTTGCATAAAGGCTTTTGAATGTGTATACTACAGACTGTGAAGAGTTCTTAACATAATGAAGCACCAGCCTATTTCATTTGCCTATTGACAAATTTGTATGATAGTCAGGCACCAATGATTAGAAAGGAGTATCAAAGAACTAAAAGCTACAAAATTGGGAATGGATTCGGTCATAGTTGTGTCTGGTTTTTTAAAAAAATTTTATATAAAATATAAATGCTGGAATATGATAATAGACACTGGAATTAAAATTACAAGAACAAATATCAACTGTTTCAGATATGATAATAATACCACTCTAATGCCTGCAAGTAAATCATGTTGAAGATAGATAACATTACAAAACCTGATTGTGTCAATGGGAAAAAAGATGATAGAAGATAAGGTAGCAACAAACATAAAACAAGAATGACCTTACAAGAATAAAATATTTTCATCAAGCAACAAAAGATTAAAAGTTCCTGAACAAATAAAGAACAGCAAAGATACCTTAAGGTTAAACTTAAGTCTTGGTAACTACTTCAAATGTAATTTTCTTGGCATTTTTAATTTTCCATTTCCTTCTAGAATGTTTTTCAACTTCCTATTTAACTTTGGGCCCTGTAATTCACAGGATGTCTATCACTAAAACATAGCCATTTCGTATATAAAGCCAATCACAGTTAGGTAAGTGTGGTGACCTCCCAATGCGTAAAGAAAAAAACACAAAACACAATGCATTGTAACACCTTATTTACTTATAAGTAAATAAATCTTATTAAAATCTTAGTAAATCTTATTTTCAGAAAACGGTAAAGTTTTTTGTCCTTACCTTCACAGGTAACTTCATAAATACGGACTTAAATAAACTCAAGAGATTTTTATGACACAATAAGAAAGAAAAGTTTGCTGCATGTATTTAAAATAATATCTGACCTATGAATTGTCAAAGTTAGAATAATTTCAGAACACACTATGTATAGATATAACAAATCTTACAAATTATAATGAACTAAGAGTTTCTGTTTGCATATTTATTTGTAATAAATTTATTCATCATTTTGATATTTTTCGGTAGGATGTGACAGTCATAGGCCAGACACAACTATACAATGTGTTTGTTTGAAGGAAACACTGGTTTCTAAAGATTTGGCTGTTATCTACAATTACTTAATTCATTTATTATCTTACCATTATTTTTTTTTTAAATAATTCAAGGTGGCAAACATACCTAATACTCCTTCCTCCTTTTATTTTCACCACCACAATTCTGTATAGTTAGTCGGGCTGAGAAAGTGACTGGGTCAAAATCACTTAGCCAGCGTTCATGCCTAAAATAAGACTCATGGACTCCTAGTTTCTAACCTGATGCCTTAAAGACTAGACCACACATCACTATGAGATACATATAGGTCTGCTATCAGTTAACAAACAAATTGAAAATGCCCGTTGCTGAACTTTAAAACATTTTTTAATCTAGAATGAATTGATATATGCTACATAACCTAGGTATCAGAAAACTTGATTTATTCTGGTTAACTGTCAGGATGTTGTATTTGAAGAATAAAAAGTTTTGTAGGCAATAATAATTTATCCTTTAACATTTATTAATGGGAATTTTATATTATATGCAGGAAAAAAAGACATATACAGCAGAACATAATATATATCATGACTTATTATTTCCAAAAAAGCCATAAATTTAACTGGAACTGTAAAGCAGAGTGAAAACAAATATATTTATAATGAAAGATGTTTTCTTTCAAAACACTACATCTGTTTATTATTTACAGTTCCCAGACTTTGTTAGGAAAACATAGCCATATTTTGAACAATGAGGATTTTCAAATGTTTACAACCAAAAATTCTTCAGGAATCTCTCATTATCACTGTTGTGCTCAGTAAACTCCTGATATTCATATAGCCATTTGGTTATCTGCATATTCAATGCATACATTAATAGAAAATTTGCACCATCTGAAAGAAATTGTATTCATAGTTTGGCATATTTACCCATCATCTCTGAAGAAAGCCAGTTGTTTTGATATTGAATTGAAAAATTATTATGATCAAAGTTTCTTGTCAGCTGCAATGCATACTAAGTTATATTCAGGCATACTGATGCAGGATGCTATAGCATTTCCATCATAGCAGCTCTATCAGGCCCAGAAGATCTTATGCTGGTTAAATTAGTAAACACAACTCATGCCTGACACGAAGTATTAGTGCGATGAGAAATATCCAATCACTTTTCACAGATATCCTCATTCCAGATGCCACAGAATCATCTGACGGGCTAAAAGATCAATTTACTAATGGAGGTTGAAACTAATTACTCTGGAATATATCTTGAGATTTAAACACAGCAGTCACTTCTCACTAAAATTCAGTTTTGATGCTCTGCTGCAGGGCCCATGGGCTGGATGCGTCACATGCTGGCCACACCCACACTGAGTCCTTCGGGAGAAGGGCGGTATAAAAAATCGAATAAATAAATAAATAAATAAATTTTAGCAAAGGAGAAAAAAGTCTCAAAATGTCACATGATGCCATCATGATGATGCAAGTTTGACACCCCTGTTCTACTAGAACCTGTCTTCTAATATTCATTTTTTGGAGGGGGAAGATGTTTTTCTGTTTCATCCTCATAGTTTATTTTGAATTATTCTGGAGTGCGGTATGCACTTAAATCTATTTTTTCTGTATATATAAGTTTGCAGCCCCTGCTATTTCCTAAAGCAGAAAATGCAAAACAAAGGAAAGTGCAGTCTATGGTACAGATGCATTGTAGAGATGTTTCTATACCCTTGATCAGTTTTGAACATTTTATAACTAAAATAAATGCCCACCTGCCCATGACATTTTCTCCAAAATGTCTTGTTCTATAGTATTTTTTAATGAAATGCTCTAAAACTAAATAAGAATCTCCAAACAAAATGTAAAAATGAACTATTAATGATTTTTTTCCTGAGCTTTTGTTGTGTTTACAGACTAAATATGCAAAACTAGTACTTCTGTAGGCATATGCATATTTTTCTATAATAATCTTTCCTGTTGTTGTTAGTTGCAAAGTCGTGTCCGACCCATCGTGACCTCAGGGACAACTTTCCTCCAGGCCCTCCTGTCCTCTACCATCCCCAAAAGACCATTTAAGCTCACGCCAACTACTTCAGTGACTTCATCCAGCCACCTCATTCTCTGCCATCCCCTTTTTCCTTTGCCCTCAATCGTTCCCAGAATTAGGCTCTTCTCCAGTGAGAACTTCCTTCTCATTAAGTGGCCAAAGTATTTTAGTTTCACCTTCAAGATCTGGCTTTCTAAAGAGCAGTCAGGGTTGATCTCCTCTAAGACTGACCGGTTTGATCACCTTGCAGTCCAAGGGATTCGCAGGAGTCTTCTCCAGCACCATAGTTCAAATCTTTCCTATATTCTTGATATTGAATTACTGAAAAACTATATGAACTATAAAACTAGGTATTATGTATATTAACTACAATTATTTTAATGCTTGTCATAGATTGCTCTGAAATACATGCATCAGTGTATAGAATGAATATCAACCATTTAGTTACTTATTTTTTGAAAATAATTTTACTTCTTAATTTATTTTTGCAATGTTCCTTATTTGCTTCATCAAAACACTTGAAGTGATTTACAAAAACAGTAAAGCAGTAAAGCAAATATAAACAGTTGCCTGAACCATGAGATGAACAGCAAATAAATTTGATAGATAGATGATAGATAGATAGATGATAGATAGATAGATAGATAGATAGATAGATAGATAGATAGATAGATAGATAGATAGATATAGATAGACAAACAGACAGACAAGCAAACGAATAAATATAAAGTCATTATAATAAATGCATTTACATAGAAGAATTAAAAATAGGAGAAAGCAATGGGTCTTTAATTTAAAAAAATACTTTCAAAGGTATTAAAAACTTCAAGAAAGGGAGTCATCCAATATCCTTGGAAACATTCCATAAAGATGCTTTTATATGCTACAACCATCCTACCCACTCCCAAAAATGAGACCTTGTCATATTAACATAGCATGATTCAACAAAGCAGAAAATCATTATGACAGAAATTATTTAATGTGAATGACATTAAGGTCAAAAGATTTAAAATAATTTTGAATTTCAAAGGGACAAAAAAATATTGCGTAACAAGCCCTGCAACTATCTCTTGGGAATTCTATCTTGCCCCAAAATGATTTTTTAAAATGATTTTTCTACTTCAGTATGAAACTTGAGAAAACAGTTTATTAAATTTTAAGACTTCTAATATATTCAGTCTTCATAAGAACATTATAAATGTAATCTCATCTTAGAGAAGTTATTAAACAACCAAAGAAAAGTATATTGGATGGTAATATAAATTTAGTTAACATCAGTCTCAGCCAATAAAGGAGAATATTTGTAGTTCAGGGTTGAAATGAGGGTTGAAATCACTGTCAGCTTCTGTGATAATTTTTTCTCTCTTTGTGACAAAAAATAAAATGCAACCTGTATATTGCATTCATTTACTAACAGTTTATGAATAGTTTTAGTGTTTCTTGTGAGTATGATCTTGAAGAGATTAGCTATCAGGCAAAGCACGTGACATTTCCCCAATCATCTTCTCCTTCTTAGTATTCTTTGTTTTATATATTTTAAAATCTGTTGAGCTGCCAATATTCAATTGTTCATGTATCATAGATATAGGCAACATTTGGGTTCAGTGTACACATACAGAATTTTGATTTCTTCATAGTTCTTCATTAGGCATCTCTATTAACCTTTTCCTGATCAATTCCTGCAATTCAAACATCAGCTATTTTATGCCCATTTCCAGTTTTCAGAGACCTCTTTGTGTTACTTACTCCAAATGATTTTATTATCAACATATTTGATGTTTTCATTCATCACCCCAATTGCAGATTACTTATCTATCCTTATTAAATTGCAAAAAATTATTTGGGTGGGTGGTAAAACATCACAAAGTAGGATTTGCAATGCAAGCTGTGGTGAAAAACTTTGATTTATCCAAAAGCCACACTTATTTATAAATTAGAGATATCTATCTGAGTTCTCTAAGTAGAGTGGCATTTATATAACTGAATATAGAAATATACATATGAATCTATGTCTTCAAATGCAATGAAAAAAAAGCTTATGATAAATTATGGCCTAATGGGAAAATTAATGGGAAAATTAACATATAAATCAAAACTTTATTTGGCATGTTTCTGTGATTTTTGGTCTGTGTCAAGGTTCCAACCGATTGGAGTCTTCCAGAATGTAAATTGCATTGGACTATTCCATCCATAGGGACTCATTCACACACATCCCCAACTGGCCTGTGATACAGATTTCCTAGAAGCTTCATACATGTTCTTACTTGCAATGCTTGTTAAGAATATATTCTTATAGATTTATTATAGAATCTTATTCAATCAAATTTATTTATTTTATAATCTTCTTTACAGCTAAAAAGAATAATTTGGGCTCATTCTACTCAGATTAAAATAAACAAACCATTTCTCCAGCTTTGCTTGAACTTGATGATACATAACATATAAACATTTGATGATGAAAGGACTAGATTAAACTACTCAGCACTATTATTCAAACAAAGCTAAATGTTTCAAAAGACAATGCAGAATCACCTTATAACCTATAAGCCAATTAGCACATTGGCTTCCAGAATAAGCAAACAATCTAGACATGCAGTGAAATTATTCAAAAAAACAGCCTGTGGTATTCATGTAACAAAATTATCACCACTAATTAGTTGAGGGTAGCACCCTCTCTCCCCCCACCCCCATCTGTTCATTGAAATCAAATACCACATGAATGGACATCATCATACAATGAGAATTTATGTCCTTTTTTGTGATTTACATGCCCTCTGTGACTTTTAAAACTATAAAACTATTCAGGGCATTTTGAACTTTTGAAACTATGTATGGAATTTTTGAATACAATCTGTTGAACAAATTAAAAATGTTTATATAGTAATTACTATTTTGTTTAACTTCAGATTCTTAAACAGAAAGTCCTTCATGGAATATTTTTACTCCAGTGAAACGAAATTCTTGTATGAGATACTGAATCAGAGGGGTTGGTTTCTCAAAGCCAATTAATGATAAATAAACATTTTATGAAAGGTAATGAAAATCAAACAACAATTTCTAGATAAATGCCTTACTACTGCTCATTGATTATTGCATGTGTGTCTTGACATTTCTCTTTCCAATATTCTTTTAAAACAGAGGCATCATTGGTTTTCCTGGAACCACGATTGTTAACAAAAATGGTATTGGCTGTTCATTGAAAAAAGAAATTTGTGGACAAACAGGAATGCATGACAAAAACTCATCCAGGCTAGGGACATTAATATGGATACTCAGCCCTGCACTGGTTAAGAAGTATGTCCATATATATTTTCTTAGTCAAGCACCTAAGCTGTCCTTAATAATTGAAGGGTAGTTGATGGATTTAGAAAACATCATGTAGGGGGTTTTTTCCCCACAATGAGTCAATGCAAATTATAAAAATAAAGTTGATACCTTGGCCCATTCTTGGACCAGATATTTTTAAATAAGTTTTTCCAATCATAGAAATAGCAAGGTTTTTTTGTAGAGCGTGTCCCATAGAGAACCACAATGAAATTCTAATATATAACATTAAATTAAAAATAAAATAAAATAAATTATACACATACACACAAGCACAAACACATACTGCCTTGTTCCAAAGCCTCTCATTATCTATATGCTATCTGATTATACAGCAGGTGTGCCTTTTCTGATATCCATAACTTCAAAAATCATTTTCAATTTTTTAAAATAAATACTAGTGTTGTATTAACTTTTGCTTTAATTTTGTTAGTACTCCTTCAATTTAAAATAAAACAAGTCTTGGAAAAAGGAGGACAAAAGATGAAGTCTAGGTTTACTGTATTTAGTTTAGTTGTGTATCTAAGTACATACAGTTTTCCACAATACTTTTTACTTCCAGTCGTTTTCACTGGAGTTGGATGCATGACTGGATTTTGTCTTGATTTCTTATCCTTCCCAGCAGACTATATATATCTCTTCATACAGATCCCTATCCAAAGTCATTAAAATCATTAATGACAAGCAATTAGAAGTGGAACATTTGATGAACTGGTTAACTGATCCTATTATATTGTTTTCATTCACACTCTGAGAATTTTATTGATTTATTACATTTATATAGCCACCGATCTCACATAAAAGGGACTCTGTGCAGCATACAACAATTAACTAAAACTTATTTTAATAAATTGGTTAGATAAAATTCCATTTCCTTATTGAATATAACCCAGAGTATCAGAACATTTATTTAAACTTCGGCTTTTCCTTATAAATGACAAAAGCACATTTTGCAGATGTTCCATGAGAGGGTTAAAAATGATAGCAGATTTTGGTGAATGGAGTCTGGACAACTTCAAACTGAGATGGCTTCATCATTGATTTAATTTTTGGACAGATAAATTGCAGTGAAATGAAGAGTAAAATTCAAGATTTGTCAGGAAATAATAATATATATTTATTCTGAGATTCGGGTGGGAAACCTAAAAGAACATGAAATTAGAGATAGAATAAAAGAATAATGAAGAGTAACACTGACTAGCATAGTGATTAGATCTCTTTCTACTGGATAGGAAACACTATAGAGAAACGCAGCACTAACCCCTCTTAGATAAAATAAAATAAAAATAATAAACTTCTTTGAACTCCAGGTATATGGCCTCAATCGTAGCACAATTTATTTTTATTAGTCCTGAGAAATTACACATATGTACCCTTCATCTAAAGCCAACTGTGACTGCCTCTGATAGTCCACAGTGCCTGCTTTTGAGGTATATATAGTACACTGCAATTCTCTTACTATGCATCGGTTCATTACCAAGACAGAGACAAGGTAACACAAATTTCTCCTATTATTATTTTTTTAAATCCAAATAAATATTTTTATTTATTTATTTATTGAGTACGTATCAAATAATATATATATGTATAAGCATGAATTGAATACATAAAATGAATACAATTAAAGGGAACATTAGGACAGGGATGGTAGGCAGGCTCTTATGCACACCCCTTACAGACCTCTTAGGAATGGGGTGAGGTCAATGGTAAATAGTTTTTGGTTGAAGCTTTTGAGATTTTGGGAAGAGACCGCAGAGTCAGGTAATGTATTCCAAGCATTAACAACTCTGTTACTGAAGTCATATTTTCTGCAATCAAGATTGGAGCGGTTAACATTAAGCTTAAATCTATTGTGTGCTCATGTATTGTTGCAATTGAAGCTGAAGTAGTCTTTGACAGGAAGGACATTGTAATAGATGATTCTATGAGTTAAACTCAAGTCATGTCGAAGGTGGCGGAGTTTCTAAACCCAGGATTTCAAGTCTGGTGGCATAAGGTATTTTGCTGTATTTGGAGGAGTGGAGTACTCTTCTTGTAAAATATTTCTGGACACCTTCAATTGTATTGATGTCAGAAATGTGGTATGGGTTCCAAACAGTTGAACTGTATTCAAGAATTGGTCTAGCAAATGTTTTATATGCTCTGGTTAGTAGTGTAGTGTTTTTGGAGAAGAAGCTACGCAAGATTAGGTTTACAACTTTTAAGGCCTTTTTTGCGATGTAGTTGCAGTGGGCTTTGGCACTTAGATCATTTGATATGAAAATTCCAAGATCTTTAACAGGGTGGGGGTCATCAGTAAGGTAATATCCATCAGGCTTGTACTTAGTGTTTAGGTTCTTTATTCCAATATTTAAGACTGAGCAAGTTTTAGACCATTCAGATAAGAAGTCCAGGTCTTTTTGGAGGATAGCTGTATTGTTGGTAGTGTTAAATAGTTTGACATCGTCAGCAAAGAGAACACAATTACTTGTAATATGGTCACAGAGATCATTAATATATAATATGAAGAGTGTTGGTCTAAGAACGCTGCCTTGGGGAATGCCACTTTTAACAGGAACAGGGTTTGATAGAGCATTGCCAATTTTGACCACTTGTTGTCTGTTTGATAGAAAAACTGTTATCCAATTGTGGAGGGGTCCTGAGATACCATAGGATTTTAGTTTTAGGAGAAGTTTATCATGTACTTCTGATTCAAAAGCTTTACAGAAGTCTATGTAGATTGCATCTATTGCTTTGCCCTGATCAAGATTTGTAGTCCATATGTTTTTGCAGTGAAGAAGTTGTAAATTACATGATAATTTTTTTCTGAAACCAAATTGTTTGTTAGAGAGTAGGTTGTTTGTTTCAAGATGGAAGGTAATGGTTTGGTAGATGATAGATTCCATTACTTTGCAGGTGACACAACAAAGAGAGATAGGTCTGTAATTTTCAATTAGGCAGTTGAAGATAGGGATGACTGTGGCAAGTGACCAAAGTTTGGGAAGGGAACTGGTCGTGAAAGCTTTTTCAAAAATTATGCTTAGGGGCTCTGCTATATTAGTGGAAATCTTTTTTAAGTATGCACATAGTCCATCTGGTCCAATAGATAGGGATGGTTTCAGTTTGCGAAGAGCTTTTTCAACATTATCTTCTGTGAAATCTATGTGTGTTAGGTCGTTGCACTCATTGTTGGTATGATTGGGGAATGTGAGGTATAAGACATTACTGTTAACAAAGACTGTGCCAAAGAATGTGTTGAAAAGATTGGCTTTAACTGTTTCATCAAGAATATAATGATGAAACAGTTAAAGCAAACCTCTTCAAGTGCATAAGAGTACAAACGTGCCTACCGTTCCTGTCCTATTATTCCCTTTCATTATATCTAATTAATATAGTTATTACATACTTATGCTCATATATATGCTTATATATTATATAGTTGTTACATGTCAATGCTTATATATACTGTTATGACAAAATAAATAAATAAAATAAATAAGCTGAAGTAGTCATTGATAGGTAGGACATTGTAGCAAATGGTTTTATGAGCTATGCTCAGGTCATACCGAAGGCGGCTTAGTTCTAAATTTTCTAAGCCCAAAATTTCAAGTCTGGTGGCATAAGGTTGTTGCGAGTGGAGAAGTGGAAGACTCTTGTGAAATATTTCTGGACACATTCAATTGTATTAATGTCCGATATGCAGTGCAGGTTCCAGACAGATGAGCTGTATTTGAGAATTGGTCTAGCAAATGTTTTGTATGCTATGGTTAGTAGCGTAATATTACCAGAGAAGAAGCTACACAAGATTAGGTTTACAACCCTTAATGCCTTTTGGGCAATGTTGTTACAGTGTGCTTTGGCACTTAGATCATTTGATATGAGTACTCCAAGGTCCTTGACAGAGTGAGGGTCATCTACAAGGTCATGTCCATTCAGCTTGTATTTTGTGTTCTGATTCCTTTTGCCAATGTGTAAGACAGAACATTTGTTGGTTGAGATTTGGAGTTGCCAATTTTTTTGACAAAGTCAAAAAAAATTTACCATTCTGACACAAAGTCAAGGTCTTTTTGAAGGGTAGCAGCATTGTCAGTGGTGTTAAATATTTTACATCATCGGCAAAGAGAATGCAGTTACTTTTTTAATATGATCACAAAGGTCATTTATGTATGGTATGAAGAGTGTTGGTCCTAGAAAGCTGCCTTGAGGGACACTACTAGGGTAATGGATTGGCTGATTCCATGATTTTGCAGGTGACGCAGCATAAAGAGATTGGTCTGTAATTTTCGACTAGGCTGAGGTCTCCCTTTCTGAAGATAGGGATGACTGTGGCTAGTGACCATAGGTTGGGTAGGGATCTGGTCCTGAAAGATTTTTCAAAGATTATGCTTAGGGGTTCTGCTATAGCAGTAGAAAGCTTTTTTAAGAAGTATGCACATAGTCCATCAGGTCCAACAGATAGAGATGGTTTTAGTCTATGTAGTGCTTTTTCAACGTTATCTTCTATGAAATCTATTTGTGTTAGATCATTGTAGCTATTAGTAGTATGACTAGGGAATGTTGGGCATGAGCCATTGCTGTTTACAAAGACTGAGCCAAAGAATGTGTTAAAGAGGTTTGCTTTAACTGCTTCATCATTGCATTCATTAGCGTTAGGTCCTTTTAGGGGTGGAATGGATCTCAAGTCTTTAAGTTTGTTGTTTACAAAATTATAGAAGGCGTGGTTGGATTTTGCGTGCAGAAGGTTTTCTTCTTGTCTGATGTGGTAATTGGTGTATTCAGTCTTTATCTTTATCCATACTTCCTTCTTTCCTTTCTCCCTTCCTCCCTCCCTCCCTCCCTATCCTGAAGCAAAAGACATTCTTGGGGGGGGGGGAATCAAGTTAATTCTTTAAAATAGATATATGCATAACCATAAAAGTAATATAATAACAATGTTCAGGAAACAGGAGCAGAGAATGAATGCTGACATTTTGTATATAGGGAGGAAAAGATTCTTACAGAATCAGCATGAGATAAGATATAAACACTTTTGTGGAACTGTGCAAAAATTCATAAGCCACCTCACCTTGCTAGGCTTAGTCTTGACACAGCACATAACAAACACAGCCATCTGGTTTCTGTCTTGTAGGTGAAGAGAATTTTTGCTTTTTCAAACAAACTGCCCGTATGGTATTCACATTGCTTGTCTTAGCAATAATGGGAATTTCCTTGAAAAGTCAGGTCTTGATCAGTTAGCATTTCTAAGTCATTCCTCATATAAAAGGCATTACCATATTTAAATGTATGTCAGATAAGATATGCATACATAAACCCCTAGTACAGCAGCAGTTTATTTATTCATATTATAATCTCAATGAAAGTGCATCTCAATTGTTTGAGAATAATGTTTTGTGTGTGCAGTTATTCAGTTATGGGGAAAAATTAACACTATTAAAGGCTTATTGGATCTTCTGGAAAACAAATGTTAAACAATGTGGATAGATTTGGTATTTTTTTTTATGGACAAAGATGCCAGATCTTTAAGAGCTGCAGAAATGAGCACATAGCTCTCATTATCACATCTACATATTGAAAAAACCTGAACTTTGGATTTCTTTGGCTATGCATCTTTTAAAAGCACAATGTCCATAAGGTAAGGAGAAACTCTATAGCAATAGCACTTAGTCTTATCTATTGCTCCATAGTGCTTTATAGCATTCTCTGAGCAGTTTACAATGTCAGTGTATTGTCCCCTGGATCCTTATTTTACCAACCTCAGAAAGATGGAAGGCTTAGTCAACCTTGAGCACCAATAGGATTGAACTCCAGATTGTGGGCAAAGTTAGCCTGCAATACCTCATTCTAACCACTGCACCACAACTCTAAATAAATTCAAAGAATATACAATTTAGCAATAAAGCAAAGTAAATGTTTTTTTGTTGGATGTGTACCCACAACACATTTTTCAGGAGTAATATTACTATTAGTTTTACAAGTTTATAACATTCAATCTATATTCAAAATTTAACCATCAATCTGCATCTGTTTTTCAGCATGGCTGACCTTCTGGACAAGCTATTATTAAATTTTTGTTTAACATACTGGGATGAGAAAATATTTTTACATGACACAGCAAAATTGAGATGGCTAGGATAAAAATTGGAGCCTCTCCATGTGGAATGGGAGAGCCTAAAGCAAGTGCCCTAGGGAAGCTAGTGTTGGCTTCATATGAATCCTCTGATAGTAAGGACCTTAAGGACCCGATATGAGTCTTCTGATGGGTCACCTTAAAATGGTCACTTAAAATGGCAGATAGGTGATAAAAATCTTCATACTTGAAAGAGACTTTGGGCATGAGACCAAAATAAGTGAAGTCTCACAAGTCAATCAACTTTGCCACTAAATGCTGATTTCTTCCACCTCATAATGGCCAGAAATGAGCTTATGATTTTCTACCTCTAATGTCTTACAAGACAGCTGTGTGGTAAAAGCTGATGCTGCCAGCTGAGAGGCCAGCTAGTCATCCTCTAGGAGCCTGGTCCTAAAATTGTGACTAATATTTTCTAGGGCTGTCCATGCTTGAAAAGAACTAACTCAGATTTAATGCAGACGCATTATCTCTCTGCTATTCATTAAAGCAACCACCTTTTGTGTGGGTGTGTCTTTCACTCTTTCTTTGAGTACCCCCAAAGACCCCATTCTTTAAAGTTAAGCTGGCTCTTGAAGTGAAGAGCGCTGATTTAATGAATACCAGAGAGATCCTTTTCTCATGCTTGTGAGAGGTTTAAAGTGTTCCTTCTGTGCCAGTTTTAAAATGTGCACAAACCTATTAATTTGTTTAGTTTCAGAAGCAAGTCTGATATATATTTTGAAAACTCATCTTTTACTTCTTCAACTTCTATAAGCAGTATTTGATGCAGACATTCATTGAAGGAGGATGAGAAAGTTGATGAATCTCATAAGGGGAAATTGTTTTGTGCTAAAGGTATGATTAGAGAATAATTAGCATAGAAAATAATTCAATGCACTTCAGTTTGTAATCTGTATTAATGGACACCAGTTTTATCAATTTCCAGGATCATTCTTCCTTCAATATCTAGGTTGTCTAAAATAGCCATACATGTTAAATACAGGCAAATATCTCTCTCTCTCAACCAACTTTGGGCTGTCAGCCCAATTGCTGTTGTGGGGGAAATAGGAGGAGGAGAGTGGATGAGATATTTTCATTGCCTTGAGTTATTTATAGTTATAAAAATAATAAAAAAGGATAAAACAAACTAAATTCTGCACAGAAGCATACTCAGTATAGTGTCATGATGCATTGATTAATTGTTTGACATGTTTAAAAATGTGATTGAATTTACTTGATCATTGTAAGATGTTCTACTTACACAGCTCAAGGTGGCTAATAATTATTTTATTGTCAGCAGCTTTATGGCTTGTGCTCTTCTCTTCATTTTCCAGCAAGAGTAGATAAGGCTGCTATTACATTCCTCCTGCTTTGCAGTCATTCATCATAGAAGAAAGTTACACAGGTTCATCCCTCCAATTTGCCCCCCAAAACAACTAAATCTTGAAATGCATGACTTTTTGCATGCATTGTTTCTCACTTTTAAAACATTTGATAGTAACACACAAAAAGACCAATTAGCTTAGTACAGCTTTCAGTTTTTCTGCTTATATGTCACATTTCTTCAAATAAAAGTAAATTAAAAGGCATTTTGTGAGGAACTTGAAAGAATATAACAAGCGTTGTGGATTATGTACTAATAGACAGGGTGTTTGAACTTCATTAACTGCATTGCTCATTTTTTTCTCATCAGAACCATGGAGTGAAAAATTGCAAATTTTAAGTGCAAGTTGATGAATTTGTGTACATTGGTAAATTTTTATTAAAATGATGGAGTAAATTTAAGCCATCTGAAAGCTTATACAAAAGTAGTAAATGCTATGAAATCTATTTTGAGGAAATATTTGTCAATGAAAAGCAAAAATTGGCTAGCATGATTTTATCAGTTTATTAGGTACAGTACATCAGGAGAAACACAGGTAAACTTAAAGTAGTAAACTGTGCTATAAGATTGTATGTATTAAAGTAAGAAGAGATAAAGTTGGGAATGAATGGGTACTGAATGAGTATGGATTGAAAAATGTCTGGTTGCAGTGAAAACAGGGTGAGATTTGACATCAACAGATGAATATTATCCTTGCCTTTTATTTTACCTAGCAGCCTTGTGCACTTTCCTAAACGGATTGTGACATATTTTATTTGTTGTTGTTGTTTTGTTGTTGTTCTGAACTTCATTCATGGAAATAAATATTTTATCTGAAAAGTAATGCATGCATGAACATCTTACTTGTTCAGTCAGAACTCATCACTTGTTCCTATCATAACAACTCTTGGCAGTCAAAAATGACAATTTGTGTAAATCAACCCCAACTATTTCTATCACATCCCTGTAAGATGTCAACCAAACTAAAGTTTTCTAGATAGAATCTTATGTCAATGAAAATTCTTTTTTTAAAAAAAAAACAAAAGAGTTCAGTAATTGCTGCCAGTACCACAATGACAGTCACCCTAGCCCATCTAAAACAGATAATGCCGTTCATGAATCGGACATCCTTTACTTTAGCTACAAGGAAAACACACATGGCAGTCCAGAGGTTTTAGAGAAACATTCTAAAAAAAGGAGAGGATATTGCGTTTGATCAGCATGCCAATGTTCGCCAACCTCCCAAATCTTGTCCTGCTGCCAGCAATGCCAGTGATCCTGGCTAGAGTAGGGCACACAATCTTTTTCCTCTAGCAAATCAAAGATTGAAAATTGCACATATCCAAGCACAGAATTACTCATTCTGTCATTCATGTCATTCATGATTATGGTATGGTTTTTCCTTCTATATTCATCAGAGTAGTTTTCGTGCCAGATTGACAGGAAACAGCAAGACAGATATTTTTTCCCAAACTTCTAACCAGTAACTCATTATATAATGTGTTTACTATGAAAGCTTTTAGTCCTAAGGGCTATAATTTAGTCATATGGTTTGAAAAGTTAAGCAATATACAGTTCCACCTCCTCTTTATAGGTATACTCTCTTTCCTTCTTGTCCATGTGTTCTTAATATACTGCAAGGATAACTCTGTCTGGCTTTTTACTTTTTTAATTTCACCTTAGGCAAATTTTATCTATTCACTTGTCCATATGTAGTCCTGACATGGAAAGCAGATTGGAAGGCTAGGAATTGGCATCTCTTCCTTAGATTTAATCTAAATGTTCATATTTAATTAGTTGTAGTCATATATATATGACTATATACATACATACACATGTTCATAACACCAGAACTTAGAAAAGGATAAAACTTGCCCTATACTTTTAAAAAAATATTCATATGGAAGCTACATTGGGGTTTTGTTTTGTTTTTCTATTGTAATTTGAAAGAGATTTTTATGTCATTATTTTATTTCCCTTCTCTATTAAGGTATGCAATACCTGTGTCTAAGCATGAGGGAAGATTAATGAGGGAAATCTTAGTGTTCTTATTTTTGGAGGAAGTTTTGAGAAATATTTGATGGAGGGGATGTGTTATGGGTGGGCCTTTAATTGGATCTCCTCAACTGAATATACCCACAACTGATCATTGTAACTGGCTATTAAGAAAAACAACTTTGTTTTATCATGAATGAATAAGCTTCCAATTTAGCTAATATCATGGATGATTGTTTCTAGACCTGGTGAAGGCTGGATTGGTTGAGGTTAACTAGCTTTCCACTGACTTCATTCTTTCAGAGGGGGACTGTGCTATTTACAGGGAAGATTGAAATGGGGTCAGTGAAAAATACAGCAAATATTTGAATTTCTCCCTCTTAATATTTGTACATGTTGGCCACATTTCTGTTCCTCAAAAGAGAATAGAAATAATCAGGAGGGTGTGTATGCACAGACTCTGCCCACCATCTGGTTCTGGCAATTTCAAGAGAAAGTGTTACAAAAGTGATCTATTACCTGCTATTGGAATCTGGATGCCTCCCAGTTCTGCAGTGTCTGCCACCTAAAATGACAACTTTTATATAAAGAGTATAATCTACAAGATTCCTCCCGACCTTCAATTTTTAATTCTGGTTTTTTGAGGGTAAGGGAGGAAGAACAAATGTTAGATAACACGAAGGTAGCCAATATTGAATCTAGGAAGCTGTATACAATTATCGCTAAGGTTTGGAATGTTTTTCCTCAAGAAGGGAGTGGAAAACATAATTTTAAGTACTCAAGATTTTAAAAATTAAGTATGCTTATGTTTTAAGAAAATTCTTATAGGATTGATATCTGATTGTTCATTTTACTTTGTATGTGTAATTTTGTGCAAGGAAAATTTAGCTGTCTTTGTAATTTTAGGGTTTAAAATAAAATGTAAAAAAAAAAAACTTTCTATCTTGTTCTATCTCATTTTTTTAGACTTACCGTATATACTCGAGTATAAGCCGAGTTTTTCAGCACGTTTTTTGTGCTGAAAAACGTCCCCTCGGCTTATACTCGGGTCTATACGGCTTATACTCGAGTTGTTTTTTAAGCCCTCGGCTTATACTCGAGTATATACGGCTTATACCGAGTTTTTTTTCTTTTTCACATTTTACCGGACGGCTGGGAAGCCCTGCCGGTGCAGTGAGAGGGCGGGCGGGGAGCCGCCAGCCTTCTCAGCTGAGGAGGAGGGTTTCAACCGGTAGGTGCCTCATTTCCCACCCTCGGCTTATACTCGAGTCCCCAGTTTACCCCAGTTTTTGGGGTAAAATTGGGGACCTCAGCTTATACTCGGATCGGCTTATATTCGAGTATATACGGTACATTTCTTTATCCCATTTCTGAAACCAACTAAAAACTCTTTTTGAACAAAAGTCTGTGGAGATACTTCTTTGTACATTTATCTGCATTTTGCTTTACAGATTTTGCAAACATTTACCACAAATTTTATTTATTTATTTTATTTATATATTTTCTTTTCTCTGAGAGCCTGATAAAAATGATTTAGCAATCAAACCAGGCAAACCATGAATGCCTGTCACATCATCACTCAATGAATTTGAACCTGGGTCTGCCCAGCCCATACTAATGTTGTCCTAATGCGTTTTTATATTGTTCCCACTGTGCACTGTTCCACATACCTTTGAATGCCTGTTTCATTTAAGAATGTATAAATTTCCAAAGATAACTACTGCATTCCATGATGAAAAAAGGAGGAAATTGAGTAAATTTATATTACAATGAAACTTGAATGAAGTTCTTTAACAGAATAACAGAGTTGAAAGGGATCCCCTGCTCAGGCAAGAAGTCCTATATAATTTCAGATAAATGGTTGTCCAATCTCATCTTAAAAACCTCCAGTGTTGGAGCAGTCTTTACTCTTCTTTAACTAGAACTAAACTGGAGAACAGCAGAATGAGCAATTTGCTCCCCTAATACAAAAATTGGGGTAACCTCCAATTTGTTAGTTACCATAGAAAACAATCATAAAATTATACATGCAATACCACAAGTGCTCACTAGATTCTTTTAAGCTTTTCACTATGATCATATTCCAAAAACAGGAACAATTAGATCCCTGTTGCATTAACTAAATAAGACATAGTCTTTCACTTTCAATGCATTTCAGTGTTTTTCCACGATTTGCTACATATTGCTAAATTATACGGACATTTGGTTTCACATATATGCTCTTGAGACTTGTGCATTCACATATTGCAATGCTGAAGAATGCAAGTGCTATGAAGAAGAACATGAAAGAATGGATTCCTTTTTCTTTTTCATAATTTACATGCCTTGATAGATAAACTAGACTCAAAACAACAACGTAGCAAGATAGTTGGGTGATATGCATGAGTGCAGATCAAATAGTAGATCAGTTTATCCCAACCTCCACTCCTCTTTAGATCACTAAATACACCATCTAGAAGAAAGAATCTGGGAACACTTTCTGAGATGTATATGCATCTAAATCTATAAAGCCATACAGATAATTCAAACTAAGTATCAAAAAAGATTAGAAACGTTCAGATGTTTCAAATAATTCACATTTTATTTTATTTATTTTAAATAAATGTTCTTTAATGCTTTGTGCTCAAATCTTACTTATTCATTGCCTTCCAGATACTGTTATAGTTTACTAGGCATTTATTGGTGTTATATCAATACAAATGAAATTCTGGACTGCAGAGCTTAGTTCTCTATTGGAAGTCAAATTTGGCACTAAAGAGATGTAATGTCATTTGCTATTCCAATTATAAACAGTATGGATTATTTTTGATTTACACTTTTGACTGACAGCACCTCCTTGAAAACACATTCAGTATAATTGAATACAGTACTAATGAATTTATCAACAGGCTTCTAGTTCTGTCATTGATTTTTCAAGGACAAAATATTAAACTAAAGCTGCTTAATCTCTCTTGCAAGATGTAGATCCACTCTCTCATGAACCAAATATTTGAAATCATTAAATAAGCAAACTATATTAATCAAACTGTTTCATTTTAGTTCTTTAAGGAAATTATTCATATGCTCAGAGCTGCCTCATTATTTTAATATTTACTTAAATGTTTCAAATATGAAGTAGATGAATTTGACAACACTAGGTGGTTCATAATTAAAACACAATGTAGAATAAGCAACATATATCATTCTCATATATATGTATGTATATATATATATAATGTTGATACTCTCTGCTATACAATTGTGAGTGGTAATCCTTACTCATAGATAAGGATAGTTAGGACTGCAGTTTGAGAAATATAAAAACCAATGTAACTCTGGCTTTCATATTTACAATACTATTCAGATTAAAAATCCTGAACACTAATCATCCCTCTTATACTAAAATATTAAACTATATATCATTTAATTATTATTGCATTTCTGTCCCACATTTTTCTCAAGAGCTGAAACCATGTGTCTAACACTCTCCCTCCAATTTTAGTTTCAGGACACCAAATCTTGGTGGAGATGACCCCAAATCAAGTCTATGGTTCAATAAGATTTGAACCTGGGTCTCCTGAGTCCTGGCTAAAACTCTCCATACTCATCATACAGAGCAAAATTCTAATGCAGTTTTATTTCTGAAATTGGTAGAAGATTGCTGGGAAGAATTTGTGTATGGCCTAAGTATGGAAGAATATCACATTCCTGAATAGTAAATGGAATGCAATAATCTAATACACAAACAGCACTAGAATCAGAATCATATTAGAGGTAAAGTGCATAAGACATGATCTATTTATCTAGCTATCTATCTTTCCATATGACCATCTGTCTGTCATTTATCTCAGTCTATATTACATCAGTTATTGACCCACCACTATAAGAGTGATACTATGGCCTTAATTTCAAGTAACGTTATAGCAAAACCCACATGAAAACTGAAGAGTAACCATTTATAACAGTGATGGCTAACCTTCACTGGACTGAGTGCCCAAAGCATGTGTGTGCCCAAACCCCCAAAATGCAATGCGCATGCAGCCCCCATGCCTGTGCCTCACCCCCACGCATGTGTGCATGCCCCCCCCACATGTGCCCCGCCCCCCATGCATGCACTGCCGAGACCAGAAGACCAGTTGACTGGCAGGAGGTGTGCACGCATGTGCAGCGGACCTGAACTGGGGTGACGGCTTGTGTGCCATCAGAGAGGGCTCTGCGTGCCACCTCTGGCACACGTACCATAGGTTCGCCATCACGGGTTTATGACATGAAACTGATCTACAAAACAAAATAGCAGCAAAGTATCTTAAACTTCATTTCTGGAACAGGCAGAAAGGGATGATGCATACCTGAGTAACATTGATGCAAGAGACACCCATAAAATTTAGCTGTTTATTCAGAGTTTATTGAAAACTCTTGAGTCAGCAAAACTTTGGCAGGAAACCTTATTCCAGTTCCAATCTGGCTGAAGACCAAAAGCACATGTAGAATAGACAAGCATGGCACAGAATAAAAGAAGGTGAAAGCAAAGAATTTGGCTCATTCAAAGAGCAAAAGTCTAAGCAATGAGAAATGTTAGTGACTAGATGATAATATATGCAAGTGACTATGTAAGTGAGAAATAATGCATGAGGGCATTCTTTTCTATAATCAAGCTTAGATATATTTCTATATGACTAAATACTCCTTGACATTATGCAAAATGAGCATCTACATGTTTGTGAGGGCTGAGATCCATCTGTTAAGCTACTGAAGTTCGCAGATGACACAACAGTGATCGGTCTCATTCGAGACAATGACGAATCCGCATATAGATGAGAGGTCGAACGACTAGCCTTGTGGTGCAACCAAAACAATCTGGAACTGAACACACTCAAAACCGTAGAAATGGTGGTAGACTTTAGGAAAAACCCTTCCATACTTCCATCTCTCACAATACTAGACAACACAGTATCAACAGTAGAAACCTTTAAATTTCTAGGTTCTAGAAATTTAATTTAATTTAATTTAAATTTCTAGAACAACTAGACATAAGAACAGTTTTTTCCCGAAGGCCAATTATCTGCTAAACAAATAATTCCCTCAACACTGTCAAACTATTTACTAAATCTGCACTACTATTAATCTTCTCATAGTTCCCATCACCAATCACTTTCCACTTATGACTGTATGACTGTAACTTTGTTGCTGGCAATCCTTATGATTTATATTGATATATTGACCATCAATTGTGTTGTAAATGTTGTACCTTGATGAACGTATCTTTTCTTCTATGTACACTGAGAGCATATGCACCAAGACAAATTCCTTGTGTATCCAATCACACTTGACCAATAAAAAATTCTATTCTATTCTAATATGTCTTCTCAAGAGAAACACTCAGAGATACCATACATTATGAGGACAAACAAAAAATTAAAAATTTATAGGTTCCATGTTGACCATGAGTTCCTCCCACATGCAAAAAAAAATCCATTAAAATATCAATTGAAAGTTTACACACTGCATGCTAGTTTTCTGTTATGAATTGTAACAAGATTCCAACATCTGAACCATGTTACAGATATAAATAGAAAATAGCCTGGTTCAAAGACATATAAAGTAGACTACTACTAGATAAAGTAGAAAAATGCGGGTTAGACAGCAGCAGCACCAGATGCATTCGCAACTGGCTGACCAACCGCACTCAACGTGTAGTTCTCAATGGAACTACATCCACATGGAGGGAAGTATGTAGTGGAGTACCCCAAGGCTCTGTTTTAGGCTCAGTACTCTTCAACATCTTCATCAATGACTCAGAGGAGGGGATAGATGGGGAACTCATCAAATTTGCAGATGACACCAAGCTGGCAGGAATAGCTATCACTCCAGAAGATAGGTTCAAGATACAGAAGGATCTTGACAGACTTGAACATTGGGCGCTAACTAACAAAATGAAATTCAACAGTGAAAAAAGTAAGGTTCTACATTTAGGCAAAAAAAAAAAATGCACAGGTACCGTATATGTGGTACCTTGCTCAATAGTAGTAACTGTGAGAGGGATCTTGGAGTCCTAGTGGACAACCATTTAGAGCCAGCAGTGTGCAGCAACTGCCAAAGAAGCCAACACAGTTCTGGGCTGCAGAAACAGAGGGATAGAATCAAGATCACGTGAAGTGTTGTTGTTTTTTTAATTGAGAAAGTTTTACAAAAAAAAAATTTCCCCTTCCCCCCTCCCCCCCTTTCCCCTCTCCCCCCTCCCTTCACAAACCCCCCTCCCCAAGATCACGTGAAGTGTTAATACCTCTTTATAATGCCTTGGTAAGATCATACTTGGAATATTGCATTCAGTTTTGGTCACCACGATGTAAAAAAGATGTTAAGACTCTAGAAAGAGTGCAGAGAAGAGCAACAAAGATGATTAGGGGACCGGAGGCTAAACCATATAAAGAACTCAGTATGTTGCAGGAACTTGGTATGTTGCCATATAAAGAACTTGGTATGTTGCGGGAACTCGGTATGTCTAGTTTAATGAAAAGAATGACTAGGGGAGATATGATAGCAGTGTTCCAATGTCTCAGGGGTTGCCACAAAGAAGAGGGAGTCCAAATATTCTCCAAAGCACCTGAGGGTAGAACAAGAAGCAATGGGTGGAAACTAATCAAGGAGAGAAGCAACTTAGAACTAAGGAGAAATTTCCTGACAGTTAGAACAATCAATAAGTGAAACAACTTGCCTGCAGAAGTTGTGAATGCTCCAACACTGGAAATTTTTAGGAAAATGTTGGATAACCATCTGACTGAGATGGTGTAGGGTTTTCTGCCTGGGCAGGGGGTTGGACTAGAAGGCCTCCAAGGTCCCTTCCAACTCTGTTGTTATATTATATATTAAACCTATTTCCATGCTTGGTGAAAGACACTCCAGTTATTTATTTATTCATATATCCATATATTCATGCACCCATGCATACATTTATATGTTACTGAGTTCAATAGCTCTGGGTGGACTACAAGGATGCATACATAAGCTTATAGTAGATAAATTTACATATACAGTAAAAACAGTTGTGTACCTTTCTATTTTAAAATCATCCTTGCTTTACCACATCCATAACTTACTTTGTATTATAGTTCTGTATAAGACCATATAAGTCTCCTTCTTCTCCCACTCCTACTCCTTCTTCTCATCTTTTTCCTTCTCCTTTCTTCTTCTTTTTGAATATATTACAACTCTTACCCTATTTTTCAGACTACAAGACGCTCTGAAATATAAGACGCACCTAGCTTTTGGGAAGGAAAACAAAAAAATCTGCCTCTGCCTCCCAGCAATTTGCCTCCTTGCAGCAAACAGCAAACAGTGCAGTCAGCTTCAGCACAGCCTGATTTAGCATGAGCAGCTGCTTGGCAGTTGGATTTGCCTCCCAGAATACCTCCTATCAGCTGTTCCAGGCTGCGAGAATCACCAGCAACCATCGGCACCAGCACCGGCCATCACCACTGTCACCCATTTTTGGCTTCCATGCACCCCATTTTTGGCCTCCCTACATACCAAAGTCTATCCCCACCTCCTGGAATGGGCCAAAAATGGAATGGGTGGAGGCCAAAACTGTGGTGCGCGAAGGCTGAAAACGGGATGCACGGACGCCAAAAATGGGGCATGTGGAGGAGGCAATAGGTGACAGCGGCAATGGGCGGTAGTGACACTGATGGGCGGCGACAATCCTGCAGCCTAGAACAGCTGACATTCTGGAGGGCTGATCCAACCGCCAATCAGCTGCTTGTGCTAAATCAGGCTGTGCTGAAGCTGTCCATCCTGTTTGCTGTTTGCTGCAAGGAGGCAGAGTGCTGGGAAGCAGAGGCTGGCGGGTGGGGCTGGCGGGTGGGTAGAGCTTCAGCAACATTCACTGTATAAGATGCACAGACATTTCTAGCCACTTTCGGGGGAGAAAAAGTGTGTCTTATACTCCAAAAAGTATGGTATTTGGTCCAATGCCGGGTATAGCATTCCCTAGTAATAATAAGGATAATTCTTATTATCTTTAGCCCATATTGGCTGAGTATACCTGATGCACAACCAAAACCAAGAATTACTTCAAAAATTCATCCAATCTGTGCAAGCTAACAACTGTAATCTATGCGCGTCCTCAGAAACCAATATAGTATTGCCTACATCCCACAGATTTGAATGTATTAGAATGCATTATTCTAAAAACATATACAAGAAACTCTATACATTAACTTTCCTTATATCAATGTTTCAAGTGTGTGTGTGGTGCTGTGTGGGGGGAGTGAGGTCTCCAACCACAGAATTTGATCTGGGACAAACTTGGCAACTCAGCAAACAAAATACTGAACAGAAGTAAGTTGTTGTAGTATTATAATAATAGGCTGAAGAACTTCCATCTCTTCTTCATTTTCTTCATTCACATGGTATAAAAATTTACAGCATTTTCCAAAAATGTCTTTGGATAAAATCTGTCCAAGTAGTAAGTAGAACATATTTAAATCCACAGCATTTTTCAATGGTTATAAGAATCTCAACATAGAGACAAAAGATACAAAATTATTATTAAATGAATAATTGCAATTTAAAAAACTGTATTAGACATCTAATATTTAATATTTCTGAACATATAAGCATTGATAACTGAAAGATACATAAGCTATGCAAAAATCTCAAAATGTTCAACTAATCAAATGTTTCAATTTAAATCAGTAAGCTATTGTGTTATAGTTTAACCTTCTTAATGTTTATACCTAGAATAATTTCCCTGTTCCTTAGATTTGCTTCAGTTTGAATAATGTACTGCTATTATAATTAATAATGAACAATTTTGAATTGTTTTTTTTTAAAGAAAACCTTGTTAATTATGGAAACATGAATGTTCATTTTCATTTTATAAAACCGGAACTAAGGTTCAATATTTTCTCATCCCACCCAAGAAGCTTAGGAATACACTGGGATTTCAACAAAAATATTTTAGATTCAAGTGTAATAACTCACAGAAACACATTAATGCATTAAGCAGGAAACTGAAGTTTTGTACCTATATTTTATTGGTCATAAATTAAAATGATTCATTATTTTTAAAGGAGATTGATGAAAAATGAATGTAGCATCATTAATCAACAATGAAAACATAAAAAATACTTTCAATTTTCTAAAATTATGCCTTCTTATACAGTTTACAGTAATGTTAAAAATTTTATTCCATAGAATAATTAAAATGAGTTTCTTGATGGTCCTTCAATGTCTTATTTTTAAAAATATAAAGACTGATATCAGTATTCCTCAAAACAGCATGGCTGGGGGAGTTTATATGTCATCTCATACCTGTGAAGCTAGGGTGGCTCAGTGGCTAAGACCTGAGCTTGTTGATCGAAAGGTCAGCAATTCAGCAGTTTGAATCCCTAGTGGTGCATAACGAGGTGAGCTCCCATTACTTGTTCCAGCTTCTGCCAACCTAGCAGTTCGCCAGTTGGTAAAAAATGCAAGTAGAAAAATAGGGACCACCTTTGGTGGGAAGGTAACTGTTCCAGGCACCTTTGGTGTTTAATCATGCCGGCCACATGACTATGGAGGTGTCTTCGGACAGTGCTGGCTCTTCGGCTTTGAAACAGAGATGAGTACCACCTCCTGGAGTCAGGAATGACAGCACATATGTACGAGGGGAACATTTACCTTTACCTTACCTGTGAAGCTAGCTAGTTTCCTTGTCTTTTCAGTAATGGGCTGATTTGATCATGAGAGTTAAGAGCAAACCCAAGCCATTCCTTGTTTGTGCTTTGCATTCTTCTAGGCTTTCAGGAAATATAGCTACAGTATTTGCAAGACTGGAGTACATAGAGACTTGAATGATTAGGTGCAATCAAGTCAATTTGCTCTCATCATCACATATGATGATCCATAACAATCTTGGTGTTTCAGCACTTCTTTTCTTCTGCTCCTCTTCATTCTCCTTCTAAACTATCCTTCTCAGCTTCTTAGTAATATAGGAAGCACAGGTTCCTATATTCATTTCATTTAGAGCAGGGCTGTCAAACTTGCGGCCGGTGGGCCAGATGCATCACGCGCTGGCCCATACCCAGTTTAGTGAAGGGGAAAAAAGTCATGATACATCAGATGATGATTCCGTGATGACAGGAGTTTGACACCCCTGATTTAGAGACAATGCTAGTTCACATATCCTAGATGATATTAAAGACAAAGCCTGAAACATTCCTTTTTAAAGATTGACTTAACAATGTTCTAAAACGGTTGTCAAACTGCCGGATGTGTCATGCGCAGGCCACGCCCACACCAGCTCCGGGAATTGGAAAACATAGTGAAACATCACATGATGGCAGTGTGATGCCGAAGTTTGATACCCATGCTCTAAAAGCAACCCAGAAAGAGGGGGAAGTATATGATCTAAAATAATGAGGGAAAAAAGATTGCATGTTTCCAATGTGCTATTTATTTTAAGATATTAAAATTCCTATTACAAGAGTAAGCTATGCCAGAATGTTATGATTTCTCTATGTTTTCATGAATTGTGATGAGAACATGGACCTTTTTGCATATACGTTTTGGGTCTGTTGGCTTAAATACACAGATTTAAAACTATAAAACTAGTTGTCTTCAGACTCAAAACAATTACATATAAATTTGAAGATTTCTCAAAGAGAGAGTATCACAAATCTCCAATTTACTTTGTCAAAGACATTGTTTATATATAGAATTCTTTTTGCTAAAGTAAATTATAATGATCTGCCTTGATCAAAAGAAATGCATCAGAACTATTTAGTCTGACAATCAAATCTGTCTCATTACATCTGTGCATGCTTGTAAATATAGGCAATTATTTTTCTCCATCCACATCTTATTTCGTTAGTTTTTATAGATCTTGTCCAGGACTTTAAAAGTTGGATTAATTTCATTGTCTTCAGAAAATATAGCTTTTATAGCATTGCTTTCACCCAAAGGATATAATATGAATTTTTAATAAATCACTCACATAAAAACAGAATAAACATACATCCCCCTCAATTTAGTACACTAAATGTATTACCAATGAAGAAAAAGAACTATAGGATTAAGGGTCTTCATGTAAGGAATGGCAAAAATCTGGCCATAGGTTTGCCTCCATGTGGCAACTGAATAACTGAAATAATCTTACAAAATGTTTTACTGAAATTTCCCACTTACAGTTGAACTTTGCCATAATAATATTGTATGACTTCCCATGAATTTTAAAGATAAATGTGGGTACAATCTCTATTGTTGAATCTTCTTGGAACAGTTGGATCAGATTAAAAGAGTCCAAGGTTCATTGCATTCTATACAGCATAGGATTTTATAAAGTTAGAATACAGATCCATTGATGCTCTTACCAAAGGAAAAGTTAGAATAGAGATGCCATAGGTTCACCATCATGAGTCTATGCACTTGTGTTTTAAAGTATCATTTTAAACCAGTGTAGAACAGAAGATTTTCATTATCAAGTAAGGAGAACTCATCTTAATTTTTATCTTCTAACAAAATCCCATCACTACTGATGCTGAAGAATCAAGTGACAACTTAATTGTCAGGAACAAAGAGCAGTTTGTCCTCCTCCCCCCCTTTTTTTTTTGCCCTTCCTTCCAGCTTTTTTTCTGAAAGGCTGAAGTAATGTCTACACAGATTTAATCTAAAGCATGTAAATTGGAAATGTTCTCTGTCCTTGCCAGTAGGGTGAAAAAGCACTGATTTCATTATAACTTTGATCAGGCACTGCCGAAGCAATAGAAGGTATCCTTCTGCCCTGAGGATCAGTTGTGCAACATCGTTCCCATTCTACACCTCTGAAGGGGCAACTTGTTAATTCTCACTATCTTGAAAAGCAGGATGTGAGGAAAGTTAATGCAAATTCAGAAGAAACATCTGTAGACGGAGAGCAAGATGTATGTTGCACAATGCCCTACAGCACATCTGAGGTTGATTTTTTCCAGTTAAAAATACCACTTCTCTAAATGCGGTATTGTTTGTTTTGAACACAAATGAAAAGAAGGAAACAATAGGTTGTGCAGAACAAAACAATTTAGTTTGAAAATGAGCATCAGAGGGTGGGCTATGTGCCAGGCGACAAATATATATATTTTCCATCAGGGTATTTTAAGAAACTACAAAAGCAAAATTCTCAATGTTGATCGCTTCTCTTAAAAACAGAGAAACTATGCCAAACAAAGGTTGCATTTGTGTTCTCCGTATTTCAGAACCATCTCTCATGGCCAAACCAAATATCCTATGTGTCTGTTCATGTATAGAGAGTCAGATTAAACTTCAAAAACAAAAGCCTCTACATAGATTTCCATTGTGTCTGTTCTCTTGAATATTTGCCTGCATCATTCTTCTTAGTTTCTTCTTAGTTTCCAAACAGCTTTCTCATCGAGTTAAAAGCTTTTAATTATAACTGGGCATAAAAAGCAAGGATCCTTCTGTCAGCTAAATCACACTGATTTCTTTAACAAAAAACTGTATATTATTCTTACAGTTCCACTGGAGTCATTTGCAAATCTATTAAACTATTAATCCTGCATGGAAGTATTTCTGCTCTGATATAGTAAGGCTGGGGCAAAGCTGCCTTCTCCACTTTAGAGGAAGAAGATATGAAGCAAAAGGCTACTTAAGATGATTCCAAATTTCATGTAGCCAAGCAGGTCCTATGCTGTATGTCAAGAGGCTGCCTGTAATCCCATAACCACTATCTGCACTTCTATGATAGAAAAACAAAATATAAAGTACTAGTTTCATAAAGTAAGTGAGGGAATAATTAAGGCAATAGAAATTACCTTTCTTGGTGCAAGCAAGTGAAGTATGGGTGAGGAGGCATAAAGAAATATTTTGCTTCATCTGCATCGGAATCCTGGAAGCAAACTAGGCCTGTGAATATTGTTTTCCTGAGAGACCTTCTGAAAATACATCTTAAGTCCAACATAATGGACATATCATAGGAAATATAAATAATTCAAACCATTTCTGCATACTCTAATCACTCTATATAACAGAAATCAGCACTGCACACAATTGGCATTTCTTCAAAGCATTAAATACCATTTATGATGTTTCTCAACATGGTTATATGAAAGGTGTATGTGGGGGAGAGAGAGAGAGAGAGACCTACTACAATTAAAGAAGAACATTCCCAAGTGATGTGAACAAGAATTCCAATTTTTCACAGAATTTGAACACACACACACACACACACACACACACACACACACACACACACACACACATATATATATATATATATATATATATATATATATATATATATATATATATATATATATATATATATTTGTTTGTTTGTTTTCTGAGGTTTTCACGGGTGTTTGTATGTAGGTCTTTGGTTGTTCGGGTTTTCTCCCATGTAAAATTGGAAGTGTCTTGGCGACGTTTCGACGAAGTCTCATTCGTCATCTTCAGGCTTCAGCTTCGTGTTTCTGGGAGCAGTGTGTGATAGCAGCTGTTTCTTCCTTTTAACTGCTAGTGGGGGTTTGAACTGACTGGGTGGGAGTTTGGCTGTGCTCTGATTGGCTGGGGTTTTTTTTTGTACTCTGATTGGCTGGGGGTGTGTCCTGTTTGGGTGGGGGCTTGGTTGTGCTCAGTTTAGTCTGTGTTGCAGAGGGACTTGAGCTGGTGAGCTGCATAGCTGTTGTTTGGCTTTGTGGTCGTGCTACATCTTCATAGTAGGTGTCAGTCTGCTGCATGTATGGATTGGAGGGGTTTGAAATGGCTAATGTTGCAGCTGCGGTCTGGCTTCTGGTCCTTGGTCGTGCTTCATGATCAGTGTGGGTTTGGGTCTGCTTTCTGGGTGGATGTGCACTGGTGACATCCTGTATGGACCTCGTGAGTGTGGGTCTGGTGTCATTCCTCATGTTAGGGACTCGTTTGTCAATAAGGGCAGGTTTCCAAATGGCTGGTAGGCGGGAGGTATCATCTCATTTGTTCATGCTGTGTGGGTGTTTTCTGACAAACGAGTCCCTAACATGAGGAATGACACCAGACCCACACTCACGAGGTCCATACAGGATGTCACCAGTGCACATCCACCCAGAAAGCAGACCCAAACCCACACTGATCATGAAGCACCCACTCAAGGACCAGAAGCCAGACCGCAGCTGCAACATTAGCCATTTCAAACCCCTCCAATCCATACATGCAGCAGACTGACACCCACTATGAAGATGTAGCACGACCACAAAGCCAAACAACAGCTATGCAGCTCACCAGCTCAAGTCCCTCTGCAACACAGACTAAACTGAGCACAACCAAGCCCCCACCCAAAAAGGACACACCCCAGCCAATCAGAGTACAAACCCCCATCCAATCAGAGCACAGCCTAGCTCCCAACCAATCAGTTCAAACCCCCACTAGCAGTTAAAAGGAAGAAACAGCTGCGATCACACACTGCTCCCAGAAGCACGAAGCTGAAGCCTGAAGATGACGAATGAGACTTCGTCGAAACGTCGCCAAGACACTTCCAATTTTACACGGGAGAAAACCCGAACAACCAAAGACCTACATATATATATATATGTTTTCTGAGGTTTTCGCGGGTGTTTGTATGTAGATCTTTGGTTATTCAGGTTTTCTCCTGCGTAAAATTGGAAGTGTCTTGGAGACGTTTCGATGAAGTCTCATTCATCATCTTCAGGCTTCAGCTTCTTGCTTCTGGGAGCAATGTGTGACTGCAGCTGTTTCTCACACATTGCTCCCAGAAGCATGAAGCTGAAGCCTGAAGATGACGAATGAGACTTCGTCGAAACGTCGCCAAGACACTTCCAATTTTACACGGAGAAAACCCGAACAACCAAAGACCTACATAAATATATATATATGTATATATATATATATATATATATATATATATATATATATATATATATATATATATATATATATGTTGTTCTTTTGTTATTTGAGTTTTATTTATATATGTAGATCTTTGGTTTATTAATAATCAAAATTACTATATAAAAACTATAATAAAAAACAAAACAAATTATAAAAATGGTGTAAACTGCACAAAAGTAGGAGCTTAAAATGTATGACAAAAATTACAGATCTATCTGATTAAGTTATTAAATAGTTATTTTGAGGGGGGAATGAGATTAAACTGTGTAAGAGTTACAGATCTTTTTTTATAATTTGTTTTCTTTTGTGATATAGTTCATTAACTCTATTTCTCTCTGAATCTTATTGCAAGCATTTGTTTTGATTCAATAAGATCCTTCAAAGGAAAAAGAAAAGAATCAAAATATTTGTGCCCAAAATAAACCTGAAACTCTAGCGAATATGCATTTTCTTTATATACCAACTAGGTCAATTTGTTGTAGTAATATTAAAATTAAAGAATAGCTATTCAGCTGTTAAAGCTGCTTCACAGGTTGAAAGGAATAATTGTTCAAAGGAAATAAATGACTAATGCTGATAAATAAATAAAAAACAAAGTTTCATGCTTATTAAATTAAAAATGGGCAAAGTGTTTTCTTTTAACAGGTTTTGTCTGAGTGAATGCTAATGGACCTTAAAAACAGTAAATGAAATTCACTTGTGCTAGTCACAATTTATAAATTTAAACATAAAGTACAATGTTCTTGTCATAAAGATGTTAAAATTTTCATTACACAAAATGTTATTGATTACACTAAAAATCCAGGCAATAAATAGATTTTCAATTTTTGCAAAGTTCATCCACTGTTGTACTCAAAATATCTTTTGTTTATCCAATAAGTAGGCTAAGAAAATTACCCTTCAGAATCTAATTGTTATACAATATTTAAAAGTGACAGCCTTTATTTTAACTCTTAATTTTAATATTTGGCTAAATAATCCAGCCATAATTATATGTTCCACAACCAAAGTAAAAAGATTATTAGAACATCTACATAATATATGTGAAAAATCCACTGTTGAGTCAGAATATGATGACTGCTTTGAATTATGTTGTGAAAGGATATCTAAGCCTTTTATGTCCCAGAATATTAATAGAAACTTCTTACTGGAGTTAAATTCTTTATACAGTATATGTAGGAACACAGTATACAATATTTTTATAGGTCAAGGCAAAGAGAATAAAATGCTTGAGAAATATTTTGAAAAATTAAAAACTTCCACAAAAATCTTTTAGAAGAGAGACAGGTCACAGAAAAGCCAAAGCAAAAACTTTAAAAGTAAAAAATAAAAATTAGGCTTTCCAGATGTAGTCTACTAAAATTACTGTACAGAAACTGGTGATAAGTGAGATTTGTAATGTCTATTTTACAATAATTTCCTGGCTGGACTGAAGCTGGTTTATGGTTCAGTTCAGTCTCACGGATATACATTCTAATTCTGCTCTTGTGGCTCTTTTTACATCAGAAAGCTTGAGCAGCTCGGAAATCTATAGACTGAGATATAATAAAATGAAAACAAAAAAAATAACACCAGGATCTTCTGCCAATCATTATAGAATATGACCATTCTGTTGTCTATAGGTACAGACAACAACAACTATTCAGACTCTTTTGTCTTTCATATCAACAGTTGTTACGTTTAGGGTATTACATGTTAGATGACTGTCTGTTTAAATTCTACAATCCCTAAATTGAATTCTTAAGCACTTGAGCTTCTTTATTTTCTATTACTTTTTTTAATCTATTTTTAGATAATTAAAAAAATCATATTTTTTATTTTCTATTACTTTTTTAATCTTATGTTCCTGCTAGTTCTTCCTTGAATGCAAAAGAACTAGTTCTTGCAATGCACCATGGTTTGCTTCTACAAACATGCCATTGTTTGTAGTCAATCTGTGTGGTTTTCTTGCAACAGCTGACTAGGTGGTCCATTGTTTCTTCAGCTTCTTTGTAGAGACAGCATTTACTGTCAGTTGCTGTAGTCTCAATTCTGGCTTTGTTCTTAAGGCTTCTTCTTGTGAAGCTAGAATTAGCCTCTCTGTTCCTTTCTTTAATTTTCCTGCCCGTAGCCATTTCTAGGTCTTGTTATTGTGTGCTTTCTGTGCTATTTTTGTTTTTAATGTACTGACCATGTAATGCTTTTCCATGCCATGTCTCTTTTCTATTCTTTATCTATTCTTTCTTTTGAGACTGTCTGATTTCTCCATCATAGAGTAAGCCTTCCTGGTATACTAGCTTCGGTGCATCTTCTCCACTATCCTTCAGATATTCTTCCAATGCCCCTTTTTCTGCTCCAACCACCTGATGTGTTTGCTACATTCCATGTCCACCTATTTTTTTCGATCAGTGGAGTATATCAACATTGCTGCATGGATAAAGGCATGATTCGTTGTAGTTATTTTTCTGGTCTTCCTATTCAAGATTTTTAGTTCTTTAGTTTGAATGCCACCCACTATTGCAGCTGTGCAACTGATTAATAATAATAATCATTATGAATAGTAGTAGCATTATGAATAGTAGTAGCATTTTCTGCACGTTATTTTTATTTAACACCAATATTTACAATGTCATATAGAAATATAAAGGTGCATGTGTGTTTGCGCGTGTGTGTGTGCTTGTGTCTGTGTGTGTGTGTGTGTGTGTGTGTGTGTGTAAACAGTTCTCACCTGCATCTATGGAGAAAAGAAAGATGTTTTCCTTATTCAGCCTTTCTTTCTTCCTTGCTTTGTTCCTTATTAGAAGCAAAATTCAAATGTGCTCAGGTAACAGAAAAAAGAAAAATGAAATGACAGAACATTATGATCAGTAATTTAATGTTGCCGTAATTTCTTCTTATTGTTATATTTTCTGAAGCCGGGGAGCATTTAGTAGCAATTTATTATTACTTCTTTTTTAAACATACTGTGCATAATTACAAACAAAAGGAAAAAAATTAGCTTTATATGGTTTACATTATAAGTCAGGCAAAATAGGGTAATTATCCTCATCACTAGCTGGTTTCTCAAAGGTCAAATGCTGTGCTTTGAGCAAAGCTAACTATATTGCAGACGCATTAGAGTCAATGAGGATTATTTTAAATGAATTAAATTGGTTGTGATTAAGGTGCAAGAGAAAGAAAGATGGAGAATAGTGGCTAGGGACTGAGTCTAGATCAGCAGGGCAGTATTTCTCAAACTGTTTTTGGAGGAAACCTCCTTTTTCACAGAAATGAATTAGTTTTTTGTAATTTGCAAAGAAATGCAAAGAAATATCCCTGCAGATAGGAAAATCTCTTCTACTAGACTACAAGAATCCTACATCATCATTGGGATTATTAAATTCTTGACTACATTAAAAAAAAAAGCTTGGATTGAAAATGTAGTTTTGTGGCAAACTTCCCACAAATGCTTCTTGTGTGATGTGGAATGTGCAGTATTCACTGTTTTAAAGGGAGGCTTGTTGCTGAAGCAAATCCAAGTCATCAGGCATCATATAGATAACATGAGGATGGGGTAAGGATTGGAGGGGTTGGTAGTTTTGTTGTTTTAGGATTTTTCTTAATTCCATAATATTACATAATACTCCTTCCTTCTCCTATTTTCTCCACAACAACAACCCTTTGAAATGAGTTGGACTGAAAGAGTCAGTGGCGCAAAGTCATCCAGCTAGTGCCTTAACCATTAATTTGGTTAATCAAAATTTCTTTTGATTACAATTGTTTTAATCTTTTTCCTTCTGTTGAAAAAACCAGCATAAATAATACCTTCTTCAGTTCAACATTGTCTAAATCAATATCTCTTGCTCTTGTTTTCTCTGTCATATGTCAACCAGAATTACTTCTTAATCGAGGAAAAAAAATGTTTTCAATCCCACTTCTCCATTCCTGTATCCATTTTTATCTCATTCCTAATAACTGATACGTTAATTAAGATCTTTGCAATATTTAGGTATATATGAAAATACATCTGTGTAGTTATCTAAATAAATAAATAAATATTTTAATTATAAATGCTTACCTGTTCAGTTGTCAGATATAAATATGATAACTTTATAACTTTAATGATGAAATTTCATTCAAAATGATTGACAAAAGAACAGCTATATGAGAAACTCATCTCAGCATCCTGTGTTGGTAACTGAAATGGGGAAAGAACCCTAAACCAACATAAAATGGAAGGAAAGAAGGAAGGAAGGAAGGAAGGAAGGAAGGAATATTAACCATCCAGTGTCTTGCATGCCAAGTTGCTTATGAATCAGCTGCCAAACTCAGGAACAATTAATCATTAATAATTCACTTCCTGTTCAGAATGAATTGACTATATCAATATGGTTGCCAATTGCAGAGCCAACTCTATCATTATCTATATTGCTGTGGTTGCTATACTAGGCCCATTCTCCTGGGCTTGCTTTAAGCAGCAGAACAGTCCAGTTCATTACCCTTATACTTCTTACTTTTCCATTATACACTCCAAAAAGAAGCAAAATCCTTCAAAACATTTATCGGCCAAACAACAATAATTACTATTTGTCTCATTGCCTGAGCACATATTTTGTTAAGGACCATCTAAATTTTTCCTCTAGCAGTTTTTAATGCACAAAATGTTGGCAGGAGTAGTAGGATAGCTCCATGTTTAAAGCCCACAGAGTCATCATTTAAGGCATGTAGCTACATTTGGGGAAAGAGTGCTCATAATCTTTGATTAGCAAGCAAAAGAATGAGTCAGCTGATTCCAATTCTTGAAATTATAGAGCACCCGACACACTCACAAGCCCACACACATGTCTATGTGCTACAAACAATAAACATTTAATAGTGCCTTAAAAAAAGACTTCAAGTGTAAATTAACCCTAATTTATACAGCAACTTTGGCTGGACATAAAATTATACAAATTGTTCTCTTTATTATTAATGATAAGATCTCATGGATTTGCAAACCCTTATTTTAGCTCTTAAGAGCAACTATGTAAAAGTAATGATCTTAATTTTCACAAAGCAACCTAGTAATATAACATTAAACATGTTTCAGCCATTTTGCCTAGGGAACAGCTCCTGCATATCTCCATAAGGGTCATCTTTCCTCAAAACTAGACTTTGTATACACACACACACACACACATTACCTGCACACATGCATTTATGATGCTATTTTTAATCTGGTAATTTTAATCTGGTAAAGGTAAAGGTAAAGGTTCCCCTCGCACATACGTGCTAGTCATTGCCGACTCTAGGGGGCGGTGCTCATCTACGTTTCAAAGCCGAAGAGCCAGTGCTGTCCGAAGACGTCTCCGTGGTCATGTGGCCAGCATCACTCAATGCCAAAGGCGCACGGAACGCTGTTACCTTCCCACCAAAGGTGGTTCCTATTTTTTCTACTTGCATTTTTACGTGCTTTCCAAACTGCTAGGTTGGCAGAATTTAATCTGGTAGAAATGCAATAATGTTATCCAAACTGTACTTTGTATTTACCTAGCAACTCTGAACAGCTTCTGTTGTAAAAAAAAAAAAATGCAACATACAAATAATGGCATTTAAAATACAATTTTGCATTCATAAGTTTGATAAAATACAAAAAAAAATTAAATGATTATCATTTTCTACTTCAACTATGAGGAAGAAAAGTAAATGTGTGCAATAACCCCCAAGTTTTTATTGCTACATTACTTCATTGCCAATCCTCAAATGAAAAGCACTGAGACACATATAAATGATTATATTTTCAAGTCTGTAGGATGATTGCATTTTGAAACTTGAAACAACTTAGAGATTTGCTAATAGCTGATATTATCCTAAAGGAATGAAAACCATTTAAAATGAAAACAGCTGAAAGTATTTGGTCTTACATCATTTTGGGACAGGTATTGATGTAAGGGTGAACAATAGCTGGAGTAGAACATTTGGAGATAAATATCACTACCATTCTAAGACACATAAATATTGTCATTTACATGTTATTTGTTGCATAATTTTATATAAAATATCTCAGAATTCAAATATTTTTAGAGAAAGGTTCAGAGATGAACTACAATAAGTTAATGCAAGATGCCTTATTTATCAAATTAGTTTCAACTGATTTAATCATCCTCAGTTCAATGTTAACAATGCATTTAGTCGTTAGAGAATTGTCTATATTAGAAGCCAAATATCAGAGGCTGAAAGTTAAAAGTAAAACAAAAGTGAAACCTGCTAGAATTTATTGCTGTATCTTCTATATGTCTTTGTATTATGTTGACCAAGACATGCATTACAGACTCTAAAGTTAGATAAAACAGCAAGTAAAAATAGATGCAGATGGGGAGTATGGGAGGAGAGATGGAGTGTTTTGTCCATAGTTTAATCTTTAAAACTTCAGATTTATTGATTCAGATCTTGACCCTAATGTATAGCATCCCATTAAAATATATAACAAATAAAAAAGTAGCTATATTTCTTGCCCAAATCCTCTTTAACCCTGCTTCAGATTCTGCTCAAAGCAATAAATTGCATCCAATGATTTCAAAAGACTTGCTTGTGGCATATCTATAGAAGAGTGTGTATATATGTACAGAGATGCCTAACAGAAAAGATAGCTTGGGACATCAAGATGGTCTAAATAACATGACAAGGTCTGTTTTGTTGAAGAATGTGCTAATGAAAGGGCATATCTAGCCTTCAACCTAAGTGATAAGAAAACATCATGTAAGATTGACTGCACTTCATATCACTTAGATCACTTAGATTATCAGAAAAATCTTAGAACTCAACTGGGTTTTCATTTTTCACAGTTCTAATATGCAATGCTATCATCTGCATTTTAAACAAAATTAACATAATATTTTTATATATTTCTATTGAAAAGTAGGACCCATTCAGTTTAATGAGTTTCACTGCTTGATCAACATATATCAGATTATAGCAATCTACAGTAATCAGAAGTGTGTAAATATTTTATTATTTTATTTATTTATTTGTCAAACACAACAATATATATAAGCATAAGCATGAAATAACCATACAAATTGGATACAATCTAAGGAAACATTAGGACAGGAATGGTAGGCACACTGGTGCTCTTATGCACGCCCCTTACAGACATCTTAGGAATGGGGTGAGATCAACAGTAGATAGTCTTTGGTTAAAGCTTTGGGGATTTTGGAAAGAGACCACAGAGTCAGGTAGTGCATTCCAGGCATTAACATCTCTGTTACTGAAGTCATATTTTCTACAATCAAGATTGGAACAGTTCACATGAAGCTTAAATCTATTGTATGCTCGTGTATTGTTGCGATTGAAGCTGAAGTAGTCTTCAACAGGAAGGACATTGTAGCAGATGATTTTATGAGTTATACTCAGGTCATGCCGAAGGCAGTGGAGTTCTAAATTTTCTAAACCCAGGATTTGAAGTCTGGTGGCATAAGGTATATGAATCAGAACTTGCAAGATAAGTGTGAGCACCTTCCCTCTGCACATGTATTAAATATATGGAGTTCCAAGCATATTTCAAAAAAAAAAGTTTGATACTATTAGCTCTGGAAACAAACATCTGTTTGTGTTCCATCTGAGTTACCGTTTCCTCTTGGTTTATGGTATTAAATTAGTATGTGTGTTCTAATAGTGCAGCTTTAGCCCATTGAAAACTGAAGAGTACTACTAAAACTAAACATGTACTATTTCATTTCCTCAGTGGTATTTTCTTCTTGGTAGATCACAACAATAATACAGAGTAAAAATGCAAGATCTTTGCAAGATCAATAGAAGAAACACAACATTTTAAAGCATTGGGGCATCGGAGTTCTCTCAAATATTCGGTATTGGGACTGCTGTTGAACTGAAGCAACATTTATTTTGCTGCCAGTCTTGATAGGAGTGTCTTCTAGGTCACGAGTCTCGAACCTTGGCAACTTTACAACTTGTGGATTTCCACAAATCATAAAGTTGCCAAGTCTAGAGATCCCTGTTCTAGGCATAAAGGGGATTTCATAGCACCTGCTACGATTCTATGCCAAACTTATGGGAGTCAACTGCTTTAAGTCTTTATTCATGCCAGTGCTTAATATTCAGTTTCCCTACAAATTATTTGTGCAGCCCTAAACTAGATAATACTATATAAAGTACCACATGGGCAGATATTTTTTAGAGTTGTATGGCAGATGCTTTTAATTTAAAGATGCTTTTCAGCTAAAACTTTCTTCCCTCACCTACATGAGGCACAAGACACCATCAGAACTTAAATAGCGTTAATTAAATCAATTAAATAGGCATAATCTAGCCAAAGTTCAGCACTTGAATTTTTTGGGGGGAGTGGCAAAATAAAATATGTATGCTTCTTTTAAGTGCTTGATTTTAGTTACATTGTGCCCAGTATAGAGAATCAAGGCACATTAAGCAAAATGCTTTCACAGATTAAATAAAGTTGTTTAACACTTTGGATATGCTAATGCAACTCTAACACTGAATGTTTACAAATACAAAGCACTGTCTCTAAGTGAAAGCTGTGAACTCAATAAGTAATAGAGGTTTATTTAGTGCAGCACTGTTCATAAAAATTGCATCCCATGACAACTCCATTACAAAAGACAAGTTAAAATATATAAGCAGGGCGGAATGGGCTGCAGTTTTTTATATGAGAATTTAAATGTGCTGAATAGAGATGAAACACAAAACCACTTCCTGAGTTTAGATAATCTGATGGAAAAACATCAGCCAGCTGTGGGTATACATTAGAGATTTTGAGAAATGCAGTTGCTACAGGAATGATGAAAAGAGATAACTTTATAGCTTGTTTTGCTTGTTTATGAGATAACTTAGAAATTGGATTTGGAAATACTTGATTCTTGGATTTATGTGGTTTAGATCAGATTTCTATATAAATAAGGTACATATATACAATACTTGTCCCCAGTAATTATTGTGTACATGGATGTATATGCATACATATAATTTTGTCTATTGTCTAATGGCAACTGAAAATTTGATCTTACCCACAGAGTAATATTCTGAACCACATATATTTATTCCTTTATTGCATTTCCATATTATCAAGAACTTTAGTTTATGAGAAAAAAGTACATAAATATATATAACATAATGTTATATATAAGATATATAACATAAAACAAGTCTATATAAAACCATAAGCACAGCATTACTTCTATTGCACCTCTATAACTGTCTGGTTCGGTTCTGCAACCCAACAAGAAAGACACAGACTTCAGAGGATAATTAGAACTGCAGAAAAAATAATTGCTACCAACCTGCCTTCCATTGAGGACCTGTATACTGCACGAATCAAGAAGAGGGCCGTGAAAATATTTACAGATCCCTCACATCCAGGACATAAACTGTTTCAACTCCTACCCTCAAAACGACGCTATAGAGCACTGCACACCAGAACAACAAGACACAAGAACAGTTTTTTCCCGAAGGCCATCACTCTGCTAAACAAATAATTCCCTCAACACTGTCAAACTATTTACTAAATCTGCACTACTATTAATCTTCTCATCGTTCCCATCACCAATCTCCTTCCACTTATGACTGTATGACTATAACTTTGTTGCTGGCAATCCTTATGATTTATATTGATATATTGACCATCAATTGTGTTGTAAATGTTGTACCTTGATGAACGTATCTTTTCTTTTATGCACACTGAGAGCATATGCACCAAGACAAATTCCTTGTGTGTCCAATCACACTTGGCCAATAAAAAATTCTATTCTATTCTATTCTATTAAAAACAACAATAATGATTAAAACATCAGAAAAAAATTATTCACTAATTCTAACATGATTTCCTATAATGCTGGGAAAAGAAAATATCCTTCAGCAAAGGAAAGGTCAGCATAGGAAAATGTGTCTTAAGGAAAACCCTTAAAAGAAAAGAAACTAATATAAAATAAAAACTGATTACAGATAGTCTTCAACTTAAAACTACAATTGAGCCCAAAATTTCTGTTGCTAAGTGAGACAGGTTTAAGTGAGTTTTGCCCCATTTTACAACTTTTCTTTTGTTAACCATTTTGTTAACCATTCTGTTGGATAACCATCTGACTGAGATGGTGTAGGGTTCCTGCCTAGGCAGGGGGTTGGACTAGAAGGCCTCCAAGGTCCCTTCCAACTCTGTTGTTATGTTATGTTATGTTATGTTATGTTATGTTATGTTATGTTATGTTATGTTATGTTATGTTATGTTATGTTATGTTATGTTATGTTATGTTATGTTATGTTATGTTATGTTAAGTGAATCACCACAGTTGTTAAATTAGTAATATGGTTGTTACTTGTTTTCCCCATTGACTTTGCTTGTCGAAGGTTGTAAAAGGTGATCACATGACCCTGGGACACTGCAACTGACATAAATAGGAACCAATTGCCAAGTGACTGAATTTTGATCACATGACCTTGGCGCTGCTGCAACAGTTATAAGTGTGAAAAATGGTATAAATCAGTTTTTTCAGTGCCATTTGACGTTCGAATGGACAATGAACAAACTGTTGTAAGTCATGGACTACCTATAGCTTAAAGGAAATCAATGTGTTACTCCTACTGCAAATTTCCTGGGCTTAGAGCCTGTAGCTTCTTACTGAATGGCAAAATAAGGAAAGTAGCATGAACACTTTCCTTTTTTAGGCATGTGTGACATCATACAGTATCACACATTAAAAAGTGGCAGGGATTGCATTGCAATATTGCATTTAATCCTCTTTGTCCCAGTCTTGCATTCTGATTCATTCTGACCCTTCCTTCTTTCCTTCCTTCCTTCCTTCCTTCCTTCCTTCCTTCCTTCCTTCCTTCCTTCCTTCCTTCCTTCTTAAATTTCTAAATTGCTTGTGTCATCTAAGTGACTCTTGGTATTTACAACAGTGTAGATGTTGCCAGATGTTGATCAATTTTTTTTCTAGGATTTCACTATTTGTGATCAGAATTCTCAGAAAGTTAATATACTCTTTTTAGAAAGGATATTCAAGGTTGAATGTTTTGCAATTTATTTTACCCTTATTTATTTGCTAGTTAGGGGGACGTGGTGGCTCAGGTGGCTAAGATGCTGAGCTTGTCGATCGAAAGGTCGGCAGTTCAGTGGTTTGAATCCTTAGTGCCACATAATGGGGTGAGCTCCCATTACTTGTCCCAGCTTCTGCCAACCTAGCAGTTTGAAAGCAGGTAAAAAATGCAAGTAGAAAAATAGGGACCACCTTTGGTGGTCAGCATAGGGAAATGGTGGGAAGGTAACAGCGTTCTGTGCACCTTTGGCATTTAATCATGCCGGCCACATGACCATGGAGATATCTTCAGACAGCGCTAGCTCTTCGGTTTGAATCGGAGATGAGCACCACCCCCTAGAGTCAGGAACAACTAGCACATATGTGCAAGGGGAATCTATCTTTACTATTTGCTAGTTTGGGGATTCAGATTTTGATGGCCTCCATCAGAAGATAGACAAAAAGATTTTATTTCTATGGACCACACCGAATGTTTTTCTGAACAACCCAGATGTTCAAATTTGGGAGATCTCACTGAACCAACTAGGAGATGCTCCCCTCGTACAGTTCTCTATGTAGACTGTACCTCAACACAATCTTTATCCTGGTGAATTCCAAAGACTGCCAGAAGCTGTCATAAAGTGGGATTCAAATTATTCTTAACCGCAACTTTTTAAAAGAGATGTTGGAAATACATTGCTTTGTTAGATGCATTCACTGTTGTCTTTTCCACTTCAGCTACTCTATATGTCCAGACAATTTTTATAAGCCAAACATAAATTTTAAAACTCCAAAAAGCTTATCTGCCTATCTTTATCTACAGCCAGGTCTGATCAGTTGGAGAACTAACCTGATTTGGAAATAGCTGAGAAAATGAGAAAACCAAACAAAATGTAATTGCCCAAGGAGGGATATTAAGGAATTGATGAAAAAACCATTAACCAAATAAGATCTGGAACTCCTATTATTAGAGTCCTTATATATTTGTCCTTTACACCAATAATAATATGAGAGTTGGGTGTAGTATAAATTTAATAAGTTGTTCTTGTTCTTATTTATTTATTTATTATTCACACTTTTATACCGTCCTATCTCCCTAGGGACTCAGGGCGGTTTACAGCCATATAAAAACATAGATATATACAAAGTAAAACATTAATTTAAAAAACTTATTACATAGGCCGAATATTTAAAATAGAGATATAAATAATAAAACCCCATGTAAAACCAAATTTAAAATTTAAACATATAAAAATTTAAAATTCTAGTCCAGTCCTGCACAGATAAATAGATGTGTCTTAAGCTCGCGGCGGAATGTTCGAAGGTCAGGAAGTTGGCGAAGTCCTGGGGGAAGCTCGTTCCAGAGGGTGGGAGCCCCCACAGAAAAGGCCCTTCCCCTGGGTGTCGCCAGTCGGCACTGCCTGGCCGATGGCACCCTGAGGAGTCCCTCTCTGTGAGAGCGCACGGGTCGGTGAGAGGCATTCGGTGGCAGCAGACGGTCCCGTAAGTAGCCCAGCCCTATGCCATGGAGCGCTTTGAAGATCATTACCAAAACCTTGAAGCGCACCCAGAAGGCCACAGGCAGCCAGTGCAGTCTGCGCAGGAGAGGTGTTACGTGGGAGCCACGAGGGGCTCCCTCTATCACCCATGCAGCCGCATTCTGAACTATCTGGAGTCTCTGGGTGCTTCTCAAGGGGAGCCCCATGTAGAGAGCATTGCAGTAATCCAGACGAGATGTCACGAGAGCATGAGTGACCGTGCATAGGGCATCCCGGTCTAGAAAGGGGCGCAACTGGCGAACCAGGTGAACCTGGTAAAAAACTCTCCTGGAGACGGCCATCAAATGGTCTTCGAAAGACAGCGGTCCATCCAGGAGGATGCCCAAGTTGCGCACCCTCTCCATTGGGGCCAATGACTCGCCCCCAACAATCAGCCACGGCTGCAGCTGACTGTACCGGGATGCCGGCATCCACAGCCACTCCGTCTTGGAGGGATTGAGCTTGAGCCTGTTTCTCCCCATCCAGACCCGTACGGCTTCCAGACACCGGGACAACACCTCGATAGCTTCGTTGGGGTGGTCCGGTGTAGAAAAGTACAGCTGAGTGTCATCAGCGTACAGCTGGTACCTCACACCGAAACCACTGATGATCTCACCCAGCGGCTTCATATAGATGTTGAACAAGAGGGGCGAGAGAATCGACCCCTGAGGCACCCCACAAGTGAGGCGTCTATGGGCCGACATCTGCCCCCCCCGTCAACACCGTCTGCGACCGATCGGAGAGATAGGAGGAGAACCACCGATAAACGGTGCCTCCCACTCCCAGTCCCTCCAACCGGTGCAGCAGGATGCCATGGTCGATGGTATCAAAAGCCGCTGAGAGGTCTAATAGGACCAAGGCAGAGGAATAACCCCTATCCCTGGCCCTCCAGAGATTATCCACCAACGCGACCAAAGCCGTATCAGTGCTGTAACCGGGCCGAAAACCGGACTGGAACGGGTCTAGATAGACGGTTTCCTCCAGGTACTGGGGTAGCTGACATGCCACCACACTCTCTACAACCTTCGCCGCGAAGCGAAGGTTGGAGACCGGACGATAATTACCTAAAACAGCTGGGTCCAGGGAAGGCTTCTTGAGGAGAGGCCTCACCACCGCCTCTTTCAAGGCGGCCGGAAAGACCCCCTCCAACAAAGAAGCATTCGTAATCCCCTGGAGCAAGCCTCGTGTCCCCTCCTGTGCGGCCAGCACCAACCAGGAGGGACACGGGTCCAGTAAACATGTGGTGGCGTTCAACCTACCCAGCAACCTGTCCATGTCCTCGAGAGTCACAGTCTCAAACTCATCCCAAATAGTCTCAACAAGACGGCTCTCTGACATCCCGCCTGGATCTACCCAATTTTGGTCCAGGCCGTCCCAAAGCTGAACGATTTTGTCGTATAGATAACCACTAAACTCCTCAGCACGTCTCTGCAACGGGTCATCTCGCTCCCCCTGTTGAAGGAGAGAGTGAGTTACCCGAAACAGGGCGGCCGGGCGGTTATCTGCCGACGCAATGAGGGAGGAGACGTAGCAACGTCTCGCTTCCCTCATTGCCACTAGGTAGGTCCTAGTATAGGACCTAACTAGTGTCCGATCAGCCTCTGAACGACTGGACCTCCAAGAACTCTCTAGGCGTCTTCTCCGGCATTTCATCCCCCTCAGCTCCTCGGAGAACCAGGGAGCTTGTTGAGACCTACGCCGGGTCAGAGGCCGCAAAGGCACGACACGGTCCAAGGCCCCCGCCGCGGCCCGTTCCCAAGCTGCGACAAGTTCCTCGGCCATGCCGTGAGCCAGACCCTCAGGAAACGGCCCAAGCTCCGTCTGGAACCTCTCCGGGTCCATCAGGCGCCTGGGACGTATTGGTTCCGTCTCCCTGCAGTGTTCTTCTTGTTGTTACTGTTGTATTACTATTATCAACTGCACTAGTGCCATATTATAGAATGCCAAAAGAATTATTGTGGTTTTTGTTACCTCCAATAGAGATAATTCCCATAACAAAGTATTATGATGTTCAAGTTTGAATATACAAGCAAAATAAATAATAAGCCTTATTTGTGGAGAAAGTCAACTGTGGAAGACATTGGAGGTCAAATGTTACTATAGCACTATAACAATTTGGCTGTAAGATTACCACAGCAAGTAGTTCTGTGGCATGACAAGATTTGTATTTAATTTCAAGTTCTCACCCGAGAGGTTTTCCCACTGAATAAATATTCACAGGACTAGTTTCACAGCTGCAATGCTGTTTTACTTGGCAACTATTCCTAAGTGTGTATAAAACTCTAGTTTATGTGTTGAAGGGTGATAGTTACTAGATACTTATTTATTATAAACCTAAATTTCTTTATGTTTGACTGCTATTAAATTGATGAAGTATAACTGAACTGCAGAGAAAATATAATAGATAACTGATATCAAAGGGATTAGTAATTTGCACTTTTTCTAAGTAAAACAAGACGGGGTTTTTGTGTGTGTGTTTTTTGTTTGTTTGTTTGTTTGTTTTGTAAATGGCAGCAGAAAAAAATTAATTGTTAATTTTATACATGTGTGACATCATATCACAAATTAAAATTGACAGGTCTTGTATCACAATACTGATTTTGTCATTCTGATCATCTTTAATTGTACGTTTAATTGTATCTTGGTCAGTACATAAATAATTATTTTTATAATTTATTAAACTTATTAGAATATAAAATACAAATAAAATGAAAATAGTGGGAAAGGAGGAAAGGGAAGAAAGGGAGGAGAAAATTGTAGGATGAAGGGTAAAAAAGAAAAAAAAAACCTTTTCCAATTCTTTTCAGCATAGTAGAAAAGAGAAATATGCACCTGAAGTCCTATGACCAAAATTTAGGCATGTGGCAGCCTGCATTTATAACTATAATGTAGGGCCACATGAAGGGCTAGGAGCTGTCTCAACCACACATGACTTGTCAGCAGCAAGAGGAAAACTGGGCCAGTGAAGGATAACAACGATAGTCAGCACTGGTGGAATGAAGTGCAGCCAAAAAGGTTGAGGTGCGCGGGGGGGGGGGGATTGAAGCAGTGGTGACTGTATCAGGACAGGTGAAGTGTAAGGTTCTTGTCTAATGATAAGGCAGTCCTCATCTAATTCCTTTAACTAAAAATACCAGAACTTAGAAATCACTAAACAGTGTGGTCACATGATATTTTGTTTAACAACCACTTCACTTAGCAATTGAAATTCCAGTCCCCATTAGGGTGGTTATGCAAGGGCTACCTGATATCACATAAGTGAGTGCAACACTGCCTCTTATGTACTGACATGCAATTTCACAGTTCAACTATTGAAGGATAAAGTTTGTGTTCTTAGAAAGTATGTTAGGTCATTTTCATGCCATTATTATTATTATGGTTAGAATGGATGATAATTTTTCTGGGTTTTCACTTTGTGACATTTTTAATCAGTGAACTTTATAGTTGCTTTCTAAAATTGAAATGTATGAGTAGATTTAATTATTGCACCCAATCATTAAATGTTTTCATCTACAACTAAACCAAATCAAGTTCTTAAAAGTTTAATATAATTATTTAAAAGTCACAGAAATGTATCCCCATAAATATAAATAGTACAAGATATTAACTGATAAATGCAGTAAAAAATTTACAATGGTTCTCTCATATAGATTCTGGCCAGAATATTTTTATTTATGGTATATATTTCATCTAGAGTGTCCAGCAAAATAATAATAATGATAAAGTCATGGGAACATAAAAATGGAAAAAGTTATAGAAAATGAGAAGGTGAAGATCTTGTGGGACTTTTGAATACAGATAGATCATCACTTGGAATAGAATATGCCAGATATCACAGTTGTCGAAAACCAAAACGTACAATTTATTGACATTGCGGTACCAGGAGATGCCAGAGTTGAAGAAAAAGAACTGGAAAAAATCATGAAATATCGCAACCTGGCCATCAAAACTACATGGCTATGGATGAAACATGTAACAGTGATACCCATTGTCATCGGGCACTTGGTAGCATGTCCAAGAATTTTATAAGATATATCAACAAACTGCAGTTTCCTGAAATAACACCAGCCGAACTGCAAAACACTGCGCTACTTGGAACATTGTACATCTTAAGAAGGTACATCGCTACTTGGAACATCGCACATCTACTTGGTTGATTCCTAGGACGCTGGCAGCAACCTGTATCAACCATTAGCACCAGTCAATGGTATTTCAATGTTCAGTTGACTGAATTTCATGTTTAATGAATAAAGTAAATAATAATAATAATAACAATGACAACAATAATAATAACAAACAACATGTTCTATTTTCATTTATATTTCCTCATTGTGTTCCCTGAGCATGATCATAAGCATCAAAACTCATCAAATGTTGTTTTGAAATAGAACAATAGAACCTGTTAGTTGTACCCCACTTTCCTGAGGTGAGACAAACTAACACATTTGCCATGAAACAATTTCCTTTTAGAAATAAGGTTGGACCTTTTGGAAGCTTCTAAAGACTAAATTCTCCTGGAGAACTTTCTTATATGCTTAACACCCCACTCCATTACTATAATATTTTTCTATTATTATGAGACATACTTATTTGGTGTTTTCTTTTTTCTAAGTATTGTTTTTCATCTTTTTAGCTTATTGTGGAAGTTTTATTGTATTTTAGTATGTTGTTGTAAGCCACTAACAATCTAAATGCGCATACAGATATACAGTGCTAAGAGAGAAAATGAAAATAATGTCTGGGTGGCTAAGTGTTTTAGAATACATCTCTGAAATAATTAATGCCATTTTGAAATCTTGTCAGGAAAAGTTTTAGGAATTTTAATGCAAGTAGGCATTTCTTGTTTATTTTATTTTATTTTGTTTTGAAGGTTCTTTGAAATTCTTGGTTATGTTTTTAGTTGATGTGATTTCTGTCCTGCATCTTTCATGCCCCCAAAATTCAAATCTGTATTTTTCTGAAAGGCAAAAAAAAGAAAGAAAGAAAGAATTGCCCCCTTAAGGAACTGCTGACAGACACTGCAGGGGTGCCATGCACAGATTTGAAGCACCATTACCCATTTTGGATCTGAGTACTGCACTCTTCCACTGCACATCAATGGAGAGAATTGCATAAAAATAATAATGCTGAAATTATCTTCAGAAGCAAATCCACTTTCATTACATTGAGTGTAAGCTGATAGGAGAAACCACACAGCATTACAAGGAGCTGTCATTTGAATTGAGAAGGATGACTGAGGTGGAGACAAGAGGAAGGAGGAAGCACACAGCTGCTGTTCATTTTCTGTCTATTTTTGGCTTCCTTTCCTCAAGCTCCAGGTTTGTATCATGCAATTAGACTACAATTGGCACACAAAGCTTACATTAATGTTTATTATACTGAGTGAAGTTATGTTTTATGTGTAATCTAAACTTAGGAGGAATCCTTATTTTCAAGTATAAATCATATGATCACATTAGCTATTTTTTTTTAAATAGAAATAAAATTGGAACTGAATCTCTCTCAAGGTATTTAAAGCAAAATCAATAAGCCAGATAAATGTGGACAGTCAACAAATGATGAGTTATGTTTCAACTGGTATTCCAACAATCATTTCCAAGACTTGAAACTGTACAAGGAAGCATAACTATTTGATGAAATTTCCTGCAATCATGCATAACAATAAATGTATATAGAATAGGAAGAAACTGACATATAAAATGGCTGAAACAGTCTGTACCACCAGTATATCTTTGGCTTATTGTTCAAAACATAGAAATACTGTATAGGATTGGCACAGCAAATAAGTTAAATTGACAATCCATCCAAACATGGAATGACGATGCTATTAAAATGCTATTAGATTTTATTCCAAAAATACACAGAGATCTTTTAGGTGGTTGTATAATATAGTTTTTTTATAATAAATGTATAATTAATAAAAAAATCTCAGTGGGCCCTATACATATGAACACTTGTTAGATAAAAAGAGACAAGAAGAATAGGAAATTCAGGAAGAAAAAAAAATAGAAGACCTCGAAGGCCCTTTCCAACCTTCTGTTTCTATGTTGTATGTTGTATGTATGTAAGTATGTATGTGTAAGTACATGTATGTGTATCTCTCTCTCTTTCTGACTATAGATATAATTCATATAGATAAAAATATATGAAAGAGATAAGTCAGCTGTAGAATAGAAATGACAAATACCAGCTTCCTTTTCAATTTCTGGATGCATCAGGGAAAAATGACAAAATTAAATTAAATTTTGTGAAAAGACTAGATTTATGCTGTGAACCTCCAGTTTATCCTTCAAATAGCCCAAGGTATTCTGTATTAAAATTAAATTATTAATTATTCTTAAAATAATTAAAGAGCAAATTGTAATCTTGAATGTCATGGACCAATTTTAGTTTATATATAAATTTAGTTTATATATATATTTAGTTTACCAATTATATATATTTGAAATGTGTTTAATAAATAAGCAAATTTATGGACCTTCAATTTAATGGACCATCCAGTCATATCTGATTCTAGGGGCCAGTGCCCATATAGCCTTATACAAATCAATTGAGCCATCAAATTCCTTGGCTTCCATCATCAAATTCTTTCTTGATATTATCTGGGCAAAATAACAGATATACTTTTCCCAATTCATTTTTCCCTATATACTTTTGCCAAATCATTCTCCCCAATAGGTAGCTACCGTATATACTCGAGTATAAGCCGAGTTTTTCAGCACGTTTTTTGTGCTGAAAAGCGCCCCCTCGGCTTATACTCGAGTCTACGTCTCGATGTACTTCAGGAACCCCGCACAGGAGACGCCAAAGAGGCGGCGAGATCGTCCGGCGGGATTTGCCCAAGGCTGAGCAGTTCGCCGCGCGGACCTGAGCCAAGCCGGTCCCAGTCCAGCCGAACGGTGAAAGCGACATGCCGAGCGCCGCTCCGCTTTCACCGTTCGGCTGGACTGCGACCGGCTTGGCTCGGGTCCGCAGTAACTCCGCCAGGCTGTGCGCGAAGAAACCATTTAAAAGCCCGCCAGGCTTTCTTTCTTCTCCTCCGTGCTTCAGAAGTTGGGCTTTTAAATGGTTTCTTCGGCACAGCCTGGCGGAGTTACTGCGGACCCGAGCCAAGCGGTCCCAGTCCAGCCGAACGGTGAAAGCGACATGCCGAGCGCCGCTCCGCTTTCACCATTCGGCTGGACTGGGACCGCTTGGCTCGGGTCCGCAGTAACTCCGCCAGGCTGTGCCGCGAAGAAACCATTTAAAAGCCCGCCAGGCTTTCTTTCTTCTCCTCCGTGCTTCAGAAGTTGGGCTTTTAAATGGTTTCTTGGCGGCACAGCCTGGCGGAGTTACTGCGGACCCGAGCCAAGCGGTCCCAGTCCAGCCGAGCGGTGAAAGCGACATGCGGCGCGCTCCGCTTTCACCGCTCGGCTGGACTGGGACCGCTTGGCTCGGGTCCGCAGTAACTCGCCAGGCTGTGCCGCGAAGAAACCATTTAAAAGCCCGCCAGGGCTTTCTCTTCTCCTCCGTGCTTCAGAAGTTGGGCTTTTAAATGGTTTCTTCATGGCACAGCCTGGCGGAGTTACTGCGGACCCGAGCCAAGCGGTCCCAGTCCAGCGAGCGGTGAAAGCGACATGCGGCGCCGCTCCGCTTTCACCGCTCGCTGGACTGGGACCGGCTTGGCTCGGGTCCCGCGGGCGGGCGGGGAGCCGACTTTGGCCCTTTAGCAAGGAGGAAGGTGGGAGGAAGCGGAGCTGCCGGCTGTGGCGCTCCGCTGAGCCGCCGCCGCCGCCGCCTGGAAGAGGAGGAGGTGACCTTCACGCTGGAGAGGGTGGGGATGGGGGTTGAGGGGCGTGCAAGAGGAGCGAGCGTGGAGGAAGAGGAGGAGGCGACGGCCCCGCCGACAGCGGCTTCTAAGACCAGCCCACGCTCCGAAGAGGGAAAGGGAGCGAGTGGGTGGGTGGCTGGGACGAGACCCCCACCACAAACACACACACAGCCGGTCGGACGGCGCGGTTCCTTTCTCTACTCTCTCTCGCTCTGCGTCAAGGCGCTGGAAGGGGGCGGAGAGCGCGAAACAGCAGCAGGAGCAGCCGGCGCTCGCCTTCGCTTCCTCCTCCTCCTCCTCCTCCTTTCGTGGCGGGCTGCTTCCAAGTCTGGAAATCTGTTTTGGGAAGTGGTGGTGCAGTGCGGCAGTTCAGCCCTGTCGGCCCGGGGGAAGGAAGCGGTGGATCGGATTCTCGCGCCACACCGAAGTCGGCTGGAAAGCTTGCTGCTTCTTCTTCTTTTTTGCTTCTCTCCCCCCACCCACTCTTTTCTGCTCTCTTGCAACGTTGCTGCAGCTCCTCGGCTCCTTTTCCCGGCGCCCCAGAAGGCTCGAGCCTCTGCTGCCGATTGAATACTAAAATAAAATAAAAGAGCGGAGAAGAACGGGGCGCCGCTTTTGGTGTCCGCGTCCCTGTCGCCGCCCGGCAGGACGCGTTTAAAAAAAAGGGGCGGGGGAGTTGGAAAGAGGCTGCCTCTTCGGGTTACCTCAACATCCATTCCAGAGCCGCTAAAAGAGCGGCTGCTTGGCCCGCCCTGGTTGGGGAACGGGCACAAAAAAAGGGTCCCTGGTGACCCAGATTTCATCCTAGCCCCATTGACTGGCCCCTTTGACTCGATAGGATTTAGCTGACGGGATTGTTAAACAGCGCTCGCACCTTTCTTCTGGGGAGAGAAGTCACTCTAATAAATATTGGGAGGTGTTTTCAAGGAAACATAGGGGTCCACCTTCTGCCCACAAGAAATGTAGGGAAATGCCACCATTCCCAGCCTTCTGAGCACATCAGCTTATCCTGGCAGAGGATGAGGAAAGTCGCATTTCAAAGCCTTTGGAAATCACCAGCTTGGAAAAAGCTAAATTATGTAGGGCTATTCAGCTACAACTTCGTGTTTAAGTTTTGTCTTTTGAAGCGAGATAATGATAGCTAGCTAGCTAGCTAATTAGATAGATAGATAGATAGATAGATAGATAGATAGATAGATAGATAGATAGATAGATAGATAGATAGATAGATAGATAGATTAGAAAACAGAACAAAAAAACAGAATAATAGAGTTGGAAGGGACCTTGGAGGTCTTCTAGTCTAACCCCTGCTTACGCAGGAAACCTTATACCACTTCAAATGCTTATCCAATATCTTCTTAAAAACTTCCAGTGTTAGAGCATTCACAACTTCTGGAGGCAAGTTGTTCCACTGGTTAATTGTTCTAACTGTCAGGAAATTTCTCCTTAGTTCTAGGTTGCTTCTCTCCTTGATTAGTTTCCACCCATGCTTCTTGTCCTGCCCTCAGGTGCTTTGGAGAATAGTTTGATTCCCCCTTCTTTGTGGCAGCCCCTGAGATATTGGAATGTTCCTATCATGTCACCCCTAAACTAGACATACCCAGTTCACATGCCCCGTGAGACGTCTTGCTTGCATGTCACACACACGCACCGCTCGCTGGGAAAAAAAAAAAGGATGGATGGATGGATGGAAGGAAGGAAGGAAGGATGGATTGATGGATGGAGGTGACCGCTTTGAAGCGCAACCCTTCTCCCGCAACTAAGGGGGGGGGGGTCAATGTTTTCCCCAATCCTAGGGTGTGGGGAAACAGTCATTCTTTCTTCCCCCCTAGTCTCTCCCGAGATCGCACTGCAGCGCCCATCATCCCCAGCCGGCAATCTGAGCTCGTGCCATCGATGTGGTCCTTGAACTTCCCCCTCCTTGTTTCTAACCCAGCCTAGGATGGCCGGCGTGGAGGGTATGTGGAGGGTAAAACGGCCAGGAGAAAGCTTTCGCTCTTTTTGAGAGGTCCTCTTGGAAGGCTGCCTTGGAAAGGGAAAGTGGGGAGGGGGCAGAGATTTCTCCCTCAAAGGTCCCCTTGGAAGGCTGGGTTGGAAAGGGAAAGTGGGGAGGGGGCAGAGATTTCTTCCTCTCGGGTCCCCTTGGAAGGCTGGGTTGGAAAGGGAAAGTGGGGAGGGGGCAGAGATTTCTTCCTCGGGTCCTTCTAGAGTCCTTGAGAAACTGATATCATACAAGGTTAATAAATTATACTCCTCCTCCTCATTGATGAGTTTTTCATCCTGAAATTGATTGAAACATTGTACCATCATATGCTGCCATAGTATAGTGTTAACAACATCTGTAAAGATGATATATGAGCATGACACTAAGTTTTTTCTATATTTCCCCCTTTATTGAAAAACTTCCATCATGCTTCTTTCTGAAAACAAAGGTCATTATAATATACCTCATTATATATTTGATTTGATGATATTTCAGTTAATAAATACCATTTAAGGTGTTAAGCTTCTTTTCTTTTTCAGCAGCAAAGTGAATTACAACTTTAAAGAACTTTATTACTTTATATTCATTTATTTTAAGTATAGATTTTAGATTTTTAAACAAATATGTTTAGAGCTTTTATATCTTTCAAGTTATTCAAATTATCCCCTCAGCAGGTATATAATGGCATCCAATTCCAATATCATGTTGGGGCTTTTGAGCAAGGGAGGAGGAACGTGAGCACCGCCTTTCGCGCTGGCATTCCGGGATTTCCCTTTGTTTAGAGCTGGGAATCCTCCTTCCCCCTTTTGCACCTTTATTGTTTTTCGTTCAAATAAATATTCATGTTATTTTACTTGGCTCTATCTTTATTTTTTACATTGACCAGTAGCTGCCTCATTTCCCACCCTCGGCTTATACTCGAGTCAATAGTTTTTCCCAGTTTTTTGTGGTAAAATTAGGTGCCTCGGCTTATATTCGGGTCGGCTTATACTCGAGTATATACGGTATATTAATTCCTTTAAACTAACAGATGCACCTTGCTCAATTTAACCTCACCAATAGGCTAAAATATGTCTATGCACAGCTATTTGTTTACCCTTTGCAATCAACTGAAAAATGAACAGGGAAATGATATATACGGTGTGTGTGTGTGTGTGTATGTGTGTGTGTGTGTGTGTGTGTGTGTGTGTGTGTGCATGATTGTGTGTATATGTATTAGAAGTTTATTTTTCTCCTTCAAAAATTTAAATTCTCCAACTTTATTTTAAAAGTTCTATATTGCATAAAATATTTTATTGTTTAATTTAATATTATGATGAGTTATTGATCTGCTTTTACTTATTTGTATTAGTGACATGAAGAAAGCTTCTTTTTGCTTCAGCATAATTTTGCAAATTGCCATTTGCTATCAAGTCCTCCCTGACCTTATGCACTCTATAGCTAGATTATTTGCCTGTGTATTCATTAATCACATTACAAATCAGTGATGACAAACAAAAAGATGTGCCGATTGTACAGCAACATTTGCAGACACTTCCCAGAGCTATCTGCCATCACATTAGCGTATAATTTTGCCCATTGTCTTTGTAAATACAAACATGCTAAAAACTGGTTTCCAGAGTGTCACAATGCATTAAATATTGTTTTGATTGTATGTAATTAAACTCTTGGACTTTTCCTGAAGTCATGTGGAAATCTGAGGATAACATTTCTTTTCTAATTGAACCAAAATGTTTTAATTCATATATATATATATATATATATATATATATATATATATATATATATATATATATATATATATATATATATATATATATATATATATATATATACACAACTGGAGGCAAACAAAGGGAAAAAATCATGTTATGCTTATTATCTCACATTCTTCAATTAATTTTAGGATTGATGAGAACCTGGCTCCAACACTGAAAGCAGAGTCTATGGATGATGCTTGCACAAAGCAATATTGATTTATGTTTCAGTGAAGCCTCAATGTCAGTAAAATTAATAATTAAATGCTAAATAACAAGACAGATCCAAACAATGATGTACTACTTGGTTTAACAGTAAACCTATGCAGTTCAAATTAACTTAGAATCCAAATATTTGGAGTTAAAGGTAGTCTTTCCCCCTATCTAAACTCTGGCCATGAGAGGAGAGGAAACTTGCTGTCTTTATTTGTCTGTGATTACAATTATATCAAAATTTCTCCATTGTAATATCATTTAATTAAATTACATAACTGCAGTAAGGTAGGGTTGTAATTTTTTAAAATGGTACCTCCATAATGCCAGTTGTAAAAATATAAATTTATAAAACCTATAAAACTTTAGCAGAAAAACATTTTCATGAATCAGAGTAAAGTTTAGCAACATGATAATATGTTTAGAAATGTTATTTAATTCTCTCAAAAGCTATTAATACTATGCCCAGCATCATTCCAAAAATGCTAAGGATCAAATTCAAAATAAAATAACATTTTTTTTCATTAAGGATATTAAACACATCAATTTAAAATTTCAATTATTTATTAAGATACATAATGTAGGCTGTGAGGACAAAGTTACAAACACTGGGAAAAAAACATTGTACCAACAGGATCTGTTTGAAACAAATGGAGAATATGCAGCAATGGCTTTAGTAATTTAGTAATAAGTTTAGTAATTATCTATTGATTCATAGATAATATATTTCTTCAAAATACACTTTTGTTTTAAATACAATGTCAATAATATAGTAAAAATAAGCACAGTTTACTGTTGATGTACTTTTAAAAGAGGGGAAATTAATATATATTATCTGTATATCTGATATGCTGTGTTATTGTTATATTAAGTTTTGAAAAATCAATAAAAACTTTCCTTTCCAATAAAAACAAATCAAAATTTAAAAGACAGTAATCAAAATCCCAGTTTCTATTAGTGAAACATTTCTCTTCCTTTACAAAAGTTATTATTCCCCTAATTCAGGGGTGTCCAAAGTTTTTTGAGTGAGGGCCAAATACAGAAAAATAAGCAAAGGCCCGGGCCACCGGGGGGGGGCGGGGCGGGCTAAAAATTTTTGTACCAGTTCTGTGGGTGTGGCTTATTTTGGGGTGTGGCTTGGTGGTCATGTGACTGGTGGGCGTGGCTAACTCCTCATGTGACTGAGTGGATGTGGCTATGGGCATAGAAACCTAAATACATAGAGACCTAAATACTGACAGCGGCTACCAGTAATCCTCGGCTTGCAACCACTCATTTAGCGACCAATACAACAGCACTGAAAAAAGTGACTTACCACCAGTCTTTGCATTTATGACCTTCGCAGCATCCCCAGTTACATCAAAAGTCAAGCTTTTGGCAACCAGCATGTATTTACTGGGGATTTTCCGCCGTCCGTCACGAACTCTCTTCCCACTGAGGGAGACACAGCAGCCAATGGAGGGACTCCGGGGAGGCCCAGGCAAGGCCCGCACCGCTTCCTCGCAGCCACTCAGGTGTGCCACGCGGCTCCCACCCAGGCCAGAAAGGGACGGGGCTAACTAGGGGGCGAGAGTGGGCGGGCACCGGCCCCTCCTCCGAACGCCGAGTGGCGGCGCGGTGCGGAGCGGCAGGCACGGCGGCCAATGGGAGCGGGCGAGCTCGGCCGCGTCACGGGCTGGCACACGGGCCCGCGGCTGAGGTAAAGCGGAGCGTGTGGCGGGGCGCCGCGGTGGCTGCTTCGGCGGCGCATGGAGGCGATGCCTTACTGTGACCGGCGCGTGGTGGGCCCGGCGGGGGCAGAGGCCGGGATGCCGGCAAGCGGCGAGGGCGGGCCTCGGCAGCTGCGCTTCGCCGACCCCGGCCCGGGCAGCGGTGACAGCCTGAGCCCGGACAGAAGCAGCAGCAGCGCCGACGGCAGCCGATGCTGCTGCGCTGGCGGGAATGGCTGCTGTGCGGGTGACGGGGGCGCCGAGGAGGCCACGGCCACGTCGGTGACGGCGACGCGTCACGACTGGCCGGGATCGGCGGCGGCCCAGCTCAAACTCCTGCCCATGAACGACCAGATCCGGGAGCTGCAGACCATCATCTGCGACAAGTAAGTGCCCCCTGAGCACGTGCAGAGCGCCGCGCCCGGAGAGGATCCCGCGCGGGGCTGGGAAGCAGAGCGCCTCGCCCGCCTGGCTTCCAGGGCTGCAGCCCCGCGTGGGGACGATGGCCGTCGCCGCCCGCCCGCCTCTTCCTCTGTCTGGTGGGCCGGGCTGGAGCCATGGGCGTCCTGGGCGCCCCCTACAGCCCAGTGGCGGAATGGCCGGCCCGCAGCCCCGGGTGGGCGGGGATCGCCTCAGCGGAGCCACTCCGCATCTGCAACCGGGCGAGCGGCGGCTTCCTTGGGGGCCAGGACGGGGGCCGCACCCCACTGTCCACCGAGAATTTGCTGCAGGCCAATAAAAACTGACCCGCGGGCCGCAGTTGGCCCGCGGGCCGTAGTTTGGACACCCCTGCCCTAATTCCTTCAAGTTGGTCTGAAAGTTTCAGGGTTTTTTTAAAAAAATTACACCATTGAGATTTTAGAATCGTACTTTATGATAAGTAATTTAAATTTCATATTTAGTTTGGAGTTGAACTATCTGGCATCCAAGATAGCCTGACTGGGCAGGCCCGACTAAATGTATATAACTGTACATTGAATGAGTTGTTTGACATGATTGTAAAAATAAAACTTTTTTACTAAAAAAAAAAAAAGATAGCCTGAATCAATCTGTGATGTTTTCTCAGTGATCCAATTAGAAGACAAATTGAGCAATTTGAATGTATATATACTCAATTTAAACAGTAGTTAAAGGGCAGTATTGCAGACAAATTCAGCCCACAGCCTGGAATTAGATCCTGACGGGCTCAAGATTGAGTTAGTCTTCCAACTTTCTTAGGTCAGTAACATGAGGATCCAGATTGTTGGAGGCAATATGCAAATAATGCTTATATTGTAAACCAGCAGACAGTGCTGTAACACACTATGGGGCAGTATATAAGCCTAAATGCTATAAGGTGAGAGAGAGTGATGAATTCACCTGGCCAGCTTCTGTACCTAAAGGAACACTAGAGACCATGTCTGTCTGCTCACATCTGGCATAGAATATAAAACCTGTAGGCCATTTGACATTTTCCACATTTACCCTCAATGAATAATTATTGACTAATTTAAATGATAGGAAATACAAATATAGAAATATAGATTATAATATATTTATATTATAACAAATATAGGAAGTACAAATATAATGAAAGATATTTTCATTCAAGTAAGCTCCTTATGTATTGGATCAATCCATATCCATTTGACAAACATGTTACCAATGCCTGCTATCTTAAAATGCTAGTGGATGTTGAAGAGAAAGAAGAGGTATAGCATTCAGGTTTTCGTGAATTTTTTCTTCTATTGTGCCTATGATTTCAACATATGGTTTCCATGTATTTGGCCATATGTGCAATAGATGAAAACGATCTCCCAAAAATGTGTGTGAATTCTGCCTACACTCTTAGATAAAAATCTATGCATGAATGAGATCTTGATTTAACTGATTGGTTGGGAGGAAGAGATATCTGCAATTTACAAATCAGCCTTACATTCAAGGTTATTTTTTTTATTTACTGTATTTGTCATAACAGCATACATAAGCATAAGCATGAAGCAACTATACAACATATAAGCATATATATATGAGTATAAGCATGTAATAACTATATAAATTGTAAGATAATGTCCGTCGAGTTTGTATTTAGTGTTTAGATTCTTTTTTTCAATGTGTAAGACAGAGCATTTGCTGGTTGAGATTTGGAGTTGCCAGGTTTTAGACCATTCTGACACAAAGTCAAGGTCTTTTTGAAGGGTAGCTGTATTGTTGGTAGTGTTAAATAGTTTGACATCATCAGCGAAGAGAACACAATTACTTTTAATATGGTCGCAGAGATCATTAATGTATAATATGAAGAGTGTTGGTCCAAGAACACTGCCTTGGGGAACGCCTCTATTGACAGGAGCAGGATTTGATAGGGCACTGCCTATTTTGACCACTTGTTGTCTGTTTGACAGGAACGCAGTTATCCAATTGTGGAGGGGTCCGGAGATGCCGTAGGATTTTAGTTTTAGGAGACGTTTGTCGTGTACCACTGAGTCAAAAGCTTTACAGAAGTCTATGTAAATTGTATCTATTGTTTTACCTTGATCAAGATTAGTAGTCCATATATTTTTGCAGTGAAGAAGTTGTAAGTTACGTGATAATTTTTTTCTGAAACCAAATTGTTTATTAGATTGTTTGTTTCTAGGTGGAGGGTAATGTATTGGTTGATGATGGATTTCATAACTTTACAGGTAACACAGCATAGAGAGATTGGTCTGTAATTTTCAACTAAGATGGGGTCTCCTTTTTTGAAGACAGGGATGATATGTCATTCCCAGAAATGTATGTCATTCCCAGAAATGGCATACAAATGACACAATACAAATGGTAGAAATTATTTGATTCATTTATTTGGCATCACTTGCATGAAGACGATGTAAATACAAAATTTTCATCCATTCTAGTCTTGCAACAAGGTCTGCTAAATTAAATAATTTCATTACATAGGTTAAATCATTTTTGTACTTTTTAGTCTGGAGTTTGAGTTTTCTTCTTTCCCATAAAAATGATATAGTTTTCATTTAATTCAAATTATTTGATGTAAGTAAAAAGAGTTTTATGCCATTTTTGAAATTGAAATGCAAATGTAAAGCTGTGTGTGGGTGGGTTTTTTCTCAGTCTATGTCTCTCTCTCTGTCTCTCTCTCTGTCTCTGTCTCTCTCTCTCTCTCTCTCTAAATATATATATATGTGTGTGTGTGTGTGTGTGTGTGTGTGTGTGTGTGTGTGTGTGTGTCTGTTTTCTGAGGTTTTCGTGGGTGTTTGTATGTAGGTCTTTGGTTATTCGGGTTTTCTCCCACGTAAAATTGGAAGTGTCTTGGTGACGTTTCGACGAAATCTCATTCGTCATCTTCAGGCTTCAGCTTCGTGCTTCTGGGAGCAATGTGTGTTTGCAGCTGTTTCTTCCTTTTTAACTGCTAGTGGGGGTTTGAACTGATTGGGTGGGAGCTTGGCTGTGCTCTGATTGGAAGCCATCGAGAAGCCATCGAGATAGAAAAATGCCCACACAGCATGAAAAAACTAGATGATACCTCCCGCCTACCAGCCATTTGGAAACCCGCCCTTATTGACAAACGAGTCCCTAACACGAGGAATGACACCAGACCCACACTCACGAGGTCCACACAGGATGTCACCACCACACATCCACCCAGAAAGCAGACCCAAACCCACACTGATCAGGAAGCACGACCAAGGACCAGAAGCCAGACCGCAGCTGCAACATTAGCCATTTCAAACCCCTCCAATCCATACATACAGCAGACAGACACCCACTATGAAGATGTAGCATGACCACAAACACGAAGCCAAACAACAGCAATGCAGCTCACCAGCTCAAATCCTCTGGCCAAATTGACACATTTTTTACATATATGGAGAGAGGGGGGAGAGAGAGAATATTTATATATATATATATATATATATATATATATATATATATATATATATATATATATATATATATATATATATATATATATATATGTCTTTGGTTATTCGGGTTTTTTCCCGCGTAAAATTGGAAGTGTCTTGGCGACGTTTCAACGAAGTCTCATTCGTCATCTTCAGGCTAGGTGTTTACAGCTTCGTGCTTCTGGGAGCAATGTGTGATTGCAGCTGTTTCTTCCTTTTTAACTGCTAGTACAACCAAGCCCCCACCCAAACAGGACACACCCCCAGCCAATCAGAGCACACACACACAGAAAAAACCCATCCAATCAGAGCACAGCCAAGCTCCCACCCAATCAGTTCAAACCCCCACTAGCAGTTAAAAAGGAAGAAACAGCTGCAATCACACATTGCTCCCAGAAGCATGAAGCTGTAAACACCTAGCCTGAAGATGACGAATGAGACTTCGTCGAAACGTCGCCAAGACACTTCCAATTTTACGCGGGAAAAAACCCGAATAACCAAAGACCTACATACAAACACCCGCGAAAACCTCAGAAAACATAGATATAGATATAGATATAGATATAGATATAGATATAGATATAGATATATACATACACACACATACAGAGAGAGACAGAGAGAGACCCTATAATTGGTTCATAAATTTGGAATTCTTACAAATCTAGATGAAGCCTCCAGCATGTTAAATTTTTTATCTCTACTTGCTTTAAGTTGCATCCAACTACCTCTAGGCAGACAATTTTGCTTTGACTAATGATCTGAGGATTGTTTGTTTTATTCATTGTTTACTTCAACAGCTCTCTCTTGTATACATTTCACTGTAGACACAGCAGTTTCAGACATCTGCTTTCTTGCAGTTGTGCCAGTCCAAAATATTCTACTCCCTTATGTAAAAAATGTGTCAATTTGGCCAGAGGAAAATTAGAAAATTGAGCTTCAGAAGTGATCTTTTGTCATTAAAGTTAAGTTCTTCCGTGCCAGGTTCCCACAACTAAAATCAATGGGGAAGCTGGCAGAAACTTGGAAATTTCAGTCATGGGGTTTTTGCATAATGACCTACTTGGTCTTTGCCTTATGATGGCAATTGGGATTGCCAGAACTGCTGTCACTAAGTGGCACAGTCATGTGGCTCTTTTATTTATGACTGGGTTGTTTAATAATGGATTTTCCAGAATCAATAAATGTCATTAAATGAGGTTTAGTATCTGCTTCCTCAGGCTGAAATCCCTAGGCCCAAGCCGCTCTCCAACTGACTTTGTGCCTACGGCAGGACTTGAACTCACAATCTCCCTACTGTTTTAAGTACTTTACCAGACTGTCACCCTGGTCATTCATCCATTACATTAAAAAGCAAACACTTTACTTCAAAGTGGAAAGGGAGACCAAGTTTTGCATAAAACATCCATGTCCTAATTTATATTTATAACTGTAAATGTTGTGTCCTCGCAGCCACGTCCATTCCAAGCCGAAGGTTGTTGCTGGGTTCCTGATTGGCTGATGCACAAGCAGCCAAGAAAGCGGGAGAGTGGAGACTTCTTATTGGTTCCTTCTGCCTGACAGCCGGCTATTTTTAAGCATCTGTCAGGCAGCCCTTCAGGGGGGGAGTTTGTTAGGAGAGCTGTGCCTCTCTCAGTTAATTGTTTAATAAAGTTAGATTGTTCTGCCTCCTTTGCAGCATGCCTTGTTCAACGAATAGAACACTGGCGACGAAGGTGGGATTTGCATATCTAATTGGCTTCTCAAACTGCTTTCTCAGCCGGCATCTGTGTCAGACGTTTGTTCTGCCTGGCTATGGCTTTGTTTCTCCCAGCTTTCTCTCCATTCGTTTCCTCCTCAGAAACTTGGGATAATTATCTGGAGCGTTTTGACTGTTTTTTACTCGCTAATGACCTCACTGGGCTTTCGCCTGCCCGCAAAAAGGGCTACTTTCTCTCTTCTTGCAGTGGGGTGTTTGCCACAGTGAAAACCTTGTTCGCTCCTCAGCCAATTTCTGATGTGCCATGGGAAGCCCTTGTTGACCATTTGAGGGAGCACTATACCCCAACTCTCTCCCGTGTGGCTAGACGACAGGCTTTCCGAAGACGATTGCAAAGAGACGGTGAATCTATTGCTGAGTATGTTGCCTCCTTGAGGACTGCAGCTGTTCATTGCCAATTTCAGGACCTAGACGATATGTTACTAGATCAGCTGATTTGCGGAGTTCAAAACCTTTGCCTTCAGAGGCGACTTTTGTCCCGAAAGGACCTAACACTTCAGGCTGCCTTAGACGAAGCACAGGCAACTGAGATGGCTGAAAAGTCTGCAGATGAAATTCGCCGGTTTCAGACGGGCACCAACCCCATGGAGCCTTCTGTGGCTGTCCATTATGAGGAGTCCTGCCTGGAGTCCACATCCAGGGATGAAGAGGACATCAAGCAGTTGGATTCTTCCCAACCAAAAAGGAAGGTGGCCCCTGTAAAGCCATCTCACACCATTTGCTTCGGCTGTGGCCGATTTAGCTGGCCCGTATCTAGGACGGCAATTCTTTATAATGGTCAATGCTTACTCTAAATGGGTAGAGCTGGCGCTCATGCCAGCCACAACCTCGGAAGCCATTATGAGACTCCTGGGCCGCCTATTTGCTACCCACGGGTTGCCTGATGTATTGGTGACAGACAATGGGCCCCAGTTTACAGTGGCACCCTTTCAGTTTTTCTTGGCACAACGGGGCATTCGCCATGCCACCACGGCTCCATTTCACCCGGCCGCGAATGGCCGCGCAGAACGAGCTGTGAGGGAGGCGAAAGAGGCGCTAAGCCGTTTAGGCCCATCGGATTGGCACCAGAAAATCAACAACTACCTCCTGGCACAACATACCATTCCCTGCCCATCAACCGGCCTCAGTCCCGCAGAGCTTTTAATGGGGCGGTGCCTCCGAACAGTAATGGACCGCATACATCCATTGTATGCTCCTGAAGGGCTAATGCGTGAACAGAGACTGCTGAGGGTTTTTGCTGTGGGTGATTTGGTTTATGCCCAAAATTACGGGGGACCGGGACGTTGGCTGCCAGGACAAATACTCCAACTGACCGGCCCCTGTTCCTATAGGGTCCGCTTGGCAGATGACCGAACCTGGAAGCAGCATGTAAATTAATTGCGCAAGAGGCTCAAGTCTGACATGCACGACGAACCCGACCTATCCATGTTGGATCGTAGAAGAGAATGCACAGATCCCGAACCCGAGCCGGCACAACCAGGCTCCGCACAAGACACCAGCCAGGCCTCTACCGCTTCTCAATTACCAGGCGATACACACCCTACCAACGCCCTACCTCCTGCACGCCCAGGCCCCTCACCAAGAGCCAGCCACACATCTGCCACTACCTTGCCTTCAACCGACGCTCACCCTCCGCGGATCACCATCACGGCCCAGGGCACGAATGGACAGCCTTCCGCTACCCCTCTTTCTCTTCCAGCCATGCCCCATCCGGAACTGAGACGCTCTGGGCGACGCAGACACCGACCTGCATATTTGTCCGAATACGCATGTGCAATCCGGGAGGAGAGGGGTGTTGTGTCCTCGCGGCCACGTCCATTCCAAACCGAAGGTTGTTGCTGGGTTCCTGATTGGCTGACGCGCAAGCAGCCAAGAAAGCGGGAGAGTGGAGACTTCTTATTGGTTCCTTCTGCCTGACAGCCGGCTATTTTTAAGCGTCTGTCAGGCAGCCCTTCAGGGGGGGAGTTTGTTAGGAGAGCTGTGCCTCTCTCAGTTAATTGTTTAATAAAGTTAGATTGTTCTGCCTCCTTTGCAGCGTGCCTTTGTTCAACTAATAGAACAGTAAATGTACGAATAGTATACTTTAAGTAGAGATATAACTCCGTATAGTATAGAAAAATGTGACCAGCAATTTGTCAATCTCATTAATCTGTTTGTTCAGGTAGTAATTGTCAATGGGGAACTTTAAATATCCTGCTTTGCTCTTCCTTCCCAGTTTTCTTTTTTTTTAGCTTGAATTTTAATTGGGCATTCAATTACAAAGAAATTTTAGACAGGAAAAATTCTGGTTTGTCATTAAAACATGAGATTTTGAGGAAACCTATTCAAGAATTTACATGGTGATCAGGAAGCAGCAATTACTATTTAATGAAATAGTTTAAAACAAAGAAAGGAGGGCAAGAAGGTTCACCTCATTAGTTTAATTTTCATGGAGAATATATCATAAGAAATGCTGGACTAAAAGAAATATAATTGGAATTAAATTTCTGGGAAAAACATCGCCCCAGGCTGTTACTTTTTTAAAACCCTAAGATTATATCAAAGTCAAAAGGCAACCCAAAGCAAATAGTTAAAGCTGAAGTAACATCCAAATTTAGCTTCCTGGATTCAAAAACATACAGTGCTGGCAATGCCCATGAAATAGAGCATTATCTACTATTTAGGAGAAGGACTGTGACAGATCTAGGCAAAATTTAAAGTACAGAGCCATCACATGAATCACAAATCAAGGCCATGCTTTTCCCACTTACAGCCTATGACTGTGAAAATAGAACCATCAGAAATGCTGAACAAAGAAAAGAGGGATGACTTTAAATTGTGATGGCAGAGAAAGGCCTTGAGAATACTTTGGATCACAAAAACAACAAATCATGAAGGTAAAGAGGGACAGGGTGGGGGGCGAGGAGAGAGCAAGGAAGGGAAGGGAAGGGAAGGGAAGGGAAGGGAAGGGAAGGAAAGGAAAGGAAAGGAAAGGAAAGGAAAGGAAAGGAAAGGAAAGGAAAGGAAAGGAAAGGAAAGGAAAGGATCCATAGAATGTACACCAAAATTACATGACTGTGGGCATTTCATTAGTTGATGGTCATTTTCACAAGTTATTTTCTCTTTTCATATTCAAAATTACAACTGAAGGTTTTTCTATTGCAATATTCACTTTAATATTAAAGTGAATATAATAAATAAAGCACAATAAATTAATATGAGAAGAAAAACAATTCAACCGGCTCATACTGATATATCTGTATTTACCCTATCTTAGAAGTAAAAATTAACTAATTGTATATATAATTGCTACGTAAGTAGTCCTTTGGCCATGATAAAATCTACAGTATCACTTGCGTAAGCATCTCTTGAAATATTTAACTATGGAAAATTACTTCCATCATGGCAATCTTTAAAACATATCTAATACATTCTGATAATCCATTCATAATTCTCCTTGATAATTATCAAAATTATTAATAGTAACATTCTTTATTTATAATTTTTAGCTCAATAGTGTCCTGAAAAATTTAAGAATCTTAAAATCTCTGGAAACTAAGGTTGAAAATCTTTCCAGAATCTGGAATGATTCAACAGATTCCAAAGCATATTTAGTAAATTGTGATTCCATCCTGCCTGATTAATCCAGACTGCATACGCAAAGCCAACTAATACTGAAACTATAGCCATATTTCTTTATGCAGTTTCCATCAAATATTTGGAGCACACTAATATTAGAATACTTTAAAATGAGCTTTGAACTTCAGACATAAAACACAAATTATGGCAAAATCTTAGTATATAGATATAGTTTTAAACCTACATGATTATGACTGAGCCATGCATTCATTTTCATAAGTATCAAAATTATTTACCATTACTAGTGATTGTACATTTTTTCAGCACACTCATATTCATTTTGCTATCTTTGCTATCACTATACTTACTCAGATTTTCATTGTCCAATTGACTATGAATTCATTCAAATTATTTTATCATTGTCACAATTTCATCATACGAGAGAGAGAGAGAGAGAGAGAGAGAGAGAGAGAGAGAGAGAGAGATCCCAATATATTCTCTGAGTATACCCATGAATTGAGTAGGAACTTGATCCTAGGTCTTTCACTTCAGTATACACTGTGGTTCAGTAGTTCATTAGTTTCCCCATTTTCTAATAATTCCAGTAATTTTCTAATAATTATTATATGAGAGTTGACTGTGTGCAGAGCAAATGCTTAGTTGTAATAGCAAACTTTCTCCTCTTTTAAAAATCTTATTCTGTGGGAGATCAGAACATGCATTTTGTATTTAGGTAACAAGACCATGAGGATAAGGCCCTATTCACATTGATATGGTCTCAGTTGAAGGGATAAAATAATTCTCATAGTAGTTGGAGGCCACCTTTCACTCTGAAAGAAAAGACCAAGTAAAATGAATAAAAAAATAAAGAAGTGGAATTCAATTAAAAGAACAAGGTGAAAATCCTACAGCATAAGGGAAAAGAAAAAAGAGGGAGAGAAAGTGGCTTCCAATAAATACAACAGCTAGTGGATGGACTTGGATTGTCTGGTAGTGAGAGAAGTGAGAAAAAGAACGAACAAAAAGAAGAAAAGGAGTAAATGACTGGTTTGATTTAGAAACAAAAATGAAGAATATGAATTTTGTTTTGTTAGCAGCAGAAACAATAAGAAGATACTTGTAATTATTTGGCTCCGAGTCAACTACACAGAAACTGACATGGCAGGGACTACTGAAGAAGAGTGACCAGATATCAAAATCAGCTGATAGCATCAGTGGTGCCATTAACAAGGTCAGGAAGGTCACTGAACCATTGTAGAAAGTCAGCACAAGTCAAAGCAACTGGTAAGGTCTATAGAAAATTAGCAGCAAAAAGAAAGCAACCTTGGGAATAGGCATCTTAGAACCAGTTGTATTTTGCACATGTTGAATGTGTGGCAGGATTTCAGCTGCAAAGCATCCACAAGTATATATATCAGAGGTGGTATTCACACCGGTTTGCCGCTAAAGGAGGGGAAACGGGGGTGACTGGAGAACGGAGGGCGGGGGTAGATAGGTGGAAATTCCCAAAATTGTAAGTGATGTCAAGTTGGCCATACCCGCTCAGTCACATGCCCCCACCCACCTAGCCACACCCACAGAACCAGTAGCAAAAAAATTTTGAAACCCACCACTGAGAGAGAGAGAGAGAGAGAGAGAGAGAGATTCAGGTCTGGCATTTATGTAAGACAACACTGATTGCTTTTGCTAGGGGTAGTAAATTGTTCTTGATCTTTCAGAGCCTCTCAACAGATTTCAATAACATCAGACATGGCAATTATTATTTTTTTGCACTGCCTAGAATGATTTAGATGCACTGTAAGAGACATTGCTTTCAGTGGGTTTTGTTTTATCCCCTAATGGCTACTCCCATATGGGGTACCGCAAGGATTGGTCCTTCCCCTATTGTACTTAAGAATTAGTACTTAATATATAGCAACTGGTAGAGCAACTGGTAGAGATCATAAGGTAATTTAGGGTGTGATACCATCAATATACAAATGACACTTTCATATTACTACTGCAGGCTTGGCTGGAAATCCTATTAAAATGTCATCCTGGTGTCTTGAAGTTGGGTGGCAGTTAATGAATATGAATGAATGAATGAATGAATGAATGAATGAATGAATGAATGAATGAATGAATATTTTAATTTGTATACCGCCCTTCTCCCGAAGCACTCAGAGCAGTGAACAGGCAGATAAAATACAGATACACACAATAGTTAAAAACATCCCTTAAAAAACTAAATTAAATTTGCCCAAATGTTAAAATAACACACTCCCCCATAAAATTACAAAACTTTAAAAACCCATCAAATTCACTTAAAATTTAAAGATAAAAATCAAGCTAGTCCAGCCATACGAAATAAATAAGTTTTAAGTTCGCGGCGAAAGGTCCTAAGGTCAGGTAGTTGTCGAAGTCCGAGGGGAAGTTCGTTCCACAGGGTCGGAGCCCCCACAGAGAAGGCCCTCCCCCTGGGGGCCGCCAGTCGACACTGTTTGGCTGACGGCACCCTGAGGAGTCCCTCTCTGTGGGAGCGTACCGGACGATGGGAGATAGAGGCCGGCAGTAGACGGTCCCGTAGATAGCCCGGTCCTAGGCCATGGAGCGCTTTAAAGGTGGTAACCAATACCTTGAAGCGCACCCGGAAAACAACAGGTAGCCAGTGCAGTCTGTGCAGGATAGGTGTTATGTGGGAGCTCCGAACCGCTCCCTCAATAACCCGCGCAGCCGCATTCTGAACTAGCTGAGGTCTCCGGGTGCTCTTCAAGGGGAGCCCCATGTAGAGAGCATTGCAGTAGTCCAGGCAAGAGGTAACGAGAGCATGAGTGACTGTGCATAAGGCATCCCGGTCCAGGAACTGGCGGATCAGGCGAATGTCGTGTCCCACTCCTCCGCTGACGGCCGGGTCAGGGAAATCCGAATCAGGCTTGCCTCTGCAGCTCTGCCCAAAGTCCTAGCAAAGTCCTCAGAGCAGGCAGGAGACCAGTAAGTGACTTCAGCAAGATAAGTTCGACTTTGCCTGACTCAGAGACTGCCAGAAAGCAGATCCTTTATATAGGCCATGGGGTGTGGCTCCATGACTCAGCACTCATTAAGGCCTGCCCCTCCCTTCCTTCTGTTGCCTCCGCCTATCCAATCTTCTGATGCGAGGGTCACTCCAATCAGCTGTTGTTGGAAGTAAACTTTCCTCAGGCTCACATGCTGTGGAGGAGGGGGAGGGGTCTAGCTGCTCCGTTTGCCTGGGCATGGAGCCAGGGCTGGGGCCGGGGGATGCTCCCTCCTCTGCAGCCTGCTTGGGCATGGAGCCAGGGCTGGGACCGGGAGGTGCCCCCTCCTCTGCAGCTTGTCTGGGCATGGAGCCAGAACTGGGGCCGGGAGGCATACATTCCTCCGTGTTCGGGAGCAGATAAGCAGACCCCGGCTGCGGTGAGAGCGGACAAGACACAACAGCGAACCTGATAAAAAGCTCTCCTGGAGACGGTCGCCAAATGATCTTCAAAGGACAACCGACCATCCAGGAGCACGCCCAAGTTGCGTACCTTCTCCATCGGAGCCAATGACTCACCCCCGACAGACAGCCGCATCTGCAGCTGACTGTACCAAGGTGCCGGCATCCACAGCCACTCCGTCTTGGAGGGATTAAGTTTGAGCCTGTTCCTCCCCATCCAGACCCGTACGGCTTCCAAACACTGGGACAGCACTTCGACAGCTTCACTGGGGTGGCCCGGGGTGGAAAAGTACAGCTGAGTATCATCAGCGTACAGTTGGTATCTCACCCCAAAGCCACTGATGATCTCACCCAGCGGCTTCATATAGATGTTGAACAGGAGGGGTGAGAGAATCGACCCCTGCGGCACCCCACACATGAGACACCTTGGAGTCGATCTCTGCCCCCCTGTCAACACCGTCTGCGTCCGGTCAGAGAGGTAGGAGGAGAACCACCAATAAACGGTGCCTCCCACTCCCAACCCCTCCAACCGGCGCAGCAGGATACCATGGTCGATGGTATCAAAAGCCGCTGAGAGGTCTAATAGGACCAGGGCAGAGGAGTAATCCCTATCCCTGGCCCTCCAGAGATCATCCACCAGTGCGACCAAAGCTGTCTCCGTACTGTATCCGGGCCGGAAGCCGGACTGGAACGGATCTAGATAGACAGCTTCATCCAGGTACTGGGGTAGCTGACATGCCACCACACTCTCTACAATCTTCGCCGTGAAGCGAAGGTTGGAGACTGGCTGGTAATTCCCTAAAACAGCTGGGTCCAGGGAAGGCTTCTTGAGGAGGGGTCTCACCACCACCTCTTTCAAGGCAGCGGGAAAGACCTCCTCCCGCAAAGAAGCATTTGTAATCCCCTGGAGCCAGCCTCGTGTCACCTCCTGAGTAGCCAGTACTAACCAGGAGGGGCACGGATCCAGTAAACATGTGGTGGCGTTCAGCCTACCCAGCAACCTGTCCATGTCCTCGGGAGTCACAGGATCAAAGTCATCCCAAACCACCTCAACGCCTGGATCTACCCAATTTTGATCCAATCCGTCCCGAAGCTGAACGATTTTGTCGTATAGATAACCGTTAAACTCCTCGGCACGCCCTTGTAGGGGGTCCTCCCGCCCCTCCTGTTGAAGGAGCGAGCGGGTTACCCGAAACAGGGCGGCCGGGTGGTTATCTGCCGACGCAATGAGGGAGGAAATGTAGGAATGCTTCGCAACCCTCATTGCCACTAGGTAGGTCCTACTATAGTGTCCAGTCAGCCTCAGAACGGCTGGATCTCCAGACACTCTCTAGGCGTCTTCTCCCAGTGCTTCATCTCCCTCAGCTCCTCGGAAAACCAAGGAGCTGGTTGAGACCGACGCCGGGTCAGAGGCCGCAAAGGCACGACACGGTCCAAAGCTCCAGCCACGGCCTGTTCCCAGGCCGCAACTAGTTCTTCAGTCGAGTCGTGGGCCAGGTGCTCGGGAAATGGCCCAAGCTCCGTCAGGAACCTCTCCGGGTCCATCAGGCACCTGGGACGGAACCAACGCATTGGTTCCGTCTCCCTGCGGTGGTGGGTAGCGGTCAGAAAGTCTAGGTGAAGGAGGAAATGATCTGACCATGACAAAGTTTCGACAACTAAATCATTTAAAACCAGATCATTAGACCACTGGCCAGAGATAAAAATCAAGTCTAGGGTGCTCCCCCGACGTGGTTAGGGCCGTCAATTAATTGAATCAAGTCCATGGCCGTCATGGAAGCCATGAACTCCTGAGCTGCCGAGGATGCCACGCCGGCTGATGGCAAATTGAAATCCCCCATGACCAACAGTCTAGGGGTTTCAACTGCCAACCCGGCCAGCAACTCCAACAGCTCAGGCAGGGCTGTTGTCACGCAGCAAGGAGCCAGGTACGTGATCAACAAGCCCACCTGAGTCCGACGACCCCACTTCACATAGAGGGATTCACACCCAGCTATCTGAGGCACAGTGGTTTCCCTCGGCTCGAGACTCTCCTTAATAATAACCGCCACCCCGCCACCCCTACCCTGGGCCCTCGGCTGATGGAATGCTCAGAAACCTGGTGGGCACATCTCCACTAGGGGACCCCCCTTCGGTGCCCAACAAGGTCTCCGTAATGCCCATAACGTCCGCGGTCCCTTCCTGAATAAGATCTGAAATCAGGGGGGCTTTATTAACCACAGACCTGGCATTACATAACATCAGCCGAAGGCCCAGGTCCCGATTACTCTGGCCACTCGGGTCACGGGAAATTCCTGGGGGGCCGGAGCATGCAATCGCTCGTAAACAGGGGGGCGAAACCTGATGTGCCCCCCCCCCTTCCATCATATCTGCCTCTCCCACTTACTCTCCCACTTAGTTAAGAAGCAAAAAGAAAATCCCTCATTGGGGGTGTTCCTTGGAACCCTGACATTGGGGACCAAAATCTAATTTGGTCTCAGCAAGACAGACAGAGCTGCTGTTTGTTCATTGCTATCATCTTCAACTCCAAGTTAACTCTTGATGAAATGTCATTGATTAATAGAGAGCAGGCCTGCAATATACCAATCTTCTTCAGGAACTCATAGCTTCTCCTGGATTTGCAATTGGAGTCCAGTGCCAGGAGAACCTTTATCCAGCTGTTGCCTCCCTGAGAGGAAGGAGCTGGGTACAGGAATCTTGATTTTCTAACTATCTGTTGGTTTTCTATAATGCAAACTACATGACACATTCTTCAAGACAATCTGAAATTGCATTGTCCAAAATGCAGCAGTTGCTTTAGTAGTTATTGTTTATCATTCTGTTATACCTACTGTATTTTGAAGGGTTTTCATTGATAGCATATAGGTTCCCAGCTGCAATCCAAAATATACATTTTGACTTAGGAAGCTCACTATAACTTTTCATCAGTCAAGATACTTTGACAATCACCTGTTCAACCTAATTTGAAACTAGTAACTAATTTGAAATTTAACTAATTTGAAATTGAAACTGCTTGTAACGCCTCATTTTTCTGGTGCCAGAATAAATAAATTATAAATTTTGCTTTATAATTATGGCATCCACTCATCTCGCAATAGATGTGAGATTGGTCCCTTTGGTAATGGTCATGCAAAAATTGGTTTTAAAAAAAGCTTTTTCAAATGGGTTTTGGAACTTCAATTTCTTATTCAATATGGTTTACATATTGTTGCTTTGATGACTGAAATGATTGCTTTGGGATTATAAATTTTTACTACATTTTCTATTCTAAGTTGCTGGGTGTCGTGAAGAATTTGACAGCATATAAATTCAATAAAATATATTGCATATCAAAAGGGTTAAACACAGCAAACTCCATAAAAGCATGTAATTTTATGTACTGAACAACATTAATTTTTCATGTCAGCACTGTATATGCATACATAGTAAATCAAACTGTTTCCATTGAGGATAAGTAATGTTATACTGAGTTCCCAAAAAATTGCAAAAAATTGAAATTAAAAAAAACCCCAAAAGAATACATAGCCAAAAGTAGTTACATCACATTCACGACTGTCAGTCCTTGCAAATCATCCTTGCTAATGCTTTATCTGCTGCTTCATGAATTTCCTTTTGCTTTATAATAAACATTGTATAGTGTTTGTATAATCATATTTTAACATTAAGTCAATTTATTTAACAATGGAAAATTGGGAACTGAAACATATAAAACAAATGTCTAAATAATATTCCAATCAGCAATACTTGCAATAACCATTTGTTCAAGTATAGACAGTGAGGTCAATTCTTCCTATTCACCTCTGCATGATGATTGATGAACTCTCCTCTCTCCAGTAAGAGAGCAATAACAAATACTGTCAAACTGTCAGAGGCAAGGATGAACATGGTCAGAAAACATATTTTATTGTATTCCAAGCAATAGTGGTCATAATGCACTGTTGACAGCTTCTGTGTGAGTAGAAATGTTAATTCAGTATTTATACCCAGTCAGATCTCAAACTTAAGTTCTGTTGGAGTACCACCCTTTTAAAATTTCCTTATTTCAATATACTGTCTACTAAGAAAGAATGTTTGTCAATACTTTCTACATCCAGGTAGTTCCATTTAGATAAGTCCATCAAGTTAGGTTGGAATCTCCTGGTCATTCAATCATTAGCTTCACAATGCACCCAAGTCCGAGATCATTGTTAAATTCTTCCAAACAAGCTAAATTACATATGAACCAGTGTTAAGGTCTAAAGTTGACATAACAGTAAATCATGAAGAATAATGTTTGGAAGAATAATATTAGTGGCTTGGAGTTCTTTTATTTGATTAGAGCATTATTTTAAACCTGATGATCACACTCACTAATCAAATAAAAAATAGGTAATCTCAGTAATCTGGGCAGCTTCCAGGTCAATATGTGTTTTAGTTTAATAATGGATGAATAAACACATGGTTTTAAGAAAGCTGATGTTTTAAATATGTATTATTGTATTTAATTTGCCTTAGTTCTTAATATTTGTTTACTGGTGGCAAAACTTTGAATTAATTGTATTGTATGGAATTTTGTATTTACTATACCTTTCTGACTGCTACCGCTATTTGCATAATTTATTATTATTATTATTATTATTATTATTATTATTATTATTATTATTATTATTATTATTATTATTATTATTATTTACACAAAATGACAGTATATACAGCAAATGAGATAACTATGCTGGATTTCATATCACAGATCCCTAGTCGAACACTTCCCAAGCGTTTAGGACTGCGTGATGTATCGGCGAATTATGCAAGCAGATCCCAGTAAGGTGGCCTTCTGCAGCTGACCAATGGTGATCTTGTCAGCGCCAATTGCTTTTAAGTGCTTGCCTAGGTCTTTAGGCACAGCTCCCAATGTGCCGAGTACCACTGGAACTACCTGCATGGTTTATGCCAGAGTCTCTGCATTATTATTATTATTGTTGTTGTTGTTGTTGTTGTTATTATTATTATTATTATTATTATTATTATTATTATTATTATTATTATTATTATTTTGCTTGTTTGTTGAAGTACAATGGTTTTTTACAACATTTTCATAGGACAGAAGGTATAAATTGAAATAATTGTTAGTGTGGTTCACCATGAGCTAATTCATCAACAGAAACGTGAAGAATTATTTGTGTTACTTTAGCAGTGTTTTGAAACATTCTAAGTGACAATAATCTGGTCAAATAGACAAAATGTCCCCAAGATATCAGAAATTAATTAATAGTTTTATTCATCAATGATTTATAATTATTGCACTTGAATTAACAATTGCAATGAATCCACAAAATGTAAATAAGAAACAGTAACATGTATGCTTCAGGATTAAATTAGCATTTTTACATTACTATACCTTACTATGATCATATACTATAATGACTTAACATGTCTAACTTCCCTGATGTTTACATATGAATGAATATTGTATTTATGGTACAGCAATATTTTAAATTCCTTTTTGTAAATTTTCAAGTATCTTCAATTACATTTTCAAAAAAAAAGTTAGAGTGATATTTTACATCTTTTTTTAATGAAAAAGTTTTATTTTTACATTCATATCCAATAACATATTTAATGTACAGTCATATATAATTAGTCGGGCTTGCCTAGTCACCACCCCCTCCTTTTAACTCTCTTCCCTCTTCTACCTTCTTCTACTTTCCAGACCTTCCTCCCCTTCTCTTATCTACATCCTCTCCTCCCTCCCCCCTACACCTTCCTTCTCCCTCTTCTACCCCTCTGTCTTCCTCTTCTCCTCTTTCCTACCTCCTACTCTCTTCTCCTTTCTCCCTCCCCACCATTCTGAAATGGTAGCTGGGCAGACCCGACCTTACATTAATTATTCATTTATTCGATTTTTATAAATTATATTTATACATCTTCAATAATCCCTGTACATTAACCATCATTCCATTTTCTACCCTCATCCTCCCCTTAATTCCTCTCCCCCTTACCCCCCACCCCCCCAAGTCTTCCCAGAACAAAATGCGGGGTATCAAAACTAACAATCATAATCCAAAATAAATCTTAAATTATATTGTCTAGTCACTCCACACATCATCACACTCTCAATTCCCCTCTCCTTTAAAAATATATCTAATACAAAACAATTCCTAAATTTACTCATATGCTATTTGATATTTTTTTATCTGATACTTATTTTGAATATAATCAATCCACATTTTCCATTCTAAAATATATTTTTCTTGTGTATAGTCTTTCAGATAAGCAGAAATTTTTGCCATTTCTGTCAGATTTGATACTTTAAGTGTCCATTCTTCAATTGTAGGTAGTTCTTCTTTCTTCCAATACTGAGCAATCAAAAGTCTTGCAGCTGTTATTAAGTTTTAAATCAGCTTAGTCTTTATAGCTGTACAATCCATAATTATTCCTAGTAAAAAAAACTGCGGAGTAAATTCAATCTTCTTTTTCAAAATATTCTGCATAATCCACCATACTTTAATCCAAAATGCTTTAACCTTTTTGCAAGTCCACCATATATGGTAATAAGTGGCATCTTCACAATTACATCTCCAACATTTAGCCTGTACATTAGGATACATACATGACAACTTTTTGGGGTCCAAGTGCCATCTATAAAACATGATGTTTTATAGATGATATTTTACATTTTATTAACACTTCTTTAGCCACATTTAAAAGATATACCCAGTACTACTCCCCAAAGCTTTAACCAAAAACTGTCTACTATTGATCTCATCCCATTCCTAAGAGGTCTGTAAGAGGCGTGCATTAGAGCAGAAACGTGCCTACCGTTCCTGTCCTATTGTTTCCTTTCATTATATCCAATTAATACTACAAAAGGATGTGGGAGCAGTCCCATACTTCCAGAGGCCATGAAATGCATCCCTATTTCAGTACAACTGTCTTTCTCATCTCTAAAATAAAGAATAGCAAGAATTAAGACAAGGAATCAAATTACAATTGTACTGTCTTGATCTATTGAGAGACATTTCTCTACAAAGTTAGCCTTCTGTAAACAAATCATTCTTCTTGATAAAACCTAAAAACATATAAAGAGCTATTGTAGGAGAATCAAAGCTGCATTCAATCCCATATGACGGGGGGAGGGAAAATTTAAAAGTGGTATCTGATGTCTTGGATAATAAGCATGGGCTGTTGCCCTTTTAACATAAAAACCCTTATGCTTACTACAATGACCATGCTGACCATTCAAATTAATGACCCCTATTCGGTTGGCTGCAATTTCTGAAACTGTAGCATTCAATGCTTAATATGGAAAAACACCTCTTGAGGAAACTATATGATTTGGGGCAAAACATATTATTTTGGTATGTGTAAAATAAACTAAGTTTTAAGACACATTTTAGGTCATTATTGCCATTATAACTTGTGAAGATATGAACACTAAAAAAAGTGTAATTGCCATTTTAAGCATAACAATCTGGTCAGCTCTAGACCAGATGTTGCCATGGGTACAGTGATCTATTTACAACTTGTACAACTTTGGTTTTTTAACCTTATGTCTAATGAAATGTTAAAGACTGAAACAGAAAGAAGGAGAATTGTCCATATTTTAAAAATTATTTTGAAAAACTCTGTTTGATCTGTTGCTTATTTATTATACAGTTCTTCAAACTCAAGATCCATATGGGTAGGTTCCCAAACACTAGAAATGTTTGGATTCTCTTGTTATTTAAAATGGGGGGGACTAAAGAAAAAATATTTTTTTTAAGTCAGTTCTTCAGACCAGAACTAAAAAATGCTGATTATTAACAGATATAAAGCATGCCTATTACAAATGCTGTTAAATAACTGAATTGATTGTAAGTTATAGATAACATTGAAACTATAGAGCCATAAGCACTAAGAGTTACTCTACAGAATGTTATAACTGAAGTTCAGAAATAAATCTTTGTATTGGACCAGGTTTGTTACATGCTGCTTTTGCAATTGCTTACAGTTAAATGGTCATTCTAAATGTTACTCATCCACAGAGATATTGTGAAAATGTGAAAAATTCTCAATCCCTCTTACTTTAACTGTATTCTATGTTGAGTGTGCAATCATTTTTGGAAAGAGTTGCCCTCAGATAATATAAGGAGTCAGAATGGAGCAACTAAATAATGGATTGGGCCCTCACACACCAGTTTTTGGAACCCTGTTTTCTAATGAGTCTTGGGATTCTTGAGGATGCATTACAATCAAATATTTTAAATATATTTTAAATATGCAGATATTTTACAATCCTGCTGTGAATGTGTGAAATGGCACTCCTGACTACATGCCTAGTCATCAGAGAATTAGAAGCCAATGAGAATATTTTAAAGACACTTCATAACCTTTATCATCAATTCATCATGAAGAATTTTTATTTAGCAAATAAGTAATCATATTTATTCTTTTTCTGTGGAATGAGACCTTCCTCTGGTGAAGGAACTGTTCTGCTTCCAACCAATATGCTTCCTTGTTAAAAATATTGAATTCTATATTGTTCCTCCATTTGCTTCAGAAGATGGAATAATTTCCAGCCAATTGTCCATTCTTCTGTTCCATATCTCATGCCATTCCAGAGCATTCTCAAATCCCCATAGAAAGATTTGCAGGAGATTAACAGAAAGAAGGAAATGAAAAATTCTCTATCATTCATGGAAGCATACGTAGGTTCCCAGCCTTTCAGTTGGATGGTCAAAGATATCTTCCCACTAATGATAAGAGGCCTCCACCAACGGAAAAAGGAATGTTCTGAATGTAAACTAATATTTTTAGATTTAGACCGACATTTTTATTATTATCGTATTACACAATGGATTTACAGACACAGATGGAAAAGATATTTTGGCAAGAAATTATGTGAGACTGTAATATATACAGTGTTCCTTAGGCATCGTTCAAATATTTGTTTGCTGAGATTCAGTGAAACACAAGCTAAGTAGATTAATGACCTGCTATAATGCTGAAAGCCAGATAAATCTTTACTGAAATAAGACTAGAAAATAAGATGATCTGAATAGTAAGAGTCAGTCAGTGCATTAACATTATTGCTAGATTATCTGTCAATTGAGATATGTATTTCAGGAGCAGCATCAAAGAACTAATTGTTGGCTCAATGTAAAAATGGCTAGATTTTATTTTCCTTGCTATCTAAAAAATGTATAATAGAGCAAAAAACAGGATGGCAGAAGTTTATGGTTAAGTTTAAAGTTCCATTGTTCAAGGTACAGGACACATCCAGTAATTTTGGACTTCAAGCCCTTTTTCTGAAGTCTCAGAGGCCATATCTATCTCTCCAAAACTTTAAAACTATGATGGTTTCTAAAACTGAATTGTAATAGAAATATAATAGCCAATAGGCTGCATTGAAAACTGGGAGACCATGAGCTTTAGTCCTCCCTTAAGTCTTGGAAACCAGCTGCTGACTTTGAGTCAGTCTCTCTCTGCCCATCTCAGAGATTGTTTAGGGAGAAATAGGGGGCCAAAACATTTTGTATATTTCCTTAGGTTGAACAAAATAAAGAGAGGAAAACACAATAATATTGTTATTGAATTCAACAAAAAGAAATTCAATGTAGAATGGTTCCCATTTTTTTCTCATTCTACTGTGTTTTGTGTTTCAGTTTCAAGTTGAATTATATTTCTTTCTTTTTTTTAATGTCATTCATTCCAAGAAGTTTTCAGCATAAATAATGGAATAAAGGGTAAACAGCTTGGTGTCAAAAATTGATAATATCGTCACATTATTTAGGATGGGTAAAGAAAAATGAAGATTTCTAAAAGAATCTTTTTAAATGTGGGGAATACAGATTGGGGCAAAACATCTTAATGTTCTATCTTTGCAGACAAAGGTAACTTGATATGCTAGGTAACTTGATGAAATTATTGACCCAGCTTGCAGCTGTTTGAAAAGAACAATTCCACACTGGAAATCTCTAGGAGAAGAATCTAAAGGAAAACTGATAACATGATGTCTTTCAACAAATTGATGCTTGTTGATACTTTAGGAAATTAAAAGAGGATAATTTAGGAATGAAAAATATATAAAGGTTATCCATTCATCTATGACAATGTTGCAAATATTTGGGTTGCAGAGTTTACAAACAAGCATATAATACAGAACATGCTAATGGTGCATAAAATCATGCATTGTATAAAGAAAATGAAGCAGAAACTTTAATCTCTACTTGAAACCTCTAGATTTATAGCTCGCCAATGAAGTTGAACAATGAGAAATTCATATTTAAAAGTGCTCCTGCCATTTGTACAACTTCTTTGAAAAATGTTTTACTATTTCCTAGAATGTTTTCTTTTCTATAAATTTAGTACAATCATTGCCATCAGCTCCACATACTGAATAGAATAGAATAGAATAGAATAGAATAGAATAGAATAGAATAGAATAGAATAGAATAGAATAGAATTTTATTGGCCAAGTGTGATTGGACACACAAGGAATTTGTTTTGGTGCATATGCTCTCAGTGTACATAAAAGAAAAGATACGTTCATCAAGGTACAACATTTACAACATAATTGATGGTCAATATATCAATATAAATCATAAGGATTGCCAGCAACAAGTTATAGTCATACAGTCATAAGTGGAAAGAGATTGGTGATGGGAACTATGAGACGATTAATAGTAGTGCAGATTCAGTAAATAGTCTGACAGTGTTGATGGAATTATTTGTTTAGCAGAGTGATGGCCTTCGGGAAAAAACTCTTCTCTTGTGTCTAGTTGTTCTGGTGTGAAGTGCTCTATAGCGTCGTTTTGAGGGTAGGAGTTGAAACAGTTTATGTCCAGGATGCGAGGGATCTGCAAATATTTTCACGGCCCTTGATTCGTGCAGTATACAGGTCCTCAATGGAAGGCAGGTTGGTAGCAATTATTTTTTCTGCAGTTCTAATTATCCTCTGAAGTCTGTGTTTTTCTTGTTGGGTTGCAGAACCGAACCAGACAGTTATAGAGGTGCAAATGACAGACTCAATAATTCCTCTGTAGAACTGAATCAGCAGCTCCTTGGGCAGTTTGAGCTTACTGAGTTGGCGCAGAAAGAACATTCTTTGTTGTCCTTTTTTAATGATGTTTTTGATGTTAGCTGTCCATTTGAGATCTTGCGATATGATAGAACCCAGAAATTTGAAGGTTTCTACTGTTGATACTGTGTTGTCAAGTATTGTGAGAGGTGGAAGTATGGAAGGGTTTTTCCTAAAGTCTACCACCATTTCTACGGTTTTGAGTGTGTTCAGTTCCAGATTGTTTTGGTTGCACCACAAGGCTAGTCGTTCGACCTCTCGTCTATATGCGGATTCGTCATTGTCTCGAATGAGACCAATCACTGTTGTGTCATCTGCGAACTTCAGTAGCTTAACAGATGGATCATTGGAGATACAGTCATTGGTATACAGAGAGAAGTAGGGAGAGCACACAGCCTTGGGGGGCCCCTGTGCTAATTGTACAGGTATTTGATGTGATCTTGCTTAGCTTCACCTGCTGCTTCCTGTTTGTTAGGAAGCTTGTGATCCACTTACAAGTCTGTTCCGGTACCTGTAGCTGGTTTAGCTTAGTTAGAAGAATGTCTGGAATGATGGTATTGAATGCTGAACTAAAGTCTACAAAAAGGACCCTTGCATAGGTCTTTGGAGACTCAAGATGTTGTAGGATGTAGTGCAGAGCCATATTAACAGCATCATCTGTTGATCTATTTGCTCGGTATGCAAATTGCAAGGGGTCTAACAGCGGATCCGTGATGGTTTTCAGGTAGGAAAGCACTAGCCTTTCAAAGGTTTTCATGACTACAGATGTTAAAGCAACTGGTCTGTAGTCATTCAGTTCCTTGATGGTGGGCTTCTTTGGCACTGGGATGATGGTAGAGCGTTTGAAGCAAGAAGGAACATAACACATCTCTAGTGATTTATTGAAAATATGGGTGAAGATGGGGGCCAATTGGTCAGCACAGACTTTTAAGCAAGAAGGAGTTATCTTGTCTGGGCCTGGAGCTTTTCCTGGCTTTTGTCTGTGAAATAGGTCCTGCACTTCCTTTTCTGTGATCACCAGGGTGTGTGAACCCAATGAAATGGGGTCAGTTGTAGGAGGCTTGGCTGTTGTTGGTGTGTCTGAGATGGGGGTTGTGGAGATAGGTGGCTGTAGTTTCCTTTCAAACCTGCAGTAAAACTCATTCAGGTCATCTGCCAGTTGTTGATTACCTTCAGCCTGGGAAGGAGGTTTGCCATAGCCGGTGATATTTTTAAGAGTTTTCCACATGTTTGCTGGTTCATTTGCTGAAAACTGATTCTTTAGCTTTTCAGAGTAGCTTCTTTTTGCTGCTCTGATCTCCCTTGTTAGTGCATTTCTGGCCTGATTGTACAGCATTTTATCACCTTTTCTGTAGGCTTCCTCTTTGGAATGTCGTAGCTGCTTAAGTTTAGGTGTAAACCAAGGTTTGTTGTTACTGTATATTTGCAAGTTCCTTGTAGGTACACATAGGTCTTCACAGAAGCTGACATATGATGTTACAGTATCTGTGAGTTCATCCAGGTCTGCAGAGGTATCTTTAAAAATATTCCAATCAGTGCAGTCAAAACATGCCTGTAGCTTTAATTTTGATTCCTCTGTCCAGGTCTTTACTGATTTAATTATTGGTTTTGTGGCTTTAAGTCTTTGCCTGTAAGCAGGTACAAGGTGAATCATGCAATGATCAGAGTGTCCTACAGCTGCACGTGGTAAAGACCGATAGGCATCTTTTAGTGTTGTGTAGCAATGGTCTAGAGTATTCTTGCCTCTGGTGGGACAATTGACATGCTGAAAGTATTTTCCTTAAGTTTGCCTTGTTTAGATCTCCCAAAACAATGGCAAGTGAATCAGGGTGTTTGGCTTCAGCCTCCATGATTTGGTCAGCTAGAGTTCATAATGCCTTGTTTACACAGGCTTGTGGTGGGACATAAACAGCAATTAGAAGAAATGAGGAAAATTCACGAGGCGAATAGTAAGGTTTGCAGTTGATAATTAGAGTCTCTAAATTGTTGTCACAGAATTTGTAAATTATTTTAAAATCTTGACACCAGTTTCTATTAATATATAGGCATAAGCCTCCTCCTTTCTTTTTACCAGATGTTTCTGGAATCCTGTCTGATCGTTCAATCTGAAACCCTGGAATGTTCAGGCTGCTATTTTCAATTGATTCATTTAACCAGGTTTCAGAGAAGCATAGGACTGCTGAATTGCGAAAATCAGAATAGTATTTGTTTAAGAGGAGTATTTCCTCCATCTTATTTGCAAGTGAGCGTATATTTGTTAGGAAAATTGAAGACAGAGGAGTTTTAGTGCTATTTCTTAGCCTGATTAAGATCCCAGATCGCTTACCTCTCTTCCTTCATTTTCGTCGTTTGGTTTTTTTAATAATCCATGGCTCCGTGGGAATTGCCTCCTCCTGTGTGAGAATCTCCTCCATGTTTGTAAAGACAGGTGGGGGTGAGATCAAAGAAAGCTGCTCCTTAAAGAAATGTTCCTTAATTTTTAGCAGATGGTCTCGTGAGTAGGAAATCCGTAGTGAGTCACAAAGAACAATTAGAAATAAAGAAACAATTAGAGAGCATTTCACCGAGGCAGCCTTCGTCGGCGCCATCTTGGCTTGTTGTATATATATATATATATTGTTGTATATAAATATATATTGCTTGCATATTTATTATCCTTGCACATTTATTAGCCTATTAATTATTGATTTATTAATTTACACGTACATTTTTACAGTGGTGATAAGAAAACTGAATATTAGAATTTGAACAAATGAAAAAGCTTAGACTGAAAATACTATAAATTTGTGAAGTTCAAAAAAGTGTTTTGCGTTCTGCAGATCATTTAAGCAGCTCTGCTTCCAGACATTGAAAATATAAACTTGTGGATTTTACACCTAGCATGTGGGAATAATGGAATTTGATTTCATGGAGCCATTCCAGACAAATCTCAGTTCAGAAATGTGGGGTTTGCATCTCTGGCTCAGAGCCGCTCTGATTTGCGATTTGAATTTTGGAGGGAAGGGGTGCTCGGCAGACTTGAGCCAGGTGCCCTTCCTTTCACACCGCCGCAAATGCGCCCCTGAACTTACATCTTTGGCGCTGATGTCGCCCGCAACTTCCGCATTCCTCCGGGTCTTCCTTGTCGATTTTCCGGTGTAGTGGACTTCTTCCTCCTTCGCTGGTTGACTCACGATAGGTTTCTTCGTGGTGGACTGTGCTCGCTTTGCGCCCGCCATCGGCGTGAGTCGCTTTGTAAGGTGTCTGCTGCATGGTTGGACATCTCATGGGCTCTGGCTTCGCCCAGGCGTTTGCCAATGTCAGGTTGCTCTTGGCTAGCAACCGTCTCCTCAAACGGATGTCTCTGACCCCGTAAGTTGTTCCAGCAGCTCTTCGTCCAGATCGCGGTACTGCAATGCTTGGAGGCTTGTCTCAGGCTGCCACGTAGTCGCTGATAGACTCGCCTTCTTGTTGCCCGCGCCCCCAAACTCGCACGTCGAACGATTTGGACGGGGCTGGTGCGTAGTGATTCTTCAGGAGGGTCTGAAGGGTCTGCCACGATACGGAGTGTAGCGGTGTTGGCTCGCTAGGGCTTCTGCGACGTGATGACTGCGGACCCACAGTGGCTTATGAAGTAAGCCCGTTTGCGGTTGTCGGAGACTCCTGTAGCTCGTTGGCCTCCAGGAAACTCTCGAAACGGGTCATGTATATTCCCCATGTCTCCTGGGCAGGGTCAAACGGAGTGGGTGGCGTGTAGCCGGTCATCGCTGCATTCGCCGTCACCTTGCTGGGTTTGAGTCTCGTAGTGAGTTCAGCTCTGTTCTGGTGCTCTGCCTCAAAATCCCATCCTCGTCGCCAATGTTATATTTGGGTATTGACGAGGCAGGAGACCAGGTTAGTGACAACAGCTCTTTAATATAGTGTGACCCAGCAAAACTCTGGAGAAAAACCTCTCCTTATATACACTTCAGCCTGAGGCTGCATCCACTCAGAGACGAGATATTTCCCGCCTAAAACTCCCGCCAAAACTTACAGTAATACATTACAGTTTCTAAAACTGAATTGTAATAGAAATATAATAGCCAATAGGCTGCATTGAAAACTGGGAGACCATGAGCTTTAGTCCTCCCTTAAGTCTTGGAAACCAGCTGCTGACTTTGAGTCAGTCTCTCTCTGCCCATCTCAGAGATTGTTTAGGGAGAAATAGGGGGCCAAAACATTTTGTATATTTCCTTAGGTTGAACAAAATAAAGAGAGGAAAACACAATAATATTGTTATTGAATTCAACAAAAAGAAATTCAATGTAGAATGGTTCCCATTTTTTTCACATTCTACTGTGTTTTGTGTTTCAGTTTCAAGTTGAATTATATTTCTTTCTTTTTAATGTCATTCATTCCAAGAAGTTTTCAGCATAAATAATGGAATAAAGGGTAAACACTTGGTGTCAAAATTGATAATATCACATTATTTAGGATGGGTAAAGAAAATGAAGATTTCTAAAAGAATCTTTTAAATGTAGAATACAGATTGGGGCAAAACATCTTAATGTTCTATCTTTGCAGACAAAGGTAACAGTGATATGCTAGGTAACTTGATGAAATTATTAGCTTGCAGCTGTTTGAAAAGAACAATTCACACTGGAAATCTCTGAAGAATCTAAAGGAAAACTGATAACATGATGTCTTTCAACAAATTGATGCTTGTGATACTTTAGGAAATTGAGGATAATTTAAAAATATATTTGGTGCATATGCTCTCAGTGTACATAAAAGAAAAGATACGTTCATCAAGGTACAACATTTACAACATATAATTGATGGTCAATATATCAATATAAATCATAAGGATTGCCAGCAACAAGTTATAGTCATACAGTCATAAGTGGAAAGAGATTGGTGATGGGAACTATGAAAAGATTAATAGTAGTGCAGATTCAGTAAACAGTCTGACAGTGTTGATGGAATTATTTGTTTAGCAGAGTGATGGCCTTTGGAAAAAACTGTTCTTGTGTCTAGTTGTTCTGGTGTGAAGTGCTCTATAGCGTCGTTTTGAGGGTAGGAGTTGAAACAGTTTATGTCCAGGATGCGAGGGATCTGCAAATATTTTCACGGCCCTTGATTCGTGCAGTATACAGGTCCTCAATGGAAGGCAGGTTGGTAGCAATTATTTTTTCTGCAGTTCTAATTATCCTCTGAAGTCTGTGTTTTTCTTGTTGGGTTGCAGAACCGAACCAGACAGTTATAGAGGTGCAAATGACAGACTCAATAATTCCTCTGTAGAACTGAATCAGCAGCTCCTTGGGCAGTTTGAGCTTACTGAGTTGGCGCAGAAAGAACATTCTTTGTTGTCCTTTTTAATGATGTTTTTGATGTTAGCTGTCCATTTTAGATCTTGCGATATGACAGAACCTAGAAATTTGAAGGTTTCTACTGTTGATACTGTGTTGTCAAGTATTGTGAGAGGTGGAAGTATGGAAGGGTTTCTCCTAAAGTCTACCACCATTTCTACAGTTTTGAGTGTGTTCAGTTCCAGATTGTTTTGATTGCACCACAAGGCTAGTCGTTCGACATCTGGTCTATATGCGGATTCGACATTGTCTCGAATGAGACCAATCACTGTTGTGTCATCTGCGAACTTCAGTAGCTTGACAGATGGATCATTGGAGATGCAGTCATTGGTATACAGAGTGAAGAGAAGTGGGGAGAGCACACAGCCTTGGGGGGCCCCTGTGCTAATTGTACAGGTATTTGATGTGAATTTGCTTAGCTTCAGCTGCTGCTTCCTGTTTGTTAGGAAGCTTGTGATCCACTTACAAGTCTGTTCTGGTACCTGTAGCTGGTTTAGCGTAATTAGAAGAATGTCTGGAATGATGGTATTGAATGCTGAACTAAAGTCTACAAAAAGGGCCCTTGCATAGGTCTTTGGAGACTCAAGATGTTGTAGAATGTAGTGCAGAGCCATATTAACAGCATCATCTGTTGATCTATTTGCTCGGTATGCAAATTGCAAGGGGTCTAACAGCGGATCCGTGATGGTTTTCAGGTAGGAAAGCACTAGCCTTTCAAAGGTTTTCATGACTACAGATGTTAAAGCAACTGGTCTGTAGTCATTCAGTTCCTTGATGGTGGGCTTCTTCGGCACTGGGATGATGGTAGAGCATTTGAAGCAATGAGGAAAATTCACGAGGCGAATAGTAAGGTTTGCAGTTGATAATTAGAGTCTCTAAATTGTTGTCACAGAATTTGTAAATTATTTTAAAATCTTGACACCAGTTTCTATTAATATATAGGCATAAGCCTCCTCCTTTCTTTTTACCAGATGTTTCTGGAATCCTGTCTGATCGTTCAATCTGAAACCCTGGAATGTTCAGGCTGCTATTTTCAATTGATTCATTTAACCAGGTTTCAGAGAAGCATAGGACTGCTGAATTGCGAAAATCAGAATAGTATTTGTTTAAGAGGAGTATTTCCTCCATCTTATTTGCAAGTGAGCGTATATTTGTTAGGAAAATTGAAGACAGAGGAGTTTTAGTGCTATTTCTTAGCCTGATTAAGATCCCAGATCGCTTACCTCTCTTCCTTCATTTTCGTCGTTTGGTTTTTTTAATAATCCATGGCTCCGTGGGAATTGCCTCCTCCTGTGTGAGAATCTCCTCCATGTTTGTAAAGACAGGTGGGGGTGAGATCAAAGAAAGCTGCTCCTTAAAGAAATGTTCCTTAATTTTTAGCAGATGGTCTCGTGAGTAGGAAATCCGTAGTGAGTCACAAAGAACAATTAGAAATAAAGAAACAATTAGAGAGCATTTCACCGAGGCAGCCTTCGTCGGCGCCATCTTGGCTTGTTGTATATATATATATATATTGTTGTATATAAATATATATTGCTTGCATATTTATTATCCTTGCACATTTATTAGCCTATTAATTATTGATTTATTAATTTACACGTACATTTTTACAGTGGTGATAAGAAAACTGAATATTAGAATTTGAACAAATGAAAAAGCTTAGACTGAAAATACTATAAATTTGTGAAGTTCAAAAAAGTGTTTTGCGTTCTGCAGATCATTTAAGCAGCTCTGCTTCCAGACATTGAAAATATAAACTTGTGGATTTTACACCTAGCATGTGGGAATAATGGAATTTGATTTCATGGAGCCATTCCAGACAAATCTCAGTTCAGAAACTGGTTTATCTTTATTACAGAAACACCTAAAGTCTCATTGAAGTTCTTCCTATATCTTAATACATGGTCATCTAATCGAACACTCTGTGTGAATCCAAAATATTTACATTGTTTCTCCTTCTTGTATGTCTCACCACTTTTTAAGAATCTTCAGGAACCCTAAGGTTAGATAAGAATATAGAACATTTAATACAAAAATCCTTTGGTTTGATTTATGTTAATGACATTTTATACTATTTTGAATGTAGATCCGTACTACTATAAATCAATGTAACTGTCAATCTTTTGAGTATGAAATGAACATTTTAAGTACTCGACCACTGCTATAATACTCTAGTAACTATATTAAAAATCAGGGAACCAAGACTGGAAAAATAAGAGAAAGATACTTTTAAAAACTAGTGCTAAATGTACAAAAGTGCCTATTTTGGTGCTTAAACTTTGTCAAAAAAAAAAAAGTACATCTAGCAGTAACAGAGTTGGAAGGGACCTTAGAGAGGTTATCTAGTCCAACCCCCTGCTCATGCAAGAGACCTATACTAGGAATTTGAACCACCGAACTGGCAACCTTTCTGACTGACAAGCTCAGTCTCATAGCCACTGAACCACCGTCAGGCTATCTAACTAATAAGAAAAAGAGAAGATCTACCTTGATTTTAATGCTGGTTGGAAAACTCTTGACTTTTTGTGTGAAAGTAAAAATAATAAAAAATATGATATATCAGTTTTATGATTAGACTAAATAGTAGCTAATAGAAAAAATGAAAATTATGCTGTATCTTAGAGTAAGAGATCAATTTGAATTTATATTTAGTCAAAGTCATTTCTTTGTGGTTTTTTATTTCTTTTTTCTGCACATTTGGCTTTCCTTCCTCTTTATATTTTCTCTTTTCTAACTTATTATTTTTGTTAGTTTTTATGTTTCTATTTTTTTAAAAAAAGTCTAATAAAGTTATCTTTAAAATATTCCAATCAGTGCAGTCAAAACATGCCTGTAGCTTTAATTCTGATTCCTCCGTCCAGGTTTTCACTGATTTAATTATTGGTTTTGTGGCTTTAAGTCTTTGCCTGTAAGCAGGTACAAGGTGAATCATGCAATGATCAGAGTGTCCTACAGCTGCACGTGGTAAAGACCGATAGGCATCTTTTAGTGTTGTGTAGCAATGGTCTAGAGTATTCTTGCCTCTGGTGGGACAATTGACATGCTGAAAGTATTTTGGTAGCTCTTTCCTTAAGTTTGCCTTGTTTAGATCTCCCAAAACAATGGCCAGTGAATCAGGGTGTTTGGCTTCAGCCTCCATGATTTGGTCAGCTAGAGTTCGTAATGCCTTGTTTACACAGGCTTGTGGTGGGACATAAACAGCAATTAGAAGAAATGAGGAAAATTCACGAGGCGAATAGTAAGGTTTGCAGTTGATAATTAGAGTCTCTAAATTGTTGTCACAGAATTTGTAAATTATTTTAAAATCTTGACACCAGTTTCTATTAATATATAGGCATAAGCCTCCTCCTTTCTTTTTACCAGATGTTTCTGGAATCCTGTCTGATCGTTCAATTTGAAATCCTGGAATGTTCAGGCTGCTATTTTCAATTGATTCATTTAACCAGGTTTCAGAGAAGCATAGGACTGCTGAATTGCGAAAATCAGAATAGTATTTGTTTAAGAGGAGTATTTCATCCATCTTATTTGCAAGTGAGCGTATATTTGTTAGGAAAATTGAAGGCAGAGGAGTTTTAGTGCTATTTCTTAGCCTGATTAAGATCCCAGATCGTTTACCTCTCTTCCTTCATTTCCGTCGTTTGGTTTTTAGTAATCCATGGCTCCGTGGGAATTGCCTCCTCCTGTGTTAGAATCTCCTCCGTGTTTGTAAAGACAGGTGGGGTGAGATCAAAAGCTGCTCCTTAAAGAAATGTTCCTTAATTTTTAGCAGATGGTCTCGTGAGTAGGAAATCCGTAGTGAGTCACAGAGAACAATTAGAAATAAAGAAACAATTAGAGAGCATTTCACCGAGGCAGCCTTCGTCGCCATCTTGGCTTGTTGTATATATATATATATATTGTTGTATATAAATATATATTGCTTGCATATTTATTATCCTTGCACATTTATTAGCCTATTAATTATTGATTTATTAATTTACACGTACATTTTTACAGTGGTGATAAGAAAACTGAATATTAGAATTTGAACAAATGAAAAAGCTTAGACTGAAAATACTATAAATTTGTGAAGTTCAAAAAAGTGTTTTGCGTTCTGCAGATCATTTAAGCAGCTCTGCTTCCAGACATTGAAAATATAAACTTGTGGATTTTACACCTAGCATGTGGGAATAATGGAATTTGATTTCATGGAGCCATTCCAGACAAATCTCAGTTCAGAAACTGGTTTATCTTTATTACAGAAACACCTAAAGTCTCATTGAAGTTCTTCCTATATCTTAATACATGGTCATCTAATCGAACACTCTGTGTGAATCCAAAATATTTACATTGTTTCTCCTTCTTGTATGTCTCACCACTTTTTAAGAATCTTCAGGAACCCTAAGGTTAGATAAGAATATAGAACATTTAATACAAAATCCTTTGGTTTGATTTATGTTAATGACATTTTATACTATTTTGAATGTAGATCCGTACTACTATAAATCAATGTAACTGTCAATCTTTTGAGTATGAAATGAACATTTTAAGTACTCGACCACTGCTATAATACTCTAGTAACTATATTAAAATCAGGGAACCAAGACTGGAAAAATAAGAAAGATACTTTTAAAACTAGTGCTAAATGTACAAAAGTGCCTATTTTGGTGCTTAAACTTCGTCAAAAAAAAAAAAGTACATCTAGCAGTAACAGAGTTGGAAGGGACCTTAGAGAGGTTATCTAGTCCAACCCCCTGCTCATGCAAGAGACCTATACTAGGAATTTGAACCACCGAACTGGCAACCTTTCTGACTGACAAGCTCAGTCTCATAGCCACTGAACCACCGTCAGGCTATCTAACTAATAAGAAAAAGAGAAGATCTACCTTGATTTTAATGCTGGTTGGAAAACTCTTGACTTTTTGTGTGAAAGTAAAAATAATAAAAAATATGATATATCAGTTTTATGATTAGACTAAATAGTAGCTAATAGAAAAAATGAAAATTATGCTGTATCTTAGAGTAAGAGATCAATTTGAATTTATATTTAGTCAAAGTCATTTCTTTGTGGTTTTTTATTTCTTTTTTCTGCACATTTGGCTTTCCTTCCTCTTTATATTTTCTCTTTTCTAACTTATTATTTTTGTTAGTTTTTATGTTTCTATTTTTTTAAAAAAAGTCTAATAAAGTTATCTTTAAAAAATGAAAAGAAAAAATCTAATTTCACAAAGTGTAAGAGCAGCTAGTAAGGTCCATTCCCACCCATAATGAGTAAATAGGCTAATACTAAACCTAGAGGGTTTTGTGAGCTATTCGCCAAGGGACGTAAATGGTTCAGTAGTTCAGTATAATAAATACCTAAGTGGGGCATTCAGTTCAGTAGACCAAGATGAAATATCTGGGAAAGCCTAAAAGAAAAAGCACATGTGCCAACAGAATGAACATGTTTGTTTAAAATATAATGAAGTACAACAGACAACCCAACCGTTATCTCTTTCTTGCTTCAGAAAATGGGAAACATTTTGAAGCGATGCAAGAAAATCAGGGTGTGTCATGAAGTCTTCCGAATCCTCTGAATCAGAAGCTGAAGCCTCAGCAGACAATCAAAGTCTTGCTACTACCCCAGAGGACTATACGTCAGTGGTGGGTTGCTACCGGTTCGGGCGAATGGGTAGCAGCGGCAGTGGGAGGCTCCGCCCACCCACCCAAATGATCTGCGCATGCGCAAAAGCTTCGCAGAAGTGCTCACGCAAGCGAACTGGTAGCAAAGGTAAGTGAAATCCACCCCTGCTATATGTCTGAGTAGATCAGAACCAGTTCTAAATATGGGGGCCAGATTCTGACAGAATGCCTAGCCTAAAAATATAAGCGCACCTATGAAGGACAAAGTAAAGGCAGCCATATTTCCTTGATAGCAGAGGATAGAAAACTTCTGAACAAACCATACTATAAGAGGAAGTTCTGGACCTTTGTCTTGCTATTGAAAACAACTCTTCAACTCTAATTCCATGTTCTTGTCACCACTGCTCTTTGCCTGCCTTCAGTCACTCAGCTTGACATTCAGACTCATGTAATTCCCTGTTACCTAGAGCTTGGACTGTCAAGCATAATGCTTTTATCTCCATCTCTGACTTTCTTCTGCTAGCAAAACATGACAATTTATATTTCATTATGAATTCATATTTCAAAGCAAAATCCTAGCACTCTAATTACACTTGGCTCCTTCATGAAGCTTGTGACATGGCAATATAACTTTTAAAACTTGTACTTACCATTTAATTTGCATTGTCTTGCACACAATATGGCAAGCTGAGAATAGATTGTGAACAATTTTTTGCTGTTTGTTTCTTTGTTTGATTTGTTGATCACGTGACATCAAGTCATTTTGATTCCTAAGAATCATATAGATCAGCATTGGCAAACCTTCTGCATTCTCGCGTGCCACCCGCATGCCGGAAGTAGCACACAAAACCGTCCCAAGACAAATGCATGTCCTTGCTGGCTCCCATCGCATTCCTGTGGTCAAACGTGTGCCGGTCAGCTGGCCATCATGCACGTGGTGCTGGCAACCCCAGAAATGCGGCTGTCCATTGCGCATGCATGCTGGCAAACTTCCAGCATGCATGCCACCTCGCACATGCATTGTGATGGCGAACCTCTGGGACGCATGCCGCCTCACACATGTGTGATTCACCGGCACCACACATGCACGATGGCCAGCTGACTGGCACGCATTTGACAACAGGAACGCGATGAGGAGCCGGCAAGGGTGCGCATTTGTCTCGGGACGGTTTCGCCTGCTGCTTCCGGCACACGTGCCATAGGTTCGTCAACACTGACATAGATATTCTCCATGATTATCTGTCCATAAACTGGTCTTTTAGGTTTTCAAATAGTGCACTCACTGTCACTATAACTGAGCCTTGTTGCTGATCATCCTCTTCTTTTCTTTGATCTTTCCAACCTTTTCCAGAAGAGTAAAACTTACAGTCTCTGCATTTCTTGCTCACTAAACAAAATTGGTTGTGAGATACTGATGACGAATTATTCTTCTCGAACTTCTTGATTTGCACTGCAGGACAACATTGACTTATTAAAACTCTTCAGTACATTTGTCCATCTATCCATTGTTATTTTCATCTGAAGACACCCAATTTTAGTTGGGCTTGAATCATAGTTTGTCAAACACTTCAACTGTTTTCTGAGAAAATATCCAACCACTTTTCTATCCGTTCCAATATATTGATTTATTATTACTGCCATAGCATTCATACAAAACACTAAAAACACTGCTATATCTCCTGGACAGAAGACTGGTGAAAAAGCAATTCAATTATGTTAGTCAATAACCCTAAAGCAACCCTACCAGCTTAGGTTTTCAGCAATAAACTGCTTTACTGTTCACAATAAATGAAGGCTTAAAAACAAGTTTTCTCTTGTTTATAAAGGTAGGGTTTGACACAAATAGTTCTCTCAGTCCACATAACAATCTGCTGTATCATTGAAGAGGAAATTCTGTCACTGTGGGTTATTTTGTCTGTAATATGTATTCACTGGCAGTATTGCAATCTTTTGATTTACATCCACTAGTCCTAAAATAAATAAGTGAAATATTCCCTAAGGCATCTAATCAATTGCATCTGTTGCAATTCTGGAATTTCCTTTGCCCTGTTTATTCCATAACTTCTCTGTTGGAGCAGTATTTTTTATAAATGTTTCCAGGAATATATACTGGAATAAGCTCACAGGACTGTGGCACACACATTAACAGTTGAAATATCTAAGAGGAAAAATTGTATTACTATTTGGTTCCAATAATATTTTATTGTTTATGACTAATAGCGTGACCAACTGGAAATTTCATTTCTTATTCAATGTGTTTTTCTTTATTCTGTCATCTTTTGTATAGAACACAGAAACAAGAAATGTATACTACTAACGTAACTCTCTGTTCTATTACCCAATCATTTTTCTGCACATTTATGGAATGTTTTCTAAATGTATGTTCTGAAGTTTTTGTGACACTGCAGATTGAAATACAGTTTTCTCAACTTAAAAATTGTTATTTCAATCTATATCCTGCCTTTTTTCCCCCACAGCCAATATAGGCACACTATCAGACAGCAAAATCAATATATAAGATAGATGTGAATAGCAATATTTTTTTACTTCTAATAAGCAATTTACCAAATTCATTCATTTATTCATTCATTCCATTTGTATAGCTGCCCATTTCAAAACAGTGACTCTGGGCAGTTAACAATCATAAAAACAATTTTATACTGAATAAAAAAAGAAATGAAATACCAAGAGTAGTCAAGAGATATTACAATCCATTGCAGGGATGAAATGTAAAATTTGTTACTACCGGTTCCGTGGGGGTGGCTTGGTGGGGGGGTAATGTGACTGGGTGGGAGTGGCCACCCTTTTTTTTTTTTTGTACTTTTAAAGCATTTTTTCTACAAGCTCTTTGGCCAAAGAGGTTGTAAAAAAATGCTTTTAAAAGCCTCTGATGATCAGGCAACTCAGCTGGGATCACCAGAGGAGGTTTTAAAAGCATTTTTAACAGCCTCTTCTGATGAAGAGGTTGTAGAAAAAATGCTTTGAAAGGATTTGACAATCTCAGCTGAGTTGCCTGATCGCCAGAACCCTTTAAAAGCTTTTTTTTACAGCCTCTTCAGCCGAAGAACTTGTAAAAAGTTTTGAAAGGTTCTGATAATCAACTGAGTCACAATATCAGAGGTTTTTTTTTTGTACTTTTAAAGCATTTTTTCTACAAGCTCTTTGGCCAAAGAGGTTGTAAAAAAATGCTTTTAAAAGCCTCTGATGATCAGGCAACTCAGCTGGGATCACCAGAGGAGGTTTTAAAAGCATTTTTAACAGCCTCTTCTGATGAAGAGGTTGTAGAAAAAATGCTTTGAAAGGATTTGACAATCTCAGCTGAGTTGCCTGATCGCCAGAACCCTTTAAAAGCTTTTTTTTACAGCCTCTTCAGCCGAAGAACTTGTAAAAAAAAAGTTTTGAAAGGGTTCTGACAATCCCAGCTGAGCCGCACAATATCAGAGGCTTTTTTTTTACTTTTAAAAGCATTTTTTCGGCCGAAGAAAAAATGCTTTTAAAAGTAAAAAAAACCCTCTGATGATTGCACGGTTCAGCTGGGCTTGTGGGGGGGGGAAGGGGGGAACAGGGATTTTTGCTACTGGTTCTCTGAACCACCCGCCACCATCGCTACTGGATCAGGCGATCCGGTCTGAACCGGGAACATTTCACCCCTGATCCATTGGTATCAATCAGGAAATGGAGCCCTTCACACATTCAAGATCTCAGACTCAAACACATAGCCAGGTCTTCAGGGTCTTCTGAAAAGCTAGGAGTATTGGCACATTCTTAACCTCAGGAGGAGCATGTTCCAGAGGACAGGCACTATGACAAAAAAGGCACCTTTCTTGGTTGATGACACCCAAAGCATGCCCATCCTACTAGACTGAAGTAGACAGATAGAAACAACTGCTATATATAGACAAGATGATAGACATGTATGTATCTATGCCTATAAGAGTTGGAGTTAATCTTGTAATTGATATCTGTCTTTCTCTGCCTTCTCTTCAGTTTTCTTTACATTTTGTCTACCAAATTCTGTATTCTGTACCAAAACTTCTCTGCAGGAGATCTAAGGACTTCTCAGAAAACCAAGGTTGGTTCAGATAGAGCTACGTTAAAAACAAGTGTCACATCATAATCTAAGAGTTTACACTCAAACTATTTGGGTGCTGGAAAATTGTATGAACTGCATTTAACTTGTTCAAGTATTGGGAGCAATATAATAACAACCTATTTCTGTGCAGTACTGAAGAAATAAGAAAATATACTACAATCTGGACATATCTCAGCAAATTCATACATCACTATAAGACATTGGTTTAATATTGTTTATTGATCTAACCATGGCACCCTAATTCTCTTGCTAAACCATAAACTATGGCTGACATATCACACTGAGTTATGCCTCATGCTGACCAAGATGAGATGATCTGTTATGGCTTGTGCAAGAGTAAACTGACTACAGGGTAATGACTTTACTGATTTTTAGTACTGAAGAAAACTTTTGAAAAAGAACATTCTTAAAAATATAATTTTGTTGTTGTTTTTTTAAGTGATAAAGTTAACTCATCCAACTTCAAATAGTTGGATAGAAGACTGTATAGCAAACAATCAGAACTGTTTAGATATTATTGAATGCTAATCTTCAACTAGAAAATTTAACTAGGTTTCGTTAACTTTTGTATTTGAAAACCACTGTTTCTGGAGATTATGATGAGCAGTGTAGACCCAATCTTCCGGAGCTCTCTTTCAATACTCAAAATGGAGTACAAGTTAAAATGGTAACTTTGCTATAAAAACAACACTGTTACTTTTCCCACTCCTTCAAACATTGCTAGTTATATGTAAATGCAACATTGATTTAATTAATGATACTTAAATGTAGCAAAATCTCAGTAATGGAAAAGAGCAATTAATACTGCTTGCTGAATATTTAATACTGAGGAAGAAGAGACTAATTTCTGCCATCAATCTGAGACAGTTAAAGAAGAGGCAAATAGATGCATAGCAAAACATAAATATGTTATTATCTGGGGAGTTCAATAGCCCCTTGTGATAATATATTACCACTTAATTTAAGTTGTATAAGGAAAATGACTGATCTGAAACCCTGTGAATATGTAGTAAATAAAACAAAAAGATCAGGGTATGAAAAACAAGAATATTATAATGATTTTCATTGCTTAAGATAAATCTCAAGAGTTAATATTCATTGTGAATAAACCCTAAATTCATTTGATGTTCTTGCCCTCTGTGAAAATGGTTGACCACAAGCTAAAGTTAATCAAAAATATTTTTTAATGTGTCTTTCCAATTTGTCTATATGGCCTTGATTCCCAAGAACATGTTATAAAATAAATATTTCTCAGGATATTTTTAGCAACTTTTTTTTTTTGAGGGGATGTGGTGTGGATCTAATTATTCCTCATCAGTGATTGTATATGTATGAATACTATTAATATTCCTTAATACCATATTGTTTTGCGTGAAGAATACATTAATTTAATTTAAAATCTTGTCATTTGACTATTTTCTGATTTTAGTTCTGCTTTGGAATATTTTATGTTTTGTTAATTCTTTAATTAATTAATGTTCTTTTATTTTACTTAGACCTCAGAGATGGGTGTATTAGTAATAGCCTGGCACATAAAGCCCAAGCATTATGTGGTTTACTTTTAATAACAATCATTTACCTCCCTTATATATCTGTATGCAAATATCAGTATATTAAATATTTTTCTTTACCATTACTGATATGAACATTTTTGGCTATTGAAAACAGGAAACCAAACTAGATTGCAGGAATAAGAATTCAGTTTTGATTTTCACAGTTGTAGAAGATGGCCACCGAAGTTTCAGAGGGTTTTCACATTTTAAAACAAGGTAGAAATCATGCATTATTGAACTATCACAGAACACTGTTCCAGCAGCTGGGGATTAAGCAGCTCCTTAAATATTAGAAGATCCTAGCCTCTATTCACTAGCTCTTATTCTCAAATCTGATTTCATCAACAAATCTCAAATATAATAATCTACAAAGATGATTTGGAGTGGAGGCCAAAACATATGAAGGATGCATTGGTAAGATTCAAATAATTTAACAACCGGTTCTCTGCCCAAATGACCAGCTAGGTAGGCATGGCTCAGTGGTCATGTGACCGTATGGGTGTGACCAACTCAACATCACTCATGTCATGGGCGCTTCGCCTTAGCTGTTACAATGTAATAAGGGTTAACCAGAGAGGCAGTTTCTGTAAGCAGGGCAATAAAGATTAGGCTACAAACAACACCAGAATGTTTCCTTCCTGCCTTCCTTACAGGATTAGCCCTGTAAAGTGGAAAAAACAAAATGAGATTTCTTCCAAAAATTGGTTCTCCGAACTACTTAGAAAGTTAACAACCGGTTCTCCCGAATAGGTGCGAACTGGCTAAATCCCACCACTGGAAGGACGGTTGCAGGAATTGGATATGTCTAGTTTAATGAAAACAAGGACTAGGGATGACAAGATAGTAGTGTTCCAATACTTAAGGGGCTGCAACAAAGAAGAGGGGCCAACCTATTCATCAATGCTCCTGAAGGCAAGGCAAGGAACTGCACACTGTTGTTTGGTTCATTTCTACACATAAACTTGTGATTCTGCCCCTTCATATAATTCCTTTAACCAATCATTATGCAGTTTGACATAGACATAGATACCCAGGAGGCAAGACAAGAAACAATGGATGGAAACTAATCAAGGAGATAACCAACTTAGAACAAAGGAGAAATTTCCTGACAGAACAATTAATCAATAGAAAAATTTGCCTCCAGAAATTATGGGTGCTCCAACACTGGAGGTTTTAAAGAAGAGTTTGGACAACCATTTGTCTGAAATGTTTTCTGCTTGAGTGGGGGATTGTACTAGAAGACCTCCAAGGTTCCTTCCAATTCTGTTATTCTGAATTATTCCAAAGTGAACTGCCAGTACCAAATCCTTTTCAATGTGCCAGCATTCCTTGTTATCTATATCAGTGTTCCTCAACTTTGGCAACTTGAAGATGTATGGACCAATTCCCAGAGTTACCCAGCCAGCCTAGAGTTGAAATCTTCAAGTCTTCTAGTTGCCAAGGTTGAGAAACACTGCCTTGTATCAAAGTTCCCATGAAGTTCTCTTGGGAAGAGGAAGAGGGAGAAAGACAGATGGCTGCCACCACAGAATTTTGCACAACTGGACATTTTCCTCTCCTCCCCACTGGACCACTTTCATCAACTGCCCTTATAGGAAGGCTGTTAGTCTCTTGGAACTTTGAGATTTGATTTTAAATTATATTTATTGTACTTCTATTTATATTTATTCTTCTTCTAGAGTACTTGCAAGTGTTTCTATTTCTTGCAATTTCCTTTGGCAGGCTTTCCCCCACTTCAGGAGTAAAGATATAAAAAACTGTAATAAATAAATAATTTGGTTTGTACAGTGCTTCAGCTCAGAAGGGGGAAATGTGCTTCAGAGTATGGGAGTGAGCACACACTGCAGCTGTGGAAAGCAGCTGGGCACAGATGCCGCTTCAAGGGATTGCAGGCAAGTGGTATGTAAGGGCCTCACAATACCTTTTCCCTTTAGAATCTGAAGTGCTGCTTAGGCCTATAAATACTTGCATGATGAGTTTAAGTTTCTGCCATAACTTTCTTCTATTAATCATTATTTCATCATGTTCCACTTTTTAAAGTTACTATATTAGCAACGAACCTTTTAGCATACCACATAGACCACTAAAGCATGAAAGTTCATGTCACAGCCTTAATAGGAGCAACACTCCGCAATTCTTTCATTGTAGCCTAATGTTTAGACAGCTAAATGTTGTTGTTGCTTAGAAATATGGGAAATAATACCACTACGATAAGATGCATGGTCTAATGCATTATTTGGGCATTAGATAATCTACTCTTCCTAAAACACATTTATCCTCAAAGATTATCTGAATGAAGATATGCATTTATGGCAATTTAAAAATCATACATTGTAATTAGAGAATGAAAAAAAAATACCAAGACTATATATTTTTCAAGCCTGGATAGCAAAATAAAACCATTTTCATGTTGCTGTTGTTTTGGTTGAGCATTATAGCTGACAGTATTGTTATCTGACTGTATGTTATCATGATATAACTAATTATCAAAAATAGATATCTAGCAATGCTTTAAACCCTTAGGAACAGCAGACCTTTGGATGACCTACTCGGTTAGCTAATACTCCCATCACTAAAAAAAATATTTTTGTAGCATCCATCAACGTAAGTAGCTTTATCCCCTCTTTCCTTTGCCTTGCTGAAGTAGTTTTCATGTCATTTAACATTACAGTGTTAGATAAATGTCAGTAACCTACATTTTCCAATTATACTTTTGATTATTAGTTGAACAGAAGTACAATAAAATACAAGTGTCAGAATAGAAAGATGGTGATTCATACAGCACAATATTATGCGTGTTGACTTGGAATTATCTGTGATAGTATCTAGCAAGGCTTAGCTATTGTAAGGGATTACAGCTTTAGCTGATCATTACTCATTCTAAATTGCAGTGAACAATGATATATTCTATAGCAAACTAGCACTTGAGAGGATCTTAAACATTTAAATATTTTTCGCAATATGTAAGTGTTTAAGATCCTCTTAAGTGCTGAATCTTCCCTCATCATCTCCAGTTATGATCGGTGGGTCTTTTGGATATGATGAGGATTGTAGTAAAACACATCTGCAACTTCGAAGCAGAGAGAGATTATTCTATAACATAAGTCATTTTTATAGAATTCCTCAAAAAGCACAGGTATGAATAAAGCCTTTTTAATAGCCTAAACTTTAAAGAATCTTACATATCAGCTCTCTATCTCAGTTACAATTTTTAGCTTTTTATTAACAACATCATCAACAAAATGGGTATGGTTAAGGCTCCCATATATTAAATCTAATATATGCATTTAATCCACTTAATTCCAATCCTGGAAAAAAGTTGGACCATGATTTTTAGAAGTTGATTGGTGTATAATCAAACATGAAATAAACATAAATCATTTGTCATTTTTGTTTTCTACAAAGCTCAGTCCCTGTATATATTTTTTTGTTTTAGAAATTTGGAAAATGCATCCAAATATTGCATATATTAATCATACTGATTACAGTTTTTTAGATACTTTCTGTAAAGTGTATTACATATGTAATGTTCTGTCAACTGCTCCTTTTTTCCTTTTAATTTTATTATAAAAGAGAAGAAGCTCTTGAAATAGAACAGTATATTTCAGTATATTACAATTATTGATCAGGATGTAATATTCCACTAGAAATTATTAATTTGAGGTCTGGTAGGACTGATTTTGCTATGAAGCCTATCACTCTTAAATCTTTCTTGATTTCATTCTATCTTGAACATAACAAAAGAGAGAATTGAATTGAATTTGAATTAACACTTCCTCTTAGATTTAGCTAAAGTTAGCCAGCCTGGATAGCACACTGGCATACAGAGAGAAAAAAGAACATCAGAAGTTGTGGGTAGACAGTCATAGTCTGAAATGTTTTAGGGTTTCCTGCTTGAGCAGGGTGGTTGGACTACAAGACCTCCAAAGTCCCTTCCAATTCTGTTATTTTCTTATTAATTTAAAAAGCAGTATTATTAAGCAGATTTTTTTCAAATACACAAACCTTTTAAATAAAATCTATTACTTAAAACAAACTGAACAATTCTGAGAAACAGATACACATGTATTGATCAGTTGGCTGATTACCTTTCTTACGTCTCAAAGGACTGCATTTGTCTAAAATTGTTTTCTGGAAGTTATACCATCACTTATTACCTGCAGGCTCAGTGAAAAGAATAAAACGTTGATGGAAGATCATTAAGATCCTTTTCTTTATTGAAGCTGACTAATTAACTGCATTCCAGTAAATTATATATGCTTGCCAGTTTTCCTATATACATCAGACTTTTATCTGCTGCTGACCAACTGCAATTTGAAGCTCTGCTGAACATATTGACAAAGATAGAATTAAATGGATTTCTGGAAGTTAAGAAAAGACAGAGTGAAATATTGAGTCCTTTTTATTTGTTACTACCCAATGGGGACCCTGGCAGGAAATGTCTTAAATATTTATTTTAATAGCTCCAATTTTCTCAACTTTGCCATAGATGTTCTGCCATGACACAACCTATTGAGCTAAAGTTTTACTTCAAGGAGACGTTCCAAACGTTTGCTGAGTCATCATGGATTCCAGAGTTCTTAGGTAATTCACACATAGCTCTTAGCTGCTAGACTCTGTTACGCATCAAATATACCATTTGACATTAATTCATAAAACACATTACTATTCATGAATTCTCCACATTGTAATTCCTTCCCTCTGTGTTAATGACATCAGGGGAAAGGTGTCTGTATGACAAGGGTTTAAAACTCACATCATCATGGCGGTGTCACGTAATGTATTGGGACTTTTTTTCCCTTTGCTAAACTGGGTGTGGCCAGCATGTGACACATCCATCCCACGGGCTGGGGGTTTAACAGCCCTGCTCTATGAGTACAATAAGGTAGATTGTGGTAGGGAGCTCTAGAAGTGCTAATCAGTGAAATCTCCAATAGCAGCTTGAGATCCAAAATCACAAACATGAGTTGAAGAGTGAAGGAACTGCAAACTGTTGTTTGATGTTAATTTCTATACATAAACTTGTGATTCTGCCCCTTCCTATAATTCCTTTAACCAATCATTTGATATAGCCAGAAGGCAAAACAAGAAACAAATGTATAGAAACTAATTGGGGAGAGAACCAACCTAGAATTAAGGAGAAATTTCCTAACCGTGAGAACAATTAACCAGTGCAATGCCTTGCCTTCAGAAGTTGTGGGTGCCCCATTGCAGGAGGTGTTTAAGAAGAGACTGGACAGACACTTGTCTGAAATGGTATAAGATCTCTTCCTCAAGCAGGGGAAGAGACTAGAAGACCTCCAAGGCCTCTTCCAACTCTGTTATTCTATGTTCTATTGATGAATTGTTCTCCTTTACTTCTTGCTATTATATGAAAACAGATAGAAAACAAAAGAAGAAAAATTATTTATGGTGAGGGTAATATTCAAACTGATGCTAAAAAGAGCTACGCAAGAAAAGACCTAGTTACTACATATTTGGATGAGAACCTATCAGGTAGTATCAGGGCAGGAACCTTGATGGAAATATGCTAAAAGGATGCAATAGTAAATTATTTCCATATCATTCTCAAGAAGACTGGAGAGAAGCATCTATGCAAGACATAAGAGTTGAGATTGACCTGAGGGAATCTTTACTTTTTTTTACATAGCAAACGTTAGCCTGAAATAATCCAAAATCTTAACTATCATGCTAATTGCCCACCATTAAAAAAAAATTTTTTCCAGGTGCTAGAATATCAGAAGTGGGCACATAAGAGTTAGGGAAATTTCTGCAAGTTTTGAGAAGAAAAAATCCAAAGAACTTTCTAATAAAAAAGGAAATTTGACAGGTTCTGCAGGCATAGCATTAAAGCCTAAAATAAGAACAGAATATTGCACTGGGATTTCTTTTCAGTAAATATTATATCATAATTAGCTCTTTACATCAATATTCAATAAATCCTTGTCATTTTATTTCATTACACCATGAGAACCAATCTATAGCATCAACAGGAAAGTGTCTGTTATCTGAATACTAGGAAGTACTTTAATTTCACAGTAAAAGTAATCTACAGAGCTAGATAATAGCAAGAGGGGTCAAATTCCACAGGTATACTGCATCACTCTAATACATTTTATTTCCTTTATCTAGTGTATGTGTTATGTAGAATTATCAATAGGATTTTTGTTTCTCTTTTTAAGTTTCCACCTCTTGAAAATACAAAGAAAATAGGCATTTTAGTTTACCATTTAAAATAAAAACTAAAATATTACATTTGATTACATATTTATTCTGGAATTATATTAAATACTTATTACTGTTTAAAAAGTGAAGAAATTTGTCTATTTAATGCATTTAAAACCTACATAAAGGATATAAAATTTAAGGCTTTACAAAAAATGTAATCACTGAGTGAGATGAGCCGCGATGGCACAGTGGTTAGAGTGCAGTACTGCAGGCTACTTCTGCTGATCACTGGCTGCCAGCAGTTTGGCAGATCAAATCTCACCAGGCTCAAAGTTGACTCAGCCTTCCATCCTTCTGAGGTGAGTAAAATGAGGACCCAGATTGTTGGGGCAATATGCTGACTCTGTAAACTGCTTAGAGAGAGCTATAAAGCGCTATGAAATGGTATATAAGTCTAAGTGCTATTGCTATTGCTATCTTGCTGCCTATCTTTATCAAATCATCTTAAATTATTTATTAAAGTCCTTATTAAACAATTTAATAAACTTCTATGAATGGGTTTTTTTAAACATTGGCTCAAGTATACCAAACACACCAAATCTTAATGTGAGTTTGATTCAGTCTGATTTAACAGAATGTATGAATTCAGTCATTATAATTAAAGTAATTTATATGGGAGATGATAAGGATTTATCTGACCATTTTCAGTGCCCTTGATCTAGATTAGGCCATAGTTAGCAATACAATTAAACTGGGCACAAGTCCTTCTGGCCATACCCTCTATTTGCTACTCAAACAGGAGCCATGGGAATGATCAGATTGCAGGCCTGCAAAGAATCAACAATGATAACATACAAGGGGCTTCTGAATATTTAGTCACTCTATCTTCTTTGGGCTGAGTCTGAATCTTTTCTTCCTGACCTAACTCTGAATGCCACTGGGTCTACCCCATACTTCATTTGATATGAAAAGAGTTTAAAACTGTGTTTCAACTGCATGTTAATAGTATCTCACCCCAAATTGCCAGATGACCTTTCCAAGCAGTTTCATGTAGATCGGGGTGTCAAACTTGTGGCCCTTGGGCCAGATGCAGTGGTGGGATTCAGCCAGTTCGTACCACTTCGGGAGAATCGGTTGTTGTTGGTTTTTTTTTGTTGTTGTTGTTTTTATTTGCATTTATATCCCACCCTTCTCCGAAGACTCAGGGCGGCTTACACTATGTTAAGCAATAGTCTTCATCCATTTGTATATTATATACTAAGTCAATTTATTGCCCCCAACAATCTGGGTCCTCATTTTACTTACCTTATAAAGGATGGAAGGCTGAGTCAACCTTGGGCCTGGTGGGACTTGAACTTGCAGTAATTGCAAGCAGCTGTGTTAATAACAGACTGTCTTAGCAGTCTGAGCCACCAGAGGCCCTTTTGTTGTTAACTTTCTGAGCAGTTTGGCAAACTGGTTGTTGGAAGAAATCATTAGGGCAGAGAACCGGTTGTTAAATTACTTGAATCCCACCACTGGCCGGATGCATCACGCACTCAGTTTAGCAAAGGGGGGGGGGAGTCACGATACATCACGTGAAAATGTCATGATGATGCGAGTTTGACACCCCTGATGTAGATGTTAAAAAGCACAGGGCAAATGGAAGAACTATTTATCCTTCTTGATCTCCTATGAATTATGCATGGGAATGTTCTATATGAGGAAAAAGCCAGAATAGCTTATTATTATTTTAATATAAAAGCAATTTTAATTTTGGTCCTTAGATCAGGATCTCAAAAATTTCCACAAAATATCTCTCAACTCAGTTATTTGAATATTTCTTCACAGTGGCATCAATCTGCTTCACTTAGCATTATTAGTCATTTGATTTTGTATCTTTTCCAAGAGTCAGCTGTTTTGTTTCTCTGTGTTCCCCAGAGAAGAGCTAGAATTGTACTTGACTCAGTAGTACATGATAAACTTCTCCTAAAACTAAAATCCTATGGCATTTTAGGACCTCTTCACAATTGGATAAATGCCTTCCTGTCAAACAGGCTACAAGTGGTCAAAATTGGCAATGCTCTATCAAATCCTGTTCCTGTCAAAAGTGGCGTTCCCCAAGGCAATGTTCTTGGACCAACACTCTTCATACTATACATAAATGATCTCTGTGACCTTATCTCAAGTTATTGTGTTCACTTTGCTGACGATGTCAAACTATTTAACACCACCAACGATACTTCTACCCTTCAAAAAGACCTTGACTTTGTATCCGATTGGTCTAAAACTTGGCAACTCCAAATATCAACCAGCAAATGCTCAGTCTTACATATCAGGAAAAAGAACCCAAACACTAAGTACAAGCTTGATGGACATTACCTTACAGATGACCCCCACCCTGTTAAAGACCTTGGAGTTTACATATCAAATGATCTGTGATTTTACGGGGGAGTACGTTTTTTAACATTTTGGGCATTTAAATTAGTTTTTTAAGGGATGTTTTTAATTATTGTGTGTATTTATATTTTATCTGCCTGTTCACCGCCCTGAGTCCTTCGGGAGAAGGGCGGTATACAAATTAAAATATTATTATTATTATTATTATTATTATTATCATCTAAGTGCCAAAGCCCACTGCCATTACGTAGCAAAAAAGGCTCTAAGAGTTGTAAACCTAATTTTGCATAGCTTCTTTTCCAAAAACTCTACACTACTAACCAGAGCATACAAAACATTTGCTAGACCTATTCTTGAATACAGCTCACCTGTCTGGAACCCATACCACATCTCTGACATTAATACAATTGAACGTGTCCAGAAATATTTTACAAGAAGAGTTCTCCGCTCCTCTGAAAACAATAAAATACCCTACACCCCCAGACTTGAAATCCTGGGATTAGAAAACTTAGAACTCTGCCGACTCTGTCAAGACCTGTGTTTAACACACAGAATCATCTATTGCAATGTCCTTCCTGTTAAAGACTACTTCAGCTTCAATCGCAATAATACAAGAGCAAACAATAGATTCAAACTTAATGTTAACCGCTTCAATCTTGATTGCAGAAAATATGATTTTTGTAACAGAGTTGTTAACGCTTGGAACACACTGCCTGACTCTGTGGTCTCTTCTCAAACTCCCAAAAGCTTTAACCAAAAACTGTCTACTATTGACCTTACACCATTCCTAAGAGGACTATAAGGGATGTGCATAAGAGCACAAAAGTGCCTACTGTTCCTGTCCTAATGTTTCCTTTCATTATATCAAATTAATACAATTATTACATACTTTTGCTCATATATATGCTTATATGATATTTTGCTGATTTATGTTGATGTTTTGTGTATACTATTGTGACAAAATTAAAAAAAATGTAGTCATGCCACTGATTTCACCAGCAGCATTCTGCTATGTGGCTTATTTTAATACACTTCTTAACAATTCATGAATTCTAGCAGAAAACTTGGGTGCAATCAACTATCTAAGGATAGCCAGCAGAGACAGAAGAAAGTTTATTTTATTTTATTATTTTATCTATTTTATTTATTTTATCTATCAAATTTATATAGCTGGTCATCTTACATAGCACTCCCTCCTTGATGCAAATAATAATGGAAGGGTATCAGTCATTCTATTAAAGTAGGGCGGTTCACTTTTCTTAGGTCATAGATCCATTTAACAAATTTTTTGGAACTCCTAATCATAAGGAACAATTCTAGTGATGAGAAATAGGTTATGTTTCAGTGATTTCCTTCCTTCCTTCCTTCCTTCCTTCCTTCCTTCCTTCCTTCCTTCCTTCCTTCTTTTTTTATCCTTAGTTTGTTATAGAACTCCATCAAGTTCCACGAAACACAGTTTGAAGACTCTGTATTATAACAGGCAGATAGACTGCCTGAAGACAGGCTAAGTGTGGAATCATGAACACGTGTACATTTTTAAATATTTAATACCAAGTAATCTAGAGCGTAGCCAAGAAATTTGGTCCCACTTTGGAATGTGAATTTGAGCTAACAATCTTGGCATTTCAATTTAATTTTATTAGTATGCTCTTTTCAACCTGAGAGATTATAGCATGGTATTTCCAAGGAGTCTTAAGCAATAACTTTATTTATATAATTCGTATTTCAATATCTAAAGCTGAATTTGTCCTGAAGTTTGCAACTTTTACCATCCTTATATTGATCCTATTTGCCACTCTGTGGCTCATTGACTACATTTCTAAAATGTAGCAATTATTTATACAGAACTTTCTGCAATCTACTTTAAATATTATGCAAAGATCTAGCTCTATGGAGAAGTCTATAATGTTGGGAAAGGTGAAACGAAAGCAAAACAGATGATGATCAGCAATAAGGTAGATGGACTTAATTCAGTAGCCATATGTGCACTGCTGGAAGATCTGAAAAACCATATTGGAGACATTGCCTCTGGGGAAAAAAATATTTCTGGTCACTGAGAATCAATATTGACTTAATGACATATAATCATTCAATCAATCAAATGTCACGTATTCATTATCCACAATACATTCAGAATAAAATCATTTATGTTCTCCATACTTAACTGTGAAATGTTTCTCTTTAAAACAGTTTTAATCTATGCTATATTTTCATGAAATACTTGAAGTACCATCTTCTCCAAAGTGCTTCAACAATGAAATTAAAAGAACAGCTAGCTACTGTCCTTCCTACTGCTGGTCCTCTGGTGACTTCATTCTATATTGCTTAATTTCTGCTTTTGTTTTGAGTCATAATGATTTAATACTTTTGTTGTTGCCTGATATCCATTGTTGCAAGATGGCAGCAGTAACATATTATGGCCCCAATGGGCATTTTGAAATTGCCTAATTGGGTTTGACTATGTTTCAATACTTTGCTTTCAACTTCATATGTAAAGACATTTCAGATGCCACAAATGTTCAGCTTTAAATTCAATTCACTGACAAAACACAGAAGCCCGCAAATATGATTTTAAAAATCTGACATTATAAATGCCACAGTATAATTTTCTGTTCTTTAAGACTTTGAGGACATCTAGTATCATTATATTTTCTGTATTCTGATATTATTGCTGCCTAATATTAAACTTTCATCTTCCTATATATGCCCATGCTAATTCCATTATCTTTGGACTGCAGATTTTCCTTCTATTAAAAATGACTTACTGTGAAGTGAATAAGAAAGGAATTGACATATTATGTATAATAATTCAACCTTATGCTAGATAATGTATGCAGAATGTTTCTTCAACCTGAAAACTTCAGTATGTTTTTCAATGTAGCTTAGCATCAATTCCTATGGTGAGATTAATGAAAGAATATCTTCAGTTATAATAATATAATGTGATTCTGTGAAAAGTTCATCACATACCGTTTGTTATGGAAAACCCATCAATCTGAATATTTTTACTGTTTCCGTTTTATTTGATTTTGTAAGTTAGCTTCCAATTTTGATACAATAGAATGTACAAAAAATATGAAATGAAAATTATGAGCAATATCAAAGTTTACCCAGTAATGTATATACCGTTGTTGTTAGTTGATAAGTCATGTCCAACCCATAGCGATCCCATGGACAACGTTCCTCCAGGTCTTCCTGTCCTCTACCATCCCCCAGAGTCCATTTAAGCTTACACCTACTGCTTCGGTGATTCCATCCAGCCACTTCATTCTCTGTCATCCCATTCTTCTTTTGCCCTCAATCTTTCCCAGCATTAGGCTCTTCTCCAGTGAGTCCTTCCTTCTCATTAGGTGGCCAAAGTATTTCAGTTTCATCTTCAGGATCTGGCCTTCTAAAGAGCAGTCAGGGTTGATCTCCTCTAGGACTGACTGGTTTGATCGCCTTGCAGTCCAAGGGACTCGCAGGAGTCTTCTCCAGCACCAGAGTTCAAAGGCCTCAATTCTTTGGCGGTAAGCCTTTCTTCTGATCCAACTTTCACAGCCATACATTGCAACTGGGGAAACCATAGCCTTGACTATATGCAGTTTTGTTGGCAGGGTGATGTCTCTGCTTTTTAGTATGCTGTCTAAGTTTGCCATTAGCAGGAATCATATGTAATCAGGAAAACTTCATGTGAATGGCAGTCATAGTTCATAATGCAACTAAATGTAACCGGATCAGTCTAGAACTTCCTTGATGCTCCCTCTTTTTTAAAAGCGCAATTATATTCTAAGATGGAAACAGTTCTAAAGCACCAAGGAATGAGAAATACATGGACATCCATGAGGTTGTCACCGTATGATAAAATAATAAGAACAATATTGCATCTTTTCTTAATTTGAGGACTTTCATATGTATAGACAATGTTCAACACATCTGACCATATCTGTAAGGTGGTAAATTTGAGAATTAACTAAATCTGAAAAAACAAGGTAAAATATAAAATATGTCAACATGTAAAGGGACAAGAAGGATTGGGATTGCCTGATTTGAAATTGTACTTTATAATTAGCTGCTTAGTCTGGATGATAGAGTGGGTTCCATTGAGAAATGAATTAAAAGGCAGGATCTAATGTTCGAATGGCATGGCTTTTAATGGCACAATAAAGTTAAAATCAATGTAGGTTTTAAGAATCATTGTATAATAAGTGTTGTATTGAGAAAATGGAATAGAAATAAACCTTTATAGATCTCAGTTCAAGAAGCATTTTATAGGAAAGAAACTATCTTCTTGTTGTAATGCCATATCCATAATCAGACGTTGGCAATCATGTTGGCGATCCTATTTTTATCAACAGCCACACGAAAAAGTTTTGATTGAGTTTTATCCAAACCAATCCCTTAGATTTTGAAGCCATGATGTTCTTCTTATGCCTGGACCTCATTTGCTTTCAATCTTTCCTTGGAGGATTAAGTGAAGTATGCCGTATTTTTCTCGGTGTTCGCATCATATGTCCAAAATATTCTAACTTTAGCTTTTTTATGGTTTTGATGATTTCCCTTGGCTTTCCCAGGCAGCTTATCACCTCTTCATTTCTGATTTTGTCAACCCAATTTATACATAACCGTCACCTGTAAATCCACATTACAAATGCTTCTAGTCTCTTCAAGTGGCTTTTTGTCAGAGACCAACTCTCCACTCCGTAGAGCAGGTGTTGTGACCCAGGTTCCTGGACTCGGACTCCTGGAGGATGATGATTCAGAGAGTGAGGAGGAGGAGCTGGCAAGGCCTGCCTCCCCTGGGCCCTCTCCCTCCCTGGAACTGACTCAGGAGGAGGAGGAGGGGCTTATTTATCAACTTATTTGGCAGTAAGCAATATCTGTGTTCTTATTCTACCACCTGCACTTTTAAAAACATCTATCTTGCTAGAATTTCTTGCAATGAAGTGATCCAGCTCCAACTTCTCTTCTGGTGATTTATTTGGACACATTTGCTATTTTACAGAAAATGTAAATAATAAATTGTATGAAAAGTGCTCATGTATCTATACATAAACTTCTGCAATTGATTGTTTTCCATTTATTTAATGTATGCCTCACAGAGGTTTTGTGACTGTTAATGTTCGCTGCACTTATTGAATGGTAGATGGAATAAATGATGTGACTGAGCATACAAAGGATGCTAATGTCATTATAATGCATGTATTAAATGGATTCTAGATTCACTCTTGACCTAATGGAGAAAACAATGATGCCTGATGTAGTCATCAGTACTAGCAATCTGATTAGGGAACTGGTGATATTAATGTTGATCAGAAATTCAGTGAAAACCTCAAAATGTTTTGCATTCATTGATTAGACTTGGCTCTCAAGAATCAGATACATTACAGTAATTTCAGTATAATTAAAATATATTAATTGACATTTAAGGTATTGACTGTCTTCTTTGCTTTGCATTGCTTTGTTTATTTGCTTTGCCACTCAGAATATTTTGCAAAAGAAAATGACAGAAAGTCAATAATTATTTCCAGGACATCATTCTAATTTGTCAATTGAAAGGCAAATAAAGGCAAAAGCATTATTGTAAGCAAAAGTGTGTTGATAAACAAGATCTTTTTCTGTGTTATTAGTGGAAAGGTCAGTCATGAACTCATAATTTCGGAGACCTAGTTGGGCACAGAGGGGGGGGTGCCCCTTGTTGAAATGTGCCCACCAGGTTTCTGTGCATTTCATCAGCCGAGGGCCCAGGGTAGGGGTGGAGGGGTAGCGGTTATTATTAACGAGGGTCTGGGACCGAGGGAGGTCACTCTACCACAGATAGCCGGATGTGAATCCCTCTGTGTGAAATGGGGTCAAGGGATACAGGTGGGCTTGCTGATCACGTACCTGGCTCCTTGCGGCGTGACAGCAGCCCTGTCCGAGCTCCTGGATGTGATAGCCGGGATGGCGGTTGATACCCCTAGACTTATGGTCATGGGGGATTTCAACCTGCCATCGGTCAGTGAAACATCTGTTGCAGCTCGGGAGTTCATGGCTTCCATGACGGCCTTGGACCTGACCCAGTTAGTTGATGGTCCCACTCACACCGGGGGAAACACTGTGGACTTGATTTTTGTCTCTGGACAGTGGTTGAATGATTTCGAATTAGGGGATTTAGTTATTCAACCCTTGTCATGGTCTGATCTTTCGCTCCTTTGGCTGGACTTTCAAACTGCCAACCCACACTGCAGGGAGACAGAAACGACTCGTTGGTTCCGTCCCAGGCACCTGATGGACCCAGAGAGGACCTAGCTCACGGCTTGGCTGAGGAACTTGTCGCTGCCTGGGAAAGGGTGGCAGCGGGGACCTTAGATCGTGTCGTGCCTTTGTGGCCTCTGACCCGGTGCCGATCTTGACTGGCTCCTTGGTATTCTGAGGAGCTGAGAGAGATGAAACGCCGGAAAAGACGCCTAGAGAGTGGTTGGAGGACCAGCCGTTCTGAATCTGATCGAACACTAGTACGGTCTCATATTCAGACCTATCTTGTGGCGATAGGAGCGGCAAAACGTGAGTATTTTTCTGCCCTTATTGCATCAGCAGATAATTGCCCAGCCGCTCTGTTTAGGGTGACCCGCTCCCTTCTTATTCAGGGGGCTCGGGAGGACTCCTTACAGGGACGTGCTGAGGATTTTGGACAATATCTGCACGATAAAATCGCTCAGATCCGGGATGGGCTGGACTCAGATTGGGTAGATTCAGACGGGGTGACGGAGGCTGATCTTGAGGATGTCATCTGGGAGGAGTTCGACTCTGTGGATCCCGAGGACATGGACAGGACACTGAGGAGGCTGAATGCAACCACATGTTTATTGGACCCGTGTCCCTCCTGGTTGGTACTGGCCACACAGGAGGTTACACGAGGCTGGCTTCAGGGAATTGTTAACGCTTTTCTGAGGGAGGGTGTCTTCCCTACCGCCTTGAAAGAGGCAGTGGTGAGACCCCTCCTCAAGAAGCCTTCCCTGGACCCAGCTGTTTTAGCGAACTATCATCCGGTCTCCAACCTTCGCTTTGTGGCGAAGGTTGTCGAGAGTGTGGTGGTGCATCAGCTCCCTCGGTACCTGGATGAAACTGTCTATCTGGACCCATCCCAGTCCGGTTTCCAGCCTGGGTACAGCATGGAGACGGCTTTGGTCGCGTTGGTGGATGATCTTTGGAGGGCCCGGGACAGGGGTTGTTCCTCTGCCCTGGTCCTATTAGATCTCTCAGCAGCTTTTGATACCATCGACCATGATATCTTGCTGTGACGGCTGGAGGGATTAGGAGTGGGGGGCACTGTTCTTCGGTGGTTCTCCTCCTTCCTTTCTGACCCGTTGCAGATGGTGTTGGCAGGGGGGCAGAGATCAGCCGCGAGGCGCCTCTTATGTGGGGTGCCACAGGGGTCAGTTCTCTCGCCTCTCTTGTTCAACATCTATATGAAGCCGCTGGGTGAGATCATCCGTGGTTTTGGGGTGCGGTGTCATCTGTACGCTGATGATACACAGCTGTACATCTCCACCCCTAACCACCCCAACGAAGTCATTGAAGTGATGTCCCGGTGCCTGGAGGCCGTGCGGGTCTGGATGGGGAAAAACAGGCTCTGACTCAACCCTTCCAAGACCGAGTGGCTGTGGATGCCGGCATCCCAGTACAATCAGCTGATTCCATCGCTGACTGTGGGGGGCGAGTTATTGGCCCCCACGGAGAAGGTCCACAATCTAGGCGTTCTTCTGGATGCACATCATGTTCTGTGCTTTACTGCTGAGGTCAAGGTGTGAATATTAAAGACCGAATTTGTTAATGAGAAGAGTTTAATTGAAGATTAAATTGATCTTTTGTGTGGGAAAACTTGACCGGAGCAGCAGGATTTTACTGGGCGTTGTCTTCCAACGGACAATTTTTTTTTAAGAGGAAATTAACAGCTTGTTTATGTGCTTTTATGATCACAGATAACAAAAGGAAAGAATTTTTCTCCGAAGTTTAAGTTGGAATGAAGCAGTAAATTTTTTTTTCTTTTTCCTTTGCTGACGTGGAGAAAAAATGGCGCTGATTATTGTTTGAAAGCTGTGAAGTTATCTGTGCTCTCTGTGGAGTGACTATGAGTCACAAGCTGTTGAGAGATAAACTTTCCAGTGCAAAATAAGCCGCTTCGGCTTCAATTAAAAAATTGCTGTCCCTTGATCTTCATTAAGACCCTCTGCAAAAGTGGTTTGAAATACTAGTTTGAAAACTTTTTAAAACTTTTTAAAATGACTCAACAACCTTCAGAAATGCAGCAAGTTGCTGCAGCTTTAAACAAAATTGGGGGGAAAATAGCAGGATTATCGGAGCGTATGGATAATATGACATTGGAAACGAAAAAAATGAAACAAGAAATGAATGAAAATTTTGCAAAGCAAACAGTGGAAATGACAATTATTAAAGATGAACTTGAGCAGATTCATGTATATGAGGTAAAAGTGGATCGGCAAATTGGTGAAATATTTTACAAAAATGAGCAGCAAGACAAGAGAATTTGTCTCCTGGAAGAAGAGATGAGGAAATATAATTTGGTTATCCGAGGGATTCCAGAAGAAAAGGTAGATAATTTGAAACAGCGGGTTTTAAAATGGATTAATGATCTCGACACGCAAATTACGTTTACAATAGCAGATCTGGCAAGTGTTTTTAGAATTGGATATAGAAGGCAAAATGGTTCCAACAGGAATGTGCTTGTCAGGTTTGCAAATCTTGGTGATAAGCTGGAAGTTATGGCCAAGGTGAGAGAGATGGGAGATGCTTTGAAGTTTGAAGGGAAGACTATTCAAGTCTTCCTGGATATATCAAGAGAAGAAAGGGCATGGAGATTTTTTTTAAAACCAATTACAAAGGTTTTGAGAGATAATGGAATTAAATATAATTGGAGGCCACCACAACAATTGAATTTTTTTTATAAAGGAAGGATGCGTACAATTACCCCGGACATAGATGCAATACTATATTTACAGGAGCTTGGACTGATCAAGGAGGAGGATTTAACGGAGATAAAAGATCAACTGCTTAAGATGAGTGGAATACATATGGAAACATCAACTCCAGAAGAAGAAAAAGGAGCTACTGGGGGGCAAGACCCTAAAGAGTTAAAGAGGAAGGAAATCTCACCTGTGTTGGTCGAACAGAAGAAAAGTCATGAGGATACAGTAGGAGAAGAAGCAGATAAGAGTCTTGGAAAATACGAAGCTGAATGCGGGAGAGAGCTACCACTTTCTTTTTTCTTGAGTGATGAATTTAAATAGACAGCCCGAAAGAAGTGACCCGGACATTGGCACGTCCCCTCTCCCCCATTCTCTTTACGGAGGCGAAACCGATGAGGATGTGGGGGAAGAAGATTGTTTGTTTTTTATTGTTTGTTTTGTCTTTTGTCTTTTTTTGTTTGTTTTTTTGTTTTTTTATGTTAAATGTCTGTTATATGGGAGTTCAATGTTGGGTTTTGGGCACAGAAAGGAAGAGGCGGGGATAGGATTGAAAAATTTACAGTTTAAATGGGAGTTATAAAAATAATGTCATGGAATGTGAAGGGTACAGGGAATCAGATTAAAAGAAGAAGATTGGAATTTAAGATTAAAAGAGATTTACCAGATATTTTATTTTTACAAGAAACCCATCAGAAATCTGAAGACTCAAACAGAATGTATATAAAAGGTATGCAAATATATGAAAAAGCATTTGGAACTTCAAAAGCCAGAGGAGTTGCAACATTGATATCAGATAGGGTGTATTTTGAAAAACATCAGGTAATTTTGGATGAGGATGGAAGATATGTAATAATTGTGGGAAATCTTAATGAGGAAAAAGTGACACTTGTTAATTTATATTTACCGAATGAGAAACAAAGAGAATTTCTTGAAAAAATAGCAAAAATTTTGGAGAATGAAAGTGTAGGGAAAGTAATTGTGGCTGGGGATTTTAACTTAATTAGAGATAAAATAGATAGTACTAACCCCACTCGTTGTGGAGGAGCAAATAAAATGGGTATTTTAAATAAGTGGATGCTCCAAAACATTGTAGTGGATGTGTGGAGAGAGGTTAAAGGGACTGAAAGAGTATACACTTTTTTCTCTAAGATATATAATACATATTCCAGAATTGATTATATTTTTCTCTCTAAAGATTTGCTGAACAATGTGGATAAGGTAGATGTGGGAATTTTTAAAGATTCTGATCATGCAGAAGTTATGGTGGATTTAGATTTTAATTTTGAGAAAAAAAGAAGTTATTGGAGATATGAGGAGAAACTGTATAAAAATGAAAAGGATAAAAAATGGATACTTAAAAAATTGGAGGAAAGTTGGAGACTAAATGATAATGGGGAGGTTAAATTTGAAATTGTTTGGGATGCGATGAAAGCGGTGTTTAGAGGGGAGAGTATTAAATTATCAAGTAGGAAATATAAAAATTATAAAATTAAAATGGAAAGGGATAAAAATCAGATTAAAGAATTGGAAAATCAATTTTTGCTTACTAAAGAAAAAAAATCCTTGAGGAGCTTAATATGTTAAGAAATAAAATGATAGAAGAGGATACAGAGTTGGTAAAAAGAAATTTGAGATATTTAAATAGGAATTTTTTTGAATTTAGTAACAGAAACTCTAAGTTATTGGCAAAGATGGCGAAAAATAAAAGAGAGAAGAGAGAAATTGGAGCTTTGATAGATGATAAAGGTATAAGATGTTACAAAAAATTAGAGAAATGTGAAGTGGTTAGAAACTTTTTTCAGAATCTATATTCAAAGAAACCAGTCAATCGGGGAAAATTGCAAAGTTATTTAGAAAAATATGTGGTGAAAATTGATCAAACATATAAAGAATTGATGGAAGAAGATATAACACAAGATGAGATTAATGGAGTTATACAAAAAATAAAATTAGGGAAAGCTCCAGGTGAGGATGGATTACCTGCTGAGTTTTATAAAGAATTTAAAGAATTAATAATACCAAGATTGCAAAATTATTTAATGGAATATTACATGGTGGAGAAGTTCCTTCGTCATGGAATAGAACGGTGATATCCCTAATTCCTAAGCCAGATAAAGATTTAGAAAGGATTGAGTCCTATCGCCCATTTCTTTAATTAATCAGGATGCAAAGATATTTACTGCTATTATAAGTAATAGATTAAATAGATTTATAGATAGATATATAAGTTACAACCAAGTAGGTTTTGTGAAGGGCAGATATATGAGTGATATTGTTAGAAGAGTATTAAATATTATAGATGTAGCTGAACATAATGGTGATAAAATTGGTATAGTATCATTGGATATTTTTAAAGCTTTTGATTCTGTACAATGGGAAGCTATTAAAGTAATTGTGGAGGCTTTAGGCTTTGGTAACAAGTTTATACATGTTATTTCAAAATTGTATCAAAAAAGTAGTGCAAGAGTGAAGGTGAATGGAATATTAACTGAAGAGATAAAATTAGAAGCGGGTACGAGACAAGGATGTCCCTTGTCCCCAACATTATTTTTATTGGCTATGGAAATCTTGACAAAAATGATAGAAAAAGATGAAGAATTAGAAGGATATAAGGGTATAAGATAAATTTGTATGGATGATACTTTAATTATTTTGAAAATATAGAGAAAGACCTGAAAAGATATATAAGCATTTGAAAGAATTTGAGGAAATGACAGGTCTGAAAGTAAATTGGTCAAAATCAGAATTATTGATGGATAGTAATGGTAATGAGTCTGAGAATATGCAAGAGCAATTTGGGATAAGGATTAAAATACATTGAAATATTTGGGTATAGTGCTTTCACTCAAGGTTAAAGAATTGAAAAAACTTAATTATGATGTGGTGATGAATGAAATTGAGAAGAAGATAGATAAATATAAAATGTTAAAGTTGTCTTGGTTTGGTAGAATTGCAATGTGTAAGATGATGTTGCTGCCCAAGTTTAACTTTTTATTCGAGATGCTACCGCTAAATTTGACAGAGAAAGATATTGAAGGATATCAGAAAAAATTGGACAAATTTTGCAATGGTGGGAAAAGACCTAGATTAGTGAAGAAAATGTGGTATCAAAATCAAAAGGAAGGTGGATTAGGAATCCCCAAATTATTTAATTATTACTGTGCATATGGTATCCGGATAGTGGTAAAAATACTTAAAGGTGAAGATAATCATTGGAGAGATTTAGAGTTAAGGGATATAGAGAAATTTGGATCAAGGTGGTTTTTAGATAAAGCAAACTCAAAATGTGTAATTAGAAGTTATTGGTTAAAGGGATTAAGTAAAATGTGGAATAAATTTGTTAAAATTTTAATTCCGGATATAATCTTTTTGGGGAAGACAATTGGAAATTGGCCGATTAAAAATAATATAAGATGTAATGAAGTGATTAAAGATGAAAATATAGAAACTATTAGAGATTGGTTAAAAGTTTTAGAAAATGAAAGGAGGAACAAAGAAATTATTGAAAAATTAGGGTTAAGCTGGTTTGAAAAAATACAGATAGAAAAATGGACAAAAAAATTAAGGGAAAACTATTCGATAAATAGATGTGAAACTGAATTTGAATATTTAGTATCTCGGATTATGAAAGATGAAATTGGGCTAAAGGGACTCGTTAGCAGGGTTTATAAGATTATAAACTCTGATGAAAAATTACAAAGAGTGATGAGGACAAATTGGGAAAAAGATCTTAATATTGAAATACCAGAGTCAGATTGGAATGTGAATTGGAATAGTAGAATTATGAGAACTTTATCTATAAGGATTAAAGAGCATAATTATAAAGTTGTTTGAAATGGTATTTGACTCCAGTAAGATTGTCACAAATGGATAAAAAATTAGTAAAAATGTTGGAGATGTGATATGGAATTGGGGACTTATGAACATATGTGGTATAAATGTGATAAGGTTAAAAGTTTTAGAAAATGAAAGGAGGAACAAAGAAATTATTGAAAAATTAGGGTTAAGCTGGTTTGAAAATATAGAAACTATTATAGATTGGTTAAAAAGTTTTGGCAACAATTGGAGAAAATGATATTTGAAATGATGGGGAAAGTAATAACATTGAGAGTGGAAACTATATTATTGTTGGTAATTAAGGAAATTGAAAAAGAATTGATTAGAATTATGATTATAATAGGTAGAATTATAATAGCTAGATATTGGAAACTAGATGTGATTTTTAGAATAGAAGAGTGGAATTCTGAAATGTGGAAATTAGCTTTAAATGATAAAATGACATGTGATATTAAAATTAGAAGTGGTGTGTATAAAGAAGATATTTTCTGGAAGATTTGGAAACCATTCGTGGACTATGCGCTTGGAAAATTGGACGCCTCGGTACCTGTACCTTGAGAACATGGATTTTGGCAATCATGAGGACATATTCCGAAGACCCAATTCTTCCTTTTTTATGTATAGCACAAGGGTGGAATAATGTATTTTTTTTCTTTTCTTTGTTTGTAATGTTAGAAAAAAGTAATAATATTGAGAGTGGAAACTATATTATTGTTGGTAATTAAGGAAAACTATTCGATAAATAGATGTGAAACTGAATTTGAATATTTAGTATCTTGGATTATGAAAGATGAAATTGGGCTAAAGGGACTCGTTAGCAGGGTTTATAAGATTATAAACTCTGATGAAAAATTACAAAGAGTGATGAGGACAAATTGGGAAAAAGATCTTAATATTGAAATACCAGAGTCAGATTGGAATGTGAATTGGAATAGTAGAATTATGAGGACTTTATCTATAAGGATTAAAAAGCATAATTATAAAGTTGTTTGAAATGGTATTTGACTCAGTAAGATTGTCACAAATGGATAAAAAATTAGTAAAAATGTTGGAGATGTGATATGGAATTGGGGACTTATGAACATATGTGGTATAAATGTGATAAGGTTAAAAGTTTTGGCAACAATTGGAGAAAATGATATTTGAAATGATGGGGAAAGTAATAACATTGAGAGTGGAAACTATATTATTGTTGGTAATTAAGGGAAAACTATTCGATAAATAGATGTGAAACTGAATTTGAATGTTTAGTATCTCGGATTATGAAAGATGAAATTGGGCTAAAGGGACTCATTAGCAGGGTTTATAAGATTATAAACTCTGATGAAAAACTACAAAGAGTGATGAGGATAAATTGGGAAAAATCTTAATATTGAAATATCAGAGTCAGATTGGAATATGAATTGGAATAGTAGAATTATGAGGACTTTATCTATAAGGATTAAAGAGCATAATTACAAAGTTGTTTGGAAATGGTATTTGACTCCAGTAAGATTGTCACAAATAGATAAAAAAAATAGTAAAAAATTTTGGAGATGTGATATGGAATTGGGGACTTATGAACATATGTGGTATAAATGTGATAAGGTTAAAAAGTTTTGGCAACAATTGGAGAAAATGATATTTGAAATGATGGGGAAAGTAATGATATTGAGAGTGGAAACTATATTATTGTTGGTAATTAAGGAAAACTATTCGATAAATAGATGTGAAACTGAATTTGAATATTTAGTATCTCGGATTATGAAAGATGAAATTGGGCTAAAGGGACTCGTTAGTAAGGTTTATAAGATTATAAACTCTGATGAAAAATTACAAAGAGTGATGAGGACAAATTGGGAAAAAGATCTTAATATTGAAATACCAGAGTCAGATTGGAATGTGAATTGGAATAGTAGAATTATGATTATAATAGGTAGAATTATAATAGCTAGATATTGGAAACTAGATGTGATTTTAGAATAGAAGAGTGGAATTCTGAAATGTGGAAATTAGCTTTAAATGATAATATGACATGTGATATTAAAATTAGAAGTGGTGTGTATAAAGAAGATATTTTCTGGAAGATTTGGAAACCATTTGTGGACTATGCGCTTGGAAAATTGGGCGCCTCGGTACCTGTACCTCGAGAACGTGGATTTTGGCAATCATGAGGACATATCCAAGACCCAAATCTTCCTTTTTATGTATAGCACAAGGGTGGAATAAATAAATAAATAAATAAATAAATAAATAAATAAATAAATAAATAAATAAATAAATAAATAAATAAATAATGTTCCCCTTTATAGTAACCATTAGGATGTCAGGAAAGTGCCAACTCTACTGTATTTCTGTTTCATCTTGTGAAAGGGCTATACTGTGAATAAAATCAGCGATGATGTGTGAAATCAAGCATGTTGATACAACATGAGATAGTCAACACCATTGGAAATGGCTACTATTGGGTTTTGTGTGTGTGTGTGTGTGTGTGTGTGTGTGTGTGTGTGTGTGTGTGTGAATTCACACTGGATACCTACTTTTTTTTAGTGAACAAGTAAAGAACTTGATGTATTTTTTTATTCTGATTGAACTGTCCCCTTTCAAATCTGTATTATTTGATTGTGGCTTGAAAGTTACCATAATTTGCTAGTTGCTTTTATTGCCTTGCCTTGCCTTGATTAATGATAGCATTCTCCAGGATCAAATGTAAGCCACATGATGCCCTAAGCAATTATTGCTCTTGGCCATTCCATTGCTCAACTGGCATGATATTAAGATCCAAAAGGTGCTGAAAACTAGAGGTCAGTGTGGAAGTGAATAAGTTAAGATCATAATATCTAGGGGAACAAATTACACTTGGTTCCCCAAGCATGTGTTTATTGTGTTCAATGTTTAATTCAGGACTGCATCTCTCTACTGGAGCATTTTAGCATTAAGAGAGGAAGTTAACAACAGCAGCCAAAAGACTAAAATCCTGTTGCATGCTTTGAAATAATTGGTAATATTTCAATAATGGTGGCCCGTGGGGACTATAATAGATTTAGAAATCCATTACAGGATGTCTGAGATGGTGTAGGGTTTCCTGCCTGGGCAGGGGGTTGGACTAGAAGGCCTCCAAGGTCCCTTCCAACTCTGATGTTATGTTATGTTATGTCTCATTTGAAAATGGTTGTTGATTGGAATCAATTATTTTACTGAAAAATCAATCAAGTAGAGGATGTCTCTGTGGAGAAACATGATTGACCATAGTTTTTCTTACTACTTTTCTTTTGCTGTTGTTGTTAGTTGCGAAGTCATGTCCGACCCATCGCGATCCCATGGACAACGTTCTTCCAGGCCTTCCTATCCTCTACCATCCTCTGGAGTCCATTTAAGCTCACGCCTACTGCTTCAATGACTCCATCCAGCCACCTCATTTTCTTTACACCTCTCTTTTGGTTTCTATCCTCTCGGCATTTTGGTTCTTGCAGCCCTTGAAATTGAAATTAATTTTAACTAGCATAAAGGAATTTATTAAGACCTCAAAAGAAATACATTTGAAAAGCAGATTGACTTTCAAAGCAATTTATCATTCCTTTATGGTATTTATTTATTTATTTATTTATTTATTATTCGTATTTGTATACCGCCCTATCTCCCGAAGGACTCAGGGCGGTTCACAGGCAAATAAAAAACATATATATACAAATTAAGAAAACCATTAAAAAACTTATTCAAAGAGCCAAATTATTAAAAATAGTATAAATATTAAAACCAATTAAAACCCCTATAAAATTTAAAAACTAGTCCAGTCCTGCGCAGATAAATAGGTGTGTTTTAAGCTCGTGACGGAAGGTTCGGAGGTCTGGAAGTTGACGGAGTCCTGGGGGGAGTTCGTTCCAGAGGGTGGGAGCCCCACAGAAGGCCCTTCCTGGGCGCCATATGACCCTGCCTAGCTGACGGCACCCTGAGGAGTCCCTCTCTGTGGGAACGCACGGGCCGGTGAGAGGTATTCGGTAGCAGTAGACGGTCCCGTAAGTAGCCCGGCCCTATGCCATGGGCGCTTTAAAGGTGGTTACCAAAACCTTGAAGCGCACCGGAAGGCCACAGGTAGCCAGTGCAGTCTGCGCAGGATAGGTGTCATCACGGAGCCACGAGGGCTCCCTCTATAACCCGTGCAGCCGCATTCTGAACTAACTGCAGTCTCGGATGCCCTTCAAGGGAGCCCCATGTAGAGAGCATTGCAATAATCCAGGCGAGGCGTCACGAGGCGTGGTGACCGTGCATAGGGCATCCCGGTCTAGAAAGGCGCAACTGGCGCACCAGGCGAACCTAGTAAAAGCTCTCCTGGAGCGGCCGTCAAATGATCTTCAAAAGACAGCCGTTCATCCAGGAGGCGCCCATGCGCAACCTCTCCACGGGGCCAGTGACTCGCCCCGACAGTCAGCCGTGGACTCAGCTGACTGTACCGGGATGCCGGCATCCACAGCCACTCTGTCTTGGAGGATTGAGCTTGAGCCTGTTTCTCCCCATCCAGACCCGTCGGCCTCCAAACACCGGGACAGCACTTGATAGCTTTGTTGGGGTGGCCGGTGTGGAAAATACAGCTGGGTGTCATCAGCGTACAGCTGGTACCTCACACGAAGCCACTGATGATCTCACCCAGCGGCTTCATATAGATGTTGAACAGAAGGCGAGGATGGCCCTGCGGCACCCACAAGTGAGGCGCCTCGGGCCGATCTCTGCCCCCTGTCAACACCATCTGCGACCGATCGGAGAGATAGGAGAAGAACCACCGATAAACGGTGCCTCCCACTCCCAATCCCTCCAACCGCGCAGCAGGATACCATGGTCGATGGTATCGAAAGCCGCCGAGAGGTCTTATAGGGCCAGGGCAGAGGAACAACCCCTATCCTGGCCTCAGAGATCATCCACCAACGCGACCAAAGCCGTCTCAGTGCTGTAACCGGGCGGAAACCGGACTGGAGCAGGTCTAGATAGACAGTTTCCTCCAGGTGCAAGGGAAACTGATATGCCACCATACTCTCTACAACCTTAGGCGGGTTGGAGATCAGCGATAATTACCTAAAACAGCGGGTCAGGAAGGCTTCTTGAGGAGGGGTCTCACCACCGCCTCTTTCAAGGCAGCCGGGAAGACTCCCTCCACCAAGGAAGCGCTCGTAATTGCCTGGAGCCAGCCTTGTGTCACCTCCTGAGTGGCCAGCACCAACCAGGAGGGGCACGGGTCCAGTAAACATGTGGTGGCATTCAGCCTACCTAACAACCTGTCCATGTCCTCGGGAGCCACAGGGTCAAACTCATCCCACAAAATGTCACCAAGACCACCCTCAGACGCCTCACCTGAGTTGCCGCAATTTTGGTCCAGACCGTCCTGAAGCTGAACGATTTTATCGTATAGATAACCGTTAAACTCCTCAGCACGTCCCTGCAACGGGTCATCCCGCTCCCCCTGGTGAAGGAGGGAACGAGTCACCCGAAACAGGGCGGCTGGGCGGTTATCTGCCGATGCAATGAGGGAGGAGGCGTAGCTATGCCTCGCTTCCCTCAATGCCACTAGGTAAGCCCTATTATAGGACTTCACTAGTGTCCGATCAGCCTCAGAACGGCTAGACCTCCAGGAACTCTCTAGGCGTCTTCTCCGGCGCTTCATCCCTCTCCGCTCCTCGGAGAACCAAGGGGCCGGGTGGGACCTGCGCCGGGTCAGAGGCCGCAAAGGCACGACACGGTCTAGGGCCCCCGCCGCGGCCTGTTCCCAGGCCGCAACAAGTTCCTCAGCCGTGCCGTGGGCCAGACTCTCAGGAAGTGGCCCAAGCTCCGTCCGGAACCTCTCCGGGTCCATCAGGCGCCTGGGACGGAACCAACGTATCGGCTCCGTCTCCCTGCGGTGTTGAATGGCGGTCAGAAAGTCCAGGCGAAGGAGATAGTGATCTGACCATGACAAAGGTTCAATGACTATTTCCTTCAAGTCCAGATCTCTCAACCACTGACCAGAGACAAAAATCAAATCCAAAGTGCCTCCCCCAATGTGAGTAGGGCCATCAACTACTTGGGTCAGGTCCAAGGCCGTCATGGAAGCCATGAACTCCCGATCTGCTGTCGATGACGAGCCGGAAGATGGCAAGTTAAAGTCCCCCATGACTAAAAGTCTGGGGGTCTCAACTGCCACCCCAGCAAGCACCTCCAGGAGCTCGGGCATGGCAGCTGTCACGCAGCAGGGAGCCAGGTACGCGACCAGCAAGCCCATCTGACACCTATGACCCCATCTCACAAGGAAGGATTCGCACCCGGCAATCTGAGGTACAGTGGTCTCCCTCAGCTCCAGACTCTCTCTAATCACAACCGCCACCCCCCCACCCCTACCCTGAGCCCTCGGCTGATGGAATGCACAGAAACCCGGTGGGCACATCTCAACAAGGGGCACGCCCCCTTCTGCGCCCAACCAGGTCTCCGTAACGCCCATAAGGTCCGCGGCACCCCCCTGGATAAGATCATGAATTAGGGGGGCCTTATTGGCCACGGACCAATATGACCAGTATGAGAAACCAAATACAACATAATAGCATAATGCCATCTTCAGCTTTCTCCAACTTGATGTATTTAACAAGACAAGCCTAGGAAAGATATATAATGATATTGGGATGTCACTTATGGTTCCAGTGTCTGATTACATATATGCTTTGAACATCTGGCATTTTATCAGAATATGATTAATTAATCTTTTTTTTTGTTATCCATCAGATCCCATTATTTCTTCATGCCATGTAGGCCTACCCTCACAATTCCGAACCCATATCTTGCTTATTTCATCCTGCTTACAAGTCTACATCTGACAAGTTGGCATATGGCCATTCCTAGTTTTAATCCTTTTCCAGAATGTAATATATTTACTATACACCTGGAATAAGATTTAAGGCATTTTAGAAATCAAATGAGAACATGGTCAAGTTGAATGTTAATTGACTGCACTGGTTTGATTGTCTTGTAAAACATTATTATTATTATTATTATTATTATTATTATTATTATTATTATTATTATTATTATTAATAATAATAATAATAATAATAATAATAATAATAATAATAATAATAATAATAATAATAATAATAATAATAATAATAATAATTCGATTTTTATACCACCCTTCTCCCGAAGGACTCAGGGTGGTGTACAGCCAAAAGTAAAAACAAACAATACCAGCTGTACGCTGATGACACCCAGCTGTACTTCTCCACCCCAGGCCACCCCAATGAAGCTACTGAAGTGCTGTCCCGGTGCGTGGAAGCCGTACGGGTCTGGATGGGGAGAAACAGGCTCAAGCTTAATCCCTCCAAGACGGAGTGGCTGTGGATGCCGGCACCCCGATTCAGTCAGCTGCAGCCGCGGCTGACTGTTGGAGGCGAGTTATTGGCCCCAAAGGATAGGGTGCGCAACTTAGGTGTCCTCCTGGATGAACAGCTGTCGTTTGAAGATCATCTGACGGCCGTCTCCAGGGGGGCCTTCCACCAGGTTCGCCTGGTTCGCAGTCGCCTTCCTTGATCGGGATGCCTTGTGCACGGTCACTCATCGCTCGTTACCTCTCGCCTGGATTATTGTAATGCTCTCTACATGGGGCTCCCTTGAAGTGCACTCGGAGGCTTCAGTTAGTCAGAATGCAGCTGCGGGTGATAGAGGGAGCTCGCGTAGCTCCATATAACACCGCTCCTCGCAGACTGCACTGGCTGCCTGTGGCCTTCGAGTGCGCTTTAAGGTGCTGGTTACGACCTTTAAAGCGCTCCATGGCTTAGGGCCTGGGTACTTACGGGACCGCCTGCTGTTACCACATGCCTCCCACCGACCCGTCGCTCTCACAGAGAGGGACTTCTCAGTGCCGTCCGCCAAGCAATGTCGGCTGGCGGCCCCAGGAAGGTTTTTCTCTGTGGGGCTCCACACTCTGGAGCGAACTTCCCCGGGTTTCATGAAATACCTGACCTTGGACATTCCGTCGCGAACTGAAGACGCATCTTTTTATTTGCGCGGGGCTGTCTTAAATTGAATTTTATCTTTTATCAATTTTTAAACGGGTTTTTAGTATGGAAATTTTTTAATTTTAGGCTAATTTAAATAAGTTTTTTAAATGGTATTTTAATCTGTATATTGTATTGTTTTATCTTGCCTGTACACCGCCCTGAGTCCTTCGGGAGAAGGGCGGTATAAAAATCAAATAAATAAATAAATAAATAAATAAATAAATAAATATACAATTTAAAATACAAATTAAAAAACTTATTTTATAATTGGCCTAAAAAACTTTAAAATATATAAAACTAAAACCCCATTAAAATTAATATTAAAAAATTTAAAATCGATAAAATTTAAAATCAATATTCAATTGAAGCCAATAATTTTCACTTTAAGATTAATGAATAACCAGTTAAAATGCCATGGAAGATTATTTTATTATATGATTACATCAAGATTACCATATGCATAGAGATAGAAAGATTCAACACTATTGATGTTGGAGGAATGGTTGGTGGAGTTGACAGATTTTGCTGAAAGAGATAGACTTTTTGACTAGAGAAAAGACCTGAAAAGATGACTCTGCAACTGTGGAAGCAGAGCACATGGTTCAGATGCTGCCCCAGAGGAGACCTTCCATTTGTTGGAGCCAGGAATTGAGTTTGAATCCAGCCCCACTGAAAGTCATCACAGCAACCAGATTGGAGCAGACCTTCCAAGCTTGACTAACCAGCCTTATCACCAAGCATGCTACCCAGCAGACATGAAAGAAAGGAAAAAGCCTGGATTGCACACTGATTAACCTCAATTTGGACTGGAAAAAAGCTTGGATAGAGTAGAGTAAGAGGTAGGGCAGGTTCAGTAACCAACCCTTGGAAATGGGCAGCCTGTAATTTAAAGGAAAACCATGGCTGTGAAAATTTTGGGATGTGTGCTTGCTTGAAACCTGACTGGAAGCTCCTTAGATAGCCTCAAAGATTTGAGAGGTTGTAAAGAAACGGATCCTCTCACATCACAAAACAGCATCTCGGAGGATCCACTGGTCCTGAGGAATTGAATGTAGCTGAACTGAACCTGCATCTTGATAGGGACGATTGAAATAAAAGAATTTGAAACATGAGATATTTAAATAAGTTTTTAAATGGTATTTTAATCTGTATATTGTATTGTTTTATCTTGCCTGTACACGCCCTGAGTCCTTCGGGAGAAGGCGGTATAAATCAAATAAATAAATAAATAAATAAATGAATAAATAAATAAATAAATAAATAAATAAATAAATAAATAAATAAATAAATAAATAAATAAATAAATAAATAAATAAATAAATAAATATACAATTTAAAATACAAATTAAAAAACTTATTTTATAATTGGCCTAAAAAACTTTAAAATATATAAAACTAAAACCCCATTAAAATTAATATTAAAAATTTAAAATCAATATTCAATTGAAGCCAATAATTTTCACTTTAAGATTAATGAATAACCAGTTAAAAATGCCATGGAAGATTATTTTATTATATGATTACATCAAGATTACCATATGCATAGAGATAGAAAGATTCAACACTATTGATGTTGGAGGAATGGTTGGTGGAGTTGACAGATTTTGCTAAAAGAGATAGACTTTTTTGACTAGAGAAAAGACTTTATCTACATCTATTGTTGACTATAAGCCTATAAAAACCATTGGGGTTTTTTGCACAAACATGAGAATACAAATCTCCATGCTGTATCCGGTGACTGGAATGGGTCTAGATAGACGGCTTCATCCAGGTATTGGGGTATATTAATCATATAGAAGTAAAAAACAGATTGCTTTACTTTCTGTATGCTTTCTATTCATTTATTTGTGACCTTTCCAGAAACATTGATTTATCAAATAAAGCAGAGAAATAAGGATAAGTTATAGTGACGGGGAGATGCATCAGACATTTTTATGAAAGCATCATGTTTATGTGTTTCTGAAAAGTAGAAAAAAGATTGTGTGAATGTCATCTTTCTTTTTGTCCATAACAATGACTAATAACTTTACCATCTGCAAATTTATTTTCAGCTTTTTTTTAATAATCAGAGAGTTGAACTCCATTGTCTAATCAAAAACCTTTCTCTCAATTTCCAACATCCTTTATTCTGATTTCTATAGTTAGCTCAGCTGTTAATTATTCAGTCACATTCAAGCTCTCTGCAGAAGCAACATTATTCAGAACAAGAATGATTACTCTTGTGGTTTGGAACAATGTTAAATATTACCTATTTAAGACTTTCTAACATTATCTTCCCCCACTTAAAACTCCAGTGAGCATCTGCTCAGGCATTCACCCGTTGACTTTCTTAGAAAATATGGCAGGAAAAAGATTATTGGGATAAGGCTAGTGCCCAGAACTCTTTTTTCCTCATGTTCTCAATGATATCATACACAGAATATTTAGAATGTCCAAAGGCACTTCAAATATATATTGAAAATGTGGGCAATATGAAGTGAAGCATCTAACACTTGGTGTACATGGCTAGCAAAAGTTTGGATCCAAATATGCATTTTAATACAGAGTGTTTTAAAAATCAATATTCAATTGAAGCCAATAATTTTCACTTTAAGATTAATGAATAACCAGTTAAAAATGCCATGGAAGATTATTTTATTATATGATTACATCAAGATTACCATATGCATAGAGATAGAAAGATTCAACACTATTGATGTTGGAGGAATGGTTGGTGGAGTTGACAGATTTTGCTGAAAGAGATAGACTTTTTTGACTAGAGAAAAGACTTTATCTACATCTATTGTTGACTATAAGCCTATAAAAACCATTGGGGTTTTTTGCACAAACATGAGAATACAAATCTGGTTTTGATGATAAAACAGGATAGATTTTAGAAAGAAAAGTAATATGATATACTGTAACTTGATAGAGAGAGGTCAAAATATATTTGTACATATTGCTGTGAAGAGTATCAGAAACTACCTCTTTATACCTTTTTTCTTTTCTATCTTTAACTTTTTTCCTTCTCTTACACTTTTTGCTTTTTCTTGGTTTTTTCTTTTTTTCTTTCTTACTTTCTGTTAGCTTATATCTTTCTGTATAAAAATTTTAATTAAAATCATATATAACAAAATGATATTCTATACAGAGTGAATTCAGACTATCACTTCATACCACTTGTATGGCGATGTTAGATCTAAGATATCCCATAATGTAATTTGTTTATTCATAAACTGCCCAGAGTTGGGTGAAGTGGGCAGTATAGAAATTTGATAAACAAATAAACTGCATTCTAAAAATTAAAGTAAATCTGTTACCTGATTTAATTTTACAGCATAACTGGTAATAATAACATGGGATTTTTCTTCAACTACTTTTGTAATGCTTTAAATCTTCCTTCCTTGTTGTTTCTACTTATTATTTTTAGTAAAGACAGCAAACCCAACAGTTGATGAACATTAGAGACAAGCTGAATAATTTCAGTTTGAATTCATTTATCCTCTTCTCTAACCTTTAATTTAAATTTTAAATTTTATGTTTGGCTATGAAAAGGCAGATTGTGAGTAGAGAAACCTACTCAAATCATATACCAATATAAAAGAAACCTAAATTTCAGTGATTAATGAATAGTTACCTAATTTACAGGTAAGTATAAGTTATTTACTGTCTTCCAGATTCACCTGTGATTTGTTGAAAGGAGAGTTCAGGGAAAGGACAGAGATGAAAAAAATTGTCACCTATTTGCAGAATAAATTATCCTTAAAAGAACACTTTGAATTTTGTTTGCTAATAGTTTGGTAGTTTCCCTATGTTAGTTCATTGAAATTTTTCATTATTACAATTCCAAAGCTATTTGAATATTTAAAATTTTTGTCCCAGCTATATGTTCTATCATTCTGCATAAATTGTACTACAGGTAATCCTCAAGGTACAACAAATCATTTAGTGACCAAAGTTACAACACACCTCCCAAAAGCCATATGACCATGATTCAAAGATAAGAATTTTACAAAAGTTATCCAGTCATTCACCCTTACGAATGACCAGGCAGTTTCATAACTTTGCAGAGACGCTGAAACATGCCCACCTATCTCTTCACCTCCATCCTTGCTCTGCTGGGTCCCCAAGGGCACCGAGTCTGCTTTGTCTCCCTGTTCCATCCCTCACAATACTTGCTTACCTTCTGGAGATCTGCAGAACTCAGTATTGTAGGCTGTTCTTACTGGCCACATGGAGCAGCCATTTGCAAATTGACCTCAGCAAAGCACCATTTTCTCTGCCTTCTGCCTTTCTGCATGGCCACTTTAACTCAAAACAGGATAATGAGCCACAGTTTCTGCTGTGCAGTTTCTATATTTCCTTGTGAAAAAAAGTTTTAAAAGGAAGGGGGAGAAACAGGAGCACAGTGCAGTGAGACGGAAAACAGACAATCAAGGGAATCAAAAAAAAAAGAGAATCAAAAGAATCAGAAAACTAAATACAAGCTTGATAGACATTACCTTGTAGATGACCCTCACCCCATCAAAGACCTTGGAGTTTTCATAACAAACGATCTAAGTGCCAAAGCCCACTGCAACTACATCGCCAAAAAGGCTTTAAGAGTTGTAAACTTAATCTTGCGTAGCTTCTTCTCCAGAAAGATTACACTACTAACCAGAGCTTACAAAACATTTGCTAGACCAATTCTCGAATACAGCTCACCTATCTGGAACCCACACCTCATTTCAGACATGAAATACAATTGAGTGTGTCCAGAAATATTTTACAAGAAATGTTCTCCACTCCTCTGATCACAACAAAATACCTTATGCCACCAGACTTGAAATCCTGGATTTAGAAAATTTAGAACCCCGCTGCCTTCGGCATGACCTGAATATAACTCATAAAATAATCTGCTACAATGTCCTTCCTGTCGAAGACTACTTCAGCTTCAATCACAATAATACACGAGCACACAATAGATTTAAACTTAATGTGAACCGCTCCAATCTTGATTGTAGAAAATATGACTTCAGTAACAGTTAATGCTTGGAATGCACTACCTGACTCTGTGGTCTCTTCCCAAAATCCCCAAAGCTTTAACCAAAGACTATCTACTATTGACCTCACCCCATTCCTAAGAGGTCTGTAAGGGGCGTGCATAAGAGCACCAGCGTGCCTACCATTCCTGTCCTAATGTTCTTTGATTTTATCCAATTTGTATGGTTATTTCATGCTTATACTTATATATACTATTATGTTTGTCACATAAATAAATAAATAAATAAATAAATAAATAAATAAATAAATAAGAGTTAAGTGATAAAAGAGCAATGCAGAGGGAGCTGCTCTGCCTTGTTTGAAACCTGACCTAGAAGGCAAAGCTGCTCTTCCCCTTCCCTCTGCAGGCTCTATTACAGAACATCCAGTCCTTTTCTTTTATATTTCTAGTTATTACCCATTGAAAGCATTAATTATGTCTGGACCTTGAATAAGTCCTGTTTTTGTATTTTTAAGTCTCTAGCTAACCATTGGTTCATTCCTGGTATAATCTGTTGATAGGTCAACAACTGTTAAGGATAATCTAAATAAAAATGGAAATGTAATATAGGAAATATATGTATCCTTCTTTGTCTGAAAAACATACTCTATCTGGGGGAACTTTTTCAGATCACTTTGAACAACTGTGGAAAGAATGACTATGTATTGATTCTTGAAGGACTCTTAAAAAGTGAGGTAAATATCTTAACCTTAGACTGTCTACTGTAGACTTCACCCTATTCCTAAGAGGTGTTTAAGGGGCGTGCATAAGCGCATCAGTGTGCCTACTGTCCCTGTCCTAATGTTCCCTTTTATTTTATTCGTATCTATTTCATGTATTCATAATCATGTTTATACTTGTATCTGTTGTCTAATACATGCTTGATGAAATAAATAAATATAAATAAATAATTGCATTTTGACATGTTTTGCCAAGCCAGCTAAAAATTAAAAAAAATTTCTCCTTGCATTGTTTCAACATGGGGCACACAGGATCCCAAAGCAATGACCCCTCCAATACAACAGAGAAGGTCCTCTTTCCAGCTACTTAGCAGTTTTATAGAAACAATGTAGAGAGCAGAATTTGTTCTGATTTCTTTTTTATTTTCAAATGGCAACATAGTCTATGACAATTCATTGCACCATTAATCTGCCAAATAAAAAGCTTTAGTAGTTCATAAATCTTAAAGCAGAGCAGTCCTGAAGTAGCAGATTTTTTCTTTGGGTGTGTGTGGCTCTATATATTCCCAGTAGAATCTCTTCTACTATCTTATCAGGGCAAATAGTGTGTTATTGCATCTGTATAAAATCCATTAGAACTGACGGTGGTTCAAAGCATTTTAATCTCTATGGTATTCAAAGAAAATGCATGCAGCATTCTGCTTTCTGACTGCTCATTGTTCAAACATTTTACTGACATACTAAGTGTTTCTAGGAGAAGAAAAGGCTTCTTCCATATTGGGAAGGATCAAAGTATCCAGTTTAAATCATAAAATTGGAGTTCATTTTTGATGTGGGTGTGTGCGTCCTTCAAATTCTAGCTTTGCTGATATTAAGTAACCGCTCAATTTAAAAATCTTCTATCCCACAGACAAAAGCCAAAGTTCAGTCTTAATACAGCTTTCCTGATTTTACTTAGAAGCTAGATTCCTTAGATAGGAATCACTTTGATACTTATCAATTTAATTTAATTTGTTTTATCAGTGTATATATTTAGCATGATAGGCAGGGGTGGGTTCTACTTACCTTTACTACCGGTTCACATCATGCCTGCCAAATATGCAGAAGAGTTTTGATAAGGTTTGGGTCAGTGGGAGGAGCCTCCCACTAGTTTTACTACTGGTTCTATAGAAATTCTATAGAACCAGTCTGAACTGGGGGCAACCCACTACTGATGATATGCAAACCCATGAGCCTCGGTGGCGCAGTGGTTAGAATGCAGTACTGTAGGCTACTTCTGCTGACTGCCAGCTGCCTGCAATTTGGCAGTTTAAATCTTACCAGGCTCAAAGCTGACTCAGCCTTCCATCCTTCCGAGGTGGGTAAAATGAGGACCCAAATTGTTGGGGGCAATAGGCTGACTCTGTAAACCGCTTAGAGAGAGCTGTAAAGCACTGTAATGTGGTATATAAGTCTAAGTGCTGTTGCTATTGTTATCAAAGAAAAATCATGCTATATGTGATAGCATAATGTATGAACCTGTTATGATCTGTTGGCGGCCTGAGGAGCTTGCAGCAGAGTCAGACAGTGAGGAGGCTGGAGAGGTTTTTTTCATTTCATTCAATAAACAGTGGACTAGTATGATATATGAATCCAATACACATAATTCTGAGGGTTTTTACTGGATCAGGTCAAAAAAACTTAGATAACTAAAATCTTGTGAGAAGCTCTCAGCAGGACATGAAAACTGAACTAAGCCCTCACTCGTCCTTAGGCAAGATGTTTAGCAAAGATGTTTCCTGAGTTACTTCGGTTGTAGAACAAATAGAAAGAGTTCAGGCATGATAATTCACACAACACGAATAAAAAGCACAGCAGGCAATAATGCCTTAATAGTTAACTGTGACCAGACTAAATAAGGATGTATGATCAGTCTTATTTATGAATAAGACAACTATGTTTTAAACTACATAATTTGCCATACCCTCTGAGTGGTTCTCGCATTTGAAGTGTCATTTATAATGATATTTACGAGGTGTCTGTATCATCAGTTCCAAAACACATTTTCAGGTTGGAGACCAAAGAGTTTCCTCATCCATAATAGTGCACCAGATTGCATGAAGAGAATCATTACTGAGAACTATAGGGGTCAGCTGAGTTAAATGAAGATTATAATGAAAATAGAAAGCTGTATGATTACCTAAACCAATAAAAGGGCAATCATATTCTATCCTCCTTATTGTTATAAATGAACAGAGCTATACTTCTTAACATAAAAGGCAGTTTTTGGGGAAAATAAACATGAATAGAAAATAACAAAATTCAAATTTAAAGCTTTGGAGAATATTTCAGCTTAACATTTAAAGATAGCAACGCATTATTAGCCAAAATTGGTGTAAAAAATATTCCATCTATTTTTAGTTTTGCAAAGTTTGAATTTCCTACAGTGACTGACTGCCCTCCTTCCATGCAAATGCACAAAATTTTGAAATTAATGAAATGTATTTCCTATGAAAAATATAACTACTTTTTTTCTCCTGAAACAAAACAGCTAATGATAATTCGGGTTAAATCCTGTGCCAGAATATTCAAAATTTCAATACAAATAGTATCCTGAAAGTATCCAAGAAAAATGACCATACCCAGTTGGTTTGTTAGTTGTATAACCTTCTATACTATTTAAAACAATAATTATTATATATCAGATGTACGATAGCATCTAAATTAAAATTTATTTATTTATTTTATTTTGTCACAACAATATATGTAGGTATCATACAAAAAGATTATACAGTATATAAACACATATATGAGTAAATATAAGGAGGTATAAGCATATATATAGGAAGAAGAAAAGAAAAAAAAACAATAGGACAGGAACGGTAGGCACGTTTGTGCGCTTATGCACGCCCCTTATGGTTCTTTTAGGAATGGGGTGAGGTCAATAGTAGAAAGTTTTTGGATAAAACTTTTAGGATTATGGGAAGAGACCACAGAGTCAGGTAAAGTATTCCAAGCACTGATGATTCTGTTACAGAAGTCATATTTTCTGCAATCTAGATTAAAGCGGTTGACATTAATTTTAAATCTATTAGTTGCTCTAGTATTATTGAAATTAAAGCTGAAGTAGTCTTTAACAGGAAGGACATTACAATAGATGATTCTGTGAGTTAAGCTTAGGTCTTGTCGAAGGCGACGGAGTTCCAAGTTTTCTAAGCCTAGGATTTCAAGTCTGGTGGGATAGGGTATTTTATTGTTTTCAGAGGAATGGAGAACTCTTCTTGTAAAATATTTCTGGACACGTTCAATTGTATTGATGTCAGAGATGTGGTGAGGGTTCCAAACAGGCGAGCTGTATTCTAGAATTGGTCTACCAAATGTTTTATATGCTCTGGTTAGTAGTGTGGTGTTTTTGGAAAAGAAGCTATGCAAAATTAGGTTTACAACTCTTAGAGCTTTTTTTGCTATATAGTTGCAGTGGGCTTTGGCACTTAGATCATTTGACATGAAAACTCCAAGGTCTTTAACGGGATGGGGGTTGTCTGTAAGGTAATGTCCATCTAGTATGTATTTAGTTTTTGGGTTCTTTTTTCCTATATGTAAGACTGAGCATTTGCTCGTTGAAATTTGGAGCTGCCAATTTTTAGACCAAGCGGATAGATGATCAAGGTCGTTTTGAATGATAGAAGTATTGTCTGTGGTGTTAAATAGTTTGACATCATCAGCAAAGAGAACACAATTACTTGAGATGTGGTCACAGAGATCATTAATGTATAGTCTAAAGAGTGTTGGTCCAAGGACGCTGCCTTGAGGAACGCCACTCTTGACAGGAACAGGATTTGATAAAGCATTGCCAATTTTGACCACTTGTTGTCTGTTAGACAGAAAAGCAGATATCCATTTGTGGAGGGGTCCTGAGATGCCATAGGATGTTGGTTTTAGGAGAAGTTTATCGTGTACTACTGAGTCAAAAGCTTTGCAGAAGTCTATGTAGATTGCATCTATTGATTTGCCTTGATCGAGATTTGAAGTCCATATGTTTTTGCAGTGGAGAAGTTGTAAGTTACATGATAATTTTTTTCCTGAAACCAAATTGTTTGTTGGAGAGTAGGTTGTTAGATTCTAAGTGTGAGGTAATGGATTGGTTGATGATAGATTCCATGACTTTGCAGGTGACACAGCAAAGGGAGATCCGTCTGTAGTTTTCGACTAAGCTGGGGTCTCCTTTTTTGAAGATAGGGATGACTGTGGCTAGTTTGGGAAGAGAACTGGTAGTGAAAGCTTTATCAAAGATAATACTTAGGGGTTCTACTATATTAATGGAAAGTTTTTTTAAGAAGTATGCACATAGTCCATCGGGTCCAATAGAAAGCGGATAGATGAAGTCTGTATGAGTTAAATCATCATAGTCATTGCTGGTTCATTTGTGGAATGTCGGATATGTGTTATCGGAGTTAACAAAAACTGAGCCAAAGAAAATGTTGAAGAGGTTTGCTTTGACTGTTTCGTCATTGCATTCTTCATTGTTAGAATTGCTACCTCCATATTCAATTCTTGGTTAAGTTAGAAAACAAGTTAAAACACACTTTAGCCAAATGATATAAACACTACAATAATGGTATTGCACTGAAACTAATATAGATCCAGTTGTATAGACTCCTCCTACATTTTCCAGAGGCCAGAGAGTGAGAAACAGTAGAGTTCCAGGAGCATTTTCTCCATATCCTCGTGGTGCCCAGTCTTCTACTCCTCCTAGTTTTCATTTGATGAGAAGAAACAAGAGCTGGAATTTGCAATTGCAAATCCAGTTCAGTTTCAAACTTCCAGTATTTCCCATTGTGGGAAAGAAGCAGAATGATCAAACCAAAGCTGGAACTTCTGGGTCCATTAAGCTGGATAGTGATGAAATCTTACTTGAAGATCAGTGAGCCAGATGGGCTGGTCTGTGGTATTAGGTCAGTAGAACACAAATTCCCCATCTGTACATAACAGCCTATTTTTGGCCAAAGAGATACAGGTCACAACTATATGTGCAGTTTTTTGAATTTTTGGGAAAAACAATGCTACATATTGGCAACCCCAAAAATTATCTGTCAAATTACATTCTATCTATTCTGAACATGTTCGGTCGGTTGTCAGATATTACATAGATGTAATGATGGTAATTTTCTAAAGAAGGTAATAAATAAAAATAACTTCCTAAATGTACATTAAATTAGCCACGAGTATCCAGTCATAATGAAGTGACTAGTTCTGTACCTATTCAAAAATACTAACCACAGAAAATATGATGTGATAGGAAAGTAGTTAATTTTCCCCCACCCCACCCCCCTGTGACAATTTCAATTACATCCCTGTTGCTATCATGTTTACTATCTGAATCCAGTGGGAAGCTTTCACTGCAGATAAACAATTTCAAGGTAACAGTCGGTATCACAAATTATAGAGGGCATTGCAGTTTTATTTAACTAGATGGGTGGGAAAGATAAATGCACGGTGCGTAAATAATCCATTATCACCATTCTTATATCAAATTTATAAAGCAAATTTTCTTTTAAAATGCTTCATTTTGAGTCATGTGGCCTGTGCTCTCCTCATCCCCCATGGGATGAAAATCCATTCATTGCTTCTTTTCATGTGGTTTAGAGTTTTATTTCCATTGCAAATCGAAAGACTCAGTGCAAGAGAATTATTTTCTATCTCCTTTGTCTGCAATTTTCTTCTGTTTAAAAGCAGATTTCCATTATGAGGAAAACATAGACCCTCTAAGGCCATTTTAGCCCTTTGAGGAACTAGCACTATAGATTATTGTTTTTCCTAGTGGAATCTTCCATCGCTTTAAAAAAACCAGATACTCTACTCCTTCAGAATCAATCGGAAATATGTTTAGAGATTTCTTTACATCTTCATCATATTTTATGGACAATATTTTTTTTAAAAAAGAAGCTTTTGAAAAGGAAACAAAGCCCAACCACCCCCCACTGCTTATTCAACATGCAGTTAATGTACTAAAGAACAGAAGAGTAGTCTTTGAGTCTTTGCATAAATAATTTAATTCCAGCAACTAGGGAAGCAACCACACAGAATGTAAATGGCCAGTTCCAGATTCTTATGCTCCCTGATTTCAATATTTAGAATATAGAATGAAACTGCAAACAACATTCTTTTCCAACAATAATAAAAACCAACTCAATTCTACATTTAGGAAAATATTCTCAGTCATTCTTAACTGAGAAACTTTTGTCTTTTGTTTTTTCCCCAAAATAAAAAAAAAACATTAATTTTCAGTAGACATTCTCTAGCTTAAAATTCCTTTTGTAGAATGCTAATATACTTTTGAGGTTGTTATACTCAACAGACTGACAACTTTAAAAATTCCCATGATAAAAAGTTTAAATAAGTCACAGTCCTCTTGCCTTCAGACTTTCAAAATCATACTCTGAAAATAAACAGAAATGTGGTTCAAAACATGACATCCAAACTAGTTGCTGCTGAATTTCTTACATGTTTCAAAAGGCCACCAAATCTGCCCATTTCTTGAAAACATTATTCTTATTGTTCCTAACTTGGGGTCTGCACATGGTTAGGCAAATGCCAAAACTTAATCAGTATGCTTGGTGTTACTATGTATTCTACTTTTTTAAATTTATATTTCATTTGTCTTCTATTAAGAGATATGGGATTGGGAGATATTGTTTTCTGGAAATTGCAATTTGTGCAAAATGTACCACCTAGTAACCGTTTTGGTAACAGTTCTGAAGTTTGGCGCCTCTTTGATGGATGTTTGCATTCCAGTCTCATGCGTGTGCTCTTGGATCTTTCAGCCATTGTGTTTTGCCTTGGGTTAGCAACTCTGTTTCCTGCTATCCCCCCTCCCAGTATTTCTTTACTCACCCTTGCCCCTTTTTATGGTGGGATGCTATCAAAGTGAAGAAAGCCTGAAGCGTTGTGATAGCATATCTGACAGTGGACCTATTATTTGAATTGTGCTTCAGTCTGGCTGTTTTACCACAAGGAAAGGAGGAAGACCAGTATAGTCTGCAAGAACACAGATTATAGGTGAAACTTTCACTAATCCCTTTCAAACAACTATCTTCCAATTGTAGAGTGATGACAGAGCAATTTATTGGTACTGAATAATTGTACTGAACGATCTACAGTACTTACCTGGCAGAGTTTAAGGTGTTGGGATTTAACTTTAAAGTCCAAAACAGCTTAAGCCTGACTATCTGAAGGACTGATTTCTCATTATGAGCAATTAAGGTCTGAAGATAGGATCCTTTTGAAGATATTTCTGCTGTCTGAACACGAGTTGTCAACCTGTGTGAAGGAGACATCTCCCATTATACCCCAATGGAAAGAATTACCTTGGAAACTTTTGATGGCTATGACACTCTCAGTATTTAGACTGGATGGGGAGAAACAGGCTCAAGCTTAATCCCTCCAAGACGGAGTGGCTGTGGATGCCGGCACCCCGATTCAGTCAGCTGCAGCCGCGGCTGACTGTTGGAGGCGAGTTATTGGCCCCAAAGGATAGGGTGCGCAACTTAGGTGTCCTCCTGGATGAACGGCTGTCGTTTGAAGATCATTTGACGGCCGTCTCCAGGGGGGCCTTCCACCAGGTTCACCTGGTTCGGCAGTTGCGCCCCTTCCTTGATCGGGATGCCTTGTGCACGGTCACTCATGCGCTCATTACCTCTCGCTTGGATTATTGTAATGCTCTCTACATGGGGCTCCCCTTGAAGTGCACTCGGAGGCTTCAGTTAGTCCAGAATGCAGCTGCGCGGGTGATAGAAGGAGCTCCGCGTAGCTCCCATATAACACCGCTCCTGCGCAGACTGCACTGGCTACCTGTGGCCTTTCGAGTGCACTTTAAGGTGTTGGTTACTACCTTTAAAGCGCTCCATGGCTTAGGGCCTGGGTACTTACGGGACCGCCTGCTGTTACCACATGCCTCCCACCGACCTGTATGCTCTCACAGAGAGGGACTTCTCAGGGTGCCGTCCGCCAAGCAATGTCGGCTGGCGGCCCCCAGGGGAAGGTCCTTCTCTGTGGGGGCTCCCACCCTCTGGAACGAACTTCCCCTGGGTTTACGCCAAATACCTGACCTTCGGACATTCCGTCGCGAACTGACGACACATCTTTTTATTCACGCGGGGCTGGCTTAAATTGATTTTAACAAATTTTTAAATTCTTAGAAATTAATTTTAAATGGGGTTTTTTAGCTTATTATATATTTTACTTCTCAGGCCAATTTTAAAATAAGTTTTTTTAACTGCATTTTAAATTTGTATATTGTACCGTCTGTTTTATTCTTGCCTGTACACCGTCCTGAGTCCTTCAGGAGAAGGGCGGTATAGAAATCAAATAAATAAATAAATAAATAAATATATAAATATTAACTACTACTAAGCATCCACTTTATTTTCCTTTCCTTTTTCTTTTTTCATTAGCCATTTTGAGTGCTCATTTGAGCAGAAAGGTGGGTACACTGTATTTAAAAGTTGTTCTGATCAGAAAGGGACAGTACATTGCTACAGTTGTGGCTTTTTTCTGCAAAAATATCCTAGCCATTTCATTTTCCAATGCTAGCTAGCTATTTATTTATTTATTTATTTATTTATTTATTTATTTATTTATTTATTTATTTGTCAAACACAACAGTATATATAAGTATAAGCATGAAACAACCATACGAATTGGATACAATCAAAGGGAACATTAGGACAGGAACGGTAGGCACGCTGGTGCTCTTATGCACGCCCCTTACAGACCTCTTAGGAATGGGGTGAGGTCAATAGTAGATAGTCTTTGGTTAAAGCTTTGGGGATTTGGGGAAGAGACTACAGAGTCAGGTAGTGCATTCCAGGCATTAACAACTCTGTTACTGAAGTCATATTTTCTACAATCAAGATTGGAGCAGTTCACATTAAGTTTAAATCTATTGTGTGCTCATGTATTGTTGCGATTGAAGCTGAAGTAGTCTTCGACAGGAAGAACATTGTAGCAGATGATTTTATGAGTTATACTCAGGTCATGCCAAAGGCGGCGGAGTTCTAAATTTTCTAAACCCAGGATTTCAAGTCTGGTGGCATAAGGTATTTTGTTGTGATCAGAGGAATGGAGAATTCTTCTTGTAAAATATTTCTGGACACGCTCAATTGTATTAATGTCTGAAATGAGGTGTGGGTTCCAGACAGGCGAGCTGTATTCGAGAATTGGTCTAGCAAATGTTTTGTATGCTCTGGTTAGTAGTGTAATCTTTCTGGAGAAGAAGCTATGCAAGATTAAGTTTACAACTCTTAAAGCCTTTTTGGCGATGTAGTTGCAGTGGGCTTTGGCACTTAGATTGTTTGATATGAAAACTCCAAGGTCTTTGATGGGGTGAGGGTCATCTTCAAGGTAATGTTCATCAAGCTTGTATTTAGTGCTCTGATTCTTTTTTCCAATGTGTAAGACAGAGCATTTACTGGTTGAGTTTTGGAGTTGCCAAATTTTTGACCATTCCGACACAAAGTCAAGGTCTTTTTGAAGGATAACCGCATTGTTGGTTACCCTTCATTGTTGATTACTATTATAGTTTCTCAGATTAGCTTTCTTCTTATTAATTAATTGTGTACCATCATTTTTGACATATATTTCTCCATGACTTATTCTTAATAATGAAGTAATCAAATTTGTTGTACCTAGCTGCATGATGCAGAAATCCAGTTACCTATTTACCCAGTCAGTTGTCTCATGGTCATGCACTAGCAAGATACAAGTCAGGATGGTTATTATGGATTAATTAACTAATGGTTAATTAGATTGTAATTGTTTTAAGATCGTTTTCAAAAGGTGCTCACTGCCATCCACAATTTGTGCCTTTATGTATTAGAGGAAAAGTCACAATGGCATAACCACAGACTATAAGAGGTCTCTGTACCCACTTGTGTGCCCTTGTTCATCCTCCTCACCCACCCACCCCCACGTGACTGCCAGGGTAAAACATTAAAGGCCACAAATATACCTAAGGATGCTTAGAAGGCTGGAAGAATTAAAATTAGTTTAATTCAAAGCAAAGTTTTAACCCTCTTTGTGTTAATTATTTGAGCCATTTAGGTCATCTTATTTAACCCCGTAATGACTCATTTATAAACATGTTATGTAATCTTTTTTATCCTCTAGGTGGTATTATTGTTGTTGTTGTAAATAATTAGGAAGCTTATTAAAAAACTTCACAAATTTCACAAGATAAAAACCATTGTATTGCAAATATGCAGAATCTAATGGATATATAAATATGACTACACTTTGTAGAGATTTTCTATTCTCTTATTCTGCATCTTTTAAAGCCAACACTGTGGTCTTGTTAAATCAATTGCTTTGAAACATCCTAATGGGAATATTCTTATGTATCAAATAAACTAATATAAAGAGCCGTGGTGGCACAGTGGTTAGAATGCTGTATTGCAGACTTAATTCTGCTGACTGACAGCTGCCAGGAGTTCAGCAGTTCAATCCTGACTGGATCAAAGTTGACTCAGCCTTCCATCCTTCCAAGGCCAGTAAAACGAGGACTCAGATTGTTTGGGGCAATATGCTGACTCGGTAAACCACTTAGAGAGGGCTATAAAGCACTGTGAATATAAGTCGAAGTGCTATTACTAATAAACTTTACATAGCATGGCAGATTATTATGGAAAAACAGCAAACAAGTATAGCACTGTGCTCTTTATTTTTCAGAAGAATAACTTAAACTAGGTTTGTTATTTCCATTGTCTCAGACAAATACAGATTTTTTCATCAGACAATTGACTCTTTCCACAAACCATTTTAATTCAACATTCCTTAGCTCAGGTGCTTTTTAAGGAGCTGCTATGGTCAGGAGATTTTTACTGCTTCTTTTCTGCTGTGCCTCAACCAAGGACTCTGGGTGAGGAACAAAAGAGAACCATATGAATGAAAATGAAAACATATGTCTGAGGAGCCTTTATTTCCAGGAGGTAAACATTTCTACCAAGGCCAATACAGACACAGCATAACAACTGAGACAGCTGGGGCTATGAAGAAGCCACTACACTCATTTAAAATATACCTGAATCATATCTTAAATGCTGTTACACCAAAATCAGTAAAAGGAGATGATAGTACTTGTTCCCTGCAAGAGAGTCCATTTCCAGTGACTGAAAATTTTTGGATGAAGGTTTGGGTTAATGAACAGAATAGAATAGAATTTTTTATTGGCCAAGTGTGATTGGACACACAAGGAATTTGTCTTGGTGCATATGCTCTCAGGGTACATGAAAGAAAAGATGCCTTTATCAAGGTACAACACTTAATGATAGTCATAGGGTACAAATTTAACACTTAATGATACAACACTTAATGATAGTCATAGGCTACAATTAAGCAATCAGGAAACAATCAATCAGAGTATAAATTGTAAGGATATAAGCAACAAAGTTACAGTCATAAGTGGAAAGAGACTGGTGATGGGAATGATGAGAAGATTAATAGTAATGCAGATTTAGTAAATAGTTTGACAATGTTGAGGGAATTATTTGTTTAGCAGAGTGATGGCGTTTGGGAAAAAACTGTTCTTGTGTCTAGTTGTTCTGATGTGCAGTGCTCTATAGCGTCGTTTTGAGAGTAGGAGTTGAAACAGTTTATGTCCAGGATATGAAGTATCTGTAAAGATTTTCACAGTCCTCTTTTTGATTCATGTAGTATACAGGTCTTCAATGGAAGGCAGGTTGATAGCAATTGTGGTGTTTTGTTTTTTTTTGCAGTTCTAATTATCCTCTGAAGTCTGTGTCTGTCTTGTTGGGTTGCAGAACCAAACCAGACAGTTATAGAGGTGCAGATGACAGATTCAATAATTCCTCTGTAGAACTGAATCAGTAGCTCCTTGGGCAGTTTGAGCTTACTGAGTTGGTGCAGAAAGAACACTCTTTGTTGTCCTTTTTTGATGATGTTTTTGTTGTTAGCTGTCCATTTTAGATCTTGCGATATTGTAGAACCTAGAAATTTGAAGGTTTCTACTGTTGATACTGTGTTGTCTAGTATTGTGAGAGGTGGAAGTATGGAAGGGTTTATCCTAAAGTCTACCACCATTTCTACAGTTTTGAGTGTATTCAGTTCCAGATTGTTCCGGTCACACCACGAGGCTAGTCGTTCAACCTCTCGTGTGTATGCAGATTCATCATTGTCTTGAAGGAGACAGATCACTGTTGTGTCATCTGCGAACTTCAGTAGTTTAACAGATGGATCATTAGAGATGCAGTCATTGGTATACAGAGAAAAAGAAGTGGGGAGAGCACACAGCCTTGGGGGGGGGCTATGCTAATTGTATAGGTATCTGATTTGATTCTGCTTAGCTTCACCTGCTGCTTCCTGTTTGTTAGGAAGCTTGTTATCCACTTACAAGTCTGTTCCGGTACCTGTAGCTGGTTTAGCTTAGTTAGAAGGGTGTCTGGAATGATGGTGTTGAATGCTGAACTAAATCCTACAAAGAGGACCCTTGCATAGCTCTTTGGAGGCTGTAGTGCAGAGCTATATTAACAGCATCATCTGTTGATCTATTTGCTCGGTATGCAAATTGCAAGGGGTCTAACAGCGGATCCGTGATGGTTTTCAGGTGGGGCAGCACTAGCCTTTCAAAGGTTTTCATGACTACAGATGTTAGAGCAATTGGTCTGTAGTGATTCAGTTCCTTGATGGTGGGCTTCTTTGGCACGAATGGAATGAATGGAGTACTCCTGCTGTTCCTACTACAGCAGGCCACCAATAATAATTATTTGTGTAAGTTTGGAAACTCTGTAGAATATAGTAAAAAAAATGAGACTTTCTGTGGATACAATAGAAAGATTAATTTATGTACAGTGAAATATACCAACCTCTTTCAAAGGCTTTAGTGATGGTATTAACAGTCTGAAATAGAAATTAACAAGTGCATTCCTAATCGTATTTATAATTAAGTCTTCATGCAATTAAAGTTTGAAAGGCATAAAGTGGTTAAGGTTCAATGAACAGAGCAGAAAATATTGTCACATGGAGACAGAGTTTCAATTTTCAAACAGGAAACCACAGGAAAAACACACAGGCATATCAAATCAACCTGTCAGATCTAAGTTGCTCCAGCACATGGATGGTTAATATCAGATGGAATCCTTTATATCAGAAGTTCTCTTCCTCTGACTGATCATAGTCATGCAAGCTCCTAATTAGGCTATCCGAGTAACAAGCAAATCCATTACCGAACACATTTCTGCGTGCAACCTAGCATTTTTCTTCCTTTTTCTCCTTTGGTTTTTAACACGGCCACTACAATGTAATGGGTTTTTTTTAATTAAAAATTTTTACAGAAATTTTTACCCATACATCCCCTCCTCCTCCCAACAACCCTCACCCTTCCCCCTCCCACCTTCACCCAATCCCCCCACCCCCAGACATCCCAGAGCAAAATACAGGGTATAGTATCTGACAATCATAAGCTAAAATACACAAGCTATCCATAAATTCCCCTCCATCCCCTAGAAGCTTAACTCCCCTTCTCCATAAAAAAAAAAGAAAGACAAAAATATACAATACATTCTATTCTCATAGGCTATTTGATAGTTCTTAGTCCAACATTTGTTTTAAAAATAGTCGATCCACCTTCTCCTTTCCAATATACATCTTTCTTGTAAATAGTCTTTCTGGTATGCTGAAATTTCTGCCATCTCCAGTAAGTTCGCTTCTTTTAGCATCCAGTCTTCAATAATAAGCAAATGTTCCATCTTCCAATGTTGCGCTGCTGGTAATCTAGCTACTAATATTTAATTTAAAGTCAATTTATGCCCTTAAACGTTATCTTCTTTTTCAAAATATTTTATATAATCCACCAAATTTATGTATCCACCATATATAATAATAAATAGTATCATCCCAGCCAGATCTCCAACATTTAAATTATAAATTCAAATACATACACTCCAATATTTAGTATGTAGATACTATCTCTAAAACCTTTTATAAAATTTTCCTCTTAGACTTTGCTTATATAAATTTAACATTTAACCCAATTTCCCCTTATATCATGCAATCCTTAATTAATTCCATTTCTTATTCTATTTTTATCAACACCTTCTATAACCCCTACTCAATTAACTTAGTTTTTAACAAATCCACTATATATAATCAAATAACATTGTATTTAAATCAGATACCGTCTACAAAACATTTTATAACTTTTTTTCCTTAAATTTTTATGTTTATCTGGTTTGCAAAACTTAACTAGTTCCATTCCTTATTCTATTTTTATCAACACCTTATGTTCCCAAAATCAATTTTTAACTTATTTTCTAACAAACCCACTACTTATATTTAAACACATAAACAGTACTTTTTAAATATATTCAAAAATTCCAGTTATGATTTACCCTTTCCCATAAAAAGAAACTCTTTTCACTTGGTATTGCTGCTTCTTTACTCTTTGTTCTTTTCGTTTAATATCTATTCCATTCAATCTTTGCTCATTTAGATCCCCTATTTTTTCCAATATTTCTTCTTCAGTAATTGCCATCCCAACTTTAAGTTGTGTGTGCTTTACTTCCTTCTCCCGCTTTTTTCCAATCTTTACTTTGCTTCCCATCTTAGCTTCTAGCAGTGGTGAACTTCCAGCCTTTAATACATTAGTATAGAACTCTCTTGCTTTAAAAACTGTGTTAAGACAATATTTACCTCCTTTATAATTTACTGTTAGTCCAGCTGAAACATCCCATCTAAACTGCATCTGATGATTTCTAAGTTCATCCACCACGAAAGTAAATTCCTTTTTAGATCTTAACATTTTAGGAGGAATTTCTTTGAATACTAATATCTCTTGTCCTGATATTTGAATTTTATTTTTATAAGATGCTTGTAAAATTTCATTCCGAATCCTCCTAGTTCTAAAATAGATAACAACATCTCTTGGTAATTGTCTCTGTCTGGCAACCCAGGAGTTAACACGATAATTTTTTTCAATTTGAATTACAAAATCTGTTGGCTGTTCTCCAAATATATGTGCAAAAGCATCTGCAAAGATATCTTTTAGATTCTCGCGCTTATTTTCTTTAAGACCTCTCACTCTCAGGACAAACTCCATCGATCTATACTGCAGCAAGACCAACTCTTCATCTGCCCTGTTCATCTTGGTCTGGACCTCCTCTATTTTATTTTCCAAATTCACATTAGCTTGATTAATTTATTCCACTCTTCCATCCAACTGAACAGTGTATTCAAACAAGCTTTGAAATACCACCATCACATCTTCCATTATATCCTTATTCCTAGTTTCAATAATATCTTTTATTTGAAATAGTTCCTCTTCAAGCTCCATAAATTTTTGGTCTATAACATAGGTTTGAAAGTCTAAAGCTTCTTCTAAAAGACCTTTTAAAAATTGCTTCAAATCTTCTTGTAGCTTTTGCATTTGAATTGGCAAAGTCCCAACGTCCTTAATAACACCAAGCTTTGTTTGCTTAGAAGCCATTTCTCACTTTAATTTTATACTTTACAACCGTAAGCTCAATAAGTTCAATAAATCTTCAAATCTTTTCATAAACTCTGTATTTGGGTTAGGTAAATCAATTCTATAGTCCTTCCACTTTTCACTTTAAAGTCTCTTCATGTAAATGTAAAATCTGGCAAGTTTAAAGAAGACTGAGAGCGCAACAACGTTAACAAAGGCTTCCTTAAGTTTCACTTTCATGCCCTTTTAAGTACAGGTACCATTTCCTTTGTCCTTCTTAAGTGCAGTCCGAAAACGGAGCTAAGGTTTAGTACTTGCCATTGGCAGTGCTCCCGTCATTGCTCTGTCTGCTTTAATCGAATTAAATCTTCATCTTGAAGCAGAGGTGGTCATGGTGTTTTGTTCTGCTTAAGAGCAGAAACGTCCCAGATCCAGAGCTTTGTTGGGCTTTCCAGGGAGCTCTCACCCTTCTAGCCCCAGAATTATTCCAGGGGCTTTTTGGGGAGCTCTACCTCTGCCCAATTACTCACCTTTCCCTCTTCTCCTGAGGGAAAGGTTTTCGAGCTGCCAGACAGCTGATTTTCGCTGTCTGAATGGCTCTACACGATCGCGGGGCTGGCGGTCTGAAAAGACCATCTTCAACACCTACGGTGCCACCGGAAGTCTCACTACAATGTAATGTTGATGTGCTGGATTAGGACCTGGCACTTTAAAACCTAAGACTGACATGGCAATTTCACTGAGGGGATCCGAGCCAGACTGATCACTCAATCTAATGCAGGAATATAGAAAAGGGGGGGGGTATGCCATGGGCATGGCTTTGAAGTCTTGATGGTAAAGTGAGATAAAAGGACACAAATGATCCCAGCCTGAACCAAGCAGGATTATTTTGGTATGTTTCAAGTCAGAGGAGGGGACCAATGATGACAGAGCCATCTGTAGCCAACAGATAATGAGCAGCCTGTTCTAGCACCACCAGACTGCTGCCTGAAAGAGGTGGGCCATCAACCAACAGACACAGCCGCCATTGCTTTTGAAAGATGAGGGCACAAAATTGCCTCCCCCTCCCAATGAAGTAGGTTCAACACACTGCAAAGAGGTTAGAGCAAAGGAGTTCCTCAAGGCTGCTTGTGCAGCAGAAATCTCACCCTACTTAATAAGATACACTAGATGAGCTACACCAGGGCTGCATCTATTAAAATGGAGCAGAAAGCACAAGCTCTCTGTTGATAACAACTACCCATTAACTCCCATTTTGTGTGCCTTGAATTTGTGAACACTACAAGTCTGGCTTTGAACCTGGATCAGCTGATGGATCTGCTACAAGCTTTGACCCTTGGACTCTGCCTGATTACTCACCTGTGTGCCACTTTAATTTGGAATTCTTGTAGGTCAGGAGTGTCAAACTGGCAGCCTGTGGGCCGGATGCATCATGTGCACCCTACGTCCACCCATTTTTGCAAAGGCAAAAAATGTCACAATACATCACAATACATCACATGATACAATCGAGTTTGACACCTGTGTGTTGTAGGTCAAATTGGTGAACTTTGGGGAGACTTCATGTCTATGCTGGAAGCGCATGTGTCTATAAGCCTTGTTTAGTAAAGAGAACTAGACTAAATCAAGTATGTATCAAACTGTATATCTTTTTATATGTATATCTGATATAACTGTATATCTGAGGAAAGTTTCTAATTCTTTGTTGCTATTTAAGTGGCTTGTTTTCATAGCACGTGTTCTGCCTTCATTAGCAAACCCTGCTTGCTTTCAGATATTAATATCGCGACTAACCACCATCACTTTATAAGACAAGTAAGAAGCTAATCTGTTTATGCTGCCATTTTTAGTATAACTGCCATGAAAGATGTTGGTGAATAAAAAACTTGTCAATGGAATTGTCTGAAATAATACTTTATGGTTGGATTTTTTTAAAAGTTATGAAAGAACATGAAAATTAGAATAAATGCCATACTAATTAATCTCTCCTTTAAATAAGCAACATGAAGAGCAAAGAGTGAGTTAAATCATATTTCCTGAAGTTTATGTTAGCCTTGATACCACTAAAATAATAAAATAAAATTATAGTTCCAAGTATGCATAAATACTAATTCAGATCCATCTGTTCTTGTCATTTGCCATTTTGCATAAGCCCAGGGGACTTTTTTTTAAAGAAATATATATATATATAGCCTATTTACTGTATAAGTTAGACTGAAGGCAGTTCCTTGAGAGTTTAAGATCTTCTGCAAATTAAATATATTTCACCTTCAGTATTACAGATTATTTCAAAATAATCTATAATCACATAAATGGAAATAAACTTCATTTAACTTGAAATTTTGCTTGGGAATTGGCAAGTTATAATGCACTGTAAATCAAGAGTGGGTTAAATAGATTTATTAGCAAATAAATTATGTGCTGTACATCTGAAAAGATAAGGAATCTTTATGCCTGATTCATTGCAGTTTGGGATTTTTAAAAAAAGAATAAAAGGTTAGTATAAACATCTGCAGTGTTTAAGGCATGGGTGTAAAATTCCATTGCGTCACATGACGTATCGTGACATATCATAACATATTTTGCCTTTGCAGAGCCAGGGTGGGAGTGGCCTGCATGTGTCGCATCCGGCCCGCAGGCCACCAGTTTGACACCCCTGGTTTAAGGCATTAATTTGTCTTTTGAAATCCTTCAAGAAGGCTCCAAACCTGACCAAAACTGGTGGCCTCATCCACTCCAGGATATTCTAGAGACTGCCCTCAAGTTGTTCATACCTGCTTGAAAACCATATTATTACTGGAGTTACAACTAGAGGTAGCCCTCAACTTATGACCATAATGGAGCCTGCCCATTACTACTGTAAGTTGTGATGGTTGTAAAGCAAGTCACCCACATGACTGATCTATTTTTACAACCTTTTCTGTAGCAGTCATTAAGCGACCTTTGTGATTGTTAAGCAAACCCATTGTTCTGTTCTGTTTCCCTTCCCCCAATACTCCCAGCAAAGAGTCCGTCAGAGGCCTTCCTTTTTTTTCCTTTTATTTACATAGATACATGTCCTGGCCACGTCTACCCACGGGCCTGCCAAGTTTCTGGAGATAACGAGGAAATTATAGATAAGGCCAGAATTACTCACGAATATATTCTTCCCTCCATGAATTAGCTCGCGCCAAATTCATTGCTTTGTCCAAGACAAAAAACCAGGAAGTCCTGCCTCCTATTTATAGTCTCTGCAGATGTCACTGCATGACAATTATGACTTGGCTTTGTCCCAACTCTTCCGCTGCTGCGCACGCCGATCAAGCCTTCGTAATCTTGCGTCCCTCCAAAACTGTTCTTGGGGCGTTGCCAAATCAGAAGAAGGCCCGGGAGAATCAGGCCTTGCCGGCCCCTCCCTTTGAGTGGGTGCCAGGGAGGGAGAGGGCTCAAGAGAAGCAGGGCTTGCCAGGTCTTCTCCCTCATTTTCTGAATCATCCGAGTCCAGGAGTCTGGGTCCAGGAACCTGGGTCACAACACTATCCTCACCGCAGGGCCCTTCCCCGGGCTGACGATCGGGATGCGGTCGGGCTGGGTTCTGCTCATGGAAGGCCTGCACCAGGTCAGGGCATGAGCGTCGGAGGCATCTACCCAGGAGAAATCAGTCCCGTATCCCTTCCACGCGATCAAATATTGAAACGACCCTTTAGCCAGCGAGAGTCTCGTGACGCTGTGGACTTCAGATTCCTCCGACCCGTCCTCGGCGACAGTGACGGGTGCTGTTGGGCACCGAAGGGGACTCGGTGTGGCCTCAGGAACCAGAAGGGACCGGTGAAAAACGGGGTGGATCCGCATGGATCGTGGCAGGGTCAGTCGGTAGGCTACCGGGTTGATGACTGCCTCGACAGGGAACGGGCCGATGAATCGGTGGTCCAACTTCTTTACCGGACGGGAGGTGTTTGGTGGAGAGCCACACCCGGTCTCCAACTGCCAGCGGGGGCGTTGCCCGTCGGGAGCGGTCAGCGGACCGTTTGTAGTCCTCCTTTGCCCGATTCAGCTGCTGACGTACCAACTGTTGGACCGCATGCAATTCCGTCAGGAAGGTCTGCGTTTCGGGAACAGGAGAGTCCGGTGGTGCCAGAGGGAAGAGCCGCGGATGGTACCCCACATTGGCAAAGAACGGGGTCATCTGAGTAGAGGTGTGCTGACAGTTGTTAAAAGCAAACTCCGCCAGAGACAGGTAGTCGGCCCAGTTGTCCTGTTGCTGGTTGATGAAGCAACGGAGATACTGTTCCAGTATACCGATGACCTTCTCTGTACCCCCGTCGGTCTCCGGATGGTGCGATGACGACAGACATACCTGCACCTCCAACGCGGCCATCAGGCTCTTCCAGAAGCGGGCTGTGAACTGAACTCCGCGGTCCGAAACCACCCTGTCCGGTAGACCATGGAGGCGGAAGATGTGCTGCAGAAAGAGACGGGCCGCTTTTGCGGCTGTGGGCAGTCCGCGGCATGGGATGAAGTGTGCCATCTTGGTGAGCATGTCCACCACCACCAGCACCGTGGTGAACCCAGAGGACGGCGGCAGGTCTGTAAGGAAATCCATAGAGATCGCCCCCCAGGGTCTGTCGGGTGTCGGCAAGGGTTGGAGGAGCCCGGGAGGGGCCCCCGTGGCGGTCTTGGCTTGCCGGCACGGTACGCAGGATGTCACGTAGGCATGTATATCATGCCGCACTCGGGGCCACCAAAAGGTCCGTGTCACCAGGTGGAGGGTCTTGAAGAACCCAAAATGTCCTGCTGCAGGGTTGTCGTGGCACTGGGTCATGACGAGGCTCGGAGTGGTCCTGTGGGCACATATAATCGCCCAAACTTGAGTAAGTCCTCCTCCAAGGTCCAAGGAGACGTGGGGCCCACCTCCGCTCTCCTTTGCTGCGACCAGGCGTCCTGGCGCTGCGCCTCGCACCTGGGCCCGCAAGTCCACTGGCTCCGTGCTGCGGCCAAGGCTTCTGCCGCAGCACTGTCCGTGGAGGAAGGGGTCCTTGGCGCAGAGGTACTCTGGCTTGCGGACAGGGCATCCGCCTCCGGTTGTGACCGCTGGGAATGTAGGTCACGTGGAAGTTGAACCGGCAAAACAACGACCACCGGATCTGCCGCTGGTTTAACTTCCGAGCTGTGGTGAGGTGCTCGAGATTCCGATGGTCCGCTCGACCTCCACCTGATGTCGGGCCCTCCAGATGGTGTCGCCAAGCCTCGAATGCAGCCTTGATAGCCAGCAACTCTTTTTCCCAGATAGTGTAGTTGCGCTCGGAAGGGTTGAGTTTCCGGGAGTAGTAAGCGCGGGAAAATGTGTGCCACCATTCGCCGGAGCCTGTAGCAGCACCGCTCCCAGAGCCACATTGACGCGTCCGTTTCCACCACAAAAGGCCGGAGCGGGTCGGGATGCCTCAGGACGGGTTCCGTGACGAAGGCTTTCTTGAGGGCTGTGAATGCTTCTTGCTGCGGGGGACCCCACCGGAATGCAACCTTCTTCCTGAGGAGCTGGGTAAGTGGAGCTGTCAGTGTGGCGAAGCCCGGGATGAAGGTCCGGTAGTTGGCGAAGCCCAGTAGGCGCTGAACATCCTTCACCCGACGAGGGGCTTCCCAGCTACACAAAGCTTCTACTTTACATGGGTCCATGGCTATGCCCTCGGGCGAGATGATATGCCCGAGGAATTCTATGGAAGTCCGGAAGAAGACGCATTTCTCCAGCTTCGCATTGAGTTGTTGCTCCCGCAAGCATTGCAGAACCAGACTGACGTGTCGAAGGTGGCTTTCCCTGGACCGGGAGTAAATCAGGATGTCGTCGAGGTAGATAACCACGAACCGATCCAACATGTCTCGGAACACGCTGCTCATGAAGTGCTGAAAAACGGCGGGAGCATTGGTCAACCCAAATGGCATGACAGTGTATTCGTAGTGTCCGTATCGGGTGCCGAATGCCGTCTTCCATTCGTCTCCTTCTCGTATCCGCACCAGGTTGTAGGCCCCCCGGAGATCGAGCTTGGTGAAGATCGTGGCCTCCGCAACCTTTCCAGTAGCTCCGGATGAGCGGCAGGGGTAGCGATTCCGCACCGTAATGGCGTTTAGCCGCGGTAATCACAGCATAGGCGCAAGTCCCTGTCTTCTTCTTCACAAAGAGGACCGGGGCCGAGAGGGACTTTGAAGGCGGATGAACCCTCGGGCCAGGTTTTTGTCCAGGAAGTCCCTGAGGCGGCCAACTCGGGCTCCGACATGGAATACAGGCGTCCCACAGGCAGTGGTGCGTTGGGCAGAAGGTCCACGGGCAATCGTGGGGCCGATGCGGGTAGTCGGTCCGCCTCCTTCTCGCTGAACACGTCGGCGAAGTCCGTCAGCTCAGGAGGCAAGGTGATGGCAGCGGTGGGGACGTTCTGGCCGGCACAGGTGTGGCGGATGTGATCGACGCACTGCAGACTCGGGAAAGAGATGGCGTTCCGCGACCAGGCCACCTGAGGATCGTGGGTCCGCAGCCAGGCCAACCCAAGGACCAAGGGAAATGAAGGTCCGCCGTGACATAAAACTGGATCGCCTCCTCATGGTCCCCAATAGCCAGGCGCAAAGGCTGGGTGGCGAATTTAATGGGGCCGGACACCAGTTCTCGTCCATCAATTGTCTCTACCCGCATCGGAGGGTCCACCGGAACCACGGGGACCGCAAACTGGGTCACAAAGGCCTGGTCCATAAAGTTTGTTGTGGCCCCTGAGTCCACCAGCGCATGCGCCTGGAGCCCGTCCGACTGGTTCCCCAACCATATCCGTGTGTCCAGAATCAGATGCCGAGGGGGCCCAGAGTCTACTTCCGCAACGTCCAGTGGGGGCTTAATGCGTGCCCGACCTAGGGTTTCCCGAGGTCGGGCCTGCTCCGCTTCGATTGGTCACGCTGTGATTCGGGACCGGCGTCGTGCCCGCCGCTTTCTGGGGCAAGAAGCGGCGGTGGCCGGGCTCCCACAGTACAGGCACAATCCCCCTTGGCGCCTCCGGTTCCGCTCCTGGGCTGTTAGGCGAGGTCTGGCCGCTCCCAACTCCATGGGCTCTTCCGCAGCGGTTACAAAACGTGGGGCGACCCTGGGTGCTGGTGGTGCAGGAAGTGGGGGTGCAGATGTCGACGGAGGGTCCCGGGGGGTGCGACGGGACGGTCGCCGTTGCAGACGGGCATCGAGGCGGAGACAAAGGGCACCAAGTTGTCGAGGGTCCGCGCGCCCACGCAGGCCAGCTCGCCTTGCAATTCCTCTGAGAGTCCCTCCTGAACGCGCCCACCAGCGCTGCATCATTCCAGTCAGAGTCCTGGCACAAAAGACGAAATTCGCGATGTACTCCTGCAGGGGCGTTTCCTTGACGGAGTTCCTTAAGGCGCCTGGTTGCCGCCAGCATTCGAACGGGTCCTCATACATGGTGCGAGGTGCTGCCAAAACGCTGTTGGTCCGCCAGCAGGGGCTGTCCTGGAGCAAGAGGGCGTGGCCCATCGAGCAGCCGAGCCGGAAAGAAGGTTAATCACGAAGGCCACCTTAGCCCGGTCGCCTGGGAAATCCTCTGGCCTCATAGCCATGTAGAGCTGGCACTGTCCCAAGAAGGTCGGGAACATCTCAGGCTGCCCAGAAAACTTATCCGCACGGTTATCGGGCACTTGCGGCGAGGAGGAGGAGTGGGAGGATGGGGGGCTGCAGGCACATTCCTGGCAGCAAGTTGGCCTGCCAAGTGAGCCACTTGCTGCTGGAGCTGTTGATTAGCCGCTGTAGCTGCTCTAACTGCTGCTGTACCTGCTGCTGATCCATCTTTGGTGGAAGATGTTTTAGTCAGGTCTTGGACAAAATGTTCTGTTTCCCTTCCCCCAATACTCCCAGCAAAGAGTCCGTCAGAGGCCTTCCTTTTTTCCTTTTATTTACATAGGTACATGTCCTGGCCACGCCTACCCACGGGCCTGCCAAGTTTCTGGAGATAACGAGGAAATTATAGATAAGGCCAGAATTACTCACGAATATATTCTTCCCTCCATGAATTAGCTCGCGCCAAATTCATTGCTTTGTCCAAGACAAAAAACCAGGAAGTCCCGCCTCCTATTTATAGTCTCTGCAGATGTCACTGCATGACAATTATGACTTGGCTTTGTCCCAACTCTTCCGCTGCTGCGCACGCCGATCAAGCCTTCGTAATCTTGCGTCCCTCCAAAACTGTTCTTGGGGCGTTGCCAAATCAGAAGAAGGCCCGGGAGAATCAGGCCTTGCCGGCTCCTCCCTTTGAGTGGGTGCCAGGGAGGGAGAGGGCTCAAGAGAAGCAGGGCTTGCCAGGTCTTCTCCCTCATTTTCTGAATCATCCGAGTCCAGGAGTCTGGGTCCAGGAACCTGGGTCACAACATGTTCACTATGGGCTATTTTTTAAGCACTGGTTTTTGGAAGAACATTGTAAATCAGGATCATTCTAACCATAGGACGCTTCAAACACCTGTAAATGTAGGGTGGTTGCTGATTGCCCAAAATGCAGTCACAAAATTGTGGAAAGCAGGATGGCCATCAGAACTTTGGAACTGGGTCATAATATCTTTTTGGTAGTCTGTCATAATTTCAAAGTCACTAAGCAACCAGTCATAAATCAAGGATTACCTGTACACCACATACAGTCTATAGCACACATGTACATACGCATTTGCCAGTATGAAAAATGATGTCTCATACTGCCATGACTTGTGTTTTGTTTGTTTTAAACGAGAAAGGGAAATCTCAGAACTGCTTTAATCAGTGTCTACTGATTATACAATGTTTTATTTCATAGATTTTCTCTCTGAGATTCTTTGAATACTGCACTTTTGAACATCATCAGAGAACAGAAGGTTTCGAATAACAGATTCAGTAAATAAAAGATACACAATACAGTCTATCTTGCTAGAGAGCTGCAAGTTGTTTTATTTGTCATTCTCTCCTCTCTACTACATTGTTCTGACTGAAAGAAGATACCTTTCCATCAAGCTAGAATAGAAATAGAAATAGAATACTTTGTTGGCTAAGTGTGATTAGACAGACAACAAATTTGTATTCAGTGCATAAGCATTTGCTGCTGTTTTGTAAAAATCAGAAATCAAAACTATCTTACTAGTTTAATATTTTGCCAAGTATAACTGAAAAAAATTCTTCACATTGTATTTAGGTAAAACATGATAACAAGGGAGCATCATATATATATATATATATATATATATATATATATATATATATATATATGTATGTATGTATGTATGTATGTATGTATGTATGTATGTATGTATGTATATATATATATATATATATATATATATATATATATATATGTATATATATAGGTCTTTGGTTGTTCGGGTTTTCTCCCGTGTAAAATTGGAAGTGTCTTGGCGACGTTTCACGAAGTCTCATTCGTCATCTTCAGGCTTCAGCCGTGCTTCTGGGAGCAATGTGTGATCGCAGCTGTTTCTTCCTTTTAACTGCTAGTGGGGGTTTGAACTGATTGGGTGGGAGCTTGGCTGTGCTCTGATTGGATGGGGGTTTTTCTGTGCTCTGATTGGCTGGGGGTGTGTCGTGTGTTGGTGGGGGCTTGTTTGTGCTCAGTCTAGTCTGTGCTGCAGGGGGATTTGAGCTGGTGAGCTGCATAGCTGTTGTTTGGCTTTGTGGTCGTGCTACATCTTCACAGTGGGTGTCAGTCCGCTGCATGAATGGATTGGAGGGGCCTGAAATGGCTAATGTTGCAGCTGCGGTCTGGCTTCTGGTCCTTGGTCGTGCTTCATGATCAGTGAAAGTCACAGGACATGATATTGACTTTAAAAAGACCAGAACTATCGCCAAAACTGAACACTTTAACAACAGAATAATCAGAGAAGCCATTGAGATAGAAAAACGCCCACACAGCATGAACAAACGAGATGACACCTCCGCCACCAGCCATTTGAAACCCGCCTTATTGACAAACGAGTCCCTAACACGAGGAATGACACCAGACCCACACTCACAAGGTCCACACAGGATGTCACCACCGCACATCCACCCAGAAAGCAGACCCAAACCCACACTGATCATGAAGCACGACCAAGGACCAGAAGCCAGACCGCAGCTGCAACATTAGCCATTTCAGGCCCCTCCAATCCATTCATGCAGCGGACTGACACCCACTGTGAAGATGTAGCACGACCACAAAGCCAAACAACAGCTATGCAGCTCACCAGCTCAAATCCCCCTGCAGCACAGACTAGACTGAGCACAAACAAGTCCCCACCAACACACGACACACCCCCAGCCAATCAGAGCACAGAAAAACCCCCATCCAATCAGAGCACAGCCAAGCTCCCACCCAATCAGTTCAAACCCCCACTAGCAGTTAAAAGGAAGAAACAGCTGCGATCACACATTGCTCCCAGAAGCACGAAGCTGAAGCCTGAAGATGACGAATGAGACTTCGTCGAAACGTCGCCAAGACACTTCCAATTTTACACGGGAGAAAACCCGAACAACCAAAGACCTATATACAAACACCCGTGAAAACCTCAGAAAACAAATATGTATATATATATATATGTATGTATGTATATGTATGTATGTATATGTATATATGTATATATATATCTCCACACATGGAGAAGGAACAAGGCCAACTCACTGGCCATCATCTACAGTACAGCATTTTCAATAGAAACATTGTCCATATAAGTGCAAAATGTAACCACAAAGAGATGTGTGCTATTTTAAAAATGAATATATTTATGATTGGATAAGTTTTTATGGAAAGCAAAACCTCTACATTAACAGAAATTGTGTAAATGTGTGCAGGTTTAAATCTTCCAACAATAATGTTATTGTTGGGAGGTATTAGAGAATTTGTTGGATGTCTCATGTAACACAACATAACATAACAACAGAGTTGGAAGGGACCTTGGAGGCCTTCTAGTCCAACCCCCTGCCCAGGCAGGAACCCTACACCATCTCAGTCAGGTGGTTATCCAACATTTTCTTAAAAATTTCCAGTGTTGGAGCATTCACAACTTCTGCAGGCAAGTCGTTCCACTTATTAATTGTTCTAACTGTCAGGAAATTTCTCCTTAGTTCTAAGTTGCTTCTTTCTTTGATCAGTTTCCACCCATTGCTTCTTGTTCTACCCTCAGGTGCTTTGGAGAACAGCCCGACTCCCTCTTCTTTGTGGCAACCCCTGAGATATTGGAACACTGCTATCATGTCTCCTCTAGTCCTTCTTTTCATTAAACTAGACATACCCAGTTCCTGCAACCGTTCTTCATATGTTTTAGCCTCCAGTCCTCTAATCATCTTTGTTGCTCTTCTCTGCACTCTTTCTAGAGTCTCAACATCTTTTTTACATCGTGGAGACCAAAACTGGATGCAATATTCCAAGTGTGGCTTTACCAAGGCATTATAAAGTGGCACTAACACTTCACGTGATCTTGATTTTATCCCTCTGTTTATGTAGCCCAGAACTGTGTTGGCTTTTTTAGCAGCTGCTGCACACTGCTGGCTCATATCTAAATGGTTATCCACTAGGACTCCAAGATCCCTCTCACCGGTACTACTATTGAGCAAGGTACCACATATACGGTACCGGTGCATTTTGGTTTTTTTGCCTAAATGTAGAATCTTACTTTTTTCACTGTTGAATTTCATTTTGTTAGATAGCGCCCAATGTTCAAGTTTGTCAAGATCTTTCTGTAATTTGAGCCTATCTTCTGGAGTGTTGGCTATTCCTGCCAGCTTGGTGTCATCTGCAAATTTGATGAGTTCCCCATCTATACCCTCGTCCAAGTCATTGATGAAGGTGTTGAAGAGTACTGGGCCTAAAACAGAGCCTTGGGGTACTCCACTGCATACTTCCCTCCATGTGGATGTAGTTCCATTGAGGACTACACATTGAGTGCGGTTGGTCAGCCAGTTACGAATCCATCTGGTGGTGGTGCTGTCTAACCCACATTTTTCTACTTTATCTAGTAGTAGGTTATGGTCTACTTTATCAAATGCTTTACTGAAGTCCAAGTAAATTATATCAACAGCATTCCTCTGGTCTACTAATTTTGTCATTTTGTCAAAGAATGCGATAAGATTAGTCTGGCATGATCTGTTTTTGACAAACCCATGTTGGCTTTTGGTTATTACTTTGTTTGCTTCTAGGTGTTCGGTGATTCGTTGTGATTATCTTTTCCAGAATCTTCCCGGTATTGAGGTCAGACTGATAGGTCTGTAGTTTCCTGGATCTGTTTTTCCTTTTTGAAGATGGGAACTACATCAGCTCTTTTCCAGTCCTCTGGCAGCTCCCTGTGCTCCAGGATCTTTGAAAGATATAGTTCAGTGGTTCTGAGATCCGTCTGCCAGTTCCTTCAGAACCTTGGGGTGTAATCCATCCGGTCCTGGTGATTTGAACTCGTCTAGGGTAGACAGGTGTTCACTTACCATTTTCTTCCCTATTTTAACTTGTGTTTCTAATCTGTTTTTGTAGTGCTGTTTTTGATAGGTTGGATTGTTTTTCCTTTTGTGTAAAGACAGATGCAAAATATGAGTTAAGTAGATCTGCTTTCTCCTGTTGCTTGTCATCTTCTTGCCACTTTCTCCCAGCAATGGGCCAATTGTTTCCTTGACTTTTTCTTGTTTTTAACATGTTGGAAGAAGCTTTTTATTTTTACTTTTGTCGCTAGCCTTTGTTCATTGTGAGCCTTAGCTTTCCTCACTTCATCTTTACAGGCTCGGGCTGTTGCTGATATTCTGCCTTAGTTATTTGCCCTCTTTCCACTTTTTATATTTGTCCTTTTGTCTTTCAATTTGTCAGATAGTTCTTTATGCATCCATGCTGGTTTCTTTTGAGATCTACTATTTTCTTCTTCATTGGTATTGTGTTAGACTGTGCTTTTATAATCTCCCTTTTCAAACTTCCCCACGCTTCTTGAGTTGTTTTCCCCCTGAGGATTCTCATCCATTGAATCCTTCTCAAGCTCTCTCTAAGTATATTGAAATTAGCTCTCTTAAAGTCCAAGACTCTAGTTTGACTTTGTTCTACTACTTGTATTTGCTTAATGTTGAATTCCAATATTGCGTGGTCACTTGCCCCAAGGTTCCTGTAGCTTCAACACCTTCTATCATTTCATCTCTGTTAGTGAGAATTAAGTCCAGTATGGCTGATCCTTGTCGCCTTCTCTATTTTTGGGAAACAAAGTTGTCTGCTAGGTTTGTTAGGAACCTGTTGGATCTTCCACTTGGTGCAGAGTTTGTTTCCCAGTTGATGTCAGGGTAGTTAAAATCCCCATTACTACTGTGATGTGCTTCCTACATACCTTAGTTAGCTGACTAGCAAAAGTTCATCTACTTCCTCTGTTTGGTTGGGTGGCCTATAGTATAGACCTATGGCAATATCATTTTCACCCTTTTATATTGACCCAAATACATTCAAGATGATTTTCATCATTGTTGTGCTCTATTTCTGTAGAGATGTAGTTATTTCTTATATATAGTGCAACTCTACCTCCTCTTTTATTTGGTCTATTTCTTTTAAATAATTTATATCCCTCTAGCTGTATGTTCCATTTGTCAGTTTCATCCCACCAAGTTTCCGTAATGGCAACAATATCATATCTACCCTCATTTACTTGAATTTCTAATTCACCCTGTTTATTCCTCATACTCTGTGCATTGGTGTATAGACATTTGAGTCCATTTGGATTGACCTTGTGTTTACTGTCTACATAACCTGTGTTGACTGCCCCTACTTACTTGCCACCTGTTGGTTTAGTGCACATGGTATGGCACTCACTGTTAAATGCTTGGTTTTGCTTGATAGCAGGGCTGTTAGTCTTACCCATACACACATCTATGTTACATGCACTGATACCCCTTTTAGTTTTCGATTGCTGGGGACAGAAATTTTTTGTATCAGTTAATTCTCTGTCCCCACTGTTCAGTTTAAATGTTTATCCAGAAAATCTGTGAATGTATTGCTAAGTAACTCAGTCCCTTTCTTTGATGGATGCAATCCATCTCTTTTGTACAATTTTTCATTGGACCAGTTGCAGACATCATGACTAATAAAACCAAAGCCTTCCCATTTACACCACTCCTTTAGCCACACATTAAATTCCACTACACGCTGGCCTTTACCTTTTTGTTCCTTATGTACTGGTAAAACCTCTGAAAAGTTAAGCCTACAACCTATGCTATTAAGTTCATACCCCAAGCTCTGGAAATCATTCTGCACAGAAAGCACATCCTTTTGGGACAGATCATTTGTGCCAAGATGTATAATAGCATCAACATCAGAATCCTTACTGGCATTCTTGACTATCTTAAGAATACACCTCTTGTCTCTGCTTGCAGTAGCACCAGGTAGACACCTGACCTCTTTCAAAACCTCCATATCCTTTCCTAAATTTACATCCCTTACAATTGAATCACCAATCAGAAGGTGGCTTCTCTTTTTGGATACCATGCTCTTCTTGTGTGACCGATCTGTAATACTTGATACACACTTTTCCAAAGTAGGATCACACTTTTCCAAAGTAAGTTCTTCATCTCGGACCATAATCCCTTGATTGTTTGAGTTATCAGTATCACAACTACCTTGATCTGTCACTTTAGTGTTCCTATTTAGGTCAGCAAGAGCACTATATCTGTTATACTGGGACACTGTAAAAGCTTTGTGTTTATGGTTCACAGCTCTCACCCTGCCAGATCCCACGGTTGTCCATACTGCCCTTTTCCTGCAGGATCTTTGTGGTAGAGGGGGCTGATGGCATAGCAGCTGGAATGGCTGAATTGGGTACCTAATTTCTGCTTGGAAAGCATAGATTAGAGATTCTAGATATGTAATCTGTCCACGTAGACTGCTAATTTGTTTACTAGTGTGATTTATTTATTTATTAAATTTATATGCTACCCTTTTCACTCTGAAAAGTGACTCTGGGCAGTTTACAATGGTGGTTAAAGGTCTTCCAGATTATAAACAAGTCAGTATTGTTTCATGCTTTCCAAAAGGAGTCTTTCAGAAGAATACCCCATAAAAGACCTTATAAGTTCAGAAAAATAATATCAACCTCATTTCTTTTAACTTTTTCCAGAGAACTTGAATTGCCTTCTTGGGCACACTTCTCGGATCTCAACTTATTGTCTCTGCAGATCTTTCTATATCACTTGCTTTCCACTAAATCAAAACCTTGTTCCTAATTGGTAAGCCTTATAGACCATGATCTGTTTCCATTGAGTCGCTTTTAGTGCTTGTTCATTTATCACAGCAAAGATGAGCTGAGCAATTACTGTTGAACTCTTCCTATTTTCTAGCTTTTTGTGGATCTAGTTCACTTTGATACAAAACTAATGATCTGGCCAAAAAGGAAAAAGAGGGGGACTTTAGAAAGTCAATTTCATCAGGGAGGAAGAAAAAAATAGCTATGGGAGCTATGTTACTAAAGCTCCTGATTCTGCCAATCATGTCTGCCTTTTTACCACTCTTGTTAAATTTTGTAAGCTCTTTTTTAACTTTTTTTTTAAAGGAGAAACATAATGTGTGCTGGGGATAATATTCCCAAGTATATAGTGCATAAATCTGCACAACTGTACTTAAGGTACCTGAAGGGTGTTTGAGTATTTTATTTTTTATTGTAAAATATTCTAGCCAGTGTTTGCTAGCTTTACTGGTTTCCTATGCCATAGACCAGGGCTGTCAAACTTGCGGGCCATGGGCCGGATGCGTCACGTGCTGGCCCTGGCCCCACCCGGTTTAGCAAAGGGGAAAAAAGTCATGATACGTCACGTGATGACACCATGATGACACAAGTTTGACTTGCCATAGACCTTTCTCAGATCAATGAGACAGGGAGATCACAGCCATCTTGCAAAAATAAAGTTTGCGACTTTATGAACTGAAGAAGAATTCAAAACTATTAAAAAATAAGCATAGTAGAAGCAAACATTGGAAAATTCTAAGAAAACTTTCAAAACACTAATTTAATATAATATGATGTTCCTTTTCTAGGCTAATATATATGGAATGGTAGGTTCATAAAGTTTGAGGTTCTGTTTCTGTAGCAGGTGAGCTATTTTTTGTGGCAAGAGGCTAACCTATTCTAAAAATTGTACAGCAGTCTGCCTGGACTAGAACTAGAAGCCAAGTACATATTTACTTTAAAAAGACTGCCTTGAATTAACAAGCCTTACTTAACTCTCCTGTTGTAGTTTCAGGGAATTTTCATTTTTGAAACTAAATTATATAGACAAAAATATTTTAAGATAAATATGGCACAGAATACATTAGATAAGCAAAATTCAGCTATTCCAGTTTCTCTCTTATTTTGTTGGCACAACATCCTGATTAATCATCATCACTGTCTAGATTGAGTTCACCATGTGCAGACAAAGCAGGGTTAACTTATCTTTCCAAGCTGCCTTTTCTCCCACTTCCATATTGTTATCAGCAGAGATTCTACTTTCTCTTTTCAATTCTATGATGATGAAGCAGAAGCTAAACTATAGCTTCTGAAATGAGTTTGGAAAAATATATAATTATTTTTATATATAAAAAGCTTATTTTTGTATAATCCATTTTTTCTACTTACAAAAGCACTCAAGTTTGTTAAGACAATCAAAATGAGAATATAGACAATAAGCTTGCTGGTGACTGTTAGTTATAATGGCTATTGATTTCTTCCAGTATGATGTCCCAAAATAAAAATGGGCATAGCTTATTGGGAAACACAAACCAGAAGCTGCTTTGCCTTCGTATGGTGCTTAGGAGATTCCCCGTAATATCTAGTCTCCTGTGAGAGTAGGGAAAAAAAGTTTCCCATTCTTGTTCTATTTCCTCAACATATTCTCCAAACATTGATAAAATCATAGTCACTGAATACCACCCCCACCACCATTGACTATGCTGCCTGAAATTCCTGAGATAGAAGCAGAAGACAAGAGGGCCACAGGAAGGAATGATATGTGAATTACAGAATTTCATAGCATTACATTGACTAACTTTAATGTCTTTTTTCTCTTTCACTGAAGTAAAAAATTCACACTACTGAGATAATATAGGATTGGCCATGCTACTGCTGCATGTACCTTTCTTTTATAGAGGAATAAATTAAATGATTAACCCCTTGCCATTTTTCATAATGCTATCCATTCCAGGGTTTGGAAAATTAGCAGTGTTGGATCTGCTAGTACTTGGATGAGAAACCATTTAGGTATATCAGAAATGAAGAACAGAATAGGAAGGTGAAAAGCAGAAAGAGGCAAGAATAACCACTTCCATATTGTTGCCAAGATCACTGCACTATTGTCCATGTCATCAAGTCATCAAGAGTTGTGCTCAATTCATGGGTGACTTTAGCTCTTCTAACTGACCAGCTGATTCAGACATTCTCTGTAATAGTAAGTAGGATTGGATCTGGATAATACTTATATAGGATCTGCAGGAAATCTAAGAATATAGAATATAATTGGATATTAAACAACAAATACAGAACACATATGAGAGAGAGAGAGAGAGAGGGAAGATATATATGAAAATGGTAGATTTAAAGTTTCTTGTCTTTTGTCTTTTGCTTTAAAACTCTTAAAATACACTGTTGAGTGTAATAATTTATTTTTAAGATGTGATTTAATTCAGACAGGATCACTTATTTCTCAACTCCTGACTGATTTGTATATTCTCAGAGCAATAACAAAGTAGTTTGTTTTAAACTCTCTACTCCTTTATCTCTGGCTCATGAGGAAAACATCTGAGCATCTAAAATCTAAATTTTATCTTACAAGATAAAATCATACACTCTTTTGAACAGAGAGCTCTGATGATGTTCCTGATGTTGGAGCCACTCTTCCAGTTTAGGAGTCACAGTCCCCAGTGCTCCAACCTAGCAGGAGAGATGAACCAGCAAGTCCAACATAAACTTGCTAAACACCAAAGTCTATGTTGAACCTGCTGGTTCATCTCTCCTGTTAAGCATTCATACACTGCTGTGTTTCTATAGCAAGAAGGTGTTGAACATGTCCAGGCCAGGTGTTATGAATTCAGGAGTGAAAGTCATTTAGTTTAGGGTGGTGGCATCCATCAGCCCCACACTTCTGTGATTTCAATGTAACATTTTCACAGCAGCCTCCTTGTAATTTATGTTTCAATATAAGAGATGGAGAAACACAGCTCTGCTTTTCCAATCGGTATTTTTTTTAACAGAAAATTGGAATCTTTTGCTTTAGCGGACTTTAGGGCTAAAGTCTAAATCTTTGGGGGGGAGAAACAAATCTTCTTAAAATGTACAGAATTGGACCAGAATGTGGTTCAATGCAGGCCATGAATCCACATTTTGTGAAAGTAGCTACCTTTCTTCAACAGTTGCTGAAGCAACACGTCCTTCCCCACTGAAAACCAGAAGCAAAAGGTTTTAAATACACATAAACAAATGTAGTTGTGCATGGCATGGCATGGCAGCCTATTATTAACAGCAACTGCTTGCAATATTGCAGGTTCAAGTCCCACCAGGCCCAAGGTTGACTCAGCCTTCCATCCTTTATAAGGTAGGTAAAATGAGGACCCAGATTGTTGGGGGCAATAAGTTGACTTTGTATATAGTATACAAATGGATGAAGACTATTGCTTGACATAGTGTAAGCCGCCCTGAGTCTTCGGAGAAGGGCGGGATATAAATGCAAAAAAAAATTTTAAATAAATAAATAAATAAATAAATCTCTAAAAAGATAAAAGTTATTTGGGGTCTTTGTTATTAAATGTTCCTTTAAGGTTAAAAAAAAATGGACTGTGTTTCTAAAATCTATATCCTTCAATGGAGAAATCTAAGTGTAATAATTATATAGTTATTAAACAAATTTATATGGCTGCCCAACTCAAACACTGCATTCTGGGTGGTTTACAATAATAAACAAAAGCCATACTATACATTACTCAACATTATCAACTATTTTTTTAAAAGGCCACTAAAATGTCAATTGAAAAAGCAAATGTGTGTCATTTAAGTCTAATTCACTTTCTGGGGGAAAATTAAACAAAACAGGAAGACAATGCTACAACTGAGTCAGTGAAACAAATGATAAGTAATCTGTTGGATTACAACAGGACAGTTGGAGAATAATACTAACATTGAATCTGATGAGTCCAAGTGTCTGGATTAAGAGAAAGATTGTTCAAAATTTCAAAAATGAAAAAAAAAATCTTATGTTTACTGGTGATGTAATCTTGCAAAATTACTCCACTGCCACTGAATTCCCAGTAAACAAAATGGAATAGTAACTGATTCATTGAAACAGATCCAAATTATGTGCAAAAGACTTTTATTTTTCTTTGTTTACCTAAAAAGAAGGTATTTGCAGCCAATTATGCTTGAAAATTTTGGATTAACTTAATGAAATCATTGTCTTTTTTTAATACTTTTTGTGAAGCTTTCTAAATGAATTTCAGATAATCTTAAAATGCTAGGCTTAATCCTTCTTCTTGATTGCATTATAGTAGCCTAATTACATACAGCTGTTGATACCTTTCCTACAGCTGGCAAAGCTCTTTATTTGGGTCACCTGTATCTCCTGGGCTTTAAGCTGAGTTCCTATGTAAAGAAAGAGTTTGTTTTTTAAATCTCCCAATGCAAAAATTGGAAATTTTAATCTGTAAATGACACTGTGCAAAAAAATTAATCAAATGATTGTCACTTTAAAAAGTCATTTTTATAAAAAGACAAATACATTGAAAATCAAATGAATAATTACACTGAAATATAACCTTTTGAAATAACTTTTTGAAATAACTTTTTTAAAATTGAGTAAAACGTACACAGTTATTAATTAATAACTGGAGCAACCTTCATACAAACTAATTGCATTTCTTAAAAAAAATTAGGGAGAGTTCTCTTCAGTATCAGTGAAGGATAATATGATGTTTGAGTCTCTATAACATATTTTATTAACTCTCTAGCTATGGATCACAATTTGAGAAATGCAAAAATCCTATGCTATTCCATTTGTAACACTAACAGTATGTAAGCAGGCAACAGAAGAGATGGCTGGAAAGAATTTCTACCAGTGACATTCAGCAAGTGTGCCAGAAAGAAAAAAAAATCCTCATGTTTTTAAAGTACTCTGTAGCAGCCAATACTACAGAATGAATTAAGAAGAATTGAACACTTTGGAATTAGGGCAAATAAATGGTGCAGACAATAGTGAACTCATAGGAAGCATCCCAAATGAGACAATTAGAGATGGAGAGCATTAAACCTGGTCTTTTCTGCATGCAAAGCAGGAGCTTTACCAAAAAGAGGCAGGTAGTTTCTACTTTTATTAGACTGGCTCCAAATCAGTGCATGCAACCAACCACTGAATGCAGATTTCTACATTTTCTCTTACCCAGTCCCCCCCCCCACCTTTTTTTTTTTTTTTGGCTTTCTGAAAAGCTCCCCCTGAAGATTAAAGCTCCTGCTGAAGGGAAAGGGGAGAGAGAAACATTTGAAAATATAATAACTATGACTGGGAGGTGTTGCTTACAAAAGGATCTTTTTTCAGTGTCATTCATAGTGTTAAGAAGAATAACCCAACTCCAGAAAAGTGGATGGGGAAATCAACAATTTCAAACCTAATTAGGAGTATGTTGACCAGGATCCAAGTTGTTAGCTTTCACACATATAGAATAGAATAGAATAGAATAGAATAGAATAGAATAGAATAGAATAGAATAGAATAGAATAGAATAGAATAGAATTTTTTATTGTCCAAGTGTGATTGGACACACAAGGAATTTGTCTTGGTGCATATGCGCTCAGTGTACATAAAACAAAACATACCTTCATCAAGAATCATAAGGTACAACACTTAATAATAGTCATAGGATACAAATAAGCAATCAGGAAACAATATCTATATAAATTGTAAAGATACAAGCAACAAAGTTACAGTCATACAGTCATAAGTGGAAGGAGATGGGTGATGGGAACGATGAGAAGATTAATAGTATTGCAGATTTAGTAAATAGTTTGACAGTGTTGAAGGAATTATTTATTTAGCAGAGTGATTGCGTTCTGGAAAAAATCTTTTCTTGTGTCTAGTTGTTCTGATGTGTAGTGCTCTATAGCGTCATTTTGAGGGTAGGAGTTGAAACACTTTATGTCCAGGATGTGAGGAGTCTGTAGATATTTTCACAGCCCTCTTTTTGACTCGTGCAGTATACAGGTCCTCAATGGAAGGCAGGTTGGTAGCAATTGTTTTTCCTGCAATTCTAATTATCCTCTGAAGTCTGTGTCTGCCTTGTTGGGTTGCAGAACCAAACCAGAAAGTTATAGAGGTGCAGTTGACAGACACACATAGACCAAATCTACACCATTACAGTAAAAACTTATACAAGCTCTTCAAACAGAAGCTTGGCTGATTTCCTCCCAAGACATATAATTTCAGAATATGATTCCTGTGTGTATAAATATTAAATCCACCATTTATGTTTTATTCCACTTCATCTGTAGTACAAATTTTAAAAAATATGGTGTATTCACTATATTAACAAATGTGTGTACTGCTGTGTAACTATTGGCATATTTAAATTAAATTCTCAATTTTTAAGAAACTGTATTAAACTGTTGAGAAGGTTGCCTCTCAGTGGAGTGGGGCAAGAGTTATGTGACTCATTTTAATGCAGAGTCCCTCCTTAACAACTGTGCTACTGAGAAAAGAATGAGCTCTTTCCTTCTTTTCCTGTATAATCCAGAGCATTTCACAGGAGCAGGCATGAACAGGAGAGGGTTGATAGGTAGAGGTTCCTTTGTTAAAAACAGTTCCATTAGTGTGATGCTAGAAGCAAAAACATTTGAAGAATGTGTTGATCTATATCAAATATAGCCTGAAAAACTAGCCCTTGGAGGACACAAAGAACCTTCTTTTCTGAACTGTGCCAAGGAATCTGTCAGAAAGTTTTGGGACTTAATGATAATCCTTTCTTAGTTCACCATTCACATGCCAAGAGCTTGTGTCTTTCTGCCAACAATAATATGGAAGTTTGTATTTGAAAGGCTCTGGAGAATATCTGCATGATTTTCTCCATGCCAGAGAAAAAGTGTACAAAGACTATTTATGAACAGTTATGAGCAGCTGATTTCTATCATTCCTTGTCTCTTTAAGGACATCTCCATCAACTGGTTTACTAGAAACACAACTGCTGTCAAAAGGTCATTGTGAGGGTTTCTGTTTTATTATTTTAAAGGAACTTTCTCTTCACCTAGTAAACTTCTTTGTCACACCTCCTTGATTTGATATATTCACACATCGGTCCCATCTCCAGCATTATTTACAATGAATATTATCAGGAAGTCTAACTTCAAAGTTTAGCCATGCCAGATTATTTCATCTGATTATAACTAATTCATCTATTGCAAATAAATCTTGTTATTTAGGCAATCGGGTCAGGAATTTGTGCTAACATCAACCGAAGTGAATAAACTTGACAACTGACCTATAAACTAAAGATTATATTTTCTAGGCTAAATAGATCCTACTCCAGGTCAGGCAGTCTTCTGAGTTTGACAAACACAATTGGAAATATTAAAATATATAGTACAGTACACTCAAAATATAGTATGGGAACACACCCAAGAGGAGCACAGCAAGTCACAAAACATTTTCAGAAGGAAATGTACTTGTGCCACTCCTTCTAATCTTCTAAATTCTCCATCTATGTAATTTTATAGGACAGTTTGAACATGAATCAAACAAAGCAATGGGGGTGTAACCTTTTACAATTTTCATTGCTGAAGACCCTCTTCTGGTAAAAAAAAATGTATTAAAGACTGGTACTTGCTCTATAGCATGATTATTCAAGCTATGATGGAATTAATTTGAATTTGACTCCTGAATGCGAAATAACATCATAACTACGTAGTACAATGGGCTTGCAGGGCCAGAGCAATGTGTAACATGTTCACACTGGTGCAATAGGACTGCGGGTTGTTAAAATGATTTAGTGGGTTAGGGATTTTCTGTCTTCACTGTGAGTTGTATTGTGCTGGGGGAGGGGTGCACTAAGGGAGCTCAGCCAATCTTATTGTACATATGTTGTGCACTGACAATAAAGATTTGAAATAAAATAAAAAAAAATAAACATAATTCCTGGACACTAGTTTATTCATTCTTTATTCTGGGTATCTAACACCTACTGTATATTTTAGAGAGCTCTTGAGAGAATGTTTCACAAAACTAGTTGTTTAGAAAAGCCAGTCCCTTATTTCAACTGAAGTCCCTCAATAGTGAAACATCCCAAATTTGAAAAATGCAAGTACCAAAGATAAATCATAATGGATATAAGATGTGCACATAGTTTATGGTTTATAATTATTTTTATTCTACTCTTGTACAGTTAGTTGATTCAAAAATTGTAAATCAGGTTCTTTCTTGTCATCTGTGGTAAATCAGCTTGAAAAGATACTTGTCTGATCCTTTTAAGAAATGGTATTGGTTAAAACAGACAATCTGGAACCAATGATCAATTTAAGACTGTGACAACCAGTCAGATCCATAGGAGTTGATATAAGCCAGGATCTCTAGCACTGGATGTATAACCAATAGAAACTGCTGAATTATTTTATATGTATTTGTTTTGCTTAGTGTACCTGTATTATTGGGGGGGGGGAATCAAAGAATTTTGTAGTACTTGGTAAGTAGTAAAGGAGGTAGAAACATGGTGCATGTGTAGTGCACAGACAGAGAAAACTGGGAAATATGAAAAGGGAACCCTATATACTAAGTTTTATAAGGGATGCGGTGGCTCAGTGGCTAAGATGCTGAGCTTGTCGATCGAAAGGTCGGCAGTTTAGCAGTTTGAATCCCTAGTGCCGCATAACGGGGTGAGCTCCCGTTACTTTTCCCAGCTTCTGCCAACCTAGCAGTTTGAAAGCATGTAAAAAATGCAAATAGAAAAATAGGAACCGTCTTTTGTGGGAAAGTAACAGCGTTTTATGCGCCTTTGGCGTTTAGTCATGTCGCAGAGATGTCTTCACTGGCTCTTTGGCTTTGAAACAGAGATGAGCACCACCCACGACAGTCAGGAACAAATAGCACGTATGTGTGAGGGAACCTTTGCCTTTATATAGTAAGTTTAAAAAGAAACAAATGCCTAGTCTTTAGAAATGAATTCTTTATTGTGTACTTCTCTGTAGCAGACTCTCCCTATTACTCATTTCACTGATCTTTTTTATGACTGTATTTGAGAGAGAAAAAAGGTTTTACCTGAATAATAATTACTCTGTATTTCATTTAATCCCCTTACTTATATAGGCTTTCATTCTTGTTTTGAATTGTCTACCATTACAAATGCGGCTGCTTACTCCTATCTGAGGGGAACAGTTGGACTTTATTACAATTATCACACATCCATTTATTGTAGTGAAATTTGAATTGCAGCTACTATAGAGGCAATTATATTTAGAACCAGCTACAAAGAAAATTTGAATGCGAGATAGGCTGCTGTTTTCAAGGGAGGACAGCGGCGCAATTGGTATATGGTTTATGATATTTGAGGTATTGCATACCAGCAAAAGCCAGACAGTTCTCAAACATAATTGACAATGATTCTTCCCTGGAGCATCTGGAAGGAGAGATAGGATAGGGATCTTTTATTTGGGTGGCTTTAAAGCATTCTCACATGACATTCACTGTCCTTGATATATCCCATTCCTTCTATTAGTGATGAATTGCACTGTGCGTAGCTGCCTCTCCTTGACTGGTTTCAGTAAATATTTTATTCAAAAGACATTTTCTCATTACCTATACACTCCCCCCACCTACCAATATGCTTTCATTAAACCTAGGATGAGGAGCCTATATTCAGATAGGTCATCTTTCCTTTTTGAATATTGAAATCCAAAGTAAGTGTCCTGATGGCCTTTTGGTGAATTGTCAGAAAAGGAATTTATCGTTGAGATTTAGGTGTTGTTTTGTTTGTTTGTTTGTTTTTGAATGAGGAGACTTGGACCAGAAAAAAATGGCAACTGTGTATGTGTGTGTGTGTTTTCCCTCTCTTTCATGTAAGTTGGAATTGCTCTCTTTATCATCCTTTGAAATCCTACACTTTTCTATTTTTCCATTTGATCTTTGACTTGGCTTGGAAAGAAAGATAAGATTTAGGAAAGCCTGATTAATTATCTCATGCAACCATCCATCATGAAGTAGATCTGGGTCAGCTGACATATGGAGAGATGATGTTTACATCACTGGAGAGGTAATTTTGCTCAGAAAGGGACTTTTTTTGTGAGTGCAGTTCTTTGTGAGGATGGAAACCATCATTTCATTAAACAACCAGTACTTCAAGGTATTTTTATCATTATACCTAAATCATTTAAATAAATAAATGTAGCCAGAAAAGAGAAGCATTTTAGATCAGAGGTCTTCAAACTTGGCAGCTTTAAGACTTGTGGACTTCAACTCCCAGAATTCTCCAGCCAGCTGGCAGGAGAATTCTGGGAGTTGAAGTCCACAAGTCTTAAAGCTGCCAAGTTTGAAGACCTCTGCTTTAGATTCTTGTTTCTTTTTCACAATTGCAATGACTTGTTTACAGCTAAGGGTTTTGAAAATTTAGCCAAGAGCTTATCATGCCAAATCAGCATTTTAGAGAACTCTAATAGAATAAATGCTGGAAATTGAATTTATATGTGCCAGTCTAATAAAAAAAAATATTTTTTGAAAAATGATTGTCAGTGCTGAGTGATATCACATAAAATACAACCTGTAGAAAGTGATAAGAGCAATTGAATATATATTTCCTCCTGACTTGGTCATCAATTAAAAGACAAGTTTTACATAATAGATGGGATTCTCTTTAAAGGTTCTTGGGTGGAGTTTGGAAATGTTACAAGAAAATTATGTTAAAAATAATACAAAAATGTAAGAGTTAAACTTGATCTATTTAGTGGATCCATGCTAAAAATAATATTAGGAATATTTAATGCATACAACAAAATCAAGTACTAGCAACATTCAGGCCATTAACACTTGTTAATAGAAGGTTATTAACAAGCATTATCAATAATGCTTTAAAATTCAAAACCCAAATTTAATCCTTGACACTTTTTTCCAACACAAACAAACAAAAAAGATCTTAAGCAGCAAGATTTAAAAATAAAATGTACCGGTATCTCTGGCAAATTCCACCAGAGAAAATAATCATGTCAGCTATTATTATTCTTAGTTGTGCTTGCAGGATGTATTTGCCAAAATTACACAGGACACTAAAAATACTTCAGAAAGATAAAAATTCAGATGTTGGAGTGCTTAATGAATATTTATGGTTCATGTAAAAACATATTTTTGCATTGTTTAGCAAAAAGTTATATATTACAACGGTAATTGGAGAAAATATTCAACAAATACTACAGAAAAGTATATACCCTGTTTCCCCAAAAATAATACCTCCCCGGATAATAAACTCAACTGGGCTTTTGAACGCATGCGCTAAAATAAGCCCTCCCTGAAAATAAGCCCTCCCTTGAAATAAGCCCTCCTCAAAAATATTTAAATGGCCGGTCCCCACCATTTCCGCTGGTTAGGGTTAGGGAGACAGAGCTGTAAGTCAGGTAAGATGGCAAGAAAAGCCCTGTCTTGCTCCACACACTCCAAAATAATAAGACCATACTGAAAGTAACGCCAAATGCTTATTTCTGGGTTCAAAAAAAAATATAAGATAGGGTCTTATTTTCAGGAAAACACAGTACAAAACCCAAAGATAACTATAAACTATAAATACTTTTTCTGAATATTTGGTTTTCTTAATGTTTTGCTGGAAAATTAGAACACAACAATATTGAATACAAACAGCACTGATACAGGTCAATGTTAAACTAATCTGAACATTCCTATGAAAGCTTGGACTTAATTCAGAAAAATTTGAAAACAAGGTAAGCCATAATGTAGAGTAACAACCAGAAAAATTTCATAGCATCTCTACAGACTGGTATACTTACCTGATGATAAAGATATTAATCAAAATTGACTGCTGATGTCTCCATGCAAGCTTTCTTGGCCCCAATAAAGTGTTTTTGCATTTGGATTGATTTTTTTAAAACGCTAGTCCATCCTATCAACCTGGAATTCTCGAATCATCTTACCTCCAAATACTAATCAGTACTGATTACGCTTATCTTCTGAGCCCAGACCAGTCTGAGTAGGTATTGCCCTTAGCAATAGAATACCCATGCAATGCTAGATAAATGATTGTGCTGTCACTTTTAGTTTGCACACCCAGTATTGGATTGCCAGATGCAAACTGCCAGACTGATTGATGTCTCATCTTTGTGCTCCAGTGTAAAAGCAGACTTGCTTAATTTCTAAACAACCATATTACATATTCTTTATATCTGCATCAGCTAACTACAGTATTGTTAATGTTGTGTGTAGTGCATTGGGAAAGAGACCTTTTTTTAACCTTATGGAAAGTGATTGTCACAAAATCAAAACAAGATAAAATTTGACTCAGGTTATAGTATAAAAAAGTTTGGATGACAATTATGATGATGAGCTATGAAGGCAATGGTAAAGAATGGAATATGTGTTGACATTTTTACACTGCATATATAATAATAAATAAATATTCCCTTCTCATTTCATATAGGTGTATGTGTCTTGTTCAATCTCATGTGCTATACCAGAGGCCTGGGAGATTGAGGGTTCTGCACAGTATGTTAATTGTTCCTAACACAGTCTTCTTCTGGACAGAGAGCTCTGGTGTTGCTCCTGGGATCTTTACAGCCACTCTCCCAACTTAGGAATCCCAGCCCCAAATGTTCCCACCACATTGGGACATTAGGACTTCCTCATCTGCTCCTTTAGGTCCTGGTGCTTTTCCAGTTTCTCATGTTCCTTCCTGATGCAATTTTATTTGGCACTGCTCCATCTATCATCACAACTATCTTCTGTTCCTTATCTACTTCCACACTGTCTTGTTGATTGTCCAGTATTTGCCTGTCTGTTTGAATCCTAATGTTGTCACTCTAGATCCATGTCAGGTGGATCAGTGAGTCAATGTCTTGGTCACTCTTAACATACACATCAATATCATCCATGTAGAGGAGGTGGCTGGTGGTAGTTCTACTTTTGAACTTATAGCTGTATCCAATCCTTGTGTTATCTGGCTGAGGGGTTCATGCCCATGTAGAACAGCAATAGGGACAATGCATTACCTTTCATGCAACACTTGGTAGCCTCTTGTCTCAAAGGTGCTTTTTCAAGAGGCAACTGGGCTCTCTGGTTTTTCTTTGAAGAAATTTTGCTTCTCATTCAAGAAGCTTCTTTAGGTCTGCTGCTTCTTCAACTCTGCCAGAGCTGAAAAAGCTTCTTGGATGAGAAACAAAATGTCTTCAAAGAAAAACCAGAAAGCCCAGTTGCCTCTTGAAAAAAAACACCATTTGGTAGCCTCTTGTGTGACTAGCTGTTGTGTGACTAGTTGAGTTGACTTCCAGTGTTATATTCCACAATCCCATTGAGTTCTTTAAGAGGGTCCTTAATGTCCTTTTGACTTTGCATAGCCCCAGGCTTGCTCCTGGGGAGGAAAGCTATGGCAAACCTAGATAGCATACTAAAAAGCAGAGACATCACCCTGCCAAAAAAAGTACATATAGTCAAGGCTATGGTTTTCCCAGTTGCAATGTATGGTTGTGAAAGTTGGACCTAGCTGTTGCAAGCTGATTGGTTGGCTGCATTGCTACATATTGATTGGTTAATGGAGTTTTTTGAATTGTTGGCCTAGCTGCTGCAAGCTGACAAACATCAGTCAACCCCATAAACCAATTAGCAACACAGCCAACCAATCAGCTTGCAACAGCTAGGCCAGTAATTCAAAAAGCACCCCCCACCAGTATTTATAGAGAAACAGCAGTTAAAATCCATACTTTGCTCACATAAGAACAAAGCCAAAAAAAACTCCATCCTGAAGATGATGTGTGAAATCTCATCGAAACGTTGCCTAAATACTTTCAATCTTACACGGGAAAAGACCCGAACATACCAAAACCTGTATATATACACCGGTGAAAACCTACGAAAACAAATATCCCACCTCTACAGGGAGGAAACCTTCTGACTAACCAGGACCTATCAGAAACTCGAAGTCCAAAGAGCCACCATCTTATGCAACCTCACATTCCTACGCAACTGTCAAGACAAAAATGTGATCCCCACAACCTTCCAACTAAAATTCCATTCTAAAACCCCAGCCACCGAAAGGATCCTGAAAAGAACTGAATTAGCCCTGATCAGAAATGAAATCCACAGAAAAAGATTCCTACTAGACCAAACCAACAAAAACCTACTTTCCCTGCACCTTAAACTCAGCAACAAAATCCACCCAGCATTCTGGGACAAATTCAAACAACTAGCCATCTGGAGAGCCGAAACAGAAACCTGCCACAAAACTGACACACACACCAACAAACTCCAAAAACTAGAAAAACGCCAGAAAGCCAAACCCCCTCCACAACAACTCATGAAACAAACAGTATACAACATATCAGACAAGACCCTCACCACAGCAGAAACCAATGTTCTCTCCAAAGGATTCAACTTTGCAGTTGCCCCCAAACGCATCCCCACTGAAAACCTCATATGCGGAGTTGAAGCTAGCCTAACCAAAATCAACCCAGATGAAGCCAATAAAATCAGGCTGGAAGTCACCAATGTCCTCTGCTCCAGCAACCCACCCAGAAGCAACTTACACAAAGAAAAACAAAAAGCACTCACCAATTTGAAAAAAGACAATAACATAATCATTCTCCCAGCAGACAAAGGCAACGCCACAGGGGTGATGAACACATCTGACTACCAATCCAAACTTACCAACCTACTCCAAGACTCCGCTTACAAACCTCTAAACACAGACCCCACCACCTACCTGGAAAAAACCACCAAATCCAAAATAAAAGCCTCGCCCATCAGCGAAGAGATCCAGCAAAGAATCATGCCCCAAGTTCTATGGCCTCCCCAAGATACACAAAGAAGGAACACCACTCAGACCCATAGTCAGCTCCATAGGCTCACCTTTACAGAACCTTGCCAAATTCCTTGCCAAACAACTTCAGCCCTACGCAGAATCCATCACCTCACATGTACAAGACTCATTCCACTTCATAGAAACAATAAAGAAACAAAACCTACAACCCAGCAACCTACTCATGAGCTTCAATGTCATATCCCTCTTCACCAAAGTGCCTATTAAAGAAGCCTTGACAGCTATCCAAAATAAATACAACCCCCTCAAACACATCCTAGATCTAATCAACCACTGCCTAACCAACACATACTTCATCCATAACGGACAAAGATACAAACAGATAGAAGGAGCACCGAGGGGATCACCCCTCTCACCCCATCATCGCAAACCTATACATGGAATATTTTGAAACCAACGCGTTAGATAAATCTGAACTCAAACCCAAACTCTGGCTTAGATACTTTCGTAATTTGGCCAGAAACTGGACAACTTCCTCACACATCTCAACAGTCTATACCCCAAAATACAATTTACTATGAAAATAGAAGCTAACAACCAACTCCCCTTTCTGGACGTCCTAATCTACAAAAAACCCAATGGCTCCCTAGGACACACCATCTACCAGAAAAAAAACACACACCAACCGCTACTTAAACGCACAATCACATCACCACCCTGCACAGATCAGCTCCGTAGCCAAGACTCTCATCTCCAAGATCAAACGCCTAGCTGACAAAGACCACCTGAAAACTGAATTACACACTCTCACAAACGTATCAATCTCCAATGGATACCAAAAAAACACAATTACCAACCTAATCCAAAGGGAGACACCGCCCAAGAACCAAGACACAGAACAAGACAACGGCATCGCCCTCCTCCCGTACATCAAAGGCATCACAGATAAAATCAGCAAAATTCAGACAAGCACAACATCAAGACAGCCTTTTGCACAGACCAAAAAATAGCCAACATCTTAAGAAACCCCAAAGACAAGATCCAGCTAGAAAACCAAGGAGTCTATGAAGTGCCATGCAAAATCTGCCCAGCCACATACATTGGACAAACTAATAGGAGAATAAATGCACGCATTGCAGAACACAAGAACGCAGTCAGAAAAGAAGAAAAAACCTCCTCCCTTTTCCAGCAACTTAAAACCACAGGGCACGAAATTGATTTTGAAGGAACCAAATTAATCTCCAAAACTGAACACTATAACAAGAGAATAATTATGGAAGTCATCAAAATAGAGAAACACCCCCATAACATGAACAACGCCACCACCAATCATCCTCACCAGATTCAAACCCAAACCCATCCCACAGACGAAGTACAACCACCATCCAGAAGCCAGACCACGCTGACACCACTGGCTGCTGCGCTCCCTTCTGATACCCACACAAAGCAGGCTGACGCACACCAGGAACACATGACAGGACCTCAGACTTGGAGCCAAACCAGGGCCCGGGATGCTGCATCACAGCCATCTGCTCAAGACATTACATCACAGAACTTCAGAGGCCACAACACTAAAGCTCAGGAACAAAAGGCCAGGACCACACCCACACAGGATGCTACGAAACAGCCAACCAATCTGCAAACACCCACTCCATCTACCAATCAAGATGCAACCACACAGCCAACCAACCCGCTCACAGCAACACTCCCCACTTCCCCACCAGTATTTATAGAGAGACGGCAGCTCTGACAACTCTTTGCTTGAGAAGCAGGAAGCCGAAGACACCAGCCTGAAGATGAGTGAGACCTCATCGATACTCTCAATCTCACACTGGAAAAGACCTGAAAATGCCAAGACCGCATATATTTGTGTGTGTGTGTGTGTGTGTGTGTGTGTGTGTGTGTGTGTGTGTGTGTATAAATATTTGGCTTCTAAAGGGCTGTGAAGAGTTGCTGTTTAGGAAGATCTCTTGTGATGTGAAAGTGTAGCATATACCTAAGGAAATTACTTGTTGGACTTTTTAAATTTTTTGATCCTAGTTATGATAGTCTGTTAAAGTTTATGGAAATTTAATGCTAAATAACTGTTAATAAATAGGTAAAAGAGTCATCTTTTTTCTTTCCTAGTGTTTTCCCCACAAGTGCAGGTTCCACCTTGTCCAGATTGAGTGTTGATCTATTAGTTGCAAGAGAAATTGACCAACCAGCTTGTTGCTCAAGCCTGACATTGTGGGCTGAGAGAGAATGACTGTCCCCAAATTGCCCAAATGACTTTGATGCATAAAGCAGGACTAAAATCCAGAGTTTTCTGTCTGCTGCCTTAACTACTAGATCAATCAGGCTCTCATTCATAGTAATCGTCTCCACAAAATAATAACAAAACATTTCAAAGTACTAGTTCAAGCTGCACCAATCATTCAAAACACTTTATTTTTTTGCTGAATCTCATATATTAAAAAACAAAACCTTTCAAAAATTAAGCTTACACGCAAAAAGATCCCAAAATATAGATGTTTCATGCCATAGCTACTTGGGGTCAGGAGGACCTTTCTACATAGAAAAAATATCAAATATCAGTCATTGCTTTTATGCTGAACACAGATGTTTATACTGATTTCACATAGAGCAGAGGAATAAACTGGGGTTTATTCAAAGCCATCAAATTTCAGTCTTCATGCAAGGGGAGAATATTGAGTAGTTCTCATTGAAACATTCTCTTTTGTATATTCTTGCAGTGAATAAGTCTGGTAAATCAAAATAAATTAGATCTCAGATTCCTTTCATAAAGCTGAGGTTCACATGCAGGACAGAAATAATATTGCCTGAATAAACCCATCTACATTCTCTTCAAATTTAGATGAACTGAAAATAGGAGTTATTTCTTCTTTATCATTGTAGAATGGCACACAAAGAAGTCTTTATCCAATTTTGAGAAAGACTGATCATAAAGATTACTTTATTGAGTTTCTTGGAGACAAGAAAAAATATTCCAAGTTTCTTAAGAAGGGTGATAATTTCTTAATTGATGCCAGCAATTTCCTTTTCATATATTTTTAATGTTGCTACAACATGCAGCAGTAGCAGCAACAGCTTCTGAAACATCTCAATCATCAAAGTGCATCCAAAAAGTGCCCTGGATCAGTCAAGATTGAGGTGACCAAATTTTACAATGAGAAGGAGGAAACAAATAAATTGAAGAAAAAAATATTGTAAATAAAAGATTTATTAAAGAAAATAAAGTAAAATAAAAAAAACATTTTATTCATTGCAATAATAATACAGAATACACTATAATATGATAAATGCATAATAGAAAACATTTGTAACAACATTTTATATTGTAATCATTCTTACATGCCTATTAATTATTATTTAAATGAGTACTTTTCCATTGAATAAATAAACTTGTAAATAAAATTATACATATTTGGAAATTATTAAATAGATAATGAATTAATAAAATGTGAATTATTGTGCTCACCTGTGTATGATTGAATATTCACTGAGAAAGAAGTGAGTCTAATGCGTGTGTGTGTGCCATGTCGTGTTTTGGTAAGAAGTAAACAAAGCCACTTGCATGCGGTGCACTCTTGAGTGTGGCACACTCTTTCAAAACAATTATCCTGTGCGGAGCACATGCGTCTCATAATGCGTGTTGCTGCACTGTACCAAGACTTGATGAATCATCATGTCAAAGACAAATATGTCACATCACATCACATGCAACAGATTGGATCAGCATAAATTGAATACAGAGATTTACAGATTAGTCTTCAAATATCACAAAGGAGGACATGTAGGAGGACACTTGTTGAGAGAGGACAGAACTTACAAAAGAAGGACTGTCCTCCCTAAAGAAGGACGATTGGTCACCTTAGTCAAGATGGTACTACAACCATGTATTTGAAGCTGAGCCTTTTTACTCATTAAAGTGCTTATTAAAAGGAGGGAGGTTCAGGACTTCAATTGCATGGTTGTCTTTAACCAGGGATGTCCAATCTTGGCAACTTTAAGACTTCTGGACTTCAACTCCCAGAATTCCTCAGCCAGCCATGCTGCCCTAAGACATCCCTGTCTTGAATTTTTTAACCTTGGACTTCCTGGCTGGATCAAATCGGGTTTTGGGACAGTGACAATTCATATCCCTAAGAAGAAGCTGAAGCCTCAAGTTTTCCAAACTGGTGCATTTGTCGAATGCACATTTTTCACTCAAGTTTATTCAATATCACTTGCATCTTTATACTCTCTCTTTTCATTTAACGGATGTCACAAATATCTGAAAGTCAAAGAGGACATCTTTTAACACAGGAGGTGACACGAGGCTGGCTCCAGGGAATTATTAATGCTTCCTTGTTGGAAGGAGTTTTCCCTGCCGCCTTGAAAGAGGCGGTGGTGAGACCCCTCCTCAAGAAGCCTTCCCTGGACCCAGCTATTTTGGGAAATTATCGTCCAGTCTCCAACCTTCGCTTTGTTGCAAAGGTTGTAGAGAGTGTGGTGGCATGGCAGCTACCCCAATACCTGGATGAAGCTGTCTATCTAGACCCGTTCCAGTCCGGCTTCCGGTCCGGATATAGTATGGAGACAGCTTTGGTCACGTTGGTGGATGACCTCTGGAGGGACAGGGACAGGGGTTGTTCCTCTGCCCTGGTCCTATTAGATCTCTCAGCGGCTTTTGATACCATCGACCATGGTATCTTGCTGCACCGGTTGGAGAGTTTGGGAGTGGGAGGCACCGTTTATCGGTGGTTCTCCTCCTATCTCTCTGACCGGTCACAGACGGTGTTGACAGGGGGGCAGAGATCGACCGCGAGGTGCCTTACTTGTGGGGTGCCACAGGAGTCGATTCTCTCGCCTCTCCTGTTCAACATCTATATGAAGCCGCTGGGCAAGGTCCTCAGTGGCTTTGAGGTGAGATACCAACTGTATGCTGACGACACGCAGCTGTACTTTTCTACCCCGGGCCACCCCAACGAAGCTGTCAAAGTGCTGTCCCGGTGCTTGGAAGCCGTATGGGTCTGGATGGGGAGAAACAGGCTCAAGCTCAATCCCTCCAAGATGGAGTGGCTGTGGATGCTGGCACCCCAATACAGTCAGCTGCAACCACAGCTGACTGTTGGGGGCGAGTCATTGGCCCCTATGGAAAGGGTGCGCAACTTGGGTGTTCTCCTGGAAGAACGGCTGTCGTTTGAAGACCACCTGACGGCCGTCTCCAGGAGAGCTTTTTACCAGGTTCGCCTGGTTCCCAGTTGCGGCCCTTCCTTGACCGGGATGCCTTATGCACGGTCACTCATGCTCTTGTCACCTCTCACTTGGATTATTGCAATGCTCTCTACATGGGGCTCCCCTTGAAGTGCACTCAGAGGCTTCAGTTAGTTCAGAATGCAGCTGTGCGGGTGATAGAGGGAGCCGCATGCGGCTCCCATGTAACACCGCTCCTGCGCAGGCTGCACTGGCTGCCTGTGGTCTTTCGGGTGCACTTTAAGGTTTTGGTTACTACCTTTAAAGCGCTCCATGGCTTAGGGCCTGGGTACTTATGGGACCGCCTGCTGTTACCTCACGCCTCCCACCGACCCGTACGCTCGCACAGAAAGGGACTTCTCAGGGTGCCGTCCGCCAAGCAATGTCGGCTGGCGGCCCCCAGGGGAAGATCCTTCTCTGTGGGGGCTCCTACCCTCTGGAACGAACTCCCCCCTAGTTTGCATCAATTGCCTGACCTTCGGACCTTCCGCCGCGAGCTGAAAACGCATTTATTTATTCGAGCAGGACTGGTTTAAATTTTTTAAATTTTTAAATTTTTAAATTTTAAATATCAATTTTAATCCGGGGTTGTAATTTATATGAATTTTAAGGGTTTTTAGGTTTAAACGTTTTAAATTTTGGGCAATTATATAATAAGTTTTTTAATTCTCTGTTTTAATTGTACACTGTTATTGTTTTATATTGGCTGTAAACCAGCCTCTTATACCGGAGAAAGCGATATAAAAATCTAATAAATAAATAAATAAATAAATAAATAAATAAATAAATAAATTTAAACAACACCAAAAAAAATCTGTTTTTTGTTTTAGAAAAAATAAAGCAAAAGAGAAAAGACACTGGTGGAAACCAGGAATCTGAAATACTTCCATAAGCATTACAACTAGTAGGAGGTGATCAGGTGACAATGGACAAGTGAGAGATGTGCTTTTCTATAGGAGTAGCAATGCTGTGGAAATGAGGCAAACTTCCTCTTTGCTGGTCTTATGGAAATGTTTAAACATCAATCTATTTCATAGATCCTTTCCCAGATCTGATGCAATCTATATATTTTATGGTTTGTATTATTGTATGGTTATTTATTGCTCCTCATATTTTTCTCTTTTACTAAGGTGGATTTTAAATTCTATTTTTCAATGTAATATGGCCAAGAGTTTTTTCTATGACAGCAGCATGGAAATGAATCAAATAAATGAATAAAAATTTAAAATACTGACCCATGGTATCTTCCTTCAAAATAAATAATGTCTAAAGAGTCGGAAGCACCAAAACACTTCATATTTATTACAGCATACAGCTAAACATAATTCAATATTCACTGTCAACATATTGTCTTATAATTGGACTGATAACTTGACAACTCTCACAATTGTGATTTATGTCCCTAAAGGAATTATAGAAGCGTGACTACTTTCACTTGTAAGAGGTTGAAAATTATATGTTATTCCCAGCTACAATTCTTCTTTTTGTAACAATTTTATTTTAAATTTTAATAACAATAGTATGATGCTGCAAACTAAACTCAAAAAGAAAAAGTATAAAGAGAAAATAAAAAGGTACAAAGGAAGAAAAAAAGAAAAGGAAAGAAATAGGAAAGAGAAAAAAGAAATACTTAAAGAAGTGGATCTGATCTTCATCATAACAAGTACAAACTTGGCAATTTTTCACCCACTATAATGTTGTATGTAAGTATCTCTTCCTCTTCCTCCCATATCCATCCCTTTATTCATGTATAAAACCATATTTCATTTTTTGCTGTCAGCAAAAAAAATCATAAAAGGCTCACAGAACCTGTTTTGGCTTTGGTCCAAAAAACCAACTTTCTTTCCTTTAAGTTATTGTAAAAGAAGGAAAGAGGAAAAGTAATATAGCATGTACCCTTCTCAGAAGCGGAATGTGTGTGTGTGTGTGTGTGTGTGTGTGTGTGTGTGTGTGTGTGTGTAGGTCTTTGGTTATTCGGGTTTTCTCCCGCGTAAAATTGGAAGTGTCTTGGCAACGTTTTGACGAAGTCTCATTCATCATCTTCAGGCTTCAGCTTCGTGCTTCTGGGAGCAATGTGTGATCGCAGCTGTTTCTTCCTTTTAACTCCTAGTAGGGGTTTGAACTGATTGGGTGGGAGCTTGGCTGTGCTCTGATTGGATGGGGGTGTGTCCTCTTTGGGTGGGGGCTTGGTTGTGCTCAGATTAGTCTGAGTTGCAGGGGGATTTGAGCTGGTGAGCTGCATTGCTGTTGTTTGGTTTGGTGTTCGTGGTCGTGCTACATCTTCATAGTGGGTGTCTGTCTGCTGCATGTATGGATTGGAGGGGTTTGAAATGGCTAATGTTACAGCTGCGGTCTGGCTTCTGGTCCTTGGTCGTGCTTCATGATCAGTGTGGGTTTGGGTCTGCTTTCTGGGTGGATGTGTGATGGTGACATCCTGTGTGGACCTCGTGAGTGTGGGTCTGGTGTCATTCCTCGTGTTAGGGACTCAATAAGGGCGGGTTTCCAAATGGCTGGTAGGCGGGAGGTATCATCTCATTTGTTCATGCTGTGTGGGTGTTTTTCTATCTCGATGGCTTCTCTGATTATTCTGTTGTTAAAGTGTTCAGTTTTGGCGATAGTTCTGGTCTTTTTAAAGTCAATATCATGTCCTATGGCTTTAAGGTGTTGGACCAGGGAAGAAGTTGGTTCCTCTTTTTTGACTGAGTTCTTGTGTTCTTCAATGCGTGCACTTATTCTTCTGTTGGTTTGTCCAATATATGAAAAAACAGTTGTGATCACACATTGCTCCCAGAAGCACGAAGCTGAAGCCTGAAGATGACGAATGAGACTTCGTCGAAACGTTGCCAAGACACTTCCAATTTTACGCGGGAGAAAACCCGAACAACCAAAGACCTACACACACACACACACACACGCACACACACACACACACACACATATGCAGGTCTTGGTGTATTCCAGTCTTTTCCCATGCAAGGTTGAGAGTATCTTGGTGATGTTTCAACAAGGTCTCACTCATCATCTTCAGGCTGCTGATTACAGCTTCGTGCTTGTGCAAGCAAAGCATGGTCAGAGCTGCCATCTCTCTATAAATACTGGTGGGGAGGTGTGGAGTGTTGGCTTTGTTGCTGTAAGTGGATTGGCTGGCTGTGTGGTTGCATCTTGATTGGTAGGTGGAGTGGATGTTTGCACATTAGTCAGTTCTTTTGTAGCATCCTGTGTGGGTGTGGTCCTAGTTGTGTGCCCATTAATCTTCTGTGTTGTAACAACCTGAGTAATGGGCTGTGTGGAAACATCCTGTGTTCTGGGAATGTGACCTCCTGAGTCTTGTGCTGTAACATCCTGGGTGGTTGGTTGTGTTGTAACGTCCTGAGCTTTGGTGTTGTGGCCTTTTGAGTTCTGTGATGTAATGTTCTGAGCAGATGGCTGTGATGCAGCATCCCGGGTTTTGGTTTGGCTCTGAGTTTGAGGTCATGTCATGTGTTCATGGTGTGTGTCAGTTTGCTCTGTGTGGGGATCAGATGGGTGCGCAGCAGCCGGTGGTGCCAACGTGGTCTGGCTTCTGGATGGTGGTTGTACTTCGTCTGTGGGATGGGTTTGGGTTTGAATCTGGTGAGGATGATTGGTGGTGGTTTCGTGTGTTATCCTGGGTCTGGTGTCAATTTTCATGGCTGTGACTCATTTGTTGACTATGGCTAGTTTCCAGATATCTGGTAGGTGGGAGGTATCATCACGTTTGTTCATGTTATGGGGGTGTTTCTCTTTTTCAATCTTTTGTATCTTTGTCCATTGTGGACAAAGAAAGAAACCTACAACCCAGCGACCTACTTGTGAGCTTCGATGTCATATCCCTCTTCACCAAAGTGCCTATTAAAGAAGCCTTGACAGCTATCCAAAATAAATACAACCCCCTCAAACACATCCTAGATCTAACCAACCACTGCCTAACCAACACATACTTCATCCATAACGGACAAAGATACAAACAGATAGAAGGAGCACCGAGGGGATCACCCCTCTCACCCCATCATCGCAAACCTATACATGGAATACTTTGAAACCAATGCTTTAGATAAATCTGAACTCAAACCCAAACTCTGGCTTAGATACTTTCGTAATTTGGCCAGAAACTGGACAATTTCCTCACACATCTCAACAGCCTACACCCCAAAATACAATTTACTATGGAAATAGAAGCTAACAACCAACTCCCCTTTCTGGACGTCCTAATCTAAAAAAACCTCAACGGCTCCCTAGGACACACCATCTACCAGAAAAAAACACATACCAACCGCTACTTAAACGCACAATCACATCACCACCCTGCACAGATCCACTCCGTAGCCAAGACTCTCATCTCCAGAACCAAACGCCTAGCCGACAAAGACCACCTGAAAACTGAATTACACACTCTCACAAACGTATTAATCTCTAACGTATTCCAAAGAAACACAATTACAAACCTAATCCAAAGGGAGACATCGCCCAAGAACCAAGACACAGAACAAGAAAACAGCATCGCCCTCCTCCCATACATCAAAGGCATCACAGATAAAATCAGCAAAATTCTCCACAAACACAAACATCAAGATAGCCTTTTGCACAGACCAAAAAATAGCCAACGTCTTAAGAAACCCCAAAGATAAGATCCAGCTAGAAAACCAAGAAGTCTATGAAATACCATGCAAAATCTGCCCAGCCACATGCATTGGACAAACTTATAGGAGAATAAATGCACGCATCACAGAACACAAGAATGCAGTCACAAAAGAAGAAAAAAACCTCCTCCCTTTTCCAGCACCTTAAAACCACAGGGCACGAAATTGATTTTGAAGGAACCAAATTAATCTCCAAAACTGAACACTACAACAAGAGAATAATTATGGAAGCCATCAAAATAGAGAACCACTCTCATAACATGAACAAATGTGACAATATCTCCCACCTACTAGACATCTGGAAACTAGCCCTAGTCAACAAACAAGTCCCAACCACGAAAATTGACAACAGACCCAGGATAACACACGACACCACCACCAATCATCCTCATCAGATTCAAACCCAAACCCATCCCACAGATGAAAAACAACCACCATCCAGAAGTCAGACCATGCTGGCACCACCGGCTGCTATGCACCCCTCCGATCCCCACACAAAGCAAACTGATACACACCATGAACACATGACAAGACCTCAAACTCAGAGCCAAACCAAAACCCAGGATGCTGCATCACAATCACCTGCTCAGAACATTACATCACAGAACTCAAGAGGCCACAACACCAAAGCTCAGGATGTTACAACATAACCGACCACCCAGGATGTTACAGCACAAGACTCAGGAGGTCACATTCCCAGAACTCAGGACGTTTCCACACAGCCCATTACCCAGGTCATTACAACACAGAAGACTAATGGGCACACAACTAAGACCACACTCACAAAGGATGCTACGAAACAATCGACTAATCTGCAAACATCCACCTCCACCAATCAAGATGCAATCACACAGCCAACCAACCCGCTTACAGCAACAAAGTCAACACTCCACACCTCCCCACCAGTATTTATAGAGCGACGGCAGCTCCGACCATGCTTTGCTCGCACAAGCACGAAGCTGTAAGCACCAGCCTGAAGATGAGGAGTGAGACCTCATCGAAACATTGTCAAGATACTCTCAACCTTGCACAGGAAAAGACCCGAATATGCCAAGACCTGCATACCTATACCTGTGAAAACCTACGAATATATATAAATATATATATAGCCACTAAGCAAAGTAACCAACAGGATACAATTGGATTGAGAAAGCCTTCTTCCCTTCCCTAACAATAATGAAAGGATTCATATGAGGCAATAATCATTTGTTTTTGTTTTTTAAAGCTTAAAAGTGAATAGCACTGAGTTTATGTTCAATATATTTTGGGTCATGAACTGATTACCAATCTATTTTTACCAACATCATTTTGATGCATGGTAACCAACAAGCCCCTCCTTTTCCCCATTCATCCCCCAAAGTTTGCAATTTAATGTACACATATAATAAAGTTTTACAAATTATATTTGATTTTAGAAGCCCTTTTCCTGGATTGTAGGGTAGTTTGGGGAACAGATGTTTTCCTGATTGCTGATCTTTGTCCAATTTTAATAATTATGTTTTTTAATCAGTTTTTAAAATCATTATTTAATAGACTGTCAAATTACCATAGTTTGACTATGAGCTTATGCTGAAAATGACTCAACAACATGCTTTTTGCAGATGTGTTTGCTGAAATAAGTGCAATCTCTTTGTCAGACTGAATACTTTCTTATTGGAATTTAGAATATTTTCAGAGAATAACACTAAAATTATTATGACTGTTACTCAAGAAACAAATTATTTTTTACTGGACATTTTTTCTTCACTTTCAGAAGAGAGATATCTCCCATTAAATGGGATCTCCATCTCAGTCATACATGGGAAAATATTTTTAGGCTATACGATGTTACATAGTAAAAACAATACATTAGTCACAAATCAATGTGAAATGCTAAACTGATTTAGACACAGATTCATTGAAATCATATTTTGCCTTGATTCTTTTCTTGAGTGCATTTAGCAAAATTTGGAAGCCTACCCAAGAATTTTTCCATGTGTGTTTTACCACATCACAAAATGCCTAACTTGCTCAAAATGTATTGGTTTGGCAATTGCTGCCATTAATATTAGATCTCAGTAGTTGGTGAAATAGAATGTCTAATAAACACACAATAAAAGAAAGATTTCTAGAAGTTAGAATATTTTTTTGAATTTTGATCTGTTTCTACTCCCCAATCCCATTTTTTCCAGTTTTCTTCAGAAAAGTATCCTATTTAACTTTTAAAATTTTTTTTACAGAATAGCAGTGCTATCATGATGTCAGGTCTAATTATATGATTCTCTCAGACTTTGAGAGAAGTTCTTTCCTGATTCTCAAACTTTTTTCATTGTTCTACAAATTGTCTGCATTATTTACTGTCCTCCATAGATTTAATTCTCCCTCTTCCTTGTTTCCCCCCCCCCCATATTGGTTATTTGGATTCTAAATACAGGCTTTCTCAGAAGGAGGACAAGGAAATCAAGTGACCAAATGTATGTCATGACATTATGACACAAGCTATGCCCTTTGGTACTTGCATTATATGTATGGTTGTCAGTTACAGATAGCTGTATTGCTGTGTGGGAAACAGAAGGAGAGAGTAGTGACTTGGACGAATAAAAGTGGGGTATTAATCTAAATTAATTTAATTTGTAATCTATATCATTTTTTCCTTTTTTTTAAACCAGGCAGCTTGTTCTGATGGGTGCTACTCACAGGGTTTTTTCGGGTTATTTTGTATTTATAGCAGGTAAATATATTGATCATGAGGTGAGTGTCCAGGACCTAAACCTAATCAGAGGAAATGGAGGAAGAAATTACATATAGACAGCAGAGAAAAGCCTTAATTAGTCAGGTCAGAGAGCAGCAAGGGCAGGAATTTATAGGATAATATAATCAATAAACATCTCAGCATTTTCTGCTGACCGAAGCTAAATAAGTTTAGTACTATGGTGCAAATTCATCTAAATTTAGTTCCAGCATAAGCATCCCAATCTGAATTCAGATGTGTGTTGTGTTATGTGATCTAGCTGTGCATGATGGCAGGTGCTGTCTCTTTGGAAAAATGCAACATAGAAATATGGATGTGTTAATTGCTCCCCCAAAAATGCATTGGGCTCCTGTTTCTCAGAAAGTTAGAAGAATTGCTGGGAAGAACTGTGGGGATTTTTAGCCCCTCTTTTAGTGAATAGTTGCCATACAGAGTTTATACAGGATCTGTAGTTCTTGCTTTTAGAAAGGCAGTAAAGATAATACTAGTTCAACAACTAGTTCTTGGTACCCTAACTATTGAAATTGATGTAATTTTTATTCTTTACCTGTTTTTAAAGCATTCGTTCATTTAGTGATATTGTATTGTAAACTGCCTTGAGTTATTTTTTTCAAGGGACCAACAATAAATACATATTTTTGTTGTATTATTGTATTGATATACAGTTTCGTACAATATACTGCCAATACACATAACAAAACAAGTATGTCTTTAATTTTTTATCAGGTAAGATAGATGGCAAAGTACTAAACTGTAGAAACATAAATCCAAAATATGCATAACAATTCCAATGTATTTTCATTGATGAACTGGAGGATGGTACCAACTCAGAGGAAATCTCTACCCATTTGCATTTCCTCAATGTAATGGAAACAGGATTGAAAGGGGAAAACCCAACTGGCAGATGATTGCAGGTGGATGCAACCAAGCCAGTTGCACTAACCCATATCCATCTTGAAAATAACGCATGTTCTAATCTATACAGTATTTCATTTAATCTTGGGCATTGCAGCCTTTTCATATGTCTTTTGAAAAGGAAATTATGGTATGCCATTTTTCTGGTTTACAAAAACTGCAAAATTATAATTGTGTTGTGTACAACACAATGCCATGATCTAGCAGATGGGCAGAACATATGCTGTTACTGAACATGTGTATAGTCCAGCAGTTGGTTGAACACCTTTAACGAAAATGATTGAAATATAAATCAAATATTCAGATCTTTAATCTATAGTCTACTGTTTAATAGGATGGTTTTGGAATATTGTAGAGTGGAAGTTGATTTTTCTGTAATCAGTTGTTTATTTTAAATCTGCCTAATGAGTATAACACAATATGTTGGATCTTCCAATTGTTGCAGTGTAATGGGGCCTCTGTGGCTCAGACTGCTAAGACAGTCTGTTATTAACACAGCTGCTTGCCATTACTGCAGGTTCTAGTCCCACCAGGCCCAAGGTTGACTCAGCCTTCCATCCTTTATAAGGTAGGTAAAATGAGGACCCAGATTGTTGGAGCAATGTTGACTTTGTATATAAATGTACAAATAGGATGAAGACTATTGCTAACATAGTGTAAGCCGCCCTGAGTCTTCGGAGAAGGGCGGGATATAAATGCAAAATAAAAAAATAAATTAAAAAAATTAATTTTTTTATGATGAAGTAACTTCATCCTGTTTCTGCCTATATTTCTAGTCGAAATGTATTTGTATTTTTCTCATTATTATAAATAAATAAAATAATTTTTGATAAAATATCTGCTTCAAATGGAGGTCATCTCTTGATGGACATCACTGATACATCCACAGAGCTTTCTGGGTTACCCTACAGAAGACGTTTGCCAAGTCCTTCTTCTGAAATAATTTGCAATTTCACTATCCAACCTATAAACCTGGATTTTCCTGGTCATCTCCCATATACTAACTACAACCAACCCCACTTAGCTTCTTGACTCTCAATTATTTCTTGTTTCATTGAAAAACACCAAGCAAATTAAATATCCAGGCCATTCTAAAATATATCAAAATGGAATAAAGATTGCATCTGGAATCTGTACGATGTTAATCAATTGTCAGGGTTAAAGAGGCAATCCTCTTTCAAAACTAATGATTATCATTCATACTAATGTTAAATTATGTGATGTTAGAAATAAGACTAAAGGTTAAAATAGGTTAATTGTCGAGGAATCCACTGACTTCAGTAGTATAGCATAATAATGAAAGTAACATTGATGTCTGACTAAAGTCATATTGATTGAATATGCTAAGCATAATCTGAATGTGTTAAATAATCATGTGATACTGCTTGATCATTTTTTTATATTAATTATATATTTTCTTGTATACAAGATATTTTAATTGAATTTTAGTCACTTCCACTAATCACTAACATTTTTTATTTTTCAAAGATTCATAGTAGAACTTTATCCTAAAACAATCTGAGCCTAGAAATTCTGCAGTTGCTACATATAGAATAGCAAATACTTAACTAACAAAATTGGAAGGGACCTTGGAGGTCATCTAGTCCAACCCCCTGCTCACACAGGAGACCTATACTAGGGATTCGAACCACTGACCTTTCTGATTGACAAGCTCAGCGTTTTAGCCACTGAGCACCTAGCCAGGTTTACTTACTATTTGTTATCATGTCAAGGGTGATAGTATGCAAGCTGGCAAAATGAATTCTTGCTACCTTTGGTGGCACCCATAATTAGTGGCTTGAGACAACTGTATTATTCTGCGTAGTGATAGAGCTATTAATTTAGTAAAACTTGAATTCCATTTTTTTGTACCTGCAATGCAAATTATTGCATAGCCCTTCAGTAGTCCAGCAGGGTAGTCTAAATATTAAAATATTTGTTTTATTGTCTTTTCTGAATGATTCATTTTTAGCTCTGGAGCCTTCTACAAGTTCAAACTTAGCCATTGTTATTTTATTTATGTACATCACTCTAGAACAAACCCAAAATTGTCATTGCTTGGCACCAGTTGACAATTCACAAGGAATTATCTAATATCCAATGCAGAATGAGGCAGAAGTGTCCTTCTATTTAGCTAATTCATCTGACTTCTGAGTGCTTTCCTTTTTCTATTTATTTATTTATTTATTTATTTATTTATTTATTTATTTATTTATTTATTTATTTATTTAATGATTTGTAAGACTGTCCAGCTCAGACACTCTCACTCTGAGAGGCATATAACATAAACTTACAATAAATCTAAAAGGAAAAAAATAAGAAAGAAAACTAATAACAAATATACAATATAATAAAATGGTGTCCAAGCACCTAACAAAACAGTCAAAGAGGGGACACCCACTCAATTAATCCCTACTGCTTGTGGGAAAGGCAAGGAAAGTTGGGAGCTGTTTTATATCAGAAAAGGGGGCAGATTCATGGGTTACCTTCGCTAACAGTTCGCAAATGGGAACATGCGCATGAGCATGAGCGCAGAGGATCAAAAATGGAGCGTGATGACATCTGGATCGGTGGGCGGATCCTCCCGCTGCCCATGCTACTGGTTTACCCAAGCTGGATAGAACCGGCTGCATTTCACCACTGGGACAGATTGTTCCAGAAAACAAGGGCAACTACAGAAAAGACACACTTCCTAGATCCCATAACATGCCATGCAAAAGAAGGAACCTGAAACATCCTTGTGGAAGCATGTGCTCTATATAACATTATCTATCTATCCATTCATTTGTCCATCTAACTGATGATCTATATAACATGATTACTAGTCTATTTCTATGCTAAAAGAACAAGCATTGAATTATGGGCAGAAATATATTAAATGAATTAAATAACAGGAAAATTGAAATGTTGCACTTATTTCCTACTCACCCCAGATATTTGCAAGCTTTGTTGCAAATCTCAGACCCTAGACTGTAGTCTTTCTGGCATCTTAAGTTCCCTGTCACTTAATACAGAACATACAGTAACAGCACTAAAAGGAAACTTGAATTCCTTCATCTGTAAGCATTGAAAAAAAATGCATTGCTATTTGCTGGAGTGATGTCTTCACAAAGAGGACACCCACTCAATTAATCCCTACTGCTTGTGGGAAAGGCAAGGAAAGTTGGGAGCTGTTTTATATCAGAAAAGGGGGCAGATTCATGGGTTACCTTCGCTAACAGTTCGCAAATGGGAACATGCGCATGAGCATGAGCGCAGAGGATCAAAAATGGAGCGTGATGACATCTGGATCGGTGGGCGGATCCTCCCGCTGCCCATGCTACTGGTTTACCCAAGCTGGATAGAACCGGCTGCATTTCACCACTGGGACAGATTGTTCCAGAAAACAAGGGCAACTACAGAAAAGACACACTTCCTAGATCCCATAACATGCCATGCAAAAGAAGGAACCTGAAACATCCTTGTGGAAGCATGTGCTCTATATAACATTATCTATCTATCCATTCATTTGTCCATCTAACTGATGATCTATATAACATGATTACTAGTCTATTTCTATGCTAAAAGAACAAGCATTGAATTATGGGCAGAAATATATTAAATGAATTAAATAACAGGAAAATTGAAATGTTGCACTTATTTCCTACTCACCCCAGATATTTGCAAGCTTTGTTGCAAATCTCAGACCCTAGACTGTAGTCTTTCTGGCATCTTAAGTTCCCTGTCACTTAATACAGAACATACAGTAACAGCACTAAAAGGAAACTTGAATTCCTTCATCTGTAAGCATTGAAAAAAAATGCATTGCTATTTGCTGGAGTGATGTCTTCACAAAGAGGACAAAAACCAGAAGAATGAAAGAATGGTTTTCCATTAAAGAAAGAGACAATAGATTGGCTTGTATTAATTTCCTTGTATACTTCTGGAAATTTCATACTTCAACTAGAACCATACCAAAGTAATAAAACGCACTACATTTTAAAATTGTCATCATCATCAAAGTTTGGAAAAAGAATTTATTTAGCCCCAAGACTATTATACACAATGCTACAATTCCACATTAATTGAGTTGCCCTTGAAAATGTTTCTCTCCTGGGAAACTGCAAAAAATTTTTGAATACATTTGAATGTCTGCATATGAAAGCAATAGTTATTCCCATGAAATATATAGTGACAAAAATAACCCACTGAGTTTAGGAGAGGTAGAACCTTATTACAAATGGGTAGGACAGACTGTGGAGTTGGCACCCAAGTTAAATTTTGCTAGGCTGATTGGAAAGGAGGAGCACATGACTGCATTTTTTCCTTTTCTACTTATTTTTCATTAGATTTCTTCCCTCTTTGAATAGTTGCAAGCATGTTGTAATTTCCCAAGAAACTGAAGTTTTGACGCAAACAATTTGTTTTGTCCCTGCTTGTCCTATTTTTGATATTAATGTGGTTGGAGCAGCAAAAATGAAACTTCATTGTTACAATATTAACAGTCAGGATGTTTATGAGATAGTCTCTCCTCTTTCATCTTTCACAGATGGTCCATGAACAGAAAAAAATCCGGCCTATGTATCTTATAATTTCCAAATTGACTTTTAGAATAAAACTGTATTCTAAATTATTAAAGAGGAAGAGTCAGCAAAGACAAAATGCATAAAATATTTGTATTAATTGATGAGAGAAAGAGAGAGATGATAGATAGATAGATAGAAGAGAGATACAGTAGATAGATAGATGATAGATAGATAGATAGATAGATAGATAGATAGATAGATAGATAGACAGATAGAGATAGATGGAGGGAGGGAGGGAGGGAGGGAGAGAGATTATGAATTGTTTTCCTTGTTGGGTCTTGATTATTTTCTTTTTATTATCTGCTTGACTTTATGTGTCTTTGGTAGTTCCTTGATAAAGGTATTGCTTCCACTTGACTGTTTGTCTGGTATTGATCCCAAGTTGTTTCTGTTGGCTTTTGGAGATGTGTTCTGGGTTTTTGTTTTTTTTACTTACAAGTACTTGCAAGCACTGTTGATGTTACTTAGTTAACTAATGAAACAACCAAGTTCAGGTAATCCCAAGGACTCTGTAGTCACCTTTTATTTAAAGTTCTTCAAATGCACTTGATTGCAATCTCCAAAATTTTCTCTCTGTAAGCAACTTAATATTATGGAAGTTGTAACTGAACACATCGGGAAAATGAAAGAGGTTTTGGACTTTATGAATCCTAAACTAAAGGAAACCCAGAAGTTATCACACAGAACTTGCTAATTTGTTCCTCCTGGTCTCCTCTCGTCCGTCTCCTTCTCCCCCCCCCCTCTTTCCTCTTCTTCTTCCAGCAAGTGCAACATAATATAATTATGCCCAGCATAATCATAACTATTAGGGAATGGATCAAGAATATACGAACCATTATTATCCTAAGGCAATAATCACCTCTGGTAAAAAGGAGTAGTAATATATGTTTATATACTATATAATCTTTTTTGTATGATACTTATATATATTTTTGTGACAAAATAAATAAATAAATAAATAAATAATCACTCAATCAATGGATTTGGTATGACATACTACAGTATATACTGCATTCTTAAATCTTTTTCTTCTGCTGCCACAAACAGGGGAACTTTTTTTATTTATATACAAGTGACTCAATGATTGGGGCGTGTAGGTATACATTTAAGCATGGTTCACACTTTGGGACTTTTTTGTGGAGGCCTATAAACTGAAGAGAAAAATTATTATCTGTATAAAATTTATTCTGAATTTGGTTTATCTTTATTTAAAAAATTATTTGCATTCTCTGGGGATTGTCTTGGATGTTCCTATTACGCTAAAATACAGTATTATATTTCTGAAATGTCCTGATAGAATATCTGACCTAGTACTGTACTGCTTCCTGCAAAGTTGCATATAGTTTCTTTTTAGACAACCATCACAATATCCTGGCTGGCTGGCTGGCTAATGATGAAATGCTTGATCGATTATGACAGTTGCCTGGGAAAAGAAAAGATACCCATTTACAACATCAGAAAAAAAATCTGATTGCTATGCCTGCCATGTAGTACCCAGTCATGAGATGAATATTTTGAAGGGCAGACTTGATTGATTGTCATCTCAAGAATGCTGATGAGCGTTTTTCATTTTTTTTCCTTCAAAATAATTGGCTTTATTGGCCTGGCATGAATGATTCTGATTCATTAACGGCTCAGTTCTACTAGCAATTTCACATGATCAAATGTTATTAGGGTCAGGCATGATCTTCCATAAGCAAGCTCCTCTCAAAACATGCTAGAATTAGCACTTCTATCAAAAATAGCCTTCCTTTGTGTGATGGAACTTTACCAGGACGTCTTGCTTCAAAATATGTATGATTTTTGGCTTTGTATTAGAATAAAATACAGTCCCAAAGATAGTACAATAGAGGGAGATAATCAATTCATTTTGTACATGATACTAAAATGAGAAACCTTGCTTAAGCTATCAGATGAGTGACTAACATTGAGTAATATGCTGCAACAGCAAAACTGACAGTATATATCCACAATAGATGTTTAACAATTCAAGCAGAAATGGCTCCCTTGTATACAATATGTCACAGTGTAAGGCAGGTTTAGACATCTGAAATTTGATTTTTAAGACTCATAAGGAAGTTAACAATTACTGAGGTTTGATGCAGTGTTGAACTATCTAAACTGTGGCTAGTGTTGGAAATGTAAACAGAAGGAAAGGAGATGGACATATTACTAAAAAGGTGTTTTTCTTTTTTCTGTTTTTTAATTCAAATGTAAAAGGCTCCCTTTTTTTGTATCATCTTACTTTTTCTCTATTTTTTGAATTTTAATATTTTAACAATAAACATAAAAGTTAAGAAGCATGAAGCAAATAAAAAAAGGAATTCTATTTCACATTACAAAAAACAAAAAACTATTTTTGTTATCAGATTTAGCTATCTTGGCATGTAATTATACCAAGAGACTCATTCTCTCACCACTTTGAATTGGTATCTATTTAGTAACTATTTTATTTTATTTTTGTTTGTGTGTATATTTATTTCAGATATATTGTCATAATGATATTCTAACAGGTATGTTGCAAATTCCTTTAAATACTATTTCATTCATTTTTTATCAATTATATTCTGAAAGATCAAAAACAAAAAACACATTAATACAGAGACAGGTTTGTCATTTCACATCTACATAAAAAAAACTTCGGAAATCTCATAGACCAGCGGTCCCCAAACTTGGCAGCTTTAAGACTTGTGGACTGCAATTCCCACAAGTCTTAAAACTGCCAAATTTGAAAACCTCTGTTATAGACCAAAACTGATCATCATATGCTTTACATTAAAATATATTGGTAGTCTTCATTTTTTCTTCTTTTAAAATTCTAAATGAAAGATAGGGGCTAAATCTTGTGTGTATGTTTCGGTGGTGGTGGTGTCCCATTGCGCTCCCAAACTAAATAAGGATTTCTGTGTCACAATTAGAGCTATACCAAGACGTCTTTACCTCATCAGTGATGATATCCAGGATCTTCTTCTCAATTAAAAAATAAATTAAATCCATTGGATTTCCTCATCCTAATTAATGGGAAACATATTTCTCTTACAATTTGGATATTGAATTAAATCATAATTAAAGCTATCTATTTTCTGAAACACTGAATTAAGAAGCCTGCCCAGAATCTTATGAACGAGCACATCCCTAATATTCATGGGGTTTTTTTTCCCCATGAGGTGTAATAAGGGACAAATCTTCAATCTTTTTCAGGGAACAGTGAAGAACACATAAGAGACAGCACTAAAGAATACCTTGAGATTCTGGAATAAGCAAAGAAATATCATTGTCAAGCACAATTGCTAGTGTGTAGCAGAGTTTATAAATCATGTTTTGTTTGAACCATGTTTTGTCATTTGCCTTAGTTCACCCAAATTACAGAAAATAATTTGTGAGGGTTCAGACATCATTATAAACTAAAATCAAAGAAACTAAATTATGGTTTAATACAGTACAGTCAATTCAGCCATTTTCAAAACAACAACAACATGCTATTACTTTCTTATTATGATAGTTAATATACAGTGTATTCAATAAAAATTAATCAAATGTTGATAATAACAAACGACAGTGAATTCGGTGTATTTGTTATCAATCATTTATTACTGAAAACAAAGTGGATTTTCTTATCTGGCACATAAACAATTATTTCTACAAAAAGGAAACCCTACAAATCTTGATAATTTATACAAATATGTTTTCTCAAAAAATAAAAATTTAATTTAGTAAATTTGTGCTCTTATTTTTAAGCACTGTCTGCAATATCCACCACAAATCCCTGAGCAGAGACAACAATTTTAAACTTATTTGAAAATTGAGAGATATAAAGCCTAACCCAATACTGAAAATGCATGGAAAAACAAGATTTTATTTTAACAATTTGTCATTGTTCGATTTGAGACAAGTAAAACACCTGTACAACTTCATTGAAATCTAGTGTATAAGAAATATAATAAAAAGGGAGATGGTATAATGAAAAATGAAATGTTACAACTAGGAAGTTGACCTTGCATCTGATGCTGAAATTTAACATTTCAGAATGTCTTACTAATACAGTTAAATTGCTATCCTATACACAATTCCATGGGTTCGACCCACTGAATTTAATTGAATTCATTCTTGAGTATACATGCATAGGATGATGCTAAAAATTCAATCTTCATCATTAATACAGCATTTGATTTTACAGTTTTGAGAAAATGATGCAACAGTACATTGTTCAGTTAAATAAACAGTAGCTAACATTGCAATTTATCCATAGCTGAATGCATAACAATGAAAATATTGAATTTCACTGGTTAACATTTTAGTTTTTTCTATCCCATAAAACAGTTTCTGGAACTGCACCTGGTAGGAAAAAATTGAAAGGTCACTCATCTGCACAAAGCTTTAAAATAAAATAGCCTAATGTAAGAAAACAGAAATTGGAAGGTGGTGCCTAATAATAAAATGTTTCTAACAATGGTACTCCTAATGAAAAATCAAGAAAGCTCAGAGTATCACCAAGGATGACATAAATTGTGGTTATGCTGAGAAAATAGCCCATTGTTCCTTAATAAGTCGACATAGAAAACTGGGGTGACTAAAATGCACAGAATAAATGTGTTCCTGTTTCCTTCTAAATACCAATACGTTCTTTAAACATTTAAAAGCACACCATGAAAAGCAACCAGAAGACTAGCAACAGTTGTGGAATCCTAGCTAATGACTATTTGCTACAGTTGGCAAATAAAAACTTTCAACAATGCATCAGTTCCAAAGTAGTAACAATTGAATGATATTCAATACAAACACTTTTTGTTAACATAGGGAGGATTCTTAGAGACACCTAATCTTCAATCTATGGATGTTGCAGAATATAGTGCCAGGATGCAAAGGATCACATAACTAGCTCTCTATTTCTGAAGAAACTATCCATGCTTCCCATTTTAATTCGAAGTGGCTTTAGGTATGAATTTAGAATTGGCTATGTGTTTCCTATGAGGCAGAGAATGAGGTGGCTGGATGGAGTCACTGAGGCAGTCAGCGTGAGCTTAAATGGTCTCAGGGGGATGGTAGAGGACAGGAAGGCCTGGAGGAAAGTTGTCCATGGGGTCGCGATGGGTCACACAACTTCGCAACTAACAACATGTGTTTCCTAGATGAAAAATTAAGCCAGCCATGGCAAGCCCTTGGATATGTCTACAGTAGCTCTTTGGTGCCAGTCAAACTGATCTAAAAATGACTGATGGGTATATATACCATTTTGAAATTATAGCGTAATTTGCCTAGTTAATAATAAAGGGAATTGATAAATGGTCTAGTTTTTAAATGATGCTTTTATGCAAATCATAACAATTAGGCTAAATAAATTGAAATATGAAACAAAAAAAAAGAATGCAGAATTGGGTTAGAATCTGCACACATTTTTCTCTTCAACTATAAATAGTTAAATAAATGCAAAAATAATTGGCAGCTATTGTCAGTCACATAATTCCTTTTAGTCTAACACCTTGTGGATTCACTAAATATTTATTTAAAATATTAAACTCTTTTAGTTTTTTGCAGATAGCACAATAGTTTATTTTTCACAAACAGCTGGTAAATCCTGCGGCTAACGTTTCAAAAATGCATTCACCAAATGCATGCCTACAAATTTGTTGTTAATCCAATGACAACATACTTTGAAAGTATATTTACACAAGCTGGCAACCTGGATATCAGTGGAGATAGTAATTTGCTTTGTGTGCGCTTGATGCAATCTACAGCGTGTACAGATGCAAGTGTTTGCATATTTTCAAAAACAATGTTAGTAACATGTTCACCTACACTGCTCTATCCTTTGCTTTCAATGTACTAAAAGGCAAAAAATTCATGTTGCTTCTTCATATGTCTATCCAGTTCATATTTAAAATGTCTGTATACAAATGCATTTCTTTTTTAATAAAATACATATTGTTGATGAGAACAAAGATAAATCCATACTTTACATCTCATTACTATAGACACGGCTCTCCAGCTTAACACTGATCTGATCTTGGAAGTAAGGCAAGCTGGTTAAAGCAACAAAACATAACAAAGCTGAAGTCATGAGCAAGATTCAATTTTCCAACCCAGTGGATAGCTTCTGTTTTAAAGTACAGATCACTCCCATCTTCAACCAGGGCAAAGCAAACACAGAAGCATTTACTGTACAGTATAGTTTCAGCAACCTGCTGTACTTTTTAAAGTAATTGACTATTCAGACTTTGGAGCATAGTACATTACAAGAGGACAGAGAGCTTGCCTTAATTCTTCATTTACTTCATTCAGTACTATTGTATAGAGTTAATTCTTCATTCCAAGTTGCCTTCATTGTTGCTTGTTTCTACACTTTCAGAGAATAATTCACAGCCAACCAGCCAACCAACTAAACAGGCTAACAATATGTATTTGCCAGTGAAGATTAGACATGAAACCACATCTTTCAATTTTTTTTTTCAAATAGTTGAGCTAGTATGTGAATTAGCTCAATAGGCAGGTCTGTGGAGTTATACAATATCAAGACAAATAGCAAACACATTTAGTTTTAGTATACATTTAATGAATTACAGCCTAAGAAAATAAATTTCTTTATCCTCTTCTAAATTCTTAGTTGGCCGAAAGGATGCTCAGAAGGCCAACACAACCTTTGTATCAGAAACCACATAAAAATGACCAAAGTGAGAATGACTAATATGCCCTAGTGAATATGCTAAAGTGAGTCCCTTTCCGGTGCTCCAGTTTCAGGTTTTTTTTTTTAATTTTCTGGATTTTGGCAATAATTATTAAGTCCTTCATGAAACTTATCAAAAAGATTCTACCCCTTTCTCATTTTCAATTTGAAACATCAAAATGCAGCCCTGTAGGTTCTCCTAGCAGCAATTACAACCTTTGACAATTACAGCTTAGTTAGCAAGAGCACTCAACAAAACAGTGCTCCAAAAGTTATTTTGGATTTTATTTTTTAAAACTTTTTGCAAACAAAAAACAACAACAACAACACTTTTTAAAAACCCTGCATTATGTTTTGGTTGTTCTTAAGCCTTGTTTTTCCATAATATTCCAGAGTTTGCGAAGATTTGATTGTGTGATGACATCATCGGGTTTAAACTGAAGGGCATGAAGATAGTTTGATTCAGCCTCCAAAAGTTTGCCATTGAGATGAAGAATAGCTCCCAAATTCATTAAGGCAGCTGGGTACTGGACAAAAAGAAAAAGAATGGACAAAACATGAGTTTATCTTTCTTCATCCAAGAGCTTTCATCTAAGTAGCAAAATGACTTCCGTATGTTTTTGTACGCTACTTTTATGGAAACAATTAAGAAACTGGAACAAGCGTGAGTATTAAATAAGGAATGGGTTGATCAGATGCACAGCACACTTTGCAGTGAAGCGTTCAGATGGAGAACATTAACTCCTTTAATGTGCAAACCACAGGTCATACGACTTCTTATTATCAAAAGCTGTGCTCCCCACCCACAATCTTTTTTATTTTCTTCTTACTAGATAAGGAAAATTGGAAGGTAAGACTAGATGAAGAAAATAAATTTCATTAGATGTTCATTTAAAACTTCCTATTTTAGGTTTTGGTTCTATAGCAACCCCAATCATGAGAAAGAATGAGAATTCAATCTGATGAAATAAACAACTGTAATTTCTTTTATTCTGATGCCATATACAATATCTTGATTATCATCCCTCCAAATATTAATGTTATCAAGAAAGCACACTATGTTCAATTCAAGAAAACAGGTTAAATATAAATTTGAATGTAAATAATATATTGCCTGATTGCACCACTGCAGCTACTTTGGCAATGTGTCATATGATTATTTTGGTAGTTTGATTGCTTTCAAAATGGCTGCATGTTTTATGCCCAGCAGTCTGTAATAGCCTGGAGAATTTGTAAAACTAATTCTTCAGTTTCAATTATGGTACTCATTAGTAATGCTGAATATTGCTGCTACTGCATCATCAAAACTTTTAGAAATACTTAGTAGAGGATCCTATAGTCTCCAGTACCTTCCTTTCACACTGGAAATAAGCTTTCTGCTTCTCATCATTTTAGTATTTGGTAACTTTATATTGCTTCAGTCTTCTAAGTGAATGATACTAGAGCATACTATGTGCTGGAGAAGTTTTGGAAGCAACATTATCTATTATTCAAAGACGGATTTAACTGAGACAATGAAAGAGGGACAATTTCAAATGAATATGAGCTGAAGTAATGTTGTAGGAAAATAGCAGAAATTAGTCGGGAAATTATACAATAGAAGGAGAGAAACAATCAATGACAAATTCATTTATTGGGATATAACATTTCAATACTTCCTAACAAAAGGTCATGGAGTTGTTAAACATGGGAATAATAACTACTATGTCATTTAGCCTAGATGATTATTACTGTAAATTAAAAATAACTAGTATTTCCTGATAATTTAAAAGAATTTTTCTCATCGTTCTTGTGGCCTTCACCCACGATATCATAGGTCTGCTTAGTACCACTACTGGCTATTAAATACATCAAGTGGGTATCATGAGGCTGCCTGCTTCTGCTGTAATTACTGCCTATCATCTTTCAACTTTTTTTTTTTATGTTTTACAGAGTGTTGCAAGACTTACACTTGTTTGGTTTTATAAAATCAATCCAAGTGCCTCCTGAAGAGATTTATTCTGCCGTGCACAAAATGCTTTTTGCTGTTCTATACTACAGCAATTCTTGATATTCAGCATCACTTAAGGAAAGCCTTTAATTGAACCAGAAAAACCCTCAGACCTATTAAAGACATGTGGTATCAGATGAAAGGAAATATGATATCCTTCACAAAGTACACAGTTTTGAAATCACTGATGCTCATTGCTTATCTTTCTGTTCAATGCTTAAATGTTTCCATCAGTAATGCAATTGTCCAGATCTACCTTTATTACAAACAAAGGAGTGTTAGAAAAAGAGATCTCTTTCAATTTGCCCAACCAACAGAAGGAACGCTATCTGCCTATTTATTCCAAATACTATTTATAAAAATTTAACATCACACCTGCAATGAAAATGCTGCCTTTCCCCATTTATGCTATGCCCAGCTGAAGGCATGAAACTGGCACCTTGTCTAGAGGGTGCTCCTCAGCCAATTGTACTAGACGTTATTCATGGCAAGCCAATCATTGTTTGAGGCCTGCAAAGAATAAAGGACTGTTAAAAAAAACATGCCACTTATCCAGTGGTGGGATTCAAATAATTTAACAACCAGTTCTCTGCCCTAATGACCAGCTGGGTAGGTGTGGCTCGGTGGTCACGTGACCATGTGGTCACGTGACCAACTCAACGTCACGTCGATGGGTGCTTCTCCTTAGCTGTTACAATGTAATAAGGGTTAACCAGAGAGGCGGTTTCTGTAAGCAGGGCCATAAAGATTAGTCTAGAAACAACACCAGAATGTTTCCTTCCTGCCTTCCTTACAGGATTAGCCCTGTAAAGTGAAAAAAAAAACACAAAATAAGATTTCTTCCAACAACCAGTTCTCCGAGCTGCTTAGGAAGTTAACAACCGGTTCTCCCGAATAGGTGCGAACTGGCTGAATCCCACCACTGCTCTTATCCTAGTAGCAATTATGGGCTGCCACCTGAAAATGAATTCAGCTATTTTCTTTTTACATACATACAAACATACAAACATACATACAATAAAAAAATAAAAGACAGATGAAGATGATTTTCAGTATATTAGCTACTGGCCCGGTAATGTGGGATTTCTCCAGCCACAGAACAAATGACATCCTGACCACATGAAACAAAAAACATCCTCTTCATTCATTTCCTTTTGGAGACAGAGTCTTTACATCAAAAGGAGCCAGCTGGCAGTTCTATTAAGCTTTTAATATAATTCTTTTATGGTTTTAGGGAAAATTATACAGTTATTAGGGAGGTTCCTGGGTACTCATTTGTCCAGCCTGTAGAGATTTATGATTACTCTCCAAAGATTGCAATGCTAGCAAAGAAGAGTGTAGTGATAGCAGGTTCATCATGATGACCCAGTGACTGATATTTTTGCCACACCTGCAATTAAATTAGACTTGGGTCAAAAGTTAGTTCTGTATGTCACTATGGAAACCTACTTACATGATTGGATGCCTAATTCATATCACAGTATTATCAAGTAAGAATAGTACAGGGAGAATAAAATGAAATAAAATATAACAGGAGAAAAGGAAGGTAATTAGAAGACTAGAAACAGCAAAAGTACTTTTTTTCTGAATTTAGCTGGACAAGTAATAGTAGAAGGACCATCTTTCAGGAAAGTTTGAAATCAGAGTTACTTATTTCTCCTTGTTATTTTCTGTTGTGCCTCATATTTTTGTCATTTCCCCCTTTTCTTTTGTATTGATATTTTTATATAGTTCTATATAGTTGCAGTGGCTATTATATACTATATATGCAGTGGCTCAGTGGCTAAAATGTTGAGCTTGTCGATCAGAAAGGTCGGCAGTTTGGCAGTTTGAATCCCTAGTGCCATATAACGAGGTGAGCTCCTGTTACTTGTCCCAGCTTCTGCCAATCTAGGAGTTTGAAAGTATGTAAAAAATGTAAGTAGAAAAATAGAAACCACCTTTGGTGGGAAGGTAACAGCGTTCCCTACGCCTTTGGCATTTAGTCATGCTGGCCACATGACCACGGAGATGACTTCGGACAGAGCAGGCTCTTCGGCTTTGAAACAGAGATGAGCACCGCCCCCTAGAGTTGGGAACGACTAGCACATATGTGCGAGGGGAACCTTTACCTTTTATATAGTTGCATTAAAAACATATAGACTAAACTTAATGCATTCCCTATCTAACCTTTATTTCATTGTGGGCAACCTATGGAGTGGCTGGAGATACTTTTTAATTCCCCCCAAGTTTCTTGCTCAATCTGATTTAGTTTCAGATGAGAATGATTTTAAATGAGAACTGGGCACTCTGGTGGCAACTTACACTCTCTTTTATTTTCCCAAGTTCCTCAATGCTCTACTGGCATCCTTAAAAATAAAATGATGCATGATCACAAGACCCATTTTGTTTAAAACATTGTCCATCTGCCCTTGAACTGTGCCCTGGGGTACTGGCACAATTCAAGGATTAATTTCATCTGTTAGACCAACTCTCCTTTTGTGAAGACATAGTCCTACTTATGGGAATCATTTTATGTAAACTTTTACCAGAAAAGTGCCCTATCCTCCTCCTCCGGAACTCGCTATTTCTTATTTCTGTCTTGATTATGCTTTCCCTCTCTTCCATTACTTAAAAATACTCCTTAATTATGGTTCACCTTTACTAATTTTCATATGGTATTTTTTTTTCTTTAAACAAAATTTAAAATTCTTTAAGCAAAATAATAACGCAAAAAAAATCCTAACAAAATCAAATAAATACCTACCTCCTCCATGTGTCATTATTAAAACAGAGTTTGGAAGTGTATAGCATATATTTCTAGTCTGAAGGATCAATGTGAAATTTTAAACAGCTATATTTCATGTATTTCCTGTGGTCAAATTTGTGTGTACCTATTTGCATGAATACTGATATGTACACTTAAGGACTGTATATCTTATTGAAAGTTTGGCCTTGAGTCTTATGTCAATAAATTTAGTAAATGAATACACCTATTTTGTTAAAAAATATAATATATGGAGAATCATTTTATTTATTTACTTCAGAAACTGGGACTATATTTGAATATAATAATAATAATAATAATAATAATAATAATAATAATAATAATAACAACAACAACAACAACAACAACAACAACAACAATAATAATAATAATTAACTGAAGGATTTTTCAAGACTAATTATTGTTTCCTTAATTTTTCAGATTATCCCATTTCTCACAGTTTTAATAATGTTGGTTCAAAAAATAGTATCCACTGTTCTGCTATATTAAATCTATGTACCTCATAAGGATGTAACATTGTTGAACAATTTTTCCAATTTCTCCAAAAATTTTTTGACCAAAACAATTAATTAACATTGCCAATACCGATGGTAATATGTAACAATTTGTCTGATTTCAATTAATATAATGCAATTTAAATTCAATGTAGTACTCTATGTGACTTATTTTTATCTTGACTTGCTGGCAACATCCAAAGACAAATGTAAAAGCATTTTATGTTATAAATGTTATACTTTATCTGCCTGCCATTTTTATATGCGAGTTCGTACTATCTTTGGGGTTTTAGAAATTCTCTGTGCTGGCAAACAATCATAACAGCCATTCCACACATGCAAAAAAAGGATTAGCACATTATTGCTCTAAGGTTCTTTGGTGAGCAAGTTTAAAACTGTCCTTTAGTAACTTCCTTGCATTGGGACAGGGGCTAACAAGGAATTTCAACAGGCTGTCATGAAGCCAAAGGACAACTGTCCCGTTGTTGTTTTCTCACAGGGAAACCAGAGTAAAAGACTAAGGACTGAAGTGGAATTGGCTGATATTGCTGTGTCAAATTAAACTTTGGTGATTACAATGTAAGTAAAAAGAGTATCTTCATAACATCTACCAATGGTCTATCTAGTACAATGGCCAGAAAGTTGTCTTTCAGGGTATTTAGCATTCATTGCTGCTGAAGGCAGCCAGAAGAACTGGAATTGAGGCCAACATACAGTATATTTGACGCAAATATATCATGGAAACAATCTAAATATAGCAGCTATGGATGCAACATATTATTTTACTTGGTAATCATTTTTGAACCTTCTTAAAAGAAATTTAAGAATTAATTTGGAGAAAACTGCTCTACCACAAAAAATGTTAAGCAGCCATTCTTTATTTGAAGAGGAATGATGACTTCATGAAAATGTGTAGATTTTGAATACCAATCAAATTTTCAAATTATGTGCATCTGTATATTCATACAATCATTTAAGCTACTTTAGACAGATTGGAGGGACAGTGAATGCTTAACCTTATACCCTTAGCAATAGTAATTAAAATATATGATTTTATAAATGACTTTCCAGGCCCTGTCTCTTTTATTTACCATGGTAGCAGATTTTTCTCCAATACACAACAACTTATCCAACTACTGGTTTTTAAAGAGCTGCATTAATTTGTTGGGTGATACAACATGGCAATGTGCATATATTTAAAGAAATAATTTCAATGAGGTTAAATTCTTGATTCTGCTGTTTGTTGTTTTCTGCATTCAGTGTGCCTACTTTTTTAAAGAACAGCCATAAGGCTTTTGTTGCTGAAAAAGATTTAATGCTCTGAAAAACATGGCATCCAGATATTTCAGCTTAATATTAGGGTATTTCTCTCTCCTTAAGCCAGCTGTATTCTGAAGGCTTGAGTTTGCTAATTGAAAACAAATACAGTAGCTTGATAAAGAGGAATGGAATAATAAAAGAGAAAATGAAAAAGATTTATCCGAGGGGTGCATCACCAGACTCTGGGTGGTTCTGCTTCATCTTGCCAATGACCATGCTATAATGTGCTATCAGGCCTTTTCATCCTCATGTGGTGATAGTAAGCATTTTACTTGAACTTTTATTTCTGCTGTTACTGCCAGGCTGCAATGTTTGATTTTCGAAAGCAATCAAAATGTCAACACAGTATTTTTTCTTGTTAAAAAGAACCGTGTACTGCCGAATCACTTTGAAATTGGCATTTTCTTTTTGACAGACCTCAATATGTTACTTTCACAGCAGATATGGATATGGAGTTGTCCTTCAGGTTCTTGGTGATGCTGCTTAAGCAACTTGAATATATTAATTTTACATTCCGGTAGAGAGAAATTTCCTGAGGATGGGCTCCAGCACGAGTCTGAAAGCTCAGAAGATTAAACCTCTGGTTCTCAGACTCAGATTGGATTCTGCAACATGATCATGGAACACGTATATTCCAGTGGTGTGTTTCTACCAGTCTGCCCCAGTTTGGGCGTACTGGTAGTGGCGGCGATGGAATGCTCTGCCCACCCATCCAGACATCAACACGAACGCTGTGCATGCGCAGCGTTCGTGTTGATTTTTTACATCTCCACGATGTAAAAAAGATGTTGAGACTCTAGAAAGAGTGCAGAGAAGAGCAACAAAGATGATTAGAGGACTGGAGGCTAAAACATATGAAGAACGGTTGCAGGAACTGGGTATGCCTAGTTTAATAAAAAGAAGGACTAGGGGAGACATGATAGCTGTGTTCCAATATCTCAGGGGTTGCCACAAAGAAGAGGGAGTCGGGCTGTTCTCCAAAGCACCTGAGGGTAGAACAAGAAGCAATGGGTGGAAACTGATCAAAGAAAGAAGCAACTTAGAACTAAGGAGTAATTTCCTGACAGTTAGAACAATTAATAAGTGGAACGACTTGCCTGCAGAAGTTGTGAATGCTCCAACACTGGAATTTTTTTTTTAAAGAAGGTTCTGTGCATGCACACGTTCACAGTTCCAAACTGGTAGCAAAGGTAAGTGGAACCACTATTGGTATATTCATATGAATTTCTTCTGCAGGAGAAAGTTCCAACTTCAAATAATAGAAAGTCGTGCAAAAGAAATGTCCTCTTTATGGTAGTTTCTCTTCTTTCAAGTGATTATTATAAAAATTCATTCGGCATGATTAAAAAAATGTGTAATGTTAACACATTTTGAACACTACTATGCCTTGCGTATCTGATTCAGTTACAATGAATGTTAGAAATTATTGCAAGGGGCTTCTGGACAAGGTGTGGGACCTGAAGATGGCTCTATGAAAGCAGAGCCAATGATTGCAGCAAAGACCCAGGAACAAGTAAATAGACAAATTCTTTAAAACCTCTCTGCATAAGGAGAGAACAGGGGGTAGCCCACATGTGCTCTGGATGCCTCTCCTGGCAAGGAGATGACAGGATAATAATTTTCTGTGGGTTTGAATACTTGGAGATGATGGGATCAGCCATCTGGCTCAAAAACACAGCAGAGACTTTTAAAGGACATGAAGTTCACAAACCTCACTTTCTAACCACTTTTGCCTATTAGATTTACTTTGCTTATCCTTTACAGTTGCAAATCATAACAAAAGATAAGTTATAATATTAGAAACTGGACACTAGAGAAAACTAAAGATTTTAAGCAGAAAAAAAAGTTTGATGTCGATTGATATTGAACTTGCAAAATGACACAAAATATTATAACATCTGAAATATTAAGATTTTTGAAGAATGGAGCCAGAATTTAGTAATTACAATATCAGCACTTTCGGTAATCATATGTGCTTCTATGGATAGATTTTATTTATGAAGGAATGACAGAGGTGGAACAAATTTTATCTGACAAGACAGAGAACGTACAGAATGTGGACATATAAATGACAGACCGAGAGAATGATTTTGAAAAGGACACTTTACTTGATACACAAAAGAAACTGATAAAAGTTTTAAAAATCAAAAGGGAAATACAAATGATAAATCAACAGAATGCCTTGGAAAATGTTTTCCAATTGGAACCACGAAAGAGGTTTGTTGAAGCCTTGAAGAAATCTGTCAGATGGGATATAGAAGAATTGAAGAAAAATCAAATCCTATGTCAATATTTGACTGAATTAAAGACTAGGACTTTAAGAAGTAAAAGGAATATCAAGGCGGTTCATTTGTTCTAGATTAGACTTTTTTATTTTTGTTTTTTTGCAAATATTAATGGAGTTTTTTCTGGATTTAAATATTGATGTTTTATGGTTTTATTTATAGAAAACATCTGGGATATGGGATGAAGAGATATCTATTTAATCTTAAAGGGGCTGAAGAGTTATTAAATTTGTTCACATTTAAATCTGTTGTGATGAAGGTTCGAAGTCACTTCTTTATATATTTCTTTTTCTTTATTATATTTTTTCTCCCCCCCCACCTTTTTTTCTTTCCATCCATTCTTTTTCTCTTTAGTTTATATTAGTTTTTAGTATTATAATTAAAATTCTTAATAAAATTATATTAAAAAAGGAATTGTTTATGACAACCACAATTATTAAACCAGTTTTACCTGAAGCAAAAGGGATAATCAATGGCTGTTTGAAAACAACATTCTACATTCTTTGTGCAGTCTACAAAGAACAGTGCCACGAAATTTCCATTGGTAGAAAATGTGCTGTGTAAGCTGCTACTTGGTGCACAGAATTGCAATCATATCATTCTAACACTGAAAGATCTACAGTGATTGCCAGTTTAACTCAATTTAAAGTGTTAGTTTCATCCTCTAATGATTTAAACAGCTTAGGTTATACAGGTAGTTAGCTGAAGGATTATCTGCCTTGTTTGTACCTGACTATTGAGTGTCTAATTAACAATTGCAGGATAAGCTGCTATAGAACACACTACAGCTTGCAGATAGGGAAGATGGTTAGAAAAGAATAGAATAGAATATAGAATATTTTTATTTATAGACCGCCCTTCTCCCGAAGGACTCAGGGCGGTGTACAGCCAAGAATAAAATACAGAAAGAAAACAACAATACAAAACTAAAAACAACCCTTAAAAAACCTATTTGATATGGCTATTTATAGATAAAATATTACCCTCTAAAATTTACAAAAAATTTAAAACCCATAAAAGCAATTTGATAATTTAAAATTTAAGCGAGTCCAGCAAGAAAAGCCGCTTCTTCTTTATTCATATTTTTAAAAGTCATTTTTTCTTCTTTTGTAATACTAAAAAGTAAAAAAAATTCAGCACATAAAACATATAGATAGCCCTTGCCTTAACACCATTTTTTAATGACTGTTTAAAGTTATGGTGGTGCTGAAAAATGGGATTTATTGTTGGTCTTCACAGTTATGACTGTTGTAGTGACCCTGCAGTTATATGATCCAAATTTGGGCACTTGGCAACTAGCATATATGTATGATGGTTCCAATGTACTAGGGTCACATGATCACCACTTGGGACCTTGCAGCTGGTTTCCAAAAAGCAAAGTCAATGCAAAGCTGGCTTTGCTTAATAAAACAACCCACTTAATGACTGTATTCTTTAGCTATCAAATTCCAATCCCAATTGTAGTCATATATTGAGGACAACCTGTATACCAGACTTGTTTCAAGAATTATCCATATAACAATATTAAATACAAGAAAAAGAGCAGCTAGCACAACTTGAAAACAAATTGGGATCTGTCTTTACAGTATAAACTTCTTTTCAAATATCACTTTCTGAACTTGCTTTAAAGTATATGAATGGTATATAACATTTACATTTCAATATAATTTTATTTGTTGTTTAAAATACAGATGAAATATAAATTCCCAACTTTGGGCAATTAAATATTGATATGTGGTAACATGTTGTCTCCCAAAGAACTAACTATGAATTTTATATATTTTTTTCAACAGCTATATATCAAGAGCTTGATACACAGTGGGGAAAAACCCTAAAGAATTGTTATTTCATTCCACAGGGAAACAAGCTGAACATTTAAAATATTATTTAATTAGCTTAATCTCACTTCCTAAAGAATTATAATCCTTTAAATGTTGTAGTTATATAGTTTTGGAAAAAACAAAGCACATATGTGTTCCAGACATCACAAATTGCTTACAATTAAACTTCCCTGGTTCTTTAGCCCAAATATTTTCAGAATTATTCTGCATATAATTATATGCCATATGGAAAATATAAGCATGCTCAAATCATTGAATTTTTATTTATGGGAGTCAAGCTGTATCTTTTTATGCCCAAGACACAGTTTAATCATTGGAACATACAGACCTTTGTTGCATGTATTAGATAGTAAATCTCTCTTTACATATGGTTATACTTTGTATTGTATCAGAATTATAATCAACGTCAAAGGCAGTTTTGTACATTTTGTATTTGATGCTAGGAGTTACTGGTATATATACGTGATAGATGATTACATATAATTACAGTCAATATGATCTTTCTAAGAGTTGTGATGGCACAATGGTTAGAGTGCAGTACTGCATGTTACTTTTGCTGATTGCTGGCTACCAGCAGTTTGTCAGTTCGATTCTGAGAAGCTCAAGGTTGACTCGGCTTTCCATCCTTCCGAGGTGGAAGGACCCAGATTGTTGGGGGCAATAGGCTGACTCTGTAAAATCATTTAGAGAGGGCTGTAAAGCACTGGAGCGGTATATAAGTCTAAGTGCTTTTGCTATTGCTACTACACAACAATTTTTGCAGTATCTGTTATGAACTATTTCAAAAAATAAATAGGTTAAAATGTTTCTGATATGTTTCAATCTTTACATTGTATCAGAAGTTTGAGTCATCCAATAAAATATAACCTCCCAGTAATAAGCTCAGTTACACTACACAAGTGAGTTCAAGTTAGTCTGGTCAACAATACCTTTTCCTATTAATCACATGGCAATTTATCTCTTATCAGTTGCTCTGTGAGCTACTTCCATCATTAGATTCTCCTGTTCATTTATTGTTAAGTTGAGGAAACTGCACTGCCTATAATGAAAACTGTCTGAGAAATGGGCTAGATAGGGGACTGTCATTCTCACTCCCCAGATTCATACCTCTCTTTAAATTCCACTGATAAGTATCTGGAGTAATTCTCTTCTCATTCATTTTTTTTCAATCTGCAGCATGAGCTTTTCTAAATCTGACACTGACTCTAACCCTTTGACAAAGACTGGGTTTGCCCGAAGACTTTTTATACTACCTAGGCAATATAGCATGATAGCAAAGCTGCTTATACAAAAGCTTACTAGACTAAGCTTACTTCACTACTAATTACTATATAATATCTTATACGTAAAAGAAACTGATGGGTTTAGACAACAACTGACCAAGGAAAATTGCTAGGGAGAGATGTTTCTAATTCCTGGCCTCAGAGACCTAATGATCCACTTTAATGAATATATCTATAGATATTTCTTTGTCTGAATGTGGGGCTCTTTTTATAGATAATGCATTCTCCAGATAATTTTGATATGGTAACTTTTTATTTGATTTGATATGCTTTTGGTACGATATACCATACTGTATGTCAGGCGCCAGCAAAATCAGGAGATCCAGGCAGTTCAAATGGATATAAAGCAGTGGTGAAATTCATTTTTTTTTACTACCGGTTGTGTGGGCATGGCTTGATGGGCATGGCAGGGGAAGGATATTGCAAAATCTCCATTCCCACCCCACTCCAGGGGAAGGATACTACAAAATCCCCATTCCCTCCCCACTCTTATCCAGAACCTGTCAGAACCTGCTGGATTTCACCCCTGATATAAAGATTTATTGCATACTTAAGTTTTCTTCAAGAATCTGAACTATTAAGGGTTAAAGGAACTTGGCGATATATAAGGAATTCAAGGTGGGCTGGACTTAGATCACTTGTGGGTATGTTGGGTCTCATGTGTGATTATGCATTTGACCTCTCCCTCGGGCTCACTCTGATCATCTCCTACACCTTACAAGCATATAAAAAGAAGAAGAATGTCAAAGAATGCAAGGCAGAGAGAGGGAGGAGAGAGAGAGAGAGAGAGAGAGAGAGAGACTGAGACTTTCGTTTTTCCTGTGGTAACTTAGTTCCTCCTTATTCAAGACCATCTCTTTTTCTTCCTTAAAGGAGATAAAGGTAATTGCTGGAGTAGCAATTAAGATGTTGGCTAAGTATGGTTGATATTTTTTTCTTTATTTACTTTATATCCTGTCATTATTTTTACAAATAACTCAAGGCAGCAAGCATATCCAACACGCCTTCTTCCTATTTTTCCCCCAACAACAACCCTATGATGTGAATTGGACTGAGACACAGTGACTGGTCCAAAGTCACGTAGCTAGCTTTCCTGGCTAAGGTGGGACTAGAATTCATGGCCTCTTGCTTTCTAGCCTGGTGTCTTAGACCAGGGCTCACCAATCTTTCGGACCTCAGGGACCACTAAATTCATAATTTTAAATCCCACGGACCACTATGAATTTTCTATGTATAGGAAAGGTGAGATATAAATCTAAAAAATTGAACTATCAAATAATAATCTTTGTGATTTGGCTGATGTCCACTTCTATTCCTTGTGGACTATTTTAATTTAGATTTATAAATCTATGAAACTTGTTTTACTCCTTCTGGTTGTCAACCCACATAGCAGAAAATTAAAGTACACAGGTCTGGTGATATTTGAGTAACAGTTAAGGTTGGCCATTTAGCTCTATTTGGACTTCAACAAATAAACCTGCTAGATTATATTTTATTCTCCCACAGGTAATTTTTATTCCAGTGACTCGGAGTCAGCATATTGTGTTCATCAGAAAGAGAAATCCTTACTCTGTGTATATTCAGTATTAATCATATTCATGATTATTTTTAAATTGATCATGAACATTGTCACATCATATTCAGAATGATAAGGACTACAAATCAGATAACTGATCAGCGTATGTTCCGTGGCACTGCTGAAAAAAGTATTTTGGAAAGGTTATTGTTTAACAGTCAGTCATGATATATCCCTTAATCAGTTAGAGAGTGCGACTCCATTAGGATTAATCATGCTGGGTTTGACAAACTAATTCGAAGAATCATCCCACAGTATTGTATGCCTTTCATCTGTAACAATCTGTTGTAAGAGAATATAAGCATCTTTGGGTATAAAACGAAAGATCTTAGCATTATTTTCATGTACATACTGTTAGTATGGTCTTAGTAGACTGAACTGTACTGTTTGCATTTGTGTATGATGCTAATGTCTGTCTGTCTGTCTGTCTGTCATCTATCTATCTACCTGCTGCCTGCCTGCCTATCTATCTACCCATCTATTTAGCAAGCATATATAACACTGCACTTATCTCCTAGAGTTTTTGGCCTGGACTACAGTTGATGGGCAGCCAGTAGGCTAAACTGCTTCAATTAATTCTTGCAGAGAACTCCAGAGGAATGTTGGGTGACAGCTGCTACTCCTGCTGCCTAAGGCAACAACCTCATTCTACCCAATGGTAGGGTCAGTCCCTGGCAAAAAAAAGTTAATGAAAGCTGACAGAATGTCAGACATACCAGTTACTGGGAAAATATATGCAAAAAAATGCAGTATGGGGGTAAAGAATGAAGTCCAGAAGGAGGAGTCAATAAATACCATGTTTTGTCTTGTACTTCGTTGCATTAAATCCAATAGTGTCCATTTCCTTAGCTGTACAAAATATCTATATGGATGATATAGATTATCCATATAGATATTTGGTACAGTTAAATAAATATTAGATTTAATGCAACAAAGGACAACACAAAACATGGCATTTATTTAAAGAATATTTAATATTCATGTGAGTCCTACATTTACAGCAACCAAAAACTTGAGGTCCTCGAAGTTCTTTTAATTCATTTTCTTGCTTTCTCTGACATATGGTCTTAATAGGTTGCAGCCTCATACTGACCTGGTCTAGCTCTGAAATAAAGCTTGGCTGGGCTTTAGGTAGGAGACTTCAGGGAACACGGGGATGGGGGGTGGATAGACTTGACTGGGAATCAAAATACTTCCTGGAAGAATACTTTTCTAAACTTCTGTGGGTTTGCATTCTGCAAGAAAGATGTACAAATCTATGCTAAATCATGAAACAGAAAAGGAAAGGGAATATGGATTTTAAAATGTAAATAAACACAAGTCAGAAAGTGACATGCCAATTATAAAGAATATGAAATTTATGTACTGTGTAAAAACAGGAGTTTTTACTTTTGTGACGAAAACAAAATGGTTTAAAGCAACAGCTGCTTTTCTTTCCTTGCCTAAAAAGAGGAAAGATGTTCAACTGTGCTGCCAAAACCCATTCTTTGAACCAAAATGAATAAGTCTGTTTTTCTTTCCCTTCACTAATTTCTAAGCCATTGTTTTACATGAGAGGCAGTAATTGACCATATTTGGTTACTAAATTAGAAATGGCAAAACCAATCCTAAGGACTTAGGAGAGAAGGAGGAAGGTGTGCTCATTATTTCTCAATATGTTTGATATTGTGAAAGAACTTCCCCAATGAGGGCGAGAGAACACTCAGCTGTGCCCCAAGATTTGAGATCTTAGAATACCGCTTTAATATTGCTGTGGTATACTTTAAATTCTCTGGTTTGCATTCCTTTGTCAAGGTTTCACTAGACATCGTGACATCAAATTATATGTATATGTCGAAAGTTTAGCAATATTGCTTTCAAAATTTAAATAGAACAGTGAAATATTATATTATCAGTTAGCAAAGACACACACACACACACACACACACAAACTTAAAGTTAGATTTGGTTTCTTGGCACAGGCACCATTTAATTAACTATCGTAAGGAGAATACTGTGCCAATTTTAAATAGCCCTTAAGAGATATACTACATGTGCTTGCCAAGACCCAGGCTTGCAAACAGAAAGGCGAGAAAGACTGGAAAGCTACTGAATAGGAGACTTTCCAAACATAACATTGGAACATTTCAATGCTATTTAAGGGATGTATATTTTGTATGCAATTACAGTATACATAGGTGCAGTTGAGCTCCTGGTCATCACTTTTTGAACTACCAAGTAATTTCTTTTCTGTGTATATAGACTTGTAATATATCTGCACGTGGCTTTCCAATTATATTTTTGATAATGGCCAGTTTTTCATGTGCTCTTGTTTTGTTTAATATGGATTTCATTTCAAATTTGGCTGATTGCCTAATGCCAAAGCCCAGGGACCCATTTTGAAAAATGCAGCCAAACATAGAAACAAACACAAACGTAACTGTTTCAGGTGTGAAATTGAATCGGGGGAAAGAAGCTTTTTTTTTATTACTGTAAAATAATAATATGGTAAAGAAAAAATAATATTGGGGAGAACCCAACATGGACATTAAATCACATCATAGGAATGTACTTACATATCTTGAGATCAAATTGTGATGAAAAGGCATAAGAAAAATAAGGATGAGTAAAAATAAGAACTCCTCAAAATATGCAATGAAAAGTGAAGGATCCTCCCTAATTTGTGGAACTAGACTGTAAGTGGCCAGCAACCCAAGACTACAGAGGGCAGTTCATATGACTGAATGTTTATGCATCTCTGTTCTGAAACAGCAGCCTAGAAAATGCTTACTTCTAAAACTTGAAAAACAGGATTTAAAAATAAGTAGATTAAATTAGAACATTAGTTGCTTTTACTCTGCATCAGCCAGCAACAATAGCTTAACATTTATATAATGCTTTCAAATGATTAATGCTCTCAATTAATCCAAAACAAATTAATTAATCCAAAACTAATTGCATCAATAATTTTATTAAGACAGAGATGGTAAACATGCAGGCATATTGCTGAACTCTGATAATAGGATTCTATGCTAGCTAGGGCTGTCAGTAATTGTATAACTACAAGTTTTTTACTCTGCCGTTAGCTACAGAAAGTAGTGTTACTTCCCATATTGTAGATAAAGTGAGAAAACAGTGATTTATATAAGGTAAGGGAACAACACCTGAGACTGTGTGTGTGTGTGTGTGTGTGTGTGTGTGTGTGTATCTTCATTAGATGCCTCCTGAAAAATTATGTTTTTATATAAGAGAAGATTAATAAATATATAACAAGTGATAATTTTCTTTTTTTCTCCTTCCTATGTTTAATTCAACTTTTATTTTGAAGGTCAGTTGAAAACCAGGGTAATTAATTCCCTAGTTTCTACACTCATTCTGTGGTGCAGCTGAAAATATGTGGTGATATTTCTGCTTTTCCTTTTTTTTTAATTTTTATTTTATTCAAAAATGTGTTAAAGTGAAAAATACAAAACTTCAAAAAAAATTCTTTAAAAAAGACAAAAAGCCACAAAACAATGTTTAAAAAGTGCATTTAAAAAAATCAACACATATACAAATATTATCCCCCCCCCAGTTGAATACAGATTAATATATCACAATAATATTAGTTTCCTATCTCTTGTGAAACAGCCCACCCCAATTTTTTAAACTATTAAATCTATTTGTAATTTACTAGCCTGACATATAGTATATGAATAAGCAAATAGTTAACAGGAAGAACAATAATAAGAAAGGCAAGATTAAAGTTTCAAAACCTCTGTTCAGAATGAGACATCTCGCCCTAGCCAACTTGCCACAGCCAACTCACCATGGGACAACTCACTGCGTGACAATTCAACAAATACAAAATTTAAATTAATTTCAACAGAACTGTAGCCAATAATAATAAAATAAGATCAATCCAGAAATACAAGAGTTACAATAATTTCAACAAAAAAGTGGTCACCAATAATAAAAGAATGAAATGCTTAATACAGCATTGAATTTTCCTGTGGCAAGTTGTCCTATGGCAAGTTGGCCATGGCGCGTTGGCCGCGTTGAGTTGTCCTGGACCCCGCTTTGTTAACAAACTGTTATTGTAATTAACTCGTAGAAAATTTATTGTAGAATCTTAAATTTCCCATATCATCCCAAAATATAATTGATTCATCCTGGATCAAATATCAAATATAATTCTGTTTTTCCAATCAGTAGTAGCTAAAACAGTCCAACATTATTCATACAAAATTACAGCAATTACCGTGCAACTCATGAGAGTTTTTGTTTTGTAATATATTGTCAAAATATTTTGAGACCTATGCAATTTGAACATGATTTTTCAGGTCCTTGGTCACTATGAATTTTACAATTCATCTGACCTTTAACATGCTAATCCTTAAAGGTGGCTCCCAAAGTTTAAATATACTCCATATGCAGAAAGGATGTATTTACAGTTATTCTCAAAATATACTATAAATAAGCAGAAAGGTTAAGCACTGCATTAAAAGAAATTATGGATGGTATCTTTACAGCCACTTGCTGAAAATCAAGTGAGAATGGTGTTTTTAATTTTTTCAATAGACATTGTGCTTATAATTCTATTTCAATCCCTGTTAGCTGTCAGAGTCACATTGATTAGATAGGAAGCCATATGTCAATATAAATTAATAAAAATTATCTTCTATTCTAAGTAACTAATACAATATAGGAATAAGATTTTTTGCTGAATAAGGGCCAGATATTTTACAAGAATAAAAATCTTGTAAAATAAAACCCCTTTTTTAAACTGAGTTCAAGCACGAAGTTTAAATCTCAGATGCTACTACATTGCTAGGTATCCAACATTTAACATAACATAATAACAGAGTTGGAAGGGACCTTGGAGGTCTTCTAGTCCAACCCCTTGCCCAGGCAAGAAACTCTACACCATTTCAGACAAATGGCTATCCAACGTTTTCTTAAAAATTTCCAGTGTTGGAGCATTCACAACTTCTGCAGGCAAGTTGTTCCACTTATTAATTGTTCTAACTGTCAGGAAATTTCTCCTTAGTTCTAAGTTGCTTCTCTCCTTGATTAGTTTCCACCCATTGCTTCTTGTTCTACCCTCAGGTGCTTTGGAGAATAGTTTGACTCCCTCTTCTTTGTGGCAACCCCTGAGATATTGGAACATTGCTATCATGTCTCCCCTAGTCCTTGTTTTCATTAAACTAGACATACCGAGTTCCTGCAACCTTTCTTCATATGTTTTAGCCTCCAGTCCTCTAATCTCATTTCATGGACTTTATTTTTGATCGATATCAAAGAAATACACTTAATATACTTTTGGAGATGAAATGACACAGACAGTTTAGGACCCACTGTGTTGTTTCTAAGGACTATTAAGACTCACTATTATGAAATAGGAAGCTAAATTCCAATTAAGGATGTGACTCTTATTCAACTGTTCTTGCACAGTTACTGTGTTTAAAAATGACTTGTCTTTTCTAATCCTTGTTTTTGGTGAGGGTCCTAATAGTATATGATTACACATTTTCAAGTACTTGTATAAAATAATCCTTCATAATAAGATGCAGTCACATGTTTCCAGGCAATACACAGGAGATAATAGAATAATTGTCTTCAATTTTGGTATCCAACAATATCTATTAAGTGGTAGATTGCTGGTTCCTTGTACCTATTATAAACAATGGTTATTAGCAATTAAATTTCCTTATTAATAATTTAGAAGCACTTCGGAGTTTTATTAGAACTGAATTGGCATGATCTCACCAATCAAACTAAACTATGAACTGGAGCACAGTTAATTCCAAAGCAATTTCTGCTATTTATGATACATCTTTTGATTTTTCTCTCTACTGTATATATTATGTAGATGGTAAGATGCAAACTATGTGTAAGGTATTTTATTTGTTCAATTTATTTGCCACCCATCTCAGGACTCTGGACAGCTTACAGTATTAAAAACATTAAAATCATAAAATATAAATATTTTAAAACAATAAAAATGGAAATTACAATAAAAATAAAATTATAATTAAAAGGAGGGAGGGAGGGAAAAGATGCACAGTGGGGAAGGGGGATTGACTCTTAATTGATCAATTACCTCTAGGATGATGCTCCCCCATTGAGGCATCTGGCAACCACCTCCAAAACCAGGTCTTCAGGCCCTTACAGAAGGTTAGAATGATAGGAGCCAATTTCACCTCAGGGGGTAAGATGTCCCAAAGGGCAGGAGCCACCACAGAGAAGACCCTTCCTTTGGTCCCTGCCAGCCAAAATTCAGTAATGTCTGGAAAGCCCAGGGGCTGAGATCAATGCAGTCTCAGGCCTATCCAGTGTTGGGGGAAACAACCACCACCAGGGAGCTGTCTGCCCTAATAAAAGCAGAGGTGAATCAACTGCTAATGGTCAGTGGCGGCAACAGATCCCCTGCATCAAGAAATAGCTGCCTGGAGACTTCCGGTTTGGCACCGTAGGTGATGGCGGTGATCTTTACGATCACCAACCTCTGGATTATGTGGAATCGCTAGGACAGCTTAAATCTGCTGTCCAGCGGTTCGGAAAACCCCTTCTTCGGGAGAAGGAGAAGGTGGTGAGCTGAGGGCAGAGGTTGAATTTCCCTAAAGCCCCTGAGAAAAAAGGGGTTTGAAGGGTTAAGTTCCCTCCAGTAACCCGAAGTGCTCCAGATCCGAGGATTCTTCTGCTTTGGCGGAACCAATCACCACGACCAAACGCCGAGATTTATTTTGGACAATAAAGGATTATACCGGACAGAACGAAAGTGGGAGAACTTTATGCAAGTAGCCAAGCCGATTCCCCGATACTTTGTAACAAGCTTGAAAACAGTAAAAAAATGGAGGCGAATTGTTAACAAGTTAACGAGTGGAAAGCGAAAGCGATACTTTCAGCGTTCCGTCTGCAGTTGGTAATTTGCATGTTACTTGCTGCTTTTACTCTTTAACTCTTTGCTGCCTGCTGATAGAATCTAGGGGAGATTTTTAAATACTGCTTTAAAAGACTGTGTTTTTTAGAGGTTAAGAAGATTTAAAGTGAATATTAAGTTGGAAATAAATAAATATATAATTTTATAGAAGATGGCAGCCAAACAATTAAAGTCTACTGTAACAAAGAGCTCTGGAACTTTATCAGCTGGTGCCTCTCCAGCTCATACAGCAGAGACTAGAACATTGAATTTAGAGGCGTTACAAGAGAACTTAAAAGGCTTTATAGAAGAAAAATTTAAAGTAATAACTGATGAGATGTCTGAAATGAAAGAGCAGATATCAGAAATTCAAGTGGGAAATAAAGAAGTTAAAGAAGGATTTGTAATGGGAGTACAAGTTTGGCAACGAATGTGATTTTATTGGAGGAGGAGGTTGAAGAAATTAAGCAACATAATTTAAAATTAGAAAATAAAATGGATGAATTTCAAAGTAAAATGGAAAAAACAGAGGATGAAATAGTTTTGATACAATATAGAAATATGGAATTTGCTCTTAGAATTCGAGGTTTGAAAGAAAATAAGGAAGAGAATTTAAGGGAAATTTTTTCTGAAGTATTTGCTGAGATATTAGCAGCTCGTCCAGCAGATGTGGCTTATCAAATTGATAAAATATATCGTGTGAATTCTTGGATAGCAAGGCAAAAAAAGTTGCCAAGGGATGTTGTTACTTATTTTACAAACAGAACAGTGAGAAATCAGATTTTGCAAGCTTCATATAAGGGGGAGAAGATTCAGATTGCTGGTCAAGATATTTTGATATTAAAGGAAATTCCACCAAAAATGTTAAGGGCTAGGAAGGAATTTGCCTTCCTGGTGAATGAACTTAAAAAACATCAGATTGAATATAGATGGGATATTCCAACTGGTATAAGAGTATATTATGCAGGAAAGTATATCGTTTCAATACGGTTGGAAAAGCAAGAGAATTTTATGTTGAGGTATTAAAGTTGGAAGTCTTCCCCATTGGAAGCTAGAGGAAGGAGGCTGAAGTGAAGGAAGAGAAGTGAAGCAGGTACAAGAACAGATTGTGATGGAAGAAGATTTATTACAAGTGTTGGAAATACCTACGACGGGTTTAGATTCAAAAGAACAAAGGTTGACAAGAGCTGCTGCTAAACGCAAGGAACAAGAGATGAAGGCACAACAACAACTGGCAACTACTACAACGGAAACAGTGGGAGGAGCAAGGCCTAAAGTAAAATGTGATCTGCGGCTGGTGTTCTAAAAGTTTCCTATCTTGGAATGTTAATGGCCTGAACTCACCGTAGAAGAGAAGGAAAGTATTTCATTATTTGAAACAATTTAAAAATGACATTACCTGTTTACAAGAAACACATATTAGATCTTGCTAAATGTTGGAGATGCGATTGTGAAGATGCTACTTATTACCATATATGGTGGACTTGTAAAAAAGTTAAAGCATTTTGGATTAAAGTATGGTGGATCATGCAGAATATTTTGAAAAAGAAGATAAGTTTACTCTGCAGTTCTTTCTACTAGGAATAATTATGGACTACACAGCTATAGAGACTAAACTGATTTTGAACTTAATAACAGTCGCAAGACTTTTGATTGCTTAGTATTGGAAGAAAGAAGAATTACCTACAATCGAAGAATGGACACTCAAAGTATCAAATCTGGCAGAGATGACAAAAATCTCCGCTTACTTGAAAGACTATACACTAGAAAAATATATTCTAGAATGGAAAATGTGGATTGATTATATTTAAAATAAGTATCAGATTAAAAAAAAATATTGAATAGCATATGAGTAAATTTAGGAAATATTTTGTATTAGATATATTTTTGAAGGAGAGGGGAATTGAGAGTGTGACTAAGTGTGGTGTGACTAGAGATTATAATTTAGGAATTATTTTGGATTATGATTGTTAGTTTTGATACCCTGCATTTTGTTCTGGGTAGTCGGGATGGGGGTGGGGGTAAGGGGAGGGAATTGGGGGTTGGTAGAGATGGAGTGATGGTTAATGTACAGGGATTATTGAAGAAATATAATTAATGTAGGATCGGGTCTGCATAGTTACCATTTTAGAACGGTGAGGAGGGAGAAAAGAGAGAGTAGGAGGTAGGAAAGAGGAGAAGAGGAAGGAAGAGGGATAGTAGAGGGAGAAGGAAGGTGTAGGGTGGAGGGAGGAGCGGATGTAGATAAGAGAAGGAGAGGAAGGTTTGGAAAGTAAAAGAAGGTAGAAGAGGGAAGAGTGAAAAAGGGGGGTGGTGACTGGGCAAGCCCGACTAATTGTATATAACTGTACATTGGATGAATTATTTGATATGATTGTAAAAATAAAACTTTTTATGAAAAAAAAAAAAAAAAAGAAATAGCTGCCTGGTCCATGGGCATGGAGAGCAGAGCAGAGCAAAGTATAAAGGAGCTCTGCGATGCTGTTCACGAGGAAGCACTCTTGTCCCTCCTCACAAGGAACAGGGGATGATTTAGCTAGATGCAGGGGAAAAGTGCGTTTGTCAGGAACAACTGTTTGGTTTGGCATGAACTTCCCTGGCCCTCATAAACCCTATTTTGTGGACTATGAAGCTTACTTCGAGAACACTGATCTTGTTTGTGGATGTCACACTTTCTCTTTTCCTTGAGGATTGATTCTGGTGACTATTGGACCTATTTTGTGGGACTAGGTTGCATGGGCTGTGGATGGCTGCTTTGGAGAAAATTGGGGTGGAGCTTTACCGACACTGTTGGAGGGGCTGTCTTCTGCGGTATAGCTGTGCAATAAACAGACTTTATTGGTACCTGCACCTGCCAGCATGACCCAGGTCAGAACACTTGGCATATGGAACAGTAAATTTGGAATGTAAGTGAAATAAATGGTAGGCCTTGAGTTAATAAACAAAAGTATTAGAACCAAAATAAATATGTTGATTGTATATAAAAATAAGGGAAAGGGGGAGGGGGAAAGTAATTGACCGGAATGAAAATAGTCTGACCTTATGGAGTTAAATAAATGCAGAAAAATGAAAGTTTGAGAATGAATGAAAATGCAAAAATGTATGAATTTGAATCATCTAGAATTTTATTTGTGCATGTCAATGTAGAAAACTATATATTAGTGACAGCTGCATGTTGTGCTCCAATGAACATAAGCATGAATGATCCAGAGACCTTAGGGAAATCATGAAACATATTGAATGATTCCCGCTAACAAGAAGAAAAGAGATTCTGTTGGATGTCATGACTGGTGGGAAAGAAAGAGAAAAATCACTGGGTGCTAGCTTTCCCAGGTAAACCAGGCAAGAACAGAACTAAATGATCTAATTCTGCTTTATTGTACTGCTACATTAAGAGAATCTTGCAAATCTGAAGGCACCAACTTCTCACCGCCACTTTTAACCGCTTGAGCGGAAAGACCAGCTCTTTCCTTTATCTCTTTCTCTGACTATTAAGCCACTGGAGGTTCCTGTGTCTGTTGTCTCATTGTTTCCTAGGCAGCGTCTTTTCTCCTCATTCCCCAGGCCCAAGGTCATTCACACATTCCATTCCACACATTCCATTCCATCAAGCCATTCTGAGAGTAAAGAATTAATGAAAATAATACATTGCAAAGTATTTACTAAGGTGACTGTTTCAAATAGAAATCTACTCATATGTACAGTATACATGGCACTTGAATAAACCTATAAGCATGACCTATTATGAAAGTCTCAGATAATTAGTGAAAGATACTAGGTAATGAAAGATTTGAATATATGCGGGTGCAAAAATGGATGAGAAGAAAAATGGATATAGAAAAAAAATAAAGAAGGATAAGAAACTAGAGTGAAAATAGAATTATAAAGAAAAGCTTCAGTTCTTGAAACAAGGATTACTCTCACAACAGAATGAATGTAAAGATAACATATAGAATCATGATGAAAGGAAATGTTACATGCTATGAGAATGTTGCAAAACACCGAGAGCCTTTTTGAATGTTGCAAAATATTGAGATCCATTTTAGTGCAATAGTTTAGGTGCTGGTCTAGAAACCAGGAGACTGTGAGTTTTAGTCATACTTTAGGAATCAAAGCTGGCTGGGTTGTTGTTGTTGTGGGACAAAAGAGGGGTAAGGAATATTATGCATGTTCACCACCTTTAAAAAAAATTAAGAGGCAGGATAAAAAAAATCTCTAAAATAACCCAGGGCAGCCAGTATAGATGGGGCAAATGGAGAAATATTAAAATAAAGGTGTAGTTTGTAGTTTATGGGATGTGATACAACTTAATGTCTGTATGAAGGTTGTACCTATGCTTGATAGTTAGAAGAATACTATTAATGCTCCCTTATAAAAAGAAAATACGACATAATGCAAAAATTATGGGGTGGTGGTTTTTTCAAAGTGCCTGGAAAAATCTTTGGATGAATTCTTATTGGAATACTACAGGAATAGATAATGATCAAAATAAAATAAAGAGTATGCCAATAAGGACATGTTGTTGATTGAGGATCTGAATGATTTGCAACAAAGCGTAAATAAAGTCTATGAGGCAACAAGGAATATGGACCTATAAATTAATATATCAAAGACAGGGAAATGTGTATGTGACAAGGAAAATGGAGTGAAAATTGCCAGTATACCTAAATTGCCAGTATACCTAAGCAACAAAAAATTAAAACAAATAGATTAATTTGTGAATCTTAGCAGACTGTGTCTTAAATATGGGAAATGGATGGAGAAACATAATATACTGAAATGCTAATTTGTTACACGGAAATGAGAGATGCATATGCCAGAAAAACATTAAAGTTGAATGTGCTGGTTATTCATTATTTAAGAAGTGTGTGTGCTATAACAAGAATGAATGGTGTTTAATGCAGAAATTAATAACTAATAATGCAGTCATTAATAAAAGAATGATTGAGGTGTGAATAACAAAACGGGAATGTGAAGAAATAATAACTTGAAGGGACAGACAGTATTGTAGTTGGATGGAGCTAATGAAAGCCTCGAAACAAGGGAAGTTTTAAAAAGAATCTTAGATTTAAATTCTTCCTTTTCCTTAGGAAGAAATAGGTTGGACAGAAAGAGACTGATTGGCTTGAAGTTACTAATAAACTTTCCCAGCTGCCAGTGCATTTGAACCTGAGTTTCCCCAAGTACCAATCAAGAGTTAAAGCAGACATGAGAAGAAGCTTATTTATTAATAATCACATATCAAACCAAGATTCAGAATGAATAGCTTTGTTTTTTTCTTTGAGCATAATAATTGACTCATGGCTATACATGATCGTAATGGCAGGGTTGGATCTGAACCTTGATTCTCCTGATCGTAATTTTAATCTTGGTGCAAATGGAATCCAAATTGTTTAAGCAAGTTCTGCATAGTTACATTATTTCATTGCATCATCATATACCATGGCAAAAAATGAAGTATTCTTACTTAGAAAGAAGCACAACAGGCTTTTAATTACCTAGGTTGGTAATAAACTACATGATGCTATAATTCATAAAAACAGCACATGATTGTTATTAGAAGGACCAGAATGTGTTTCTAATTAAATAGTCATTAAAATAATATAGTTTCTTGGTAATATGTTCCAGAAACTTGGGGCATAGCATAAGGAAAATTTCCTTGTTGAGCTAAATACCATGTATGACAGAGAAGTTTTGTTTTTACCAGGGGTTTGCTTTATTTGGTAGACTTCCGAACAAAATATTTTGGATTAAAGATATAGAAGCCATTTACATACGCAGAACCATAATCTATAAATACTTCCCATCACTCATAAAATTATGCCATGGAACTGCACTTGTTTTGCCTAAAGGCATATCCAGACCTTTTATTACGGGTGTTTGCATGCGTGCATGTGCTATTATGCTAAAGTACACGTAATAGTTAATCAAATCTTTTTGAATGAGTAGAGCAGAAACAGCTGCATTTGACAAGCTGATGAAGATATAGGGCTTAAAACTGTCACAGGTGTGACAAACCTGACATGAGACTAGTCAGATTGTGTGATGTAGGTCATCACACTCACAGTGGTTGGGACTGAAAAATCTATGATCTGCTCAGCTTTTATTTGGCACTTCAGAGTTATGCTTCAAAGTGTTTATACTTTTTAAGAACATATGTGTGATTAATTTCAGCAGCCTTCTTTCAAGATAATAGCTTTTTTTAAAAAGTTCAGACATCAAACACAATTCCTGAATGTTCTATCTTTATAGAAATATTGTTCCTTCTTTCCAACACCAGATTTCATTTGAAAGCATAATCTCTGGTTTTTTCAAAATGAAACTATTTGAATGCTTACAGTAAAAATGTACTCTCATTTGGATGTTTAAAGTATGTGATATCTTGGTTGATCATATAACACCATGTTAAGATAATATATTGGACATGAATATATTCACATATACTATCCATTGTGATGACTAAGCTGTTTTAACAACTGGAGAAGGCTATAATCAGGAATTAAGTATAATCTCTAAGGAGAGTGGAATTTTTTAAAAAATCTGGCTATGCTTAATCTAAAGAAGCAAAGGCTTTGGAGAAACATGACAGTGGTTTTTAAATACTTGAAGAGCTGTCAAAGGAAGAAGTTGTGTATTCACTCCTAGTAATACTTAAGGTAAGGCAAACTTCAACGGGTGGGCTGAAAAGAAAGTGAGCAAGATTGAAATAAGAAGGAATTTTCTGACTATGAGAGCTATTAAGCAATGGAACAGCCTGCCTCTTGAAGTCATGGCTGCTTGATCAGCCATTTGTCTGGGCTAATGTGAGAATTCTGCACAGGCATGGAATTATACTAGAAAATATAATAGTTTGAAAAGTCCTTTATAGGTTCATGATTCTATAACCCTTGTCTATTATCATTTTTGCTGCTTTTAATAGGTAAATAAAAAATAAATAAAAAATTTTTTAAATAAATTTTAAATAAAATTTAAGACAGCAATGCACTGTTTCTTTTCTTACCCTTCTATGAATTTGATCATCAGGAGAGATCTTTATGCAAAACTGACTCTTAATGCCTCTCCTCATGCACACTGCCAAAATCTTCAGGAAATCCTCTAGAGTAGATTTGAGGTGTGCAGGTCATGTTGAGGACAGCCAAAAATGTATCTGCCATATCTTTTACTTTTGTGATCAAATAGAGAATGGAGTCCCCTCTTCTCATCTCATTCCAGAAAAGAACAACTGATAATGAAACAGTTTCGCCATCACTTTTTGGAATGAGTAAAGTTAGCCTGGGTGCCACTTCACAATATGATCAAGAACCCAAATTTAAAATGCAAAAATGAAAGTGGAAAAACATGCATATATAATCACTTTATCAACATAATTATCTACAATAATTACTTGACAAATGTTAAGGTTTATTTGAGTGCTGCTGTGAGTTGCTTTTAAAAGATGCTTACAGACCAAAACATTATTATTAATTCTACAGAATGTATTGGTTTTATCTCTGTGCTAACTCAAGATCGCTGCAATGTATTTTCTTTAAGAAAGTACTTACATTAGGTCTTAGCTCAGCTGCCATTTTGTAATATTTTTCAGCTGCTTCATTGAGACTAGCTTGTCTATTGAGAGAAGAAAAAAGGGCAAGTTCAGTGAAATTCAATCTGGTCATGGAAAATGAAAAATTAATTGAATCATTTACATTAATAGTTAAAATACATTTTCAGCTACTGATTATGATGTGAATGATTCATTAAAATACATTTTTTAAAATAATGAAATTGATATAATTACAAAGTCCACATTAATATAAACAAAACATTTGAGTCTATATATACAATTAAAAATTACCCTGTAAACAATTTTAATTCATGCCTTGGAACTTAAACCCCAGTATAATGCTAATCATTAAAGTTACATGAAAATGTAGTTTACAATTACAGATATTGCAAACTACAGTATTTTAATATATCTAAATCAGTAGCATGAAGCAAAGTGATAGAAATGGTTCCAGCAGTTGTGCTTGCCTTAGAAACATTATCATTTATTTGTAAATTTGCCATTGAATTAGATGACACCATAATTCTATATAGCTGAATAGATTATCCTGTGTGTCTGTGGCAACTATGGACAAGCAAGTCAATGCAGAAAGCACTGCATTCGCTTTAAAAAGAAAAGTGCACACACACACACACAATGAGCCTGAGGAAGGAATGCTTGTTGATGCTCTTGAATAGGAAAAAAACCCTATATATTTTGGGTTACTTCTAGCTTCCACAAATTAAAAAAGAGAGCTCATGAGATTGAGTTGAATAAATAATTCAGAGATGATATGATCATCCACAAAAAACAATGGCTGCCTGTTCTTACTGATAGTTAACATTCATTCTGCTTGGTTGCAGCATCTACTTGTTTTGCACTGCATTCACGTAATTCAACACAGTGAAGCAATCAATGTATGATGCGATGAGGGTTGCAGAGCCTGATGCTGATACAACATAAGGGGAATAATTGGTACAAAATCTCCCAACTGGCTTCTGTGCATAAGGGAGGACTAAAACTTAGGTCAACACCTGCACCACTGTACCACCCAAAGTTGTGGATAGCAATTGTTTGTCCTAAAATTGAGAGTTGTCCTCAAATCTCTCCCATACTTGTTTTCTTCATATGCTATATTAATTTATCAGGAAAAAAACACCTCTGCTGATTTTAAATATAAAGTGAATGGGATGATAGTAATCACTTTTTGTGCTATGTAAGCATTAGACTCTGTACAGCCTCAATAAAAATGGCAAAAGAAATAATGGTAAAATTGGCACAGGATTCCAGTGTGAGTTGTCTTCATTAAAGTAATCAGATCTAGCTATACTTTTAAAAAGCAGGATGTATAAAATGCATACAAGCATGAAGCTGAGAAATGCCATATGATCTTCTGTTTTCATTCTGGAAAAACTGTATGCATATTAAACTTGTTAATTTTATGCAGTAAAATATTGGTGGTGATACTGAAGACAATGAAATAAAAAGACCTAAGCATATGAGCCGCATTGAACACAACATCAAACTCTGTATTATCCAACTCAGCTGCTTTCTTGGCCATCTCTGCTGCTTCCATCAACCGAGAGTCTTCTAACAGAAACTGGCCTGAAAAAGAGATATTAACAATTACAGCATACCTCACACTTTAACACTAGCAGGGCTACCATGTTTCCCTGAAAAAAAGACCCTGTCTTATATTTTTTTGAACCCCAAAATAAGTGCTTGGCCTTATTTTCAGGGAGGTCTTATAATTTTGGGGCGTGTGAAGCTCCTCTTGCTATCTTACCTGATTTCCAGCTCTGTCTCCCTAACCCTAACCAGAGGAAATGGTGAGGACAAGCTGCACATATGTTTAAATACTTTCAGCAAGGGATTATTTTCGGGGAGGGCTTATTTTTAGGGCATGCGCTTAAAAGACCAATTGGGCTTATTATGCAGGGAGGTCTTATTTTGGGGAAAACAGGGCATATCACTCTATGAACGATAGTTTCCATAAATAGGAAAAAGACTCTTTTTTGCTGATTAATCCTTCCCCCTTTCCAATGGTCAAATATACTCCAAAAAGGAATAGTATGGGATACTGTAAAAGCAAAAGTAAATTTGGGGTAAAAAAGACAACCTTATTCTGAATTCTATTCAGGGAAGCCTCTGCTGAAGTCTCTGCTATTAACAAAGGAAAAAAATGCAGTACAATTCTTTAATTTTCAAGTGGCTGTAACTTAAATTTAAGTTTTAGAACAACTGAACAAAAAAAACATTATGCTTGTTGACAAGTTAGAGGGCAGCAATTAATTACTGATTAATTTTAATTTGGTTGTAGTGTTTCTTTTCAAAGCATTACAAAATATGCCAAAATACTCTCAGCACTCTAAGATCATTCTGATCCATTTAAACTTACAATAAGAGAACAATTTGCATTGTGAATTATTAACTGCATGCTATGTTAACCAAAATGAACTAAGAAGAAAATTAAAAACATTAACAAAGAAAAACTCTGCAGGTTCAGCTAGAGAACAACACGCTACATGATCAGTTGTAAATTATATCAAGTGAGTGCATAATTACAGTCATTTAATGCAAATAATCAATTTTATTATAACAGAAATATTACATGCTTTGCAATTATTAGGAAAATGCATTATTCAAAGGAAATTAACTCGAAGTCTCAGCGGTTGTTATTATAAAGAGTGTTATTTGGCAGAACTTTTTTGTCATTGTTTCCTATCTGTTGCAGTATACTAAAAAGAATAAAATCTACTCGTAGTTCTCAATTTATGACCACAATTGGGAACAGAATTCAATTGTTAAGTGGTTTGCACTTGATTTTTTGCCAACTGAAGTTATTAAGTGAATCACACAGTCATCAAGTGAATCTGGGTTCCCCAATGGCTATTGCTTACTGGAAGCCAGCTGGGAAGGTCATAAATAGTGATCACATGAGCCCAGGATGCCGCAACCATTGTAAATATGTGGGTTGCCTAGAAGATGAATGTTGATCGCATGTTTGTGGGGATGCTATGACAGTCATGAGTGTGAAGCCCAGTCATACCACTTTTCTCAGTAATGTTACAACTTTAAACAGTCACTAAAGAAATGGCTATAAGTCAAGGACTATTTATTTATTTATTTATTTATTTATTTATTTATTTATTATTTAAATTTCTATACCGCCCTTCTCCCAAAGGACTCAGGGCGGTTTACAGCCAGAATAAAACAATTGATACAAAAATTAAAACCAATTTAAAAGCGAAGGACTATCTGTATAAGCATCTATGAACATACTGAATCATACTAAACAATCTGGGCATATACAGTGAATAGTAGCATTACTGCTAATTGTTTCAAAACTGTTATCAAGCTACAGAATCAAATAAAATCAGCAGAAACATGGAAATTAGTGCTCCTTTATCAAAGTAACAACCTCTCATAAGAGAAGCTATGTAAGAATGTTATTCAGATAAGCACAAACACATTGCAGCAACTTGGAACCCTAGAAAAAGGAAACAGGCAACCTATACAATATCTTCCAACAAAACAGATACACATACAGCTTTAGCAAAAAGTGCCTGAGCACTCAATCTAATGTAGCACAACCAACACAAATTATGAAAAGATAACACTGCCATATATCAAAAATGTATCAGAAATAACCAGCATAGTAGTGGGTTTCAAATCCTGGTACTACCGGTTTGCTATAGGTAGCATGGGAGCTTCTGCGCATGCACAAAACGTTTTTGATGACGTCTGGGTGGGTGGCCAGAGCCTCCCACCGCCGCCACTACCAGTTTGCCCAAACTGGAGCGAACCGGAAGCAACCCACCACTGAACCAACAGACTATTACACCCATAAAGCATTACTGTAGCACACAAACCAACTAAAGTCTTTCAAAACATCCTAAGTAAATGAAAAAACCCGTAATCCAAGAAGAAAAAACCCCAGAAATAATCTACAATATACAAGTATAAGGATTTTGACAGCCACTATGTAGGACAGGCAGACAGAAGACTAAATCCATGAACACCAAGTAACAGTCAGGAGATACTATGAAAACTTACAACACATGGACAGACTCAACCATAATTATAATTAGGAAACTGAAAGCATCCTAAGCCAAGCTAAATCCCAACCACTAGGGAATTCCTGGAAGCTTGATATTCAGACAAATCAGCCATCAACAGACAGAGACATAAATCATATTTACATACCATTCAAAAGAAACAACAACAACAAAAATTAAGAAGGAAACAAAAAGACCAGAATATATCCTCTCCAGTAGCTTATACACACAGTGATCAACACCAGAATTAACTCCAGACAACCAACTGAGCAGTAAATAACAGCTTAATCAAGGTACTACTAAAGAGAAAACCACAAACAAACCCAAAACTGGCAGGGCAAGCTACTATATATAAACAGGGAGCAAGCCTCACATTCACTCACATTGATGATATTACTTGGGTAATGTAATATCTGCATGATCCAATGTAGTTTACATGTTCCAGTCCCCCTTGCATGCATACATATAAATGCACATAAACATAACAGAGTAGGACCAACATATATATACATTCCATAATTAGAGTTTCAAAGATACACATGCAGATTCACACAGAGTAACATATACATGGTTTGGTTCTGCAACCCAACAAGACAGACTCAGACTTCAGAGGATCATTAGAACTGCAGAAAAAATAATTGCTACCAACCTGCCTTCCATTGAGGACCTGTATACTGCACGAATCAAGAAGAAGGCCGTGAAAATATTTACAGATCCCTCACCTCCTGGACATAAACTGTTTCAACTCCTACCCTCAAAACGACACTATAGAGCACTGCACACCAGAACAACTAGACACAAGAACAGTTTTTCCCCGAAGGCCATCACTCTGCTAAACAAATAATTCCCTCAACACTGTCAAACTATTTACTAAATCTGCACTACTATTAATCTTCTCATCGTTCCCATCACCAATCTCTTTCCACTTATGACTGTATGACTGTAACCTTGTTGCTGGTAATCGTTATGATTTATATTGATATATTGACCATCATTTGTGTTGTAAATGTTGTACCTTGATGAAGGTATCTTTTCTTTTATGTACACTGAGAGTAAATGCACCAAGACAAATTCCTTGTGTGTCCAATCACACTTGGCCAATAAAAAATTCTATTCTATTCTATTCTATTCTATTCTATTCTATTCTATTCTATTCTATTCTATTCTATTCCATTCTATTCTATTCTACATGCTGATTAGAATTTAGTGGCCTAAATTTTAATAGTCTAATTCTATGCATCCTTTCACAATAGTTATGCCAGGGCAAGCCCCCAATTTTAAATATATTTGTCCTTGCAAGGTAATTAATTTTAAAGAGCTTTCAATCATAAATGAAGCCTGATAGTCGTATACAAAACATTTTTAATTTGAAATGTTTCGAACTTGAAATTCCTTATTTCAAATCTGAAATAAACTGAAAATTTTATTTTAACTTATCTGAAGAGTTCTGATACTATTATTTCCTTACTGTAAATATTTTTAGGTTAAAGCGGTTCTATTTTGTGATTAAGACTCTTCCAGCATCATCAGAATAGTATAAAGCAGGGGTCATGAACCGGTGCTCCTTGGACCATTGGTGATCCGTGAGAAAATTTTGGTGGTCGGCAGAAAAATTATTTGAATTTTTTTATATTGCACTAAATACTATTAATCTTTTTTAAAAATTCATATTAGTGGTCCATGGGATTTAAAATTTTGAATTTAGTGGTCCCTGTGGTCCAATAGGTTGGTGACCTCTGGTATAAAGAGTATGTGGAATAAAGCTGAAACTACCAACAAATTATACATTTTAGCTTGAAAATATGTTTAAAGCTCAAAACATATCTCAAAATGTTCTACACGATTCTACAGCTATTCACTATACTTTCAAAAAGATTTCTGGTGGGTTTCATCCTGCAGCATACTAGAAAAGTATAACAGTCCTACAAAGCACTTTTCCATACATAATAAAAATTAACTAGTAAAAGTAACCCACTTAAATATCATGTACTTCATAAAGGACTTCTAATTTACAATTAATATTGTTCACAAATATTTTTTTTGAGATGTCAAAGTCCCATTTACCAGTGTTCATCATTCATGTGGTTATATGGGTTACTGATGAAGGATGGCAACTGGTATCTCCTTGGGAACTCATGGCCGTGCCACTGGCCATATAGGCCCCAGTGGATTATTCAGATAATACTCTGCCAGTACTTTAAAATAAAATTTAAAAACTATAATTATTTATAAAGAATTTTGTACAATAAAATAGAATACAAAGGAAAGCATTTATTGGCAAACTTACCATAATGCATATAACAGTTTCCCTTCATAGGATCCAACTGAATTGCCTTTAAGAAATATTTTTCTGCCTCTCTTTTGCGACCCTTAAGAAAGAAAAAGCAAAAACAGATTTTTGACACCAGTTTATAACTACTTATGATAAGCAAAGACAACTGAGAAACGGAAAAATTAATTTTACAGAATTACTGAATTAGCCTTCTAGAACACAAATCTCACTCTGTTTTCTTCTGTTATATTTTCTATTACTACAAATAATGCTGATTATTTTTATGCCAGTGTAATAGGGAAAAACAAAAAGGGACAACTTAATATGTTTAAGGACCAAGAACACTTCCTATACTTGATATACAATTTGTAACTAGAGCAAGGCCAAACAGAACTAGATGAAGAACTATATTTCAGACCACATCGATGTACAACAGATATAGGATTGATGTGAGTTTCCCCCCCATGAGCATTACATATCCTGAGATTAAAGAAAAAAAAGATGAGAAGTCTATATCTTCTTTCTCATCAGGAACTGTTTGACTCTTCCACATTTAGTGTATGAGCATTTCCTGGCGATGTGTAGAGCAAAGCAACATTTCCATATAACTTTAGCTTAGTTCAAATCATTTTTATTTACTGTTGGATCAGAAAACTGAGGTTCTAGTAAAATGTTCCCCTCACTGTGCTCCCAATTGTGTAAATGGAGCAAGCAGAATTTTTAATATGAAGTACATAATCACATCTACAGAATTTTCTATTGATAGGATTTCTCAGCAACAAATGCACATGGTGAAAACTAGAAGCTAACTATGGATGTTGTTTAAGTGTGCCTGGAGATCGTAATAACCATCTATCAATGCACAAGCTTAAAACAGGATCCTATATATATGGGACAGAAGAGAAATCTTGAATTGAGTAATGATTTGATTCACATATGGAGACAAGTCTTCCCCAAAGCAGTCTATAAGCAAATTTCTGCATGGCATAGTTGTCTGCCAATTGATGCTTTGTCACAGATGATATGTCTAGTTTTAATATTTTATTGAGTACAACCAATATTTATACATTTTCATTGGAAGTAAAATATAAGAAACATTCATACAATGCTTAAAGGAATGAAGACAACAATGAACAAGGCGGGAAAAAAACCTAGGTCTCTTGGCAAAACTACAAGAATAATTTGGATTATAGGATAACTATAGGGCACATTAAAAATCAGAGCAGAGCATTCAAGTTATCATCCTCTTCTGGCAAGTTTCATGTCACAAAACATTCATCTGCTGGTCATCAAAGCTGCAGTCTGAGACTGGAACACATTGCTAATCCTGACTGAATTAACATTTACATCTATTATGTCATGGTCTGAAACAGAAGAAGACTATTAGTCTTAGACAGTTAATTATCATGTCTCATTGCACATTCAGTTTTCTTTCCTATTTCAAGAGAGGAGAGAATTCACTGGACTTCTTCCTTGCCCATTATACTTCAGCCTTCAAAATTATCTCCATGAAACGAATAGCAATCCCAAATATTTTTCCATTCAGCTAGAATGTTATAATTGGCTTCTCAAAATACTCTGCTTAAAACTGTTTTCAATCTCTTATAAGATTTTATTCCCAGTGAAAAGAAGCTTCCCTTTTTTTGCTTCTTGTCATAGAGTTTAAGATTATATTTCTAATTTCATTTTTGGTTATTACTGTGATAGAACTGAAGACGCAATGAATGCTTTTTTTTTCTGACGTGTATCGTTCTACGCTTTGAAAGTAGGTAAGGGAAAATATGTTATTTATTTGAACATTTTTGATCTGTATCATTAGCCCAAATAGTTCTATGTAACATTTATAGCCCAAGTAAAATGACAGTCCCTGATCTTAAGATGACATTTTAAGGAACACAGTATTCAAAGAAAAAAAAAACGGAATGAAGAGGAGACAGAAAAAAGGCTCAGATACTAATTGTTACATTTAAGAGCTTTAATTTTACATTTTGACAAGAAAGTCAAAAGTAGTCTCATCTATTCTCTATCTGTAAAAGAATAAGGAAGGAATAGCTTTGAAGAAGAGGAGGAAGGGCTGCCAGCAGTGCAATGATGAGATTAGCGAGTCTCTAGCCAAGAGCAAGAAACTAATTTGAGAGAACATGCAAGACAAGCGCTTCCCTAGTTTACATGAAAGTGAAGCAAAGAAAAAGCACAGACTTACAAGATTCTATTTTTAATTTTATTTATTTGTATCCCTCCTTCATTATTTTTACAAATAACTCAAGGCAGCAAACATCTTCCCACAACAGCAACTTCCTTGTTATTGCGGGAAGAATGTTCATTGCTTTGAGTTATTTGTAACTCAAATAATGTGGAGAGGTGGTTTGGGCTGAGGGAGAGTGACCCAGCTAGCTTTCTTTTTTTTTTAATCAAAAAAGTTTTTTATTTCCATTTTCCAACATCATATTTATGTACAATTTGTTATCCATCATTAATCATTAATTTTTATTTATTGCCGATTCGGGCCTGCCCGACTGCCACTTCCTTTCTTCACAACCTCCCTCTATCTTCTACTACTTTCCCCTACCTTCATCTCCTTCACTTTACTACTTCCTCTCCTCCTTCTCCACTCCTCCCTTCTTCCACCCTTTCTAACCTTCTTATTCCCCTCCTCCTTCTCACCTCTTTCCCACCTACTTTCTTCCCTCCTTCTACTCCTCTCTCCTTTCCTTCTGAAATGGCAGTCGAGCAGCCCCAATTTCATTTCAAATTTTAATTTCGTATCTTCAATCATTACTGTACATTGATAACCAATCCATTATAATTTTCCACCACCACCACCCCAGACTTCCCAGAGCAAATACCGGGTATTATAACCAACAATCACAAGCTAAGATATACTAAATATACATAAACTCTCACCTCTCTCTTAAACTTTAAATCCCCTTACAATAAAAATAGAGATAAGAAAGAATTAAAAAAAAAGAACAATACAAATACAATCTTCCCTTCATAGATTACTTCTTCTTACAGTCCATTTTTAAAATTAGCCCATCTTCTCAAATTCAAATTTTCATCACTTATATATTTCTTGAAATTTCAAAAATCCATTTCTTAAATTACAGTCCATCTTCTTGAGCTCAAATTTTCATCACTTATATATTTCTTCAATTGTCATAACGTTTACTGTCCAGTCTTCCAATATTACGCCACCAATCAAATATCATTACGAATAATGTCTCTCAGATACGATATTTCCAACTTAACTTCATAACTTTTGCTATCTATAAACTTATATCCAAGGCATATCAATTAAAACAAATAATCATTTAAATTACATCCAAAATATAACAATAAACAATTAACATCATTACATCCACAACATTATCTAAATTCATAAATTTTACTTTCCATCCTTCAAAATTAAATAGTATCATCACATAGGTTTATACCCTACAAATAACAAATAACAAAAATCCTATAATTTATATCCTAAGCGAATCAATTCTAAAAATTAATCATAATCATCATATTCACATCTTAAACATTCCTCCCCTCTCCTATTCTATTTTCCATCATCTCCATACCAGTTAGCTTAGCATCTAACAACAAAGAATTCCCACTCTTTAAAACATTAGTGTAAAAATTTCTTGCTTTCATAACTGTACTAAGAAAATACTTTCTACCTTTAAAATTCACTGACAAACCCATTGGAACTTCCCATCTAAAATAAATCTGATGTTTCTTCAACTCATCCACTAAAAAAGCAAATTCTCTTCTCTTTCTTAACATTTTAGGAGGAATTTCCTTCATCATTTTTATATCTTGTCCCAATATTTGAAATTTATTTTTATAAAAAGCTTGCAAGATTTCATACCTAACCTTTTTAGTTGTAAAATAAATAACCACATCCCTCGGTAATCTATTTTGACTTTCCCACCAAGAATTAACACGATAAATTCTTTCAATATTAATCTCAAAGTCTTCTGGCTCCACACCCTTTTATCTGAGCAAAAGCTTGCATAAAAATCTGTTTTAAATTTTCCTTCCCACCTTCCTTCAACCCCCTCACCCTTATAGCATATTCCATTAATCTATATTGTAATATTACTCTTTTTTCATCTGCCCTATCTACCTTAGCCTGTATATCTTCCATCTTATTATCTAAGTTCCAGTTATTTTGATTCTTTTGAATTTCCTCTATTTTCCTTTGCAACTCTAAATTAACTTTATTAAGTTCTTCCAAACTATCCTCCATCTGAATACAAGACCTTAATATTTGCGAAATTGCATCCTTTACCATTTTCATTTCCCTCTTCTGCTCTTCCACCACTTCCTTAAAATCCAACATCTCTTTCTCTATTTCATCAAATTTTTGATCTATTTCTAAAAGATGAGCCTCCAGAAAATTCCTTATTTCCTCTTTAATATCTTCTTTTAATTTTCGTATCTGAACTGAAGAAGTTTCAAAGTTTTTAGTGTCTTTTGGTACTATTTGCTTAAGAGCCATTTTTAAAATATATAACCTACCCAGTAACAAAAATAAAAATAAAAATAAAAAAAGGACAAAAAGAGGTTAACAAGAAAAGATTCAAAAGGCTTTTCTTCTAAATCACTATAATCCCAAAGAAGAAGAAAAAAATATAAATCATAAAATTCTCATTTCTTCTATTTAGTCAGTATCTTCTTGTATACCTCCTGATTCCACACTGGCTGTTAATAAGCGTTTCCTTAACTTTCGTTTCCAATACACAAATAGCCATTTGCTTGCATTCCACAAAATGCCATTTTTAAAATATATAACCTACCCAGTAACAAAAAAAAAATAAAAAATAAAAAAAGGACAAAAAGAGGTTAACAAGAAAAGATTCAAAAGGCTTTTCTTCTAAATCACTATAATCCCAAAGAAGAAGAAAAAAATATAAATCATAAAATTCTCATTTCTTCTATTTAGTCAGTATCTTCTTGTATACCTCCTGATTCCACACTGGCTGTTAATAAGCGTTTCCTTAACTTTCGTTTCCAATACACAAATCGCCATTTGCTTGCATTCCACAAAACGCCATTTGCTTTCTTCTCTCCTATCTTCGCAACAAATGTGTCCTCTATTAGGGGCTTACAGTCTTCTTGCAAACAAATGCTAGAACTCCAGTTTCTGCTCTATCCGCGTTACAATCCATCACAAATCCATTTCTGCCGTGGACATTGGACGCTACGTTTTTTTCTGCCAAAAGGCAGATGACCTTCGGGTCTGGAGCTTCTTTCAGGCTTTAGAAGGAGCACTGCCCTCAAGCCTCCAGAAACTTTTCTGGAGCTTCTCCGGGGAGCTCAACTTTAGCCCAAATGCTCATCTCTCCCTCTTCGCCCGAGGGAGAGATTTTCAAGCTGCCGGACAGCTGATTTACGCTTTCCTGGCGGCTCTACGGACTCACGGGGTTAGCGGTCTAAAAAAGACTGCCATCAACGAAGTGGAGCCAACCGGAAGTCCGACCCAGCTGTCTTTCTTGGCTCAGGTGGGTCTTCACTATAGATACAATAATGGAAGTGGTCCTGACCTATATGGCATTGGTTTCTTAATCTGGACCACCTTGTAATGTTATGTGGAGGCGACCTTAAGACACCAGACAAAGAGCTTCTGGCTAAGAAATGGTCAGATAAGAGGGATAGTGAGTTGAGCAAGAGGCTCAGGAGGACCCCTTCCTAAGTTATTGGCTTCTAAAGGTGAGAGTGGGAGAATTGTACTTTCAGACTTGCAGGATTCTATTTAAGTAGTTTTACAATAAAATAGAATTATCTGGCTGTATTTCTTGTCTGATCTACCTGGTAAGGAAGATCCTATCTCACTTTCAAGATAGTTGAAAATAATTTGGCAGTGTTGCTAAACTTGTTTTAATGCTGCTCCTGAAGACTGTTTAGTAGCTATAGCTAATCCAGAATACAGTTGCTTATGAAGTGTCTGGTATGTTGAAATATGCTAATATGATATTGTAGCTCTATGAGCTGTACTGTGAGCTTCTGGATTCAGGTTGCTGGTTACCACTTATAAAGCCTCTCATAGCATAGGACTTTGTTATTTGAGAGATTGGCAATTTTTTATCATTTTTGCCTGTCTGGTAAGATTGGTCAGAATAGGTATGGTCTAAATTCCCTTGATTGAACAATGTCATCTATAGAGACTTAGGAAGGCTTAAATTCTCTGTCATGGTACCTGCCTTCTGCAATAGTATCCCCCCAGATACTATTTACTGAAGTTCTGAAAATCCCTAAAAATCTGGGAATTCTCACAGGCTTTAGTGTAGGGAGGATCCTGAGCCCCTTTAGATTTTTCTTTTATTGTTGGGTATGGCGCACATTCTCTTCTGAATGTGCACAATCAGTTTCTCTGGGTTTTGTTTGTTTTGTTTTTATTTTAAATATATTCTGCCCAAGTAGTTTGGGCCTATAAATTGTAATGTAAATATGTATGTACGTACACACAAAGAAGCTGGTGATAGTAGCTATAGGCTATCCATCATTCTGAAGTCTCCTTAGCTATACATAGTTTTTTTTACCTAAATAATTCCCTTGGAATGTAATACGGATGGAGGTAATCAAGAAGACTGCAGATTGCTAGAGAAATTACAACAAAACACAAAAAACACAAATATGCACATACTTTTTAATATTTTTATAATTAACATAAACAAAGAAATTTAACATTCCAGATTCGAGAATTTCACCAAATATCCCCTTTTTGTGGGGAAAAAGTTGTGTGTGTGTGTGCGTGTGTGTGTATGTGTGCATGTGTGCGTATGTATAAACAGCATACATATATATGCGTATATATGAAGATGTTTATATATGTATGCGTGTGTGTGTAGATTTATATATCTGTATCCAGATTTATGTAGAATGCTTGAAATGTTTTTAACTTTTAATAATGAATGCTGGAATAGCTGTTCCTTCACTCTATTTCAAAACCTTATGAAACACTCATTTCATTAGCTTGAATGCTAATTGATATTTAAAAATATATTTTAAATATTTTTAAAAGTATTTTATTGTATGATTACTATTATATGGTTTAAAAGTAATGTAAGCATGTTACAGGCATGTTTTGCAATATCATTTGTGTATTACAGGAAATATAGATTTCATAGAATCAGAGTTAAATCTTGTTCCTTTTTAAACAAGTTTCAAACAGACTTAAATATAGTTATATTATTAATACCACTGCACATTTTTGATGATTGTTTGAATGACCAGTTATTTTTATGCTTTTCAAGTTCTAAATGTTATTTCTGAATACTAAGAGATAGAAAATATTTTTTACTAGTTTATTACAGATTAACAGAAATAGATTTTAACTACATGATAGTCAGAAGTTGTTACTGCATACGGTAACACAGTGTGGGATTTTAGGGCTTCATAAATATGCATACTTAATTACCACATATTTATTCAGCATTAGTACAAGAGTCCCCTTTTGATTATAAATTAATATATCTAGTTCAGGTATCTGTCTTACTAATTATCTTTCATTTATGAAAAAGCTAACAATAGCGACATCTGTTCACAAAATGCTTTTAATGTAACATGAGAAGGTTCCTGTGATTAAATGCAAATTAGTTTACACATTTATTTTCCTCTTGCATATATCTTGTAATTCTCTCTTAATAATAGTAATGAAGGTACCATCCATCGTTTTACCTTCTTACCTACACTATCCACCTTTTTACTCCACTCAGGTTCAGATTCAGCTGAGAGAGAAAGAGACCTATTGCTCCAAATAGACCAATTCTAGAATACAGCTCGCCTGTCTGGAACCCTCACCACATTTCTGACATCAATACAATTGAACGTGTCCAGAAATATTTTACAAGAAGAGTTCTTCACTCCTCTGAAAACAACAAAATACCTTATCCCACCAGACTTGAAATCCTAGGCTTAGAAAACTTAGAACTCCGTCGCCTTCGACAAGACCTAAGTTTAACTCATAGAATCATCTATTGCAATGTCCTTCCTGTTAAAGACTACTTCAGCTTTAATTGCAATAATACAAGAGCAACCAATAGATTTAAACTTAATGTTAACCGCTTTAATCTAGATTGCAGAAAATATGACTTCTGTAACAGAATCATTAGTGCTTGGAACACTTTACCTGACTCTGTGGTCTCTTCCCATAATCCCAAAAGCTTTAACCAAAAACTTTCTACTATTGACCTCACCCCATTCCTAAGAGGACCATAAGGGGCGTGCATAAGAGCACAAACGTGCCTACCGTTCCTGTCCTATTGTTTTTCTTTTTTCTTCTTCTTATATATATATATGCTTATACCTCCTTATATTTCTTCATATATATGTTTATATACTATATAATCTTTTTGTGTGATGCTTATGTATATTGTTGTGATAAAATAAATAAATAAATAAAATAAATAAATACTGTATCTATTAAATTAAGAAAATTCTTAATCTGGAGATGACACCTATATTGTTTTGTTCGTGGTCTCCTCCTAAGATCCGATATGAAAATTGTTAGTGTCAAGATACATGTATTTGTGCTTAAATGGCTATTTATGTGTATCTGTGTGTCTGAGATTTAAATAAATGAAGTATTACTCGCATTTAACAGGAAACCAGCATCACATTGGTATCCTATACCTGGGTAACTTTGGTTCTTTGAAGCCTGTCTGGACTATACTCTTCTTCAAATATTCATCAGGGAAAACAATGATGGGAATATTTTTTTCTGATCCCATGTCAAAATTTCTCCTTTAGCAGAAATAGTTTATAATGAGGTTGTAATTAGCTGGATCTAATCCTGTGGAAAATTGTAATTAGGTTCAGATAACAAAGAAAGGGAGAAGCGTGAGGGGGAAGATGCTGCTACCTTATAGAAAAATGCATTTAAAAAAGAAGGCTTAGTTTCAGCTATTGAACCAATGAGTTCAAAAGGAATGTTTTTAAATAAACAAAAAACAACATGGATCTAATTATTGCAATGGTTTATTTATAACCAAAATATACCTTTTTAAGTAATGGAAAAGTCACAAGAGCCCAAGGGGCATCTAAATGTCCTTATAATAATTGTGACTAAAATCTTTTGTTAAAAATTGATGTTAGCACTAGTCATAGACATCCAAAACCAGCTTCCAAAAATAGATTATTTTTTTCCAAGCAGGGAAGAAAAGAGTTTTTCTTTCTATTCATGCTTTAATCCCATAATTATAACTTCCCTGGAAGCTTCAATTTGGTTTTATTTAAAAGATAATGAGGTCAAATGCAAAGAAGCATTAAGTGTCAGCCATAGTTATCCCCAAATATACAGTCTGAGCACAGGTATTTGTAACAGTCATCTTCAATTACACACTGACAGTATATGAAGTCATGACTTAAATGGTATAAAAAGAAGAAAAAAAATCACCATCATAGGAAACTTGTCATTCCTCTGGCATGTAATAGGGTAGATGTAAAATAGGCAATAGGTAAATAATGTGTCGGTCTCTTCAGAAAACCAAGTCTTGCGGCATCTTCTAGATGCATTTATTATTTACATTTGTGAATTGTACAAATTGTTCTGCAGTTTCTTTCAATCCGCAACAGATATGCCATAACAAATTTGTCCGTAATGAAAGTGGTCCATCCCCCCCCCCTAATTTTAAGCTGTAGGCAATTCATTCATATTAGATTCATATTAGGAATTTAAGACTGATAATTATTCTGGCATATACACTGAGATTGCTGGATACAGTTCTACAAATGAACAGCTCAGGATTGTCTACTGCAGTAGTTCTCAACCTTTTCTTCATCACAGACTCCCTTTAAATACCTTTTGTGGCCACAGACCATGGCCATGGATCCTCTAGATTCAATATTTAAATCATAACATTTTTTTAAGGCTTCACAGACCTCCCATAGTGACATTGTGGGCCCCCAGGAGTCCATGGACCACAGGTTGAAAACCACTGGTCTACAATATTTTCTAATTATTCACCTAGTTAAGCCATTTAGTCACAAACAGTACCTTTTTAATTTTTCAAATCAATATTCCTTACTGGTAACTACATGGACAATTTTTGATCAATTGCTCTTGCCTTTTTTCTGCATCTGAGAGAGAATCCTGACCCAAAGTCACCCAGCTGGATTCTGCCTAAGCAAAACTAGAATTCATGGTCTCCCATTTTCTAGTCTTATATTTTTAACCACTATATCACTATATTGGCTCTCATTCATATACACTTTAACCGTTAATTTTTCATTCTCTTACCCTTGCAGCAAAAATAGATTTTTACATATAAATTTATAATACCTGGCTTACAAAGTATTTTTTGCAGCTGACTCCATGCAGTGTAAATTATGCTCTCATCTACCATTCTGCTACAGTATAGATTTGATCAGATTTACTATTTTAAAACACATTATTGTATCTTCCTTTTCTACATATTAGCCTAAAATATACAGATTTTAATCAAACTTAAATCTTTATAAATCTAAGGAAATGGCAAATGCAATACAGAACCAGATAAAATTTATATTATAGAAGAAAGAAAATAAGCAATACTAACAAAACGACCCTACTGTGTAAGACAAAGTTTATGGTTCTACACATGCAGACAGGGTCTTGTCCCTTAAGCTTCAGATAAATGATGCAAAGTAGCATTATTTGCAATTGTTGTAAGAAACAGTGAACAAAAATATAATGCATAGTATTTTGAAATGCAACAAATGGATAAACAACATTTTTTAAAAAGAAGTAGGCAAAATTTTTAAGTAGCTACATAATATATATTATACTCAAAATGAAAAACAAGTCTTTCACATTTAAATGAATTAAAAGGAGTGGAACATTTTGTTCAGAGTATATAGCATTAGGCCAAAAAACCCCCATTGAAATTATCATTTAGCTATCCAAGAACAAAACAGGCTAATTCACATATAAAGAAAAACTAGAAATTGCCACAGCTTTCTTGTCTTTCAGCAAAGTATACACTACCATTGAGAAGTAGGATATTACTGCAAAACATAATTTCTATAACCATTCTTTATAACAGATATTGATATTCCTGATATTATTAGGAACAGGAGGCAATGGATAGTTTATACACCAAAAACAATAAGATAATTCATTATATATGTATATTGGGGAGAGGTGGTATTGCCTGTTAATCAAGGGAAAAGTGGACTGAAATACTATTTATTCAGCCAACCAGCAAATTACCCAGAAAACACTCAGATAACCTCAACATATGTTTTGTCTATGGTTCCAGTTGGAATAATGTATTGGTATAATACCCTAATTTAGTGTATTATAAATGCATCATCAATATCATCATCATCATCATCATCATCATCATAATCCTGAATTAATTCATTGAACAATGAAAGTCTCTTTAGTGATTACATACAGTTCAGTGTAATTTGGTAGATTTTGGGGGCTTCCTTGTCTAAAGCTAGAAAGACTGACTATCCCAAATCACCTAGTTGGCTTCCATGCCTATGGGTGGACTACAATCTGAGTATGCCTACACTTACTAAAGTATCTTAACCACAACACTACACTGGCTCTCACTCTAAAGAGGTAAGGAGTGAGAATTCCCTAATATGGCCTAAATTTTCTGATACATATGGAAGGACAGAAATTTGAAGAAAGATATAGGAGAATGCTGACAAATAGTATGTATTCTAAGTCTGTCAATATCCTTGATATATCTCCCTAGCAGATGGATTGTGAACAACAATAGAATGGTTTGTGCAAAGGTGATCTCAAGATAGAGATCCCAGCATGAATAGAATTGGAAAAAAGAGCCTTACTGATGTTAGTATAATATTTTATACAAAGAAATAATGAGTTGAATAGGTATGTGACAAATATATGACAGATGATTGTTTTTCTCTTGTTAAAAAACTGCTGGTAGTTTTCTTACCGTTAAAGCAAGAAGTTTCCCATATGTGAGATGAGCTGGAATGTGATCAGTTTTAGAATGCAGTGATTCCACATACCAATGTTCTGCTTCAGAGAATCTGCTAAGTCTCATGTAGGCTTCTCCTACAAAGCAGAATAGGAAACCATAAATTAATAGAACATACAAACTGATAAAAGCAATTGATGTATTTTATATATTAATATATAAATGCATGTAAGTGTGTGTTTAAAAAATAAAAAAAATATAAATTAATTTATATTTATAATTTATAAATATGTAATATTACATAGTAGCATGTTATTATTCTATTATTCTGTACTAGAATGTTACCAACAGAAAATATATATATTACTATTAATATTACTATTAATATATCAATATCTCACATGAATATCTCTTAAAAACCTTGAGTCAACTTGCAGAATTTTTAAGACTAAGATTTTATGGCTGACTTCTTTAAATATGAATTTTATGTTTAAAGAAAATTCCCAATAGATGTTTGTGGATGCTTATCTTTCAAACATAAGATTGGATAACAACAGGAATATAATGATGTCCAGTGTTCACAATACTTTTCCAAAAACTTAATATGGATGGAAATTGCATTAGTGATAACATGAGTCAAGAGAGTCTTATAATTTCTGGGAGACTGAATCAGTCTGGCTTGCTCTAGCTCTCAGAAGCAAAACTACTACAAAACAGCTGTGTTAAATTAGATGAATATTCACATGTTTAAAATTTCACACTTCATCCTATAAAAATGCCTACAATATCCAGAAGGATCAATATGAAAGAATTCCCACTGTTTCCAAATATGATTAATAGCTGAAATGTCTCCAATTAGTAATGGATAAAACCTACATTAAAAGATTTATTTTTTTTATTGTACTTAATGCAGATATACTGCCATTATTTTATTACTTTGTGCTTAATTACTTTACTCATAAAACAAAAACCAGATAATCTCTGTGTGAAGAACATTTCTCGTATAAGCTTCCTTGAATAGAGTTTTCCAGGAAAACTAAGATTTGGGTAAATGATCATGAATCAAGGAAAAAAATAGATGGTAACTTCCTAATCAGCAATTGCTGTACTCAAAAAAACAGTCAGTTTATACAATTCTTTTTTTTTTTTTTGCAAAAATTTTTTATTTTTCCATAATAATTCCCACAATTTGACCAGTGTACAATACAATCACTTATCCAACAATCAGTCCTATACTCAAATTATACTCAGTCAGGGCTGCTCGACTGCCACTCCCCCCTTTAATCCTTTCTTCCCTTCTCATCCTTCTTAAACTTCCCCCACCACCTTCTCCTCGCTTTCCTACTTCCCCTCCTCTTTCCCACTTCTCACTACCATCCTTTCTAACCCTCTATCTTCTCCTTCTTCTCCTCCTCCTATCCTTTCTTCTCCTCCTTCTTTCCTCCCTACCCACCTACCTACCTACTTTCTTCCTTCTTTACTCCTCTTTCCTTACCCTTTCCTTCGGGAGTGTTTGCCGAGCAGTCCCGACATTACACCATTCCAACTTGTTTAATTCTACCATTATTCCTGTACAATGGCAACCAATCAATTTATAGTCTTCCCTTCCCGCCTCCTTCCCCGAGACTTCCCAGAACAGAATACAGGGTATTGTAACTAACAAACATAATCTAAAATATAACATAAAACATATTCCATTTCACACCATCACACTATCAATTCCTTCTTTCTTAAACTAATACATAATAATTCCTAACTTCACTCAAAAACTAATTGATATTTTTAATCTGATACTTATTTTGAATATAATCAATCCACTTCCTCCATTCCAATATATATTTTTCTTGTGTACAGTCTTTCAAGTAGGCAGAAATTTTGCCATTTCTGCTAAATTTGATACTTTACTAATCCATTCTCCAATTGTAGGTAAGTCTTCTTTCTTCCAATATTGTGCAATCAATAATCTTGCAGCAGTTATTAAATTCAGAATCAGTTTTGTCTCTATAACAGTGCAATCTGAGATTATTCCTAATAAAAGAACTGTGGAACAAACTTGATCTTCTTTTTCAAAATGTTCTGCATAATCCACCATATTTTAATCCAAAAGGCTTTAACTTTTTTGCAAGTCCACCATATATGATAATAGGTAGCATCCTCACAATCACATCTCCAACATTTTGCTTTCACATTTGGATACATACATGACAGTTTTTTAGGATCTAAATGCCATCTATAAAACATTTTATAAAAATTTTCTTAAATTTTGTGCTTATGAATTTAACATTCCTCACCCAAATTTTTCCCATGTTTCTAACATTATAGGTTGTTGAAAATTTTGTGCCCATTTTACCATACAATCTTTAACCAACTCCATTTCTGAATCAATTTCAACCAATACATTATATAATCTCTTTATATGCTGTTGACCTTGATCTTTTATTTGTTTTACCAGATTATCATCACTTTGCCTTATACCAATTTTCTGATCTATTTTCCATCTAGATTGCAATTGTCCATACTGGAACCATGTATAATTTCTTCCTTCATCCTCAATTTCTCCCTAGATTTCAACTGTAATTCCCCTTTTCCATAGTCAAAAGCTCTTTGTAAGTGATAACTTCCATTTTTTGTAATATATTTATATTCTCTATCATATGTCTGGGGATGGTCCATATTGGTATCTTTCCATCTAACTTATATTGATATTTTTTCCAAATCCTCAACAACGCACTTCTGACCATATTATTCTTAAATGTCTTATCAATTTTCTTGTCATATATTACATATGCGTGCCATCCATATAACAAACCATAACCTTCTATATTCAAAATCCTTTCCTCTGTTAAATTAATCCAATCAGAAATTAAAGTTAAAACAACTGCATCATAGTACAATTTCAAATTAGGCATTTTAAACCCCTCTTTCCTAACGTCTTGCATTATTTTTAACTTTATCCTCGGTTTTTACCCTTCCATACAAATTTATTAATCCTTTTGCCATTCTTGTAAATTTGCATCTTTCTTCAAAATTGGAATCATTTGAAACAAAAATAAAAATCTAGGCAAAACATTCATTTTATAGCTGCCACTCTTCCCAACAATGATAATTGTAACTTCTTCCATTCTCCAATTGTAGGTAAGTCTTCTTTCTTCCAATATTGTGCAATCAATAATCTTGCAGCAGTTATTAAATTCAGAATCAGTTTTGTCTCTATAACAGTGCAATCTGAGATTATTCCTAATAAAAGAACTGTGGAACAAACTTGATCTTCTTTTTCAAAATGTTCTGCATAATCCACCATATTTTTAATCCAAAAGGCTTTAACTTTTTGCAAGTCCACCATATATGATAATAGGTAGCATCCTCACAATCACATCTCCAACATTTTGCTTTCACATTTGGATACATACATGACAGTTTTTAGGATCTAAATGCCATCTATAAAACATTTTATAAAAATTTTCTTAAATTTTGTGCTTATGAATTTAACATTCCTCACCCAAATTTTTCCCATGTTTCTAACATTATAGGTTGTTGAAAATTTTGTGCCCATTTTACCATACAATCTTTAACCAACTCCAGTTCTGAATCAATTTCAACCAATACATTATATAATCTCTTTATATGCTGTTGACCTTGATCTTTTATTTGTTTTACCAGATTATCATCACTTTGCCTTATACCAATTTTCTGATCTATTTTCCATCTAGATTGCAATTGTCCATACTGGAACCATGTATAATTTCTTCCTTCATCCTCAATTTCTCCCTAGATTTCAACTGTAATTCCCCTTTTCCATAGTCAAAAGCTCTTTGTAAGTGATAACTTCCATTTTTTGTAATATATTTATATTCTCTATCATATGTCTGGGGATGGTCCATATTGGTATCTTTCCATCTAACTTATATTGATATTTTTTCCAAATCCTCAACAACGCACTTCTCCCCATATTATTCTTAAATGCCTTATCAATTTTCTTGTCATATATTACATATGCATATAACATATAACAAACCATAACCTTCTATATTCGACATCCTTTCCTCTGTTAAATTAATCCAATCAGAAATTAAAGTTAAAACAACTGCATCATAGTACAATTTCAAGTTAGGCATTTTAAACCCCTCTTTCCTAACGTCTTGCATTATTTTTAACTTTATCCTCGGTTTTTACCCTTCCATACAAATTTATTAATCCTTTTGCCATTCTTGTAAATTTGCATCTTTCTTCAAAATTGGAATCATTTGAAACAAAAATAAAAATCTAGGCAAAACATTCATTTTTATAGCTGCCACTCTTCCCAACAATGATAATTGTAACTTCTTCCATTTCTCCATTTCTTTAATTACTTTTCCCCACAATACCTCATAATTGTTTTTATATAATTTTACATTCGATGCTGTAATGTATACTCCTAAGTATTTAACCTTTTTAACTACTTCATATCCAGTTATTCTTTCTAATTCTTCCTCTGATGTGTATTCATATTTTTAATTATCATTTTGTCTTCTGTTGATTCACTTTAAACCCAGATACCTTACTATACTGATCAATTGTCTCCATCAAATATACAGCTGAATGTATTGGTTGAGATAAAGAAACAACCAAATCATCTGCAAACGCTCTTAATTTATAATCTTGATTTTTAATTCTAATTCCTTTTATTCGATCTAAACCACGATCTTACTCAACAATATTTCCAAAGTTAGAATGAATAATAATGGTGACAAGGGACATCCTTGTCTAGTCCCTTTCTCAATCTTGAAAGATTCTGTTAATCCACCATTTACTATTATTTGAGCTGTTTGCTTTTGATATATAGCCTTAATTGCTTGAATAAAATAATCCCCAAATTGCATTTTTTTATTACTTTAAACAAAAACTGCCAATCCAATCTATCAAAAGCTTTTTCGGCATCCAAAAAGAGGAATGCTGCTGAAACCTGGCTGTTTCCTTCCAAATATTCAAGTAAATTTACAATTTGTCTCATATTATATCTCATCTGTCTCCCCTTAATAAATCCTGATTGGTCATTATGAATTAATTGATTCATCAGTGGCATCAATCTATTCGCTAGTATCTTAGCAAATATCTTATAATCAGTATTTAAAAGCGATATTGGCCTATAATTCTCTGGTTTAACACCATCTCGATCTTCTTTAGGTATTAATGAAATAAAAGCTGTCCTCCATGAAGGAGGAGCTTCTCCTCCTTTGTATTCTGTTAAATAACTCCTTAAGTGGTACAATCATCTCATTTTGTAAATTTTTATAATAAGTAGTTGTCAAGCCATCTGTACCTGGTGCTTTATTCGCTTTAAGCTGCTTAATTGCAAACACTATTTCCTCTGAAGAAATTAATTGATTCAACTCTTCCCTTTGATCTACTGTAATTTCTAAAATACCGTGGTCCTGTAAATATCTATCTATATCTTTATCACTAATCACATCTCTAGAATATAACTTAGTATAATATTCTAAAAAAGCTTTTTTAATCAAATTTTGCTGATATACTTCCTTACCTCTATATTCTATTTTATCAATTATACGTCGTTTCTGTTTCTTTCTTAATAAATATGCTAACCACCTTCCAGGTTTATTAGAATTATTAAACAAATTATGTCTTACATATTGTAAATTAGTTGCCACCTGATCTGCCATTAACATATTAAATTGACCTCTTAATATATTTATTGACTCTTTTGTTTTACTATCTCCTGGATTGCCTACCAATAACTGCTCCTTCCTTTTAATTTCCTCTTCTAGTTCTTTTCGCCTTTTGTGCAGTCTATTTCTATATTTATTATTCATCTCTAATAAAATTCCCCTCATATAAGCTTTACTGGTGTCCCAAACTATCTCTATAGGTGTCCCTTTATCCATGTTCAAAGAAAAAAATTCCTTCATTAGAGTTTTACATTCATTTACATTTTGTTCATATTTAAACAAGTTCTCATTCATCCTCCACGACCTCCTGGCCTCTTTTTCCCGATCTAACTCAATCCATACCGGCTATGATCAGACAAGGTTCTAGAACAAATTTTTGTCTTCTTCACTCTGAAAAACAAATCATTAGTAATTAAAATGAAATCAATCCTAGAAAAAGATTGATGTCTGTCAGAAAAAAATGTAAAATCTCTCTCTTTTTCATTGCGTTCTCGCCATACATCTCTCAATTCTAAATCTTCCATCAAATCAAAGAAAGCCTTTCGCAGTTTTACGATTGGAAATATTTCTAAGACTTCTTTTATCTTTCTGGGTATCCATCACTCCATTCCAATCACCCATTAATATATAAGTTTTATAATCCCAAGATGTTATTCTTTTATGTAAAACTTATAAAATTTTTCTTGTTGTTGATTTGGTGCATAAACTCCTATTAAAAGTATTTTCTCCTTCCAATAAAAGTTCAATAGCAATATATCTTCCTTGATTATCCGCTTGAAGTAATGTTGCAGAGAAATTACTCTCTATATAAACAACTAGTCCATTCTTCTTTTCTGTAGCAGATGCAACAAAATGTATTCCCAATTTCGAATTTAGCAAATATTTCTGGTCTAATGTTCTAATATGTGTTTCTTGTAAACATACAATGTCATTTTAAATTGCTTCAAATAATGAAATATCTTTCTTCTCTTTTGTGGTGAGTTTAATCCATTGACATTCCAAGATAAAAGTCTAATTGCCATTATCAGCAATCGAAACTTTTGAAGCACCAGCCGCAAATCATATCTTTCTTTGGGCCTTGCTCCTCCCACTGTTTCCGTCTTGGTAATAGCAGATTGAGCCTGTTGAGCCTTTTCTTCTTGTTCCTTGCGTTTGACAGCTGCTCTTGTCATCCTTGGCTCTTTTGGAATCTCTGATCCCATCTTAGACACATCCAACGCTTGTAAACGGTCTTCTTCCATTACTATCACTTCTTTTTCTTTAATTTCACCTTCCTTTCTCCTACCATCCGGAGATGGTGGACTTCAGCCTTAAGCACATAAGCATAAAACTCTTGTGCTTTACTGACTGTATTAAGACGATGTGCTTTCCTTCATAGTAAACTATTATACCATTTGGGATGTCCCATCTATACTCAATCTGACTTTTTTAAGTTCGTTCACCAAAAAAGCAAACTCCTTCCTACCTCTCAACATTTTGGGGGGAATTTCCTTTAGTATTAAAATATCTTGGCCGGCTGCTTGAATCTTGTCTCCTTTAAAAAGCTTGTAAAATCTCATTTCTCACTGTTCTAGTAGTAAAATAAATAACAATGTCTCTGGGAAGATTTCTTTGTCTTGCTATCCAGGAATTCACACGATAAATTTTATCAATATAAATGCCACATCTACTGGCCGAACTGCCAAAATCTCTGCAAAGGCCTCCGAAAAATTTGCTTCAAATTCTCATTTTTACATTCTTTTAGTCCACGGATTCGTAAAGCAAGTTCCATTGCTCTATATTGTACCAAAACAATTTCATCATCAACTTTATCCATTTTACTTTGAACTGCCTCAATCTCATTTTCCAATTTTAAATTAACTTTCTTTATTTCTTCTACTTCCTGCTCCAATAAAATCACATTTGATGCCAGACCCTGTACTGCTGACACCAAACCTTCTTTAACTTCTTTATTTCCAGTCTGAATTTCTAACATCTGTTTTTTCATCTCTGACATTTCTTCTGTAATTAATTTAAACTTATCCTCTATCTGGGAAGTTTGCCAATTCATAGCATCGTTAAGAGATTCTTTCATAAATTCTTTCAGGTTATCCTGAAGTGCTTCCAAATTTAGTGATTTTGTATCTGCTGTATGTGCTGGAGAGACTCCCGGTGTTAATGTTCCTGGAGTTTTTGTAGCAGTTGACTTTAATTGTTTTGCTGCCATCTCTTAAAATTTCTCTTTAACTTAATATTATGTATAAACCTTTTAAGTCTTTTTTTTCCCCCAGTCTCAGTATCTCTTCTCCCTTCTCATTACAATGTTTAAAAAAAAAAAAAATTTTCCAGCTGGCCTCAGCAATAAACAACAGACAGTGAGACTTGTAACACTTTCGTTTTCAACTGTGTAGCTCATTAAAGAACGATCGCCATTTTCACTTTGAAGTCAGATCCAAAACTTAAAAAAAAAATAACAGGGAATTGATTGATTACTTGCTTTTATAATTAGAGCTCTCCTGTTTCTGTTCAGTCCGTATTATCTTCTTTAAGTTAAAATTGGTCCCGGCTAATATTACGTATAAACCTTTTAAGTCTTTTTTTTTAAATCAGTCTCAATATCTCGATCTCTTCTCCTTCTCATTACAATGTTTAAAAAATTTCCAGCTGGCCTTCAGCAATAAACAGCAAACAGAGAATTGTAACACTTTCGTTTTCAACTGTGTAGCTCATTAAAGAACGATCGCCATTTTCACTTTGAAGTCAGATCCAAAACTTAAAAAAAAAATAACAGGGAATTGATTGATTACTTGCTTTTATAATTAGAGCTCTCCTGTTTCTGTTCAGTCCGGTATTATCTTCTTTAAGTTAAAATTGGTCCCGGAAGTTGGTCGCGGCAATTAGGTCTGCCGGAGCAGGAAAAAAGCCTCAGATCTGGAGCACTTTGAAGTTCTGAGGGGGCTTAACCCTTCGGGCCCCCTGGTATCTTCCAGGAGCTCTAGGGAAGCTCTACCTCTGCTTCTTTTTGCTCACCACCGCTTCTTCTCCCGAAGAGGGGGGTTTCCGAACTGCTGGACAGCTGATTGTCGCTGTCTTAGCAGTCCAACATGATCCAGAGGTTGGTGACCAGAAAGATCACCTCCATTGCCAACGGAGCCAACCAGGAAGTCCGTTTATACAATTCTTTATGGTCTTTCAGTCTACCCAGTTATACTGTGTTTTGACTCAAGAAAAACTCACCAAGTTTAATTTTTATTAACAATATAATATAGAGGAATATTATGCTGATAACTAATTTTGGCATTATCTATAAGAAAGAAGTTTACAGTTCTCTAAAAAACAGAAGCAAGATGACTAGTAGTCAGAATTCCCTTTTTTCCTTTGTACCAGAGGTTTTTATTAATCTGTTCAATAATTTACACTTCTTTTAGTGAGAAATTATTTCAATTATTGGATATATTAATGAAAAAGAATGACAGCATATCAAATTATTTTTGAGCAGTTGTGGTTGAGAAGATGAGTTGGAAATCTGAACTGTTACAAAGGAGAATTCTGTATGTTAAAAGTAATCAGGATGCCCTGAAATAAATGTTATTCAATGTTGCCCAACTTCTAAATTGTTAAGATTAATAATTAAATTTAATCCAGAAAATTATTTTAGCTAGGACATCTAGGTTATAATTTGATGCCCACTTTACCATACTTTACATCAGATCATACTTTACATACATCAGACCAATATAGGTTTAGATATGGGATTTTTTGGAACAAAATTTTTATTTCGTGTAATCATGGTACACAACTTTTTTAATCACTAAATTTACAGAACTCAGACTTCAAAAAGTTACTATTATGCATGGGTTTTACAGAAGTTGCCCATCAGATGATAGTGAAGAAATTTCTTCACTACTTCAGCTTCAATCACAACAATACAAGAGCAAACAATAGATTTAAACTCAATGTTAACCGCTTCAATCTTGATTGCAGAAAATATGACTTCTGTAACAGAGTTATTAATACTTGGAACACACTACCTGACTCTGTGCTCTTCTCAAAATCCCCAAAGCTTTAACCAAAAACTGTCTACTATTGACTTCACCCCATTCCTAAGAGGTCTATAAGGGGCATGCATATGAGCACAAACGTGCCTACCATTCCTGTCCTATTGTTTCCTTTCATTATATCCAATTAATATAGTTATTATATACTTATGCTTATATATATGCTTATATATTATATAGTTATTTTCATGCTTATGCTTATTATATGACTAAATAAATAAATAAATAAATAAATAAATAAATAATGATGATGGGTCTTAACATTCGGTTGATGGGAACTCATATGGATCGCTAGATCTATACCCATCAAAGCTTACATCTTTGAAAAAAAATGGCATCAGGACAACCATTTTTAATTTAAATTCATGGAACAACTTCACCAGGTATTGGACAAGAAATAATGCCTTTAAGTTGCAGGTAGGTGAATTCAATTTAAATGTTAAAAAAAAACCCTTAACAATATGTATGAAGGTGAAACCTGTTGTTCAGAGGCATGGTCTTTTCTTTGTTGGATATATTTAAGGAGAAACTAAAGAACCCAGGAAACTTTAATAGGATTTTTGGGATCTTGTTCTGTTTTTGTACTTTGCTAGTATAAAAACCTATCCCAGAAGCCTTTGCCCACCACAGGCATAATTGATTGATGTGATAGCCTTGTTGGAATTCCAGTGTGGGTACATAAATTCTCTACCAGAGTAACTGTCAACCACTGATTCATAACCCTAACCATTTTGTGGGGAACAAAGTGTGAGATAGTCAAAATATGTGGACATAATCAATTGGTACATGAAACTTATTGATGAACAAAAAGTTTCTAGCTAGCAAAAAAAGGAATAAAAAATTATTTTTGCATTAAACAGGAAGTTGGGCTTGGTGCCTAAATGGCTATCCAATAAAATTTGCTTATATGTTTACATGTCACCAAATCTTATGATTCTTGTGATTCTTATAGCAATTACGATAATTCAAGGAGAAAGCAATCTTTTAAAAAAACTATTAATCCATTTAAAATTTAAATGAAGATTTTCAACATGCTAGATTATTTGTACAGTTATTTGGATAAAGTGAACTGGGAGGGAGGGGGAGAGAGACACAGAGAAATAGAGCAAGAAAGAAGATGTCACATTTAAGCCTGGGTTACTGCGATTCTCTTTGGCCATGTGAGTTTGGAATTATCGCAGTCATAGCACCAAGTCTAGAAGACATGTTTTAGCCTATGTGAACTAGTAAGTCTTTAATCAGCTATAAATTAGTTCCTAAAAGCAATTCCCAGTGCCCATATTGTGACTATGAAACAATTTCTTGGTAGCAAACCTTATCTGTTTTTACAATCTGGATTATTATATTTATATAATCATGTATTATTTTAAATTTGTTTTGCCTTGTTCACAGCACTTTATAAATAAAAAGCTACACAGACTTTTTTATTTATTAATTGTTCTCATTTATACATTTGAATGCTGTCTATGGTGATAGGGGGTAAGCTACAAATGTAAAGTTTGAAGATTTGATCAGAGCCAAAAACATATCATAAATGAAATACTTTGGCAGAAATACAAAAATATGTGCACTGGAAGAAAATTAATACAAATATTTTTAGATGTTTGCATAGACTCACCCATCATATTATATAAACTCTGTGGTGCAAACTGTCTTGGCATTTTCTGTATCGCCTCTTTGTAAACTATAAGGGCATCCTATGACAAAGTGTTGAGAAACATATCATTACAACAACATCAAATTCAGAAGCATAAGCATAATATAAAATAATGTAAAATTGAAGATGCCTTTGTTAATTCTAACAGGAAATAGGCATTTAATAAAATGTATAATGATGAATCTCATTATATCTTCAAATTGATTTCGGTATTTGCATATGCATAAAAACTGTATTAGTCTCTAAGGTGGTACCAAACTCTGCAGTTTTTGTTGCAGGAGATTAACATGGATTAATTTCAATCTATATAAAAATTATACAGTGAGATGAATCTTCTCAATGTAAAATAGAGCAATTTTCAATATTCGAACTTGCCCATTTAAGGATGGGAAAAGAAAATACCTTAGAATTTCCTAAAATACATTCCGATGCTACTAAACTGTAATAATCACAATGATACTTTTCCACCTGCCAATAATAATATTGTTACTGCTTTGCATAAAGGAATACTGGTCATATTCTAGATTTAAGGTTTAAAATCCTTCTAGGTTTAAAAGAAAACACATATATGTCATGTCAAACTATTGTGGGTTTTAATCATTACCTATTCTTAAAATGAAGCTATATATTACTTGAAGCTGTCAAATTGTATACTTTGTCCGTATCCCACAAGTATATAAATTTATACTTATTCCGATTGTATGTTTCTGTTGTAAGAATGATGGACTGAGCAATTTGATTTATACAACTGCCCATTTCATATAGATGACTCTGGTGGCTTCATGATATTAGTATTATACCCAAAATACAGAGGAACTTTTTTTTTTGTTTCACTAGGAAAAAAAGTTCATTAAACCATAACAGGAAGTTCTATTATTTTCATGTTCATACAGTATATCATTTGCAAAAGGATCATTTGCTAAATGAATGAATTACTATTGCATCATATACTGTAATATCTATGTTTTTCCAGTAAACTAGTTCATAAAGTATAGCTGCTACCATCTCACTAGTCTTCCATTCTATCAGTCATCATACTGAGTAATAACCTAGAAAAAGACATAAATTTTTAGATTGTAAATGTATTGGGAAAAGCTTGTCAGAACTCATGCTTCCTTTATGGTCTAAAATATAAGATGTAGATCAGGGGTGAAATCTAAATTTTTTCCCTATCGGTTCTGTGGGCGTGGCTTAATTGGTGGGTGTGGCTTGGTGCTCAGATGACTGGGTGGGCGTGGCCAATAACAATAAATAATAAAAATAATAAACAAAGTATAAAAAACAATAAGAGGTACCAAAAACCAACTTTCACACTTTACACACACACAATACAACTGACTCACACACAATGTAAAAGCAGCTGCACTTCACACTTCACACAGCCACAAAAAGCTCAAAAAACAACTTTCACACTTTACACACACACAACTGACACACACATATGCACACAAAATGCCACATACAGCTTTCTGAGATTTTGTGTGTTTGTGTAGTTAGAGTGAAACACTACAGAAACACACCAAATCTCAGAAAGCTGCACAAATATTTTATTTTATTTTATTATTTTATTTTATTGTTTTATTAATCCCAGAGTTCCTCAGCCAGCAAAGCCAGCCAGTTGATCACCGAGGAAATAGATTAGCTAAGCAATTGATTCTGTATGGCTGAAACTGAAACTGCTTTTGGGCTGTGGCCATGCGTTCATCAGTAATCAGGTAAGTGCCTTAGAATCTCTACTCTTACTTGTAGAAAACATGTTTTCTACAAGTAAGAGTACAAGTAAGGTTCTGCTGATGAGGAACTCAGGTGAGATCGCCAGAGGAGACTTTAATTTTTTTTTTTTAAAGTTTAAATTCTCTGCCAATCTCAGCTGAGGGGTGGGATCCTCAAAGGCTTTTTTTTACTTTTAAAGGTATGTTTCAGCTGAAGCAAAACTAGCTTTTAAAATGAAAAAAAACCCTCTGCAGATGGTGTGGCTCAGCAGAGGCAGGGGGGCGGGGCCAGGGATTTTTGCTACCGGTCCTCCGAACCAGCAGCCGCCATCGCTACCGGATTGCGTGAGCCAGTCCGATCCAGGAGCATTTCACCCCTGATGTAGATACTGTATTTGACACTATGATGCAATCTTTAATACTACCAATAATTCTAGGTAGTGGTGAAATCCACCATTTTGCTGTCCGCACATGCACGGTGTGCACCAAACATGTGCTTCACATAGAAAAAGAAGGCTTGACAAGGTAAGTAGAACAGCGAGGGGAGGAAGAAAAGTTGTGCTGCGTGATTTAGATTCACTAGAAAGCAGGATTTCCTGCTTTCTAGTGAATATAAACCATGCGGCACAGCTGATTGTCGGAAATACCGGTTCGGGCAAACAGGTAGCTTTTAAAAACTGATTCTAGGTACTTAGTTGCAATCCCAAAATATCTGGAGTGTTACTTGAATAGTATTTGCATTGACAAAATCACCATGAATCAATTGCAAAAGGCAGCTTTAATTGGAGCAGCTTACATCCTGAGATGATACCTTTAACACTATCAAACAATAACATCTGCCTACTGCAGGTCCTTGGGAAGGAATCGATAAGTGGATTTTTAATTCAGTCAAATTAAAATTCAGTCTAAATATCTGGCTGACTGTATGAGGAACCATAATAATTTATCCAATTTATATGCCACTCAACTCCCAGACAGCCAATAGCTAATTCTAGTTATAGAAATGGAGGCTTTTTAAAAAACAAAAAACAAAATCACAATTATATTAATATAATAGATGGCTGCTATGTTGCTGTAAAATTTTACCTCATACTGTCCTTGTTCATGGTAAAGTTTCCCCAGGTTATAAAGGCAGCTAGTAACAGAACTCTTATGAGCATGAGGATCTTTTAAGTTTTCATCAGGAATCTCTGAACACTTCAAAAATGTCTTCTTGGCTTCCTCAGCCTTGCCTTGATTCATTAAGATGATACCAGTATTTAAATAAGCAGCTGAAAAAAGGAAAGGGAAATGTAGCTGTTGCACATTCACACATATTCCTATTATATTTGAAGTTATTTAAAACCAGAAAAATTAAATAGCTACAGGTTGACAGTTTCTTCAAATCTAGATTGGCCCTTCGTTTTTTTTTACCTTGTTATGATTGAATTATCTTTCATTAAAGTCATAGATTATCCATACTAATTCTACAGCAATACAAGACTTCTTTTGTAAGATATTGATGTCTTTAATAACTGACATAGGAAATAGATTGCTAATTAAAGAAAAAAATGAGTTCTATCACAACAAAACATTAAAACTGGAATTTCATTAGAATTAATTGAAATGTCAACCAAGGTGATTTCCTTTCAAATGTTTCTTTAGAACAGTTTTGTCAAAATCATAAAAAGGGGTAAAATACCCCAATTCAGTACATTTGAGAGTCAGTAGATTCAGTAGAAACAATAACTGCTGTCCAAATGAACAAGGTAATCAAGCTAAATTAAAGCCTTTTGGATCTGGGAAGATGGCAGAGTAACTTAAATTGCTTTATTACCTGATTGTAACATCTTCCGCTTTCTCTTTCTAGAGAAGGAAATGTTAGATTCTTTCATCGATTTACATTTAAACTTGAACAAGTACCAATTAAAGTTGGTTAAGTACTACATTGATGTTTCAGAAGTCACAGGCTTTAATTTTTCAAAGAGAATTTTGAGAGACTCTTCATTCACTCACGGAACTTTCACACATTAAAAGATTCCACATGCAAGCAATTGACATGATATGTAGCATGAACATCCTATTTCTCTACACTTACAGTCTAATATCCTGATTTAGCTACTGATCTTGTCACTAAAATGTTGGTAATCAGATGAAGTAAATAACAGAAGTCTTTTACCAAACTTGTTGAAGCAGCCCAGCAACCTTGAATTGCCTCTTAAACATGTGGCTTGTGTTACCCATAGATGAGCAAAATCAATGGTGATGGATGGAATGGAAGTAATACTTCAAAATCTTCTAGAATAGTGTTTCTCAACACTGGTAAATTTAAGAAGTATGGACTTCAATTACCAGACAGCATAGCTGACAGGAAAATTCTAAGAGTTGAAGTCAAACTCTTAAAGTTGCCAAGGTTGAGAATAGAACAAGAGAAGAAACAGACTCTTTCCAGTTTTATATCTATTTTAGCCTATATGGCCATTTGTAGATGTTGTCAGCTGTATTTATTATCCCCTGCCATAAATTTGAGCATATTTCAGCTTTTTTCATCTCAAACCAAAATTAAACATGTTACTCTGGCAACACATGTTTGCCTAACAATAAAATAAATAGTATGGATAACATTCAAGATCAACTATTTTGCTATATTACAGCATCTTTACATTACAGTAATGATGGCTGGTGTTATCAAATATATTGGAACCATGCAGAAACATCTGTTCACATTTATCAGAATTAAAACTTTTAGATTTTCTTTTTAATAGTTTTATTTATAACACAACACAAATGAGAAGGAACAGTATATTTAAATACAATAAGCATGCAGCTTTACTTACAGGCTAAAGTAGGTCTGCTTCCAATAGCCAATTTATAATAATGCAGTGCTTCTGAAAATCTGTTGTTCTCCTGCAATAATAATCCCCTACATTTAGCAGAGAAAAGAAGACAAAGAGATAATTGCTGAGAATAAAATTATGAAAAATGAAAACATATTTACAATGTATCTGAGAAAGAAAGAAAGGTTGCTACAGATTTTGCCATATGATTTTTTTTAAAAAAAAATAAGATCATTTTGAAAGAAAGAAAAATGAGCAAGAATCATTTTTGTTCTCCTAAAGTAGTCAAATTATGCTATTGTAGAATTCTACTCCCTTGAAAAGGATCAAGAAAAGGTTTCTCTTTTGTCAAGTGAAAAAAGTTCACTATATTTTATTAAAACGGCTGCCTTGTCACTTAGAGAAGAAAAACTGCCACAATAAGCATATGATATAGAATGGAATAGATAAGAATTGTTGTCACCCTTTATGAGCTTGGTGAAAGGGCAAACATTCTTATAAATAATTTTCCAAAATTATTTTTCCAGCTAGAGCTTTGAAATCTCTTTGAAGGGTTATAATTCTTGGTATAAAATCTGAAGCTACCAATTTTCAAAATAAAAGTTAATGCTAGGAATTAGTAGTAAATACCTTTAAAGTACTATACTAAAGAAAGAGCCAGAATGGTTGAAAAGAAAAAAAAGAAAGGAAAGGAAAGGGAAAAAGATATATCCAAAATATTTCTTTAACAAGGAAAATGTTTACTGATTTAAGTAAGTAAAAATGGTTGACATATTGTTTCTTTGTCCTATTTACATTCCAAGAGCAGTAATTAAAAATACATCAAATAAAGCAGATACAATACACATTTATTTTAAAAAAGAAAAGTGTAAGATCAGGCTGAAGCAATCACTAATAGGGCATCAAACGGCTTCCATAAGTCATAGATACAATATTACTATAAGGTTGCAATGTTCTTGGAGAGAACTTCAAAGAACTTCAAAGAAGACTCAAAGACTCAAAGTCAGACAAGGAACCAGGTTTTCTAACAATAAATAGTATAAAATCTGTTCACCATTGTCTATTAAGTATATACAATGTATAAACCAGAGGTAGTTCTCAACTTATAACTATTCATTTAGTGCTCATTCAAAGTTACATTGGTGCTAAAAAAAAGTTACTTATGACCAGTTCTTGCAAATATGACATCTGCAGCATCTCTTCAGTCATATTATCTTTTCAGAGGTTTTACCAGTATATAAGGAACAAAAAGGTAAAGGCCAGCGTGTAGTGGAGTTTAATGTGTGGCTAAAGGAGTGGTGCAAAAGGGAAGGCTTTGGTTTAATTAGTCACGATGTCTGCAACTGGTCCAATGAAAAACTGTACAAAAGAGATGGATTGCATCCATCAAAGAAAGGGACTGAGTTACTTAGCAATACATTCACAGATTTTCTGGATAAACATTTAAACTGAACAGTGGGGACAGAGAATTAATTGATACAGAAAATTTCTGTCCCCAGCAATCCAAAATTAATAGGGTTATCAGTGCAAGTAACATAGATGTCTGTGTGGGTAAGATTATCAGCCCTGCTATCAAGCAAAACCAAGCATTTAATAGTGAGTGCCATAACATGTGCACTAAACCAACAGGTGGCAAGAAAGTAGGGGCAGTCAGACACAACACAGGTTATGTAGACAGTAAACACAAGGTCAATCCAAATGCACAGAGTATGAGGAATAAACAGGGTGAATTAGAAATTCAAGTAAATGAGGGAAGATATGATATTGTTGCCATTACGGAAACTTGGTGGGATGAAACCGACAAATGAAACATACAACTAGAGGGATATAAATTATTTAAAAGAAATAGACCAAATAAAAGAGGAGGTGGAGTTGCACTGTATATAAGAAATAACTACATCTCTACAGAAATAGAGCACAACAATGATGAAAATCATCTTGAATGCATTTGGGTCAATACAAAAGGGGGAAAAATGATATTGCCATAGGTCTATACTATAGGCCACCCAACCAAACAGAGGAAGTAGATGAACTTTTTGCTAGTCAGCTAACTAAGGTATGTAGGAAGCACATCATAGTAGTAATGGGGGATTTTAACTACCCTGACATCAACTGGGAGACAAACTCTGCACCAAGTGGAAGATCCAGCAGGTTCCTAACAAACCTAGCAGACAACTTCATTTCGCAAAAAGTAGAGAAGGGAACAAGGGGATCAGCCATATTGGACTTAATTCTCACTAAAAGAGATGAAATGATAGAAGGTGTTGAAGCTACAGGAACCTTGGGGGCAAGTGATCACGCAATACTAGAATTCAACATTATGCAAACACAAGTAGTAGAACAAAGTCAAACTAGAGTCTTGGACTTTAAGAGAGCTAATTTCAATAAACTCAGAGAGCGCTTAAGAAGGATTCCATGGATGAGAATCCTCAAGGGGAAAACAACTCATGAAGCTTGGGAAATTTTGAAAAGTGAGATTATAAAAGCGCAGTCTAACACAATACCAACGAAGAAGAAAAATAATAGATCTCAAAAGAAACCAGCATGGATGCATAAAGAACTATCTGACAAATTGAAAGACAAAAAGGACAAGTATTAGACCTCTCAGCGGCTTTTGATACCATCGACCATGGTATCCTGCTGCACCGGTTGGAGGGATTGGGAGTGGGAGGCACCGTTTATCGATGGTTCTCCTCCTACCTCTCTGACTGGTCGCAGACAGTGTTGACGGGAGGGCAGAGGTCGACCCCGAAGCACCTCCCTTGTGGGGTGCCGCAGGGGTCGATTCTCTCGCCTCTCCTGTTCAACATCTATATGAAGCCGCTGGGTGAGATCATCAGTGGTTTCGGTGTGAGTTACCAACTGTACACTGATGATACTCAGCTGTACTTTTCCACACCGGGCCACCCCATCGAAGCTGTTGAAGTGCTGTCCCGGTGCCTGGAGGCCGTACGGGTCTGGATGGGGAGAAACAGGCTCAGGCTCAATCCCTCCAAGACAGAGTGGCTGTGGATGCCAGCACCCCGGTACAGTCAGCTGCAACTGCGGCTGACTGTTGGGGGCGAGTCATTGGCCCCAATGGAAAGAGTGCGCAACTTGGGTGTTCTCCTGGATGGATGGCTGTCTTTTGAAGACCATTTGACGGCCGTCTCCAGGAGAGCCTTTTACCAGGTTCGCCTGGTTCGCCAGTTGCGCCCCTTCCTGGACCGGGATGCCCTATGCACGGTCACTCATGCTCTCGTGACATCTCGCCTGGATTATTGCAATGCTCTCTACATGGGGCTTCCCTTGAGGAGCACCCGGAGGCTCCAGTTAATCCAGAATGCGGCTGCGCGGGTGATAGAGGGAGCCCCTCGTGGCTCCCATGTGACACCACTCCTGCGCAGACTGCACTGGCTGCCTGTGGCCTTCCGGGTGCGCTTCAAGGTTTTGGTAACCATCTTCAAAGCGCTCCATGGCATAGGGCCGGGCTATTTAGGGGACCGCCTACTGCCACCGATTGCCTCCCACCGACCCGTGCGCTCTCACAGGGAGGGACTCCTTAGGGTGCCGTCCGCCAGGCAGTGCCGACTGGCGACACCCAGGGGAAGGGCCTTCTCTGTGGGGGCTCCCACCCTCTGGAATGAACTTCCCCCAGGACTCCGCCAACTTCCTGACCTTCGAACCTTCCGCCGCGAGCTTAAAACACATCTATTTATCTGTGCAGGACTGGACTAGAATTTTAATTTTAAATTTAATTTTAATGGGGTTTATATCATTTTAATTGTAATTTTAAATTTTGGCCTATTTAAATAAGTTTTTTAATTTAGTGTTTTACCTTGTATTATATTTGTATTTTTTACCGGCCTGTAAACCGCCCTGAGTCTTTTGGGAGATAGGGCGGTATAAAAATTTGAATGAATAAATAAATAAATAAATAAATAAAAAGTGGAAAGAGGGGCAAATAACTAAGGCAGAATATCAGCAAATTGCCCGAGCCTGTAAAGATGAAGTGAGGAAAGCGAAGGCTCACAATGAACAAAGGCTAGTGACAAAAGTAAAAAATAACAAAAAAAGCATGTTAAAAACAAGAAAAAAGTCAAGGAAACAATTGGCCCATTGCTGGAAGGAAGTGGCAAGAAGGTAACAAGCAACAGGGAGAAAGCAGATCTACTTAACTCATATTTTGCATCTGTCTTTACACAAAAGGAAAAAACAATCCAACCTAGCAAAAACAGCATCACAAAAAACAGATTAGGAACATAAGTTAAAATAGGGAAGAAAATGGTAAGTGAACATCTATCTACCCTAGATGAGTTCAAATCACCAGGACCGGATGGATTACACCCCAAGGTTCTGAAGGAACTGGCAGACGAGATCTCAGAACCATTGAACTATATCTTTCAAAGATCCTGGAGCACAGGGGAGCTGCCAGAGGACTGGAAAAGAGCTGATGTCGTTCCCATCTTCAAAAAAGGAAAAAAAACCAGATCCAGGAAACTACAGACCTATCAGCCTGACCTCAATACCGGGAAAGATTCTGGAAAAGATAATCAAGCAACCAATCAGCGAACACCTAGAAGCAAACAAAGTAATAAGCAAAAGCCAACATGGGTTTGTCAAAAACAGATCATGCCAGACTAATCTAATTGCATTCTTTGACAAAGTGACAAAATTAGTAGACCAGAGGAATGCTGTCGATATAATTTACTTGGACTTCAGTAAAGCATTTGATAAAGTAGACCATAACCTACTACTAGATAAAGTAGAAAAATGTGGGTTAGACTGCACCACCACCAGATGGATTCGTAACTGGCTGACCAACCGCACTCAACGTGTAGTCCTCAATGGAACTACATCCACATGGAGGGAAGTATGCAGTGGAGTACCCCAAGGCTCTGTTTTAGGCCCAGTACTGTTCAACATCTTCATCAATGATTTAGATTAGAGGATAGAAGGGGAACTCATCAAATTTGCAGATGACACCAAGCTGGCAGGAATAGCTAACACTCCAGAAGATAGGCTCAAGTTACAGAAAGATCTTGACAGACTTGAACATTGGGCGCTATCTAACAAAATGAAATTCAACAGTGAAAAAAGTAAGGTTCTACATTTAGGCAAAAAATAAAATAAAATGCACAGGTACCGTATATGTGGCACCTTGCTCAATAGTAGTACCTGTGAGAGGGATCTTGGAGTCCTAGTGGACAACCATTTAGATATGAGCTAGCAGTGTGCAGCAGCTGCTAAAAAAGCCAACACAATTCTGGGCTGCATAAACAGAGGGATAGAATCAAGATCACGTGAAGTGTTAGTGCCACTTTATAATGCCTTGGTAAGGCCACACTTGGAATACTGCATTCAGTTTTGGTCGCCGCAATGTAAAAAAGATGCTGAGACTCTAGAAAGAGTGCAGAGAAGAGCAACAAAGATGATTAGGGGACTGGAGGCTAGAACATATGAAGAACGGTTGCAGGAACTGAGTATGTCTAGTTTAATAAAAAGAAGGACTAGGGGAGACATGATAGCAGTGTTCCAATATCTCAGGGGTTGCTACAAAGAGAGGGAGTCGGGCTGTTCTCCAAAGCACCCGAGGGTAGAAGAAGAAGCAATGGGTGGAAACTGATCAAGGAAAGAAGCAACTTAGAACTAAAGAGAAATTTCCCGACAGTTAGAACAATTAATAAGTAGAACAACTTGCCTGCAGAAGTTGTGAATGCTCCAACACTGGAAATTTTTAAGAAAATGTTGGATAACCATCTGTCTGAAATGGTATAGGGTTTCCTGCCTGGGCAGGGGGTTGGACTAGAGTGCCTCCAAGGTCCCTTCCAACTCTGTTGTTGTTATTTGTTGTTATATGTTCAAAATTCAGGAGCTTGGCAACTGATATGTATTTCATCAATTACAGTATCCCTGGGTCACAGGATTGCCATTTGCAATTTTCCCAGCCAGTTTCTCACAAGGAAAATCAAGAACAGAAGTTGGATTCACTAAATGATGCAATTCACTTAATAACTGTAGTGATTGTGATAAAAAGGTCATAAAAGGAGGCATGACTCATTTAGCAACCACTTCACTTAGCAATGGAAGTTCTAGTTCCAATTGTAGTTGTAAATTAAAGACTGTCTATAATGCATTTTATTATTCAGATGTGATTTTCATAAGGGAGGATAATATATGCTGTTGTCAACTGAATGGGTAAGATATCTCCAGCCAGGTTGAAAAATATACTGTGTGGGGCAAGTGAAGCGTTAAATAAAAAAAAAAAACCACTAGGAATAATCCCAAAAGGCAGGGAGATTGCACTGATTGGTTCTATCAGAAGTCATGGTCTCAAATATTCTGCTTTATTTTGGCTATCCCTCTTTTCCTATATGCTGATGATGTGTCTATTATGTCTGTAACTCATATGGGTATGTATCATATCATTCTATTGCTCCAGGAAACTCCTTGAAAATAATTATATCTGTAACTCATGTGTCATTCTATTGCTCCAGGGAACTCCTTGAAAATAATTATTCTAAAACAATGTTTTAGTATTTTCAAAAAAGTGCTTTAAGTTTGCATTAATCTGGAATATAAATAGACAATTTATTAAGCAACTTAAACTTTCAAATATCTATGTGTTTATTTTCAATCTTCCAATTACTGGACCCATCAAATGAGTGAACTTAATGTAAGAGCACAAAGAGTATCCCTTGCAATTATCAAATATGCAAGTCAACATGGCCACAACTACATCTCAGCAGCAATTAAGTTATTTAAAGCCAGAGTTCTGGGTCTGATGCCATATAGTACCCAGCTGGGTATCTACAAGGACACCTCTTGAATCAATCCAATCAATCCAGTCAAAATTTCTAAAATCTATAATGTTTGCCCTCCATTTGAGTCTTAATGTTCTCCTAGGTATGAAATTAAGGTGCATCTCCTTTGGGGCTCATCTGAGATTTTGTTGCCTTTGTGAAATATCCTTGGTTCATCTTTTCTTGCTAGATAATTCATTTTTATGAAGACAAATTATAATTTAGCATATTGTGACATTTTGCTCCAGCCATATTGCAAACAGGTCATTACAACACCACTAATTTACTAGACACAAAGTTTAGCCTTTGTGTTTTCAGTTTTGTGTAGCATTCTTTCATGTAAATTGCGAAGTTATGTAAAATAGCATTGACCCAACTGATCAAGTTATCAATCATAAATCCATTTACTTTTCAAGGTATTATTTTCTTCTGCAGCCCAAATCCTAATCTCCTTAATTGTATAACATTTCCCAAATGCTAAAACAAACTAATATTTTAGGTCAAAAATCAAGATGTCATTTATTATTTTATCTCAACACTAATAGTGCACTCGAAAGGCCACAGGCAGCCAGTGCAGTCTGCGCAGGAGCGGTGTTACGTGGGAGCTACGCGTAGCTCCCTCTATCACCCGCGCAGCTGCATTCTGGACTAACTGAAGCCTCCGAGTGCACTTCAAGGGGAGCCCCATGTAGAGAGCATTACAATAATCCAAGCGAGAGGTAACGAGCGCATGAGTGACCGTGCACAGGGCATCCCGATCAAGGAAGGGGCGCAACTGCCGAACCAGGCGAACCTGGTGGAAGGCCCTCCTGGAGACGGCCGTCAAATGATCTTCAAGCGACAGCCGATCATCCAGGAGGACACCTAAGTTGCGCACCCTATCCTTTGGGGCCAGTAACTCGCCTCCAACAGTCAGCCGCGGCTGCAGCTGGCTGAATCGGGATGCCAGCATCCACAGCCACTCCGTCTTGGAGGGATTAAGTTTGAGCCTGTTTCTCCCCATCCAGACCCGTACGGCCTCCAAACACCAGGACAGCACTTCAACAACTTTATTGGGGTGGCCCGGGGTGGAAAAGTACAGCTGGGTGTCATCAGCGTACTGCTGGTATCTCACCCCGAAGCCACTGATGATCTCACCCAACGGCTTCATATAGATGTTGAACAGCAGGGGCGAGAGAATCGACCCCTGCGGGACCCCACGAGTGAGGCACCTCGCGGTCGACCTCTGCCCCCCTGTCAACACCATCTGCGACCGGTCGGAGAGATAGGAGAACCACCGATGCACGGTACCTGACTCTGTGGTCTCTTCCCATAACCCCAAAAGCTTTAACCAAAATCTATCCACTGTTGACCTCACCCATTCCTAAGAGGACTTTAAGGGGCATGCATAAGAGCGCAAACGTGCCTACTGTTCATGTCCTATTGTTTCTTTCCATATATATATATATATATATATATATATATATATATATATATATATATATATATATATATATATATATATATATATATATATATGCTTACACTTCCTTATTACTCCTCATATATATGTTTATATATTATATAATCTTTTTATATTATGCTTGTGTATATTGTTATGACAAAATTAAATAAATAAATAAAATAAAAGTTCAAAAGGCTTCACAAACTATTCAGCACCAGTGTATATTTCAGTCTTTAGGACTGCTTAGGACTAGCAGCAACAGGGAATGGACAACTTTCTACCATTTTGCTCATTTGCTGATGCAGAAATGAGCTATATCTATCGCCTCAGGCCCCACCCATAGAAATAATTTGTCTTATGAGAGACTATATTCTCTCTTTGCACCGAATGCTGATACTTCCCAGTTCTGTATATTAGAATTATCGGCAGTCAATCTGTTAAATCATAGTAATCTAAATAATAACAATAGAAGAAATTAGAACTGCTGGCTTCTCTAATGATAAGTTAATAAAATGGTTCAGGGTTAAGACTCAGTGAAAGCCAAAGGTCAGTAATAAAGGCAGAAAACTTTGGCTGGATGAAAGATAGAAAAGGAATTAATAGTGACAACAAACTGACCATTGTAATTTTTTTGGGGGAAAAAGAAGGGTGATAAAGATCTGCAACACTTGCTTTTCACAAAAAGAATTAAAAGGATCACATTTTTGCAGCCAAAATATCAAATTAATAATCTGAAGACTGAACTCTGATCGTTTTGCATATGTGTAATCATTTGTACACCCATTCACAGAGAAAACAGTACTATATACAGAGAAATAAATATATTACAAAAACTTTCTTAAATACTTCAATCTCCTCAAGATGTAGCCTTAAATTCTAATCTCATTCTAAAATGCACAAATTCCAACAGGCAAAATACCTGTAGATTAAACTCTGCTCTAGAAATACCCCAAATATTCAGGTCTGAGCCAAGCCCATTTTGTTCCTGGGGGCAGATTCATGATCCACCAGCAGTCATGATGCATTTTGCTTTGCTTTCCTCTTACTTCCACTAAACCTAGATCCAAATCTCATTAATTTCACAAAACTAGGTTGGCTGAACCTTGGGTAAAGTTGTACAAAGGGCTTTCTTTCACCATATGTGATTCAGACTTCTACTGTACGTGATAAGCTACTGCTTATATCGGCTACTGTCCTAATTGAATGTTGCGTAGCCCAGCAAGTCTTTACTCTGCCGATTGTTCTTGTACTTTACACTGATGATAATCTGAGCTATCAATCAGGTTTTCTAGCTCAACTGACAATGTGCTAGTGCCAAAAGCTATAAGAAGTGTATGGCAGAGGTACTCCAATTTTTAGCAGTACAATTAAGCTCTGGGGCATCTAGAGAGCCAGCTGATTTTTGGCAGGAGCTTGAAGTTTTCCACAACAGGTTATGTGGCCTTTCTACTAATATGATTGATGTGGGGCAGATAGATTCTGGCAATAGTGCAGGGTGTTCCAGTGAAATGTTTAATTTGCTAGCTGTGACAGGTAGCTTGTATGAGTCATAATAGGACCAAGCCCATTTTGTTCCTGGGGGCAGATTCATGATCCACCATCAGTCATGATGCATTTTGCTTTGCTTTCCTCTTACTTCCACTAAACCTAGATCCAAATCTCATTAATTTCACAAAACTAGGTTGGCTGAACCTTGGGTAAAGTTGTACAAAGGGCTTTCTTTCACCATATGTGATTCAGACTTCTACTGTACGTGATAAGCTACTGCTTATATCGGCTACTGTCCTAATTGAATGTTGCGTAGCCCAGCAAGTCTTTACTCTGCCGATTGTTCTTGTACTTTACACTGATGATAATCTGAGCTATCAATCAGGTTTTCTAGCTCAACTGACAATGTGCTAGTGCCAAAAGCTATAAGAAGTGTATGGCAGAGGTACTCCAATTTTTAGCAGTACAATTAAGCTCTGGGGCATCTAGAGAGCCAGCTGATTTTTGGCAGGAGCTTGAAGTTTTCCACAACAGGTTATGTGGCCTTTCTACTAATATGATTGATGTGGGGCAGATAGATTCTGGCAATAGTGCAGGGTGTTCCAGTGAAATGTTTAATTTGCTAGCTGTGACAGGTAGCTTGTATGATTCATAATAGGACCAAGCCCATTTTGTTCCTGGGGCAGATTCATGATCCACCAGCAGTCATGATGCATTTTGCTTTGCTTTCCTCTTACTTCCACTAAACCTAGATCCAAATCTCATTAATTTCACAAAACTAGGTTGGCTGAACCTTGGGTAAAGTTGTACAAAGGGCTTTCTTTCACCATATGTGATTCAGACTTCTACTGTACGTGATAAGCTACTGCTTATATCGGCTACTGTCCTAATTGAATGTTGCGTAGCCCAGCAAGTCTTTACTCTGCCGATTGTTCTTGTACTTTACACTGATGATAATCTGAGCTATCAATCAGGTTTTCTAGCTCAACTGACAATGTGCTAGTGCCAAAAGCTATAAGAAGTGTATGGCAGAGGTACTCCAATTTTTAGCAGTACAATTAAGCTCTGGGGCATCTAGAGAGCCAGCTGATTTTTGGCAGGAGCTTGAAGTTTTCCACAACAGGTTATGTGGCCTTTCTACTAATATGATTGATGTGGGGCAGATAGATTCTGGCAATAGTGCAGGGTGTTCCAGTGAAATGTTTAATTTGCTAGCTGTGACAGGTAGCTTGTATGAGTCATAATAGGACCAAGCCCATTGATGGATGAAATTCTGCAAAAATTCTGAATTCTATTGTGCAAAAGCTGTTACACTACTACTGGAAGAGATTGGCATGTTTTATGTTGTTAAAAGGCTATTACTTGTTAATTCTGACAGACAATCCAATTAATATGCTATTAAGGGATGAAAAAGTAAATTTTTTTCTCCATAATAATTGCACAGGGCTGATATAAAGTAGTGGTAGCTTATTTCAGATTCAAAATCATATCAGAATTAGGATACTGAAGTAAGCACAAATTATTTTTCATTTGTTCTATAATATGTATTTAGAATTATTCTTTGATAACATATTCTCTTTAAAAATTTGCTTCCCATTGAAAGGCTGTATTGCTAAGAATGTTAGATAAACTGCTTCCCCATATTGAAAAAGTTAAGTTTTGAAATATTCAGTATAATGCATTGTATTATATCATGTTTATTCTACAAGTTTTTAATGTTCTATCCTTTTTATTAGCAGACCTCAGAATGAACATTTTGCTTTTATTAGCAATTTTAATATTGGCAGCCAGTGTAGCAATTCAATTTTATTTTCCCTTCTTTGTTAGAATGCAAGTATTTTTAGAGCTCTTTCACCGGCTATTTAAAATCTGTATAGATGCAAAATGAAAAGCAGATGCAAGAATGAATATTGAAGTCTAGTAAATAATTAAATATTTATTTAATATTGTTTAGTAAACTTTATTAGAGCAATGTGATGCCGATAATGTACATGTTTTCAATCAGAAAAATGGGGAGGGGATGGAAGAGTAATATTTTCAGAAAGTAAAATATGTATCTTCCATATCCTATTTCTTTTCTGATGCATCCAAAGCAAAAACAGTAGACAACTTCTGTCTGTGTATTTCCTCTTTCCCTCCCTCCCTCCCTCCCTCCCATGGGTACACATACATAGGGGTACACATATTCCATGGGTACACATACATGTTTATATCCTTGGGAACACATGCATATGTATATTGTATGTGTTCTCAAGGATATAAACATGTATTTATATGCTCAATCTAAGCACTCCTACATGCACAACAGATACTCATTGTAGCTAACTTTGATGCTGCTGCTAATTAGTTTGCAAGAAGATACTGTCAATCTCTTTAATTGTCTTCTCTCATATACATGAATGCAACCATAGTGCCAAAACTGCTGTTGGGATAGCTGCAAATATAATTTCTCCTACAGAAGTCATGCTTGGATGATTATATCTTGTCTTATTAGCACAACCCTTTTGTATCTGCAGAAAGACAGTTTTTATGACCTACAATGCAATTTAATTAAAATATAGTTTCTGATTTCATTTGAATCATAAACTGATGTTTGCTATATGACTACCATAAAACACTGAATTACAGCTTACTTGTTGTGAATCTGACTGATACAGTTTTCAGGTTGTGTGAAATTTAAAACAAAGATTATTTAGGTATGAGTACAGCAGTCTCTGTGTGCAGACATAAAGTTCATACAACAGTTTAAAATCTCTGGACATAATAAACACTAGATAAAATACTGTTCTTTCGGGGGCGGGGTGCATATAGAGGTTTACACAAACATTTTAATAAAGCGATGACCATGTCTGATAATAATTATCTCTACAAAGTCTACATCAATAAGCACCTTGTTCAGAGATTTCAAGCAACATCAGATCTTCAGTCCATTAAGTAATTGGAATTGTAAATTTATCTTTCCGGTGTGGAATAATAAGTCTCTTTGCAGTAAGAATGAAACAGAGAATTTCTGCTGTCCAGCTGTGGAATCCCAAGTAGTTGGTATGTAAATCAAAAGAAGTTGGCTAGAAAAATATTAAAACCTATCCCAATTAATATATGTATGACTTCCTAGACCATCATAATTATATGACATTGTAAAAATATGCAATTCTCACTTTCTGAATCTCCAACAGCATTATGAATTATTCATTTCTTTTCTAAACAAAAGTGATGGATTATAACTATTATTTTTATTGAACAAGCTATAGTATAAGATCTATTTAAATTTTTGATGCAGACATAAAAGGAGTCTCCTGTCCTTTTTTGTTTTTTTAATGGGAACCTCCAGCTCTGCATTCCATTCAGTCTTCACAATTTATATATTGAATTGAGTTTTTTTGGCAACAAGCATTATAAAAACTAATTGTGTTATTTTAATCTCCTAAGATTTGGTAATCATTTTAATAAGTTAGGTGTACTGAAGGAGAAATTGTTGCTGCTCCAAATTGAGATGTCAGTAAATTATTGTTAGAGGTGGTATATTTCTTCTTTAACATAGGAAATAATAAAAAATGATCAATATTACTCAATAATTGATCTAAAGTAAAAACATATGATTAAATCCAAGCTTTCATATAAAAGTTTGTTTAAAAAAAACAAATTTAAAATATGGATTGCCTAACAACATTGATTTAGAATAGAGAAAAAAGAAACAAAATGCAATTTTTGAGAAATAGTATACCACAGTATTCAAATCAACATACTGCAATAGTGACAGAAGTTGCATTTAATTTATTATACAAACAATCCAATTAATTAAAATTCTTATGCATGCATATTTCAAAAAATGCTCGGGAAAGAGAATTTATATTGGATGAAGCCATCCAAAATTGGTACTAGACAGAAGATATGCAGTGATATAATTCAAAAATCAAAAAACCTAATTATTAAGTGCAACTGCATTTTGAATGTCCATCTCTATCTAGAGAAATAAAGATGAATATATATTGCCTAAAGTTCATAATTTGGAGGTCTGACATTGAAATGGGTAAAGATTTATATCTTTTTAGAATATAATAGAATAGAATAGAATAGAATAGAATTTTATTGGCCAAGTGTGATTGGACACACAAGGAATTTGTCTTGGTGCATATGCTCTCAGTGTACATAAAAGAAAAGATACGTTCATCAAGGTACAACATTTACATTTTTTAACTTGACCTTTTGAACTGCTTCCAGACCCTTCCAGACCCTTGAGTTTAAACAGCTTAAAACGGGTGTCGGCAACCCATGGCCCCAGAGCCGCATATGGCTCTTTGACCCCTCTCCTGTGGCTCCCTGCTGACACAGTCACATGACATGCTGTCTGGCCTGAGAAGGAGAGAGAGAGAGAAATGAGAGAGAGTTGGAGGGAAAGAATGAGAGAGAGGGAAAAGAGAGGGAAACAAATGAGAGCGGGAGAAAGAGGGAGAAAGAGAGAGAAAGAGAGAGATGAGGGACAGAGGGAGAGCATGAGAGGGAAAAAGAGAGATGAGAGAAGGAGGGAGAAAGAGAGAGAGATGGCCGAGGGAAAGAGAGAGAGATGAGAAAGGGAGGAAGACAGAGAGATGACAGAGGGAGGGAGAAAGAGAGAGATGAGAGGGAGGGAGGAAGAGGGAGATAGAGAGGGAGGGAGAAGGAAAGATGAGAGAGGGAGGGAGAGGGAGAAAGAGAGAGAGAAAGAAAGAGACAGAGAGAAATATATACCTGTTTCCCATAGAAAAGAAAACACCGGGAGCCACAAAACTTGGTTAGGCGTGACTGGGAGGGGTGTCATGTGACTGGATGGGAGTGAGTGACATCAAGTTGGCCTTGCCCACCCAGGTTTTGTGGTTTCCAGTGTTTTGTTTTCTGTGGGAAATGGGTCCAAATGGCTCTTTTAAGGTTGCAGACCTCTGGATTCTTAGAAGAACTATTCTGAACGCTACAGCTATTTAATATCTTTATTTTTTTCTCCTTACAAGCCAAAATTATTGTGGAAGACAAGAGACAATATAAATCAATTTTAGGAAGATTCCCAATAAGCGTGTACTCCTCTGCTGATCCCAGGTTTTAATATTTAACAATAGCCCTCCTTCTGAAGCTTAACAATGATTCAAGAAACAACCTCTTCCAGTTACTGCTCCTCTAAATGAAGAGAGAACAGGAATTAGGCTATTTATAAACAACATTTAAAATGAAAATTTAAATTATATGGTTCAGTCCCTGAAACATTCAATCGGAGGCTAGAAGGAAATAGCAATAGCACTTAGATTAATATACCACTCCACTTTGTTTTACAGCCCTCTTTAAGCAGTTTACAGAGCCAACATATTGCCCTCAACAATCTTGGTTCTCTTTTTAGTGATCTCAGAAGGATGAAAGGCTAGAGCCCCTTCAGGATCAACTCCAGGCTGTGGACAGAGTTTGCCTGCAATACTGCATTCTAACCACTCTATCACCATAGTTGTTCAAAACCCATTCAGTCTATATTTCTGCAATATTATATAAGCATGATTACCAGTGAAAATAGAGGACAGAAGGAATCAAGGCTTGAACAAATAGGAAGGAAGGAAAGTGGTATATTCCTCTATCTTTCTTAAGCCATTTAACTGTAGCTAATGAAGAACTGGGTTCTATTTACAAGAGTCCCTGACTAGTTGTTTTCAACCTTATGATGATGCAGATGTGAATTGTCAACTCCTGCTCCAGATAAGGCTGCAACAGGCATACAAGACAAAGGTGGCAAAGAATTTCCTTAGCCAAGGCCTCAGGAGACCTGCAAAGTATTAGTCACTGAGAATCTTGGAAAATCCACAAATCATATGCTACTCTTGTACCACACATACACAGACATGATCGTTATCTAGAAGGCTTTGGACAAAAAACAAATATAAGAAATTTTCAGCTTCCTTCATTCCCCAAGTCAATAGATGTTGGAAATGACTTCCAACAGTCTCCTTTAGCTGTTGTAAAGCAGCAGACAGATAGATGAATCCTATGATATCTTACAAGAAATAGCACAAGATCAACTTTTCTGCTATCACGATCATCAACTAAATCTACTCACTCGGGAAGGACTAAACCAATTATAGATCAATAGATCCATGCTTATTTCTTGCAGACAGTCCAAAAGGAAATAATGATCAATTGTATCAAATGCTGCCAAGAGGTCTAAAATACAGGAAAGCTAAACATATCCCAGATGATCTACCAAAGTGATTAATGTGGCTTATATCATTGAATCTTAACAAACAGGGTTTCAAATAATCCATTTGAACTCCCATTCTTTCCACAACTTTCCCCCCAAAAAGGCTGGAAGCAGGCCAACTTGTTTAGGTCCAGGGAAATTCTTTTCAGGAAGGGCTGCACCACTTTGTCTTCTTCTCTAAAGAAATGGTTAAAGTTCTCCCAGATATATTTTTCCTCATATTTCCAAAGTAACCAAACAGGCCCTAATTCCACCCCACAGACAGCATTATGCTCCAGAACATCCTATCTACCAGTACTTCCCCAGAGCCTCAACGCTTCTAAAATTCAAGGGGGGAAAATCAGAATAACAGGGAAAGGCTGTTTCCTGCTAAGATTACCTTCTTACATCTTTCTCCATCTTTGGAATTTCTGCTGACATTCTGATGAGTCTTTTAGCAAAAATGAAACAATTGTTCAAAGCATGCCATTGAAAATTTCATCTCTTTCTCTCTACAATAGCTTTTTCTGGGTGGACAAAATTAGGTGGGCAAGTAATCATTCTGGCTGATCCTAATCAATTGCCAAGTATGTTACAAAGAGTAACCAAGAATAGATATTACTGTGGGAGAAGAAATATTTCTCAAGTCATGTTTTAAGTTGTGCTTGCAATCATTTTTGTGTGCACCAAAAAGAATTTCTGCATTTTGTATACAGAAAATCAGCATTAACTGTAACTTTCAAGCAAGCTTCTAAGTACACCACAACACAGCTGTCTAAATAGACTGCCACAGTGTGGAAATTGGTTTCCAAATCCTTATTATGAAGAAAAGCTGCCATTGATTTACCAATTGAAGTTGATAAAATAGCAGTCTCAACTGCTGCAGTGCCTTGGGGCCTGCTGGTAAGTTCTAGTCAGCTGGATCTGTGGCAAGATGCTGGGATGAATCTAAAGGGCTATTCATAAATACAGCACCCACTAGATCTTCTGGGAAATTAGCTGCTATTTCACTGCAAAGCAGAGTCAAAATATCTGATGATCTGATAAATGTGAAGAACAGAAGGAAATCTGTCTATGTTGGAGTTTGAAATAAGCTAAACAAAGGCAAGAGGAGAGATGAAAGAAAGAGGAAAAGAAATAGCTAAATATAATCTACATTTACTGAATCTTAATAAATAATTTTATTCACAGACAAACAAATAAAAAAGGAAGCCACATATACTTACAAATTATAAAGCATATCAGCCATGTTGCTGCGGTAATACAAGGCATTCCTATAGGCGCTTTCAGCTTCAGAAATCTTACTCTGGCTCTTCAAAACATTTCCAAGGTTACCCCATGCTGCCAAGAGAAGAAAATAGTATTGAGATGGAATTGCAGTCCATTTATACACAATTTAATGTCTGAATTAGCAGTTCTTATGACAAGAAAATCTACACAACCTTTACTCTGATTCAGTTTTAAGACCTCAGCCCACCCCATTTTCATTAGACTATGACTATACTCTAGTAGACTATATACTAGTAATAACAATATAGTGTACATATTGAACAACAGCCACTGTTTTAATTCCAAAACCCATATACTCTCTCTATATTTTCAGCATCACAAATTCCTTGCAATTTCTACAGTGAAATATAGGAGCAATTTTTTCATGCATGAAGTTTTGGATGCTGAAAGTCTGTAAAGATTCTCAGTCATACAGGTCATGTTTGCCCCGAAAGTGCTTTTTCAGGAGGCAACTGGATTTTCTTGTTTTTTTCTTTTGAAGACATTTTGCTTCTCATCCAACAAGCTTCTTCAGCTCTGACAAGACAGTGGGGAATGGACAGATTTACATTCCTTGCAGACACTTGGACATTTGCATCCTTCTAGAGGGTCGTTGAAGCACTTGGAGGTTTATCTGTGTCCTCAGGGTCACCTGAGTAGTGCTCCTGGCTCCATGCAATTTTTTCTCTGGAAATCCATTCCTACTCCCTCACCATTCAAAGAGTGTTCGTCCCAAATTGTATAGCTAAAAGTCTATAGAGATTAAAGATTTTCAATCGTCCAGGTCATGGTTGTCCCAAAGGTGCTTTTTCAGGAGGCAACTGGACTTCCTTGTTTTTTCTTTTGAAGACATTTATAAGGAATATAATATAAAGGAGTAATATAAAGAGCTGAAGAAGCTTCTTGGATGAGAAGCGAAACGTTTTCCAAATAAAAATCAAGAAAGTCCAGTTGCCTCCTGAAAAAGCACCTTTGGGATACTGAGTATGCAAGAACAAGAAATGCTGTGTTATACATATTATTAGGGCCAGTTTCATGGCTTAGGTACATTGCTTTTTTATTTGTATAGTTAATGGTTATTACAGGTGCACTTGAATTGGTTATTAAACATGGATGGTTACAGGTTAAAGTTAGTCCTCAGCTTACAACCACAACAGAGCCTGAAATTTCCATTATTAAACAAGACAGTTGTTAAGTGAATTATCACTCATTTTGTGACCTTTCTTGCCACTGGCAAGTGAATCACTGCAGTTGTTTAATAATTAAACCCCCATTGACTTTGCTTGTCAGAAGCCAGCTGGGAAGGTTTCAAATTGTGATCATATGACCTCAGGCAGTGCAACTGTCATAAATACATGCCAGTTGTCAAGCCCCTGAATTGTGATCACATGACCATGGGGATGCTACAACAGTCTAAGTGTGAAAAAAAATCATAAGTCATTTTTTTTCAGTCTAATTTCGAATAGTCACTAAATGAATGTTGAAAGTCAAGGCCTATCTGTACTTCACAGTCTATTCTAGTGGGAGAAGCTAATTTCTACAGGCAAAGTTAAATTGCTAATAAAACATGCAATTAACTGTGTATACCCTATGTATAGTCTGTTGCTTGATTCCTATTTTATGGATTGGAGAAAATGCCTTGTGTGAGTCTACCACACTTGCAGATTTTGCAAATAATACCACTGATTTTAGCAATAGAACCAAAAATACTTTTGTTTTATACGCTATGGGGATTTTTTTCTGGACATACATCTGTTATTTTATTGTTCTATTTTTATGTACTAATATAAAGTACACCGAGTTATTGGGAATTGGCTCTTCCTATAATCAATGTAAATAAAGATCCTAATCATAATGAGAGGGAAAAAGAGAATAATAGAAAAACTTTTAACCTGATCAAAATAAGAAATCCCCTCCCCATTTTTTCTCCATATATTTTAGTTGAAACAAGACAGAGATATTTTTCAATGGTATATGCAAGTTATATGCAACATACACACAATCAGTTCCTAAAAGCTATTGTTAATGCATTATTTCTTCAATGAAATATAACTTTCATATGAATCAAAAAACGTGCCAGGTTTCCTCCCAGAAAGCTGGACTGAACCAATCAAGGAGACACAGAAGAATCCAGGAACTTTTAATAAATACTGCAAAAAATTAATAAGACATTACAAAATAATTCTACTGACTTGTCTATCAAATGCAAGTCTTATTTATAGTGAAATTTAAAAAAATTACATTTTATGTCTCTTTTGGCAATGGCCTTGTTTTCCAACTATCTTTTGATGTCCAACAGTAAATCTAATTAAATCCCTCTGATTCAATTTCATACCCTAAGACAGAGGTGTCAAACTTAATTTCATTGAGGGCCGCATCACAGTTGTGTTTGACCTCGGAGGGGCGGAGTGGGGGTGGCCAGGGTGGGCGTGGCCAGTTCGGCATCACTTGTGTCAAGGGTGCTTGTGGCGGCCCGAGCACTCTGCCAGAGAAAATGAACTTCCAAGCCCTCACAAGTTCCGTTTTTGCTGACAGAGGCACTGCGGGCCGGTCCTTTGCATTTTCCAGGGCGGACCTCCAGGCCAGATCTAAGCACTCTGCAGGCCAGATCTGGTCCCTGGGACTTGAGTTTGACACCCCTTCCCTAAGAGATAAAAAAATATTAACAATATCTATGACAAAAAAGTTATTGAAGAAGATGACTAGCAAGTATTCATAGCGAAAACTTACTGAAAGAGTCAGTTTTTTTTCCTGCTCTGTACATATTAAGTGAATGATCTCCCAAGACTCCTTGGGAGGGCTGAGGGCTATATAATGCTAAAATTAGGTTTCACTAGCAGCATTATTTAATTTGAATGGCATTCAAATATCTTACAACTAGTTTACACATGGCCAAAAGAAACATTTGATCAGTTGTGGTGCTGAGAAGTTCTCAAATTCTGTAGCAAAATGAATCTGAAAGGTAGAAGAATTTCAAAAGCTGTTCTTGACAGCTTTGCTATTCAAGAGGAGGAGGAGAAGGAAGAGAAAGAGGAGGACCCACCCCCTGGGCATGAGGAAGGCTTCAGGATTGTCTGACCCGTCACAATGGACCCATTGAAATGGGTGGATTTGCAGCTGTATTTACAAGATTAGTGTACACAGTTTAGTCAGCACTTGCTATCAGTTTTGTGGCTCTGATAAAATTCATACCATTGTCCTGCAGCTCTAACTATTTTGTATCTGCAAGAAATTCATCTTTTATCCAAACAGGGAGAGCCAAAGACCAAAGTCTCTTTCTGCACTCAAAGGGGCCCCAGTTATCTAAGTCATAAAGCAACAGTGGCAAACATTAAAGGTGTGGCAATAGATATAGATATGTACGTGCATCTATTTAATATTATAAACATATACCATAAAAAATTTTAAATGATCAAATTACATATTTTAATCTGAAGCATCACACATCAAAACTTGGGGTTTTCACATACTACATATAAAATGTGTAATAACTATATTTGAATTACTGTCAGCATAGTTTATTAGTCAAGAATACTTCTCCTTTATATAGAAATAATTAAAAAATCAAACATCAATTAATCTGCTTTACAAGATTTATGAGTACTCAAGAAGTCATAATTTGGCTAGTGTGGGCATCAATAACAGTGTGTATATCAGTAATAGTTTAATCTCATTAGGAAGACAGGAAGAGATATAATTTAGAGCTCATAAAAATGTGACAAAATATATACCCATGAAGACCATTGAAAAAGACCAAATTCTACAATCTCTTCATTAATGAACAGACCACCATGTTTACCTATTTTCTGTGAAGCACTTTAGAGCAGTCATCTTTATTAGAATATAGTATTGCAATTTATAATCACATGACTGCACTGTATAAAACCAAGATTTTTTTAAATGACAATTGTTGAAGAGCACAGTTTACACTTTACACACACACAACACAACTCACACACACACACAATACCACATACAGCTTTCTGAGATTTTGTGTGTTTGTGTAGTTAGAGTGAAACACTACAGAAACACACCAAATCTCAGAAAGCTGCACAAATATTTTATTTTATTATTAAGGTTTGTGGACTTCAATTCCCAGAATTCCTCAGCCAGGAAAGCCAGCCAGCATTAATCACTCAGTGATGAAATAGATTAGAGACTTTAGGAGGGGGTGACTGATGCCCATGGACAAGAACACTATTCTATCGGTACGGTTTATGGGAGGGGCAGATATGGTGGAAGGAGGGGACCATATCATGTTCGGGGAGTGCGCCCGCGCTGTTTACAAGCGATTGCGTACTCCGGTCCTGTTGCCTTCTCCCGTTCCCCAAGTGGCTAGATTTCCCAGGGCCGCGACCTTCGGCTGATGTTATGCAACGCCAGGTCCGTCGTTAATAAGGCCCCCTTCATCTCAGATCTGATACAAGAGGGGGGTGCAGACCTGATGGGCATTACGGAGACCTGGTTGGGCACAGAAGGGGGCGTGCCCCTCGTTGAAATGTGTCCACCGGGTTTCCACGCATTTCATCAGCCGAGGGTTCACGGCAGGGGTGGGGGGGTTGTGGTTATTATAAATGAGAGTTTGGAACCGAGGGAGGTCTCTCTCCCGCAGACAGCCGGCTGTGAGTCTCTCTTTGTGCAGTGGGGCCAAGGGGTACAGGTGGACTTACTGATCACGTACCTGGCTCCCTGCCATGTGCCAGCAGCCCTGCCTGAGCTGCTCGATGTGATAGCCGAGTCGGCAGTTGATACCCCCAGGCTTACGGTCATGGGGGATTTCAATCTGCCGTCGGTAGGCAAGACATCGTCGTCAGCTCGGGAGTTCATGGCCTCCATGGCAGCCTTGGACCTGACCCAGTTAGTGAATGGGCCCACACACGCTGGGGGACACACGCTGGACTTGATTTTTGTCTCGAGACAGTGGCTGAATGACCTGGATGTGGAGGATTTAGTCATTACTCCCCTGCCATGGACAGATCATTCTCTCCTTCGCCTGGACTTTCAAACCGCAATCCCTCACCGCAGGGAGACGGAACCAGCCCGGTGGTTCCGTCCCAGGCGCCTGATGGACCCGAGCAGGTTCCTGACGGAGCTTGGGCCGATTCCTGAGAACCTGGCCCATGGCTCGGCTAAAGAACTCATTGCCACCTGGGAAAGGGTGGCGGCAGGGGCTTTGGACCGCGTCGTGCCTATGCGGCCTCTGACCCGGCGTTGCTCTCAACCAGCTCCTTGGTTTACTGTGGTGCTGAGAGAGATGAAGCACCGGAAAAGACGCCTAGAGAGCGCTTGGCAAGCCAGCCATTCCGAATCTGACCGAACGCTAGTGCGGTCACATATTCAGACCTATCTAGTGGCAATAGGGAAGGCAAAGCAAGAATACTTTTCCGCCCTTATTGCATCGGCAGATAACCGCCCAGCCACCTTGTTTAGGGTGATCTGCTCCCTTCTGTTTCAGGGGGCTCGGGAGGACACCTTACAGGGACGTGCTGAGGAATTTGGAAGGTATCTGCACGATAAAATCGCTCAGATCCGGGACGGGCTGGACTCTGATTGGGTGGATCCAGGCGGGATGATGCAGGCACGTCTTGAGAACATTGTTTGGGCTGAGTTTGACTCTGTGACTCCCGACGACATGGACAGGATACTGGGGAGGTTGAATGCCACCACATGTTTATTGGACCCATGTCCCTCCTGGCTGGTACTGGCCACCCAGGAGGTTACACGAGGCTGGCTCCAGGGAATTACCAGCGCTTCTCTGACGGAGGGAGTCTTCCCAGCCGCCTTGAAAGAGGCGGTGGTGAGGCCCCTCCTTAAGAAGCCTTCCCTGGACCCAGCTACTTTGGCTAATTATCGTCCTGTCTCCAACCTCCACTTTTTGGCGAAGGTTGTTGAGAGTGTGGTGGCTTGGCAACTTCCCCAGTACCTGGAGGAAACTGTTTATCTAGACCCGTGCCAGTCTGGCTTCAGGCCTGGGTACAGCACAGAGACGGCTTTGGTCGCGTTGGTTGATGATCTCTGGAGGGCACGGGACAGAGGTTGTTCCTCTGTTCTTGTCCTGTTAGATTTGTCAGCGGCGTTTGATACCATCGACCATGGTACATTGTTGTGGCGGTTGGAGGGTTTGGGAGTGGGAGGCACCGTTTTACGGTAGTTCTCCTCCTACCTCTCTGACCGTTCACAGACGGTGTTGACAGGGGGGCAGAGATCGACTGCTAGGCAACTCACTTGTGGGGTGCCGCAGGGGTCGATTCTCTCGCCCCTCCTGTTCAACATCTATATGAAGCTGCTGGGGGAGATCATTTGTGGTTTTGGGGTGAGCTGTCAGCTGTACGCTGATGATACTCAGCTGTACATTTCCACACCGAACCACCCCAACGAAGCCGTCGATGTGATGACTCGGTGTCTTGAGGCCGTTCGGGTCTGGATGGGGACGAACAGACTCCGACTCAACCCATTCAAGACGGAGTGGCTGTGGATGCCGGCGTCCTGGCACAGTCAGCTTACCCCATTGCTGACTGTGGGGGGCGAATTGTTAGCCCCCAGGGAATCGGTGCACAATTTAGGCGTTCTCCTGGACGCACGGCTGTCTTTAGAAGACCATTTGATGGCTGTCGCCAGGGGAGCTTTTTATCAGGTCCGCCTGATTCGCCGATTGCACCCTTTCCTGGACCGGGACTCGTTGTGCACAGTTACTCATGCCCTCGTCACTTCCCGTCTGGATTACTGCAATGCTCTCTACATGGGGCTCCCCTTGAAGAGCACCCGGAGGCTCCAACTGGTACAGAATGCGGCCGCGCGGGGGATTGAGGGAGCTCTTCGTAGCTCCCATGTAACACCTCTCCTGCGCAGGCTGCACTGGTTGCCGGTGGTCTTCCGGGTGCGCTTCAAGGTGTTAGTTATCACCTTTAAAGCACTCCATGGCATGGGACCGGGATATTTACGGGACCACCTGCTGCCACCAGTTACCTCCCATCGTCCGGTGCGTCCAGTGCTTCCAGTGCGCTCTCACAGGGAGGGCCTCCTTAGGGTACCATCGCCAACCAATGTCGGCTGGCGGCCCCCAGGGGAAGAGCGTTCTCTGTGGGGGCCCCGGCCTTGTGGAACGAGCTGCCGGTGGGACTCTGTCTTCTCCCTGATCTTCAGACATTTAAAAGCGAGCTCAAGACTTTCTTCTTTCACCAAGCGGGGCTGGCCTCATCGATTTTATACTGGGGTTTTTTAGCGGGCTTTTAACCGGGGTTTTTATCTTTTGTAAATTTTCTTATCTAATATTTTTAATTATACAGCTGTTAAATTAGATTTTTAAACTAGTTACTGTATTTTAAAATGTTTTTGGGATTATTGTTGTTTTATTTGCTGTATACCGCCCTGAGTCTTTGGAGAAGGGCGGTATAAAAATTTGAAAAATAAATAAATAAATAAATAAATAAATAAATAAATAAATAAATAAGTTAGATTAGTTCTGTCTGGTGCTGAAAATGAAATATGGGGCTTTCTAGCCCTGAAAAAAGCCATGAAGTCGATCAGTAATCAGGTAAGTGTCTTAGACTCTTTTAAAAGGAGTTTTTCTACATGTTTTCTACAGAAAACAGGTTTTTTAAGGTTCTGCTGATGAGGAACTCAGGTGAGATCCCCAGAGTAGCCTTTAAATTTTAAAGGCTCTGCCAATCTCAGCTGAGGGGCGGGATCCCCAAAGGCTTTTTTTTTTTACTTTTAAAGGCATGCTGAAGCAAAACCTTCTTTTAAAAAAAAAAAAAAAACTCTGCTGATGATGCAGCTCAGCAGAGGCAGGGGGGCGGGGCCAGGGATTTTTGCTACCGGTCCTCCGAATCAGCAGCTGCCATCGCTACCGGATCGCGTGAACCAGTCCGATCCGGGAGCATTTCACCCCTGCTTTGGTTGTAATACTGCTGACGACCATTACAACATTTTCTTGCACAAAGTCAAAAGAATCATTAAACTTTACGTACCACTAATATCCCACAAAACCAGAAAAAATAAACTACCAATAACAATAAGAAAATTGCAATCTAGAAAAAAAATCTCTTTGGCGAAAAAACAAAACTAAATAACTAACTTCAAAAACCACTAAAAAAACTTATGCCAACAAATAAAGACTGAATGCACCAATTATCACATCAAGCAAGAAGAAAACCTTCTATGCACAAAATCCACCCATGCCTTCTATAATTTTGTAAACAACAAACTTAAAGACTCGAGATCCATCCAACCTCTAAAAGGACCAAACAATGAAGACTGTATTGATGAAACTGTTAAAGCCAATCTTTTTAACATGTTCTTTGGCTCAATCTTTGTAAACAGCACCACACATACCCAATATTACCCAGTCGTACTACAGACAATTACAACGATTACGGTGATCTTACACATATTGATTTTACAGAAGACTGTTGTGACCGAGGCCCAAGTAGTAATTACCAAACACAATACAGGCCTGAACAAACTTATTTTATTAAAACAGGTGAGAATTAATCCATTCTCAGCTTAGTCCAAAACAAATTCTTAATAAACAGTCCTGCAGCCTTATCACCAAACTTTGTTGTCTTTGGCAACCTGCCAAAGGCTTTTCTTGGGAAAAAACCCACAAAGTTCAAGAGTCGCTAACAAGACACATTGAAATCAACTTTGCTTTTCCATAAAGAACCCAATGGCTCGTTGCTCTCTTTTTTTATTTGAATTTATATCCCGCCCTTCTCCGAAGACTCAGGGCGGCTTACATTGTGTTAAGCAATAGTCTTCATCCATTTGTATGTTATTTTAAGCCTTATGGGAGTGGCCAATCATCTTCTGGCCTTACCCCCAAGTCGTCCTTTTTGCTTCAGCTGCTCTTGCCTTCTGGCAGCTCTTCTCAGGTGTGCACTAGAAACAGGCTCCTCCTGTTTCTCTGCCTCTCTGGAGGCTCCAGAATCTGCGCACCGCTCCCAGATGGCTCTGGCCCCATCTCTGCATCTGACACAGAGCCACTACCAGGCCTTCCCCTGACTCCTGGACTGGCTCATTGTCCTCCCAAGCTTCCTCACTGTCCAACTCCGCTTCCAGGTCCGCAAGCTGCTGGCGGACCACAACAAAGACAATGTCGAAAAGGCACTACACAATCTAAAACCATCTCTATCTCTGATGGATTATGTCCATACTTCTTTAAAAAGCTTTCCACTGCTTTTTTTGCACTGCATAATTTTTGAAAAATCTTTCAGTACCAGCACCTTGCCCTACCAATGGTCACAAGCCAAGGTCATCCCTATCTTCAAAAAGGGACACCCTAGCCTATTTGAAAATTACAGACCAATCTCTTTATGTTGTGTCACCTGCAAAATAATGGAATCAATCATTAACCAATCTATTACCCTCCACTTAGAGACAAGCAACCTACTTTCTAACAAAAAAATTGGTTTCAGAAAAAAATTAGCCTGTAATCTACAACTACTACATTGCAAAAACATATGGACTACACATTTCAATCAGGGCAAAGCAAGAGCAAGTTTATATAAACTTCTGTAAAGTTTTATTCAATGATACATGACGAATTACTTCTAAAACTAAAATCCTATGGCATTTCTGGACTCCTACATAAATGGATAGCTGCCTTCCTGTCAGACAGACATAAATGACCTTAGCGATCATATTAAAAGCAACTGTGTGCTCTTCACTGATGATTGTAAACTATTCAACACCACCGACAATGCAACTACCCTTCAAAAAGACCTTGACTATGTGTCAGACTGGTCTAACAAGTGGCAACTTCAAATCTCAATCAACAAATGCTCTGTCTTTCACATTGGCAAAAAAAAATCAGAACATAAAATACAAATTATATGGACATGACCTTGTAGATGACCCTCACTCTGTCAAGGACCTTGGAGTACTCATTTCTAAAGGTCTAAGTGCCAGAGCCCATTGTAACAACATTGCCAAAAAAGTATTAAGAGTTGTTAATCTAATCTTGCATAGCTTCTTCTCTAGTAATATTGTACTACTAACTAAAGCATACAAAACATTTGCTAGACCAATTTTTGAATACAGCTCATCTGTCTGGAACCCGTACTGCATATCAGACATAAATCGAGAGCGTCCAGAGATATTTTACGAGGGGAGTCCTCCATTTCTCTACCTGTAATGAAATACCTTATGCCACCAGACTCCAATTTTTGGGCTTAGACAACTTAGAACTATGCTGACTTCAGTCTAAGCATAAAATTATCTGCCACAATATCTTACCTGTCAATGACTATTTCAGCTTCAACCACAATACACAAGCAAATAATAGATACAACTCAAGATAAACAGTCCAAACTCAATTGTAGAAAATATGACTTCAGTAACAGAGTGGTCAATGCCTGGAATGCACTACCTGACTCTGCAGTTTCTTCCCCAAACCCCCAAAACTTTAACTTTCAACTGTCTACTGCTGACCCCACCCCATTCCTAAGAGGTCTGTAAGGGGCGTGCATAAGTGCACCAGCATGCCTATCATCCCTGTCCTAATATTCCTTTTTACTTACTCTTTTCATGTATTCAAACTATGTTTATACTTTTACCTGTTATCTTATATATGCTTGACAAATAAATAAAAATAAATTTTAAAAAGTATCAGTTCATTAAACTCATGAATAAACATCTTACTATTAAATTAGGTGCTGCAATACAGGTTAAAAGAGCCTTATCACTATTTTACATGCTACTATTATTAATTTTTTGTCAGCTATTGGTATACCCAAGCACAGCTAATCTATTTGATTAAAACTTGCTCTTCTAATTATTTGATCTTTTTTAAAATCTATGAATGGAGAGCTCTTCTGGGTGAACTTTATCTCTCTAATAAGAATACATAACTGGGACAATATGTGTTAGTGGAATTGTTCGAGTTAAAGAGCAACTTGTTAAAAGGTGTGTATTTATTTTTGGGGGCGGATAACAGTTAATACTTTTTTACAGTGAACAGGTATTGGGTCGATTTGACTGATAGATAATAGATTTGTATATTTGAGATATACTGATGAATGGAGTACATTACATCCTTAACAAGCTTGAGAAAAATACTGATAAGACAGAGGAGAAAGTGGAAATAACACCTGGAGAACTGCTGTGCTATCCATTGCTTTATACTTATTTATTCCATGACTACTGGAGCTCTAATGTTGAAAATACAGAAGAAATCTAAGTAAAGTGACTTTTAAATATGTTATGACTGAACTTATAGTGGGGACTTAAGGAGACATTTGGAAAATTTCCTGAACTACCTAAAAAAAAGCCAAATTGACTAACTGTGGGGCATCAAGAACCATATTACTGTATTTCTGGAGGAGTGAATGGTTTCCAGACCGACTTTCTGAAGGCAATGATAGAACATTTATTTATTTATTTATTTATTTTTGTCATAACAGTGTATATAAGCATTAGCATAAAATAACTTATTTATTTATTATTTAAATTTTTATTATTTAAATTTATATACCGCCCTATCTCCCAAAAGGACTCAGGGCGGTTTACAGGCATATAAAACATCAGTATACAAAATTAAAATAATCTTTAAAAAACTTATTCCAGTGCCCTATCATTTAAAATAGAAATATAAATATTAAAATCAATTTAAAACCCCTATAAAATTTAAAATCTAAGCCAGTCCTGCACAGATGAATAAATGTGTCTTGAGCTCGCGACGGAAGGTTCGAAGGTCCGGAAGTTGACGGAGTCCTGGGGGGAGCTCGTTCCAGAGGGCGGAGCCCCACAGAGAAGGCCCTTCCCCTGGGCGCCGCCAGACGACACTGCCTAGCTGACGGCACCCTGAGGAGTCCCTCTCTGTGAGAGCGCACGGGTCGGTGAGAGGTATCTGGTCGCAGTAGGCGGTCCCGTAGATAACCCGGCCCTATGCCATGGAGCGCTTTAAAGGTGGTCACCAAAACCTTGAAGCGCACCCGGAAGGCCACAGGTAGCCAGTGCAGCCTGCGCAGGATGGGTGTTATGCGGGAGCCACGAGGGGCTCCATCTATCACCCGCGCAGCCGCATTCTGGACTAACTGTAGCCTCCGGATGCCCTTCAAGGGGAGCCCCATGTAGAGAGCGTTGCAGTAATCCAGGCGAGACGTCACGAGGGCGTATATAATATTATAATTATAACTATATAATATATAAGCATATATATGAGCATAAGTATGTAATAACTATATTAATTGGATATAATGAAGAGGAACAATAGGACAGGGAACGGTAGGCACGTTTGTGCTCTTATGCACGCCCCTTATAGACCTCTTAGGAATGGGGTGAGGTCAATAGTAGATAGTTTTTGGTTAAAGATTTTGGGATTTTGAGAAGAGACCACAGAGTCAGGTAATGTGTTCCAAGCATTAACAACTCTGTTACAGAAGTCATATTTTCTGCAATCAAGATTGAAGCGGTTAACATTAAGTTTAAATCTATTGTTTGCTCTTGTATTGTTGTGATTGAAGCTGAAGAAGTTTTCAACAGGAAGAACATTGCAATAGATAATTCTATGAGTTAAACACAGGTCCTGTCGAAGGCGGCGGAGTTCTAAATTTTCTAAACCTAGGCTTTTCCTTCTGAGATTCCAAACTCCCATGGTTGGAAAAACTGATTGAATGGAATGAGCTTTGCCATGGTATATTATAGGAAAATAGGAAAATATACAAATTGGATAAAGGTGATTCATGTAAATGGGCACTGTTCTCTTCTCATTTCCCTTTTCGCATCTATGTACCATTCAAGAAATCCTAGAAACCTAAACAAATATAATAAATCATTTTGCTGCTGCACTGTAGCAAAAAATCTTTAGTCTCATAAATGTTTTTTTAAATAGATTGTACATTAATAGACTGTATCCAATTTACAGCATAAGATCTTTTAATGGAGGAAGAGGGATTTTATGCATTTTCTTACTGTAGATTATTTTCAACAGAACGAGTAACTTGAACACCTGTTTTTCTGTTTAAGTTTTTGTTTGCTGAAATTCTGAAAAAACTTCTGAAAATTTAGCAATGTGCCAATTAAATTTATCAGAATCTATTCTTGGTTTTCTAGTCACAGAGGCTCTTGCCTCATACCAATGAAACAAAAGCAAATGTGTATTTCACATATTTTCTATTTTCCTTAATATTAGATCCTATTTTCCCAAATATTTTAACAATACAAAACATACAAACATTTCCTCATGGAAACTGAGGAATATTTGAATGTTGTTTCTTCATCTATAGTAGAAAAATAGCAGAAACATTTTTCCACTGGGGGAAAAAATGATGCTATTCCAAGAAGAAGGCAATAAAATTCAGATCATGAATAGAAAGTGATTCATAAATTTAAAAACCTAACCAGTAAATAATTCAAACTACCTGGTTTTTTTCCAAAGATGTTTCTGTAAGAAGTATTCTTACATGAGATATTGTAATACAAAGATTCAGAAACATTAAACATATTAGCAAAACATTTCTGTCGTTTTCAACTTGTTTTCACCATACATTCAATGAATCCTCTGAATAAGCGATTAATATGAAATTGTATCTCAGTATAGTATATTGCTTATTTCTGTACTTTAATTATTTATGATTGTAAATATAGGATCTACGCATTTTCCAAAAACAGCTGGTATAGCTAGGTTAAAAAATACGTAATAAACTGATTCATTTGTTGCAAACAACACCAATGGAAAAAGTTACCTTTAGCTGGATTTACTTTAATCCCTGATTTATACAGCATCTCTTCATTCTGCCAGTCCCCATTCCTGACAAATGTCTTCAGTCCGTAAAAAAAAATTAATGCAGCAGTAGCCAAAAAAATCAAGTTCTTCAGAAAGCGCTTTTGGACTTTGACATAAAGGGCTCTTGTGCCCACAGTGATCAAGAGGCAGAAGCCCATACTAGGTATATACAACACACGCTCTGCTATCACAAAGCCTACATAAAAAAATAAGTTTGTGGCAGGAATAAAAGGAACAATTAATAAAGACAGTGACAGAACCACAATATTCTCTGTTGAAGGGATGTGTGGTTTTTGTGGTAAGCCTTTGTTAATGCCATTTTCTTCTTTAGATGCAAAACTGGACCTCAACTCTTTATATTCCAGTTCAGATAGGTAGTTGTGACCATTGCCATTAAGTCTACCATTTGTTATACTTTTCCCATTGCCTTCTCTTTCTATGCTGGAATTTCTCATACTGGTATAAGTAAGGAGGAGGAGTCCAGCATAAAAGGCCACTGTATGTAGGTTCCTCCAGTCATAGATTGTTTTGAGAAGAGGCACAGCATCCATGGACCAATCAAAGCTAAGAGTGTCTGGGCACAAGAGCAGCCAAAGGTTTTTGGTTGGCAAATAAAAAAAGGTCAGAGCTCGTGTTAAAAAACTATCTGAGTCAGCTGCTGGATTGTCAGAGTTGGAAAAGCTGGGAGGTTTGTTCCCCATCCAGTAGAAGCGAAGACCCAGCAATAAAGCTCCCCAGAAGATCAATAAACCAATGCTCAAAAGAAGAGGCCAATTCTTCCTCTGCAAAAGAGAAAAAGAGAAAAAAGAATTATACTTGCTAATTCTTTGCTAAAACTGTGAGGCTTTTTTTTAAAGATAATTAATCCTAACCTAAGGAAAATTTATAGTTCTGGAAAGCATATATTCTTGGTTCAGACCTCTGAGCTAATATTTTATATTTAAATTTCATTTCTGCATGCTTTTATTCTATTTATAGGATTTCTTTCTGCTGCTAAATTTTCACTGTAAAACCAGATAACAACATTTTAATGTCTCTCAAACTTCCTCATTTACTGATTTATTGCAACAAGTCCCATTGTGAATTAAATTATTTTGGAAGTAAGTGCAACTTATTATAAAATAGCTGTCATTTGTTCCAGCCTACTTTGCAATGTTGGTACACACTTTATCTGGAGGACATGAACTTTGAAATATTGATTCTGGACTTACTATTTACTGTTTTTATTTATTTATTTATTTTATTTGATTTTTATACCGCCCTTCTCCCGAAGGACTCAGGGCGGTGTACAGGCATAATAAAACCGACAATACAATATACAAGTTTAAAATACGATTTAAAAAACTAATGCAAAACTAATTTAACTAATTTATGCAAAACTAATTTAAATTGGCATTTCCAGTTATACAATTGCAGCATGCAACATATTGATAATTATTTTCTTTTGCATACAGTTTGAAGATGGACTACTTTCACCTTAATTAGTGCTTTTTTAAACTTTTAAGTGTAATCTGGAGCATTATTAAAATATCAGTTTCAGCTACACTAAACTATTGTGTAGTATGCAAAATTCAAGAATAAGATCACGTTAGTGATTAAAAGTATACTTTAATGCATACTTTTAATTTATTTTTGGCAGCCTATAAGATAATGCAATTTGTTTGAACTACTCTATAACATTCATGGTAGATACAGTTAGTATGTATTATTATTGTTGTTGAAATTTGACTCGGAGCACACACTGGATTTTTAAATTTAAAGATTTCATGATACCCATGAAGGTACTGGCCACAATACAAGATAGTATGTGAGCCAGAAAAAATATCCAATAGTGGTTCACAATATAAAAACATTTTAATGGCATGATTCTTGTTCTCTTAATTAACAAACTTTGGCAAATTAAATTATTTTCATAAATGGCTGCAGGAAACATATGGTAAAATATATACTAAGATAGAAGTCTATTTTACTACTATATTTCTCTACTGTCACGCTGCTAGAGCACTCAGGACAATTTACAACCTAAAGTAACAATAAACTAGTCAATAAACAAAATAACAGAAGTTTAATTAAAATGCTTAGTCTCATTGAAATTATATTTATTATTAAGTAATCTGCATTCTAAATGCCTCTGTGGCTCAGACTGGTAAGACAGTCTGTTATTAACACAGCTGCCTGCAATTACTGCAGGTTCTAGTCCCACCAGGCCCAAGGTTGACTCAGCCTTCCATCCTTTATAAGGTAGGTAAAATGAGGACCCAGATTGTTGGGGGCAATAAGTTGACTTTGTATATAAATATACAAATAGGATGAAGACTATTGCTAACATAGTGTAAGCTGCCCTGAGTCTTTGGAGAAGGGCGGGATATAAATGCAAATAAATAAAAAAAAATACCAAAAGTTCTCCTGGCATCTCTATTTTCACATTTTTTTTCTAAAAATGATATAAATGCCATGTAGATCTGACACATTTTATGCCACAATGTAAAAACTCTGTTTCTAGATTTCTCCCAAATCTTGTTTTTATTTTGGGGGGGGGGGTTCAGATAACAGGATGTAAGGACCAGATACAGCAAAGCTAATAGAAATTACCCCATAAAAGTTGGGCTGTTGCACAATCTGTGTCTCTGAAGAGCCAAAATCTTCTACTGAATTGTATTTTAAATGTGCCAGAATTAGAATAACTCTTTGAATACTACCACATTTTTCCAAGTACAAGATGCATCTTTTTCCCCCCTAAAAGAAGGTGAAAATCTAGATGCGTCTTATACAGTGAATGTAGCCCTGCCCAGCCTCTGCCATATGCTTTCATATCCTTATTAAAACCTCTAAACCTTTAATCAGTTATGGTTTTCCTCCAAGAGAGACTTTTTTAAAAGAAAAAAAGATGACTGAAGTGCCATTTATGTTTGCTATGGCTTCCATCAATGAAATGTCCTACAGGTGTTCCCTACTGCAAAATCAGCAGAACGTTATCATCACTCTGCTGAATTAAACTCCATAGTAGATTACCCTATTATTTAACACTTTGTTAATGCAAAGTTCCTATTTATCCAGTAGCACATGATGTTTCCAGAAGGCAAGCATGATTTCTTCTGTTCTCTCCTATTCCTCAGGTAAGAAAAGAAAAGAAAAGCATTGTAAAAGCAGCACAAAACAGACTAAGCTTAGAAACTCAAAAAACTATATGTTTATTTAGTCCAGCTTTAAAATTTATATATTTTACTCCTTCTTCCCCTACTTTAATAAAATGTAAAAAGGGAAATATGATTATTTGGATATATGATTAATTCATTTTGAACTTCTTTAGGATATTTTAGCTTGCATGGAATACAGCATGCAAATGGTTACCAAAAGTGTGGACCATTGGCAGTACATTGGAATTGCCTACAGGAAACACACTGCTTCCTATGCATACTCCTGCTCCTTAGTTGTTTATCTACTGATTGAAGTAGGCTATAACCCTGTCATTAACTGCTCTGAGCTGCATGTATATTCAATATCAGTAATTCAGTTTTAAAATGCACATGCATAAAATAAAGATAAAAACAAACAACATATTTTAACATAAACAATATTGTTTAATATTCCCCATAGAAAATAGAATACCAGAAGAAGCGACATTTCCACAGCTCAAAGCCTAATGAACTCAAATAATGAAATTACTAACTTTATGATCAAATAAGCAGAGAAAAAACTCACGTTATAATTTTATTTTTTTAAAAAAACACAGCCAGTTTTCTATTTAAGGAGTTAAAAAATATAAAATACTATAATAAAAACACAATTTCAGATCCTGCTTTTAAAATCAAATTCATTCATTTTTAGTATTTGACCTTTTAAAAATTTAAAATGAAGTGAAAAAACTGATGCCAACCTTTTTAAACAATGAAATAAAACAATAGTACAATCTGGGAATATATGGAGGAATGGTAACTTGGTCAGTCAAGTTAACTTGAGGAAATATGCCTATAGCAAATTTTACTACGAAAAGACATAGAGCCGTGATGTCAAACCTATGGCATCACGGGCATGCAAGCAGTTGCCCTAGCTCAGCTCCAGTGCACCCACGCAAGCCGGCCAGCTGATTTTCGGTTGGCCCAGCCCACGCTGCCCTTCCCCTCCCAGGAGTCTTCACATGGCCCATTTTGGATGCCAGGTAAGTACAGGGCTTGCACGGAAACTCTGGGAGAGCATTTTTGGCCTCCAGAGGACCTCTGATGAGGTGGGAGAGGCCATTTTTGCCCTCCCCAGGCTCCAAGAAAGCCTCTGGAGTCTTGGAAGAGCAAAAAACAGGCCTACTGGGCCCATCAGAAGTTGGTCCTTCGGGAGATAGGGCGGTATATAAATATGATTAATAAATAAATAAAATAAATAAAATTTCCATCCTCCAGAGGCTTCAGGAAGGTCTGCTAGGCCCAAAGCGAGGCACGGGGGATCTTGCGCACATGCGCAGGGGAGTGTGTGTGTTGGTGGATCACATGCACATGCATGGGGGCGGGATGCAGAGGCATTAAATTATGGGTGTGGGCACACACACACGCCCCCCATGTTCCCCCTGCTTTTGGCACGCGATGGCAAAAAGGTTAGCCATCACTGACATAGAGCAACTACCAACCTTGAAAGGCTGAAATGCTGTTACTGTTGAAGTTGTGAGGAGCTGGAAGGCATGTGGTAACTTAAAATGAGTAAAAACCAGGGGTGCTATTCAGCAGGTTCTGACAGGTTCTGGAAAACTGGTAGCGGAAATTTTGAGTAATTCGGAGAACCAGCATGTTAAATGTTCAAATGATTATGCCAAACCTTAGACGGTAATTGTTCTTCCTCTTGCTAAAGCAAAACTAAACCAAGAAGCAGTTTGGTTTGCAACAGAAAGGGGGAAAAAACTATATTAAAACTGCAATAAAGACCCATTTTGCAATGCATTAACTAAAAAAACTTTATGTGAAAAATGTCAGTTAATCCCAAATTAAGCCCTGGAAGGCCTCAGCAGCTTTAACAATCCAGCAATAGAATATCTTCCAAAATGAAATTGTGTTTGTAGTATAAATAGGAAGTCACCTATGAAACTATGAGAGAAAATGATCCAAAGTAACTGAACTTCTACTAAATGAGTTAACTTACAATTATCATCTGAATCTATATAGGTAGTCTTCAATTAATAACTATTTGTCCAGCAACCATTTAAAGTTACGATGACACTGAACAAGCGGTACTTAGGACCAGTCCTTGTAGTTGCAGGCATTGGAGGATCCCTCCAGTCATGTATAGTAATTGTGAAATAGGTACTTGGCAGCCAGCTTGCAATTATGATGTTGCAGTGTCCCATAGCTACATTGATTGTCATTTGCTAGTTTCCCACAAGCAAAATCGATGGGGAATCCAAAAGGAGATCACAATTCATGAATGTATGACATCCTACCTAACAATGGCTTCTGATTCACTTAACACCTGGAAATGCTGGAACTACTGTTATTAAGCAGCATGGCTAGGTAACATTATGTTTTAAGACTGACTCCCACAGTGATAGAAATTTTGGTCCCATTACCTCTGTTAGGTAAGGACTACCAATAGTTACCGTTTTAGTACTACTACTGTGAATGCCTACTTTAGACTCAACAGATGACGAAGAGAATGATAAATATAGGAATTGTCTTTATGGAAAAAGCTAAACAAGGCTTCCAGAAGATGGAATCTTACGGGTAAGATAACACTATTTAGCTCTGTCATCCTATTTTCCCCCTGGATACAGCTATTTCCAGTTATTAAGTATTGTGTAATTCTAAAATTTGGGTATGTTCATTTTATACAATTTCATTTTTTTAAGAGACTGGCCACATTGTTCTGCAAGAAATGAAAACGAAAACTACTAGGAGTAGCTTAATAAAAGCAGTCTATCAGTTTTCTTCATGCATACTACAACTTTAAAAATATGTTTCATTTGGGCATTTATAGGGACATGTATATGTATGAATGTCAGTTTATATATGACAGTGAAAGGATAATTCCAGAGGTGGGTTTCAGCAGGTTCTGACCAGTTCTGGAGAACCGGTAGCAGAAATTTTGAATAGTTCAAAAAACTGGTAGTAAAAATTCTGACTGGCCCTGCCCCCATCTATTCTCTGCCTCCCAAGTTCCAGCTGATAGGAGGAAATGGGGATTTTTGCAGTAACCTTCCCCTGGAATGGGGTAAAAATGGAGATGTTACAGTATCCTTCCCCTGCCATTCCCACCAAGCCATGCCACACCCACTAAACCACACCCACAGAAACGGTAGTAAAAAAATTTGAAACCCACCACTGGATAATTCCTATTTGTTTATGTTCTTACAAAGCATTGAGCCCTGAATCCGATCTTGGGATTCTGGAATGACATCTTATTCTGGAATCTCCCATTCATCTGCCATGCAGTCGCTATGGGCAGCACAGGACTTCACAGTTTCCCATGGAAACAGAAGGTCAATGTTTCAAAATATACTATGCTTTAGTTTTTTGCAGCATTGAGGTTTTTTCTCAAAATAAACTTAGATCTATTTTTGTCTGTACAATTTTCCAGCCAGAGAAGATGCTGAAATTAGCAACCAGGAAAAAAGGATAAAATAGGATTTTTTTCCTAATGCATATTTCATTTGAATGCTAAAACAGAATGATATAAAAAAGGATCTGATGATACCCCCTGAGTACTTTGAGGGATTTACCGAAGTTATGCCTTTATTCTTAGTGTAACTAATTCCTGTTGCATTGAGATAGCTACTAATAGTTCTATAAGCTGCATTCTAAAACTTTAACTAATGACTTATCAATTATGTTATTATTATTAATAAAGCAATCCACCTTATAGCTTTGAGCAGTGAAACCAGACACTGTATTTTTTAAAAAATATGTAACCTATATATTATTCAGTTTGTGCCCATTTTTTTAATTCTACAGAGATTCAAGGCAACTAATAACGTAAGAAAATTAAAAAATAAAAAATCAATTTAAATACTAAAATCAGTACATTAAATTCTACAAAAGTAACTAATTGGGACTTAGTGTTTTTTATGGCATCATATTACGGGAAAGTAGCCAACTGAAGATAAATCAAGAAGTCAGGAATAAATAATGTGCAAATCCACAAAATTATTATTCTTTCAAAAGGCTTTTGAAGCTAATGCTTCTACGATTAGCCTTTTAAAAATTTTTACATTATTTCCAATACAAAGTATTAGTCTCAATAATAGCAATAGCATTTAGATTTATATACTGCTTCACAGTGCTTTACAGCCCTCTCTAAATGGTTTACAGAGTCAGCATATTGCCCCCAACAATTTGGGTCCTCATTTTACCAACCTCAGAAGGATTTATTTATTTATTTAATTTTTATTTTTTATTTATTTTATTTTGTCACAACAATATATGTAGGTATCATACAAAAAGATTATATAGTAAATAAACACATATATGGGTAAATATAAGGAGGTATAAGCATATATATAGGAAAAAGAAAAGACAAACAATAGGACAGGAACGGTAGGCACGTTTGTGCGCTTATGCACGCCCCTTATGGTCCTCTTAGGAATGGGGTGAGGTCAATAGTAGAAAGTTTTTGGATAAAACTTTTAGGATTATGGGAAGAGACCACAGAGTCAGGTAAAGTATTCCAAGCACTGATGATTCTGTTACAGAAGTCATATTTTCTGCAATCTAGATTAAAGCGGTTGACATTAAGTTTAAATCTATTAGTTGCTCTAGTATTATTGCAATTAAAGCTGAAGTAGTCTTTAACAGGAAGGACATTACAATAGATGATTCTGTGAGTTAAGCTTAGGTCTTGTCGAAGGCGACGGAGTTCCAAGTTTTCTAAGCCTAGGATTTCAAGTCTGGTGGGATAAGGTATTTTATTGTTTTCAGAGGAATGGAGAACTCTTCTTGTAAAATATTTCTGGACACGTTCAATTGTATTGATGTCAGAGATGTGGTGAGGATTCCAAACTGGCGAGCTGTATTCTAGAATTGGTCTAGCAAATGTTTTATATGCTCTGGTTAGTAGTGTGGTGTTTTTGGAAAAGAAGCTACGCAAAATTAGGTTTACAACTCTTAGAGCTTTTTTTGCTATGTAGTTGCAGTGGGCTTTGGCACTTAGATCATTTGATATGAAAACTCCAAGGTCTTTGATGGGATGGGGGTCATCTGTAAGGTAATGTCCATCTAGTATGTATTTAGTTTTAGGGTTCTTTTTTCCTATATGTAAGACTGAGCATTTGCTGGTTGAAATTTGGAGCTGCTAATTTTTAGACCAAGCGGATAGATGATCAAGGTCGTTTTGAATGATAGAAGTATTGTCTGTGGTATTAAATAGTTTGACATCGTCAGCAAAGAGAACACAATTACTTGAGATGTGGTCACAGAGTTCATTAATGTATAGTATAAAGAGTGTTGGTCCAAGGACGCTGCCTTGAGGAATGCCACTCTTGACAGGAACAGGATTCGATAAAGCTTTGCCAATTTTGACCACTTGTTGTCTGTTAGACAGAAAAGCAGATATCCATTTGTGGAGGGGTCCTGAGATGCCATAGGATGTTAGTTTTAGGAGAAGTTTATCGTGTACTACTGAGTCAAAAGCTTTGCAGAAGTCTATGTAGATTGCATTTATTGATTTGCCTTGATCGAGATTTGAAGTCCATATGTTTTTGCAGTGGAGTAGTTGTAAGTTACATGATAATTTTTTCCTGAAACCAAATTGTTTGTTGGAGAGTAGGTTGTTAGTTTCTAAGTGTGAGGTAATGGATTGGTTGATGATAGATTCCATGACTTTGCAGGTGACGCAGCAAAGGGAGATCGGTCTGTAGTTTTCGACTAAGCTGGGGTCTCCTTTTTTGAAGATAGGATGGAAGAGAGGATGGAAGGCTGAGTCAACCTTGAGCCCGTGAGATTTGAACTGCCAAATTGCAGGCAGCTAATCAACAGAAGTAGCCTGCAGTACTGCATTCTAACCACAGCAACACCACAGCTCATAATCATGATTTACTCACTAACTCTATCAAGTACTGTTTGTTAGATTAAACACAAATATAATGATGGATCAAGAAGCTGTAAATGTCAATGCTATCTCTAGAAAGTCCTGTCACTGTACATAAGGCTACTAAATGTGAAATGTAAAAATCCATATGTTCACTAGATGGGGGCAAAGATTGTTCTGTATCTGTTTGCAGATGATGGTCATCTTTTTATTTATTTATTTATTTCATTTATTTGTTTCAATTTCTATACCGCCCTTCTCCCGAAGGACTCGGGGTGGTTTACAGCCAAATTAAAACAACATGAATATACACAAAAATTAAAATATAATTAAAAACTAATTTTGAAATTTGGCCCAACAAATTAAAACAATCCTAAAACTACATAAAACCCCCACTAAAATTTTATTAGGCTAGCCCTGCATGATGGAATAAAAAAGTTTTAAATTCGCGTTTAAAGGTCCAGAGGTCGGGGAGTTGATGCAGCCCCGGAGGCAGCTCATTCCAAAGGGCAGGAGCCCCCACAGAGAAGGACCTCCCCCTAGGGGTCACCAGTCGACATTGTTTGACTGACGGCACCCTGAGGAGGCCCTCCCTGTGGGAGCGCACAGGTCGATGGGAGGCAGTTGGCGGCAGTAGGCGGTCTTGTAAATAACCCAGTCCTATGCCATGGAGCGCTTTAAAGGTGATAACCAGCACCTTGAATTGCACCCGGAAGATCACCGGCAGCCAGTGCAGCCTGCACAGGAGAGGTGTTACATGGGAGCATCGTGGTGCTCCCTCTATCACCCGTGCAGCCGCATTCTGGACCAGCTGGAGTTTCCTGGTGCTCTTCAAGGGGAGCCCCATGTAGAGAGCATTGCAGTAGTCCAGGCGGGAAGTGACAAGGGCATGAGTGACCATGCATAGGGAATCCCGGTCCAGGAAGGGACGCAACTGGCGAATCAGGCGCACCTGAAAAAACACTCCCCTGGCGACGGCCGTCATATGATCTTCTAAAGACAGCCGATCATCCAGGAGAACACCTAAGTTGTGAACCCTCTCCCTGGGGGCCAACGATTCGCCCCCAACAGTCAAGGATGGAATCAGTTGGCTGTACCGGGATGCCGGCATCCACAGCCACTCCGTCTTGGAGGGGTTGAACTGAAGCCTGTTCTTCCCCATCCAGACCCGCACGGCTTCCAGACACCGGGACATCACTTCGACGGCTTCGTTGGGATGGTTTGGGGTGGAAATGTACAGCTGGGTGTCATCAGCGTACAGATGACATCTCACCCCAAACCACGGATGATCTCACCCAGTGGCTTCATATAGATGTTGAACAGGAGAGGCGAGAGAACCGACCCCTGTGGCACCCCACACATGAGGCACCTCGAGGTCGATCTCTGCCCCTCTGCCAACACCGTCTGTGAACAGTCAGAGAGATAGGAGGAGAACCACCGAAAGATAGTGCCCCCCACTCCTAACCCCCCCAACCGCCGCAGCAGGATACCATGGTCGATGGTATCAAAAGCCGCTAAGATATCTAATAGGACCAGGACAGAGGAACAACCCCTGTCTCGAGCCCTCCAGAGATCATCAACCAACGTGACCAAAGTCGTCTCCGTGCTGTACCCAGGCCTGAAGCCAAACTGGAACAGGTCTAGATAGACAGTTTCCTCCAGGTACTGGGGGAACTGACATGCTACCACACTCTCAACAACCTTCGCCACAAAGCGAAGGTTGGAGACCGGACAATAGTTTGCTAAAACAGCTGGGTCCAAGGAAGGCTTCTTGAGGAGGGGCCTCACCACTGCCTCTTTCAAGGCAGTAGGAAAGATACCCTCCATCGAAGAAGCGTTGATAATTCCCAGGAGCTAGCCTCGTGTAACCTCCTGTGTGGCCAGTATCAACCAGGAGGGACACGGTCCAGTAAACAGGTGGTTGCATTCAGCCTCCTCAGTATCCTGTCAATGTCCTCGGGAGTCACAGCATCAAACTCCTCCCAGATAATATTCTCCAAAACTACCTCCGTCATCCCACCCGAATCTACCCAATCGGCGTCCAGACCGTCCCGGATCCAAGCGATTTTATCGTACAGATATTGACCAAAGTCCTCAGCACGGCCCTGCAAGGGGTCCTCCCGAGCTCCCTGAGCAAGAAGGGAGCGGGTCACCCTAAACAGAGCGGCTGGGCGATTATCTGCCGATGCAATAAGAGCGGAAAAGTAAGCCTGTTTTGCCGCTCTTATCGCCACTAGGTAGGTCTGAATATAAGACCTTGCTAGTGTCCGGTCAGATTCAGCGCGGCTGGCCCTCCAGTCGCTCTCTAGACAACTAGATTTCTACAGCCTTACCTTGATCTAACAAGCATTTCTTTTGAGAGATGTATCGTATATACACTGACAAAATCTGTAGCAGTCCTGATTGCAGATTAAGATTGTTCCAAATTATAGTCAATTTAAATGTGTAATCTATACATTTATGATTCCACATGTACAAATTCATACATGAGTTGTATCGGTAAAGGTGGCCATTTTCTAATCATTTTAGAGTATTGAAATATCTAAAAGTATTTATTACCTTCTTAATATGAGAGCAGTAGAAGGCCATTTTTGCTGGGAAAATTAAGTTTAGTTTTGCAAAACGCTACAACTTATTATTAGCATCCCTGATATACAAATTATTGCACTATATCCGCTATGTCACTATGTTTGTATTTACACATTGGGTTTAATTTGATCAGCCAATGGAGCATGCAGAGACAGTACGTATGTATATACATAGATGTATAGATGTGTATATGTGTGTGTGTGTGCGTATGTGTATACACATATCTTGATGTTTTAGTAAGTTTGATAGTGCATACGTATGGAGATTGAGCACTAATCTTTTGAGTTATTATACCTATGTTAGTATTTTTTGCTGTATTAGCATGTTTTAGAAGTTTGAAATATCTATTGGAAATTATCAGCATGAGAACATAAAACCAAATGAACTGAATCATTTAAGCGGTACATTATATCAGAGGTTACAGTTGGTAAAAAAATATTTTTTATAATATCCAGAAATTTACTGAATATGTGTTATGTCTATAGTTTATAAAACCAGAATAGTTACTGAAGTATTTTTTCAGTATTTCTTTTTTTAAAATATATATTCTGCTGAAACTTTTAATAGCAATAATAAGAACTAAGTAGACTTAAATAGAACAGGGAAAAATAAAAGAAAAAGCTACAAGTGCAGTAAGAAAAAAAGTAGAAAAAGTACCAGTAAAAAGATATAAAAGAAAGATATAAAGAAGTCGCTTCTGTTATTCTTCACAGCAGTTTTAAGTACAATTATATTTTAACCTCTCTCCAAAGTTACATCAAGATTCTCTCCTTTCTATATTCTATCTTGTCTAATCATCAAAACCATAAATCACAAGTTCATTTTTTTTTTGTTCTTATGGAAAAAGTCCGTAAGAGGACTTTGCCTTTGGGCAAAAGCATCTATTAGTAATGCTCTGTTTTTCCTTGCTTTTAATTTTGTCCTGAGTGGAAAATGGAATGGAATTTCTCATAAGAAAAATAACAGCTTAAAAATTGCTGCAGAAAATGATAAAGCTTCGAAGAGATTTGACTCAAGAAAGTTTCAAGCATTCACATTTAGATTTAGATTCAGATTTATTAGATTTTTATACCGCCCTTCTCCCGAAGGACTCAGGGCAGTTTTAAATCACTAGATCTGCTCCAATGCAGTTTAGCAATTCGAAGAACTTTTTCCAGTTGACTGAAATAGATATCTTAACTTAAACAACTTAACTATGCTCACATACAATTCGGTTTTCAAGTCAAATCTTTGAGACAGTCCACATCAAGGTGGAACTCCCAATACATCAAAGTAGAGTTGCAGAATTTTATTTATTTATTTTGCATTATAGGTGATAAGATAAATAACTTATGAGTTATTGAGATATATTATGTTTGGGGGCTGCACTAAGGGAGGCTCATCCAATCTCATTGTACACATGCTGAGCATTGACAATAAAGGTTTGAATTTGAATTTATGAAACAAAGATTAGGTTGTAATACCTGGTTGAAAAGTTGGTTTGAAAACAAGGTTAATATTTGCATAGAAATGTCCATTTATTTGCTCAGATTTTGATAGTAGCACACATGCTTCTGAAATGCCCTATCTACTTGTATCAACTCTGAGGAGCAGAATTAACCCATCCTCTAATTATAAACTATTCAGACTGGTCTCACATAATAATCATCAAGATTATCAAACCTATTAAATCATCAAGATCGGGAAATCTCTACAATTGTAGCTAAATTTTGCACCAAATCTGTATCAATTAGAAGTTTCTGGACCTGATTATTTATTTAAGTGTTTCATGTGCAGACATGAAAATGTTAATGGATAACTTTGTTTTTTATTTGGATGCAGTATAATATATTTTTAATAAAATAAATCAAGAGACAGAAACTATTTTCTAATGCAAAGGGTTCCTAGTTCACATTTTAATACTTAAAATATGAATATAATAAGTAATATAACTCAGACCAGTCATAGAATGGATCCCACTTGATAAATAGTGTCCATGAAAGAGACTTAAAAAAAGATGGATCGACGACATCAGAAAGTATTGTGGGCCCAATTAGCAAAAAAATGTTCAGAACCACGTAGGTTGGAAAAATGCAGAAGAGGCCTTCATCCTGCAGTGGATAGACGATGGCTAAAATCATGATGAAGTTTATGATGATGATGACGACGAATTTAAAGGTTCTTTTAAAATTCTTCATATAACTATTAGACCATGTCTCCCATTTTATCAGATAAGGGGCAAACCACCTTATAAACCATAGTTGTTCTGCGCCCCCTGAGCCAGCCCTGCTGCCAGAAAGTGACTTGGAGCCAGGCCTGCTGCCAGAAAGTGACTTGGACAGTGACGGGGAAGGGCCGTCAGGACTTACCTCGGGATCACTGGCTTCCCTGGCTCAGCTCCAGGAGCCAGGAACAGGCCAGGTGGAAGAGGTAACGAGGCCTCCATCCCCTGACTCTTCCCCCCCCCCCGGCCACGCCTGCAGACCCAGCTGACGGCAGTCAGGCTTGGTTGAACCCTACGTTTCGTAGGCAGGAGAGGAGGAAACAACAGAAGCAAGGGTGGGGCAGGCCTAGGAAGTGCTGAGTCATGGAGCCAAACCCCACAAGATATAAAAGGCAGCGAGAGCTGCTGTGTCTCTTTGTAACAGGCAAATCCACTGATTGAGCTGACGTTTGTTCCTGGGTGACTCACCAGCATTGTGGAAGATAACAGAGGCTCTTGGCAGACACTGGCTATTCTGCTGCCAGAGCTGATAGTGCCGGCTAATTAAGCCGTCACTCAGACTGAAGCAAGGGAGGACAAAACAATAGCTTAAAAACTTAGTACAACTGGAAAAGCAATCTCAATCTCATTCTGTTTCATGGCAGTGCAGTTGATGTAATGGATCTTTTTTTTTTTTGCTGAAGCAAAAAAATCAATTATCAGTTTCTAACATTCTAAACATGGCATTTCTCAACAAATTTAAAATGGGTGAACTTCAGCTCTCAGAATTCATGCATATACTTAAAAGTTGTTGAAGTTAAGGAACACTGTTTTAACCAGAAGATATTTTAAATCTAATTTTTTAGATCATGAAACACCTGAAGTATTCTATTGTGGGATCTGCATTGGCAGACAGATGTGGCTCCCAACCTATTATGATCTTAAGCAAAAAACTACTTGTATGCCAGTCTTGGGATAATCTTGCTTTTAACTTATTAAGTAATAAAGAGATTTAACATTTCTTCCAAGGGAATAAATAATAGTTAATTCAGTTTAGCTGTGAAAAACTTCAGTAAAAGTCTTTTTTTAAGGAAGGGGAGTAGGAGTAATATGCTTCACTGAACTAAAGCTCAATTTTTTAAATTAAAAATGTAATTTTTATATAATTTCTCAAAAGAAAACAAGCTTTTAAAAGGAAGAGAATGGATGAAACAGAGGAACAAAAGTAATTGAATTCAGGAGAAAGTTGGAATCAATCTTTATTGCATTCTCTTTAGCAGGCTTGGTCAAGTGTAAATTTGTAAATGTGTTTCCAGCACCAACGAATTAAATTGCAACATTCTTTTTATTCAGTGTGGTTCTGGTGTAACAAACCAGCTATTATAAAATGCATTCCTGTCTCATTAATGAGCTAAGCTTGGGAACCCAGCATTTTAGAAACATAAAGAGACAATTTATAATGAGACTTGAACTCAATGGTGAAAGCTAAGGATGGCAGACTACTTGCAAAGTTATCACAATAGAAAACTTTTGAATGAGTGAAATACCTTCAGGAGTTCCCAAAGCAGCCATCTTATGAGAAGACTATTTTATGTGCTTCTATGCCAACCTTGTTGGAGATTGGCCTCCTGCAGATTTTTATAACCCAAAAGGATTGCAGAATTCCAGAATATGATAATCACTCAAAACGGACAATGATGCAATACTTCCAATTGCGAAAAAACAGAAACCTCTATTCTTCAAGAACATATAATGAACACCATGATTTTTATACCTTGTAAGGGTTTATACTTCATTAAAAATAGTCAAGGCATTTTATTTTAAATGCTTTGAATTTCATACCAGATAGCAATTATAGCCTCTGGAATTTACAACCAGTATGGCTACTGGACTTTGTAGTTAAATGTAGTTAAGGTACCAGGTTGGAGAAAACTAATATACAGTCATGATATATCATAAAACTGATATTTTGTGATAACCACATTTAAAATATAAGATTTTTCAATTTCCAAACAGCTAATTTTTCAGGTTTGAGACCATGATTAAAAAGAATTAATAGTTGAAATAGCTGAAAGATAATCAGATTAGGGAAATCTGGTTAATATCTGCCTGCCTGCCTGCCTGCCTGCCCATCTGCCTGCCCGCCCACCCACCTACCAGTCTGTCTATCTGATTTATATGGTCACCCATTCAGTCTCAGTGATTCTGGGCAGCTTACAAGCAATAAAATAAAATATAAAAGAATAAAAAACAATAATGTACATTAATCATGTGTTTATAACTTTTATATTCAAAATTGTAGACCCTTCAGTGAAGAATTTTTACATAACTACATAATCTAATATAACAGTAATGAAGATATGACTTTCTGATTTCAAAAATTATAATGGTTATATGATTAACATTGTCCCATTTCATTTATATATTCTCAAAATACTGCAGATGATGAATTCATTCCTAGGATTCCAGGAGCTTTTGAAAGTTCCGTAAGATATAATGCAAGGTCTCTTAATAGTCAAATACATTCTTCGCTTATAAAGTATTCCAAGCTGAATATTTCAAATACACAATAAAATTTGGAATGCAAAGGTAGCCTGCAAATTATGACAATAATTTGTACCTTAATGCAAAGACATGGTTTTAAATGAGATCTTAGATTATTTGAAAAAAACATAATGGACAGGTAAAGATCTTTTGCCCAATCTTTCCTTTTGGAATAAGGTAGAACATCTTAAACTCAGCAGCATACTCCTTTTTAGTAGGAGACATCTTGGTCAAGTTCTTAAGCACCAGATTAGAAATTGGGAGACTGTGACTTCTAGTTCCATCTTAGCGATGAAAACCAGGTGGCTGATCTTGTGCCAGTCACTCTCTCTCAGCTCAGCTCAACTCATAGAATGGTTGTTGTAGGGAAAATAGGAGAAAATAGGAGAAGGAAGATATGTTGGATATGTTCACTGACTTGACTTATTTGTAAAAAAAATAATAAAAAATTCAGGGTTAAAAAAAATAAAAAAATAAATACAATATACATAGACTTCTTCTACACTCGTGTCCAAAAGCAATACAGAAAACCATCAGAAATATAAAAGTGAAGTTAAATAATTTGTGTATTATTGTTTTTTATTTCAGTGAATCCATGAATCGTTGCTGTTTGGTAATGAAACACTGTCATTGTAACACTATACAAATATATTTTAGCTCGCTGCAAAAGTTTTTGTTGACATATATTTTCAACTAATTACATGTATGCCTTTGAAGGAGGCTTAATTCCTCTGACTATCAAGCACATGAAGGACAACAGAGAAGTCAGTAAATGGTAACAGGTTAAGCAGAAGAGAGGCAGAAGGTCTCTTGGGTAGGGAGAAAAGGGTTTTAAAAGATAAATACATTTTTTTTTCCATGCCTGGTAAGACCCATGAGTATAATTTTGATTTTAAGGACAAGATTTTGATCTGTCTTAGAAAACTAAAAAAAAAAAAGGATTTTATTCTAAGAACTAATCTTGAAAGGAAAAGATTGAAGGGAATGCTTGAATAACCCAGAAATAAAGGAACTGATTATAGTAATATAATCTAAGTCAGACATTTGTTAAGGAAGTGTTTCCCCATTTTACAACATTTCTTGCCACAGTTGTTAAATGAATCACTGCAGTTGTTAAGTTAGTAACATGGTTGTTAAGTGGTTGCCCATTGCTTTTGCTTATCGGAAGGTCTCAAAAGGGCATCACATGACCTCGGGACTCTGCAACAAATATGAGTCAGTTCCCAATCATCTGAATTTTGATCATGTAACCATGGGGATGCTGCAACGGTCATACGTGTGAAAAATGTTCATAAATAACTTTTTCAGTGCTGTGTAACTAAATGAACCGTTGTAAGTCAAGGGCTACTTGTATATCTATATCATAAGCAAGTTAGTTTGTAGGTTTCCAATTTCCAAATCAAGGAAACATTCTAATTTGAGGAGCTTAAGGTTACAGTGTATTAAAAGATAATTGATTTGCAAAGAAACAGACATTGAAAAATTTGCTGTGGACTGACTGAACGTAAATATATTGTTTCCCCAAGTCACCAAAAGTAGTAGCAGCCTCCATACTTGCATTCAGCAAGAGTTTCCAGTAAACAATGAGTTTATGCTATGTATTTATTTTGACAATTACTCATTTGCAGCTAGGTGCAGAGTTATTTAAAATCCATAGACACATCTGGAACATAAACTAAAGGAATCTTCTGTATGCATTTAATAAAAGGAGTGAGTAAAACAGAACTAACTACATTTTCAAAGAAAAAAAACCCATTATGCTGAATGTCTTCTAATTATATTAGTGGCTTCAGTATTTGTTTGAAAAATACAGAATCAGAGGAACAACCAACATTTTGTTAAACTGTCTTGTCCTTTCAAGAAAATTTAAACAGAATTTAAGGCACATCAAGAGTGACGTCATCAGTAAAAAGAAAACAAGCTGAGAAATTTGTGTACTGGCTTTCATTTAAAAAAAAAGAATCTTGCATGACTGAATAAAGAACTAAGCAGAAAAGTTTGCATATGAAGCAAAGGTTAGAGGAACAGGTTAAAAATAAAAATATTTTTCCTATTACTTGTTTGCTAAAATTTAGCAGGCAAATTGGCAAGAGAATACAGTGCTACCTTGGTACTCAACTACTTGAGTACCAAGTAGTTGAGTATCAAACTCATTGAATTTGGTATTCGGTGCATTTTGATGCAAAAATGTTGTCCCTGTACTTATCGTTTTGCAGCTCACTGCAAAAGGAAATGGGGGACGGCCTCAGAGGGCAGACAGGAAATCAGCCATGCTGGGAAGGTCACTGACATAGAAAAAGGAACAGACAGCAAGTCATTTCAGGCTGAAGCAAAGAGTCACGTGGTAAGCCACATGGTTTGTTTGGTACTCATCATTTTTAGTACTCATAATGCCTCCTGCAACTAACTAACAACAAATACCGAGGTACCACTGTAATGACATTTGACATAAAAAGCGTTCTTTTCCTTTCCTTTCCCTTTTCTTTTTCCTATCCTATATTTATCTGAGGTCATATTAAATGGATATCTGCCCACTGAACCTCCAAAAGCGATTACTTGGCTTACATCTATCTGTCTGTCTGTCTGTCTATCTATCTATTTATTTTCGTATTTCTAAACCACCTATCTTCCTCATATGTTCAGATAATTCGTTTTTCCTGAAGTATAAGTCATTAAGTGAATTGCTTATTGTCCAGCTATTGTAATGTGTGAATGTGTAAACCATGGCTTGATTTCAGACTGAAAGTCAAATTTCAGCCACTCTTTGTTGCTAAATTTGTGGCTGATATATTGCTTGTTTATTATTTCCTGACTTATACCTAGCTTATTTTTGAGCCCTTCTCAACTCCTAATCTACACAAAAGTGAAGTAGAGGAGGCTAAGCGATAAAAAAGAACTGAGTGAGCAAATTGCAGCAATTTTGTTTGCTTAGGAATAATACTAATGAAGAACTCTTAGCTTATGATGAACTATAAACAGTTATGTACTATGGTTTATTATTTTCGTTGAATGAGGAAGCTATAAAATCAAGCGAGAATTTATTACTTTTTGAGAGTAGAAAAGAATTGATTAAGAAACTGTTTTCAAATAAGTTCCACAGACTTCTTTTACTGGGAAACAGTGCAAGTCAAACGGACAATAACTAGCTATTTTTAACATGTCTGGCATGTCCAAATATAGTTCATATTGCCCCCAAGAGGTTGTTTACTGGTATAGAACTGAAAGTTATCCACATATCCAGATGAAACAGGGGAAAATAAAATATATAGAATGCTTAAAGTTATGAACATATTGTAATCAATATTTCTGAATGAAAAGTAAAGGGAGAGAAAGCACATATTGATTAGAATATGTTATCTGGGCTCCAAGATACCCAAACTTTCTGTAATTTATAGTGTTTTCTCTTGTTTTTGATACATTTGCTATATATGCGCTGTTGCTTCATTCTGTTACTATAACTTATATACATTTCCTCCCTCTCCAAAGCCAAACTGTAATAGGAAATAGTTTGTTTTGATTTAATAACCTGGTTTAATAAATCTTGCAACTCATTGGAAACAGTATTATATGGCTTTAAAACCTGAAGATGTATCACTGAAGGGAAAAAATGAAACTAAAGAAAGAAAGGCTAATTTAAGAGAGCATTTTTTAAAATATATTTGTAAAAAAAATTATTAGCACATATTTATATATGAACTGTATTATGTTATCTATCTATTAAATAAATAAAAGATTATAAGAATGGTATTAACAAAATACTTTCATATGGTATAACTGTAGACTGATGTAACTACAGGTATGTGTAAAGGAAGAAATAAGGTAAGATGGATATCTCATCCAAAAGAAGAGCACTTTTCTTCCAGAAGCCTCTAGGTTAGGAAAAACATGTAAGTGCACAGGATTTGCAATAGACTTGTTTCTTATTGTCAAAATAAATCTGGAAATTTGGCTATCATATGATTATTTCCACTGATACAGACTGAATTAAAAGACTCCGAGTCGTGGGGCTTCCGGGTGGCGCCATCTTTCTCGCTGGGTGCCAATTTATGGCACTCCGCATTGAATACCGTAAAAGCCGGATTTAACAACTGATCCCGGCTTCATTTCTCTCTCTGGTTGAAAGAGAGAGACAGAGCAAGGGGGAGGAATTGGGTAGATTCCCCTAGGGGCTTTGTTTTTGTAATACAAAGTCCTGAACGGTGAATCCCCTTATTTACCCCTCCCCCACCTCCAGTATTCTCTGCGCTCCTGAAAAAGCAGGAAAAGAGGAAGATGTCCACTTCTGCTAGCAATTGATTTTTTTTGTGGATACGAAAAGCAGGCGGAACAAATGTGAGGAGCAATTATTGGTTTGCAAGTATTTTTGATTTTCTGACTTCCTCCCCCCCTTCAGTTTCGTTTTAGAGAAACTGAAAGCAGAGCGATACATCAAAGGGAGCTTTGCTGTTGAATCGAAACTGAATGGAGATTTTATCTTATTGTGTTTGACTGTGGACTGTTGGATTATATTACGCTGTTTAAGTACGTTACAAGGGGATTCTCAGCAGGAATTTTGTTATGGAGGTTCTTTCAGAAGAATGGGTTCGGACGTTATACAGGACTACACAGAAAGAATGTATTTAATTATTCAAAATACAGATTAATAAAAATGGGGGACGTTTTGGATGAGAGTTTGGAGCAAATTAACCAGTGCAATTATTCGGAAAATGGAATGGAGGATATACAAATAAAAGTGGATAAATATGAAGATTTGATCGTGAAGAAACAAGGTGATCTAAAGAAGTTTTCTTTAAATAGTTTGGATGAGCTGCCTGAATTTGTGCTACAGGAGATTGTCCTCAAATGGAAAAGACTCACAAGCTTAATGTTTCCCAAGAGTTCTCTTTTGGACTGATGGAATATACGGCAGTAATTTTTGGATTTCTGGACATAAGGAATTACTAGGAAATATTGTGATTGACTTTTAAAAGGAGCAACGAAGGAAAGACAGAGATTAATGCACCAAAAAATGGCAAGAGACAATAGTATTATTTTTGAAACAAGGTTTTTAAAATATTAATAGACAAAAATATTTGTGTCCCGAAAGAATTATATGGTTATATGGTTATAGAAGCTATAAGGAGATATTCTCTGAATTGGATTGGATTTTTACGTTTTAGCTGGTTTTAAAATATTTTAGGATTAATTTGTTCTACTGATTTATATATTTTATTATTGTTTATTGTTAATTTTTTGAAGGATTTGGTTATGTAAGGAGGAAGTCAGAGCTAGAGAGGGAGAATTGGTATAATAGTTTTGGGGAAAAAAATTTTTTTTTAGCATATGTTTGTTTTATTTTTAACTATACCTTGTGTTTGTTCCGGGAAGCCAGGGGGGGAGGGGGAGGGGGTTTGTGAAGGGAAAGGGGTTGGGGGGAAAGGGGGAAAAAAATTTTTGTAAAACTTTTTGAATAAAAAAAAAAAAAAAAAAAAAAGACTCCGAGTCGTGACGGAAAAGACTATTTGTAGCTCAGAGTTAAATTGTGGGGTCTTTGGTGCTCTCTGAGCTTGGTTGTTTTTTTCCAGATGTTTCATTTCCAAACTAATATGGATGATGTTACCTAGTCTGCTAACGAAACATCCACAAGAAAACAACTTAGCTCAGACAACACCAAGGACCCCAGAGACTCAAATCCATATAGCTTCAAAGCAAATGAAACAAGAAAGCAATACCTGTGTGTGTTTCCAATAGAATTATAATTATCCTCATGGGAAGACTACATTTTCAGTATAAATCAGTATTCATAACTTGATTTCTACACAGGGTGAGAAGTAGATATTGTAATCTTCAAGATATTTATACCCTCGTTTTTCAATGGTTCTTGCTGCTACCACTTGACCTCCAGGAAACACCTCATCTTTCCCTTAACCTTGGTATGCATCAAGACAAATTCCTTGTATGTCCAATCACACTTGGCCAATAAAATTCTATTCTATTCTATTCTATTCTATTCTATTCTGTGCTGTTTTCTGCTATTTAAAAGACAAATATGCAAAAAAAATGTCCTGAGTTTGTAGCATTAAGGCATGTGACTAGAACCCTTCCTTTCCTTTTATGAAAGATAATGAAATCCACAAGAGATGCACCAAATCAAAAGATGAAATATAAATATTACTTTTGAACTTCAAATATTAAAATGCATACATTCAGAGTTAAGAAGTAAGAATTACAGAACTGTTCAAATTATGGGAGAACAAAACAGGAGGTTCATTTCTGAAAAGAAAAAAAACCTACAATAATATAATGATCCAAATACTCCATTGGTGCATTATATACTACTGGTGATACAAAGGTCAGGCAGGATTGCAGAAACATCCAGTCAAAAGAAGGGGGGGAGTCCCTGCTTTTATATCAACAACCGATGGTGTAAAAATGTAACTACACTAAAGAAATTCTGTGATATAGACTTAGAGACATTAATTATCAATTCCAAACCATTTTATGCTCCACAAGAGTTTTCCACATTTATTCTATTTGCAACATACATTCTTCCACAAGCTTGCATAAATTGTCAGGGTTCCAAGTAACACATACAACAAAGTAAGACTCCGAGGCAGGCATTTCCTCAAAGTTCCATTTTATTAGAGATGTCATACTGGCACATCTGGGGAAACCCGAACCTGAAGTCTCCCGGGTTTTCCCCACCCCAAAGGAAATCCAAGTCCCTTCCCCTGTACCCACATGTCCATCACATTCATTACAAACTCTAGTTGACCAGATTATGTGGGTTGAAGAGAGATACCCAGATTCATTCCTCATTGTGTTAGGAGATTAAGCAAAGAACTACGAAGATATTTTCAGCATGTCAACTATCTTACTAGACGAAAGACTACTTTAGACTACTGCTACACAACATTAAAATATGCATATCAGTTTTTACCACAAGCAGCTGTGGGACACTCTGACCATGGTATGATTCACCTTGTACCTGTTTATAACAACAGCTTAAAATTATAAAACCAACAATTAAATCAGTGAAGTCTTGGACTGAGCAGGCAAAGTTAAAGGTACAGGCTTGGCTTGATTGCACAGATTGGAACATTTTTGAAGCTACCTCTGGAAACTAGAGCAGGGGTCACCAAACTTTCGGACCTCAGGGACCACTAAATTCATAATTTTAAATCCCAAGGACCACTAATATGATTTTTTTTAAAAGATAAATAGTATTTAGTGCAATATAAAAATGCAAATAATTTTTCTGTGGACCACCAAAATTTTCTCACAGACCACCAGTGGTCCAAGGACCACTGGTTTGTGACCACTGGACTAGAGATATGTTATGTTTCTTCTTGCTTCAAATGTTCTGCTATCATCTTAGTGCTAAAGAAATCTTCCCTCAAGGAGCTGAATGACTACAGACCGGTTATTCTGATATCCATAGTTATGAAAACCTTTGAAAGGTTAGTGCTGGCCTACCTGAAAACCATCAGGGATCCGCTTTTAGACCCCTTGCAATTTGCCTACAAAGCAAATAGACCAGCAGATGATTCTGTTAATATGGCTCTGCACCACATTCAACAACATCTTGAATCTCCAAGGACCTATGCAAATCTTTTGTAGACTTCATCTCGGCATTCAATAGCATCATTCCAGGTACTCTTCTAACTAAACTAATTCAGCTAGCCATGCCTGATTACACTTGTAAGTGGATCATAGCTTTCTAACGGACAGGAAGCAGCAGGTGAAGCTAGGCAAAATCACACCAGATACCTGTACAATTAGCAATTAGAAAGTTGTAGCCTTGTGGTGCGGCCGGAACAATCTTGAACTAAACACTCTCAAAACTGTAGAAATGATAGCATATTTTAGGAGATGCCATCTTATTCTATCACCTCTTACAATACTAGATAACACAGTATCAACAGGAGAGACCTTCAAGTTTCTAGGTTCTATAATCTCAAGACTTAAAATGGACACCTAACATCAAAAATGTCATCAAAAAGCACAACAAAGAATGTTTTTCCTGTACCACCTCAGAAAGCTCAGACTGCTCAAAGAGCTGCTTATACAATTCTACAAAGGAATTATTGAGTCTGTCATTTGTACCTCTATAACTGTCTGGTTTGGCACTGCAATCAAACAAGACAGACACAGACTTCATTTCATTTTCATTTCATTTATTAAATTTCTATACCGGCCTTCTCCCGAAGGATTCAGGGCAGTTTACAGCCAACGTAAAACAGTATTTATAAACAAACTTAAAAAACAGTATAAAAATCTAATTCTATTTGGCTAATACCAATTAAAAATTATGCTAAAAACAATAATAAAACCCCATTTAAAACAATAGTAACTTAGACCAACCTAAGTTAACCTACTTAGGCCAAATAAAAAAGTCTTGAGCTCGCGACGGAAGGTCCGGAGGTCGGGGAGTAATCGTAACCCTGGATGAAGCTCATTCCAGAGGGTGGGTGTCCCCACAGAGAAGGCTATCCCCCTGGGGTCGCCAGCCGGCATTGTTTGGCTGACGACACCCTGAGGAGACCCTCTCTGTGGGAGCACACAGGTCGGTGGGAGGCTATCGGTGGCAGCAGGCAGTCCTGTAAGTAACCCGGTCCCGTGCCATGGAGCACTTTAAAGATGGTTACCAACACCTTGAATTGCACCCGGAAGACCACCGGTAACCAGTGCAGCCTGCGCAGGAGAGGTGTTATATGGGAGCCACGAGTAGCTCCCTCTATCACCCGTGCAGCTGCATTCTGGACTAGTTAGAGCCTCCAGGTGCCCTTCAAGGGGAGCCCCATGTAGAGAGCATTACAGTAGTCCAGGCGGGAAATGACGAGGGCATGAGTGACCATGCACAAGGAATCCCGGTCTATGAAGGGGCGCAACTGGCGTATCAGGCAGACCTGAAAAAAAGCTCCCTGGCGATGGCTGTCATATGTTCTTCTAACAACAGCCAAGCATCCAGGAGAACGCCCAAGTTGCGGACCCTCTCCATAGGAGCCAATGACTCGGCTCCAACAGTCAGCGATGGAACCAGCTGACTGTACTGGGACGCCAGCATCCACAGCCACTCGGTCTTGGAGGGATTGAGTCAGAGCCCGTTTCTCCCCATCCAAACTCGCACGGCCTCCAAACACCGGGACATCACGTCAACAGCCTTGTTGGGGTGGTCCGGGACTAACAGACAGTTAGAACTGCAGAAAAAGCAATTGCTACCAGACTGCCTTCCATTGAGGATCTATGTACTGTGTACTGCACAAGCCAGAAAGAGAGCTGTGATATCTACAGACCCCTCACATCCAGGACATAAACTGTTTCAGTTTCTTCCTTCAAGATGCGCTATAGGGCAGGGCTGTCAAACTTGCAGCCAGCGGGCTGGATGCATCACACGCTGGCCACATCCACCCCTGGTTTAGTGAAGGGGGAAAAACTTGCGATACGTCATGTGATGACACCATGATGACATGTTTGATACCCCTGCTATAGGACATTGCATGCCAAAACAACTAGACACAAGGACAGTTTCCCTCCCCACATGCCATCACTCTGCTAAACAACAAATTCCCAAAACACCTAGTAGGGCTGTATTACCTATTTTCTTATCTTCTTATGACTATAACTTTGTTCCTTGTATCTTACGATGTTTATTGTTTTATTTAGTATCCTATGACTGAGATTTATAATGAATGTATTTTATGATTATTATGATCATGAGAGTTTATGCACCAGAGACAAATTCCTTGTGGGTCCTATCACATCTGGCCAATAAAGAATTTTAATTTCTAAATCTTCTATCAAAAGATGGGTCAGAGAATTCCAACTTAAAATTCAGATTCCAGATGCTAAATAAAAATTTAGATCTTAATGTATAGCACACAATATGAAGAATGTCAGACTTCTACTTATATTGAAGGCAATAGGACAGGAAAAGATAATAGAACTGAAATAGTGCCTAACAAAATAAATCAATATTCTAATTCAGTTTTCTGGCTAGATATATTTACCTATTCCGTGGGAATAAATGGATTACTGAGACAAAAGTCTTCCTTATGGTTTCCTGGACTTTTCTTGCACATTTCCAGCTTTAATCAGAGATTAAATCTTAGTTCTTTCCTTTTCCAACCCAGCTTCGGTGGCTGTTCTTAAAGGATCAATCTTGTGCTGAAAGGAAAAGTTGGGGAAAATCCGATTCTATATGGGGCTCAGAATATATATGTTTACCTTATGAAGACATGTGTTTAATATTCCTCCAGATATGTAAACATGCATTATGTGCTTAGAATGAAGGCATATATGTGTGCACACATGCCTTTGAATCAGCATCAACACACCAACACACAGGCAACTCATAATGTACTAGACCAGGGATGTCCAAACTTGACCCCTTCAAGAGTGGTGGACTTCAACTCCCAGAATTCCCCAGCCAGCAACTTGCTCATATTTATAGCTCATGCTGGCTGGGAATTCTGGGATTTGAAGTCCACCACTCTTCAAGAGACCAAGTTTGGACATCCCTGTACTAGACACTATTCAAGTGGAACACACACACACACACACACACACACACACACACACACACACACATATAGGTCTTGGCATATTCGGGTCTTTTCCCATGTAAGGTTGAGAGTATCTTGGCGACGTTTCGACGAGGTCTCATTCATCATCTTCAGGCTGGTGCTTTCGGCTTCGTGCTTCTGTGAGCAAAGCGTGGTCGGAGCTGCCATCTCTCTATAAAAACTGGTGGGGAGGTGGGGAGTATTGCTGTGAGCGGGTTGGTTGGCTGTGTGGTTGCATCTTGATTGGTAGATGGAGTAGGTGTTTGCAGATTGGTCGGCTGCCTCGCAGCATCCTGTGTGGATATGCTTCTAGTCTTTTGTTCCTGAGCTTTGATGTTGTGGCCTCTGGAGTTCTGTGATGTGATGTCTTGCGCAGATGGCTGAGATGCAGCATCTCGGGCCCTGGCCTGGCTCCAAGTCCGGTTCTGTCATGTGTTCCTGGTGTGTGTCAGCTTGCTTTGCGTGGCGATCGGAGGGGGGCGCAGCAGCCAGTGGTGCCAGCATGGTCTGGCTTCTGGATGGTGGTTGTGTTTCGTCTGTGGGATGGGTTTGGGTTTGAATCTGGTGAGGATGATCGGTGGCGGCATTGTGTGTTATCCTGGGTCTGGTGTCTATTTTCATGGCTGGGACTCGTTTGTTGACTAAGGCCAGTTTCCAGATGTCTGGAAGGCGGGAGGTGTCATCCTGTTTGTTCATGTTGTGGGGGTGTTTCTCTATTTCAATGGCTTCCATAATTATTCTCTTGTTATAGTGTTCAGTTTTGGAGATTAATTTGGTTCCTTCAAAATCAATTTCATGTCCTGTGGTTTTAAGGTGCTGGAAAAGGGAGGAGGTTTTTTCTTCTTTTCTGACTGCGTTCTTGTGTTCTGCAATGCGTGCATTTATTCTCCTATTAGTTTGTCCAATGTATGTGGCTGGGCAGAGTTTGCATGATATTTCAAAGACTCATTGGTTTTCTAGATGGATCTTGTCTTTGGGGTTTCTTAAGATGTTGGCTATTTTTTAGTCCATGGAGAAGGCTGTCTTGATGTTGTGTTTGTGGAGTATTTTGCTGATTTTATCTGTGGGGCCTTTGATGTATGGGAGGAGGGTGATGCCATTGTCTTGTTCCATGTCTTGGTTCTTGGGTGGTGTCTCCCTTTGGATTAGGTTGGTAATTGTATTTCTTTGGAATCCGTTGGAGATTAATATGTTTGTGAGAGTGTGTAATTCAGTTTTCAGGTGGTCTTTGTCGGCTAGGCGTTTGGTTCTGGAGATGAGAGTCTTGGCTACAGAGTGGATCTGTGCAGGGTGGTGATGTGATTGTGCGTTTAAGTAGCGGTTGGTGTGTGTTTTTTTTCTGGTAGATGGTGTGTCCTAGGGAGCCACTGACTTTTTTTTAGATTAGATGTATACCCGTGAAAACCTACAAAAACAAACACACACCTACAAAAACAAACACACACATACATACATACATACATACATATATATTCTTATATATGAAGACCGACTCCAACAGATGAGGAGATTGGGGGGGAATCTCTCAGAGAGTTTACTTTATTATATACGGACTGCAGGAATAATCAAAAATATCAAAAAAACTGTTCTTATACAGAAAAACTACTCTGCTACTTGTGATAAGAAGGTATCTGCTAGAAATGATATGAAAAAAGTCTTCTACATTCAGCTGCATTGCCCCCACCCCCTTTTTTTTTTACATCAAAACTACTCTACTGAATCCTTTAGGAAAGACTTGAGGGAGGTGCAGCAGCAGCAAAATTAGGCAGACAAATATTCTCACAGTGCACACAAATATTCTTTGTACTCAATTTGTATCCTAAACCTTATTTTCTGTTTCTTTCATATACAGTTTAGATAACCCAGTTCTTCCTTCCTCTCATCTATCGCTCTTGAAGTTAACAAATAGTTCATGTCAGACCTGCCATTATCTCATCATTTTTCAACACAGGACAGTTAGATACAAAGACACTTTTTTTGAAGCTATGAAATGTTCCAATATGCATGGAATTCCAAAAAGGAAACGAGACAGAAAAATTCAGCTGAGAACAAAATACAAAATGTAAATGCTAATTAGTAGCCTCTTTATAGGATTGATTCTCCAAATAGAAGTTATGTAGGCTGCAGCATAATTAGATTTCAGTCTGCACAGGTGGCTTCATGTTCTACTCAAATATTGTTTTCTTAACATATAATGCATTAATAGAAATGCAGTTAACTGAATTGCACTAAAATTAATACTAGTTGTCCATATCCGAACTGGATAGAAGAGAGATAACAGGATAATCTTGCAGCTGTGACTTGATACTATGTAAATTTATGTTACTGAAGATGCTAAAATCTAACTTTCAGCTGTATGACAAGGAAAAATAATTAAGGTAATTCAGCAGCTCCTGAAGCACAAGTAAGAATATCCAAGACTCAAAGGACCACAGTAACAAGAGCAAATTCAGATTACCTGGGAAACGCAGAAAAGCTTGATATAGAAACTAATTTCTATTATTATCCATATCAATATTATTAATTATTAAGAATAATATAATATTCCTATTCATCAAAGGTACAGATTTCGTTCTAGTATTTGATAACATGCATATCTACATATTTTTGTTTGTTATTATTTTACAAACAAAGCTTTGAAACACCATTTCAAATACTGTGCCTCTTCAACACTTAAATATAGATATTGTGATTGTTACAATTCTTCCACCACATAAATTGATCATATCTGCCCATATAAACAATTTATAACATACATCACAATCCAAATAAAATTGGCATTATTAATCCAGATAAATATGTCAAAGGATCATATACTAGACTACCTGTAAACAATAAAATCCAACTCATGGACCTTGTTATTATTTTACCAATTTGAACTACCAATTCAAAATAAGTTAGATAATTTAAAGTGTTTTTTGGGAGGGAGGGGAATTTATTGTAGCTTTTATTTATTGTAGCTTTTATTTATTATCGCTCATCTTGTTATGGATATGGATGGAACAGGGTTTAAGATTGTTCGATTCTGTTGATTCACCAGTTAAATATTTTAATTAATTCAGAAATACTAAATCTGCCTGCACTTCAGCTTTTGGCAATAATTGCATGCTGTACATGGTTAAGGGACGGCTAGTATAACAGCAACTCACTTTAATGATCTAAAGCTGTCCTCTGACCCTACATGGTCACTTGCAATTACTGAAGCTCAATAGTATGTGCTAAATTATACTGACAATGCTGCCACTCTTACAACATCTTACATACATCCCTTTTTGCTAATAACTAAACTCATGGGATTAGACAACTTACACAGTAGACTTCAGTAATGGTATTAGCTCCTAAAGGTATGCATCTAATGAGAATTCTGTCTCATTTAACCGTTGTGCCCCAGCTGAAGTATTTTCATCAAGATGTCAATTGTTGCCTGAAACGCTTTTCAACTTTTATGAGCCTTCAGAAAATATATGGGTGGTGCTTTATCAAATGCTTCAATTTCTACAGGTCAGACTTGGGAGAATAGTGAATCAAGAAAAGCTAAACTGTTGCTAGATATATATTTATATTTATCCATGTGACATCTAGCTGCATATTGTTATAAAGTATCTTTGTGTATTTTACAAATTTATTAGGTTTCATTTTGGTGTTCAGCAGAATTCCCAAGTAGAACAGATATATCTAAGATAATGGAAAAAGACATTGTTTTTAGACTCAAGTGAGCACATAGCTGGAAGTTATATAGTTCACAAGACTCAATTACATTCTTGGTGCTTATTACTAGGAAACCAATATGCCACAAGTTTAGGGGAAATTTTGGATATCATTATTTATATCAAGGAAGATAAATTAGTGGCCCTAATTATGTTAACAGATCTAACATAATTAAATGTATAGTTAAAATTGGTATTGATGTGAGTATGTTTTATTTATGGACAACCACATCTCCGAAGCTTGAAATTAAGATATAAACTGAGCAATAAAGAAAATGAAGCCTAAAAGTCACTGAGGCACTGAAAATATAGGAAAATTGTTAAGAAATGTTATACAATTTGCAGTTATTTAACCAATTTAAACACCTTCAAAAAAATTTTATGCCATGATTCTATGAAGATAGCTAAACATTAATTCATACTGAGTCTACCTCTTTTTTTGAATCGTTAAGAAATGAATGTTAACTATAAGCTATAATAAATTAACTAGATTTTAAGATACATGATTCTTTATAATTTAAAAAGCATTTCTGAAACAGGAATTTTCTAGATTTCTTAATTCTTAATGAAAAGCATATTTGGATCTATAAACCTATATATCTGATACACGACTCAGCAAGATAGTTAATGTGCTCATTGGAGGAAAGGCTGGGAATGGCAAAGAAAAATAATATAGCAGTTTGATAGAAGTGATAAATAGGCTAAATCAGAAACAGGAGTAGGGATTAGGAACTCATCACGAAAGCACAAATAAACCCAACAGAACACAGAGGAACCATCTGGCACACTGCCCTGCTGTGAATCTTTTTCTGCACTGCTAGAAATTGCTGATACAAAATGTTCTGACAAACCAAATGGACATCAACAAAAAGTAAACATGACAGGTTACTTCCAAATCATTAAAGAATTTAGAAGAAACAGGTCAATTTCACCCAAGTTTTCAAATAGAAAGTCATGTTTGAATATGTCAAAGTCAAATAGGAAGGACTGGTATATGTTAGTTTGTGTGCATGTTATCGCTGGATTTGATCATTCATGTATAAGTTTTTATTTATTTATACAATTGATATAACCACCTGGCTTAGTGACTATATTGTGAAAAATAGTGACTATAGGTAGCTTAAAACCGAAAACAAAATGTGGGGTAAACAATACACAAAGAAACCATAAAATGGCTGGAATAAAAAAAAACTAAGGAAAAAAACTGAGAACATCCAGATTTTAATGCTTTATGAAAAGCCAAAGGATTGGGGCCCACCAGATCTCTGGGAGGAGGCTGTTCCACATGCAGGCACAACTATAAAGAGGGTCCAACTCCTTAGACCCATAGACTGACACTCTCTATTAGTAAGAACCTGAAATTAATATTAAAATATTAATGCCCAATAATTTAATGTTGTTTTTATAAAAGACTCAAGGATTTCATTTTGCTTTTGTATGATGCATAGTATTGGAATAGATATTACTCAAATAGCCCCCTGAACCTCTATGATGTCTGATTGCAAAGACTGACTTTTTAATGCTTTTTTTATTTGCCATTTTCAAATGCATATAGGTGGATTGAACCATAGAATTTTGCAAAGGCTGAAACTGAAAGAAATATTAAAAGTTCATTTTAACACTAATTATTTGAATTCTTATACTTTAGGGCAGGGCTGTTACACTCCTGACTGGCAGGCTGCATATGTCATCTGCTGGCAACACCCATGCCCCGTCTAGCGAAGGGGGGAAAAGTCCCGATACGTCACGTGACACCACTGTGACGATGTGAGTTTGACCCCCCTGCTTTAGGGGAAAAATGATTAAAATTATATAAGACTGTTACTCAAAATGATGAGCTTGTGGATGGAACAACAGACAGCAAAACCAAGCACAAAAAAATGCAATATAACATTGTAACACATCCAAAGGCTATATTCAGGAAAACTACGGCTTGTCATTTACAAGCATGAGTTTCAGCTTTCCTTTCCTTTCCTCCTCCTCTACCTACTTCTGCCTCCTGTGGAACCTTGCAGAGAATAAAAAAATTTCATTTCCACTTTCAGCTTACTGTACTGCTCTTTGATATTTTGTCTAAACCTAGATAAAAGGTTTGTACTATGATTTATTTAAACAAACAGATTTCAAAATGTAGCTTATGGCTTGTTTTAAGAAAAACTAAGAGCATAGATTTTACTTTTAATATACAGACTTACTAAAACTGGAATTGCTACTTTCTGAGCAGCTCTCAGCTCTCAGCTGCTGCAGAGGAGAAAATGTTAGGAGACTCAAAGGTGAAAACACTCAAGATTTTTTTACAATTCAAGGTAGTCTACTGTTATACCAGCATGGAGTCACTAAGTGTTGGCGACTTTTATTGCAGAGAAGAATAAAAATAAAAGAAAATTATAATTTTTAGATCTATTCATAGTGACATTTTATACAATAAGTTTTTTTTAGCTAATTGTAACTATTTTCAGTACTTTAAAAATATTTTTTCCAGCACTTTTTAATGCTGCACTTGTATTGTGTGGGTGGTGAACTAATTTACTCTGTAATACAATAAAATAAAAAGCAATAACCATGTATTTCACTGAAGAAATTGTTTGAATATTTAGTAGCATAGATAATATATAACAGTGTTGGTGAACCTATGGAACGTGTGCCGGAAGTGGCACATGAAACCATTCTACAAGGAATGCATGGCCCCGCTGGTTCCCGACTGAGTCAGTAAGCGAGAGAGCGAGCGGACGTGCAAGGCCAGGCCTGGCTAGCCATTCTGCCAGTACTGTTTCCGCATTCCGCATTTCTGTGCACACACATGCATTAGTCAGCTGGCCGTTGCGCAAGTGGGAGCGGCAAAACCCGGAAGAACAGCATTCTGCCACACATGCACAGGCTAGCACCCAAACTTCTGGGTTTACATCACACGCATTTGCGATGGTCAGCTGTTTGTTGGGCGTGTGTCCGGGCTGGAAACCAGAAGTTCAGGTGCTGGCTCATGCATGCGCGATGGAACACCACTCTTCCGGGTATTGGCGCTCCCACGTGCGCGAAGGCCAGCAGGACCTGGCATTCCTCACAGGGTAGTTTCGCGTGCCATTTTCAGCATGCAGGCTGGCACATGGTGATGTAAAAGATTAGCCATCACTGATCTATAATGACTTTTCATATAGTGAGCATAAAAAGCTCCAAGCACAAATTTAATCAAATAACAATGCAGTGCATTTAATTTTTTGTTGATTACTACTGATTATCATTCTCATACTCACATAATGCTCACTGAATTAATCGAAAGCCATTTATATACAACTATTTGAGAAACATATTGATATCTCCAGCATCACTTTTGTCACTTGTGCTCTGGAACCCTGCATCTCCTGGCTTCTTTAGGAAACGGATGGGGGTATTATTGATTGTATCCAGGAGATTGTCAATGCCTCTTAAAAATAATGGATGATGTCTCCAGGCTTGGAAGATGATATGATCTGTCCCTTCCTAAAGAAGCACTTCCTAGAATTGGCCGTATTTGAAAACTACAGTATAGTCTAGTCTCCAATCTTTCCTTTTAAGGAAATCTGTTGAGATTGTGGTGAGAATTCAGCTGCTAAGAGCTATATGAGAAATGGATGATTTGGATTCCTTCCAGTCAAGATTAAGTCATGGGCATGGAATGGGATTGATCTTGCTGGTAGGTAATAAAGAGAAAGAGCAGTTTCTGAAACCATATTACATCCTTCTGGATTGTCTGCAAAAAATTGGAGAGGCACCGTCTTCCCTATTTAATGGATGGTTCCAAACCCACCTTAATAAACAATATCACTGAGGAAGAAAGGTTGGCTCTCTGGTTCCAGGAGGCAAGTAGGAGGCAAGCCCTTCTCTTGGGGAACAGCCTGCAGCTTAAGAATCTTCACAGCACTTTTCAAATGAAATGTGAGGTTTTTTAATACCTTCTGCTGGTGCACACCTCATCTCTTACCAATTTTGTTGCTGCAATGCACTCAATATGAAAATGCTTTTGCACCTGAAAACTGCAGCCAGCACAAACTGCAATGGTCCATTTACAGGTGGGTGTGACCATCATGTGTACATTAATACTTCAAGCCCTACATTGGCTACTACTAGTTGTAGGACGAATTTCAAAGTACTATTTTTGATCCATAAAGTGGACACAGCTTTGCACCAAAGAACCTACAGGAGTATCTTTTCATATATGAATCAGCCCATTTGGTAACAATAACAATAGCACTTAGTGCTTTACAACCCTTTCTTTCTCTAAGCAGTTTACAAGTCAGCATATTTCCCCCCCAACAATCTGTGTTCTCATTTTATCGGCCTCGCAAGGATGGAAAGCTGAGTCAACCTTGAGCCAGAATCGAATTCCTGGCAGTGAGTAGTGCGTTAATCTGCAATACTGCATTCTAAACACTGTGTTCACCAGGGCTCATGGTAATTCTTCACATGGAAATTTTTTGAGGGAATGTACCTTCTCGTTAGCTGTCTGGGCCTTGTAACATACTTCCTTGCAGTAAAAACATGCTTGTGGATGTCTAGAATTTTTGCAGGAGCACTGATGTAGATACACTCATCATGCTTCCATCTTATCTCTTGATAAAAGGGGAAGTTTAGTGAACAACAGTACATGGTGAGACAGACTATTATATAAATAATATATTTCCACATGCATATTCTATAATCAGCTTTTTCCCATTTTATCAGTCTTCTCTAGTACAATGTTGCAATTTTATTTTACATTCTTCATATAGTATTTATTTCCTAGCATACAAAAAAACCCTAACAACACTAAGGACATTTTCATATTTAGTGTTGGATAAAGTAACTTTATTTTTTTCTTAAACTAGGAATCATAGTTTTAATATAGCATCGTAGTAATCACTACTGCTGTACTAAAGCATAAACAGATGTCTATGGCCCACATAAATATTTTAAATTATATCTTTAAATGTCTCAACATTAAAATTTGTTTTTTGTACTCCTGAAGTATCCTAACATAACATTTTATTTCATAACAGGTTAAGAAATAGCTTTCTGAGAAAAGAAAAACATCAAACAATCCCCTGAAGTTTAAATATCCCAGAGTAAAAGGTATCCTATTCTTGAATTCAGCAATAGGCAAGAACCATCTGTACAAATTCCTGAGAAAAAACTATAATCTCACCTTTAGCTTCAAAAAGAAATGAAAATAATTTAAAAAAATTCTGGAAGACTTTCAATGTGTTCACATTTTTTCTTGTTACTTAAGTTTTGAGTCTTTTGTAGCAGTAAACCTGTCCCTTACTGACTATTTTAAAGCTGGAACTCTTTGAAATAATTTCCATTTGATGACTTCATTAGAGTTACATCAGATTATGATGCCTCATTACTTATAGGAGAGTATATTCTGAAATGTTTTTAAAATAATGAGGCACAGATTTATAAGACATAAGAAATTTTGTTCATTTTAGTTTTTTAAACCATTTATTCTTTCTTCATTGTACTACTCTTTTCACCAAGAGATGACTTGTTTACATATAATTGCAATAAAACATAGATCAAAATATGGACATTAAAAGCGAAGACAAAAAGCTGATCCAAAAATGAAGCAGCAATTTTTTAAAAAGGTCACAAATACCAGATAACAAGAATATCAATTCACTTAAAGTTTAAACTTATGACATTTCCTTTTATAAAAAATATATATCTTAGAACTTCCAAAGGAAAGGAAAAGCACTGAGACCAAAAATAAAGGATGTACTTCTCACAAAAAATTCTGTAAGTGAATCCTTCACCAAGCAATCTTTCTCACAAACTCAAAATCTGCTTCAGAGGTACACCATATCCCCAGATAGATTATTAGGGTGTGTGAAAGATCTTTAAGTCTGCCAGACTTTTTAAATAATGCAGTAATAGAAGACAAAGCAGATAGAGGAAGCATATGATTTTGGAGTCCTTTATTTATTCATTGAAAATCATTAAACTATCACAAAACCATTGCCTGAGATTTTATTATTCTCCTTTGCTTCTTATGTTGCTATTTTTTATAAGTTTTGGCTTAATGATGCTATTCAAATTATAGTGCAATCTGGCATTTAAAAGATGAGTAATCTCAAAATTATCTTCTAAAGCTATTGGGCTTGTTTACTAGGAACTGCAGTTAGCCTGTTTTTGTTGTTGTTTTAACAGCACCTGTTGTTTTCTAGGACACAGGAAACTGCAGGACAGAAACAAACACAAATATTTGTTCAGACTTTCACACGTTTATAATGAGATATAAATGCTAGAGAAATTAAATCTCGGTTGAACAATCTTGAATGCATCTATTCTACAAGCAAATAATCAGTTGTGTTTCTAACCTTTTATTCTGCTCTTCAAAGTATAAAAATCCACAGCATACACAAAGGCCATGTTTAACAGTTTAGTGCACTTTTAAAGGCACATTTGTCTCAGAACACTTATGTGGAAATAAAAGAATTGGCAAGGGGTCAGGCAACATTCTAAATCTAACAATTATTTACTACATACCAGGTTGTTAGGATTTTTCTCCCCTTTTTTTGCTTCGGACCAATTGTTTTCAAATTATAAATAGACAATATTGTCCTAAGTGCTGTAAAAGGATCCTTACAAGCTCACAAGTGTATTGTAACACTTGTGAACCCAAATAAGGTCCAAATATTCCTGGCACTATTGTTAAAAAGAAAATTACTGAAACGTACCATCCTATTCAGTGAAGGGCTTTTTATACACAAGGATGTCTTCATTCTTATTATAATGCTCATGCTTTATAACCCTAGAGAGAACATAAAAGACTGAAGATTTTTTTTCAATAAGTCACTGCAATTAATATGGATTTCAAATTCTGAATTTAGCATTATTTTCTAAAAAAAAATACTGACAGGGCAACAAATTAGAACTGAATTTTAAGATTTAAAATGATAATTAAAATATACCAGATTTCTTGATAATTGAATTCTATGCCATTACTTAAGGGTGACTCTATTGACTTAACTCTCAGATATTCAAGGAATATACATTTTTGATCAAGCATCAAAAAAGAAAACTCCATCCAGTACAATTATTATTTTGGTTCATATACCTTCCTTGAAGCATTAGCTCTCTATAGTTTCCCTAAAATAAAAGTAATTTTCCTTAATTTTTATTAAAAATAGAATAGAATTCTTTATCGGCCAAGTGTGATTGGACACACAAGGTTCTTGGTGCATACGCTTTTCTAAAAGAAAAGATACATTCTACAAAAATATCCATACTATACAACCCTAGGTGTCGATAAGGCTGTCCATTGCCATATTGCTATACATTGAATGCTACAGATAATTAGATATTTGGCAATGATTACGTACAATCAAGACTGTAACTGAATTATCTGCCTTGCTATTGTTTGTCCACTTCTTCTGTTTCTTACAATTTCTGCAAGCATATAGCTCTCCCAATAGAACTAGGTATTCCCATGAGGTGTCCAAAAAAGCTTTATTGTTTGTGCCTTGAGGAAGAATTCTGGATTGACTTGTTCTATGATCCAATTGTTTGTTATCTCAGCCCTCCATGGTACTCTTAGGAATCTCCTTCAAACCTAATTCAAAAGCACCAACACTCTTTCTATCCTGGCTCTTTGAAAGTCCAACTTTCAGTTCTCCTGAGTGTCTGAGATGAAACCATTACCCGATGAATTCCACAGGTATATTGAATACTTTTCCAAAGTCGTCTTTGGTACCCTACTAAGTGCTAGTCTGTAGCATATTTGATTGCTTGTTCTTTCTTATGGTTGATCAAAATCATAAACTATTTACCATTTAAATATATTCCTTCCTTACAACTCTGTCAGTTTTAAGGTTGGCTGATGGACCTATTATGATGACTGTGGTCTCCTTTGCATTTAATCTTATGTTTCCTGTTTTCATTCTATTTGGCTTTTATTACTAGAGCTCCAAATCATTTGTATTTTCATTTGTGAGAGTAATATCATCAATATAGTATAGGTAGTCCCAACTTATGACTAATTTGTTAAAGAGTGGTTTGGGTGACACTATAGCAAAATGTATCAGACGACGAAGTACAAAGAGTCAGAATTAATTGTCTAACATAGAATTAGAAAACTGTAATTGGGGGGGGGGGTTTCACAAGGTTTGGGTTTTAGCTTTGGCACTGGGGCCAGTATTTTTCAACAATTTTATTAATGACCTGGATGATGGTAGCTTATCAAATTTAAGTTTAACCGAAAGTTGAGAGATCTAGCCAACATGCAGTCTGACAGCAGAATTTAGACTGATATGGAGAAATTGGTAGACTGGGCTGAGAGAAACACAATGTCTTTTACTAGGGAGATACATAAAGTATTACATTTAAGGAGGCAAAAAATGTAAGGACACATGTACAAAATGGGGAATTCATGATTTGTAAACACAGAGAAGGATATGGATGTGGTCATTGATAACAATCTCAACATAAAAGACCAACACAATACTGAGCTGCATTAGAAACAGTGTATGAAGGAAGCATGAAGTTATCAGTCTTCACCACCTGGCATTGGTGAGACCACACTTTGAGTACTGTATATGATTCTAGCCATCACATTTGCAGAAAGATATTGACAGCTTGGGAATGTTCAGAAAATGACAACAAACATGATTCAGAGACTTCAGGATATCCCCTAAAAGATAATAGATTAAAGGAGTTTACAATGTTTAGTTTGGAAATAGCCATGCTCAGGTATATAAAGAGAAACCACAGGGAAAAGAATAGAATAGAATAGAATAGAATAGAATAGAATAGAATAGAATAGAATAGAATAGAATTTATTGGCCAAGTGTGATTGGACACAAAAGGAATTTGTCTTGGTGCATATGCTCTCAGTGTACATAAAAGAAAAAATGCCATCATCAGGGTACAACATTTACAACACAAATGATGGTACAATTTAACCCTTAATGATAGCAACAAAAAGTTACAGTCATACAGTCATAAGTGGAAAGAGATTGGTGATGGAAACGATGAGAAGATTAATACTAGTGTAGATTTAGTAAATAGTTTGACAGTGTTGAGGAATTATTTGTTTAGCAGAGTGATGGCCTTCGGGGAAAAACTGTTCCTGTGTCTAGTTGTTCTGTTGTGCAGTGCTCTATAGCGTCGTTTTGAGGGTAGGAGTTGAAATAGTTTATGTCCAGGATGTGAGGGATCTGTAAATATTTTCACGACCCTCTTCTTGATTTGTGCAGTATAAAGGTCCTCAATGGAAGGCAGGTTGGTAGCAATTATTTTTTCTGCAGTTCTAATTATCCTCTGAAGTCTGTGTCTTTCTTGTTGGGTTGCAGAACCGAACCAGACAGTTATAGAGGTGCAAATGACAGACTCAATAAAATGATTAAATGATTAAAAACTACTTTCCATAGAAGCTAGTAGCAGAAATAGATAATATAAGTTATTCCCTAAATTTCAGTTAAATATAAGATTTTAAAAAATCTTCCTGATAGGTCTATACAACTGTGGAAGAGACTATTGGTGGGTTCTCCACCTCTGGAACAAATAGATAGCCCTTATGGAACATTGGTATTAATACTTTAGATCAGGGGTCTCCAACCTTGGCAACTTTAACACTTGTGGACTTCAACTCCCAGAATTCTTCAGCTTTGCTGGCTGAGGAATTCTGGGAGTTGAAGTCTACAAGTCTTAAAGTTGCCAAGGTTGGAGACCCCTGCTTTAGAGAGTTGAACAAGATGATCTTGTGGCCTCTTCCAATCCTATAGTTGTATGATTCTTTAGAAAAAGTTTATATCCTTTAAATAAAATTTACATTCATTATAAAAAAAAATGCCCATTCTTTAAAGCACTGATTCTCAACCTTTTCTTCACCACAGACCTCCTTTAAATACATTTTATGACCATGGACCATGGTCACAGACCCCCAAGACTGAAGATTTAAATCATAACATTTTTCAAGCCGTCGTGGACCTCCTGTGACACCACATCACACACCCCCCAGGAGTCCAAAAACCACAGATTGAAAACCACTGCTTTAAAGCATTGGAAGATATTTAGCAGTCATTTTGTCTATATATTGTGCATTGGTATCATCTGATTCCTAAAACAGTGGCTGGTGCTCAGAAAATGTAAAAGCTAAGCTTTAACAGTGCTGTTAATAACACAGCCAATGAAGAAGTAATTTCAATGCATTTTAAATCAAAATATTGTCATACCCTTTGCCTCATATGCAAAAGCCAGGGCAATATGGAGGCAAACATAATGCAGGGAGACATAAATAAGCTCTGTAGTACTAATTGGACACAATACTGCAATCTGCAAAGTTGATTAACACCCCCGTTCTCAGGCTGGGAAATGCAGTGGCAGAATTAGGCATCTGAATATGCATGGCTTCTATAATTACAACTCTCTTTAAAATCTATTCACTTGATCAAATTGTATTTCACATTATTGCGATAGCTCTGCATGCCTTGGAAAATAGTTATATAAAATGACTATATACAAAGAAAGCACCCTACAAATCAATCCATGTACACACAACAGTAAATTCACTTTAAAAAAAATAGCAATCTGGACACACTACTAGGTTGATTTTGCAATTTGATTTGATGTCTTGGGGAAAAGAGCTTGATTTACTTTGGACTAGATTAGTAGATCATCAACCACAACCTCAAATAACCCTTCAGGTAGATGGTGGTAAAAAGAAAAACTAAAATGAAAGTCCAGGGCCATAAATTGCATAAAAATCAGGGTTTACTAGGGCTGTGCAAGACAATTGAAAGAGGTGCCTCACAAATTGCAGCAATATATACAAAATTTTTAATCATTACAACAGTCATTTTGTTTGCAAAGCTCACTTGGCTACTTCACATGCAAATACAGTCAGGGACAGCTATCAAATCAGTCACAAAAGTCTTGCGAACTGTCTTATTTGCTTGAAGGATTCAAAGGCAGCTGTTTCCAAATCAAAGTCCCATGCTCGCTCGCAAAGCACTGGTTTCAAATGCTTTGTACAATCATGTTATTTACTAAAGTCATACCTATCTGTATTAGCAACTACAAACTTGCTTGTATTATATATTATTGTAAGCTGCCATAAGTCAGTTATGATTTTACTGAATATAAACTTGAAGGAAGGAAGGATGGGATGGATGGATGGATGGATGGATGGATGGATGGATGGATGGATGAAGAATATCCCCCCCTTTTCCAAACATGGAATTCTTAGTAGAAGCAACAGTAACATTTGCCAAGGCAATTGCAAATAAAACATGGTTATTAATGAGAGCATTGTCTTTTTTTATAGTGAAAGTAACTGAATCCTTCCAGAGGGAAAAGTACAGTGCTTGCTGTTGTTGGGAAAAAAAACAAGGTTAGATTGAACCATTAGATAATTGATTTTTATAAAATCTGTGTATTTGTGTGCTGTTACAATCAATAACTGAAAAACACAATCCCACTCACCTTATATACAGCAGGAACGATTTGGTGCATTTTTAGCCTATGAAATACAAATACATCATAAACGGCTGACACTGCCAGCACGGTCACTCCTTGCTCCTTCCATAACATGCTGCATGTGGCACACAGACCGGCACCCAAGATCCAGCCCCAGGTTCCTTCTGAGTAGCTTCTTGTACAGCAGTGTTTAATGTAACAGACCAGGGAGAGCAGAAAGAAAAGGCAAGCTCCAATATCAGCTCTTCCCACAATCCCTGCCACTGCTTCAGTGTGAATGGGATGAGAAGCAAACAGCAAACCAGCTAGTAAGGTCCAGTGTCCATCACCAAACAGCACTCGAGAAAAATTAGTGAAAAGACCCGTGACTGCTGCATGTAGAAGGACATTTACAAGATGGTAACTCCAAGGATCCATTCCTCCAATAGCATAGTTAATGCGAAAAGAGAGTGTGCAGAGAGGTCTGTAGGATTTATGGCTCCCGCTGTGGGTCAGAAGAGTGCCCCAAAAGTCATTGTAGAATAACTGCGTCCATGGTGTTTCAGGAAGAAGATCTTGGTTTGTCTTGATTGCTCGGCTAAAAAAACCAAAACAAATACGAAAATAATCAAACTACATGACAACAATAAATAGGATTGCTAAAGAATATAACTGAAATTAACAAATTTATTTTCTAGTTTGACATAAAATTAGCATAAAAAGGTACATTATCAAGCGTAGTACTACTTCAGCCATTTTAAACTCTACACATGTAGTGATAGAAGGGCTGCTTCTACTAAATTCAATAAATTTCCTCATCAAACTGGCTTTTCAGACCTTGGAAACATAGGATACATTAACTTAAAACAATTCATTCATCTGAGCCTAATCCAGAAGCAATCATTGATAAATTATAATTATGATGTAGAAGAAATATAATTATCGTATTTTTCGGAGTATAAGACGCACCAGAGTATAAGATGCACCTTAGTTTTTGGGGAGAAAAATAAGAAAAAAGCTGATTGGCAGGTGGATTGGCCTCCCGGAATACCCCCAATCAGCTGTTACCAGAGATGAATTTTAGCAAAAGGTTCCTTGGTTGTGAGCTCTGTGCCTTGCTTTTTTTTTTTCCCCTGCCTCTGAAACTTCTGAAACTCTGTTTCAGAAAAAACTTTTTTTCTGCCTCTGAAAGTCTTCAAAACAGCTTCAGAAAAAAAAAGCCTCTGAAGGCTTTTCTTTTCTAAAGCTCTGTTTGGGGGCTTCTTCTCTGAAGCTTCATTTCTGATGTTTTTTTCAGCCTCTGAAACCTCCGTTTGAGAAGCTGGGCGGGGCTACATACGGCGTATAAGACGCACCCAAATTTTCACCCTCTTTTTTGGGGGAGAAAAAGTGCGTCTTATACTCCGAAAAATATGGTAACTGAAAAAATGTGACTGAAATTTACAGATAAATGTCTCAAAACAAGAGACAGCTATTTAATACGAGTAGGAAAGGTAGCTAAAAGTTCATAGATTTGAAGGTCTATACTTTGGTTCCACATGAAGTACATATATAATTTGCCTTTGGTATCCACATATTTTAGGCAACAGTTGCCTCCTATTCTTCTCTTTGAAACTTTCTATACAATGAAAATGATTGCACCAGAGGGTCAGAAAACTTCAAGTTGCTGATGGAATGATTTCCATTACTGGAAACATCTCACTGGATTTTTCTCTCAATTCATAGAAAATCATTTCAAATTAAATTGAACAATAAGTTCTACTCTCTTTTTAAGTTTCAACCATCTGATTTGAGGATGAAAGAAACATGTTCTTACTGTAAATTGATAAATATTTCACACATACACACTATACTTTTTAAAGCAGAATTAGGAATCTTGTGAGCTCCAAATTTAGTTATTTATAAGTGGTATTTCTTCATTTTCTCTGAGTCTTAAGAAGTACAGGCTTAGTCAAAATGTGATAAAATACTATATAGAAGTACTGAATGATGATACAGTAATGCATCATGGTACAATATTCATATTTCATAATACTCATGGCATGGACAGTTCACTCAATAAAATAAATCATTAAAAGCCTTCTTTACAAACAGGTCTTGATGTATTCCAAAAGGCCATGACAGCCATAATAGGAAGGACTGTTCTCTACAAAAATTGCCTATTTCCAATCCCCTCTGACCAAATGTCCTGGTGTAGGAGGGTATTTACAGCAGTACTTTTGATTTAAATTTGTTGGGCACATTGATTTTACTTGGGATACGTACCCTCACACTTTCCAAGATCCCAACCCCATTAGAATTTTTTAAGTAACAACCAATACCTTGAATTACATGTAAGGCATGATAATATAGTATTTGGCTTGTAAGCACACATACATTTTGGCATCAGTTGAAGTTTTCACATACCATCCTGTTTTAGGAAAAGCCAAGTATCTAGTCTGCTTCTTCTAGAGTTCTTAAAGAGGAGGTGAACCAGATTTCCTCTGAGATTATCTACAGCAAGAAGCCATCTCTTCGTCCCCTATCTTGCAGATGGCCAGATGCAGAAGTGGTGGTATTACAAGATGTCAGCTCTATCAAATGACTGCACTATGACTATTTCCAATCTCTCTTCCTCTACCATCACTTACTTTCCCATTTCCACCAGATTTTCCTTTCCTGATTTACCCATATGCCTCCATGTGAGAGAGTGTCACGGGCCCAAAGTCACGCAGCAGTTTTCATGCCTACAATGCCTTTTAGTGATCTACTGGTTTCCAGTCTGGTACTAAAACTACTGCATCAAATTGACCCTCACAGTAAGTTACTGAAATAAAAAAACAAGTGTAGGTTTGGTTGCTTGTAACCGGCAGTTTTTTACTGGAATGTGTTAGTAGTACAGATAGTCCTCAAATTAACACCACAATTGAGCCAAAAAATTGTTGCTAAGTGAGACATTTGTTATTAATTTTGGCCCAATTTACAACATTTCTTGCCTGGTTTTTAGGTGAATTTTTAAGTTAGTAATATGGTTGTGGCTGGCTTCCCCATTCACTTTGCTTGACAGTAGGTCACAAAAGGTGATCATATGACCTTGGGACACTGCAACCATCATAAATACATGCCAGTTGCTAAATGTCTGAATTCTGATTATGTGATCAGAGGGATCTGCAATGAACATAATTGTGAAAAATTATTAGACGCCACTTTTCTCAATGCCATTGTAACTTCAAATGGTCACTAAGCAAATTGTTGTAAGTTGAGGACTACCTGTATTAAGCTAAATCTACAAAGGGAGCAAGTCACTGATGTATTAATTTTGTTCCTTGTAAATCTTATTTTCTTCAGCAAAAGTGTTTAAAGAAAACAATATCTGAAACTATTTGCAAATATGGTAAATGAAGAAAGCTGAAGAAATATATTAAATACTCATTTGGGACTTTAAAAAATAAAGCATAAAAGAGAAAATAAGAAAGTTGCAATTCTAAACATATTCCAACTTCATATCTATAATATCACTGAAAAAATATAAAATCAAACTTCAATCTCAGTGGTGGTATTATTAGTTACATTTACACCTTATTACTTTCATGTATAATTAATATTCTCACTTTTCTGAAATAAAAATGCATTAACAAACTAAGGGTTTTTTTTAGCACTTAACAGTATTTTTTTTGTCCAGATCGAAAACAATGTTAAAAGTAATTTTATTAACATCTTGACAAGGGCTAGATGCATTTCTGCATAATATTCCAGGTAGTTAATTTTTTCTCAAAAACATTTTTGACTGAAGGGACAAACTAGTACCAAACAACAAACAACTAACTAGTGTTATTAGTAGGTTCTCTAACAAAAAGATTATCTTCCATAGCCATTCTGGTTATTAATCCAATGTCACTAATGGGTATAATGAAAGAAATTATCCATGGCCTGTTTAATAAAAGATTCTAATCTCTGCTCTCTCTGAAAGGCAAAATGTCATAAAGAAAGTCATTTGTCAAAGTTCCAAGCAAGACTTGCATTTTTTATTTTTTTGTTAGGCAAAGACAGCATTTGCTGGCTCTGAAGGAAAGTCTACCTTTCAAGTTTTAATCACTCTTCATTTTACATATCCCAGGAGGAAAGTATGCCTTACTCAGGATATCGCTAATGGATTATATAGGGTTGTGGGAAGTCAGTTATCACTGTTTTAAATAACTAAACTGTTCTGGTTGGGTTTTTCTTTCTAAAATAAAATAAAATTATGGCAAACGACTTCCTTATTGCCTCCTCTGCAAAAAGAAAACCATATGTTCAATGATCAGTCAATGAAAAGTACAAGACACTAAATAGAAAAATACAAAATAGATAAAAATCTTCAGTTACAACCGAGATCCTTAGTTGATTCAAACTTAGAACTGTTGTTTGTGAATGTCTCTCCTTTTGATAATTTTATTAAACTAATCTTGATACCATGTATCCTACAATATTATTCCAAATTTATTTGAAAGCCTAGAAATTCAGAAATATACTGAGTTCTTTTTCCATAATTTTTCCTACTGGAAAACAAACAACTCTATAGGGAAGAATTGTTCCAATAGGCATGATTGAACTCCATCCTCATGAGGCTCCTCTTGCACAGGTTACCTCAACTGACCTTAATAGTGGGAAGATAAAATCCACCAAGGCTTCAACAATATCATGGGTATTACAAGAGAGGATCACATCAAAGGGAACTATACCATTTATTCAGATTGACATTTGCCCTCTGCTTAGGTTCCATAGCCCAATATTTCTAAGAATATTGCCAGAAAAAAACCAGAAATAGAAATGATTTCACAAAGTCTACCTAGCTGTAGAGCTGTCTAGAGGTAATAGTTGACAATAATCACTTCAATTAGAGATCAAAATATATTGTAAAAAAGGATTTTTAAAAGTTCAATTCATTATCTATTGGTGACTGGAAACCTCTAATGGATTTTGGGGGGAAATGGGGAAAAAATGAACTTGTGATTTATGATTTTGATGATTAGACAGTATAGATTATAGATTATTATTTCCTTATAGAAAGAAAGGATCATGATGTAACTTTAGACTGAGAATTAAAATATATTGTATTTGTATTTATAACTCCTATGAAGAATATTGGACGCCACTTCTTTACATCTTTGACTTCATTTTCCATTTTTTTCACCTTTTTTCTTTTCTTGAACTCTTAGCTTTTTGTTTGATTTCTTTTTTCTTTCTTATATATTGGTTGTGTTCATTTATTTTCTTATTTAATAGATTTAATAAAAAATATTAAAATATTATGTATAAGTTCATATGGAATACTGCATTAGTATCCATGTGTTCAACATACTTTTGGTGTTTAACTTCATGAAAATAAATAAATATATATACACATATGTGTTTACACAATAGTATATACCAGAGATCTCCAACTCTGGGAGTTGAAGTCCACAAGTCTTAAAGGGACCAAGGTTGGAGACCCCCTGGTATATACAATATAATTTAGCTTTCTCCATATATATGACTTCATTCTTTTACTGAAGATAGATTATAAGATAATCATGTAGATAATGATAAAATGAAACTGCACTCCTATTCTCAGAAGACAGTCCAAGTTGCTTTAGCTATAATTCAGCATTCAAACTTTATTATGAAGAAGAAATGGTATCACTTTTATTGTTCCATTAGTCAGTAGAACAACTTGACTCAAGACGTTGTGGGTGCTCTAACACTGGAGGTTTTTAAGAAGAGATTGGACAACAATTTGTCTAAAATGGTATAGGGTTTCCTGCTTGAGCAAGGGGTTGGACTAGAACAGGGGTCCCCAACCACTGGTCTGTAGCCTGGTGCAGGCAACTAGGCCATGCAAGTGTCAGGAAAGTGCATGAAGCACATACACATGCAAAACCATCCACCCTCCCCTCCCCCCCATCATCACTGCCGGTCTACAGAGCTGGAAAGGTGGGGGACTGCTGGACTAGAAAACCTCCAAGGTCCCTTCCAACTCTGTTATTCTGTTTTCCTGTCAACTCTGCTAATATTTTGTCTTAATGAAGTAACACAATATAAAAAACATCTGGCCTAAGGCATTAAACTCTGTGTTCTTATTAATTCAGTTAACTCTTAATTCATATGGATGTAAAATGGGATGCTGTCGGGATAACAAACAGGTTTGTAATATATGTCAAAAAGAAATATGCAAATAGACCCCTACAGTTGTTGATCAACAGACACAATTAGTAATAATAATTTCTTAAATCTGCATGCTGCTTGATTCCCAATGACTTGGGCACAGCTCACAACAATAAAAAAAATAATAAGTAATTGCAATAAAAGATGGCAACTGTCACAGACCAGATAGAACAAGTGAGGAATCTCAATCTTCCTCGCCAAAGACCTAGGTGAAGAACCAGATCTTCATGGCTCTTCTAAATAACCAGAGAGCGGGGGCATCTGAATCTTGTACAGAATCTCATTCCAGAGGGTAGACGCTGATCTACAGAAAGTGTACTTCTGAGGGTCCTGATAGATGACAATGTTTAATCAAGGGAACCTGGAGTGCGCCAACCCTGCATGATCAAATTGGTGGGCAGTTATCATGGGACCCAGGCAGCCCCTCAAATAACCAAACTCTATGCCACCATATACGATACCATTTTCCAAATCTGCAATCCTATATATTTATATACTATAAATTATGGAAAAGGAAAAACCTTCTACACATGAAAAAATGATTATAAGGTTTGAATTTTAAGTTCCAAGAAGAATTTCTAGAAATACAATAAGGTATTTATGACCGTTCATTCAACTGCAGATTGAATTAAAAATAGACTCGGAAAGGGTACTTTACAGCACATCTGACCATTGGAAAATGTTGAATTACCCCTATAAATGTTGAACTAACCAGGTTGCAATTACAACTGGTTGCCAAGCATCCTACAATAATGTGATTGCCATTTGCAAACTTTTTCTGCCAACTTCTCTAGAAAATCAGTAAGGAAGCTGGCAGGGAAGTTTACAAGCTATTGCTGCCACCTGCCAGGAGGATTGTGGGAGCAGAAATCCCTTGGCAGGTAGCTGTTTCACTCTGAAACAACTGCCTGCTGAAGGATTTGAAACTCAAGCAGGCAGAAGCTGAAATCCTTTAGCAGGAAGCTTTTTCAGCCAGCCCCCAGAGATAAGAGGAAGTGGAAATCCAAACAGGATTTTCAGCTCGTGACAGGAGATGCAATGCAGTAATTCAGCAAACTTAAGTCTTTTTAGAAGAAAAATGTTAATACTGATATTAGAACTTGCACTATCCTTCTCCAAATTACATGGTATTTAACAGCCTGTTATGTGTATTTTCATATATACTATTTGATATCCATATACTCAAATGATATACAGGTTAGTGATGACTATTTCAACTATCATTCAAACTTATGATGGCACTGAACAAATGGTACTTATGACTGATCTTCAAAATTCCAGCAATCACAACATCCCAGAGTCACGAGATCAGCCCTGGAACTTTCTTTGATTGCTTCCTACAAGCAAAGTCAATGGAGAAACTGGCAGGAGATTGCAAATGGTGACATGATAAACCTTGATGATTCATTTAACAAAAGCAATCAGAAATGCCAGAATTTCTACTGATAAGCCACTAAATCATATAACATTGCACTATATAACTGCATTGCTTGGTGGTAGGAATTCCAGTCTCAACTGCCATCATTAACTGAGGACTACCTGTGTAGCAAGCTATTATTGAGGCCTAAGCCTTGAAAGAACAAGACAAACAGCCCAGAACACATCATTAGTGAAGATATGTTACAAAAGAAAATATATACATAGGAAATGGTAAAGTATGGATTCATGTACTTGTCTGTGAACAGCAAACATAACACAATAAACAATGATACAAATGAAGTTATTAAAATAAATTGATCAACATGAAAGTATTCTTTGACTGAATAGAAAGGATAGCTAAGTCATCTGGACAGAGGACAGAATGAGAAAATGTTCATGAGTACAGGTAGCTCTCAATTGGGACTGGAATTTCCATCATAAATCAGCACAATCCTAAAGCAACCCTATCAAGTAGCAAAAATCACAAAGATTTTTCCATCACACAGTTCCAAAACTATGTTAATAAAATATATTGAATTAATGATGATAATTCTCACAACTGATACATCATCACACTTAAAAATATGTTTCATTAAATAGCCAATGCTACATTAATAGTAATATTAATTAAAGAAACTCTCCAAATAAAATAGCTTTAGTTTTCTATCCTCATATGTATTATCAAGAGGTCAATTGCAATTCTGTTTAAATAAATGGAGAAATGTGTCTCATTTCTGTCTCATCAATCTTTAAGATGATTTGTCTGGTACTCAGTCAGACTAATTAGAACCTACATTAGTAGGCATGAAAAATGTAGTTGAAGCCTATACGGTCTGCTACTGTAAAGTGAATAGAACATTTTTAGATTGTTCAGAATGAGATCAACTACAAAAACAGGTGTAATCCTCTGATTAACAATATCCACAAATCTTATGAGAAGCCTTTTTTGTTTCTAAATATATGGGAGTTTAGAGAGAAATATAAAGAATAAATATTAAAGTATGGTAAGAGCACAAATTATTTTCAGTATTAGCAATGCTTTATATTCTCATCTGTAAAATGAGAAAAACAATCATGTTCTCTGAGAGCATAATAAAAGTAAAACTGCACTTTTTCCCATTTATGTCTAGAATATGACAAAGTAGTTTCAAAATCAATGTTGTAGTTTTCCCATGAATATTATAACTGAAGAAGTAATATCTGTTATACTTCAAGACTAGTCTAATTAGCATAAAATGTGCCTTTAAGGAATTGTTCAAAAATCTATTTTTCTTCAGAACCTGCAGTATTTTCTAAGACTCAGGTATGCAACAGCTGCTTTCCCCTACTCTGTTCCTGCATATAAATTGGGATTACAACTACTGTAGCTTGATTGAAACAGCATTCTCAATGTACTTTGGAGATGTGGAAATTTGCTAGATCGGTAGAATGACCAAAGGATGCTTTAAGCATATCCAGTACGGTTGATTAACTGCTTATAACCCAGAAAATGCTGCACAATGACCATACAAGGTTGTATTTACAGCTGTGTCATATTAAATCGACATTCAAATATCTTATTCAGTTGTATTAAAAAATTTTGTTTTTTAAGCTGTCAACTGTTCAGTAAAGTTAGTCTTTCCAATTTATAACAATCATTGTCTTAATGCAATACAGCAAGAAAATAAATTGTAATATACTAAAGATAATAGCTTTAAGGGTAACATGAATTTATTTAAATCTTATGTAATCCATATATTACCATTATTTTTGTTGAATCATATTCTATTGCAGAACTGCATTAAAAAAAAAGAAAATCAGAATATTCTGTACAATGTTATTATTTTAATGTTAATAACAGAATATATCAGGTTCCTAAAACTATTCTTCTCAAGTTCTAAATTTCACAAGTTTCAGCTAAAACATACCCTTATGGTATCATACAACTTTAGCAAAGCATTTTTTTTAATTAAACTAAGACAAGTCATGTTAAAGGTTTCTTTCTTGTTAATACTGAAAATTAAATCATTGCAAAAGAACTTTGCAGACAATGGAAATATTTATGAAATGGAGTTGCAGGCTTTTGATCAACATTAGAAAGTAATTTAAAAAAATAACACAACTTTCATGTAGCAGAGTTTGCCATAGAAAAGGATTTACAGTATTTATTTACAAGATGACATACTTAGCATGTATAACTAATACCAGTTATCTGAAAATAAACTGATGAGATTATTTTTCCCATTAAGGATTTTTCACTGGATATTAGGTAGGCACATTTTCAAATATCAAAGCTTACTACTGTCATACAGTATTTATATTATCTAAAAATGAGATTAGAATTTATGTATGAACAGAAGATCCTAAAGCTGATTACCTGATCAAGTTTTATGCATTATAATAATAATAATGATAATGATAAAAACAACCATCAGTGCCAGTCAATGATATTTGTGATACATTTTTAAACATTCAGTTGACTTGAGTTTCATGTTTAATGAATAAAAGAGATTGTTGTTGTTGTTGTTGTTCCTATTGTTATTGTCATTGTTACTACTTGGTCGGCACCTAGGATGCTGGCAGCAACCTGCATTAACTATCAGTGCCAGTCGATAATATTTGTGATACATTTTTAAATGTTCAGTTGACTGAGTTTTATATTTAATGAAATAATAATAATAACAACAAACACATGATACTGAAAACTAGATAACAGTAAAATATAGATTCTAATCCAGACTTTTTTAGATTTTATAAAATAGTGTCTGATTTATAAATATATTTCTTATAAGAAAGGTGTTTACACATACAGTATTTTATAATCTGAACAGTACAGTTTCAGTGTGGGCTTTGGGTCTTATGTTATCCCAGGATTTAATATAAAAGTTTTATTTCCTATATCCTGAATACTAATAATCCTTATTTTCATAGAGTAGACAATAGTATTATTTTCTCTCTGGAAAAAAAACTGCATGATATCAAAAGCATACAAAATATAACAAATTTCATAAAAGACCTAAATTGAACTTTACTAATTGCAGATGCATCAGATAAGTTGTTACGAACCTTTTTGTTCCTATGGCCATCACCAAATGTAAATAAATTGTGTGGCCATCAAGAATATACAAGAAGAACTGCCATTTTAATCCTGATATTATATTTTATATTTTGTAATTTTATGCTAGTAATCTTCTATTTTACTCTGATATTTTATTTTGCCTACTTCTATTATTGGAGTGGTTATGATGTTATTTGTGTTACTCTATGATTGGTCTGTGTTTGGTCTACAACCAAAATAAAACTAAACAAATAACTTGTTCTAACCCCATCTCTAGCATTTAGATGAGAAAAACTGTAAATCACCAAATTAAAAAGTACAGTGAAATGAAATAAATGCATTTCATCTACAACCTAATTTCATGCCAAGGAAGAGGAGGAGGAAGAGGGACAAGCATCTTAAAAATCTAAGTCTGTCATAAGAAATAACCAGCTAAAGTTCCATAGGTACATTTTACAGCTCAAGAATTCATGTTGAAATTTCTGTCCCAAGAATTGAATGTGTTTTTTAAAATACCTAATCAAAATTAAAGAACAACTAACTCTGATAATTAAAAACATGAATTTCTGGTGAAATCCAGAAAATCAATGATACTGTAAGCCAATTTCAATTTGGCATTATTCTAAAAAGCTACACAGTAACTATATTTTACAGGTCTAATAATTGTTGTGGCCTGTTGGCCGCCGGCCCCTCCAGCAGCCAAATCAGAGGAGGCGGCGGCATAGGAGTCAGGGTCAGCATCAAGGCAATGACGCGTGGATGTGCGGAAGGCAGAGGAGAAGAGAGCAATGGAAATCCGTGGGTCAATCCTTGGGAAGGAAGAGCCATCACTGCTAGCGAAGCCCCACCCTAGTTTTGGAGATCAAAGGCAGGGGGTGGAGATGAATAGATGTGGCAGACAACCATTCATCTCCCATGCCAGACAGACTTGTTAGCCTGAGGTGAAAGAGAAACTTTTTGTCAGGGCTGCTGGCACTCCTAATAAAGAAATCATTGCTTCAACTACAGAGGACTTGTCATGTTTGGGGAGCTGAGTCAGAACAATAATGAGCAAAATATAATTTGCTATAAAGTTTGTGAAATATTCACCAATGTACATACTCTTATGACACAGACACAAAATATTTGTAGATCCCTGCCTGTACTTTAATGCAGAAATCTTCAGGTTAAGTAAGTTTATATTATGCAAATTATATTCTCCCACTTTGTCTTTTCTTTCACTAGCAGCGGTAGTTTAAAAAAAACTTCATTTACAAATATTCTTGTATATTTGTAAATATACAAATATACTTCTGGAATGTGAAGTTACAGTTCTACTAGAAAACCTGTAGATTGTTTATCAATTAGACATTACATGAAAGCAATGACAAAAATCACAAAATTAACTCAGAAACTTAAAGAAAATGTGGGCAAAAATTGTCACTACACACAGTGCACAAATCCACTACCGAATGTATCAGCTGAGAATTTTATTACATGAGAATATTCTATTCAGCTGTATATCATAAGCTTACGTACTTTGACACTAGATGGAAATAATGCTACAACAGGTAGTCGTCAGTTAAAGACCATAATTGGGAAATTCTGATACCATGAGATGTGGTCACAAAGTGAAAAATCATGTGGTCACACCAACTTAAAAGTACCAATTCCAGCTGTGGTCATTAACCAAATTGCACATGGCTGTTACGTACTGTGTCACGTGACCATGACTTGTGTTTTCTTGCAGGCTTCCCCATTGATTTTTCTTGTCAGAAGCCAGATATGAAGGTCACAATGACAATCACATGACCATGGGATGTACATCCATCATAATTGCATACTGGTTGCCAAGCACTCAAATTGCAATCATGTGATCATAGAGATGCTGCAATGGCCACAAGGACTGGGCACATTCAGCACTGTTATAACGTCAGACAGTCACTGAATGATTGGTCACTACAAGAAGACAATCTGTAATAAAATTTTGTAATAAATAAACACTATTTTGGATTGAAACATTTTATCACAAGGTACAGCCTTATTCAACAGATTTATCACCTCTTCTTTTTTCTTATATACTACCATAAAGTGCTATAGTACAGAAGTGTATGTGTTCTGGTTCTACACACAAAAAAAAACCTTACCTCTTCAACCTGGAAATAACTGTCGTCCATTTTCATAAATTCTTATCTAGTATATGCATTTTGAGTTTATTGATTCTGCATTCATTAGATTTACCTTTATTAACAGCTATTAATATAAATATATTTAAAATAAGTACCTGTGCATTCTAGAAAATATGATACAGGCTTTATGCTCTTATTTCCCATGTAAACAGGAAGGCAGAAAGAATACTGAAAACTTACACACACAAAGTGAATCTTAAAACCCAAATATATATAACTGAGTATAAATTAGGTATGAAAAGTTTCAATCTTATATTTAACAGTAAAAACCTCCTTAGGTTGGAGTCAAATCATCATTCCTACAAGAACGTGTCTAGCTAGAAATAATTGTGCTGCTCTCAGAGTAGTTGCTTCCAAGTCAAATAGAGAACAATAAAGTAAGGAGAAGGTATATTGAAACATCTAACTAGCAGCTTTTACTATGCTGCCCATGAACCATTTTCCAACAACAATAATGTAAACACTATGGAAAATTTGTTTTCATTTGAGACAGTTTCAGTGCCAATTGTTGTTCTTTCCCAATATTAATAACAGTATTAATATCGTTCTCATACCATCTCATTAAATCAGTAATTTTAAAATAATAAAATTTTACTTTCAAAATTTTACCTACTGAAAAGTCCTATCAGCATAATTGTAGACAGAGTTGGAATTTAGCGCCTTCTCTTTGATATAAACTTGGAAGCTAAGCAGGAATGAAAAACTATTTTCCAATAGGTTTAGCTTTTCTAAGGATCATGTGGATGAAATGTGAAGCCCTATTACAATTCTAGTAAAACTCAAAGTTACTGGTAAACTACTTACCTCTATTCCCTAGTGCAATATTAAAAGCCCATATATTCCACACACAGTAGCAGTTACTGTCTTTGTTTCAAGTTGTAAAACCATCCAAATATCATAAAAAAGCACGCAAGATTAAGATACTGACTGGTTCTCTCAACGCTTAGTTATAGATTTTCATCTTAAAGTTGCAAAGAGAGATGACAAGAAGCAAAAACTTGTAAAATTAATAGGGCTGATTTAGACAAGAGGAAGCAAAGAAAGGACATCTTCCTGGAAGCTTCTGCTTGACATATCCATTCCAGTGTTGATTCTATATTGCTATTGAAACTGGAGGAACAAGTACACATATCAAATATTAAAGCAGCTTTAAGAAGCTTACATTTTTTTCCTACCAAAGATAATATTGATTTAAATGTGAGTACTTAAATTGAAAAACAGGCAAACCAATTACTTTTTTCAATGGATTGCTGTCTCAGATTTCTTCTCTACACAATGAGCTCCAAAAACAGTGAATTCAGTTCTTACAGATTCTATTGTAGTATTCAAATTTGACCATAGTGCTGACCTACACTTTCATACTCTCCACAAAAAACAATTATACTGAATTTATTCATGCGATATTAACACCAATGTAAGATTTGGCAGTAAAATCTGTATGTATAAGTGATTAATTCACACCATGCATTTCCATGGTAGCTGTAGCATTAGATAAGCAAAACCTATTTACTCTCCAATTTCAGTTAAGAAACGACAGGTATGTAATATGAATTAGCACACGTAAGGTCTTTAATTCTTTCCATAAGGTGTAACTTTATATAAGGTGTAACTTTATATAAGGTGTAACTTTATATAAGGTGTAAATTTCTAGGTTCTATCATATCGCAAGATCTAAAATGGACAGCTAACATCAAAAACATCATCTAAAAAGGATAACAAAGAATGTTCTTTCTGCGCCAACTCAGTAAGCTCAAACTGCCCAAGGAGCTGCTGATTCAGTTCTACAGAGGAATTATTGAGTCTGTCATTTGCACCTCTATAACTGTCTGGTTCGGTTCTGCAACCCAACAAGAAAGACACAGACTTCAGAGGATAATTAGAACTGCAGAAAAAATAATTGCTACCAACCTGCCTTCCATTGAGGACCTGTATACTGCACGAATCAAGAAGTGGGCCGTGAAAATATTTACAGATCCCTCACATCCTGGACATAAACTGTTTCAACTCCTACCCTCAAAACGACGCTATAGAGCACTGCACACCAGAACAACTAGACACAAGAACAGTTTTTTCCCGAAGGCCATCACTCTGCTAAACAAATAATTCCCTCAACACTGTCAAATTATTTACTAAATCTGCACTACTATTAATCTTCTCATCGTTCCCATCACCAATCTCTTTCCACTTATGACTGTATGACTAACTTTGTTGCTGGTAATCCTTATGATTTATATTGATATATTGACCATCATTTGTGTTGTAACTGTTGTACCTCGATGAAGATATCTTTTCTTTTATGTACACAGAGAGCATATGCACCAAGACAAATTCCTTGTGTGTCCAATCATACTTGGCCAATAAAAAATTCTATTCTATTCTATTCTATTCTATTCTATTCTATTCTATTCTATTCTATTCTATTAACATACAGTATACTTTTCATAAATGGAAGAAGAAAGAAGAAATAATTCAGTGTCAACTAGTGACTACTAACGTATTTTAAGAATATATTCATGCAATTATAAATTACCTAAATATAAAATATTTAGATGTTTTAGATATTTATATAAAATATAAATGGTATATAAGTACTATAAACATAGGTTGACCAGGTTATTTATTACTGTGCACACTAAAATATATTGGTAATGGAAACATTCCTTTTATTTGTGTGAAGTACATGAGTGATACTCATATATATTAAACATTACTACAAGGAAGGCCATCTCATGCCCAATATGCTTTTCATCAACCACTGAACCAAGACAAAATATAATACATCCTACCCAATACTTCATAACCTAACATTTACCCTACTCTCCATATTTACAAATTATAACTGAAATAGAAAGCTGTAAACACCAACTTTTGTATCAAGCAGAAACATGAAATGTTTAACAAGAACATTTGAATAGAGAGAAAAAACAGAAATATTCAGTAAAACAATCAAGTTTCTTTAGTTTCTGTGACAGAAGTCATTAAAAAAAATCTTCACAAAAAAAGAGGGGTAGGGCAATTCCATTTAGCCTATAATTATGGAATTGTATGGTTTCCATATGACATTAAAAGAGGCAACTGAAAATAGAACAGCATGGGATTACAGAACCTTTGAAGCAACTCTCAGCACTCAGTTCCTGGCACTGAAAAGAAAAGAACTATATCCAAAGCTAAAATTATATGAATTACTTCTATCTGGACAGAATCATAAAGGGGGCTTTTTTATTGCACTAGTAAGGTAGTTTTAACATACAGAATGTCTTATCATATACACTTGAAAAAAGAGATACCAATTGCATAGGAAGTGCAGAGGTCCTCCCCTTTTAAAAGAGATTCATTTGTCATATTTACATTTCATTTTATGTCTGATCTATATGAATTGCAGTGAGATTAAATTCTTATCCTTTAATGTTTCTCTCTTGCCTGGATAGGATGATAATTTAATACTTTTCATCTTATATATAGCTTGCTCTTTGTCTCAATAAGGCAAATAGTTAATATGGTCAAATTTAAAAAGATTGGGGATTTCAAATTGGCCTTTATATATATTAACATTTGGTTAAATATAAATCAAAAGTAAAAATTATTCATTTTACTTCTCAATATGCAAATTGCACATTTGCTCCTATTCATGTTAAATCACTACTTACTGCAGGGGTAGATTACTTTCCCTCATAAATCCCATATTCTGAGGGACAATCTGTTATAGGCTGCGTACATGATGATGGCTGAAATTGTCAATCACCAAAAAAAAGGTATGGCCATCTCTAATCCACCGACCCGTACGCTCACACAGAGAGGGACTTCTCAGGGTGCCATCCGCCAAGCAATGTCGGCTGGCGGCCCCCAGGGGTAGATCCTTCTCTGTGGGGGCTCCTACCCTCTGGAACGAGCTTCCCCTGGGCTTACGCCAAATACCTGACCTTCGGACCTTCCGCCGCGAATTAAAAACACATTTATTTATTCGCGCGGGATTGGCTTAAATTTTATTGGTTTTAAATTTTTATTATTAATTTTTAGTGGGTTTTAGTTTTTTATGTTCCAAAGTTTTAGGCCAATTATGTAATAAGTTTTTTAATTCGTATTTTAATTGTATATTACATTGTCTTTTTACCTTGGCTGTACACCACCCTGAGTCCTTCGGGAGAAGGGCGGTATAAAAATTGAATAAATAAATAAAAATAAATAATTCCACCACAATATCCATCCATCTGTTCATGCCATATATATAGTTGTCCTCTTTTTGTACAGTCTCATTTGACAAAATTGCTAGGCTTCTCACATCATATAGCTTCAACTTATTATTTAATTAATTAATCAAATTTACATGGCTGTTCGTCTCATACAAGGTGACTCTAGGTGGCATATAACAAAATCAAACATTAAAACTGAGTGTAAAAATCAATTAAAACAATCACATAATCGGCATAAGTAAAAAAAAAATGTGGGAGGATTACTTAAGATCTTATACATGGTGCAACCAATGCATAGGCTCTCTGCTGTCAGAGAGCCCAGGCCTGATTAAAAAAAACATATTTTTTTTAAGGCTTTCTGAAAGGCCATAAAGGTTGGAGCTAATTTAACCCTAGAGAGGATGTTGTTCTAGACGGTGGGCACCAGAGCAAAAAAGGCTTGACCCCTGGTTCCTGTCAGGCGGAATGCCTTGGTGGATGGAATCCACAATATGCCTCTCCTGCTTGACCTGATAGGATGGGCTGAAGTAATCAGAGAGGTCCCTCATATTACTTGCTGCCATACCATGTAGGGCTTTAAATGTTAGATTCAGCACCTTGAATTGCATCCAGAAGCAAACTGGGAACCAACGCAGCTCACAGAGTAGACGTGTAACGTGTATCCTTCTAGGAACATCAATAACTGCCCATGCTAGTTACTTTATCATTCATATTAACAACCTGTCCAGAAATATTTTCTAATCATTTTCCCTCTATTCCAAAATCACCACTATCTCACAACATATAATGTTGACCCAGGAGCATTCTCTCTTTAAGAAACCCTTGTCGGTGCTTTTAGTTCCTTTAACTATCTATTGAGAGCTCAAGTGGAATAGTGGCTAGAGTTGGTACTAGGATTTAGCTTCAAGTCCACTTTCACCATGGAAACTCACTAGATAATTTTGAACTATTGCCTCTCAGAATGGGTATGTCACGGGTTTGTTTCTATGTGGGAAATTGGATTTCAAGCTCCTTGGAGAAATGGAAACATGTATGTTATTTTTTTGAGGGAAACAATCTTGGAGAAACAACATGTTGAGAATAGGCTGAACAGGATTGGTACATAAGACTCTTACCAGTCTGGTTCAATCAGGGGCTGGTTATTTCCCAGTAAACTGATTTGCTATTAAATCTATCAAATATGCATACACATAAAGTAAGGGGACGAGGCAGAGAGGTTGATGAGCTAGGCGGAGAGATACACGCTCTCCCTAAAAGCGGAACACATCTTTGGCTAATCCAACGTTCAAATGGACTGGTTGAGCAGAACTCAACTGGGTCCATTGGAATGCGTCTTCATCTGAAGCTATTCCAGGAGCTGTCATTGCAGTTTGGCCTACCAGTCATCTACCTGTTCACCCATCCGGAAAACACGCAACTCCGGAGGTTTTTCTCTTGATTTCTGAACCCAAGGGTGGAAGGATGCAATGCCTGCCGCGGCACATGGCCTCCGGGGCTGCTCTACGCTTTCCCTCCATTCCTGCTCATCCCGAGGGTAATTCGAAAAGTGTTAACCGAAAGAGAAGAGGGTCTTCTGGTTGCCCCTCATTGGCCATGGCATCCCTGGTACGCCGATCTGGTGAGCCTCTCCGTGTTCCGACCCTGGAGGATTCCCCAGGACAGGATTGCTCTCAGCCAGGGGGTCGTGCTCCATCTGGAGCCCCAGTGGCTCCAGTTGACTGTCTGGCACTTGAGAGGATCTTCCTGAGGAAAGATAATCTTTCAGGGAAGGTGATACATACTATACAGGCTTCCAGGCGTGCGTCAACAAACTGGATTTACAACGCTTCTTGGTGATCCTTCTGTCTTTGGGATTCTCAGGAGCACATCAGCAGTCGGCGGTGGCAATCGGCCTGGAGCCCCAGAGATGACCAACCAACCACCAGCAGCGAAGGAGGCAAGCTGCAGCCACAAGTTGCCCTCCTAGAGTCTCTATAATAATAATATTGTCAGCTCCCCAGATTAAAACAAAGAAAAAATGAAATAAGGAATCCAAGCTGGAATCTACTCTAACTCCCAGAGCAGTGTTACACACGTCTCTCTAGCTCAGAGATCTGCAACCTTAAACACTCAAAGAGCCATTTGGACCCATTTCCCACAGAAAATAAAACACTGGGAGCCACAAAACCCTTCCCGTGCCTGACTATTTCTTGAGCGGCCACAGAACTAGCATATGTAGTTGAATTTAACATTCTGTTTTCTTCTGAAACTTTTCTTTTCTTGGATTTATCCATAGTTAGCCTACCGTGGGGTGAAAGGCTCAATAAATCGCGTGCCGGCGGGTGTCACACATTGGCAGCTGTGATGCATATTTTGAGTGACAGGGAGCTGCATCAGAGGGGTGAAAGAGCCCCATGCGGCTCCAGAGTCGCAGGTTGCTGACCCCTGCTCTAGCTAGACTGAGTGAAACAACTGAAGCTCAGCTGAGCAGAGGAGGAGTGGTCAAAAGGAAAAAAATCTATACTCAGTCTCTGGCAGATAGATGAGATTTAACCAACGCTTGGATTATCCAAGCAGCACACTGGGAAAAGGCTGATTCTATTCCAATTCTGCTTGTTAAGGCTGGACAGTATTGAATAATGGGGTTGAGACCCTTCTCCAGGTGCTATGCATTGAAATCTAGTAATTTTGAGAATCTTGGCCTGAACTGGTAGAAACAAGGGTAGAGAAAAATTCTGATGAAGTGCCAGGAAATCCCCATCCCTGACTTAATCTTACATTAACTAGGGAAAAAACTTTTTATGGGCAACAAGTTTTACAAATTGGGATTATTATATTTTTGTTTTTGCAAAACAAATGCAAGAAGATAAATTCTATATTTATCAGTCTCAGGGGTTTAAACTTTAGGTCTTGTCCTCCTTTAGAGCCAATTGACTTTTAAGTCATTTCTTCCCAGTACTATCCCTAGGATTGGAAAAATCTGTTTCCACCTTTACACAGTATTTTGGTCTGACCCGAGATTGCTTGGTTCCCACATCACCAAAATTTGAATCTGAAAAAAGACTCTTTAAATAAGAAAGTTACTGATGTATCTTTTAGAACCATAACAGAAGCAATCATTGCATCTATCTGCATGAAATTAATTATTCACAATTTTGAAACCACTGCTTGGTCTCATATGACTACGGTACTTCATGGCCAGAACCAGTGTTAATCTGTATTTGCCCCAAACTATAATTATGCCATAGATAGATACAAATTAATAAACCATTACAATGCCACAAAAACAAGGTTCCTAATAAGATCCAATTGCTATAGTTTCTTTCAAGTTTATATTTAGCAGTGATGCTTAATAAATCACATCTTGGCAAGGTGGCACACAGCAGTAGACTAGTACAATGTGTCATTTAATGGGATGGTGTCATTTAATGGGGTGAAAATTAACTTTTGCCATTTTAAAAAGATATGTTTTTACACCAAGAATTCAAATCTGCTGTTATTAACCAAAATAACTTTACAATCCCCCAAGACATGTGTATGTGCCCCTGTTATATGCCTCAGATTTACCCATGAGCTCAGGATCAACACTAGAACAATTAACCTCTAATATTTAGAGGCATTTGTCTACACAGTATTCTTCTTTGAAGGAAACCAATGTCTCTTGCACATTTTTCTCCCCAAACTATATTTTAGGTTATTACCTGACAACTAATAGTTCACCATAGCATTTTTCAAGCTCAGCTATCTCAAGATTGTCTAATGGGTCTTGAAGAAAATGTATTACCTGCCTTAATGAAAATTTATGTAAATTGCCTATAGGAGCCTGAGCAAGATACAGTTATCATTAATTATGATTAGCTGTTTATTTCCTAATTGTCCCTGTTTAAATATGATGTTTCCTTTTCTGTTTTAAAGTTATACAATCCCTAAGCCCCTTTCATTCTACCAATAAGATAGTCCTATTATGAAACCTACTCTTGCAGATAATGTAATACAGTAGTCAGAATAATATGAAATATTTTTGTTACCAGTATGTGCAATATTGTACTGGCCCTACCAATGCAGCTTCTGTTGATTTAAGAGCACCCTTTGATTCTTCATGAGAGGGAATTAGCCACAATATTCATTGATCATTGCCTTCTGAAGTTGATAATTCTGTTACAGCAAAATACAACAGTGCAGATTAGAGGCAACTAGTATCCTTCTGTTCTATGAAATTTCTTGAATCACTCATTTAAAAATCAAGGTTCTAATTTTCTCTAGAAAGTGTTTTAGGTCCCCTGTTAAATAGAAAACTAACAAAAGACCAATTGATCAGGTTAAGGACTTCAAGTATCAAGGCACACACTTCTAATCCTTCTACCTCCTGGAATAGCTAATTGAGTGAGCTCTCTCTTAGAGCTCAAATGCTCTTAATGCAATCTTAAATTATGCCATTAAGGCAATTATTGCATACTTGTAGCAATAGAACTGTATAAAAATATTATGGGCTTGCTGTGATATGGTGCATAACTTTATGTTATAAGATTGCCTCTACTTTAGAAGCTGTTCAATCTAAGTTTCTGAAAGCCTTACTTCAGTCATATTCTTAATTTCAAATGTCCTTGTTGGACTACAGCAGCGCTGTGAAACTGGCAGCCTGTGCGCCGAATGAGATACGAACTGCCCACGGCCAGTTTAACGAATGGGAGCAAAGTCCTATTATGTCATGTGACAATGTAACAACACGAGTTTGACACCCCAGGGCTAGAGCTTTCTTATATTTCTTTCCAGGCCCACCTGAGACTGATTCACCATCTCAGATTTGGGCTGAAACAAATCCTTTGGGGTGAATCTCTGGTTGACCTCACCTTGCTACATAGATTTTCCTTAACCCTGAGGTGGCAAATTGATTCCAATCTGACATATTGTGGAGTCTTACTTAGTCTAGATAAAGACTTAATTGATCTTAAACCAAGGATTTGAGATTAGAGTCCAAAGAAAGCCACAGAGCCAAAATAATTTACTCTATTATAGCATAACTGCAAGTTCTCCAGGGATGATTCACAGCTCTTAGATACAGAGACTGAGTCAGTAATCCATGTATTGTTATTCTAGTTGTTCTATTCCAGGCATTCATAAACTATCATCAGAAATTTTGTTTTCTCTCTGATCAAGAAATTACAATTTTCCATCTACAATACATAAGTTTGTAGCAACAATTATGGTGCAAAGCCTAATGATATCCTCTTGTCATTATTTATTGTATTAGATATGGGGTTTTTTCTCTATTTTTACATTTTGCATTTTTAATTGGTCTGGGATGATAAATATTTTGAATTTTAGAAGTTTTTTTAAAAGGGAGAACACAACCTGAACCTACAATATTACCTGCAAAATTGGACTGTGTTACTTGGCAAGTCATTCAAAAGTCAAACAGAATATTCTGATTGCAAAAGTTACACACCTCTGATATAAAACAGATGATCATTTTTTAAAAAATCAATTGAAAGCAAGAAACAAATCAGTTTGCTTTAATAAGGTGAAAACAAAGTAGAAAAGTGTGCTTAGTGTTTCTTCTATTCAATCATTACGTTTTAAGTAAACTTGTAACTCAGGAGCCACATCCCTAAGTATTTGTTTTGAAAGGAAAAGTTACACATTCCACTTCAATTTTGCATTAAGACTTCTTTGTCATTTACCCTCTGCAGAGCAGTAAGTGAAGTTGTAAATTGCATTGCCTCTTCCCACTGGCTACTATCTTCAGAATCTGAAAATCAGTAGAAGTCTTGATGTGGTCAGGGATCCTAACTCTAATCAAACGTAAGCTTAGCAAAGGAAGATCTGGTTCACATTTGAGTGAGAGATCACCAAGAAATTCTTAATATAACTATAGGCTAAACTTAGAAAATTTAAAAAAAAAAGCTTTGTAAGAACACAGTGAAAAACTACTTTTGTACTGCAAAAAGGAAAAAGAAAATGAGGTTTCTATAATAATATCCTTTCTCTTTAGTATTTCATGTGAGTATAGAGTATTTGCCTAAATTACAGTGGTTGAGGTTCTTTCAAAACTTTCCCTGTTATTGCTTCAAAAATGGATCTCTGAAGCATACAGATAAGGATTACAGACCAATATTACTATTATGGTCGCACTTCACTATAATTCAGGTCTTGTTTTTTTTTTTAACTTGTCCTATTTACCAATATTATTTATAGACTAGCCATAAGTGTTAAAAAGAAAAATAATGATAAATTATTTACTCTTTTCTATTAATTTGCATGAATATTGAGAAATCTTGCAAGTGCTTTACAGTATTTAAATGTTTGAGCAGCATACTATAAAAGAAAAGAAGTGTCTCTAGATGCAGGTTATGGGAAATAGTCACAATTGTTTTTCTCCAGAAAATATCTAAATTCTAAGAGAACAAAAATGATTGCACTGCATGTTAGTACTCTTAACAATATAGAAAAGCATGATTTAAAAAACAATATGGATTTTGAAGAAATTACAATCTTTAAAATACATTCTTGTAGTAGATTGCTTAATGTGATTCCTGTCCTATCAGCTAGCTATCAGGATCCTTTAATTGCACTTAGCTAAAACAAAATGAACAATTACATCTTCAGCAGGATTCTAATATTAAATAGTATTTTTATCATTATAAACAGTTTTTGTACACAACAATCAGTATAATAATAGCATGTTCTGGCTTTCAATACTGTAATTCATCAAATTATAGTTTCTTATACTTAAAAGTACATATGGCTGCAGTTAAAGTACCGTATATACTCGAGTATAAGCCGAGTTTTTCAGCACATTTTTTGTGCTGAAAAACGTCCCCTCGGCTTATACTCGGGTCTATACGGCTTATACTCAAGTTTGTTTTTTTTTAAAGCCCCTCGGCTTATACTCGAGTATATACGGCTTATACTCGAGTTTTTTTTTTTTCTTTTTTTCACATTTTACCGGACTGAAGCCCTGCCGGTGCAGTGAGAGGGCGGGGCGGGGGAGCCGCCAGCCTTCTCAGCTGAGGGAGGAGGTTTCAACCGGTAGGTGCCTCATTTCCCACCCTCGGCTTATACTCGAGTCCCCAGTTTACCCCAGTTTTTGGGGTAAAATTGGGGACCTCGGCTTATACTCGGATCGGCTTATATTCGAGTATATACGGTAACTCTTTTATTTAGATGTATCCACTTTCATACTGAAAATACCGGCTTTTACAAAGATTTTCCTCCTTACTTTTCTATTTTAAACTTAAAATTCTATAGTAGTTATGTCTGTTTTTTATTATTTAACAACAGTTCTTGGAATTCACAAACAGCATATAAAGTTAGTCTACAAGAGCATTTGAGCTTCTAAAAAGAAAAGACAGAGACAAAGAGAGAGAGAGAGATACCATAGTCCAATGTATATTTATTTGAAAGTAAATAAAATGTATTTATTATAAAATTTATTTCCACGATGGTATATTCATTATTATGGCCTCAAAGACAATTTATATGTATTACATAACTTTAAATAAGGAAATATAACAATGCACAAGAAATCACTGTTCAGAAATGTTCACTATTACATATTCCTATTTTGTTTTCTGAGGGGAGAATCCCAAATAAATATCTACTGCCATTTGTTTGCAACATCAAAAGTGTTATTGCAGATCTGAGCAAAATCTTATCTTCTTCAACATTGGCAGATCCTATGCCTATGGGAAACCCATCAACTGCTCCTGTGGACAGGTTTTGGAAAATGAGAATGGTCATCTTACTCAAACTGCTGTTGGCATCTTTCAAAGGATTCTAATGAGGGGTCCTTCGTGCTCTCTGAGCTTGATTGTTTTCTTCCAGATATTTCATTATCCAAAGTAGGTAATATCATCAGTGCTCTTGTGGTATTACCTAGTTTGAATAATGAAATGTCCACAAGAAAACAACCAAGTTCAGAGAGCTAAATATTCTCAGTAATGCACTTATGATCTAGATCCGTAATGGCAAACCTATGGCACGTGTTCTAGAGGTGGCACGCAAAGCCCTCTCTGTGGGCACACGCACTGTCGCCAGCTGCTCTTCTGGTTTCTGACGCATGCATGGGCATGGCCTGCGTGTGACAAATCCAGCCCGCAGGCCACCAGTTTGACAGGCCTGCTACAATACTTTTAACACCATCAAACACCTGCCTATCCCTAGTAAGGGCTCGATAGGTAGATTTTGCAAAAATGTAAAATCTAGTCTAAATATCTGGCAGACAATCTTTTTTAATATATCTTCAGTACTGAAAAGCATTGTTATTTAGTGGAAAATACTAGCTTCAAAAATGCTAATGACTAAAAATGTGATTGAAATCATAGGAAACTCTATTGTATAGCGTTTGTATAGGTATGTATTTCCTTTATTTTCCCCAAAAACTTCTCAACAAAGCTTAGCAGAATAATGGAACCACTGGCTGATGCCAAATTAATTTTCTATATGCTGAAATGCACTGTTTTTTTTAATTTATTGAGACCCTATTAACTATTTTAATGTGCTTAGTTCTCAAAACTTTCTCTTTACCAGTCATAATTAGATTCTGATTTCCTACTCAGATTATTAGTAATATGTGCCATTCAGTAGAAATTAAAATAAAATCAATTACAATAGCAAAGTGAATTGATTGACTACATGCTAGCAGATCATTGTTGACACTTAGCAATCACATAGCTACATGATGATGAATAGCCAAAGGTAAAAAAAATGACAAAAGGCTATCAAAAGATATATATCTGCCAGATGGAAAACTGAACTATACAGTACACCTGTTGTCATGCCAGTACCTGTAAAATAAGCTATCTATTAAAAAGGACGATACTGTTTTCTCTTTCTCATTCCATCAATTGATATACAATTCTGCACTCAGAATAATGACTCAAAATGCTCTATGCCACCTTTGCATACTTTAAAATAACGTAAATACTTACTATTTTCAAAAAAATGAATGACAGTGATTAATCAATCTCAGAGCTGGGCTGAAACTTTTTGCAACTACAGAGAAATCTTCTCACAACTCTTCAGTTTTTCCAGCACAGATTGTACCCTTATAATAAAGCCCACAGCTCCCAATTAAAGGAAAAGCAAGAGAATCTTGGAGTATTCCTAGTTTGCTGTTCTGTGCACTCTCAAATTTTATCTGCAAAAGCACCTGGGCCTCATTGGGAATGCCATGATGTCCAAAGTCATGCATGATTTACTTCCTTAGATAAAACACTTTCAGTTCAACAAATAACTGGCATATAAAATTGACATGGGTATAAGTAATTTGAAACCCTGTTCATGAATACAAATTTGCAAACTACAATTGTTTTGTTCTATTCTTTCCTTCTTCTGCAGAAAAAGTAAAATGTAATTCCCATAGAAACGTTCTTCTCCCTTGCTCAAAATAAAATTCAACTATTTCTTTTTAGATATGAAATGAAAGGATACAGAGAAAAACCAACTTTAAGACTGCAATAAAAATGAAATCGATTGTTAACTTCACTTGATGACACATAAAGAGAAAATGGCCAGTGCTCAGATTACTATGCATTTCCTATACCGAAATGGATAGGCAATGTATTATTACAGGTAGTCCTCAAGTTACAACAGTAATTGGGGATGGAATTTTCATCACTAAGCAAAGCAAAATATCATATGACTGTATTGCTTAATGATGATAATCCCAGCACTACTCATTACTGTCATTAATCAAATTCCACTGGTTGTTAGCCAAGAATCCATCCCAAGCCAAGCCTTTCTGAGTTTGGTCCCACCCAGCCCCAAGCATTGCTTTTTCCAAGGCAAAGGACTGCCTCCCCTTCAACTTCCTCCAGCTGCCTATTGCTTCCCCACCCGTGCCCTTTTGGCGCCCTACAACTTCCCTTGTAGGACAAGCAGCCCCAGAATTGCTATTTACTCTGAAGCTCTGGAGCTGTAAGAGGCTCCTGAGCCACAGCACACCATGTAGCCAAATCTGCCCTTGGAAGACTCACTTGTCCCAGCCTAGCCATTTTTTGAATGAGAACATCCTAGCATGCCATTTATTAAAGACCAAAGTATGTTCTTAGTATTCAAAAATGCTCAGCAGCCGAAAAGTATTGAGAATCCCATCATAGATTCTGTTGCCAAATAAACCAAGATTCAATAAATAACAACACATACAGATTTCAGCATATCAGAGGATTGTTTAATCATTTCCACTGATGGCAATAGTAAATTAAGCAACTGGGCAGTATAATGCTGGCTCATTGTACATGTAAAGTAACCAATGTTGGTATAATTGAGAGAAAAGGGAAAGGGAAAAGGAAAGGAGATTTCCTGAAATATAAAATTATTCAGACAAAATAACAATTATGCCGGCCTGATGTGTGAAGACTAAATACTTAAAATTAAACTAAGCTTTAAATATTCAAATCATTCACCAGTTTGAAGAAAGTAAAATATATTATTTTTTCTTCATCAAAAAGAATCTGACATTCACAACTTACTAGTCTTTAAGCCATCAATTAATACCCAATACAGGGTAAAGTTACTATACTGGCATGGTTTTAGCCCTTCTAACCACCAGGATTCAATCTCAAGGGCAGCTGGCTTGGATCAGTGTTTACTTGAAGTTTAAATTTGTTGGATTGTACTCAGACTCCATAAAATAAAGTGTTCCACACCACAAAACCACAAAACAATTCTGGAAATACTATCAGCATATAAAGGACTCACAAGTTTAAATCAGATGAACAATAAATGTTCAGGCACACAAAAGTAGAATAGATTTAAGTGGTGTTTTTTTGGGGGGGGGAATCTGACTTCTTAAAAATAACCACTAATTTTAGGAATTAACTCTATTCTGCTTTTCACAAGATACTGATCCTGAAACATCTTTCAAAACCTTTCTACGAACTTGTATAAAGAGCATAATCAAATGCTCCCAAACATTTACTGTACTATATCATTTAATTAGGATTTTAAAAATACCATCTACAACAATAGCATTTGTACTGATATCGTCGTAAATCACACATACAAACCCAAAATTATGTTACCATGCCTGCTTTGCTGGTAGTATAGTACACTGAGTATTTATTGCTTCTTATAAGAACAAAAAGTCACATCTGGAATTTTGGTAGTTATTTTATTAGCAACAAAGAATAAATTAAGATTGCTTGAAGAGAAAAATATAACCAAGAAAGAAAACTACAATTGCTTTAATAATAATAATAAAAAAAGAATGGCACCTGAATTTAGGGAATTTAAGAAGTAAAACTATATAGCCCAGTAGGAGGGTTGTACAAAATTTAGAGTCATTTAATTCAAAGAAGATTCAATGAATCACCTCTTCAAATTTTCAATCAGTTTCAGTTTCATTTTTCGTTTGCCTTATTTTTTTAAAAAAATCTATGTTCCTTTTGTCACATATTCTCTATTTTATTCTATGGGTTGTTTTTCATTGGCTAACTGTGTCTGTAGTTACACAGCTTCATATAAGATTATTTTGACGTTATAGTAAATTAGCATCCATATTTAGTTTTTACATGTGAGGCTAACTTTGCTAATAATCTATTCCATCTAATTTGTCAAGCAGAAAAAAGACTAAGGTGAATCAAACTAAGCTGAATGTTTCAATATTGTAATCTTTAAAAGAATTTAATTTTTAAATTTTTTTTAAAAGGATTTTTAAAATTTTTAAGTTGCAAGAAATTAGCTGACTTGATTAAGTAGAATTCTCTAAAAATTGCTTGAATATCTTGAAGCTATTATGCTTTCCTTTTTTTATTTCCACTAAATTTGTCTTAAAATAGTTGAACACAAATGTTTTCAAATATTACCAAGGTGAACTCTCCTACATCAAATTCAACTTATGTTGCTTAAAGCCAACTTTCTCAAAACCCGGAGTCATGATTCCAAGAATATCTGCAAGCAACATAGAAGGAAAGATTGCAGATTAGTCAAAAATGTTAATTGGACGTGCACAGGCACAGTTGGTAAGAGTGAATTTGACAGATAACTAAACATGTGGATCTAATCATCTGTGAAAATCATGCAGAATAACAGGAATATTTATTTATTTGTCACATTCAAGAATTGCCCATCTCCCTCACAAAGGGACTCTGGAGTGTATACAAATATTAAAAGCATAAGAAAGATAAAATATTTTATTTTTATTTCATTTTAATTGAATTTTTAAATTTAAGAGTTTTATTTATTGTTTTAATGCTTACATTTTATTCAATATCTACAAAGCCATTTAGAGTTGCCTTTGGCAAGATGGACGGCATACAAATTTGATAAATAAATAAAATTTAAAAGAGGCCAGGGATGTTAAGAAACAATTAAAAGGTGGGAGGCGAGGTTCTTATATGTGCACCTCAAACAAACGTGCAGATCCATGTTTTTACTTTTTACAGAAGGTCAGGAAAATGAGGGCCTGCCTCACCTCCAGAAGGGAGCACATTCCACAGGACAGGGATAATAGCAGAGAAGGGGAAAGGAATTGTTAAAATATGCATCTTCGTTTTGGCATTGATATCAACCTATCACACTTTCAAGTGAACTAATCATGAAAATTCAAAATCTATGACAGCTGTTACTATAATTGCTTACTAACCAGAAAAATGAACTAACAAAATAATTTTTCCCTTAGATTCCTTTAAAGAAAATTTATTTTCTCCCACCTTGCTTATCAACAACCTTTGTTTTATAGAGTAAAGCTTGATATGGTACCACTTGATGCCAGTTGCTTTTCCTTCATAGCAAATCAGAGTATAAACAAGCAAGCTTAGCAAACTGTTCAATGGCAGCATTTTATTATCATTGGTTCAGTAGGTCTCCCAGATGTTAATGAAAGCACTATGTAGTCACTCACAAATATGAATAAGTACATTCTAGGCATGACCTATCGTTTTTTACATTCAAAACCCAGAATTTTCACGTTTCTGCCTCCTTTTCCCACAAGAAGTCTCAACTTGCAAAGGAATGCAAGAAATCAGGAAAATGATAGTTGCTTGGGTTCACTCTTAAGTCAAATAATCTGTATTGTTTTTAAAAAAGAAAGAAAACTATTGTCATTAATTTACAGTCTTTTGTTTCAAAAATCTTAAAAAATGCATTTCATTATCGTTTGTAAAATTCTCTCCTTGAAGTCTAAGTGATGCCAAAGTTATAAACTAAAGCTCTTCTAAATAATTTATACATGAAAAAGATTAAAATAACCCAACAACGAGACCAGCATTAAACTACAGATATAACCATCAAAAATATTTTTTGCTATGCATGAAATCAGGACCATATGTCATCACACCATGAAACATCCTAAGAAGACAGTTTTATTTATCAGGCATTAGCAAATGAAGTAAAATTAACGTCAACACATTTCTTTTTAAAGCTTATTAACATAAGAAGCGGAAAATATTTTGATGGTTGGAGCTGTGTTCATGTTTTGCAAGGAAGTTAAAAACTCGTCAACTGAATCAGGGTTTTTTATGATATCTTTTTCGAAGGAGAAATTTCTCTGATTTTAAAAAAATAAACTCATCTTATTTTAGAGCTCATCATACAGTGTGAAACAACTATGAAAAATGCAGACATGTGATGAATGTATATTAATGTAGGGTAATTATTCCATAACTTAGGAAACAGCAGTTAAAGAACTTGATTTTTGCTTTTATTTCGCCTACTTGGCAAGAATGGACATTAGAATTTCACCTTGCTGAATTGTTAACAGCAGTGATGCTAGGACACTTGCAGAAAATACTAAGAAAAGAGCATGTGTGCTCTTGCAAATTTGACTCCTGACTTTCTATAATGTTATTAAAATGACAATGTCTTATGGTTGACCTAAAAGCTGAATTCTAAGGTTGTACTGAAAACTTCTATGTGTCTTATCTATTAAGAAATCTATTAAGAAGGAGCAACTTTGTTAAGTATGATGTTCATTTCTACATTTTGTTCTGCAATTTCTAATATGTGAAAGTTAATGATTGTGCAGTGCTCAATGAGGTCTTTGGATTGTCATGGTTCATAACCCTTTACATTTAATCTTTTATTTTTTTAATTATATTTTGCAATTTTTTTTAAAGTAATAAATATTTACACCTTTGCTGTGCTGGTCTTGTGACCATAACAAGGTGTATCACACCTAGGGAATAAAACATTTATAATATCTTTTTCCCTGTACTCAATACTGACTCAAGGGTATGCAATACTCCTAGGCTACACGAACTTGGTACCACCTCCCACCAAAGACTTGCATTTTTAGAAGAATTCATAAGGAGAATAGCCAACGTTTAATTTTCTGCAAAAATAGACCCAAAATACTTGATCTTTTTCAATGAAGAAACAAAGTCCAAATTAGTACCATAGGTAGAAAACTTGCCAGGAAGCAAATAACTATCAACTTGATTCCAGAATTTATTACTGAAGATAATTATACCTAAGAATAGTCAGGAAAAATTAAAATTCTTGTTATACTGAAGTTATAAATTTAACAAACAAATCCTGAGTAGTTATTTTTCCATAAAAACTTAGATTAACTTAACAATCTGTTTAAAATGGAACTAATGTAGGCATTTATGTCAAAATCTGCACCAATTTTGATGCACTATTCATTTTAGTACACCGATTCCTCTCCAAAATCTTACTGTGTTCATCCACCTCTTAATATTCTTTTTTTATCTAGGTAATACAAATTGAAATGTTATTATCCTTCAGGCTATAAAATTTGTTGGCCTAATAACATGTCCATAAATTCACTTTGAATCCAGGGTGTACAATAAAGTCATCTTCAAGTAAATGATTCCTTTTATTGATAGGAAGTGAACCAAGCACATTAAGGGCAGATGTCTAAAAAGCATCTGCTGAGTAACTCCGCTCCTTAAAACTATAATATCCATATGCTGGATATTTATCTAGGGACAATAATTTATTAAATAGCTATTTAAGAGACTTAATAGATTCTGGAAATTAAAGAAATCCTTAATTTTATCTATACCCTTCAAAATCATAACATTTATTCCAATTTATTTTATACTTAGCTTATTTGCCATGTAGCTGTACAGTTTCTGCAATTTGGGTGGAAATCTTTGGTAATCAGTGTATAAACCCCAAATGTTCTCTGCAAAATCAATTATGGCATATGCATTCCCTGGATATTATCAATTTGCCTTGTTTAGCAATTTTCTCCTGTACTTTAATTACTAATGAAATAATTCCATTAGTGATCCTGGAGCAGACGACTAGAATAGTACATTATTATCCAAGTAATAACTCTAGAGAAAACCTAAACTTCTTTATCACTTGACCAAAAATTAAATTTTGCAAGCATTTTCTGCATCTTGCAATGCTAAATTCACTGGTTCATATTTATCAATCATATTAATTTATATTTATCATATAGTGCAATTATACTGACAAACAGTTCAACATCATCTGAGGACTAATGGCTTTCATAAAATTAGATTTTGATGTATGACATATTTTGGGTAATATCTTCTGCGTTCTTCTTAAGATAGCTGCTAGAATCTTAGTATCCATATTTAATAAATATACCAGTTCATTGGGTCATTAGCAGCTTTGAAAATTATAGTTATATAAACTTTGTATAACTGGCAGGGACTCTTTTTCATAAACTGTTTCTTTATCTCCAACATTAAAATTATATTCTTTCTTTGAATTTTTAACATCATTTATTGGTGCTCCATCTTTTTTTTTTTTTTGCATTTATATCCCGCCCTTCTCCGAAGACTCAGGGCGGCTTACACTATGTCAAGCAATAGTCTTCATCCATTTTTATATTATATACAAAGTCAACTTAACATAACATAACATAACATAACATAACAAAACAACAGAGTTGGAAGGGACCTTGGAGGCCTTCTAGTCCAACCCCCTGCCTAGGCAGGAACCCTACACCATCTCAGTCAGATGGTTATCCAACATTTTCTTAAAAATTTCCAGTGTTGGAGCATTCACAACTTCTGCAGGCAAGTCGTTCCACTTATTAATTGTTCTAACTGTCAGGAAATTTCTCCTTAGTTCTAAGTTGCTTCTTTCTTTGATCGGTTTCCACCCATTGCTTCTTGTTCTACACTCAGGTGCTTTGGAGAACAGCCCGACTCCCTCTTCTTTGTGGCAACCCCTGAGATATTGGAACACAGCTATCATGTCTCCCCTAATCCTTCTTTTTATTAAACTAGACATACCCAGTTCCTGCAGCCGTTCTTCATATGTTTTAGCCTCCAGTCCTATAATCATCTTTGTTGCTCTTCTCTGCACTCTTTCTAGAGTCTCAACATCTTTTTTACATCGTGGAGACCAAAACTGGATGCAATATTCCAAGTGTAGCCTTACCAAGGCATTATAAAGTGGCACTAACACTTCACGTGATCTTGATTTTATCCCTCTGTTTATGCAGCCCAGAACTGTGTTGGCTTTTTTAACAGCTGCTGCACACTGCTGGCTCATATCTAAATGGTTATCCACTAGGACTCCAAGATCCCTCTCACAGGTACTACTATTGAGCAAGGTACCACATATACGGTACTGGTGCATTTTGGTTTTTTTGCCTAAATGTAGAACCTTACTTTTTTCACTGTTGAATTTCATTTTGTTAGATAGCGCCCAATGTTCAAGTCTGTCAAGATCTTTCTGTAACTTGAGCCTATCTTCTGGAGTGTTGGCTATTCCTGCCAGCTTGGTGTCATCTGCAAATTTGATGAGTTCCCCATCTATCCCCTCCTCCAAGTCATTGATGAAGATGTTGAAGAGTACTGGGCCTAAAACAGAGCCTTGGGGTACTCCACTGCATACTTCCCTCCATGTGGATGTAGTTCCGTTGAGGACTACACGTTGAGTGCGGTTGGTCAGCCAGTTACGAATCCATCTGGTGGTGGTGCTGTCTAACCCACATTTTTCTACTTTATCTAGTAGTAGGTTATGGTCTACTTTGTCAAATGCTTTACTGAAGTCCAAGTAAATTATATCTACAGCATTCCTCTGGTCTACTAATTTTGTCATCCTCTGGTCTACTAATTTTGTCATTATTGCCCCCAACAATCTGGGTCCTCATTTTACCTACCTTATAAAGGATGGAAGGCTGAGTCAACCTTGGGCCTGGCGGGATTTGAACCTTCAGTAATTTTCCTGGGATTTCCAGATTTCCTTGCATAAATAGTATTATTATTTTATAATTATTATAAATTAACACAGAAGATCCAGTTCATATTTTTAAGAATTATCCTCTTGGTGCCAAATGCAGTACTTTATTTACTTCTGAGATGCAGGTGTGGGACAATTTTCAACTAGGGGCTGAACTTTCCCCTTAGGCTCAGCTCGTTTGACGCTCCAAGATAATCTTTAATAGAATAGAATAGAATAGAATAGAATTTTATTGGCCAAGTGTGATTGGATACACAAGGAATTTGTCTTGGTGCATATGCTCTCAGTTTACATAAAAGAAAAGATACGTTCATCAAGGTACAACATTTACAACACAATTGATGGTCAATATATCAATATAAATCATAAGGATTATCAGCAACAAGTTATAGTCATACAGTCATAAGTGGAAGGAGATGGGTGATGGGAACTATGAAACGATTAATAGTAGTGCAGATTCAGTAAATAGTCTGACAGTGTGGATGGAATTATTTGTTTAGCAGAGTGATGGCCTTCGGGAAAAAACTGTTCTTGTGTCTAGTTGTTCTGGTGTGCAGTGCTCTATAGCGTTGTTTTGAGGGTAGGAGTTGAAACAGTTTATGTCCAGGATGTGAGGGATCTGTAAATATTTTCATGGCCCTCTTCTTGATTTGTGCAGTATACAGGTCCTCAATGGAAGGCAGGTTGGTAGCAATTATTTTTTCTGCAGTTCTAATTATCCTCTGAAGTCTGTGTCTTTCTTGTTGGGTTGCAGAACCGAACCAGACAGTTATAGAGGTGCAAATGACAGACTCAATAATTCCTCTGTAGAACTGAATCAGCAGCTCCTTGGGCAGTTTGAGCTTACTGAGTCGGCGCAGAAAGAACATTCTTTGTTGTCCTTTTTTGATGATGTTTTTGATGTTAGCTGTCCATTTTAGATCTTGTGATATGATAGAAACAAGAAATTTAAAGGTTTCTACTGTTGATACTGTGTTGTCTAGTATTGTGAGAGGTGGAAGTATGGAAGGGTTTCTCCTAAAGTCTACCAACATTTCTACGGTTTTGAGTGTGTTCAGTTCCAGATTGTTTTGGTTGCACCACAAGGCTAGTCATTTTTATCATTATGTAACTCCCAGTATAACTGACATCATGCTTGTATTTTTTTCCTACTTAAAATCTTTAATCTGCCCCAGTGTCCAATTTCTAAAATCATCACTTATCTTTTGTTATGACTTGTAGGTGCCAGGATAACCAAAATAAGTCTGTTTCCCATTGGAAATTGTTTATTTTTCAAGTTAATTCCAAAAGCTTACAGTAAAAGTAAATATTCAAAATTTATTAGAACCCTTAATTCATTTATAATTTTCTTAGATCAAAATTTTATTTAGCTTTTTGATTTTTATTTCAAATGCTTTAAGTTCTTAAGCTTGTAATTAATTTTTCTTTTGTTTAGAATTGAAGATAAACTAAACCAATGAAGGTTTTTCAAACCCCTTGTTCTGAAAGTCTCTAAAGATTTAGAATAAACAATTTCTGAAAGTGCTTAGAAAGTAAATCTAGTGCAAACTTTGTGTCTTTTAAAAGTCTCTGCAAACAAGATGATCATGTTGCCTCCCAGTGCTCAAATTCGTGGAACACAACTGCCCTGCAATCTCCTCATCAGAAGCAGCCATCCGGAGTACATGTAGCAGATCTCCCATCCTCTCTATAATTTTTATTCTTTTTTTCTATTCCTTCTTAGTTTAGTTTGTATTAGTTTTTTAAAACTGTAAGTAACATTCTTAATAAAAATTATATTTAAAAAATGAATTAAAAATTAAAGATGTGCAAGTATATCTCCATCATAGAGATAGGTGTATTTGGGCTATGATGGAGGCTGAAAGGGGAAAATGAAGAGAGGTAGGTTAGAGGGGCTATTTTGTTCAGAGCTTACTTTAAGAACCCTGTTTCCACAATACAGTTAATAAAAATGATCTTAAGAACATTCACTAGCAAGGTGGAAATATTTCCAAACATATCCTGTTTTCAAAAAGCCAAAGAACAGAACTAAAATAATCTTCAGGTCAACGTTTCAGAATGTCACAAAAACAAATTCATCAGTCAATCTTCACTTTTCCTCTGGGAAACTCTGAACACACTTAAATTTTTAAGCTGAAACTCTGCTATCTTTGCCTCTGGAAATGTTGACAATGAAGGTATTGTTGTTGTCGTTGAAAGAGTCCATTTTAGCTTTAGCCCTCTTTGGCACATGTACCTCATCAGCCCCTTGGAAGCCTTCTCAGAGCAGCATCTGCAACTTTTGGGATCTTAATGGGCAAAGAGAAGTTCACAGATGTCTGTTTTCACTACTCAACTTTTTTTTTTAAATAGTATACCAAAATATTTTCTCCTGTAAGACATTTAAGCACTGGAAAAAATCAAAAATCCTAGCATGGAGAAAAATATCCCTTCAGGAGACAAAAAATATATAATTGTCGATACAACTGTCAAACAAATGCATTATGTCAACTGTCAAACAAACAATATGGAAGATGTAAAACATCAATAATTTTGTCTCCATTTTGTAAGTACTATGCATTATACAAACTTAATATTTGATACCATTTAATACCATGGAAAAGTAAAGCAAGCTGGCAAGTTAACTGGCCAAGAATAGATAAATATAGTCATTCCCATACTTCATAGAAAGTAATTAAACATTTACTCTTCAATATGCAATAGTTTGCAGCTGTCATGGGAGAAAAACTGTACACACATTCACATATATATACATAATAAACCAAATGATATTTACTCTGCATAGTCATATGTGAAAGTGTGTGCCTGTGTGTGTGTGTTACCACATAAAATGACAAGTTTGTTGGAAATTCTCTCACAAACATGGTTTAGTTTATAATAATTGTTATACTTTAAGCACAAGAAAGGAAAATTGTAATTTTTTTCCTGAAAATATAAAAACTTTGATGCTAAAAATATATATTTTCCAACTAACAATTTGAAAACCATCTACAACCGTGATGGCGAACCTATGGTATGTGTACCAAAGGTGGCACACAGAGCCCTCTCTGCTGGCAAATGCTCCATCGCCCCAGGTCATATCTCCATGGTGTTTCTTTTGTGACCTTTGGTTTCCCTGTAAACAACGAAACAGAAGCTCATGAAAGAAAAAGATCTTACCTCTTGCCGCGCTGCCAGTGTTGGGATGCCCCGCCTCCTGCCGGTCAGCTGGTCTTCAGGTCTCTGCTGTGCATGCACGCATGTCCGTGCATTTGCATATCCAGGCACATTCACGAATGTGCACATTTGCTCACATTCATGCATAGGCATGTTTGCAAATGTGCATGCACAGGGCCATGCATGCACACAGTCGCACACACACCTTTCAGTTTGGGCATGCACATGCGCAGTTTGGGCACTCGATGTCTAAAAGGTTTGCCATCACTGGTCTATAACAAGGCCAATGTTATGGTACTAGGCAAAAATAGAAAAAATATTTAACAGAAGAGGAAAAAATAGAATTAGGAAAACAAAATGACCCTATGGGATTCCTGTATCTAACTTTTCATAGCCTAAGCAAAGGCTATAAAAGATCCAACTCATCATCTCTAGGGAACAAAGTATGTTTGACAAGCAAATCAATAATTTCTTTTTTGAATCTGTCAAAAAAAATTAAACATGATGTTTTGCTTAATATAGTATACTCTTGAAGTATCTGGTTTGCAGTTTCCCTCTAACCCAGACTTAGCTTAGGTTCCAATCATCATTTATTGTATTTTTCTTTGTTGCTGCCAACAGCAATGAAATTCTAGCATGTTCTTGTTCTGTAAACATTCATAAACTTTAATTCTGAGCTCCTCTATGTCAAAACATGCTTCCAGACTTTTTCTTCGTTAAAGGAGGATATCCTTTGCTATATCTGGTCCAACATAACTTGTCAAAGGATTTCCTCCTAAACTATATCTTATCGGATCATCTTTTATACGGCCAATAACTTTTAAATATTTGAAGGTATTTGTTCTTTTACATGTAAGTGTGTGTATGTGTAATTAATTATCTGTGGGTATTTATACATGCCAAAAGAGATATACTCAAAAAAAGCAGGGCCACAACCACAACAAATAAAATCTCAATTGAATTAATTGCTACTAACTGAAACTAATTACTAATTAAAAGGCTATCCCATTTATAGATAGTGATATCCAAGTACTCCATATACACAGGACTATACAAGTGTACAAATACACGTCCATATTTTTTCTCTCTTTTTAAAATAATGGGAGAAAAAAAGAAAGCAAGAAACAAAATGATGAAGAAATAAAAATGGAACCGGAAATGAAACAAAAGGGGGGAACAAAAGTGAATGGAGGTAGTAATGGGAGAAGAAAGAAAGGAAAGAGAAAGGAACCCAGCTTCAATATTACAAAAAAACCCAAGATGAATTCATCAGATAAAGAGCTCTCCACAAGCAGTAGACTAATCCTCAAGTATATTAAAGCTTTACAGCAGTGAATTTTGCCACTATTTATAGAGCCGCTTGTCTGCCATCGTCTCTTCAAGATCTAACAGGAGGGCATGTTTGGGTCCATACCATTATTAAGCAACATCATCTTATTGGACGCAGGAGATGTGCCTTCTCTGTGGCAATACTTAGCCTGTGGAATTCTCTCTGGATGGCCCTGGCCCTGCTAGCTTTTCACAAGGCACCAAAGACCTGGCTGATTCCCCAAGTGATTGAATCAGGAGGTTATATGATATTTGCTCACTAGGTTTGTTCTGTTATAAGTTGGAACTGTTATTTGAAACCCTAGATGTTAAATATGGATTGCTTAACTTTTTTTTTTACTTTGTACAGCTTTGCCCTAATATGGGTCATATAAATACTGTAATTCAAATAAATAAATAGCATCTTATACAAATCCTTTTGTTTTAGTTTCTTCTATTCTTACTGCAAATGTAAGATACTCTGCCCAATTCAGAGGTAACTAATAATCATAACAACAGTTGGAAGGGACCTTGGAGGCCTTCTAGTCCAACCCCCTGCCCAGGCAGAAAACTCTACCCATCTCAGACAGATGGTTATCCAACATTTTCTTAAAAATTTCCAGTGTTGGAGCATTTACAACTTCTGCAGGCAAGTTGTTCCACTTACTAATTGTTCTGTCAGGAAATTTCTCCTTAGTGCTAAGTTGCTTCTTTCCTTGATTAGTTTCCACCCATTGGAACTAACTAACTAACCAACTAACACCTTACTACTACTTCTTCTTAGCTCAGTGCAATAAAAGTATACTGTACTCTGATGTAATAAATTTTAAACAAACAAATACATCAAGTAAAAAGCTGTATGTACTTCCACAGAATAAAATTCCAAATAAGTGGGATAATTTTAATCACCAATCTAATTTGAACTGGTGAGTAAAAAATCAGCAAAGGAAGCATCTGAGACTATTTCAAAGCCTAGGAAGATTTCATAACCATGCAGACAGTCCAGTAAATAATGTGATCTCAAACCATTCAGGATTTGAAAAACTCAAAACAAGCATTTTAATTTGCATAGCTAAATGTTTATGGAGATTCTCCATCATCCAGGTCATGGTTGTCCAAAGAGGCAACTAGACTTTCTGGTTTTTCTTTAAAGATGTTTCACTTCTCATCCAAGAAGCTTCTTCAGCTCTGATTTTTCTTTGAAGACGTTTCTCTTCTCATCCAAGAAGCTTCTGAGAATCTCCATAAACACTTAGCTATCCACTTTGGAAGAGCTGAAGATGCTTCTTGGATGAGAAGTGAAATGACTTTAAAGAAAAACCAGAAGTTCAGTTGCCTCTTGAAAAAGTACCTTTGGGGCAAGCATTTTAATGCCTTCATCCCAACATTTGAAAGAAAGATTCTTCACAAAGAGAAAAAAAAAACCTGAGGATTGTCTTCTTATACTTTACAAATCCTGACAATTGGTTTTCTACCAGTTTTAGCCTGGAAGGAAAAGTCCACCTCTTTTCCCTATGGGAGAAACAAATATGAAGACTAAATTGCTCATGCTGTGAGGCCAGATTGGAAGTTTATCATTCCCTCCAATAAATTTTCCAGGTTATCTTGATGTGACTTATAACAAGAAACTCCACGATGTCTTCTTGCCTCATCCTGGCATCCGATTTCACTTTATCTACCAATCCTCCAAAAACCTGGATAGTTCTGATCAGTTGCTACACTGCATTAATAATGCAACAGAAGCTGAAAATCACAGTTCACTGAATTACTGCAAAGGAATATACACTAAAAGGCTGGCAGCAATCTACAGAACTGGAAAATGCTAAAAAGTTCCCATGAAACATTTTTAGAAATCTTGCAAAGAGAGTTCTTCAAAATTTTTGCAAAGTGCACATATTGACAATCAATAGAAGAAACCAGAAACTGTAAAGCCTCAAACATAGATGAAATAAAATACAGGAAAAGTGAAAAAAATGTTATCGGCATTGAATCTCTGATTTAACTATATTCTCAGTGTTCTACAAATTTGACTGTAGAGGCATTATATTGCAGAATTTTTCTTATTCTAATTGGTACATATTTTGTTTTATTGCTTTCATCACAGTGACAACACTTCAAGAGAATTCCTGTCCTAAAGATTTTTAAGATAAGCAAACCCCATTTCTTATTTTTGCACCGCATTCATGGTACCATGAACTTAGAACTAGCAGACTGCAGACACAATTTTCTACCACCTATTCTGCTTTTTACAGTCAGATCTGGTAGTTGTATTATATTGCTCACAGTCATTAGTAGTGTTAACATTTATCTCTCTAAAACTATATACTTTACCCAACTATGTTTTCTCCATCCACTCCCCCTTCCTTCTCTCCAAAAAGCCAAGCAGAACACTTCATTGGCCTCAGCACATAAATATACAACTTCTTTTTCAGTTCTCGTTAAGTCAAAGAACTTGAATTATTTTGGGGATTAGAAAAGCAATCAGATTTTCCTAAAGGAACTCCTTATATCATCTGAAGATTGTATATAAAACATGGTTGATAGTTGAACTTGCTTCAAGTAAATTTCAGAATAATATTTAAAGTGAAGCTTTTATTATTTATTACAATAAATAAATTACTCCAATTAGAGCCAATAAAGGCTAATATAAGCTGCCTTAAATATTTGTCTCAATATAATTTTAAAGTTTTATTTATCTAGTATGCTCAGGAAACATAATATTTTGATATACAAAAGGAAGGGCAAAAATATTTCTTATCAGAAAATAAACTGAACACCAGTACTATAAGTTATCAGAATTACAAGTGATTGTTTATCACAGTATTTTATGCTAAAATCATATCAGACAGAGATGTGTAAAAACACCACGTTTCAATAATATTTTAAACTGTTCCACTAATGATCATGCAACCCATTGTACAATACCATATTATACTCAAACCAGGTTTTCAGTATATAAACATTAAAAAGCAGTATAAAAATATACTCTAAAAGAACATCAGCAACAAGTTACAAAAACATAAAGACCCATGGCATTGCCAAAAAACTCTCCATTTTTAATTGCTGTGGAAAGCCACATACAGGTAAAGCTAATTCCTCTGGAAAGACCTTCTTTGATTCACAAGAAAACAGCTTCTATGACCTTCAATACCAGCCTCCCATTACCTCACAATAAACAACCCATAGTTTCTTTTAGGAATCACACATCAGATAAATTCTGGTTTACAGGTACCTTGATGCCAAGTCATAGACAGCATTACAGGTTAATGCCAGAACTTCAAATGCTATGTGAAAATCCACAGGAAGACACCACAGGGCTAAATACCAACATTATAAGTTCATGGGTAATGGCTGCCAACCAACAATTAGGGTCATTGCATTCTGGACCAAATGTTAAGTAGCCTTCAGAGGCAGCCCTTTATATAGAAAACTGCAATAATGATGAGGTCATAAGTGACCTCATAAAGTATTTCTCTCCCCCAACTATTTCATCAGCTGAAGCAAGGCAGAGGCCACAGTTTTCACCTGTTCAGTTAACAGTATCCATCAATCTAGGAAGCCCCTCTCCCCAGGTTTCCGATCTGTTTTTTTCAGGAACAATGCTATCCTGTTAAGAACACTGAAACTTTCAGAGCCCCTCAAATGAACAGCAACCTTTTCATCCTTGGAAGTAACTTTAGCATGTTCCTTCCCATTCAAGCCTATTCATTACATACATCCCCATTTCCCTATCCAGGTATCTTCTACATAGATGATGATGAACATCTGTTCTGCATTTGAAAAACTGGTATAATATCTACTAATCATGTGAGGACACTAGTTAGCGCATACTTTTATCCTCGATTTATATTTGGATATGCTATGTCTTTTTTTTAAAAAAAAGTTTTTTATTTATTTATTTTTTTAAAAAAATAAAAAATCATTTTTGAACAGGATATCAGTCAGGTAGATCATTAAACATAATTCAAATTTCACCCTCCCCTCATTGTATTATATCCAATATATTTCCTTCTCCCTCTTAAAATTATTATTATTTGCACATATCTATCAAAAAATCTGTTCCATCCCCCCATTCTGAAATCAATATTTAAATCAAGTCTAGTCCCCATATTTTAACCCCCTTTTTACCCTACCCTCCTTTGTTCCAAATATAACAGTAGTTTTAATTTCATCAAGACAATTGTTATTTCATAGCCCAATACCCGAGAAACAAAAAAGATCAAAATAAAATCTTAGTTTTCTCTTAAATACCATTTCAGTTTCAATTTCATATTTAACATAATTCTCTTAGTTTCCCCAAGACATCATTAGTAATTATTCTTTTAATTATCTCTTAAATTCTTAAATATCACAGATCTCAACTTATTCTGTACTCCTTTTAAATCAGAGGTCAGCCATCTAATTAAAAAAACCTTTCTTAAAGCTTGGATATGCTATTTCTGTCTTCCTTTCACTTATTATGCATTAAGCCACAACAAAATTATGCATTAAATATTTTTCCATGCATCATTCCCCAAGATTTTTTAGCTTAAGTGTGGATGAGAAATCTATAAGAAAAAAATCCATTTTAACCAAATTATATTTTCCAAAGCAAAGAGACTTTGTGCCAGGCCTCCAATGTTCATCTTTATGTGCATTAAATATTTTATCAAACCAGATGAACTCTTCTGAACATTGGAAATCTCAATATTTTCTCCCCACTAGAAGGCTAGTGTTGTAAAGCAGCTGCTGCCTCCAGACACTATTAATGAGCAACATTACCAAGTGTACTGCAATAATAAATTTTGCAAACATAAAATGAATTATCCTTATTACAAAATTCTTATTTTTTAAAAAGCTGCATGAAATACAGTTGGCAAAACACAATTCAGAGCATAAATTACAATACCAGTTTTCTACTGTAATCAGGTACATGTATGCTCTAATTTAGTATACTTAATTGTATTGCACTATTGTCCCAAATCTTCTTTTTTCTTTCTGTAACAGGATTTTATGTTGTACATTTATAAACTAGATACTTCTTCCCCTCCAGAATCACGACCACTGCCTGAATTGTCAAATCAAGCATATAGGTACCAGTTTTCCTACAACCAAAAACCATTCTATGATTTTAAGCACAGTTAAAGTGCGCTTCAACTATCTGAGGATTGTAGCATGAACTTTTTATTGTAGAATTGTAAACAATTGGCAAGCAACTATTTTGTAGAGGTTTTTTCTATATAAAAGAAGGATAAATTAAACTTTCCTAGTATTGGCTGATTATATTACTTCATTTAAATCATAGACCATAAAATGTTTTCAATCACTACTGTGACAAAAGTAGAAAGAAACTAGTTTAGAAGAAACTACTTAAGTTAGTTAGAAAAGCTATAAGAATTATAATACAAATAACCCAGACAAAATTAATATTCTTTCCTCAAAATAGGATGACTGATAAAATTCTTTGATATAAAAAATTATAATTCACAGGTTGCATTTTGGGGGAAATAGTCTATGAGAGTTTTGAAGGAGATGTGTTACCAGATGCGGGCTATAAAAATCAAGGTAACATCAAATCGGCAGCTGTCTTCTATCATTCTGCTGCCATAAAATGGTTATTCAAACTTTTAGAGCTCAGATATGGTAGCTGTATTCTAATCCAATATATATGCGATAGAAGCATATTTTAACACAATATCACTATGTTATCAAAATAGCATGGTATGTGTGCTCACTAAGAAAAGAGTTAATCTGAGGACTTCTAGTTCCATATTTTAGAACTATATCATGAAAATAATTCAGAAACAAGCACATGGCACATGATTCTAGAAAAGTTACAAGTTAAATATATGGACCTATGTAACTGGAAATAGCATCAGTGAGTGGTTCACAACAGCTGCAAACCATTTCTTTAGAATGAGATCTTTTCTTAGCCCTCCCTAAAATATAACTTATCTTTAAATAGTTTAAAAGGAAGCTGGGTTCATTGCATTTTTATGCAACTTTCACTGTTTCATTTAAATTATAACCACATGCAATATTTTACTTGATAATTTTAAAAGTTACTTTGCTCTCAGTGACAGTGGCTTAGATCCAAGAACTATCAATTTCAAAGACTTAAGACAGCAAGAGAACATGGGTGCTTTTAAGATAGAAAGCCAACCCATTGTGTTCAAAAGAACTAATACTACCATCAATTTTGCCTGAAATGAATGTATACGGGATCTCTGGAAATTCATAATGGGAGGGAAGGAAGAAGGCATTACCATGCCAAACCACTCAAGATAACCTAACACCACAAGAACCAGGAGAGGAGCAGGGAGAGAAAATAACCAAAACTAAGTAACTTTAGATCCCATTAGCTGTATCTCAGCTACTGACCATGATTCAAAATGTTTTCGTTTTCAGAAAAAGAGTACATAAGCAAGAAAAAGCGAAAAAGGGTTCCTACAAGACAAAGGACTAAGAAAGGTTGTAGTGAGTTCCTTCAGCACATGACATGAAATCATACTAATAAAAATAGTTCTGCCTTCTCAATTGCCTGCTTCTGTACCTGTTTCCCTCACCCCCTTTTACTTAGATATATATCTCCTGGGGGTCTCCCAAGATCTTCTGATAGGTTTGTCAAATCAAAATTATTTGTCAGCCTATGCTGAAAAATAATACAATATTAAAATCCCATCAAACATTGGTGAAAAGCAGCAGTGGCAGCAAATACATCAATTTAAATTTTTAAAGTAATAAATATCTATGAATCTAACCCACACAAACAAAAGCTCTTTTGGAGTTTTCCATAATTTTTTAAAATGGGAAGAGATCCTAAGAGAGAAAAGTCGAAGAAATACTGCTTCAAATAATCAGAGCAGAAGGATAAAGACCTTGCCAACTCCTTTGTCAACTGACTCGCTTCTTGAATTTTCCTAGTGGCTGCTGTTAATAGTAGGAAGAAGCAGGCATGAATAGTCACTGTGCGATTTTTTTTAAAAAATCACACTTTAGTTCTTAATTTTAATGCAAATTGCTTTGAGAAATGTATGCAGTAGAAACAAGGGTTTTAAAAATATAAAACTGGTGTGGTCTACCTGTTAATGTGTTGGACTGGAATCAAGAAGACTATTCCACTTGCTGTTAAATGAAGATGTTTACTTTATCGCTTTTGGAGTTTGTTATCATCCAATGAAATTAAGCACAAAGGTATTTATGAATGATAAAATAAAGTACTGGTATCAAGATACAATACCCATCAGTCACTTATTGGCCATTTGAAGCATATGACAGACACTCTCTCAAACAGCTACATACATCCCTGTTTCAAAGTTATGGTCACTGCAATCCCCCCATGGTCATTTGCCCTTATGACTGACTGCAGGGATGCGGCAATGCCCCTGACCTATCTCCACCATTCCTCCCCACTAGGACTTCAGAGCACTTGAGCTTGCTTCTCACACTCGCATCATCCATCCCACATTTGCCATTTGAAGATCTCCAGACCTCATGTTGCAGAAGAACGGAAGGACTACGTGTAGGGGTGGGCCAAAATAGTGACCACAGAACAAATCACTCAATTTTGCTGTCTTACTGTAGTCTGCAGAGCAATACAGATGCTTCCTACAGTACCCTGCAAACCTCATTACGACAGCAAAATGGAGCAGTTCATCTTTGGCCATACAGCTGCAACCTGGAAGCAGCCGCCATTTTGTCCCACCCACAAGGCAGTCAATATCTTTGAAATGATTTAAAGCTATTAAACCTGGGTCACAATTAACATATAGTTAATATCTGTTCATGTGAAAAAATGGCCAAACAAGAATAATTGATCCTCCTATAAGCTTTCTAGATGCAAACATATTTTTTACTGGATCATAAAGGTAAAGGTAAAGATTCCCCTGCACATGCATGCTAGTCGTTTCCGGCTCTAGGGGCAGTGCTCATCTCCGTTTCTAAGCCGAAAAGCCAGCATTGTCTGAAGACGTCTCCATGGTCATGTGGCCAGCATGACTAAACGCCAAAGGCACACAGAGTGCTGTTACCTTCTCACCAAAATGATCCCTATTTTTCTACTTGCATTTTTTATATGCTTTCAAACTGCTAGGTTGGCAGAAGCTGGGACAGGTAACTGGAGCTCACTCCATTATGTGGTGCTAGGGATTCGAACTGCTGAACTGCCAACCTTATGATTGACAAGCTCAGTGTCTTAGCCACTGAGCCTGGATCTTACAGATTTATATATTCTCACATTTTTATTGGCATCAGTTTCATGTAAAGATAATTATTCCATCAATTATTTTCATTCCTACAAAGCTGTCCTATAATAGGAAGAATATTATCATCAACACCCAATACTAATTGAATTAATTCTCCACATTATCAGTACACAAAAAAAAATGAATTCAAATTGTTTCAAGTTTCAAACATTCTCAACAATTTCCTCCCTCTTCCCTCCACTTCAGCCATCCAGCTTTGTGTCCTCTGTACATTTATAAATAAAATTTATAAATAAGATTGTCTATACAAGGGAAGGAATGAGCAATATTAGAATGAAAACCCATCTGCACTTTTAGCAAGATATTAGAATAATTCAGGATCAAGCCATATTAATCTGTATCTAATGTTAGAAAACTAGAAGAGAGGAGGAGGAGGAGAAGTCTTGCATTTCACTAAGTTAAATTGATTTTCCAAAAAGTATGAAGGAAAATGATGTTGCTTGCACACTGATGACATTCAGAAAGCTAAAATAATTATAAAGGTACTTGAAGTTTAAATGCCTGTTACCCAGAAATACTGGTGAACTTAGCAGAAATACAGTGGACTGATAAATTTCAGAGATAAAAATTGCCTTCTATTCTATTTCTACTTAAACCACTTCATAAAAATACCTTCATATGGGGGATAAATGTAGGAGTGTGTGCTGTTAAATTTATAGTATGTGCTATTTAAAGAACTTAGCATGAAAAATATAGAAATCTCAATCACCCTTTGAATATTGTTTATGCATTGTTTATGAGTTTGTTCTGCAAACCCTTTTCTAACATGAGACTGTGAGCAAATGACAGCTGAATATGGAGGGTGGGATCCAGGAACTCCTAAGCCTCTCTGAGGCTTCCTACCAGGGGTGAAATCTAAAAATTTTCCCTGCCGGTTTGGTGGGCGTGGCTTAATTGGTGGGTGTGGCTTGGTGGTCAGATGACTGGGTAGGCGTGGCCAATAATAAATAATAAAAATAATAAACAAAGTATAAAAAACAATAAGAGGTACCAAAAACCAACTTTCACACTTTACACACACACAACACAACACAACACAACTGACTCACACACAATGTAAAAGCAGCTGCACTTCACACTTCACACAGCCATAAAAAGCTCAAAAACCAACTTTCACACTTTACACATACACAACACAACTCACACACACACACAAACACACAAAATGCCACATACAGCTTTCTGAGATTTTGTGTGTTTTGTTGTTAAACACTACAAAAACACACCAAATCTCAGAAAGCTGCACAAATATTTTATTTTATTATTTTATTTTATTGTGGACTTCAATGCCCAGAGTTCCTCAGCCAGCAAAGCCATCCAGCATTAGTTGATCACTGAGGAAATAGATTAGCTAAGCAATTGATTCTGTCTGGGCTGAAACTGAAACTGCTTTCGGGCTGTGGCCATGCGTTCATCAGTAATCAGGTAAGTGTCTTAGAATCTCTACTCTTACTTGTAGAAAACATGTTTTCTACAAGTAAGAATACAAGTAAGGTTCTGCTGATGAGGAACTCAGGTGAGATCGCCAGAGGAGACTTAAATTTTTTTTTTTAAGTTTAAAGGCTCTGCCGATCTCAGCTGAGGGCGGGATTCTCAAAGGCTTTTTTTTACTTTTAAAGGCATGTTTCAGCTGAAGAAAAACCAGCTTTTAAAAGTTTTTTAAAAAAACCTCTGCTGATGGTGCGGCTCAGCAGAGTCAGGGGGCGGGGCCAGGGATTTTTGCTACTGGTCCTCCGAACCAGCAGCCACCATCGTTACTGGATCGCGCGAGCCAGTCCGAACTGGGGGCATTTCACCCCTGCTTCCTACCCATCTTCCTACATTTTGGAGCAGTGCCTCACCTGCCATCTTTCCCCAATCCCAGGGGTAAAACAAAGGTAACAGTGCCACAACTTGCACTGACTTACTGATATTTCAAAAGATTAAGAATACTTTGTATAATGCAGATTTGTTGTTCCATAGTACGCCGATGTGTGACTAGAGTAGTGTTTTTCAACCTTGACAACTTTAAGACGTGTGGACTAGCTGGGGAATTGTATGAGTTAAAGTCAACAAGGTTTAAAGACACTGGACTATAGGTTGTAGTTCTTTATTGTTGTTCTTATTAAGACTCTACAGGAAAAAATATATTGATTCTGAGTCTCAAAGGTGGATAAACAGAGGTTGACATTAAGCACCCAACTTCCTATAGTTGTTCAGAAAAATACAGATATTTACTAATGCATAGAAAATAAGAAAATTCTAGCACACTTTTTATTAAACTGATTACCCAACTTGCCAGAGTAGGATACCATCCAAATAGACATTTCTTCTACTTCCATTTACCTGCAAATTCTTTTTCCCTGGAAATTTTAAGCAGAGGCAAGTGGAGACTGCTCCTAGCTCCCTCTGAGCCCGGGTAAACAATTTCTTCCTCCATGCTGTTTTGCATCCTGCTGTTATTTTAAAAGCATTTCAGGTTTCTGTTTTCTAATTCTAAGGCTAAAGAAGATAACATGTCAAACTCTTAACTTGGGCCATAAACCTATGAATAATGGCTGAGAGTCAGGGAAAGTATAGTAACTGCTGGTTGAGACAACAGGGAGCCAGATCATGACTTTGAGAAAAAGCAAAGCTTTAAAACAGGCTACAAGTAAAGAGAGTTGAACGGAAGAAACCTGTTTGATTCTTTAAAGAGGAGGCATTAAGTCCACTATCAGGCAAACCTAACAACTCCAGTTATAGAGTATAAGACCATCTTCTAGGCCTTCTCTTGTTAAAAATCTCATGTTTCCTATAACTTCACTTTCCAAATTCATCCCATTTCTTGTTCTGTGAAAAGAACTGATTTTGACTTGGATTGTATCATGGATTTATCCGGTGATGAGCCCTCAGGTTGTCTCTTAGATGATCCAGCATTTTTGTCTCCAGTTGCCCACATTCATTGCTATAAACTATAGGCAAGAATTCTGTTTCTGTGTTACTATAGTTATATCTCTATTTAATCTTTAAGTTTCAGTTTGGAGTTATTTGTCTATGGAGATTCTCAGTCATCCAAGTCATGGTTGTCCCAAAGCTGCTTTTTATTTTCAAGAGGCAACTGGACTTTCTGTTTTTAATTTGAAGATGTTTCGCTTCTTATCCAAGAAACTGAAGAAGCTTCTTGGATGAGAAGCAAAACTTCTTCAAAGAAAAAACAGAAAGTCCAGTTGCCTCTTGAAAATAAAAAGCATATTTGGGACAGTTTGGAGTTATTTTCCTCTGCTACTGCCATTTGGAAGCAGGCTTGCAGTCAGTCTGCTTTTCTGTCTTAACCTATGCTAAAGGTTGAAGATATCTCTCCACATCTATATTAACAGAGAAGGCATCTCTTAATTCTATGCTTGGCAAGCAACCAATGAATGCCTAAGTCTGCCTGGGATGCTGACCGATATTCACAGCACAGAACACCTACATTACATTTATTTATTTTATTTATTTATTTATTTATTTATTTTGTCACAACATCATATAAAAAGATTATATAGTATATAAACATATATATGAGTAAATATTAGGAGGTATAAGTATATATATATATATATATATATATATATATATATATATATATATATATATATATATATATATATATATATATATATTTGTTTTCTGAGGTTTTCACGGGTGTTTGTATATAGGTCTTTGGTTGTTCGGGTTTTCTCCCGTGTAAAATTGGAAGTGTCTTGGCGACGTTTCGACGAAGTCTCATTCGTCATCTTCAGGCTTCAGGCTTCTGGGAGCAATGTGTGATCGCAGCTGTTTCTTCCTTTTAACTGCTAGTGGGGGTTTGAACTGATTGGGTGGGAGCTTGGCTGTGCTCTGATTGGATGGGGTTTTTTCTGTGCTCTGATTGGCTGGGGGTGTGTCCTGTGTTGGTGGGGGCTTGGTTGTGCTCAGTCTAATCTGTGCTGCAGGGGGATTTGAGCTGGTGAGCTGCACTGCTGCTGTTTGGCTTCGTGGTCGTGCTACATCTTCGTAGTGGGTGTCAGTCTGCTGCATGTATGGATTGGAGGGGTTTGAAGTGGCTAATGTTGCAGCTGCGGTCTGGCTTCTGGTCCTTGGTCGTGCTTCCTGATCAGTGTGGGTTTGGGTGTGTTTTCTGGGTGGATGTGTGGTGGTGACATCCTGTGTGGACCTCGTGAGTGTGGGTCTGGTGTCATTCCTCGTGTTAGGGACACGTTTGTCAATAAGGGCAGGTTTCCAAATGGCTGGTAGGCGGGAGGTATCATCTCGTTTGTTCATGCTGTGTGGGCGTTTTCTATCTCGATGGCTTCTCTGATTATTCTGTTGTTAAAGTGTTCAGTTTTGGCGATAGTTCTGGTCTTTTTAAAGTCAATATCGTGTCCTGTGACTTTAAAGTGTTGGACCAGGGAAGAAGTTGGTTCCTCTTTTTTGAATGAGTTCTTGTGTTCTTCAATGCGTGCACTTATTCTTCTGTTGGTTTGTCCAATGTATGTGGTGGGGCAGGCGGTGCATGGGATTTCATATACTCCTTGATTTTCTAACTCAATTTTGTCTTTGGGGTTTCTTAGGATGGTGGATATTTTTTGGTTTGTCCAGAATGCTGTCTTGATGTTATGTTTGTGGAGGATCTTGCTGATTCTGTCTGTGGTGCCTTTTATATATGGGAGGAGGGCTGTGCCATTTTCTTGCTCTCTGTCTTGGGTTTTAGTGGGGGTTCTTTTGGATTAGTTTGGTAATCTTATTTCTCTGGAATCCATTGGATGTTAGTACGTTTGTGAGAGTGTGTAGTTCGGTTTTAGGTGTTGTTCATCAGCTAAGCATTTTGTTCTAGAGATGAGTGTCTTGGCTACGGAGTTGATCTGTGCTGGGTGGTGGTGTGAGAGTGCATGCAGATAGCGGTTTGTGTGTGTTTTCTTCTGGTAGATGGTGTGTCCTAGGAGCCATTGGGTTTCTTGTAGACTAAGACATCTAGGAAGGAAGTTGGTTGTTAACTTCTGTTTCCATGGTGAACTGTATTTTGGGGTGTAGGCTATTGAGGTGTGTGAGGAAGTTTTCAAGTTTTTCTTTCCCGTGTGGCCAGATTATGAAGGTGTCGTCTACGTATCTGAGCCAGAGTTTGGGTTTGTGATCAGATTTTTCTAGTGCTTGGGTTTCAAAGTGTTCCATGTAGAGGTTGGCAATGACAGGTGAGAGGGTGATCCCATGGGTGCGCCTTCTATTTGTTTGTATTTTTGTCCGTTATAGATGAAGTATGTGTTGGATAGGCAGTGGTTGGTCAGATCTAGTATGTGCTTGGGGGGGTTATATTTGTTTTGGATAGCTGTCAAGGCTTCTTTGATTGGCACTTGGGTGAAGAGGATATGACATCAAAGCTCACGAGTAGGTCGCTGGGCTGTAAGTTTTGTTTCTTTATGATCTCTATGAACTGGAATGAGTTTTTACGTGTGAGCGATGGATTCTGCATAGGGCTGTAGTTGTTTGGCGAAATTTGGCTAGGTTTTGTAGAGGTGAGCCTATGGAGCTGACTATGGGTCTGAGTGGGGGTTCCTTCTTTGTGTATCTTGGGAGGCCGTAGAGCTTAGGGCATCTGGATGATTTCTCTCTGGGAATGATTCTTTGTTGGATTTCTTCGCTGATGGGGAGGCTTTTATTTTGGATCTAGTGGTTTTTCTAGGTAGGTGGTGGGGTCTGTTTTAGGGGCTTGTATGCAGGGTCTTGGAGTAGGTTGGTTAATTTGGTTTGGTAGTCAGATGTGTTCATAACCACCGTGGCGTTGCCCTTGTCTGCTGGTAGGATTATTATGCTGGTATCTTTTTTCAGGTTAAGTAGTGCTGTCTGTTCCTCTTTGGGTAAGTTGCTTTTGGGTGGCTTGCTGCTGCAGAGGATGTTGGTGATTTCGAGTCTGATTTTGTTAGCGTCATCGGGGTTGATTTTGGTCAGGCTGGTTTCAACTCCGCATATAATGGTCTCAGTGGGGATGTATTTGGGAGTGACTGCAAAGTTGAATCCTTTGGAAAGGACATCGGTTTCAGCTTTGGTGAGGATCCTATCTGAGATGTTATGCACTGTTTGTTTCATGTGTTGCTGTGAGGGTGGAGGGTTTGTTTCTGGCGTTCTTGTAGTCTTGAGTTTGTTGGTGTGCGTGTCTGTCTTGAGGGTGGTCTGTGTTTCGCTCTCAGACGGCAAGTTGTTTGGATTTGTCCCAAAGTGCAGGGTGCATCTTGTTGCTGAGTTTGAGGTGAAGTGTGAGGAGATCTTTGTTGATTTGATCTAGGAGGAATCTTTTGTGTGAAGTTCATTTCTGATTAAGGCCAATTCTGTTCTTTTTAGGATGCGTTTGGTGGCTGCAGAGTTGGAGTGGAATTTCAATTGGAAGCATTTGGGGATTAAATTTTCATCGCGGCAGTTTCGTAGGAATGCGAGGTCACATAAAATGGAAGCTCTTTGGACTTCTAGCTTTTCATAGGTCCTGGTCAGATGGTGGATTTCCTCCCGTGAGGTGCAATATTTGTTTTCTGAGGTTTTCACGGTGTTTGTATATAGGTCTTTGGTTGTTGGGTTTTCTCCGTGTAAAATTGGAAGTGTCTTGGCGACGTTTGAAGTCTCATTCGTCATCTTCAGGCTTCAACCGTGCTTCTGGGAGCAATGTGTGATCGCAGCTGTTTCTTCCTTTTAACTGCTAGTGGGGTTTGAACTGATTGGGTGGGAGCTTGGCTGTGCTCTGATTGGATGGGGTTTTCTGTGCTCTGATTGGCTGGGGTGTGTCCTGTGTTGGTGGGGGCTTGGTTGTGCAGCACAGATTAGACTGAGCACAACCAAGCCCCCACCAACACAGGACACACCCCAGCCAATCAGAGCACAGAAAACCCCATCCAATCAGAGCACAGCCAAGCTCCCACCCAATCAGTTCAAACCCCACTAGCAGTTAAAGGAAGAAACAGCTGCGATCACACATTGCTCCCAGAAGCACGAAGCTGAAGCCTGAAGATGACGAATGAGACTTCGTCGAAACGTCGCCAAGACACTTCCAATTTTACACGGGAGAAAACCCGAACAACCAAAGACCTATATACAAACACCCGTGAAAACCTCAGAAAACAAATATTGCACCTCTACGGGGAGGAAATCCACCATCTGACCAGGACCTATGAAAAACTAGAAGTCCAAAGAGCTTCCATTTTATGTGACCTCGCATTCCTACGAAACTGCCGCGATGAAAATTTAATCCCCAAATGCTTCCAATTGAAATTCCACTCCAACTCTGCAGCCACCAAACGCATCCTAAAAAGAACAGAATTGGACTGCTGCTGTTTGGCTTCGTGTTCGTGGTCGTGCTACATCTTCGTAGTGGGTATCAGTCTGCTGCATGTATGGATTGGAGGGGTTTGAAGTGGCTAATGTTGCAGCTGCAGCAGACTGATACCCACTACGAAGATGTAGCACGACCACGAACACGAAGCCAAACAGCAGCAGTGCAGCTCACCAGCTCAAATCCCCCTGCCACTCCGACTAATCTGAGCACAACCAACCCCCCCCCCCAACAGCACACACCCCCAGCCAATCAGAGCACAAAAACCCCATCTAATCAGAGCACAGCCAAGCTCCCACCCAATCAGTTCAAACCCCACTAGCAGTTAAAAGGAAGAAACAGCTGCAATCACACATTGCTCCCAGAAGCACGGCTGAAGCCTGAAGATGTGAATGAGACTTCGTCAAACGTCGCCAAGACACTTCCAATTTTACGCGGGAGAAAACCCGAATAACCAAAGACCTACATACAAACACCCGCGAAAACCTCAGAAAATATATATATATATATATATATATATATATATATATATATATATATATATATATGTGTGTGTGTGAAGAAAAAAAGAAAAACAATAGGACAGGAACGATAGGCACGTTTGTGCGCTTATGCAGGCCCCTTATGGTCCTCTTAGGAATGGGGTGAGGTCAATAGTAGAAAGTTTTTGGTTAAAGCTTTTAGGATTATGGGAAGAGACCACAGAATCAGGTAGTGTATTCCAAGCACTGATGATTCTGTTACAGAAGTCATATTGTTGGTTGCTCTTGTGTTATTGCAATTAAAGCGGAAGTAGGATTTCAATTTGGGAATTCTATAATGGGAATTTGGGAATTCCCATAATTCATTTGGGAATTCTATAATGGTGTAGGCTTATCTTGGCATTTAACTACCTGCTGAAACATCATTCTGTAAGCAACTATTCTTGCATAGCGCATTCTAGAATTCCAATCCAACATATCATTCTTTCTTTGCAAAATAGTACTTAGTACAAGTAAGCAATGGCATGTAAGACATATGAAAGGTATAAACAGGATTATTTGAATTGGGACGTCATTGACCCTGCTCCTCCAGCAAGTGAAAACCTAAAAAATAAAAGGAAACCAAGGTGTAGGTGCCATACCAATAGCAGCAAACAATTCTAGTGGTCCTAGTTATAATTATTTAGTTGCCAAAGTTGAACATCAATTGAAAACACTTCTACATATGCTTTGCAAATGAAGTTTCAAGAGTGCCAAACCATAATAAAAAATGAATATCATAAATCCATGTATATAAAAACATCTTACTCTTAAAATATTATAAAATATCTTGAGTTGGTTGATGTTTAATATTTTTAATATTAGCTGATTTTTACTATCACTGTTAGCCAATTGTGAGGTCATATATCAAAAATCTAACAAATAAATGCAATTCACCAATCCTAATTATAATACAGCTATTGCATTATAGCTAAATGAATAAATGATATAATAATAATAAAATAAATAAACAGCAGAAACGTATACAAGAATTTTATGAAAGAAAAGGGAATCCAAAATAGATATATATGTCAATATATACCCTCAATCACTTTGCCACTGCTATCTCCATGTCATTTGACATTGAGAGGTGCTTTTCTTATTCTGAAAAGAAAATAGTATTAAGTTCTACAGATGGTAACAAAATCAGCAGTAATTTGATCATAAGTGAATTCTATTTTTTACAGATCCCACATATACCTTATAACTAGAAATTAATCAGGATTCTGCAAGGAAACATTTAAATTTAACTGATTTTCCCTCTTCCCAGATAATTAAGGACATGAAGGAAGCATAGAAAGCTGAAAACCCTGAAAAGTGTTGTACTTAATTATACATGCATGCATAACCTTGATAACAAATTCAATTTAAAACAGAATAAATATGAAACATTTTAATGAACTATAGTTTATGAAATATAGTCACTAATAAAAAAGGAGCCGGAGAAATTAGGGCATTCCCATCTATTCCAATATTTGCAGAGCTAGTTTAATAAAGGTTCCAGAATATCAGGCTTAGTTGTCAAATCACTGATTTAAGCAACTGTCACATTTTCTAAGTTTAGATGACATTTCATTTCTATTTCATAACAAGACAAAGCGTTTTTAAAGAAAAAGAGAAAAAAGAACCCAAGCTATTTATACTAAGAATGAAGACATATCCATGTTTCTCCAAAATTTGATAATAGTTTAGAAGATCTTCCATCATATCTGTACTGTAATAACTGCTCTTTAAAATTTCCAAACTTTCCTTATTAAACAAAATTTATAATAAGATGAAGCAAACAGAATATTCTTCTGTTTATTCTATATTAATAATGTAGCCTATTTAAACTGAAAAAGCCATTAGTTAATATATCAAAAATCACCCTGCTCCAAAAATTCTGAGACTTGTCATTTTATCCATAATTTTTTGCATTAATGAAAACAGAACAGATGTGTTAATTACAACTCAAAGTATTATAAATTTAATGTTCTGCTTCAAGACTAAGGAGGTATTTAATTATTTTTGCATTTTAAATGTATGGGTCAATGAGGCTTAAAATAGCAAGTACAATTTAATGTTAATAGAAAACAATTTGACAAATTATTAGGAATTGATATAGAAAAACTAATCAGGTAAGATTTAAGGGAACATTATGAACATTTTAAAACACAGAAAAAGGGCGTTGGCTTATCTGAACGCATCTTCTGTCGATTGCAGGGACAGCAGTCAGGATGGGGAATGTCTGATGACAACTGAGTCTGCCAGTTGAGAAGCTCCTCCTCTTCCTTCTGCTTCCCAGCTTTCAGATGAAGGAGATACGGCAGACTGGCATGCTGGGCTGAAAAGACAAGGTGAGTACGCCCGCCCCTCCCTGCCTAACTTGTAACAGATCCCCGGAGGAACAGGAATAAACTACAGGGTGGGGCTGACTGCTGTCCCTGCAATCGACAGAAGGTGCGTTCAGGTAAACCAACACCCTTTCTCTTCGACTGCTGCGACAGCAGTTAGAATGGGGACATGCCAAAGCTGCTACCCTATAGGGAGGGATGAGAAACTGAGTCCGACGGGCCCGGAACAACCCTCCGGAGAACCCTACGACCGAAAGCAGCCTCAGCTGATGCAAATCTGTCCACTTTATAGTGCCTAATGAATGGTGAAGGAGAAGACCATGTGGCCGCCCTGCAGACCTCCTCTAAGGATGTACTAAATATGATCTGTAACAGGGCCATAATAGGCGGCGTGAAGCCACCGTGGATTCTATGGCCTTGGCTGCAAAACGTGAGGCATACATGGTGGAATCAGCTGAGTATTCTAAAGAAGCCACAATCTTGTTGATGTCCTGATGAGACCGGACATCAGAAGATGGCAAACGCTCCTGTAATTGTTTGATCCAAAGAAGGGCAGCCCTATTGAAAAAGGAGGCCGCTAAGGATGACCTGACAGACCAAGCAGCCGCTTGGTGTGTCTTGATTAAGGAATGCTCTGAACGCTTATCTTCTGGTTTAAGGTTTTCCTCAGGGGGCCCCATCGTGACTGAAGGAGAGACTAAAGCTACTACCGGGGAATCCACCACAGGAACCTGAAGCAATTTGGAAACCTCGGGGGCCAAATTGTAAAATCTTCTAGCTAGTGCTGAAGGATTGGGACCTGAAACAGGGGCAAGCCATTGGCGAGTAAGAACATCCTGGAAGAGTTTAGGGCCTGGAATCTCCTCAGACTCCAGAGCTGGTTCCTCAAACAGGGGAATAGAAGGCTGATTAGGCTTGGAGGTAAAATCAGAAATAGCAGGAGTAGCCAGGCCAGTGGTAGCCCTGGCCTTGTGCAAGAGAGACCTAAAAATCTGAGGCTTGAAAAGCCCTACAAACAAAGGTTGGTCTGGAGAAAGATCCTCATCATCAGATAAGTCTAAATCCTTTGCATCCTCTGCTTCAGAAGAGGCATGGCTAGGGGAGATTCCAGTGAGAACATGAGCTCCTGACCGCGCCTGATCCACTGTCAACTGAGATTGGCAATCTGCTGCACTATCACAGTGAAATACCCAGGACTCTGTTCTTTTTTGAATTGCTGCCTGAATCATGTTGGCAATTTCAGGGGGAATAACTGGTTCCTGACTTGAACCAGAGGGATCTGCTCTATCTTCCCCTCCTAACGAAACAGATTGCTGTGGAGGAGGAAGCTGAGATGGACATCAGTGGAATCCTTCTGAGGAGCCAGGCTAAAAAGACTCTCATTTATCCCTCCTGTTTTAGCCAATGAGGGAGAACCCCTATCTGGAGAAAGGGTTACAGGGACATCCTGCTCAGTGATGGTGACCCCAGGACTTTGAATGGCAGAAGTAGAGGGTTGGGCTGAAGCAGCAGAAGAAATCTGTTGTGGGGGGGCTTCCTGAAGGGCAGAAAGGCGAACTGCCTTTTCTATAGCCTTCTCAATGGCCTTGTGGCATTTAAGGAAATCCTTATCCTGAGTAGAAACAGGTAGCCCCGACTTAGAGGATTGAGGTCTTGAGGAGTGGACTTCTTAGAAGAGTGGGATGACTCAGGAGTTCCTTTAGAAATAGGGCCTCTCTTGCGAGATTAATGAGAGGCAGAGTCGGCCATTTTGAATAATAGAGTAGGCCTCTAAATGCCACAAGGCAAATCCAAAATGGCGGGCGCTGAAAAGGCCCCAATTAAAGCCGCCCTGAAAGTAATCCAAAAATATATGGAATGAGCTCTAAGGGGGAATAAAGAGAAACCCCCTAAGCTCTATGCCTTTGTAAAGGGAAAAGAGGAGCTTCTCACCCTCTGAAGATCTTCCTCGATGCTGCCCAGGTGATAAGGGCAATCCCTTTGTCCTCCAGGTGCTCCGGGGCTTCCCTCAGGCTGAGGGGAAGGCGCCTGTAGCCCACGAGGCTTTAGAAAGCCGAGGGAGAAAAGCCGTCCTAGGCGCGGCTGCAGCCGGTGCCTGCAATTAGCTGGGGATCGGAGGCTTCCAAAATCCCCCTTCCGTGGCTTCCTGGCAAGCCAAGCCGCAAAATGCAGAACAATGGCTTCGGCGGCTGAAGAGTCCTCCGCTGAGCCGGAGGAAAGAGCGGACTGCGGCGTGAACCATCCTCACTCTATTTGAGTGAAGCCTGCTACCAACTATGGGAAGCTTCGCAATACTGCCCACAGTGGCTTCAGCAGACTCGGGCATGAGCCCTTCTCGCTAGAAAGAGGCAACCCAATCAAGACCAATCAGGGAAGTCTCTAAGAACTTTAAAAATCCAATATTTTTTTCTACTATTATTCTCAATAATTGTTGGGCAGCTCAGCAAAATGTGTCTTGTCTGATCAGAACAGAGTCTGAAAGCTGGGAAGCAGAAGGAAGAGGAGGAGCTTCTCAACCAGCAAACTCAGTTGTCATCAGACAGGAGTCATTCCCCATCCTTACTGCTGTCCCAGCAATCGAAGAGAATAGCACACTGGCTAATGAAAATGTAGATATTAAAAAATAAAACTTAAAATAATATAAAATAAATGGGAGCCTTTGTATGGGACTTGGGGTTTCATTTTACGGCAATAGTCCAATTTTATTCCGGATATTCAGCTTCTTCTTTTGGCTTATTTTTTTCTTTTCTTAATGGAATATAAGGAATGATGGGAAAAAATAGCATGAGAACAACTGTGATGTCATAACTTCAATATCACTGCAGCAGCTTGGCTCCAGGTTTAATAATAGCATATTTTGAAGATGTTGAGACAGAAGTATAATTTTATATGATAACATGGAATTTTGGTAAGTTTAACTTTATACAATATTCATATGCAAACATATAATCAGAAACAATAATATTTTTCTTTGTGTGAGAAGACTTAAAATCAAAGTTATTAATACCTTGGGTGAGCTGCTTCCTAAACACTGTTTTAAAATATCTGGATGCTAGATGGCCCAAATTGTGAAATTGCAGAATATTTAATTATAATATCTTTCACAATTTGGTCCAGATTCAATACATTTAAATTCCCTGAATTGTCAATACTGGAATATCTCTTATAAAAGCTACATTCTTTTTTAATAAACAAAGATTACCATTAAACAGATTATATTTATTTCCAGGAATTTTACAATCAGTAGTTAGACTAACTTAATAAATCAATGTTTAAACAGTTCCAAGGATGCAAAGGTATATTCTTATAATCTTAAAATAAGACTCATTTGATGTTGGAAAATGTAAAATCCCCGTATCATGTAATGACCATAGATGACTCAAAACAATCAGTAGAGACAAGAATAAAAACAAAACCATGCTGCCTACCAAGTGTTAAACCAATCAGACTACCAGTAATAGCCTTCTGAATCAACCCCCATACTAGGCCAATGCTTGGGGGAAGAGCAAGGTCTTATTGGCCTTCCAAAAGATGAAATTGTGAGGGACTCCTAGAATCTCAGGTAGACTGTTATTAATCATACTGTAAGGTCTATTGCTAGGAAGATGTATACTGTATAGAATAGAATAGAATAGAATAGAATAGAATAGAATAGAATAGAATAGAATAGAATAGAATTTTTTATTGGCCAAGTGTGATTGGACCACAAGGAATTTGTCTTGGTGCATATGCTCTCAGTGTACATAAAAGAAAAGATACATTCATCAAGAATCATAAGTACAAAACTTAATGATAGTTATAGGGTACAAATAAACAATCTGGAAACAATATCAATATAAATCGTAAGGATACAAGCAACAAAGTTACAGTCAATCATAAGTGGAAGGAGATGGGTGATGGGAACGATGAGAAGATTAATAGTAGTGCAGACTTAGTAAATAGTTTGACAGTGTTGAGGGAATTATTTGTTTAGCAGAGTGATGGCCTTCGGGAAAAAACTGTCCTTGTGTCTAGTTGTTCTGGTATGCAGTGCTCTATAGCATCGCTTTGAGGGTAGGAGTTGAAACAGTTTATGTCCAGGATGTGAGGGATCTGTAAATATTTTCACAGCCCTCTTTTTAACTCGTGCAGTATACAGGTTCTCAATGGAAGGCAGGTTGGTAGCAATTGTTTTTTTCTGCTGTTCTAATATCTAATGTAATATAATAGTATAATACCCTTAAAGTTCTTACAATATATAAAAGTATAAACTTTTATTATATTCAAAAAGAAAATAACTCCAGAAACAGCAACTTAAAAGAAGTAAAAATAAAACGAAGCATGGTCTATTATTTCCTAACACATCCGTTTTTACATAGCTAGCAAATAATATGCCTACATGGAGCTGCAATTAGCAATGCCTTGAATGGCAAATTAAATTTGGGGGGGGGGGGGGGAACATTGTTAAAAATGGAGAAATCCAGCATTTTATACAAAAATAAAATTAAAATTAAACCCAGAGAAACCATGTACAGATTGATCACTTGAAATAACAGAACTGAAATGGGAGATGATATGATATCTGATCTGGATATCTCCTAGCATACCTTTATACATTTTTCTATACTATACAAACTAGCCAAGCAGCATAGCAAAAGAAATGTTTAGCCTAATTGCTAGCACACAAATGCTTAATTTCTATATTCATAGTGGGGTTTCCCAAAAAGGCAGGATTCAGAAATTAAGAAGTATTTTCCAATATCCAATCTCCAAATATGATCCAAGTCAAATTTTAAGTCAGCCAAAACAGGCATTAAGATTTTTTTTTACAAAAATGCACACAGAAAGCAAATTCCATCCTACCTGGTCTGTAATATCTCCAAAGTGCCTCTGTTAGATAGGACATCTACAGAATAGGAAAAATATGTTGTTGATGATGTTTTAATTTGTTGGCTTTTTTAAGAGGAGAAGGCAGGATTTATGCCTTATCTTACCCAGCTCATCAATATTAAGTACCATCAGTTTACTTTTCAGCCAATGAAAAATTCAAAAAAGATTTCATTAAGCTAAAAGATTTTTGCAACATTTGCCTGCATTTCAACAAGCTGAAAATAAAGAGGATCGTTTACAAAAAAACCTGATTCAATCACTTAGCTTGGTAAGGCCCTAGGCTTGGGTAGACTGCTTTTATAAAATAACAACAAAGTTATTTGTAAATATTAGTACTGCAGTAGAGGAAGCAAATAAGCAATGCACAGTCAAAATAAGTCAGCTAATCATATTGTTTTATTGACTGGGATTTAATAGTTGTAATATTTCACTTTATTAGAAATGAGTGAAATGTTCAATCCCAACAGATACCCATGTAGGAAGTTAGCACCCACCCCTCTCCTAGAAAAATGAAATATTCTAGGAAATATTAAAAAGGCAGAATATTTCCCCTAAAAGGGAAATAGAAATCAAGACAGAAACTCAGCCCCAGCTCCCTGCCCCCAGCAAATACTTTGGTGCCAACCTGTCTACAAGACAAAGGCTCAGCCAGCTTATCTACAACATAAAAGACATGGCCCTCAGGACATGATAGGATTAGCCCATATTCAAGATCCAAACCAGGACTAAGCTATTAAGCCATAATAGGAATTGCCCAAAGCCCCTTCATTACATCATCATCCAGCAAGATTCAACCAGGCCTGGGGCACAGACAGCCTACAAAGTTAGCTAAGACCCCTGCCCCCTGGGAGTCTGACAGCCAACATTTCTTGTACAGGAACAGGAAAATCTAAGGCAGGGTTCAAGAGAGTATATAAATATATCCCTCTCTCCACTCCATGTGCTCTTTTTGACAGGACCTCAAACCACGTTGTCCTGTCCACCATTAAACCATCTTTCCAAGTAGTCTCCATGTTTCCAGTTTTTTTCAACAAATTTCCAATTCAGTTAATTTAAACCATACTTTGCAAAACAATGCGTGCACTGGAGCTACCTATCAATATAATCTGACACTTTCCAAATTTTAAGAAGCAATTTTAAAAAACATTTTAAAACCATATGAGTGTAAATATGTATAAAATATATATTTAAATTGAATATTTTAAAAATGCCAAAACAGGATGTAACATATGGATATATAAGTGATATAGCAGAATAAATGGTTTTGTCTATATAACCCCGTAAACTGAATTCACTGCATTGTTCTTTCTATACTGTTTTATTAAGTCCACTGTTAATGAAGTTTTCATGATGCCCTCCCAAATGCACTTAAGTTGTTTGTGTAACGCATCACAATAATCCAATTTGATCCTGAAATTTTAGCTTTTCTGGCCAAGATATATTCTGCTTGAGGTGTCACATCCAAAGTTCCAGGGAAAGGGGTGACAGTAATCACTTTAGATATCAGCTAGCTTAAAAGCCCCCTTTCTTTTCAATTTGCTTGGGGAGAGAGAAGAAAGAGTATAAACACGGCTCATGGCAAGGCAACTAGGAATGTTGAGAATTAATTTTCTGAAATCCATAAAATTGAAATTCTTAATTAGAGTCACAACGCACAAGATCAGTTGAGAGGACATGCAGGATACCATCATTTATCCAGTTGTCTAGGTTTCTACATACAGCAAATTATTATTCTAGAACCAAACACAGACTTTTACTTAAACCAAAAGTAAAGATCTGTTCCCATTTAGGTTTGACACATGTGATTTTAACTACACTAAATATGCTTACTTTGTCACAGAAAGCCATAGTCTCACTGGTAACTTAATGCATGTAGCATCTTTTTACATTAGGGAATATTGAATACTGTTTGCCAAAACCAATCGGCATTCTACGACGATTTCTACCATTACTTTATACTAATGCATAAAGTGTTTCACAAAATACAAGAGAGCAAGACTTGCAAAGACCTAGAGAAAGGAAAAGGAGAAAAAAATGAGAAGCAGACTTATTAACAGTTGTTAAATTAATCTGATTTCCCCGTTGACTTTGCTTGTCAGAAGATTGTCAAGCATTTAAATGTAAATCACATGACCACAGGGATACTGCAATGATAAGTGTGAAAAATGATCATAAGTTACTTTTTTCAGTGCTGTTGTAACTTTGAAGGTCACTAAGCGAACTGTTGTAAATCGAGGACTATCTGTATACATTTAGTTCAGTCAAATATATTTGGGTTTTACAGCAGTAATATAAAAAAACCAAAATTAGGGCAAAAGCATTTGGACAAAAAATGAGTTTTATAAGGAATCTGAAGAAACTAAGACACTGTAACATTGATAATTTTTTGGATGTAACTCTGAAAAATGTTAGATGAAGGTATAAAAAAAATATATTGATTATATTAACCTTTTGCAGAATCCAAGGCATTAATTAGTAATAGTCAATTAGAGGACATGCATTTCTGAACTTGCCTTCCTTGTTATCAATACTTTCCCCATTCAGAAAACTAAAAGGAAAAAATAGCCTAGCAACTTCATTATTATATTCCTCGGATGCTTGCTATCCCTAAAAATTATAATTGCAAGATTACAGATCATATTTAGTACAATTGTTACTACTAGGCTTTAATAGTCATTCTTAAACTTGACATCCAATAGTTTTATATCCTTTTGTTCCAGTATTAATGTCTATAGCACTAGCTATGCTAGTAGGTTTCTGAAGTAACAGGGACATGACGTAAAGTTGACCAATGTCTTTCAGATACAGCAGCCAAGAAAGAACATCACTTTGTAGTTTTATTTTCCCAGAAATGTTCTTAACAGTATAAGAAATAGAAATTTGCCCAGCCAGCTCACTCTAGTTTGTCCATCTACCCATCTACCTACTTACCTACCTATACACACATACATGCACTGGATTGCACTTCCAGTGGAATCGTTTTGCATAATAATTTATATTTCTTGAATAATATTGTTATGCAAATGGTAATGTTTGTGTCAATGATGCTGTTTGTGTGATGCTGTCACAAAAATTACATCAACCCGGTGTCAAATTATGTCATCAAAGAACATATATTACCATGATTCCATACAGTTGTATTTAAAGGACATTTATGAACACTCTTCCCTATTGAGTACATTAAAACAAAGTTTTGTGGTACTGTAATCTTCATTAATATTTTATTGGCTTATATGAAGGACAGTTTACAATATTTTCAAAAGCACCAGTTAAATACAGAAAATTACACTTCTGAATTTTACTAGTAATATATGACATAGCACATAACACTGCGTAATGACATCTTTAAATGTTTCATGAGAAAACTACTTAACATTAAGTTGTTAAGTTTTTCACAACTTAACATTTTATGTTCCTAAATAATAAAGTGATTTAAAGCTTAAAAAATGTAATTTCTCCAAAATTTCTGGACGAAAACATTTGGTTATTTTCCCCCTGGCTTCTACATTTCTGTATTTCTATACATGCAAAACAGTAATACACAACAAATGGTTAATTGTCTCAGGACTGCAGTAAAATTTTCTTCTTATGCTATTTAAGAATTTACATGAAAGGAATGTCTCAATGTTGTATTAATTTCTTAAATTTTTAAATTAAGCAACATTCTTTGCTCCTTCTACATTATTATAAGCATACAGTATTTGAGGCTACAGAGAAACTTATTTATTGTAAATTCTATTCACACACACATGTATATAGGCATAGGAATTACATGGTTGGAATCAATAGAGATAATGTTTTCTCTATGTAAAGTCTGCTCATTAATCTCTATGCATCAAGTATTTATGTGAACAAGTGTGAAAGGGAATTAAATTTAACCTGTATTTTTCCAAATCAACTATGATCCTCATTAGTTAACCATTATCTTCTTCCTTGTAGGATGTTTTTCTGGTACCTGTGGAATATGGGTAATATTAGAATCACACACTTCCCCTAAAAATTCTGCTTGGCAATGGAGTAAGATATCTAGGGATTTTTATGATGCCTGTGTTAATACTGGCAGCCATCCCAGGATGTAGGAAGGCTTTCTTGTATCAACATAGGGCGGCCTTCTTGTACTGGCTTAAGAACTTCCTGTGCTGGCTCTGGGAATTCATATAAATTACTCAGCATTTATTATGCACTGTCAAAAAATTAGACTAGGACAAAACATGCCTAAACATAGCTGCTGTCTGAAGTGTTACTCTTTAAAAAGGAAGGAACTTGTTTGCATCCAAAGTCTTTTTAGCACTTTTCTTTTCGGCAGGGATGAGTGCCAATTTTCAGTCTAGTAAAATAAACCCTAGCAACTGGTATTTTAAGAATCACCAAGGGAGAAATGGACCAAAATTTAAAAAGTGAAGTTTGGAAAAAAAAAACCTGACATTTTATTTGCTTTATTTTCTTCCAAACCATTATTTCATGTAACAATTTGCCATGTCATCCAAATATTGTAAAACAGCAAACCTCCACAAATAAGGTCTTTATATTTTATATCAGTTATTGTATCAGTTATGGTCATTTATATTTACCTTAACCTCCAGGGACTGAACTAGCTGTAATGATAACCATCTCTAGCCAATTTATATGAAGCCAAACTATTAAATGACTTTTGTACCTTTACATCTCAGCAGGTTGCAATATCTGTTTGACATGTTTGTTTTCCATTATATATTTATTCATATACTATATGGTATTTCTATACCAATTTAATTACAAGAGTTTTCACAGTGCAAACTAAGAAATAAGAATAAAAAATGTAAATAACCATTCCAAATCGAATAAAACAACAGGCAACATAAAACTGATGCTCACCCATAGTTATTCTAAAGGGCAAAAGCATGTATATGGCTGCCTGCCCACCAGAGCAACCCTGGGTAGCAGTAACAATAAAAATAATCAATAACAACAAAAGAAATATAATCCAACCATCAAAGCACCTCCCCAAATTGGCAATCGTTTAATATCCCAGGCCAAATCTTCAGATGACCAAAACCAGGTTTTAATAGGGGGCAAGGAGGGCTGGAGCCAATCAAAGCTTGGGTGTGTGTAGGGGGAATTTATTCCGCAGAGTAGGGACCTAGAATATGTCCAATTTATAACAGCATATGGAACAGGATGATATAATCAAAAATAGACACCAATAAACTGGTCCTGTGCCATATAGAATTTCATGGGTAAATGGCACCCATAAACCGATTACAAAGTAATGTCTTACATGAGCTACCATGATGCCCCCATAACTAATAATACTGCTGCATTCTGGAGTAGTTACAACTTCCAGATGGTAAAGTGCATTGCTGTAATCCAACTGGGAGGTAACTATACATGTTCTCTATTTATATATATACACACACACACACACACACACACACACAGGAGCTATAATAGAATCAAGAAGTTTATAAATTTAGTAGCATATATTAAAATAAACAAATTCTTATTATTTTTCATGTCCAAATCCAAAGTAATGCAAACACACAATGAAAGATGAATGTGTTCTGTTTCTCGGATTAGGTAAGGATATATTTATTTATTATTTACAGTATATTCCATTATTTTGTAATCTCCCATCTCCCTTAAATACCTCTGAGATGATGACCCAGAGGGCATAGGTTGTCTAATAAGTTCCTCTGAATGATTACCTACTACCATCCCATTTAGTATGTACAAATATAACAAGTGTACACATAGTTATAAAATAGTTAACCAGATTGCTAATTAAATATATGGCTTATTTTTCTGTTTTTAGTAGACACTGACTATATTGAAGGAATATATAGGAATATGTTATTTATCCCCATCTTGACATTTAGATCATCTTCAAAGATTATATAAAGCTGAAAAGTACCTGTTTATAAACTCTACAGCATATTTGCCGATTTCAGCCCATAACCGCTTTATCTTTATATATTAGTGTTGGGATCGTAAGTACGTATTAATCATAAGAATCACTTAAATTGAATACATTCACTTCCCTTTTGTTACTTGTGTAGATGAGTTCTGCTGTTTAAAAGCACGCTGCCAATATATTTTAGAAGCAAGTAAATGGTATCAGGATATTGTAAACATATCCAATTTTTTTTTTTTTACTGTAAGGTCTGAAGGTCTGAATGACATAAGACGGACAAAGCACATCAGAGAATTTAAAAAAACCCTTAACCATGTTTAACAGTGCAACTGAAACCATTTTATTCTCTTGGGGTCTGTGCCACATTTCCTACCTATGAAGCCACACAGACTGTGTTTTTATTTTTAGCCTGAGCAAAAAAAAAAAAAAAAAAGGGGGGGGGAGAGGCCATTTTCCTTCTGATTACATTACATATCCTTATTTTATTATTAAATACCAAAGGATTTGGTTAAATTTAAAAATATTGATATGACCTGGTACTATGTAATTCTAAACACTGAAATCCTAAATAAGTTTATTTTTGTTGGTAAGTATGGCTAACAAATTATTTATTGCACAAATTTGCCTGGATTACACTCTACGTCCTCAGAATATGGAATAATACAGTTTTATAACAGGATTATTGCTTTAGTTTCTCTTTTTTATCACTAAAAAGAATCCCCAAAGAAAATACTAAAAGCAGCCACCAAGACAAGATTGTTTTTGGGTGGAGAGAGTACAAAAATGGAGGGAAAGGACATAAAGATGAGAGGAATTAGGTTTTTGTTACAGTTTGTTACAGTTTCAGGGATCCCCAATCTGTGGCCCAGTGCCTGGCCGCAGCGCATTCAGAATGTATCCCACAGAAGTGGTGAGCACATGCATGTTCCTGTGCACAAAATATTGCATTTGCATGAAATGATCCCCTCTTCCCCTCTGTTGTTGCTGCTGCCTCCATGCCGGAAAGGTTGGGAACCGCTGTACTAGAGGTATATTATGCCATGCTTTTCCAGAAGGAATCCTAGATTCTCTTCCAGTATGTCTGATATACTTTCAGAACAATTCTTTTATTTATTATTCTTAGCAGTTTTATGTATACATATACAGACATAGAGAAAAAAAAGATGACACCTTAAAAATTACAGGTAATCCTTGATTTATAACAGCAATTCGGACTGGAATTTTTGTTGTCAAGCAATGTGTCCTTACACAGTGAGCGGAATGTGCCAGGTGCAGGCCAGGGACGATGCATGAGAGTGTTTCAGGGTGTGCAAGCGGCTGGTGTAATGTGAGCATGAAGGAGCTGGGGGAGGGTGTGTCGGTGGGGAAAAATTATCCCAGAGATTTGCAACCTTCCCTGATTGACTTTCTAGGGAAGCCAACTGGATAGGCTGCAAATAGTGATTTGCAGGGTGCTGCAGCTGGTCCTGAATGTGAATGTTTGTCAAACTTCCAGATCATAATCATGTGACTGTGGGATTGCTAGGACAGTCAGAAGAGAACCAGTTGTAACCACCATTCATTCAAGTGATTGAATGATTCAATTCATTCAATAACTCAAAACTGTCACTGAAAAAACAGTAATAGATTGATGGCTGCCTGTATTTATTCTGATATTTATTGTTTATTATAATTATCTCTTTGAATTGCAAAACTTCAGTCTAATATGAGCTGCTATGAGAAGCTAGTCCTGAAGATTAGCACACATATGCTAATATCAAATATATTACTTCAGGATTATCAAGATGGTTTACATACATGCAAGTGAATGATCAAAAATGCCTAAATATTTAGTAACCATCAAAGAGTAAAAGAAATGAATATAGAAAATAATTATTCAAAGAATTTAAAAAAATCTGGTAATCATCTGTTTTATAATAGCACAATTATCTTGGTTAGAGTTGGAGCAACAGAGGCTACAATGACATCTATGTTATTGAAATCTGATCACCAATTTCCTCTGATAGGGCTCTTGCGGTGTAGTTGTGATGAGACAATACCTGACCACAGCGGAGTTTGGGCTTTGTAAACTTCCTAGAGTGCTGACTATTTTTTCTAGAGACCTATATAGAAGTAGTGGTCTTTGTTTGAGAATTAAATCTGTGCCTCTAGTTACACTCAATCTGTATTTTAAATAAATACAGATATTATAAAATTCCAATCATTCTTTGTGAAGGAGATTACATCTGGAGATTAAATTTGTGGCAACACTGAGTCTTTCCAAAATTCACTATGTGTTATGAAATAAGCACATTGCCTTGTAATTATATACATATACTCAGATTCATAACTTATGAATTTATTATCATTTTTTATTTATATATCTTTTTATATATATTTACCTAGGAATTTATGATGTAAGACATGCTCAGTTTTTAATGCAATTTCTGGGTGCTGACTGTCTTGAAAACAAAAGCTCTGAGAACGTATCTTGAAATCTAAGCAGCTACATCAGACAATCTGGGATTTATGAGCATCCTTCTATTGTTTCCTCTCCCCTTTTCTCTTCTCCTTTTTCATAAATTGCAGTCCTCTGGTTAGAGTATAAAAAAGAAGTGTGGTATATGAATTGCAATAAAATTGATAATGTATTTAATTGCTTTTATTTTTGATTAATGTTAAGTATTATAGTTAATTACAGGTAGTCTAATGAGAAAGAGACAGACTGGAGACAATCATGCTGATAACCTTTCACTGTCTGGCATATATCTCAAGCTTCCTGTATTTCAGAGAATGAAAATTATGCAAAACAACACACCTCACCATTAGAATTTATGTAAATCATGAAATTATATGTAATCAAATATGCACGTATACTTAATAGCAAAGATAAAGGCAAAGTCTTCCTTATATCAGCCTTGGTACTTCATTGACACATCAATGAAGCAACTGTATGGAAGTGATTTGTCATTGCCTTCTAGGATTTTCCAACCTTCTAGTCCACTCTTCTATCCCAAGCATTCCCTGATGTTCTCCCATCCAATATTTAGTCAGATCTGATCCTGCTTAGTGTGCTGAGATCAGCTAAAGCTTGCTATCTGTTGTGAACATGAGCAAATATTTCAATTATTACATGAACCAAGGGTCATCTACTGAATCGATATAAATATGCTATAACTTCTATGCTGGCTTGGTTCACACATAGCAAAGGCATAATATGCTCTGTTTGTTACTGACTAAGCCATTATGGCTTAGTATTGTGTTTTATTGGCTAAATTTGCAGTTGACCCCTTGCCTGGTGGTCATATTTTTTGCAAATTTCTATCTCTCAGATTAAAGTATTCTTATTTAGCAAATTGCCTTCTTGAGACATTACATACAAAAATCCAGTTCAATGCTTGTTTCCATTCTCTCAATAGTGTCACATCTGCATTTTGTTCATGGGGAAAAATCCAAGATAGTACTAAACATGAAAGCAGCAAATATAATAGCTTGGTCCATATAACATACTAATCTGAAATGTGATTAGATTTAGCATAAAATACAAATGTAGAATTAAAGTTAACAGGTGGTTAAGTGCATTAGCTACAATTTGAATCTGTAAGTGGTTTTTTCCCCATTTATTTACCTTAACTTTTGTATTATGTGTCTTTCAAAATAGATGGGTTGGTCAGCCAGTGATTAATACCCTTCTGGTTTCCATACACAATATGAGGAGGCAAGAGGCGTTGCAAAATTAGATATTCCAGCCACCGCATTTGTGCTTTCTTAGCACTAATATTCCTATAGTTGAAATATGAAATGGAAATGTTCCAAGCGGTGAAAGGAGGCTCAGTTTCCCTCACTGATTAAACCACTTTAGAAAAGGAAAATGAAATACATTGCCATATCATATAGTCTAGCTACATATATGGATAATTTTTTTCCTTATATGCAGAAGTTCTCAACCTTTGGACACCAGAGACCCGTTCCGTAGAGAGAGGTTTTTCCATGGATCAGAGGATAAAAGAAATAAACACCATATCTACATATATGGCTATTTTGATAATGATAATATTGAGTAAAAATTACTTGGTAAAATATCTGCTTCCTCTAAATTTGTAGAGAGAGAAAAAAACATATGTTTAAATGTTATTCCTTAGTGACATGCTAGATTACCATATCTGCATTTTTTATTTTAGATCTAATAGAAATAGTTACATCTTACATCCATTGTAGAGAAAAATATTACTTTATGTCATAAGTTTACATTGATGTCTCAATGTGAAAACCTGAATAAATAGATTTGAGAAGCAATATACAAATATTTTTTATCTTTGCCTTTATCACATCTTCCCCACCTATAAGAATCTATGTACAGACATGAAATATTTAATCAGGCACTACAACTAAATATTGTGATCGTGATATTTTGGCCAATGCCATTCATTTATGCTTTGCAATTAAAGTCAAAGAAGTTTGTTTTGATCACAAGCAACAAGATCTTTTTTGGGACTGAATGATAACTGACTCTTTGTAAATCTAAAATATAAATCTAGCTTATCAACAAGTCAAAGTTCAATTTTCCTCAGTTTAGCAAGAGCTAAAGACAAAATAATCCTGTAAATACCCCAATTGTCTACTAGCTATGCTTTGTACACTCATGTGGAAAATCCTGATTCAATTATCTGTAAGTATTCATTTCCAGGACCAAAAGAATTACTGATTCTACTGTTATTGCTCCTGGGAGGGGAAAAAGATTTCATGTAATTCAACAATTTCTTTACAGTAGACTTAAGCACTTCTATTGGGAGCATTTAACAGCTGATTCCTTTTGTTATCTCTTAGAAAAAAAGCATAAACTCTGACCTTCCAAATATATGGTAACTAATTCATTAAAATCATTTTAAGTAATCTAAAATATAATGCTGACTATCAAGTCATGAAATCCTGTCATTATTTTGATGACTATTTTACAAGGGGAACACATTGACACAAAGCTTTGCCAAAATGAATTATCCCCTGCTTCAAATTAACACATTTCCAGTAAGCACTACTGCTGGGTTTGAAAAACAAAACTGTGCCACATTTTCCAAATACTACAATCCAAAGTCAATTGTCTCATTGTTTGAAATTCCATAACAGAAATCCAAAAAAATATTTCCAAAACGTTATCTGGAGAACTATCAAATTAAACCTAGAAATAAAAGTATCCATTAACCTGTCAGAGTGATACTCTTAAAGAATGCCATTCATATTCCGTGTCATTCTGACCAATCTCTGATAATCAAAGCAAAATTCTATGCAAAATATCAATAGAGCAGGGGTTGGTTCTACTTACCTTTACTACTGGTTTGCATCGTGCCCGCACGCGCGCACTTGCTCCGCTTGCATGCATGCACGCTCTTTTGCGCATGCGCAGAAGAGTTTTGATGACGTTTGGGTCAGTGGGCAGAGCCTCCCGCCAGTTTTGCTACCGGTTCTATAAAACCAGTCCGAACCGGGGGCAACCCACCACTGCAACAGAGTACAAAAAGTACATTTTAACCAATCTTCTGACAATGAATCAAACAGCAAATCTCCATATGATTTCGTCTGTATGTGTGTTTTGTCAGTATTTGTAACTTTTATTTATAATCATTCAGCTATTTAGAAAAGAGATAAAAAGAATCCACATGACCAACATGGAAAGGTCGCTAAACCTCAAAGAGCAAAAAAAAGCAGATTTAACCTCAAGAATCATTCAAAATTAACTTAAAGGTCCAGAAGATTAAAATCTAAAATTTATGTACTAATGGATAGAGCAATAGTACACAATATCTGTATAGAGGGCATTGCATGCAATAACAGTATTAAAAACAGTATTAAAAATCTACAGCCAATTAAAATGATATAATAAATAATGATAATAAGTAAGCCATTTCATAACAATTCCATAAAATACAAACATATCTTGGGCTCCTCTAACATACAGGTTCCTGGGAAAAACCAACTTTTAATAGTCCTCAGAAAAACCAAAGCAGTCGGAGCTATCCAAATCACATTGTAGCTATCCAAATCTATCTTTTAAAAATTTAAAGTTAAAATGTTCAGCAAGTACTGGATTACAAGAAGAAAGAGGCTCTGACACAGACAGATCCTGTGCAGCAATATCATGTGCTACAAATTATAGCAATATAATTTGGTCTATAATATAAACTCTCCAAACAAATGAGAAACTTGGAACCAGCCATAATTACTGCTTTAGTAAAAATTATAAATAACTTCTTACAAATGCCTATAAGAACCAATAATAAATCTCAACTGTGATTACAGGGATTAGGAAAAGGAGAGAGAGTGATGTTTATTTCCTTTGATCTTCTTATAGGAACACCCAACTTTATGAAGAGACAAGCTGCTTCAACATGTTATCTTTGAAAATTCAAGCAGTCAGATAATTGATTAAGACACTCAATATTATTATATAAATTCTCTAATTATAGGTAAAGTTCAGCAAATGATTTTATAAAATGCATTTCTTCTTATTGCACAGGCCATTCCAAAATCTTAGTGATGGCTCTTAAAACAGAAACAGAATATTCCCAAAACAGAATATACAGTAGTTCCATCAGCAGAAGAATACATCCATCTGTGGCTATACAATTACAACGAATATTCATAGTATACAATTACCAGTGCTAATGTTTGGTATTGTCCAGATATTGGCAAATCCAAAACACAAGAAAAAGCCACCAATTATACTGGTTTAAGAAAGCCAAGAAAGTCCTTCTAGTGATGGAATGCTTATCATAAAACTTCCACATCCACCATTTAAGAATGCTTTAGCTGTGTGTAAACCAAAATACTAAGCCTCACTACACTAACATATTTCTGTGCTGAAAATATTCCTAAATGAAGACTTCTATGAATCATCTCTCAGCCACTCACACAAGAAGCTATGAATAGACTTAAAACTAACTGGAAAGCTAAACTAAAATTTAACTCAAAGGAAAAAAACAATGTTAAGTTTCCTATTCCAGTCATCATATACTAGCTGCAATCACAAACTACCCCAAGCCAAAATTGATGGTTAGTTTGACTTTTAGTATGTTGTATGAATTCAGTATTATGGTTCACCAGTATCAGCTACTAAAAAAGTGAAAACAATATATTCCTAGCTATGTTTCTCATATCCATCTGGTTGGCCTCATTGACACACAAAATGCTCAACTACATGAGCATTTAGCTACATGGACTTTAGCAACAGCTATCCAACACAGCACATTTGAATGAGCCAATTTTAAGTGCTATAATCCCACTAACTTTGATTTCAGAGACGGACTGGAAGATTAAAATTAAATATATTTGTATTACCACCGAATTATGAACTTACTACAAATATGAATTAAATTTTAATAAAACAACATTGTATTGCTAAAAAGTGTGTTTCATACAATTATGTTTTCTTCTAATGCTGCCTTCTGATTAAAACTGAAACCATACTGATTAAAAACTCAGCTGATTTCTAGGTTGAATGTATTAACTAATTTAGTTAGCAAGGCTGTTAGTTATTAAATTTGGTAGTTAACTTGAAACTGGGAGACCCTGAGTTCTAGTTCCGTCTTAGGCACAAAGCCAGCTGGATGACCTTGGGCCGGTCACTCTCTTTCAGCCTCAGAAAGGAAGCAATGGCAAATTCTGGCCAAAACAATTGCAGGGATGGCCAAAACAAATGCAGGTACATGGTGGCTCAGTGGCTAAGATGCTGAGCTTGTAGATCAAAAGGTCAGCAGTTAATCGGTTCGAATCCCTAGTGTTGCGTAATGGGGTGAGCTTCCGTTACTTGTCCCAGCTTCTGCCAACCTAGCAGTTCGAGAGCAAGTAAAAAGTGCAAGTAGAAAAATGGGGACCACCTTTGGTGGGAAGGTAACGTGTTCCGTGCACTTTTGGTGTTTAGTCATGCCAGTCACATGACCCTTCAGAAAGCGCTGGATTTTTGGCTGTGAAACGGTGATGAGCACTACCCCCTAGAGACAGGAACAACTAGCACATATGTGTGAGGGGAACCTTTACCTTTCATCCAGGCAATCTCCAAGTATCAGATACAATTGAATGGAGGAAAAAATTAAAAAGACTGTGCAACACAATTTATGTGAAGGGAAAAATCTCCCCATAGTGATGAGGCAGCCTGTCTTCCTGAGGCTTTAAAGACACCCTTAGGTTATCAATATGTGCACTGAGGATTGCCGGAAAAACAAGAACAAATATTCAGTGATGATCTGGGAAGCTCTTAAAGTAACTAGCTTTCCAGGACATGCAGTTCTTTTAATGCTTCAAGGAGTGGTATTTAAAAATTTCACTTCAAATACTGTAAATAAACCAACTGATCAATGTAATTCACTAATCCAATCCAGAAATGTAAATGTATTTATGTATTTAAAATGCATTTATGGAATAACCCATAATTAAGAAATAACCCAAAGCCCTTCACAATAGACATTCCACGAAACAGATGACTTCTTCACAAATTACACTTTATCATAGATTGATCTTGTTATCATTTAATGTATTGAATACTTGTGGGGTATTCAGTAATCTATGGGAAATCGACATATCCATTTTGTTCAGTCCAAATATTAAAGCTATCTCTTTTATAATTGTGAAAACAATCATAATACTGTAAATTAAGTTACAAAATGAAAACATTCAACGTAAAATGGCTGTATTTATATTCAGTTCCTTCAAAATGATCAACCTTCAGTAGAAATAATTATCAGTCAATATTATAGGGCAACATAATAATACTATCCATAAAGTGTACTTGTTTGTTTTGTTTTGCTTTGGGGTTTGTAACAAAATAGTGAGTACATGTGGGTAGCTGTAGCTGTAAACGATCTTACACATTCTAGTTATAACTAAGAGACACTTGAATATGCCAGACAGACCGACCAAACAGCCCAATTTCAAGTGAAAAACTGTTCTTTACAGAAGTCCAATTATAGCAGTAGGCATCTTTAGCAGCTATAACATACGTTCACATCCATTTAAAAAGAACAAGAATTGGATGTGCTGAATAGAGACAAAGAAGCTAATCTTGCAAAACAGTTTTCTATTCTGAAGCAAGTTAGCAAGATAAAATTTCAACATAGTGGCCCTGTTTACATGACACACTTAACTGTATCAAAAGAAAAGGAGTAGAGTATTATGTCAATTGGAAAACTGGATCAACTAATTTTAGCCCCACCCCGCCTCCACCTTTCAAAAAAACCAAAACAAAACCCTGGTCAGCTGAAATTAAATATAGGCTGAACTCTAGAGTTTTTAAGGCCCCTGGTCCCTACATCCAAAAAAAAAGAAAAATCTGTAACTCTTGATATGAAACTGCAATGGCAGCATGGATAAATACATCATAACGTATTGATTTTTGAGACTAAAAATAGTAGATTTATATTAACTAAATTGTATCATTTGAATACAAGCCATGGACAGAAATAAATATGCTGATTCTTAAACAGATGCTAAGAAAACATATTTTATAACTAATATTATAGAATATCACGGTAGGCCATATGGAAAACCAGTGACAGCCAGTTCATTAATAAATACTGATTAATCATAAAAGTCAGTGGGATGCCTTCTAAATCTCACATAACATTCTTAAAGCAGCACATTATTAGCTAACATTGCAATTTGTTTTTACCCAAGAGGAATAGTTTGCATGTTTGGAGGGTATTTTGTATACCAGGATCACAATTATACATATAGGTTATTAATTCTAAAATTTTGTTCATTGATGTCATTGTTACGAATAGTACAGTAAACCAACCCGTGAAAATACATCATTATGGATCATAAAAAGGGAGCTATATAAGTGGCATGGTATCTACAATCAAGAACTATTGTGATTTGGGCTACAACTGTGATTCTTATTAACATAAATTCTTCTAGGATTTGACTTGCTCTGAGAGGTTATGTTTGTTTAATTTATCAGAATAAAATATAGTCAAAGCTCACCCTAAGTACCAAATCTGCAGAATTTTCAGTATTTGCCCTTCTTAGCAGCTAGAGAAGGAAAAAGTCGCTATCATCAAAATAAATGAAGAAATTGCTAAAGATCATGTTGTTGCAATTTTGATCTGCAACAATCATCTGTGTCTATAAATATAGGCATTGGTGCCCCCTTTCTACCAGAATGACAGAGATTAACAGAAAAGATTTTAAAAAATGGGAAAATATATATTTGTGTGGTCTTGTAACTAAGCTTTGGCTGAAACAAGATATTCCATAAAGGATATCATATGGGAATTTAAGAACAAAAGAACATTTCCGCTTTATCAGGCCTAGGCTTGTTTAATCCTAAATCCTGTTTTGCATGTGACATACCAGATGCCTCTCTGAAAATCCCAAAGATGAAGGCGCATCTTCTTTTTGTTGTTGCTTCCCTGTTTTTTAGAGGAATCACCCCTTTGACAGTGAAGATAACCTACAGTCATCCAAAGTGGTTGCGATTGATTCACCTATGTTCCATGAAATTAAACCACCAAAACTAGTGGCTACCATATTGAATTGTACAAAATAAACATAGGATACAAATCAAACCAAACAATACTGGGATAGTGGAATACAGAGGCTTTAAGATGATCCAGCTGAACTGTTTTCACATTATATTTAAGAACATTCGGGAGTAATCTGATCTGCCCAATAACACCAGAAGAATTATGTTCTGTCTGAATTCCTATCTACTTTTTTGCTTATCAAGACAACTTGATCAAGTCTAAAGAAACAGATCTTATTCATTGTTATAATTTTTTTAGCAAGTATGTCTCCAATAAATTTTGAAGGCTACATATAGTACATGTATATAAGCCTAGGTGCACGTACATGTAATGAGTAAGTCAAATCTTTTCAAAACCTTTTTAACATTAAAGTCCAGATAATCCCTGATTTATGACCACAGTTGGGATCAGCATTTCTATCATGAGTTGTTGCAGTCCTGAGTCAAGTCATTATGTGACCGAACCCAATTTTATGACCATTTTTATTGCAGTCGTAAGTGAGGATAAAGCAGTTGTAATTTGACTCACACGGTTGTAAATCCTAATCCAGTTTTCTCAAAGTTGTTTTTCTGCCACTTTTTATCACAAATCATGATCACATGACCATGGGATGCTGCAACTGGTTATAAATGCAAGCTGGATGCTATGCATCAGAATTATGATCATGTAAATGTGTGACAGTTGTAAGTACACATTTAGGCTATATATTATTTTTTTCAAAGGCTATTGTTAATCCGAACAACTGTTAAGTGAACAGTTGTAAGTCAGTTACCTGTATTAAAATATGTAATTATACTTAAAATGAAATTTGACATCACAATAGAATGAGAAACTATAGTAACCTCATTCTATGTCATACCCGCACATATGTTTCATTTTTTATCATTAAGGAAATGATCTTATTGTATGAAAATTAGGATATGATCTAATCTTACGAAACTCCTAAAATACTTTAAAAGTACCTGTCTATGGAGGTTCTCAGTCATCCAAGTCATGGTTGTCCCAAAGGTGCTTTTTCAAAAGACAACTGGGCTTTGTTTTTTCCTTGAAGATGTTTCTCTCCTCATCCAAGAAGCTGAAGAACTGAAGAAGCTTTTTGGATGAGAAGCAAAACATTTTCAAGGAAAAAACACAAGTCCAGTTGCCTTTTGAAAAAGCACTTTTGGGACACTTTACAGGCACCTATTTTCATTAAAATTATTCTCTATATTCATTCTTGTAGGTGATTTGCTTTGTTCTGCTGTCTTAAACATATATATATTTGTAGAAGAAGGTTGACAAACTGTGTGTCTAGTGCAATATTTCAGCTTAAGGACTTAACTCTCAAAATAGTTTTATGGTATGGAGTAGTGGTATGGAGGAAGCCTTCAATCTCTTGCAATTTCTCCTTCCTCCCCAGAATAACATAAAATTATTTGACATAGTACACAGAATAATCAATAATCTTAGTTCATACATGGCAGTATATTTCAAAATTCGGTGTGTTTAAGTCTCTAGTTTTTAGAGAAATTTAACAAGCATACTAGTTAAAATTCAGTGTAATTGATGAGGGCTTAATACCAAGTAGCTACCCCCATAATTATATGAATGGAAAAAATATAAATAGGCTACAGTTTAAGTGCTCCTAACTTTGTCTAATCACATTAAGGTACAATTATAGCTAGAACAACAAAGATCTTTAGACAAAGTATCAACAAGTGACAAAAAATAAATGACAATAAATAAATGTTTCATTCATATTCTTGAATAATGTTCTGAATTACCATCTAGCTTCAACCAACAAACTGAGGGTACCGTATGTTTCATCAATCTGTCTTTTAGACAATTAGTCTTTCCTAGAAAACTAAGTATAACTGTCATATTTATTTATTTATTTATTTATTAATCACATTTATATACCGCCCTATCTCCCAGGAGACTCAGGGCGGTTCACAGGCAAGTAAAAACATATATATAAATACAGACTAAAATAACAGTTAAAAAACTTATTCTAAAAGCCGAATTATTAAAAAGCAATATAAATAATAAAACCCCTTTAAAACCCATATAAATTTAAAATCTAATCCAGTCCTGCGCAGATGAATAAATGTGTTTTAAGCTCGCGACGGAAGGTTCGGAGGTCCGTAAGCATGTCAAGAGCCAGCTGCATACTGTAGACTAACAGAAAAGGCACCCAATCTCTCCCCTCCAAACCCATTTTTAGCTTCAGCTTGTAATTTTAATCCATTTTGATATTTATAGTTGCCGAATGTTTTGTTTTATCTTGATGTAAGCTGCTCAGAGACACCTGAACTATGGGATGGGCAGCATATTAATTTGATAAAACAAATTAAATAAACAAATTTTATCAGCCATGATGACAATGCATTCAACTGTTTAATATCCTGACATTAGTAATTTATTAACAGGGTGACTCAGATTTTGTTTGGGTTTTGCATTATTTTGTTTTCTACCTTTAAAAAATATTACTGAACTACAACAAACTTAAAAGATTTTATTAAATATCTTTTAAAATTCGTAAGTTCTTTATTTCTAATATAACTAAAAAGATACAGAAATTGGCATTCAATGTTGTAAAACCAAAAAGAACATGAGTTAACTTTAACATTAACTCCCTAATAACAACAGGTGCAACACATCTGAAACAAAAGAAACTCCTCAAATGCACTATTCACTGATTAAACATGGACAGATTGTGTTGCAGGGCAAATGATTTGTAGAGCAAGAATGCCCCTTTTTCTTTCTGTGTATTTCCCTCTAAAAAGGCTTCACAGATAGCTTTTCTACACTCAGCTTTGCTGTCCTCCCTCAGTTTGCCTTTATAAATAATCCTCTCCAAATACTCTTTATGAAGCCACTGAATAATTCTGTTTAGTGATAATTATGAAACTAATGAAGGTATAAAAGCAGAACTTCAAATTTTCCATCTATAAGTTTCACAAACAGCTTAGTTTGGATATTTTAGATGCTGTGGTACCAAATTACAGTCATGTAAGAAAATTCCTATCAATGCAAACACTTTACTGAAGGACAGGTTCACTCTCACCCAAGGGATCCATTCACTTCCCATACAGAAAGGGGCTGATGAAATGCTGTCAGAGTAAACTTCTGCTCACTTTTTGGATGATTTAACGTCAATGGACCATACAAACACCCCAGAATGGCTTATAAGCTCAGCCAAGCATGCTCTTCTCCCCAATATATTTTAATTATGCATCTGCTCTAATTGCAATCAGATTACATCACTGAAAAAGGAACAAATTGGAAGTTTCTCTAATTACTAAGAGCTTTTCATCAATTTCCTAAAACAGGGTTTTATTTAAGGAAAGGTAGAAACACCAGCACAACTGTGACATTTCTAGACATCAGTGTCATTTTGTTCAGCAATTCTGTACAGCTTTCATTAGCAGTCCAAACTCAAAAGAGGCAAATTTAAGTCCTAGGTCCTTTATTTTACTCCATTAGCAATGTTTTATACACAGACGAAGGCCCAACATAAATGCTTTTTTAAAAAAACCTGCCAGGCAAATCTTTAAAGACAATGTATGCACAGGCGCCCACTTGCAGACACTTAAAAACAGCTACTCTTTGATTTCTCATGCAAGTACTGCCCCTATGAGTAAAGTTAAAGCAAAAGTTTCTATTTCAGAACTTAATTTCTCACAGAGTTCAGTGTACTTGGAAAAATAAGTTTTTTCAGTATCAGCTCTCCTTCTAAGAAATTTTTAAACAAGAGCATGTGGCTTTCTCTTGATACACTCCAGGCATTTAAAAGGTAAAAGTTTAAAGTTAGAAAGCCCAGATTCAGATCACTACTTTTGAAATTTTAAGGTTATTTCCATTTTATTTACTACGTGTATGAGAATCTAAGAGAATGTCAGAAGTAAGTTATGCTCTGGAAACAAGACTGTCAAGAGAAACAAATGGAAGCAGTTCAAAATGTAATGTGTCTCTTTTTTTTCCCCTCCTTCCTTTTTTTGTCCAGATGTAACATCGTTTAAACGGCCTATTAAGGTGCTGCTTTGAAGGGAGGAAAAACATCACACTTCTCCGGCACAAAATACCAGAGCATGCACACATGGTCATGTAATTAAGACTCAAGCAAAGCAGATTGTTCCTTCCATGAAGCGCAGGTATATTTGCAAGGAACACAAAAAGGCGATCCGGGAAGAAAAGGGATTAGAGGTTTATTACAATTAAGACCGGTTGGCTTTACCAGCCTCCCGATTCTTGTTTATTCCCGGCAGGGCTAGTTCGACCAAAGTTAACTTGACAGTCGAGGAAATCTATGAATCGTGAGGGTTTTTCCCTCGACAGCAGAGTACTTGCAACAGCAACTCCATTTACCAGGTGGCGGGGTAAAACTACCCAGTGGAAGAAAAAGAGGACTAATCAGAGTAATCCCGCTTCAACAGGTGAAAGGGAACCTCGGGGACTAAAAGGTTTTACAATGCCAGCCACCGGATGAGTTAAGGAGGAGTCGCCGCTTCCAGCGGAGGACCTCGCACGGAGAGCGCTCCCGCGTCCCGCAACTTACATTCCTCCTTTAAGGACACACAACCGCAAGCCCCATCAACCCGCAACGGGCGTCCCCTGGGGAAGGGCACGGCCTCTCGCCGCCGTCGCTCGGCCGGAGTAGCCGCCAACTCTCCAGCTGCAACTCCTCCGTTTACCTGTCGTCGTAGCAGAAATCCGCGCCCAGGGTATTGAGGTAGAGGACGAGCCCCAGGGCGCTGCTCACCAACTCCGCGATCATTTCTCCGCTCCTGCCGACCTCCGCCTCTCCCTTTGCTGCTGCTGCTGCCGCCGCTCCAAACCCCGAAACGCATCCACCGCGCGCTTTCTCAACCGCCTTGCTTCACTTTGGCTTCCTTCTCCTGCTAGCGCGTCGGTCGGTGGGTCGGTCAACGCCTGCCGGTCCCCGGCATCTTCGCTCCTTTCACCCGCACTCGGCCAGGCGCTGTCAGCGGCGGGAGGAGCCCGGGAGCACCAGCCGCTTTATTGTTTCGGTGTCCGCTCGCTCCCTTTTACCCCATGGCTGGCTGGCCGGGCGGGCAGGGCGAGAGCGGCTGCCGCTCCGCCTTTCAAACCAACCCTGGTCCGGAATTTGCCCGCCTTGCTCCGCTCTCCCAATAGGGGGCGGCTCACTCCGCCGCCGACTCCCTACAGCCCCGAGGCCCCTGCACGGCTGAACTGAAAGAACCAGCGCCGAGGCTCCGCGAGCGCCCGCGTGGGGCTCTCCGAGCTTCCTTCGCGCTTGCGTGCCATCCCCTCTGGTCCGCCCCTTTCTCTCGCTACAGTCCGCCTTCCGCCCCTCGGCTTCGGCGCCGCTTGCTTGCTTGCTGCCTCTTCCTGCCGCTGCCTTTATTTTTTATTATTATTATTATTATTATTTTCGCCTTAGCTAAGGAACAAATACCGTAGCTTGTTAAAGGCGACCCCAGTTCTGGGGGGGAGGAGAAGGGGAGGCGAGAGAGAAGCTTAAAAGGGAGGGAAGAAAGAGACCGGCCGGCTCTGCGACTGGCACAGCCTTTCCATCCTTGCCCGCTATTCAAAAGCAAGTCATCTGGCAACTCCCCCTCCCCGCGGGGGAACAATATTGTTGAGCCAAGTGGGGGTTGAAATCTGGCATTCTAGGACAAAGAGGTGGGGGGGTGGCTGAGTGAGTGAGTGAGTGAGTGTATCTAGCAACCTATTTAGGAGAAGACCCGGCCTGTTTAATATACAAGTTCCTCGGAAATACCTCCCAGGTTGCAAGGAAAGGAGCGCCGAATGCAAGCAAGCAAGCCCTCGCCCTCTGTGTGTGGTTTCAGGACACACACCTGGGAGATTTCCATCTGCGGGAGTAGTACAAACAGGCACAACCAATGGCTGTAAGCCCTGCTATGAGGTCGAGGCGAGCAACACCACTATTTTTATCCAATCACCAATGCAAACCTCAATTCAGTGGGCAGTGTCCCTTTTTTCTGCCGGCCACCTGCAACAAGAGTGTTTCTTTTTTTAAGCTCCTTTAGTTTGCTTTATTGTCTATTGCACTTCGTACAGCAAAATTAAAGGCCATCTTCAGTGTACCTTATAACTGTAAAAATAAAACGCAAACACGCATCCTTCACATTCTGTACAATTGACTTGAAAACGCAATAATGCATTAATATTGCACTGTACAGTAGAAGTGACTGTATAGGCACTTCTTGAAATAACACAGCACAAGACACACCAGCCTGAGAGAGTACTGCGTACCCAGGCACTGGGTGAAATCCTGATGCTTTAAAAAAAAAAACCAGACTTTTCCCAGTTCTCATTATTCAACACTACCTTCTGAAGACTTCCTAAGACTACTAGACCATGTCAATCTTTCCCTAGCGATGCTTTATGTGCTCTTTTAAAACCCATCTTAGAATGACACCAGTTCTCCCTGCTGTGTTCGGTTAGTTCCAAAGTGTCATCGCCAATCAAGGTAATTTTAGAACTGTGATGCATTATGCGTGAAATATTAACATGCTGAGAGCCCTGTTCAAACCTCAGCAGATAGATATTTTTCAGGGGGCTGTTGAGTGTTGAGTATATTGGACCTTCTACCCGAAGGATTTTAATGTTGGTTCCACATAATCTGTCCCTAGGTTTTCTTCTTTCATAATCGCAGCTAAAGAGAAAAACAGATTTCTTCCTTCCTGCACTAATCAAGTGTGAATAATGTTTTTTCTTAATTGAAAGATTTAAAACATGTGCTAGTCGTCTTTTTTTCAGCATGCTTGAGGCAGTGCCCAACACAAATAAGGTTTAGAAATAATGTGTGACAAATGATTAAATGATTCAAACGGAAGCCTTTTCTGTTTAATCCAAGTGTGGGCATCCTGTACCCCCCGAGGTCTTTTTTTCCCCTGCTCCCCAGAAAACTTTCAGCTGAATTGCTGGATATTGCTGTAGCTTTCCGTAAAAGAAAATTTAGGGCAGCCCCTGGCCACAAAACCTTTACCCAGTCTGGTCTAAATAATCTAGATATCTACTATTTAGTTCAGTTTGCACTAAGGTAGTTTTAAAATAGTAATTTTTCTTTTATGTCTGACTCCACTCTTCTTACTACATCCATATCGTTTCCTAAACAGAGTTATAAAAATGGCTTGCTTTTGTCTTCTTGGATGTTTCTACAACTTCCACCCTCATTCACAATTCTAAGAATCCCCAGATAGGCCCCATCCAAATATTAACCTAAACTGACCCTTCTTAGCATTCAAAATCAAGGTCAGTTAGGTGCTGCCACCTGCTGAGGTGTAAGACAGATGCACTTTTCCTTTATCTAATGAATATTTCAGCATTTGGAAATAAGCATGCTTTCTCTTACAATTTTATTCACCTTGCTATGATTTCTTGTTTTTTTCTCTGTGTTTCTATGTTTGATGTGTGTTATCTGATGATATTTGCTCTGTCCCACCTATTATTCCAAAATCTCTGTTGGATTTGTTGAAACATTGGCAGGTAACATTTCTAGAATTTGACATTCCACTACTAAGTTGTATTCTTTATTCCTATATTTACCCTCCATTTGAAAAATATGTAATACCTTCTCAAACCAGGTAACTGAAGCATCCTAGTAACTAAAGTTAAAGATTAGATTTTGGCACCATATAGGAGAGGTTAATCTTATTCCTATTCCTCCATATAAGGTAATCAACTAATAATAAATAAATTAATTTTATAAATGGCATTTCACACAAATATCAGGCACAAGACTGATAATAACATTATTAAAAATTCTCATGAAATCATAGAGATAGGAGCAATAAAATGTAAATGAAGACAAAACAGTATTCAACATTGAACATAGACTAGCACAAAAAGTACTTTAATACCAATTTAAAACAAAAACAACCGAGCTGGTTTTACTTTCTTCAGGATGGCATTCCACCAGGAGAGCACTACTTTTAAAAAGACCCTAGTCATTTTTGCCAAGTTATTATTGTAAATAATATTAAGTCGCTATGGGGGACCGCAATCTTTAGCTGACATATAAGCATTTTGACATGTTTCACCTGCCCAGGAAAGATTTACGGAATAGAATGGAACGACTATGTACATGTAATGGATGGTAGACTATACATTTATGGAATCCTTGAATAATTACTGTTTCTAGAAGATACCTGGGGAAAATTATTAAAAGCTTTTCATTAATTATCTTGGTAACACAGAACAGCCAGTTGGGTGCCTCTATGAGCAGTATCTAATTCAAAAGCACCATCATATTTTTAGCTTGCCCCAACATTAGAGTTTTCACCTCTTTCAAAAGAGAAGTGGGATGATTGTCCCATTTACCACTTCATTTACATATGAGGCTGACAATGAAAATGTAAGACTTTCAACAGGAGGATGAAATGCATATTTTGGCTGGCTTAATCTATTGGAAAACATTTATCCACCCCATCTTTTTCATACAAGCAGAAGTATTTGTCATTGCATCTACAATCTCATATCTGCCTACGTGGAGTAGAACTGCATGAATGATTTTCGTCTCAATATACGTCCATACTTAAATCGTAATAACATACTTAATACTTAAAACGTAAAACTTAATACTTAAAACGTAATAACATACGTCCATATTTAAATCGTAATAACAATAGTATTCCCAGCTCTAACTTCAAAAAAGCCAACTACGATCTTATAAACAACGATCTTTCATTTCTGGACTGGCAAAATCTGTTTGCAACCTGCACAACCGCTGAAGACCATTATAGAGTTTTCCTTGAAATCAATAAAGTCATTAAACTATACGTACCACAAATGACCACCATGATCAGGAAAAGCAAACTACCCATATCAATAAAAAAGCTTCAATCAAAAAAAAAATCCCTCTGGAAAAGAAACAAAAAAGGCTATGTAGCAAATTTCAAAAACCGCTACAAAAATATATGCAACCAAATAAAAACTGAATGCACAAATTACCACACCAAGCAAGAAGAGGACCTTTTGCGCACAAATTCCAATCGTGCCGTTTATAATTTTGTTAACAATAAACTTAAAGACTCAAGATCCATCCCACCACTAAAAGATTCTAACAACAAAGAATACAATGACGAAACAGTTAAAGCTAACCTCTTCAACAGTTTCTTTGGCTCAGTTTTTGTTAAGAGCAATAACACATATCCGACATTCCATAAACGCACCAGCATTGAATATGATGACTTAACCCATATAGATTTCACAGAAGATAACGTTGAAAAAGCTCTTCATAACTTGAAACCATCACTATCTATTGGACCTGATGGACTATGCGCATACTTCTTAAAAAAACTTTCCACTAATTTAGCAGAACCCCTAAGAATAGAATAGAATAGAATAGAATAGAATAGAATAGAATAGAATAGAATAGAATAGAATTTTTTATTGACCAAGTGTGATTGGACACACAAGGAATTTGTCTTGGTGCATATGCTCTCTGTGTACATAAAAGAAAAGATACGTTCATCAAGGTACAACATTTACAACACAATTGATGGTCAATATATCAATATAAATCATAAGGATTGCCAGCAACAAGTTATAGTCATACAGTCATAAATGGAAAGAGATTGGTGATGGGAACTATGAGAAGATTAATAGTAGTGCAGATTCAGTAAATAGTTTGACAGTGTTGATGGAATTATTTGTTTAGCAGAGTGATGGCCTTCAGGAAAAACTGTTCTTGTGTCTAGTTGTTCTGGTGTGCAGTGCTCTATAGTGTCGTTTTGAGGGTAGGAGTTGAAACAGTTTATGTCCAAGATGCGAGGGGTCTGTAAATATTTTCATGGCCCTCTTCTTGATTCGTGCAGTATACAGGTCCTCAATGGAAGGCAGGTTGGTAGCAATTATTTTTTCTGCAGTTCTAATTATCCTCTGAAGTCTGTTTTTCTTGTTGGGTTGCAGAACCGAACCAGACAGTTATAGAGGTGCAAATGACAGACTCAATAATTCCTCTGTAGAATTGGATCAGCAGCTCCTTGGGCAGTTTGAGCTTACTGAGTTGGCGCAGAAAGAACATTCTTTGTCCTTTTTTAATGATGTTTTTGATGTTAGCTGTCCATTTTAGATCTTGCGATATGATAGAACCTAGAAATTTGAAGGTTTCTACTGTTTATTTTTATTTATTTATTTATTTTATTAAATTTTTATACCGCCCTTCTCCCGAAGGACTCAGGGCGGTGTACAGCCAGAAATAAAATACAAGATATATACAATTAAAAGGAATTAAAATATAGCAATTACTAAACGGCTGATAGTTAAAAATGAATTTAAAATTTAAAATATTAATAAAACCCCAATATAAAATCAAACTATTATGCCAGTCCCGCTTGAATAAATAAATATGTTTTTAGCTCACGACGGAAGGTCCGAAGATCAGGCACTTGGCGTAGGCCAGTTGATACTGTGTTGTCTAGTATTGTGAGAGGTGGAAGTATGGAAGGGTTTCTCCTAAAGTCTACCACCATTTCTACGGTTTTGAGTGTGTTCAGTTCCAGATTGTTTTGGTTGCACCACAAGGCTAGTCGTTTGACCTCTCGTCTATATGCGGATTCGTTATTCTCTCGAATGAGACCAATCACTGTTGTGTCATCTGCGAACTTCAGTAGCTTAACAGATGGATCATTGGAGATGCAGTCATTGGTATACAGAGAGAAGAGAAGTGGGGAGAGCACACAGCCTTGAGGGGCCCCTGTGCTAATTGTACAGGTATTTGATGTGATCTTGCTTAGCTTCACCTGCTGCTTCCTGTTTGTTAGGAAGCTTGTGATCCACTTACAAGTCTGTTCCGGTACCTGTAGCTGGTTTAGCTTAGTTAGAAGAATGTCTGGAATGATGGTATTGAATGCTGAACTAAAGTCTACAAAAAGGACCCTTGCATAGGTCTTTGGAGACTCAAGATGTTGTAGGATGTAGTGCAGAGCCATATTAACAGCATCATCTGTTGATCTATTTGCTCGATATGCAAATTGCAAGGGGTCTAACAGCAGATCCGTGATGTTTTTCAAGTAGGAAAGCACTAGCTTTTCAAAGGTTTTCATGCTACAGATGTTAAAGCAACTGGTCTGTAGTCATTCAGTTCCTTGATGGTGGGCTTCTTCGGCACTGGGATGATGGTAGAGCGTTTGAAGCAAGAAGGAACATAACACATCTCTAGTGATTTATTGAAAATATGGGTGAAGATGGGGGCCAATTGGTCAGCACAGACTTTTAAGCAAGAAGGAGTTATCTTGTCTGGGCTTGGAGCTTTTCCTGGCTTTTTTCTGTGAAATAGGTCCTGCACTTCTTTTTCTGTGATCACTAGGGGTTGTGAACCCAATGAAATGGGGTCAGTTGTAGGAGCATAAGCTCTTACTCATAAGTAAACATAATCTTTGACAAAGCTTTCACTACCAGTTCCCTTCCCAAACTTTGGTCACTAGCCACAGTCATCCCTATCTTCAAAAAAGGAGACCCCAGCTTAGTTGAAAATTACAGACCGATCTCTCTGTGCTGCGTCACCTGCAAAGTCATGGAATCAATCATCAACCAATCCATTACCTCACACTTAGAAACTAACAACCTACTCTCTAATAAACAATTTAGTTTCAGGAAAAAATTATCATGCAACTTACAACTTCTTCACTGTAAAAACATATGGACTACAAATCTTGATCAAGGCAAAACAATAGATGCAATCTACATAGACTTCTGCAAAGCTTTTGAGTCAGTAGTACACGATAAACTTCTCCTAAAACTAAAATCCTATGGCATTTCAGGACCCCTTCACAAATGGATATCTGCTTTTCTGTCTAACAGACAACAAGTAATCAAAATTGGCAATGCTCTATCAACTCCTGTTCCTGTCAAGAGTGGTGTTCCTCAAGGCAGCGTCCTTGGACCAACACTCTTCATACTATACATTAATGATCTTTGTGACCATATCGCAAGTAATTGTGTTCTCTTTGCTGACGATGTCAAACTATTTAACACCACAGACAATGCATCTATCATCCAAAAAGACCTTGATCATCTAACCACTTGGTCTAAAACTTGGCAACTCCAGATCTCAACCAGCAAATGCTCCGTCTTACATATTGGAAAAAAGAACCCAAACACTAAGTACATACTTGATGGACATTACCTTACAGATGAGCATATAAAACATTTGCTAGACCAATTCTAGAATACAGCTCGCCTGTTTGGAACCCTCACCACATCTCTGACATCAATACAATTGAACGAGTCCAGAAATATTTTACAAGAAGAGTTCTCCATTCCTCTGAAAACAACAAAATACCTTATCCCACCAGACTTGAAATCCTAGGCTTAGAAAACTTGGAACTCCGTCGCCTTCGACAAGATCTAAGTTTAACTCATAGAATCATCTATTGTAATGTCCTTCCTGTTAAAGACTACTTCAGCTTTAATTGCAAGAATACAAGAGCAACCAACAGATTTAAACTTAATGTTAACCACTTTAATCTAGATTGCAGAAAATATGACTTCTGTAACAGAATCATCAGTGCTTGGAATACTTTACCTGACTCTGTGGTCTCTTCCCATAATCCTAAAAGCTTTAACCAAAAACTTTCTACTATTGACCTCACCCCATTCCTAAGAGGACCATAAGGGGCGTGCATAAGCGCACAAACGTGCCTACCGTTCCTGTCCTATCGTTTTTCTTTTCTTCTTCCTATATATATATATTGATGCTTATACCTCCTAATATTTACTCATATATATGTTTATATACTATATAATCCTTTTTATATGATATTGTGACTAAATAAATAAATAAATAAATAAATAAATAAATAAATAAATAAATAAATAAATAAATAAAGTACTCCATGTTCTATAATTTCTTAATCAGCATAAATAGGAGTCTAAGTAATTTCTGATAATAGCAAGTTATAAAATCATAACACAAGACTCTACATATAGTTTGTTTTAAATCTTTGACTTCAGATGAAATAGACTTCTTTCATTTGCTTTCTTTGAACTTTCTCTGACCAGCACAGGAGAAAAAAATAACAACATATATGAAAGAGAAAAGTCTTGGCTTTTTTTTTTACTTAAGTGTTGAAAATATATTATTCTCATGCATGGAAACATGAGATATGGTTTAGCACTTAATCAAAAATGTCAAGTTATTCAGTGGATTGAGTGTTTGATGTGTGTGATAATCACAAGGTATAAAGATAAGTAATTTAAAAGTTCACACATATCACCAAATAGTCATTATCAAAACAACTTTCATTCTGTAAAATGAATGTTGTCACAGGCTATCAAAGGAAAGTAAGAGTAGGAGGGTTGCACTAATAACAGTAATTGTGGAGATGAGATGAACAGCATAACCTAAAAACTATTCAAGAGGAGTTGAAAAGGTGTCAGATTTGTTGTTTTAGAGACATATCAGCATGCAATATTGTGGAAATCCTTTTTCACATCGGACAGAGACAGGATACCCATTTCCAAATAAAGCCATGTTTGGAAGGTGAAGTTGGAGAACCAAATTAGAAAAAATATATATTTATTACAGTGTCAATTTTCTAAATTTACAAACCACTTTGGAATCATAAAAATGTATGCCATACCTTAATTGTAAATTGCTTCATATATCAGACTCTTATTTTACCTGCAGCTGAATTATTTTTAAATGTCTTCTGGGCTAAGCATTAACTCCATATGTGACCACAGTTAGTGTCCAAGGGAGGAAAATAGAGATCATCCAAGTTTTATTATTTATTTATTGTTTATCCGCCCCCACCTTATTATTTTTATAAATAACTCAAGGTGATGAATATACAGTACCTAATACTTCTTCCTCCACCTATTTTTCCCACACCAACCCTGTGAAGTGTGCTGGGCTGAGAGCAAGTGACTGGGATCCTATTATCCACCAGTGCCAGCCTGATACTACTGAATGATTAAAAATCCCGAGATTTATATGCTGTAGTTCATACCCTTACAAGTGTGGTGGTTTGAGTGCCATTGATTCCTGTAGTATATCTCAAAGCCTCCCGACAAAAAGGGTGCTGGATTTTTGGACTTGATACATCCATTGTTTCCTATCTTCCATCTGTAAGCAATTGCACATGAATAGAGAACATGCACTCACGTTTGCTGAAATAGGTTATACAGGAAGTCCTCAATTTACAACGGTTCATTTGGTGACCGTTCAAAGTTACAACCGCACTGAAATAAGTAACTTATGACCATTTTTCACACGTACACTCTTTGTAGCATCTCCATGATCATGGGATCAAAATTCAGATGCTTGGCAACTGACTCATACTTATGACCGTTGCTGTGTCCCAAGGTCACGGATCCCCTTTTCCAACCTTTTGACAAGCAGAATCAATGGGGATGCCAAATTCATTTAACAACTGTGTTACTAACTTACCAATGGCAGTGATTCACTCAACAGCTGTGTCAAGAAAGATCGTAAAACGAGTATGGAAAGAAATGGAGAGTTGGAAGAAGTTACAACTATCTTTGCTGGGAAGAATAGCGGCTATAAAAATGAATGTTTTGCCCAGGTTTTTGTTTTTGTTTCAAATGATACCGGTGTTTAAGAATGATATTAAATTACAGGAATGGCAAAAGGGGATTAGTAAATTTGTATGGATGGGCAAAAAACCAAGAATAAAATTAAAAGTAATGCAGGATATAAGGGAAAGGGGGGGTCTTAAAATGCCTAATTTAAAATTGTATTATGAAGCAGTTGTTTTATCATTAATTACTGATTGGATTAATTTAACTGAGGAAAGAGTTCTGAATATAGAAGGTTATGGTTTGTTATATGGGTGGCATGCCTATTTATTATATGATAAGAAAGTTGATAAAATATTTAAAAATAATATAATTAGAAATGCATTATTGAGGGTTTGGAGGAAATATCAATACAAATTAGAGGAAAGATTCCAATATGGGCAAACCGAGACACATGATAGAAAATATAAATATATATCAAAAGATGGAGGTAGTTACTTATAAAGAACTTCTTTGTATGGAAAAGGGGAGTTACAATTAAAATCTAGAGAAAAGATGGGGAAGAAGGGAAAAATTATACATGGTTCCAATATGGACAACTACAAGCTAGATGGAAATTAGATCAAAAAATAGGTGTTAAGCAAATTGAGGATAATTTGTTAAAACAAATGAGAGATCAAGGTCAACAGCATATTAAGAGGTTGTATAATGTATTAGTAGAAATAGATTCAGAGACTGATTTGGTTAAGGATTGTATGATTAAGTGGGCACAAAATTTTCAGCAACCAATAATGTTGGAAACTTGGGAAAGAATTTGGGTGAGGAATGTTAAATTTACACAAGCGCAAAATATGAGAGAAAATTTTTATAAGATGTTTTATAGATGGCATTTAGACCCCCAAAAATTGTCATGTATGTATCCTAATGTACAGGCTAAATGCTGGAGATGTGATTGTGAAGATGCTACTTATTATCATATATGGTGGACTTGTAAAAAAGTTAAAGCATTTTGGATTAAAGTATGGTGGATTATGCAGAATATTTTGAAAAAGAAGATTAAGTTTACCCCGCAGTTCTTTTTACTAGGAATAATTATGGATTGTACAGCTATAGAGACTAAATTGATTCTGAACTTAATAACAGCCGCAAGACTTTTGATTGCTCAATATTGGAAGAAAGAAGAATTACCTACAATTGAAGAATGGACTCTTAAAGTATCAAATCTGGCAGAAATGGCAAAAATTTCTGCTTACTTGAAAGACTATACACAAGAAAAATATATTTTAGAATGGAAAATGTGGATTGATTATATTCAAAATAAGTATCAGATAAAAAAATATCAAATAGCATATGAGTAAATTTAGGAAATAATTTGTATTAGATATATTTTTGAAGGAGAGGGGAATTGAGAGTGTGAATAAGCGTGGAGAGACTAGAGATTATAATTTAGGAATTATTTTAGATTATGATTGTTAGTTTTGATACCCTGCATTTTGTTCTGGGAAGTCGGGGTGGGGGGTGGGGGGTAAAGGGGAAGGGAATTGGGGGGTTGAGGTTAGTGATGGAGTGATGGTTAATGTACAGGGATTATTGAAGATAATTAATGTAGGGTCGGGTCTGACCAGTTGCCATTTTAGAACGGTGGGGAGGGAAAAAAGAGAGAGTAGGAGGTAGGAAAGAGGAGAAGAGGAAGGAAGAGGGGTAGAAGAGGGAGAAGAGTGTAGGGTGGAGGGAGGAGAGGAGGTAGATAAGAGAAGGAGAGGAAGGTTTGGAAAGTAAAAGAAGGTAGAAGAGGGAAGAAGGTTAAAAAGGGGGGTGGTGACTGGGCAGGCCCGACTAATTGTATATAACTGTACATTGGATGAATTATTTGATAAGATTGTAAAAATAAAACTTTTTTATAAGAAAAAAAAAAAAGATCGTAAAACGGGGCAAACTCACTTAACAAATCTCTTACTTAAACAACAGAAATGTTAGGCTCAATTGTAGTAGCACTAACTACATTGTATTGAGTTAGGAAGTTGGTTAGCATAAGAAGCCCCTTCCAATTCTATGATTTTGGCTTGTAATAGAATAGAATTTTTTTTTATTCACCAAGTGTGATTGGAACACAAGGAATTTGTTTTGGTGCATATGCTCTCAGTGTACATAAAAGAAAAGATACGTTCATCAAGAATCATAACTCTTAATGATAGTCATAGGGTACAAATAAGCAATCAGGAAACAATATCAATATAAATTGTAAGGATACAAGCAACAAGGTTACAGTCATACAGTCATAAATAGATGGGTGATGGGAACAATGAGAAGATTAATAGTAGTGCAGACTTAGCAAATAGTTTAACAGTGTTGAGGGAATTATTTGTTTAGCAGAGTGATGGCCTTCGGGAAAAAACTGTCCTTATGTCTAGTTCTTCTGGTGTGCAGTGCTCTATAGCATTGTTTTGAGGGTAGGAGTTGAAACAGTTTATGTCCAGGATGTGAGGGGTCTGTAAATATTTTCACAGCCCTCTTTTTGACTCGTGCATATAAGTCCTCAATAGAAGGCAGGTTGGTAGCAATTGTTTTTTCTGCAGTTCTAATTATCCTTTGAAGACTCAGTAATTCCTCTGTAGAACTGGATCAGCAGCTCCTTGGGCAGTTTGAGCTTTCTGAGTTGGCGCAGAAAGAACATTCTTTGTTGTCCCTTTTTATGATGTTTTTATTATTATTATTATTATTATTTATTACATTTGTATACTGCCCATCTCCCGAAGGACTCAGGGCGGTTCACAGTCAAATGTGATGTTAGCTGTCCATTTTAGATCTTGCGATATGGTAGAACCTAGAAATTTGAAGGTCCCTACTGTTGATACTGTGTTGTCTAGTATTGTAAGAGGTGGAAGTATGGAAAGATTTCTCCTAAAGTCTACCACCATTTCTACAGTTTTGAGTGTGTTCAGTTCCAGATTGTTCCAGTCGCGCCACGTGGCTAGTTGTTCAACCTCCCATCTGTATGCGGATTCATCATTGTCTCGAATGAGACCAATCACTGTTGTGTCATCCGCGAACTTCAGTAGTTTAACAGATGGATCATGAGAGATGCAGTCATTGGTATACAGAGAGAAGAGAAGTGGGGACAGCACGCAGCCTTGTAGGGGCCCTTGCTAATTGTACAGGTATCTGATGTGATTCTGCTTAGCTTCACCTGCTGCTTCCTGTTGTTAGGAAGCTTATGATCCACTTACAAGTATGTTCAGGTACCTGTACCTGGTTTAGAAAAATGTCTGGAATGATGGTGTTTAATGCTGAACTAAAGTCTACAAAGAGGACCCTTGCGTAGGTCTTTGGAGTTTCAAGATGTTGTAGGATGTAGTGCAGAGCCATATTAACAGCATCATCTGTTGATCTATTTGCTCGGTATACAAATTGCAAGGGGTCTAACAGCAGATCCGTGATGTTTTTCAAGTGGGACAGTACTAGCCTTTCAAAGGTTTTCATGACTACAGATGTTAGAGCAACTGGTCTGTAGTCATTCAGTTCAAGCAACAAATCACCGAACACCTAGAAGCAAACAAAGTAATAACCAAAAGCCAACATGGGTTTGTCAAAAACAGATCATGCCAGACTAATCTTATTGCATTCTTTGTCAAAGTGACAAAATTAGTAGACCAGAGGAATGCTGTTGATATAATTTACTTGGACTTCAGTAAAGCATTTGATAAAGTAGACCATAACCTACTACTAGATAAACTAGATAAAAATGTGGGTTAGACAGCACCTCCACTAGATGGATTCGTAACAGGCTGAGCAAGCGCACTTAACGTGTAGTCCTCAACGGAACTACATCCACATGGAGGGAAGTATGCACTGGAGTACCCCAAGGCTCTGTTTTAGGCCCAGTACTCTTCAACATCTTCATCAATGACTTGGAGGAGGGGATAGATGGGGAACTCATCAAATTTGCAGATGACACCAAGCTGGGAGGAATAGCCAACACTCCAGAAGATAGGCTCAAGATACAGAAAGATCTTGACAGACTAGAACATTGGGCGCTATCTAACAAAATGAAATTCAACAGTGAAAAAAGTAAGGTTCTACATTTAGGCCAAAAAAACAAAATGCACAGGTACCGGATATGTTGTACCTTGCTCAATAGTAGTAACTGTGAGAGGGATCTTGGAGTCCTAGTGGACAACCATTTAGATATGAGCCAGCAGTGTGCAGCAGCTGCCAAAAAAGCCAACACAATTCTGGGCTGCATAAACAAAGGGATAGAATCAAGATCACGTGAAGTGTTAATATCACTTTATAATGCCTTGGTAAGGCCACACTTGGAATATTGCATTCAGTTTTGGTCACCATGATGTAAAAAAGATGTTGAGACTCTAGAAAGAGTGCAGAGAAGAGCAACAAAGATGATTAGGGGACTGGCGGCTAAAACATATGAAGAACGGTTGCAAGAACTCGGTATGCCTAGTTTAATAAAAAGAAGGACTAGGGGAGACATGATAGTAGTGTTCCAATATCTCAAGGGTTGATACAAAGAAGAGGGAGTCAAACTATTCTCCAAAGTACCTGTGGGTAGAACAAGAAGCAATGGGTGGAAACTAATCAAGGAGAGATGCAACTTAGAACTAAGGAAAAATTTCCTGACAGTTAGAACAATTAATCAGTGGAACAACTTGCCTCCAGAAGTTGTAAATGCTCCAACACTGGAAATTTTTAAGAAAATGTTGGATAACCATCTGTCTGAGATGGTGTAGGGTTTCCTGCCTGGACAGGGGGTTGGACTAGAAGACCTCCAAGGTCCCTTCCAACTCTGTTATTATTATTATTATAGTTCCTTGATGGTGGGCTTCTTCGGCACTGGGATGATAGTAGAGCGTTTGAAGCGAGAAGGAACATACCACATCTCTAGCGAGTTATTGAAGATTCGGGTGAAGATGGGGCCCAATTAGTCAGCACAAATTTTTAAGCAAGAAAGAGTTATTTTGTCTGGGCCTGGAGTTTTTCCTGGCTTTTGTCTGTGAAATAGGTTTTGCACTTTCTTTTCTGTGATCATTAGGGATTGTGAACCCAATGGGTTGGAGTCAGTTGTAGGAGGCTTGGCTGTTGTTGATGTGTCTGAGATGGGAGTTGTAGAAATAGGGAGCTGAAGTTTCCTTTCAAACCTGCAGTAAAACACGTTCAGGTCATCTGCCAGTTGTTTTCCTTCAGCCTGGGAAGGAGTTTGCTGTACCTGGTGATATTTTTAAGGGTTTTCCACATGTTTGCTGATTCATTTGTTGAGAACTGATTCTTTAGCTTTTCAGAGTAGCTTCTTTTTGTGCTCTGATCTCCCTTGTTAATACATTTCTGGCCTGATTGTACAACATTTTATCACCTTTTCTGTAGGCTTCCTCTTTGGAACGACGTAGCTGCTTAAGTTTAGCTGTGAAACAAGGTTTCTTGTTACTGTATATTCGCAAGTTCCTGGTCGGTACACATAGCTCTTCGCAGAAGCTGATATATGATATTACAGTATCTGTGAGTTCATCCAGGTCTGCAGAGGTATTTTCAAAAATATTCAATATTCAGTCAAAGCAAGCCTGTAGCTTTAACTTTGCCTCCTCAGTTCAAGTCTTCCCTGATTTAATTGTTGGTTTTGTGGTTTTAAGTCTTTGCCTGTAAGGAGGTACAAGGTAATTCATGCAATGATCAGAGTGTCCTACAGCTGCTCGTGGTAAAGACCGATATGTTTTCTACTATGCAGTTCAAGTAAAAGAACAGAAAAAAAGACAAAATAATTTCAAAATAAAATGTTTGTGTGCCAATCAAAATAGCTTCCAAGCTAAAATAATCAAGATTAGTGTTGAATCCAAACCCCATCAGCCCAGAATTGTGGCATTTGAACTGTAGATTGATGTCGTTGTTATCAGTGTACTGAATGTTATTTATATCTGTTCTCAGCCTTGCACAATTTGCACCAATATTTTTGGCTGAAGTTTAGATATATTTTAACCTAGCTCCTCACTTGCTCAGTGCTTTCATTAGGCTTTTGGGCTTTTTTTCCCAGCCTTTCTTGCTGAACTATTACAGATCTGTGTGCCTGTGGTTATTTGAGTCATTGACAGTGTTTTGAGCATGAGAAAAGCAGGTTTTAACTGGCAAAAATGTTTTGTGACTCATCCTAATGATTTCCGTCCAATAGATTTAGTACAGTTTTTAATAATATTTTGATTTGTACAGTTTTAGTATTTTAATGACTTTTACTTGTTTTATAACTTGTAAGCTAACTGGAGTCATCTTGCAGGGAAGATGGGTAATAAAAATTTGACAAATAATAATAATAATAGATTTTATTTAATTAATAAATAAAAATAGGATCCAAAATTGCAAACCCTATACCCACATACTCCTTCATGGATTACTGCCTTGTCGTGGCGAAGGGGCTTGTGTAGCTCAATGAAGCTATGAGCTATGCCATGCAGGGACACCCAATATGGACAGGTCATAGCAGAGAGTTCTGACAAAATGTGATCCACTGGAGTACGAAATGGCAACCCACTCCAGTATCTTTGCAAGGAAAAACCCCATGGACAGTACAAAAAGGAAAAAAGATATGATGCTGGAAGATGAGCCCCTCAGGTTGCAAGGTGTCCAATATGCTACTGGGGAAGAGCAGAAGTCTAGTACTAGTAGCGCCAGAACGAATGAAGCAACTGGGCCAAAGACGAAAGGATGCTCAGCTGTGGATGTATCTGGTGGTGAAAGGAAAGTCCGATGCTGTAAAGATTTTTCTCCATAGGAACCTGGAATGTAAGAGCCATGAATCAAGGTAAGCTGGACATAGTCAAACAAGAGATGACAAAACTCAACATCGACATCTTAGGAATCAGTGAACTAAAATGGACAGGAATGGGTGAATTTAATTCAGATGACTATCAGGTATACTACTGTGGGCAAGAATCCCTCAGAAGAAATGGAGTAGCCTTCATAATCAATAAAAGAGTAGGAAAAGCAATACTGGATACAATCCCCAAAATGACAGAATAATCTCAGTTCGAATCCAAGTCAAACCATTCAATATCACAGTAGTTCAAGTCTATGCCCAAACCACTGGTGCTGAAGAGGATGAAATTGACCGGTTCTATGAAGCCCTACAGCACCTGATAGAATTAACACCAAAAAATGATGTCCTTATCATCATGGGAGATTGGAATGCTAAAGTAGGAAGCCAAAAGATAACCGGAATAACAGCAAGTTATTGCTGTATAAAATGAAGCAGGGCACAGGCTGATAGAATTCTGTCAAGATAATACGATGGTCATAGCAAACACTCTTTTCCAACAACCCAAGAGACAACTCTACACATGGACATCATCAGACGGTCAACATAGAAATCAGATTGACTATGTGCTCTTCAGCCAAAGATGGAGAAGCTCTATACAGTCAGAAAAAACAAGACCAGGAACTGACTGTGGCTCAGATCATGAGCTTCTCCTTGCAAAATTTAGGCTTAAATTGAAGAAAATAGGGGAAAGCCCCAGGCCACTCAGGTATGAACTAAATCATATCCCTGATGAATATACAGTAGAGGTGACAAATAGATTTAAGGAATTAGATCTGATAGACAGAGTGCCCGAAGAACTATGGACAGAGGTTCGCAACATAGTACAAGAGGTAGCAACTAAAACCATCCCAAAGAAGAGGAAAGGCAAGAAAGCAAAATGGCTGTCTAAGGAAGCTTTACAAATAGCTGAGGAAAGAAGGGAAGCAATAGGCAAAGGGAAAAGAGAAAGATACACCCAGTTGAATGCAGAATTCCAGAGAATAACTAGAAGAGATAATAATATATTCTTAAATGAACAGTACAAAGAAATAGAAGAAAACAATAGAATAGAGAGGACCAGAGATCTCTTGAAGAAAATTGGAGATATGAAGGAAATGTTTCATGCAAAGATGGGCATGATAAAAGACCAAAGTGGCAGGGACCTAACAGAGGCAGAAGAGATTAAGAAGAGGTGGCAAAATTACACAGAAGAACTATACAAGAACGAGTTTAACATCCCTGATAACTACAATAGGATGGTCACTGACCTTGAGCCAGACATCCTAGAATGTGAAGTCAAATGGGCCTTAGGAAATCTGAGCAACAACAAAGCTAGTGGAGGAGAAGTATTCCAGTTCAGCTATTCAAAATCTTAAAAGACAATGCAGTAAAAGTGCTACACTCAATTTGTCAGCAAATTTGGAAGACTCAGCAGTGGCCACAGGATTGGAAAAGGTCAGTTTACATTCCAATTCCAAAGAAAGGCAATGCCAAAGAATGTTCAAACTATCGCACCACTCATTTCACATGCTAGAAAGGTTATGCTTAAAATCCTACAAGCTAGGCTCCAGCAGTATGGATTGAGAAGTACCAGAAATGGCTATGGTTTTCCCAGTTGCAATGTATGGCTGTGAAGGTTGGACCATAAGAAAGGCTGAGCGCCAAAGAATCGAGGCTTTTGAACTCTGGTGCTGGAGAAGACTCTTGCGAGTCCCTTGGACTGCAAGGCAAACAAACAAGTCAGTCCTAGAGGAGATCAACCCTGACTGCTCTTTAGAAGGCCAGATCCTGAAAATGAAAATGAAATACTTTGACCACCTAATGAGAAGGAAGGACTCACTGGAGAAGAACCTAATGCTAGGAAAGATTGAGGGCAAAAGAAGAAGGGGACGATAGAGAATGAGTTGGCTGGATGGAGTCACTGAAGCAGTAGGCATGAGCTTAAATGGTAGAGGATAGGAAGGCCTGGAGGAACGTTGTCCATGGGGTCACGATAGGTCGGACACGACTTCGCAACTAACAACAAATACCCATATATAATAGGTATCATTTATGAGTAACCTCTGACTGATTGCATGTTTCATTAAACACATAAAGTTGCCATTTTCAGTATTTCTTAAGCTTAACTGTATTTGTGGATCACGTTCAGAAAATGTAATTCCAATTAAGCAAATGCACTTTCCTATATTTTTGTCTGTAATAGCATGGGAGTTTATATTTTTACAAGTAATATAATTATTATGGTTGCATTTGTGTTACTTTCCCATCCCATTTAGAAGTATCTTGCAATTACATGTTGTTTTTTGTTTAAAAAAATTAAGCTAAAACTAAATATTTATTATCCAATTAGTTTTTCGTGTACCCCAAGAAAACCTCTTAACTCAAACAAGCTGATTAAAAATGGTCATAAAAAAATCTCAGAACTAAAGAGATAAAGGCAAATGGATCCCCAACTCAATGAAATCCCATTTTTAGAGATTTATCATCATCATATACTGCATAAAAGTTTGCACTGACAGTTTCCTTAAATCTCATATTCATATTGCTGCTTGTAATAAGTGGTATGCTTTAAGGAAATAATCCTGAGCCATGGATTTCTTCTCATAAGTGTTAAGAATGCAGGGAAACATGGACTAAGCCAACAAACAGCTGTCAATGCATGCTGAAAAATGGGGTTGAAGGGGACAGTGGATTCTTCCTAGCTAACTGTTGCTAGACATAGGGAAGTAGAACTGAGCCAGCAAACAAGCTTTAGCCTGTGTCCATGGGAAGGTTTTGGCAAATTCTCTCATGAACCTCAGCAGACTCTGGAGGTCCACAGGCCACATTTTGAAAATCATTATAAGTTCTAATGAAAAATATTTATTGCTAAGTTCATTATTCCCCGATAAAATAACTTGGTTTTGAAAATGTGTTTCTCTTGTGGACCATTCATTTATCTGGCTCAAATTAAATCAAATATTTATGGGCTTTATTTGAATTTTAAAACAATAATTTATGCTTTCCCTGTTTGGAGATTTCATCAAACAATTTAAGAGGTGCCAGTGATTTGCTTCAGGGATTTTATGCATGCAAAATATGTGCTCCAATTTCTGTAATAACTGTTCCAATGATGAGTTATAATCTATAAGCCATTTATTTTTGTCTAAAGAAAAATATCAGGTGAAGGGCAAAAATCCATGTTTCATTTGGTGTCTTCTTTAAATCTCACAGGGACCCATACAAGCAAAGACTGCTCAAAAGCAGTGATTTGTTGACATCTTCAGAGAACTAGGAACTGGCTTCCAGCCACCATGTCATATATGTAAATTTCTTCATGCTTATATGATATGATTTACTTTGAAACAGGAAACCATTGTCTCCAAGGCAAATGCATTTCAACATAATAAAATCTGGGCTATGTTATTTGACTTCTTTCTTTCCAGGGCTCCAAAGGAAAAATGTGAAAGCTGCTATATCCAGAAGGAAAATTCTTACCCTGAAAAGCATTCAGGAAAAAAAAAAAAAAAGCTACAAGGCAAGTCATGTAAAGGCTTTCGGATATATCAGTTCCTTATTTTGATCTTCAGATGTATCAGTTCCTTATTTTGATCAGGCAGTGGAGCTAAAGTACAGCAGCAACACTGAAAATGTATAAGAGAGGGACAGAAGCCATGCTACAGTAAGCCAAAATTTATTATTTCAGTGTGATGTTGGAGGCCAAATTGCCTAACTCTTGCCTAATATGCACTGCCAATCATTTAGTGATAAAGCACATTCTCTGCACCTGGAAAATCTCAGTGATAAGAGATCATATGTCGCCCCAAACTTTTTTTTTTTTTTGCTAAAGACTTTGAATAAGTGTCTAGCGTGGTTCACATATTATACTCAATTATAAACTATAATTTCTGATTGACCCTTGTTAAATTCCAGATTATATAAATTACAGCCAAATGTAGCGCAGGGTGATTTTGTATAGTATATTAGCCAGTGGTAGGATTCAAATAATTTAACAACTGGTTCTCTGCCCTAATGATTTCTTCCCACAACCAGTTCACCAAACTGCTCAGAAAGTTAACAACCGGTTCTCCCGAAGTGGTGCGAACTGGCTGAATCCCACCACTGATATTAGCTCAGTTATAACAAATTGTATTAAATACTAAAAATCAGACCATGAAGTAGGACATAGCATTAGATTACAGATGAAATCCCAGATATTTTATAAAAACCCCATGCTAAGTAATGCTTGTTGCATGTGGTTTAGTTTCCTGCTCTTTCTCCTTCTTCTCCTCCAGTCCTAAAAGAAGCACAAATATTTCATCTGGAAAACGTGTATTACTCTTTTGTGGAACTCACGGCTAACAATTATGTACAAAGCAGAGGCAACGCTAACTCCATACTGTATGTTGCATTTATACTATCCATATGTGCTAGTATAGATAGTTCAACAGCTCACAACAATAAGGAAAGTTAAAATATATGCAAATGTTTCTGGATGCCAAATGGCACACATGGACAGTCTAAATACCATTCAATACTAGAAAAATTGTTTTAGGAGTTAGGAACTCTTTTAAGTATTTATGCACTAAAGCAGAGCTAAACTCTTACTAAAAGAATACTTGTTTCCTTTTCATTTAGTATTTTAAATTGAGATCATTCAAGTCTAATGCTACATCACTTTTATTATATTTAATCTACAAAGCTGAAACTCACTATTGATCATTCAAAAGAAAAATTAATTAGAAATCCAAATACAACTAACTAACAAAGGGAAGATTTAAATTTGGATCCTGTTTCAATATTCAGTTTCAATTTCTGTTTTCACTGGATAAACTAATTATTGCCTAGTACTCTCCAAGAATTAAGGAAAAACTGTAGATTAAATAGCCGTTGCTGGGTGATTTTAAATTTCTAAAGTTTAGGTCATGGTTGCTAAAGTTCACTTTACAGCTGGAGTTGGGAGATGAATAATTAGTGTGTCTGGTATTTTTCTGCATTCCTCTATCCCAGCCTTTTCCCATCTGGTGCCTTGGACTACATCTCCAAAACTCCCACATTGGATATCCAATAGATGGGGATTCTGGGAATTAAAATGCAACACATCTGGAAGATATCCAGAAAGGATATACATATACAGGAAAGGCTTTAGGGTGTAGCAAATCAAATATTAAAATGGTATGATGTCTATATCTATACATTATGTGCTTAACTCTCATATTTCAAATTATACTTAATGCTTGTGTAATCCCAAATTCATAGATTTATTTCTGGCACAGGTACTTCTGGCATGCACCTTGTCATTATCTATATCTACTATGTTTACTACTCTAATCTACTTATTTCAGAATAATGAAGTCCTGAAAAAAGTGTGCATGCCACATAGAAAAAAAATGCAAATATTTCCCTGTTTGTGAATGAAATAAGGATGAGAAATTCCTTCTTATCAATTTCATTTCAGAGGGAATTTTCCCACAAAGAAACAAAATAAGATGTAAGTTCTTCCAAACAATCTAACTTGGAAAGGAAAAATTATGAATTGTATCAGGTATCAACCAGTCACAGGACAAATATTGACCTCTGTATTTGTTTATTGGACATTTCTGCATGCACAAAGCTCAAAGTTTGGTATTCAATTCTCCAAAAACTGGAAGGAACCTCCATTATTATCAAAATGTACATCACTAAGCTAGGTAAAGAAAACATTTGTCTCAATACATGACAGATGCCTATATTCTGGTATTCTTGAAATATATAGAAACAAACCACATGCTTCACTATAGGCAAAATGCTAATAGAGCTCATTTACATGGCATTGATTTGCTGCCCTATCATATGTGTACATTTTCATTCATTAGAATATTGGCACTTTGTATGCCAATCATACAATGCATGCTTAATAGTTTTCTAAGTTACATTTAAACATGTTGGTTTTGCCCCACACCTAAAGTGCTGCACACCTAAAATGCCAGTATTATATGCTTTAATGCAAAGTCGATTTAAGAGGCTATGGTCACTTTTTTTTTCAATGCTAAATTGCACTCCCTGGTTACTTTTTTCTCTTCCTGGAGAGAAAGAAATTGGCAAAGAAAGAGTTAGACATTTTGTAAAGCTCCATCTTCTAAATTCAGATTGTTGTTCCAAGTTGGCAGAATATATATTAAGAGAAGCTGGTTGGGAAGAAGATGAGTGTGGTTTTAAAACAGAGAAAGAAACATCAATAACCTGTTCTATGTTTGTGACATTTTTTTTAATTTATTTTGTCACAACAGTATATACAATCATCAACATAAACAATAATTCATCATGAGAGAAAAAGTATATATAAGTAAAAGTATAAGTAAAAGTATGCATATAATACTATAATGAAGAGAACAATAGGACAGGAACGGTAGGCACTTTTGTGCTCTTATGCACACACCCTTACTAGCCAAAAATGCAAATGATTTGGAAGCCCTAACAGCCCTAAGAGTAAAAGTCAAAGAATACGATGAAAAAATGGGACTAAAATTAAATATAAAGAACCAGCACTGAAAATGTGAGCACACGCCTTCTGCGCATGCATGCGGCCTTCTGCGCATGCACTTTGCCCGTGTGTGCACTTGCATGAATGTGTGTGGCTTAAAAATGCAGCTAAATAGGAGAGCATAGCACTGGGACAGGCTAACCCCCAGGTCACAATTACAGGTTCGTCTGAACCGGCTAAATGCCACCTCTTCATGAAAGCTTTGGAAAAGATGTTCAAACAACCTGATAACTTTATACCTACAAAGATCAGAATTATGCAAGCGATAATAATCCTGTGATACCCTATGAAAGTGAAAGTTAGACTTTAAAAGAAGTAGGATAGGAAACGTATTGACATTTTTTGAAGCTTTGCTGCTGGAGAAGACTCCTGAGAATATTGTGGACAGACAAGAAAACAAACCAAGGGATCATTGAACAACCCAAGGTTCTCACTCAAGGCACAAATGATGAGATTCAAATTATATTACTTTGGATATATTATGCAAAAACCCAGCTCTCTGGAGAAGCTTTACTGGGAAAAGTAGAAGGAAAAGAAAGAAGATTCTACTCAACAGCAAGATGGATCACTTCACAGTGGCAATGAATGCACTATTGGGAGACTTGAAAGAATAGGTTAGGGATAGATTGTCTTGGAGAAAATTTGTTAGGAATCAAAACAACTTGATGGCACATAATCAATCATTGCTTTAAAAAGAAACATTTGCATGAAAAAGTTATACATTTATTGTAGCACCAAAATCTAGTTTACTTATGCAAAACTTGATCGAAGATTTTTGGGCTACAGTCCTGATATTATATCAGAGATTGCAGTCTTTTTCCCACCTTTTGAGGATGGGAGCATATCTTTCTGGTACAAGAAACATAAATCCTTTCTTTTGGTAGTAGCCAGGATGGAGATTCTGAAAAATTGGAAATGGAATGCTGAATTCTCAAATCAGAATTGAATAGAGTACCGGCAACTGAGAACTTTAATATTTAATTGAAACTGATTGAAGGGATTGTAAAACAGCACAATATCATGAATTAAAACTATGGAAGTCAACTTTCTGAATTAATTTAATTTCCACATGTCAAATTTCAACTGAAGTACAAAGGAAATTGCAGCCAAGAGTCTGGATTGTGTGCAGGTGCGGAAAAAAGGAGGCTATGTCAGTGGTTTCTGTAGCATATCCTGTGTTCCATCATTTTTGGCAGACGTATTGTCGGGTAAATGAAAAAGATTTAGAAAAGCTGAAATCTGTTTCTTGTCATCACAATTCCCACTGAAAGTGCTGCAATATCACATTGTCCATCAATCATATGTTTTCATTGGGCTTCGACTGGTAACATCTCCCCAGTGTTAAATGATGGCTTCATTCCATTTTGCAGTTATATCTGGATTTATGCATTTTACTCCTTCTGTCTCTTGAATGTTAACCCAAAGGAGATGATATTGTGGGGGTGGGATAAGGGATAGGGCTGCGATAAAATAATTAGGTTTAATAGATACATTTGTCTCTTTTCATATAACAATCTATATTCCAACTGCAATTCACTTAGTTTCCTCTCCCACTTGCCATGATTTTAAAAGTTTTTAGAGGAATAAAATCTACATCTTTTTATTCTATATGGAAATGTGACATTCCCTTATTAAACACAGCAGTACCCTTGTGTTGTTGACTTGATCATCAATATTCAATGTTTAAATAAAAGTTTAAAATTAGCATAAAATAAAGTTTAAACTGAATAAACTCATATTCACAAATCATTGTATTTTATTTGTTGTTGTCAAGCAACTGACCTGCATGAGAAACAGCTATTAGTTCTGTTCTTTCAGTGATTCAGAACTCAATGTGTCACACAGTTTATCTCTTATAAGATAAAACTAGTTCAGTTTCTATATACGTTAACAGCAGCAAGATTACTGTATTGCCAAAAATGGAAGGACACTTTGATTCCTACTATAGAAGAATGGTTGCAAAAATTGAGGGAGTTGGCTGAAATGGCAAAACTGACCATTATGCTCAAAGAAAAGAACACAAATACTTAGGTTTCCACATGAATTTGGTTTCCACTTCTAAATTTAGAATAGAATAGAATAGAATAGAATTTTATTGGCCAAGTGTGATTGGACACACAAGGAATTTGTCTTGGTGCATATGCTCTCAGTGTACATAAAAGAAAAGATACGTTCATCAAGGTACAACATTTACAACACAATTGATGATCAATATATCAATATAAATCATAAGGATTGCCAGCAACAAGTTATAGTCATACAGTCATAAGTGGAAAGAGATTGGTGATGGGAACTATGAAACGATTAATAGTAGTGCAGATTCAGTAAATAGTCTGACAGTGTTGATGGAATTATTTGTTTAGCAGAGTGATGGCCTTCGGGAAAAAACTGTTCTTGTGTCTAGTTGTTCTGGTGTGCAGTGCTCTATAGCGTCGTTTTGAGGGTAGGAGTTGAAACAGTTTATGTCCAGGATGCGAGGGATCTGCAAATATTTTCACGGCCCTCTTCTTGATTCGTGCAGTATACAGGTCCTCAATGGAAGGCAAGTTGGTAGCAGTTATTTTTTCTGCAGTTCTAATTATCCTCTGAAGTCTGTGTTTTTCTTGTTGAGTTGCAGAACCGAACCAGACAGTTATAGAGGTGCAAATGACAGACTCAATAATTCCTCTGTAGAATTGGATCAGCAGCTCCTTGGGCAGTTTGAGCTTACTGAGTTTTCGTGCTTGATGTGCTTGATGTGGAAAAGAATGAAACTTTGATTCTGGGTTTTACAGATTAGACTGATAGACTTTTGTAAAAATGACTGGTTCATACTATTATGGTAAAAGAAAAAGTTGTGATTTGTTGTTAATGCCTTATTCTACTGTAACAGATGTCAATGCTTCTTTTTCTTGCCCTACCCTTCCTGGCTTTTCTTTGCCCCTTTCCCTTCCCTCTCCCTGTTCTCTTATTTGATTTTGTATTTTGTATTTAATAATACTTTATAACCCAATAAAAATGTATTTTTTTTAAAAAAAACTACATCTGATATTTCCCCCGTCATAGAAATGAATACTTTCCCTGTCCACAAAAGACCAGTTACACAGTTTGGAGGTATTACTAGCAGTAGTGGGTTCCACTTACGTTCGCTACTGATTTGGAACTGGGAGCACGTGCACGCGCTTCGCTCACACACAGCACTTCAGCGCATGCGCAGAGCATCCATGATGACATCCGGGTGGGTGGGCGGAGCCTCCCGCCACCGCCACTACTGGTTCGCCTAAACTGGGGCAAACCTGTAGAAACCCACCACTGATTACTAGAAAATCTTTATCATCAAAGGTAGCTTTCATAAGATAGATCTTCAACTGCTTTTCCAACTGTGACTACTTCTGACAAAGATATTTTAGCCATGATGATTACATAAAACTTTGTTTTATTTCGGGGAACATCTACCACATGGCCCTGCCAATGTATATCTGTACATAAAATTCCTGTAACCTATTAAGGCTTCCAAGACAATAGAAGACTCTATGTTTGGCTAGTTATACTGATTGAATGGAAAATATTTCTGCTCTGTAAATGAAAGAAATAATAATAATGAGATAACCATCTTTCTATTTTGGTTCTATTAATTAGCAACTGTATAGGGCAGGGGTAGTCAACCTTTTTATAGCTACTGCCCACTTTTGTATCTCTGTTAGCAGTAAAATTTTCTAATCGCCCACCAGTTCCACAGAAATGCGCCATGTATTGTAGTCTATACATGCCTCTCGTGCATCGTGGATTGGGTTTGGGGGGGGGGCACCAGCTACCAGCAATGCTTGTCTGTTACAGTTGGGTGGTGTGGGGGGAGATGCATGAGCTATTCTGGGATGAGGCTCTTTTGTTTGCGGTTGCCCTATAGCACCATTTAGTTTCACTTACATAACGTGAACTAAACTTATGCGCGGGTGATACAAATAGTATATTTTCAGAAATTTAAATTGACACGGGGAATTTTATGAAAACCTAATGAAAATGTTTTTAAATAATGCTATGAAAATTTTTTTAAAAGTCAATTAAATTAAAAAAAAAGAAAGGAAGTGCTTCAGTATCGGACAAAACCCCTACCACCCACCATGAAAGCTGGAACGCCCACTAACGGGCAGTATGGACCAGGTTGACTACCACTGGTATAGGGTATCACATGAGAAATTCTTGGTATTTTAGGTCAATTAGTGTTTCTGTGTTATCTTGGGTACTTCTACAGAGTTCTGATCAAGGATACATAAGTAATCCAGGTGAATACTTTTCACATGAATGCATTCAATTCTAAATAAAGGCCAAGTTTCCTGTTCAGCTTTTTAAACACTCATCCAAACAAGATTCATGCATACTAATATTTGCTATATCTTAACAAGAATGAAGATACCAGACCTATAGCTAGCATGCACAGCAACTGTTGCTGTGGTTTAAAATGCAGAATTTCTGACTTTTCTGCCAATAAACAAATGGGCCTGTCATATCTGCAAATAAGAATTTCTTAAACGTGTGCCCAGTTTTTAGCAGCAGTGTTTCTTTTTAATTATTATTTCAAAGCAAGAATGCACCTTTATAGCAGAATTCAGTTTGTAGGCATATTATCTCAAGAGCCTAGAAACCTATTCTTCTGCTTTTATGAAGAGGAGTTTCAGATTTGGAACAAAAAATAAATGTTTTCAGACAAGAAATAAACTCTATTTCATAGAGTTGTTTTTTTCTCAGAGAGGCTTCCCTGTCTGGCTCACAGTCATTTTCATGCAATAGTTCAGAGGTCTTCAAACTTGGCAACATTAAGACTTATGAACTTCAATTCTGGGAGTTGAAGTCCTTAAGTCTTAAAGTTGCCAAGTTTGGGGACTCCTACAATAGTTTTTTGTGAAAAAATAAAAGCTTAAAATACCGCTTGAAATAGCCTGTGACCTTGTAATTTTGGGATTGATAGTTAAGGTTTAGGAGAGAATATTATAAAAGTTATCTAACAATATATCTAATAAAAAAGAAGAATATGAAAATTAAAATTAAATTATTGAATAATTGAAAGAGAACATGTAATAGTGTAAATAATTATTATTACAAACTAAGGCTTTCCCTACCTTTCCTATCGTGTCCTGTCTATTGCCTTTAGGTCAGTTTTGATTTCTATTGAATGCCTGAATAAGTCCATGTAGTTTTCTAGACAAGGTATTTTAGAAGTGGTTTGTCATTTCATGCTTCTTTGAGGTGCTAAAGAATGATTAGCCCAAGATCACCCACCTAACTTTATACTCAAGGACTAGAACTCATGGTCTCCCAGTTTGTAGTGTTATGTTAACCGCAACACAAAACTGGCTCTCTTGACATGCTATTACAACAAAGTTATATCTTTTTCTTCAAATTTAATGTGAATTTTAGAATGACTTTTTGGGACCAGAAAAGCTGTTTAATGATGAGACAATGATTTTAATATGTGTCAAATCATACCATTTCTTTCATAAAACTGTCTCTACATATATTTAATTATTTTTAGAGTTTTAGTATGCAATTCTACAAAATCTAAAATATACCCACCAGTAATAAACTATATAAGATGTGATACTCTCTTTTCATTTTTTTTTTATTCTGATGGAATTACCATTTTTAAATTCCAGTTTGCTTTATTCGTGCATTATTTTAGCTTGTTCAAATGCACATTGATTTCCTCTTATGAGCAGAAGGAAAAAAAATCAGTTTTTCCTTAAATTTCTTAGTTAAAAAAAAAGAAACCAACATCTGATACATATAAAATGTTATATATAAATGTAATAAAATATCATCGACAACTGGCTTTATATTTGATCTTGACAGCAAACATATTGTAAAATTAAATATACCTTTTTGTTCTACCTTGAAAAGTAATCAAAATGTAATATTTTTCTTTACAGTGATATTACATCATAGGAATCCTAACTTTGGCCTCTGTCATATAAGAAAAATTATATTATTTTTTATTCGCTGATATCAGTATCAACATAATGTAATCTTGCTTGTGTGATTTTTAAAAATACCAACTGCAATATGTTATGTGCTTGCAACAATTGATCAGATTCCCACTTCTGGAATCAAGAATAATCTAGATACGACTAAAATAATTTTTAAACCAGTCCTAATGTTTTTGAATTCAACACATACTCTGCACAAGATGTAAATGATAGCTAACGAATTAAGCAGAGAAGACTCTTATTTATTTATTTATTTATTTATTTATTTATTTATTTATTTATTTCTTTATTTATTTCTTTATTTCTTTATTTATTTATTTATTTATTTACATTTATATCCCGCCCTTCTCCGAAGACTCAGGGCGGCTTACAGTGTATAAGGCAATAGTCTCATTCTATTTGTATATTTACAAAGTCAACTTATTGCCCCCCCAACAATCTGGATCCTCATTTTACCTACCTTATAAAGGATGGAAGGCTGAGTCAACCTCGGGCCGGGCTTGAACCTGCAGTAATTGCAGGCTGCTGTGTTCTAATAACAGGCTTCTAACAGCCTGATCTATTACAGCCCCTATTTATTTACATTTATATAAATAAATTTATATAAATTTATTTATATTTATAAATTCAAATATAAAAATCATTTAATGCTTGGATTTTTTTTAGATGTTTGTTCAGAACAGAAACTGATTTAAAGGATTTTTTGTCTCTTTCAACTTTAGACTGATTGTAATTGGCTAAAGGAAATTTAGGATATATCCATATTCAACTAAAACCAACTCCCATTGTGCCTGTGATTTGCTTATATTCATCCTTGATTAAATAATCTACAATATACTAACTAAGGCATAAACCATGATTTCCTGATTACAGTGATTAGGCTCAGACTGGTTGCTGTGTGGAGTTTTTTATGCAGCAGTCTGTCACATATGGATTTTTAGGGGCCTGACAGAGAGACTGTTGTGCGGACATGAGTCAGCAAATGGAATGAGAAAAGGGGAGAAGCAGCTTAATTCTGGAAACAGCTGGAAGAACAACTATGCTATCACAAGGGCTGATGAACTAACTTGACTGATAGCCAGGGATACTTTGGGAAGATGCTGGGACAGCAGTTCCATTGGTCTAGCCTGATATTGTAGGTGTTGAGGACTAGCAATCCCTGGGGACTAGACCCATCTCCTACAAGGGAGATGCCGCTGGGCTGACCCAAAAATGGATAAAGAGAGAGAGAAAGATGAGAAGGAAAAGGGACAAAAAGACTGCAAAATGGTATGGCTGGAGAGAAAAGTTGATGAGTGAAGTTGCATGAATGTGTATTACACCTGTTGTGGTCTGAGTTGTTGTTGTTGTTGTTGTTGTCGTCTCTGTTGTGGAGTTGGCAGCAGAGTCAGACAGTGAGGAGGTTGGGGAGGAACATGGGCCAGTCCTGGAGTCTGGGGAAGGCTCAGATGAGGGCTGCGTCGGAGGCAGAGAAAGGGCCATCTGAGAGGTACGTGCTGCCTCCGGAGCCTCCAGAGTTGGACTTCAGCAAGGCAGAAGAACAGGGGGGGCCTGTTCCCAGTGCGTGCATGCACAGAGCTCCCAGAAGGCAAGAACAGTTAAAACAAAAGGGATGACTCGGGAGTAGGGCTTGGAGATGATTGGTCCCACCCATAAGACTTAAAAGAGGAGCAAAGGCACGTGGGCCTTTGCAGGAAGCAAAGTTGTTAATTCTGTTCACTTCTGTTCAGCCTGAAGCTCTGTTTGAATCTGAACTTCGTGTGGCTTTGCCAATTAGGTCTTTGGCAGCGTGTCAAGGGACATAAAGATGGGTGATTATCAGCCTTATCTCGAAGGACTCTACAACTATTTGGGACTCATCCGTGAATGAACAGAATTCACAGCTGTTGAAATTAAAGAGGTTTTTGGGACTACTCATGTCTTTTACTGACTCAGGAAGTCTAGGTCAGAACAACACCATGGGAGGGGTGGGACTGACCTGAGAGAAAGGAAGTGAAAATCCAGAGATGGGTCATTTTCACCCTTAATCCAAGATGGGAAGAAGGGACCCAGCTGGCATTTTCAGGGCACATTTTTACTCAAAAGTCAAGATGGGAAGGAGGGGGTTGTTGCTCATTGGCAAAGCCCTGATCTCTGGGGAAGGACTGGGCAGAAGAGCCTGGCAAATGTTGGAAAAGCAGTCAGTTTTGGCTGAGCAGATCTGACAGAAAGTCAAACCTGCTATTCCTTTCTTTTCATTATCTTTTGATGAGCCCAGAAAAGGAAAAGGAAGCAGGAGAGCTAAAGGAGGGAGGTCTTTGGAAGGAAGAAATAGGAGGAAACCTTGCACCAGGTGAACACTGGGATTGTGTTATGTATAGGTAGTCCTCACCTTACAACAGTTCATTTATTGACAGTTTAAAATTACAACGCTATTGAAAAAAAGGGATTTATGACCATTTTTCACACTTATGGCCGTTGTAGCATCCCCATGGTCACATGATCAAAATTCAGACGTTTGGCCATTGGTTCATATTTAAGACAGTTGTAGTCTCCTGTGTCAGGTGATCACCTTTTGCAACCTTCTGACAACCTTCTAACTTAACAATTGAGGCAAGAAAGGTTGTAAAATGGGGCAAAACTCACTAAACAACTATCTTGCTTAGCAACAGAAATTTGGAGCTCAGTTGTGGTCATAAGCTGAGGACTCCCTATATTCCTATTGTAAATAATTATTACAAATGGCTTCACAGCAAATAGCAAACACAGCATTAAAAAAAAACCCTCCACTGTCTTGTTTCTCTGTGTCAATTGCCACTCTTTCAAACCAAAATACATCTCTGGTTCAAAAAGAACTTCATCACACTGTGACATAGTTAACAGGTCCAGTTTGTAACTTTTAAACAATATTTTTACTTAGTAAAAGCTAATTCTAATAAGCGTAACAGTTTGGTAGAAAAAGAGGAAAAATAATGGCTTCCAAAAAATTTCAGGAAACATGAAATCCCAAGAAATAAAATGGAATATTCTACTCCTTCCCTCTTTGTCTATATACATTTATAACGTATGAGTGCTATCTTGTGGCTACTTACCAGATTCATAGGGCATGTCACAATACAGGTGTTGCATATCCCAACACACACACAACATATTAATTCCAAGCATGCCACATTTCGACTTAGCATGATGTGTGGTCCTATCTACAGTTCTCCCTCTACTGTCTACTCATTGGAGAATTCTGGGAGTTGAAGTTCAGTTAGACTTAGAGCTTAGAATAACTTTATTGTCACTTTGAATGTACACTAACAGGCATACATTAAAATGAAATTTCATTGCATACAGATCTCAAAGGGTCTCCACTTCCAATATAAACTATATAAATAAGTAAATACATACATACATATGCATATTCCCACATATATTATGTGACACGGAGAACTAACACTAGTCTAGTTCAGATATATACATGTACATTACCTTGCTAGTTTACCAGATGCAAGGTAATAAGACACTTCTTAAAGTTACCAAATTTGAGAATCACTGCTCTAATATACTATTAGTGTCTCTGTAGCAGAAAGAATCCGAGATCCATAGGAATCTGGGGGCCCAATAGAATCCTTCACATGTGGAACAATTTTGCCTTGGTATTTTGGGTAAGGGAAAGGAAGGGAAATAGTGACAAGGTTACTGCAGGAATATACTCTAGTAAGTTTCTTATCAATATAAATTATAGCAAAAGCAGTGCAGAAAGTTAACATAACTTTACTGCATAAAAGGTTAATATAGCAGAACAGCAGCTCCACATCCCCATGAGAAGCCAAAGAATGTGATTGACCCATTAATCACAGTTTTACATTTCATCACACTCTAGCATAAAATATTGAGCTCTAGTAGCCGCAGTCATTCACGTTCCATCATGCTGGTCAGGAAACTATAGAAATCTCTCAAACCCTAAACAACTTGAATGCTCTCTTTGGATGCTAAAAGTAACCCCTCTAAGTCAATGTCAAAGTATAGTCTCAGGACACTGTGAAGACAATTTTAGTGTGCTAGTGGTGTTGTGTACAAAAACACATCAGAAACTTGGTGTGACAGTCTGTCCCATATCACAATAGTCTTTATATTTTATATAAATCCTGAAGAAACAGAAGAACAGAAAATGCTATACTTAGGATTAATTAAGTCAAAAAGGAAAAATAACTAGTACAAAGCTTTCAACAATTCCAGTTTGTTTATATATTCATACTATATAATAGAGGGTTCTAGATTGGTGTTATAGAAATTATCAAGGGAAATCTTCTACCTGATTAGTTGTATTAATTTCATTCATTCGTATGATGATTGAGAAATTCAATGTCAGATTTCTCAGAATTCTGAAACAGTACAAAAATTCATATAGCAAGGGAAATTTATTATAAAATTAATGCAAAAAGCTATTTTCCTTTAGAAAAATGACTTTGAAAAAGTGTGCCTGCTAAGAAAAATGTATACCAAATGTATACAAGAAAAATATGTACAATCTTTGCAGTCAAATTTCTCAAAGAAGAGGGCCGTGAAAATATTTACAGACCCCTCGCATCCTGGACATAAGCTGTTTCAACTCCTACCCTCAAAACGACGCTATAGAGCACTGCACACCAGAACAACTAGACACAAGAACAGTTTTTTCCCAAAGGCCATCACTCTGCTAAACAAATAATTCCATCAACACTGTCAAACTATTTACTGAATCTGCACTACTATTAATCTTCTCATAGTTCCCATCACCAATCTCTTTCCATTTATGACTGTATGACTATAACTTGTTGCTGGCAATCCTTATGATTTATATTGATATATTGACCATCAATTGTGTTGTAAATGTTGTACCTTGATGAACGTATCTTTTCTTTTATGTACACTGAGAGCGTATATACCAAGACAAATTCCTTGTGTGTCCAATCACACTTGGCCAATAAAAATTCTATTCTATTCTATTCTATTCTAAATGTATAACTTTCCAAACTTTATAAAGAATAGGTTGAAAGTATCAATAAAATGAAACATTGACAAAAAACAAAAGGGATAGGATAACCTCTTTGCATTTAATGTATAATAATTTTTCCATATGGATACAGCAAATGTGATTGTTATCATTGCTATATCTTTGGTATACGGCCACATGCAAATTTGTATGGAAAAACAATACTAGTCAACATATGATAATCCCAAATCTGATGACCTATTTAGATCAGGGGTGTTAAACTCAAGGCCCAAAGGCTGCATTCAGCCTGCAGGATGCTTAGATCTGGCCCACAGGGTGGACTGGAAACAGTGAAGGACCAGCCTGCAGTGCCCCTGCCACCAAAAATGGCACTTAGGAGGGCTGCACAGCCCTCCCAGGCTCTGTTTTCGTCCGCGACAGCCTCCTGCAGTCCTGTGCCAGTGAAAACGAAGCTGGGGGTGGGGGAGGCATGTTCACTGGCAGAGGGCTAGCAAAACAAACTAAAAGCAAAGCAAAACAAAAGGAAAAATGTTTCCCCTTTTGCATTTGACCATCCAAGAAGGGACAGAAAAGGAGAAAGGGAAAAGAAAAAGAAGGATAGATAGGAAGAGAGCAAGGAACAAAAAAGGAAGGAAGGAAGAAAGGAAGATTATAGTGAGAGGAAGGGTCTGAGGGAAGTCCTGCCTTAGCACTTGGCTATCACAGGTGCCCATAACATGAGTGAGACATTGAACTGGCCATGTCCATCCTCGCCACACCCCTGGCCCCTGTGAGGTCAAATACAACCCTGATACCGCCCTCAGTGGAATCAAGTTTTACACCCCTGATCTAGATGTCAAAATAGGGATGATGATAATGTGCTTCATGTTCTTCCTGTAGTTCTTCTTTAGTTTAGGGTAAACAATGTCATTTAAGCCCAAATTATGAGGAAGTGAATCAATTCAATGTCTTTTTCTAGGCTACTTACATGAACACCTTTGGTGACCACCTTTAAAGCGCTCCATGGCATTGGGCCGGGTTACTTACGGGACCGCCTACTGCTACCGAATATCTCTCACCGACCCGTGCGCTCTCACAGAGAGGGTCTCCTCAGGGTGCCGTCGGCGCGGCAATGTCGTCTGGCGACACCCAGGGGAAGGGCCTTCTCTGTGGGGGCCCCCACCCTCTGGAATGAACTACCCCCCGGACTTCGTCAGCTCTCGGACCTCCGGACCTTCCGCCGCGGGCTTAAAACGTATTTATTTAATTGTGCAGGGCTGAGCTAGATTTTAAATTATTGGTTTTAAATTGGGTTTTATTTGATATTTTAATTCTAAATTTACGGGCTTTTTAGAATCAGTTTTTTAATTGTTTTATATTGTATTTATATGTCTTTTAAATGCCTGTACACCGCCCTGAGTCCTTCGGGAGATAGGGCGGTATATAAATTTGAATAAATAAATAAATAAAATAAAAAAACAAGTCTGCCATTAAAAATCTGCTCTTGATGAAATTTCATCATACGGAGTATGATATAGTTCTTTTGTAATACCAATAAATGAATTGACAAATTAATAAATTTATTGCAATAAAGGCTGTATCAGGGGAAAGAGAGAACAGTGTTTTTGTCTAAAAGTGATACACATTGCACTGGATAATTGTGAAATATCTCATAATAAACTAGTCTTGAAATTTAAATTGCAATTCTCTCTCATGCATTAAGAAGTAAGGCACAAAACAGGCACTTGGAAAAGTGTAAGAGTTTTCAAGAAAGAAAAGAAACAATCATCCAAGATATGCAAAATCTCTAATGAGAATTATCTCCATATATACCCATACATACATGCCCTTCTACATATTTAGCATCTTCAACTAAAACATCTCAAAATAAATCACTAAACTGTTAGCCAAATTCAGATAAACAGTCCTTCTAAACTACAGGTAACAAAGTTCTGGTCTGGGGCAAGAACTAGGAGAATAAATAAGAATAGTTTACCAAATCAAGAAATACATCTTTTTGGGACAAAAATGTTCACAGCTTCCAAAAAGACAGAACACAGGTATGAAAAGAGAAACTTGGAATATAAAGAAACGAGGTAAATATTTTAATTTCTCACATTTTATCAGGAAATGTAATTTATTTATTTATTTTATTTATTTATTTTTTATTTATTTATTTTGTCACACAGTATATATAAGCATAAGCATGAAATGATTAAACAATATATAAGCATATATATAAGCATGAGTATGTAATAACTATATTAATTGGATATAACAAAAGGAAACAATAGGACAGGAACAGTAGGCACGCTTGTGCTCTTTCAATTTTTTCAAATTTTCAAGCAAGAAAAAGGAGATTCAAGCTGTGTTAGTTAATGATTTCATGCAGTAGAGCCATGAGATATAGAAAAGCAAGGGTTGACAATTTTAGAAATCAAATCAGGCAGACAATTAAACATCAGGATTGTTTTTGTAAAGAACACAAGCTATAAAAATTGGGATAAAATAGGAGTCTATCTAGGAGCTTGTACAAAATAAAAGCATTGCAGCTAATACAGTTACCAGTAGAGATGTCAAACCTCATGGTTCTATGATGAATCTATCCAGAGTAGAAACATGATGGCTTTAAGATCATAGTGTCACTGAATTAACAACAAACTGTTATTTAGATTGCACTGTAATATATGGTAATTATTTTCTCTTCATCCAGGAACTTATCACTCATAATATCACTTGAGAAGGTTTTTCTAAACAAGAGCCCTCCAGATATTTCAAGACTATATTTTCATATGGTTTAAAAAATAGGATCAAATCTATGATTCTAGATGGGGATTCTGGATGGCGTATCATAAATAATGGTATATCATTGCAGGGGTGAAATGCTCCCGGTTTGGACCAGATCAGGTGATCCGGTAGCGATGGGGGTGGGTAGTTTGGAGAACCGGTAGCAAAAATCCCTTCCCCCCCCAGCCCATGTCCACCCAATCGCCTGGTCCCCATTTGCCTTTGTGCTGCTTCTTTCAGGCTCACTAAGCCTTGCTTTGGCTGCTGCAATCAGATGCATCAGCTAGCAACTGAATCTTCCTGCCTGCAATCCATCTCATCGGTGAGCAACTCAATCTGCCTGCCTTCAATTAGGTAAGTAACTGAGGGGGAGCTTTAAAAAAATAGTTAATTAGGGTTTTTTTAAGGAGGTTGTTTTTTTAGACAGCAATTTAAAGTTAAGGAAGTTTTAAATTTAGCTGTTTTTATCTAAAAATATAAATAAAATAAAATAAAATAAAATATTTGTACAGCTTTGTGAGATTTGGTGTGTTTCTGTAGTGTTTCATTCTAACTATACAAACACACAAAAACTCACAAAGCTGTATGTGGCATTTTGTGTGTGTGTGTGTGTCAGTTGTGTTGTATGTGTGTAAAATGTGAAAGTTGGTTTTTAAGCTTTTTGTGGCTATGTAATGTTCCTGTTTGTTGCAGGGGCCATTTTGGGTGAGGTGTAGCTGCTTTTGCATTGTGTGAGAGTCAGTTGTGTTGTTTTGTGTTTTGTGTGTGTAAAGTGTGAACATTGGTTTTTGGTACCTCTTATTGTTTTGTGTACTTTGTTTATTATTTTTATTTATTCTTATTGGCCACACCCACCCGGTCACCAAGCCATGCCCACCAATTAAGTCACATCCACAGAACCGGTAGGGAAAATTTTTAGACTTTACCCCTATATCGTCTCTGAAAACAGAGGGGAAAATATTCTCATATGGAGGCAGAGATTAAACTCTGAAATTCACAGAGCAGAAAACTACAAGACTGGTTACTGCTGTTGTAAAGAAGAGGGAGTTGGTATCATTTAATTATATCCTATTGGAGCCAGTGGGAGGGATTGGGGGGGAAAAGGAAGAGAGAGTTGGCTGGGGAAGAGAGGAAAAGCAAAACCTATGTTCTTTCTTCATTTCTACTTTGCCAACATGAGTCCAACAGGATATAAATATAGTGGCTCATTCACTGACAGATCTCTGCAACCCTATTCTTTTCTTAGTTTTATTATATGGTATTTTAGAATTAACCACCATTAAATTAATAGATCAAATGTGCTGAAATTATAATGGTTACCATATTTGTTTCTCTGGCATATCACACAAACCTTGCAACTTAATAATAAATTTGGGAAACAAGGTTCCAAATAATTTTAAAAAATAATAACATAAAGCTGATTTTCTCAAAGGTTCTTTTTCAGGAGGCAACTGGACTTCCTGGTTTTTCTTTGAAGACGTTTCACTTCTCACCCAAGAAGCTTCCTAAGATGAGAAGCAAAACATCTTCAAAGAAAAACAAGGAAGTCCAATTGCCTTCTGCAAAAGCACCTTTGGCACAACCATGACCTGGATGACTGAGAATCTCCACTGACATAAAGCTGGTTTCATTTTCTAGTAATTTATGAGAAAACAAAAGGCCTTCAATGAAACCATGGGGCAGAGTTTGATAAACTGACAAACCACATTAAAAAATAATAGATCAGGAAATAAATGTTGTTTCAAAACTATAACTGCAAGTTTAAGTCATCCTTTATACAAGTGTAGAATCTACACGTAAGGGAAAGGGAATCTATTCTCTTCTGCATGAATGATGTTAGCTTGAGAGTCAAGAGGATATGAATACTATGGTATTTTGAAGCTATGGAAGAAAGAGCTTTTAATCATATCCCAAAACAGGCATGAAAATTTTTCTTTCAGCCAGGATTCATCAGGGTTGGGGGATGTTTAAGGAAAGTAGCCCCTTCAAAGTCCATAAGAGCAGGGCTGCTATTCAGCAGGTTCTGACAAGTTCTGGAGAACCGGTAGCAGAAATTTTGAGTCGTTGGGAGAACCAGCAAATACCACCTCTGGATGCCCCTAGAGTGGGGAGAGAATGGGGATTTTGAGTATCCTTCCCCTGCCACGCCCACCAAGCCACACCCACCAAGCCACACCAGGCCCACCAAGCCACACCTACAGAGCCGGTAGTAAAAAAATTTGAATTCCACCACTGAATAAGAGGTATAACAGTGAGATGCTAAGGCCAAAAGGTTCATTTTGGAGACTATGATGGGGATTTTGTTTAACAGGGAATCCATATAAAATGCTAGTGAAAATTAGTAATTATCTAATTACAAATTTCACCAGCAGAGTTGGAGGATTTCAGGTGACACAAAATGGGGCTGGGAATTACATGGAGCTCATGAGTTGTGTGTTGTCCGTGTCTTTTCTAAAATCCTTTTCTAGGATTAGGGTGACATTAGGATAACAATTGACTATTGCTGTTTGATATAATTTTGATTACATGTTTTGCTCCCTTATTTCCCTCCAACTTTTGATTATTCTGCACACTTCTGCTATCACCTAATTCTATCCCACCTACTGTCCCCAACTGACCATCACTGACGTCTTCATGCTGCAGATGAGGCATACCCGGTTGAAGCAGCTGCTGCCCTTTTGTGAGGCCCTTGTGATGCTTCAGAGAGGTCATGCCAGTGTCTCACAAAGAGCCAGCAGCTGCCTCAAATGATCCTCTTTATCAACAGGAGAAAATGTCTATGGATATTCTCAGTCATGGTCATGGTTGCCCCAAAGGTGCTCTGAAAAAGAAGAGCTGAAGAAGCTTCTTGGATGAGAAGTGAAACTTCTTCAAAGAAAAACCAGAAAGTCCACTTGCCTCTTGAAAAAGCATCTTTGGGACAACAGGAGAAAGATGTTCATAAAGTCAAGCTGGGGTGGGAAGGGTGATCGAGGTAGGTCAGCCAAAAGGGAGAGATGGAGGGAGTTGAAGCAAAGACAAGTGCAACAGGGGAGGAGACATGTGAAGTCCTTTCTTAATAATAGCCAGGTTCTGCCTAACAACTGTAACCAGGACTATTTAGAACTGTCATGGGCCAGCTCAGATGCTGACTTGAATTTAAACAAAAGACTCGTGTAGAACCTGTGGCATACCAGCCTAAGGAGACATAAAGCTAAGTACTACCTGAGACTGATCAAAAACAGGCACCACTTATACAGCTGGAACAGTCAGATAAGAATGATGTAAGATCTCCAGCCCCCACATCCAGCTAGAAGAAAAGAAATCAGAGTAGAGATATTTCATAAGGCTTCTTGCCAAGCAAAGGAATAAATCTCTTGATTAGTGACAGATGATAGCAGCCTGATTTAAGAGGCAGCCCTGACCCATGTACCCTTGCTAAAAACAATCTAATCTCTAACTCTTCTGTGACAATTCATGTGGATTTTACCTGTGAAATTCTGACCATTGGACTGACTGACAATGCTGACCTAGCTTTCAGAAATTTGGCCTGGTTTTGAACTATTCTTCTGCACCCTTCTGTTAAAAAGCTAGTTGTTGTTCAAACAAACATCTTTCAGAGTCTGTGGTGGAATCTGAGAAGGGGGAGTAAGAGAAACATCAGCCTAGAATCATTGATATGCAGGAAGCAACCCTTACTAATTTCTTATTCACCACTTAGTTATACAGAGTATACTTTAGTCTGGCAAGATTTTGTCTCAGTGAACATGAAATAAGGGAACTAACAGAACATTTGTAGCTCAGGGTTAAACTGTGGAGCCCTTCGTGCTATCTGAACTTGGTTGCTTTCTTGCAGACATTTCATTACCAAACTTGATAACATCAATGCTAGAAGGAAGTGGGGTTTGCTCTCTCTTCATATACAAGTGACTTGCCCTATCAGTGTTGGCAGGAGTGTTCTTGGTGGTTTCTTGGTTAGGCTATCATTAGCTTGTCTTGGAAATTCCTTGATATTGCATGCTTTGATTGTTGTACTATCTCTGATCTTGAGTAAATTGTGAACTAATATAGCAACTGTGTATGAGTTAGTATTTGAAACCATAAATAGGACAATAACTGCTGTTGTTAAGCAGTGCAATCATGTGATATTTTGCCTAACCATTTTATTTAATGGTAATTCTGGTCTAAATTAGGTGGTTAAGGACTACCTGTACTAGATGACTTTGTAGGTGTTTGTAAGTGATTTATCATATCATATTGCAAGATCTCAAATGGACAGCTAACATCAAAAACATCATTAAAAAAGGACAACAAAGAATGTTCTTTCTGCGCCAACTCAGTAAGCTCAAACTGCCCAAGGAGCTGCTGATCCAATTCTACAGAGGAATTATTGAGTCTGTCATTTGCACCTCTATAACTGTCTGGTTCGGTTCTGCAACCCAACAAGAAAAACACAGACTTCAGAGGATAATTAGAACTGCAGAAAAAATAATTGCTACCAACCTGCCTTCCATTGAGGACCTGTATACTGCACGAATCAAGAAGAGGGCCGTGAAAATATTTGCAGATCCCTCGCATCCTGGACATAAACTGTTTCAACTCCTACCCTCAAAACGATGCTATAGAGCACTGCACACCAGAACAACTAGACACAAGAACAGTTTTTTCCTGAAGGCCATCACTCTGCTAAACAAATAATTCCCTCAACACTGTCAGACTATTTACTGAATCTGCACTACTATTAATCGTTTCATAGTTCCCATCACCAATCTCTTTCCACTTATGACTGTATGACTATAACTTGTTGCTGGCAATCCTTATGATTTATATTGATATATTGATCATCAATTGTGTTGTAAATGTTGTACCTTGATGAACGTATCTTTTCTTTTATGTACACTGAGAGCATATGCACCAAGACAAATTCCTTGTGTGTCCAATCACACTTGGCCAATAAAAATTCTATTCTATTCTATTCTATCTAATGACCTGTCTTTTGCAAAAACTGAATTAAATAGATTAATATGTGCAGAGCTAGCCTTTAGGTTATTGGTGAGTTTAGCATATTCAGTTGCTTCCTGTTTCATGATTCTAAAATTCTGTGAGTTAATCAGTTAGTAATTATTAAATTCTTTACTCTTGTGAGCAAATACCAACAAAGATACTAAATAGATTGTTCAAAAACTTCATCTGTATTCTCAAAAATAGCTTTGCCATACCCATACACATGTGTGTATCATGCTACAGGTAATCCTTGCTTAAAAGCAGGTTGCTTAGCAGCCATTCAGTCACAACAAAACCTCCAAAAAGGTACTTACAATTTTGAAGTTCTGACAGCCACATATTCATTCTGCAATCATGCAATTGCATTTTGGGTACTAGGCAACTAGCTTGCATTTATGGCCATTTGCAGCATCCCTTGGTCATGTGACTGACTTTTGGTGTTTTGTTCCAGTTTCCAGCCTTTATTTCCAGTTTCTAGTAAAAAAATCCCATTGGGTATAATGGATTCATTTAATGATTGCTGCATTCAGTTAATGACCACTGCAACAAAGGTCATAAAATCAGGTGAAGTCACATAACGATCTTTTTAATGACCACCATGAGTTTCAACCATAATTCCAGGATTAATTGTGATTGTAAGTCAAGGACTACCTATATGTATTTTTATTCCTTCATGCCAATAAATCAAAGGAACAGAAAAGGATTGCTTTGTTTTAAATGGTATTGCTAATTGTATTAATTATCCTATTTCTCCTTGAGCACATTATATGAAAGAATTCTGACACCTTTGACAAAGATTAAGATGTGTGAAACAAAACCATAAATAAATTTATTTTAATCAATAAATAGAGCAATTAAAGGGAAAGGATAATGAATCACTAACCTCTGGGTCATATGAGGCCTGCCAATCTGGTGCCTTAAGGCTGATTTTGGAGAGCTGATTATTTACCAGCATTATTTTTCTTACTGGCATTTTATCTGTGCTATATAAAATGATTGGAACATTTGCCTCATCTGCTCTCCATCTCTCTAGAAATGCAGGCATCAAGATACAGATGAGACTATTGAGCAGATGGGAATCTCTTTAGCCGATGCCTCCTAAATGGTTATGTCAACATGTATTCATGGCCAAAGAATGTTCAAAGTTGCTTATCACATTTTGCTTCTTCCAACAACCATATTGATCATCAGAAAAAAGGAACAATACATTCAAGATCCATATTAAAGTCATACCTTTATTAGCATATGACTTATGGGTTACCAAATAATTAGCTTTTGAATTACAAAGCAAGCAATTATTTTCTTTCAATACCAGAGGAGGAAAATAAGAGAAGTTGAGATACTTCTTCACAAGGATACAATCACAGAACTTTCCCTAAAGCAGTCTTCACTATCCTTGAGTTAGAGGGAAATTTTGTCACTGTTGCCAATTTTACTTACTTTGCTTCTATTGCTTTTATTATTAAAATCACCTGGCTCCCTATAAGATAATGGGTGACACAGACAAGCAGATTTTGTATACCTTGAGGCTACCCCTAGAATAGAGTAGAGACAATTACTTTAATGCTAATGTAGTTGAGGATGACTCAAGCCTGTCTTACTAATTTGCTTGCAGGACAGATGAACCGAGGTTATGATGGCATAGGAGGACAAAGAAAAAATGTAGTTTGGACATGTTTATACTGTGGTTAGGTACAAAAGAGGAAAATCCTTTAGATGAAATGCTGCAATAATAGGCAAGCATATAGATTGGTCCAATGAAGTACATAGATGGTTTTAACTGTCCCTCTAAAAAGAGTATTAGTGATCATGATTAGTGTCTTGGAGACATCAAATTCAGTGTTCCAGTCAACTCTATTTCCTTCTTAGGCAAAATAGTTATAGGTATAGGTATAGGTATAGGTATAGGTATAGGTATAGGTATAGGTATAGGTATAGGTATAGGTATAGGAGAGTAGAGTAGAGTAGAGTAGAGTAGAGTAGAGTAGAGTAGAGTAGAGTAGAGTATAATAATAGTAATAGTATAGTATAGCTTTTATTGGCATTGTACATCATATATACAACGAAAGTGGTTTAGCCTCTCTGGTGCAATCCATAACAGAAAATACAAAACAACATAAATAGTATAGAGAATAATTCCTATACAAGTAATTGGGGAAAAAAGACTAGTCATACTGTTCCATATGTGTGGGGAGGGATTGTGATTGTGTTTAAGAATCTGACAGCCCATGGGTAGAAGCTGTTTTTAAACCTGTTTGTCTAGCTGGCTATGCTTCGATGTCTTCTGCCTGATGGTAGAAGCAAAAAGAGACACTGGCCAGGGTGTGAATCATCCCTAAGTATCTTCCTTACTCTGTTGAAACAGTGAGACCTGGCAATGTCATCTAGTGGTGTAAGAGAGCAACTGATGGTTTCTTGTGCTGAATTGATCACTCTCTATAGTGCCTTCCTGTCCACAGCTGTTAGACCAGCATACCATACTGTTATACACTATGTGAGGACACTTTCTATCGCAGACTGATAGAAAAAAGTCATCACCCATTGTTCCACCTGATTTTTCTGCAGGACTCTAAGGAAATGAAGTCTCTGTTGAGCCTTACTAACCACCAGGAACATGTTGTTTTTCCAGGTGAGATCTTGACTAATGAGCACTCCCAAGAATTTAAAAGAGCAAACCCCCTCCACACAGCCCCCCTCAATATACAGTGGGGCAGATTCCTCTCTGTGCTTCCGGAAATCTAGCACCATCTTCTTGTCTTGCTAGTATTTAGATGTAAGTTGTTTTTTGAACACCATATGGATACCTTCTGGATTTCTTCCCTGTATGCTGATTTGTCCCCTCCAGCACCGCTGTGTCGTCTGCAGACTTTATCAGATGGATTTGTTTGTTGATGGTGTTAGATGGATTTGAGGATATGCAGTCATATGTATACAGCGAGTACAAGAAGGGGCTGAGCACGCAGCCCTGAAGGGAGCCTGTGCTGAGCTTCACGGTGGAAGATGTCAGAGACCCAACCCTTACCGTTTGTGGATGGTCCGTCAGAAAGTCTTTGACCCAATCACAAATGAGGGGAGTGAAATTCAGGTCAGTCAGCTTTTCAATGAGAATGCCTGGTAAGATGGTATTAAAGGCCAAGCTATAGTCTATAAAAAGCATTCTCACATAGTTCTCAGATTTCTCGAGGTGTCTCAATGCAGTATGTAAAGCAGTGGCGATGGTGTCTTCTGTTGACCTGTTGCTTCTATAAGCAAACTGGTGTTGATCAAAATTTAGTGGAAGACAGGACCTGAGGTGTTGTAGAACCAGTCTCTCAAAATCTAACGAAGATGTAAAATGTAAATTGAGACAGGATTTTCTTGGCCCAAACTTGGAGCTTATAAAAGGATAATATTGGCATGAATTCCTGAATAACTGAAGTAACATCCATACCTTTCTCATTATATTTTAATAGCCTCTGCACCCATAGTATCTGGCTGGTCCAATGAGGTTGCTGTTGAAATTGCCAAAGAAATATTTACATCCCATTCAAAAGAGACAATAAATTAAGAGGGAAACAAAAAGGCCAAAACGTATCATCTCCAGCAACCAATAGCCAGATAAACAGGGATTAACACCAGGCAAACTATCAAGTATAAAATAATACCCTAATCAAGGAACTACCAAAGAGAAAACTATACCCCCAACCAACACTGGCAGGGCAAACTACTGCATATAAATGAGAAGCAAAGCCCACACTCACTAGAATTAAAGATGTTAGCCAGTTGGATAATGAAATGTCTGGTTGTAAACAGCCAATTTCAGAGAGCACCAAAGATTTGAAGGAAACAAAATATGATAGCTAGGCAACTAAAACCAATATGTTTCCAGCAGTGAAATAGCTGATCACTTTGGTAAAAAGATTGGAAGTTTCAACCCTTCTCTCCCCAAAATTTCTGGTTTTATGTCTCTTGGCCCCACTTATTGCTTTGGCAAAGCTGCTCAGAAATTACTAGTGCTACTACCTAACTTCCAGGGTGTCATTTGACATCCTATGATTTAACTTCAACATATGAAATTGAAAGGAATCTGACAGTTCTATTGTTCCACCTTCTATGCCTGCAGTGTCAGTTTAATTTCCTTGCTTTTAGGGTTATATCAATAACACAAACAATAAATATACTTATTTTTTAAAAATGGAAAATTGTAAACATTGATTCTGTTGCTTTAAAGCACTTGCATGCAGAACATTCAGCCACAAAAGAGATAAAAATATACAACTGGTCAAAACATAGACCTCATCTGTGGGAAGAATTAATAAGATTATAAAATTCAATTATAAGATTCATGGCAGGTGAAAAATGACCTCTACTGAATCCTCTACTGAATGAAAAACAACTCTGATCAGAAAAAGTGCAAATTTGCATAAAAACATAGCATTTACTGAGCATGTACAGAGAACATAAATATTAGACAGCATAAAGCAGGTCTGTCAAACTCGCAGCCCGCATGCTCTGGCTATGTCCACAGCTGGTTTAGCGAAGGGGAAAAAAGTCATATGTCATCTGATGACGCCGTGATACCATTAGTTTGACACCCCTGATTTAAAAGAACACTGTCAGGTGTATAGGACCTGATTTCCAAGGACCAAGAAACCATGTCTATGAATGAATGGTGAATGGGAGGGGGCACTCTTTCTCTCTTTCTTGGGTAAATTTGCTGGCATTTAGGAGGACTCTTTAGCGTGAACCATATCCATGAATTACATTCTTACAGGAAAAGGAGTTACATCCTAAAGGGAAAATGAGGACCCAGGTGTACGTTGCCAACCCATGTTTAGAACGTAGCTATACTATGAAACTTCCTATCACCAGCTGTGATAATGTCTGCCAACATTTAAAGGTATTGAAAGTCAAGTATGCTAATTCATGGAGACTAAGACTATCAGAAGCTATTTGTCATAACTGCCAAATCCAACCTAATATAGAGATACCATGTTTCATAAGAATAAAGTTATGGGTTGCTGTGGCCAAATCTACAGAATTTAAAAGGACACTGTTTGAAAGGATGTCAACAACAACAAAATACTCCTTTCCTGTCCATGTTACTCCAAAGTACATTTTTGATAATATAGGGCAAAATTGATATTAACCACCCCCATGCCATTTGTATATTCTTCTCAATTCATCCCTACCATTCATCTGTCTTGTTTATTTAGGCAGTGTATTTTATAAAGAGGTTTAGTAGATATTTTGCTTCATCTGAACCTTCAACCTTATTCTATTGAGCTGGACATGTTGGTCTTTTTTCATGCATTCATAATTCTAATTGTACAGAGGAAATACAGAGATATGCTGTAGTCTCACATCTTCATTACCACAAGAATGGAAATTAATTACCAGAGGATTTAGCCGTGTTTCTCAAAGCAAGAATATGAGGCAAAGCTGAAGTATAACTCAAAGTCATCACCCAATCCAGCAATTTCAATTATCATTATCTCGATATAGTAAAATGCCCAATTCTTTCAAGTTCAGAAGACTAAACTTATATACATAAAATGTAGTGTAGAATCTGATATTTGAGAGAGATTATTATAGGATCAGCAGCCACATGCCAATTTTTTTTTAAATGGCAGAAATCTCACAATATTGTAGCAATTTTACTCTTAAGTTTTTACACAATTTCCCACACATTCTTGTTTTAACTTTCACAATATTTTGGCATTCTCTCCTAAAACTTCATATCTCATAAAAAAATTAAGATTTTTAACTATATAAAAGATGTGTGCAGATGGATGTATATATGTGTAGAATAATAAAAAATTACATAATATATATAATATAAAAATTTGCCTGTGGGAGTCATATAGTGCTTGCAAGGTCTCTACTGCCAATCTCAGGGCTATCATGTTTAATTTACAAAAAAGTTAGAAAATGCCTGGCTTTTGCCATTTCAGTCTTGCGTCTTTCTTGCAAATAGAAGGTTTGCAGCTTTCACATTACCAAGAAGAGAAGGCACTTTAAATAAGATTGCCAAGCAATTTTAGCTCATCTTTTCTTCTCAGATCCATTTGGGCAGTTAGATAATTTCAATGTCTGACTTTAATGGTTTTAAGAGACTCTTTAGCTGATGATGTGCATTTTTTCATTTATTTCAAAATGAGGTTACCAGCTTCCTGTGTTTGGAAACTGCTTTACTGCTGTTTCCTGCTTCCAAGAGGAAGACCACTGAACTGGAACTGAACTGCTGTTTGACAGAAGAGTCTACCACAGGAAATAGAGAAATAGAGTACAAATTTCATAAATTTGTGTATACTACACGAATCAAGAAGAGGGCCGTGAAAATATTTACAGATCCCTCACATCCTGGACATAAACTGTTTCAACCCCTACCCTCAAAACGACGCTATAGAGCACTGCACACCAGAACAACTAGACACAAGAATAGTTTTTTCCCGAAGGCCATCACTCTGCTAAACAAATAATTCCATCAACACTGTCAGACTATTTACTGAATCTGCACTACTATTAATCGTTTCATAGTTCCCATCACCAATCTCTTTCCACTTATGACTGTATGACTATAACTTGTTGCTGGCAGTCCTTATGATTTATATTGATAAATTGACCATCAATTGTGTTGTAAATGTCGTACCTTGATGAACGTATCTTTTCTTTTATGTACACTGAGAGCATATGCACCAAGACAAATTCCTTGTGTGTCCAATCACACTTGCCCAATAAAATTCTATTCTATTCTAAAGGAACTCCTCATTGGATAACACCACTGGTTGTCCTTTCTAAACTCTGCGTTGCTTTCTCTTGACCCTTTTATCTTAATATCTGCTCCTTCTTCGCTTCTAAGACAGAAAGGTCAAGAGAAAGCAATGTAGAGTTCAGAAAGGACAACCAATAGTGGATTCAAGTTGTTTGATGATTTATTAATTAATAGAGGACAGAGTGATAAATTAAGTAAGTTGAATCCAGAAAGACTCAGACAACAACTTGTCCCGTATTTATCTGCCCCAGCACTATGATCCTCATCAGATCCTTTCCAATGTTGTTTGTAGAAAATGAATAGTACCATAGTATAGAAATACAGCAAATGCTACACACTTGAAAGGCCGCACATCCCCTAAAAAGGATCAAGTAGAAGATTGTGGGAAAGGAACCTCTATGTTAAAACCTTTGATGAGCTCCAGACTACAACTGCTAGCATTGGAGAAAATTTCAAGTAGGGTTCTTTCAGTAACACAAATCCATCTGTTGACGCACAAACTACTTCATTATAGTACCCAGGGTATTAGAGTAAATACATATGAGCAGTGGGGTGCAATCCAATACATCTGTATTTATAGATATAATCTTTATACTGATTAAAAAATGCTTACAATTGGATACAGCAGCAGAATATTGGATCAGATATAATAGCATATTGTGTGCTTAATGAAATCAGAAATGGTGAAATAGTTAAGGTGATATCACAAATGCAATAGTATTTTGAAATACCAATGGCTACGTCTTTAAGAATAAAATTTACTATCTATGCATTGGTTTACTCTGTTATCTTCATTTGGACTTGTTTCCCAAAGCTTTTCTTACCTCCCATTGTCCTTTTACTGTTTAATCAATATTTTTGTCTCTAAATATTGGATGGATAAACTGGCAGCTTTATTTTCAACAAGAACGTTGACTTGAAAAGTGATTTGCTTATCTTAACTCATAGGTTTTTCCCCACACTAGGTTAGGTGGTAAATTTGGCCCTTAGTGACAGATGATTATTTCTTTTTTCTGAATTCCTCCTCTTTGTAGTCTGTCTGCCTGTCTGTCTGTCTGTTGATTGACTGTGGAACAGATTGTGAACTGCTCATATGCAAGTTCCAGGTTAAGCTAAAGAAAACGAAAGCTAATCAGTTTCCATTAATTAATACTGTGGATTTATCCATAACATCAGGAATTGCTTTGAAGTCTTGAACCTTATTAGATAGAGAAGGAAAGGAACTGTGAAATTAATTTAAAATTATTAAGGATGAATCAGAAGAGAGACAGCCAAAGATGGAAAAACAGAAGAATGAGTAAACAGTGAAAATTGCCAAGAAAAGAAGCAAAAGCCAAGAAAGCCAAAAATCTCAGGAAGGAGGCAACAGAAGAATCAAGTTATGTCACCAAAATAGCATATGCTAATGGAAAGAAGTAAATCTGCAATCCAATATCAAAAAAAGAGAGAAAAGATTACTACACAATATCCTTAAATCTTCATGTTAGCAGGATAATTCTTAGGATCATCCAATACATGTTGGAGCCCTACATGGAAAAGGATATGTTGGATTTTCAGTCTGGCTTTAGAACAAAAGTTACTATTGCTGATGCATGCTGGATAATTGAGAAAGTGAAAGAATACCAGTATGTGCTTCACTGAATACAAAAAATTGATTTTATTGATTGTGTCAAGTTGTGGAATGTTTTTAAAAAGTGGGAATCCCAGAATGTCTCTATTTTCATACTAAACCTCTATCTACTGGTCAGGAAGGCACAATACAGACAGAATGTGATGAAACCGACTGACTTCAGATTGGCAAAGGAACGAAACACTGCTGTATACTCTCTTCGTATTTATTCAACCTTCACTAAGAAAAACTGGACTGGAAGAAGATGAGAAGCACTGTAAAACTGAAGGAGGAAACATCAATAACCTGTATAATGCTGATAATACTGCTCTAATAATTAAAAATGTGAAGGACTTGCAAGGTTTAGTATTGCACCTGACAACATTGTGCCTGACCAATACTTTAATGCGTGCCATACATGTGGAACTATTAGGCTAAAGGCAGACTTGTCCCTTTCATCATGGGTTTTCTTTTCAAGTGGCAAAGGCATAAAAAAGAATAGTATTAGCCATCAGCATCATGGTTTCTCTGGATGAAATGTGAAGATTACATACACATCAAAACAACAATAGACTAACACCTTAATAAGACTATATTATTAGCAGCAAAAGGATTTAAGGAAGAGAACATATTTAAGGTCATTGTGGTGGCTCAGCAGTTAAGACACTGGATTTGTCAGCTGGAAACCAGCAGTCCAGGTTCAAGACGCAAGCGCATGTGATGGGCTGAGCTCCCATCCTCACCCAACCTAGCAGTTTGAAAGCATGCAAATGCAAGTAGATGAATAGGTATCACTTTGGTGGGAAAATAACAGTGCTCTGTGATATCATACTGGCCAGATGATTGGAAATGTCTTCAGTCAGCACTGGTTCAATGGCCTTGAAATGAAGATGAGCACTGCCTCCTGAAGTCAGCAACAATTAGCGGAATAAAATCTGCAGGGACTCTTTTACCTTTACATGGTTAAGAACTCTGGTTCCTTATGGAATAAACTGGCAGCTATACAATGCAAAATTTTACAGTTTAATAGAGGAGAGATTATGAAATTGTTTCTTTTTTAGTATTCGGTATTTGAGCAAGACAAGAGTGGAAACATTTTGGCATGAAACCTTTACTTTGCTTTTGTGCCTGGACATGGTTTGTGATGTTGAAGGGATATGCACAGTTGAAAAACTAATATTTTCAGCATGCAGGTTAATAATTTATCTCTCAGTCTAAGCTATTTTGCAGAATGACTAATAAGATACAGTAGAGTAATATGCATTATCCAGAACTGTCCAGAAAATAGCAGATGTTTGAAAAAGGAATAGTAATAAATAATAATAAAATAGTGTCTGCTTTTTAAACAATAAAAAACATGAACATGCAGCTAAATAAATCTGAATGGAAAAGTGGTTCAGAAATAATCTGAGAGGGATGTATGGTTGGAGAAGATGCTGGTCATGAAAGAAAAATTGCCTGGGAATTGTTGGAAATACCTTACAAGAGAGAAGCATCTGTAGGTTCTCAACCTTATAAATATTCAACAACCATAAACTATCAGACTTTACTGTCATCAATGACGACAGCTGATTCTTTTGGCAGATTGTAAGGACATCAAAAACAGACTAAGAAAGTCTCAGTGCAAACATACATTGAGATTGATTGGTTCTTAATTGAAAAGTAGTTCACTTGCTGAATTTCTGTACTCTTTCATCTTAGTAAATCTTGCCAAAGGCAGGTTTGTAGCATCATACTTCGGGGGAAAAAATCACTTTTAGTTCAGGAAGTTGTCAAAGCTTGACAGCATCTACTTACAGGATTTAGTTATACATCTATTTGGAAAATAAATGTTTGCTCTTTAAAACAACCCCTCCTAAAGAACTTGTCATATCCTACTAGCATTAAGGTGAAATTTCAATTCATGTCAAGATCGATAGATCAATTATCATTAGAAAAGTCAGAGTTAACCCTTCCAGCTTCCAAGCTTCCATTCTCCTCTAGAAAACTGGATGGCTTTTCAAAACTGGTGTGGTATTGTAGGGTAGAGGCAAAAAAAAGAGGTCATATCCTAATCTGGACTTCACTCAAGAATATTTAAAATTATTTGTGAAAAGAAGGGAAAAAAAGAAAAAAAGAGCAAACCAAAATGCAAATAAACAAGATAAGCAAGATGCTGATGTTGACACTGATGATTCCTGATTGTCTGTAAAAATAACAATAGAGTTTTATAGAGCTTTCTTCTATTTTCCTTCCCCAAAGCTGACAGTCTGTATTTATTAAATATGGTAAATGGTGACATCTACTGGAATTTTCTGCACCAGCCAATATAATTTCAACAAAACACCATATTTTATGCATTTAAATGTAAAACTGCAAAGTAGCTTTAAAAAATAAATAATCAGAATTTAGCTGCATCTCTTTAGTACCCTTTAAAATAGACAGAGATAGAGACCAAGTATTGCCATTATGACATTTTTTGTGAATGTTCACATAGGAAACCCCCAAACTACATAATATACTGGAAGAAGACCAGGGGCAATCACTAGGAATCGTCAACCTGTTCTGAAGGCAGATGAAATGTTTCTCAGGCCATTCAGTTTAAGCTTAATTTTCTTTAATGTTCCTTTAATTACTTTTATAATATTACTTTTGTGTCATTGTGGCTTTTGTGAGTTTCCAAGTAAAGGGTGCTTCAGACTTGCAGGACTCTAGTTTTTACTATATTTTCAAATTCGAGTTACAATTTAGGCATACTATTTAGAATGCTTATTTTACTAGACAGGAGTCAAAGCGAGACAGAAAGGAAATAAAAGAAAGGGGATAAAAATTGTCTGCACAATGGGTGTCAAACTTGATCGTGTCACGTGACGTATTATTACGTATCATGATGTTTTTTGCCTTTGCAGAGCCAGGGTGGGTGTGGCCTGGCCATAACGCATCAAGCCTGTGGGGCTACCAGTTTGATAGCCCTGATCTATACCCTGTTTGATTAGGGCCAGTAAAACCTAGGGACAATTCTAGATGCTAGGAAAAAATACTGAAAATACTAATTTTTCACATCTGGTGATTGTCTAGCAGCCTATATATGTAACCATAATCCCTAGCAAGACTTTCACTTTTAAAGAAGGTTGACCAGCAGACCAAGTATTTTCATTTCTGTGATCACAGGTAATTAATAGGCTTGGTGGGAAAGGCAACTTGATCTCAAAAGCCACATTACCACATGACAAAAACATGTGAGCTTTGGAATCTTTCCACACATACTTAAAATTGGTGTGTGTTTTCTGCTTATGTTTTAAATACACCCAATATGGTGTACATTAACCATACAACAAGAATAGACAATGCTTGAAAGGCTGACGATTGTACTGTATTTCCTGAGCTTCCAAAAACCCAGAGAAGTTTATCCATAGATAAGATGGCATTGTTGGAAGGAGCAAGGCCATTTATTTACTGCTGTTAAAGGAGAGGAAAAGAATAAACCATTTTTTTTTCACATTTAATTTGCCCACCTCAAAATACAACCCCCAAAACCTAGTATTCATTATCAAAATGACCAAATACTGATTTTGGTTTCAGATCTTTAGGATTTTTTTTAGGTGGGAATAGATTTGCTTCCAGGATGGCTGATTCCATTCTTTAAAAAAAAGAAAAAAAACATCAACCAAACCTAGTCAGTCTTGGGGACTAAGAAACTATATAAGCCTATGGCTTGCCTGTGCTTGCTTCACAGCAACAGTTGGTTTAACACAAATATCACAGTGATTTACACACAGAATAAAAGGATTGGAAGGAAAAGTTTTCTAGTCCAACCTCTTACCAGGGCAGGAATGCTCAGATTGTCCCAGACAAATGGCTATTCAGCCACCAATGTTGGAGCATCCATGACTTCAGGAGACAGGCTGTTCCATTGCGTAATAGCTCTCACTGTCAGGAAATTCCTCCTTATTTCAAGGTGAGATCTCCTTCCCATTGGGTCTTGTCCTATAGTATAGAGTATCCACACCTGTGACAACCCTTCAAATGTTGGGAGATTGCTATTATGTGTCCTCTTCATCTTTTCTTGTGGAAAGTTTTATAGTGGATCTTACCAGTCAATGTTATCACTAGAACTGTTAACTAAACCCATTCATAACTCACTGAGAAAATGAGTTTGCCCATTGTAAATGTGTAACGGCAAGACTGCAAACTTGTTAAATGAAAAAAGTATCCTAGCAACCAAAGTTATTCCCATGTATGCCTAGTTTAATTAATTCGAGGAGTTTTTGCTGTAAGGAGGCTGATCTATACTGTTTTGAATATATGCCTGTTTTGCTGTTCACAAAACTACGTCCTATTTGCTTAATGCCCTTTTGTTTCATCAAGCCCATAGATTTGATATATTAAGACTGTATTTATTCTCCTCTATTTGTTTTTGTGAAATGCTATGTTTATCTGAGAAAAGGGACAAAAAAATGTGTGAATGGCGAAGTAAAAATTACATAATTGATATTATAGAATAAACTGAGAAAATGCTCAAAAACCTAGTTTTCTTTTTCAAAATTGTAAATTCAACTTTATTAGCCCAAACAAATAGAATAGAATAGAATTCTTTATTGGCCAAGTGTGATTGGACACACAAGGAATTTGCCGTGGTGCATATGCTCTCAGTGTACAAAAAAGATCAGATACCTTCATCAATGTACAACACTTACAACACTTAATGATATTCATAGGCTACAATTAAGCAATCAGGAAACAATCAATATCAGTATAAATCATAATGATACAAGCAACAAAGTTACAGTCATACAGTCATAAGTGGAAGGAGACGGGTGATGGGAACGATGAGAAGATTAATAGTAGTGCAGATTTAGTAAATAGTTTGACAGTGTTGAGGGAATTATTTGTTTAGCAGAGTGATGGCGTTTGGGGAAAAACAGTTCTTGTATCTAGTTGTTCTGGTGTGCAGTACTCTATAGCGTCGTTTTGAGGGTAGGAGTTGAAACAGTTTATGTCCAGGATGTGAGGGGTCTGTAAATATTTTCACGGCCCTCTTCTTGATTCGTGCAGTATACAGGTCCTCAATGGAAGGCAGGTTGGTAGCAATTGTTTTTTCTGCAGTTGTAATTATCCTCTGAAGTCTGTGTCTGTCTTGTTGGATTGCAGAACCAAACCAGACAGTTATAGAGGTGCAAATGACAGACTCAGTAATTCCTCTGTAGAACTGGATCAGCAGCTCCTTGGGCAGTTTGAGCTTTCTGAGTTGGCGCAGAAAGAACATTCTTTGCTGTCCTTTTTTGATGACGTTTTTGATGTTAGCTGCCCATTTTAGATCTTGCAATATGGTAGAACCTAGAAATTTGAAGGTTTCTACTGTTGATGCTATGTTGTCTAGTATTGTGAGAAGTGGAAGTATGGAAGGGTTTCTCCTAAAGTCTACCACCATTTCTACAGTTTTGAGTGTGTTCATTCCAGATTGTTCCGGTTGCACCATGAGGCTAGTTGTTCAACCTCCCATCTGTATGCGGATTTATCATTGTCTCGAATGAGACCAATCACTGTTGTGACATCTGCGAACTTCAGTAGTTTAACAGATGGATCATTAGAGATGTCCAGTTTAGATCTTGCGATATGGTAGAACCTAGAAATTTGAAGGCTTCTACTGTTGATACTGTTTTGTCTAGTATTGTGAGAGGTGGAAGTATGGAAGGGTTTTTCCTATAGTCTACCACCATTTCTACGGTTTTGAGTGTGTTCAGTTCCAGATTGTTTCGGTCGCACCACGAGGTTAGTCGTTCAACCTCCCATCTGTATGCAGTTTCATCATTGTCTCGAATGAGACTGATCTGTTGTGTCATCTGCGAACTTCAGTAGTTTAACAGATAGATCATTAGAGATGCAGTCATTGGTATACAGAGAGAAGTAGGGAGAGCACACAGCCTTGGGGGGGCGCTGTGCTAATTGTACAGGTATCTGATGTGATTCTGCTTAGCTTCACCTGCTGCTTCCTGTTTGTTAGGAAGCTTGTGATCCACTTACAAGTCTGTTCAGGTACCTGTAGCTGGTTTAGCTTAGTTAGAAGCTAAATTTGTTCATTGCTAATACTTACTCTTCTCACAAAGTTCCTGTATTAATCATTTTGTTCATGTAATACCATAAAATGGTTTGAGGGGGGGAAATGTAGTATTGAGAACTGTTACTAAGGCAAAGCAACAAGAGGCACTTTGCTCTAGTAGTTAAGGCTAGAAACCAGGAGACTGTGAGTTCTAGATCAGCCTTAGGGATGAAAGCTACCAGGGTGACTATGGCCAGTCACTCTTTCTTAGCTCATTTGACAAGTTGGTTGGTCAATTCTTGTAGCAACCAATTGATCAGCACTCAGGTGGTCTGAAAAAGCAGACCCTGCACTTATGAAAAAATACTAGGGAAAAAAATGCAAAATTACAAAATCTAGAAGATACGTTTTGCAACAGATGAAATAAGCCAATGAATGGCAGGAAATGACCACAGCAGCTAATTCTCTTATGTTTGACCATGCTAATCTAAACATGCTCCATGTGTTTAAATATAATTACATTGGGGAATTAAAGTTATGCAAAAAAATTGCATATCTGTAATCCCAGAGTTTATTTCTATAGGGTTTCATAGTATGATTTAGAAAGAGCCACCAAGTGTGTAACTACTGCATAAATAGTTGTTGTATAGTTAAATGAGAGTTTTAAGTAAACAGGATCATTTAGACCTTGTACAACATTGTATTTCTAGAAAAAGAATAACAGTAAGGTATGGTTCAGAAAACGTTTAGTACCCCTGTGTATTGCAACACACACAAATCTTTGTAATGAGCCTGCTGACTTTATTACCTGGATCTTTCATGCAAAAGTACTTTTCCAGAATCTTATCACCATCCCATGAGATCTAGCTCTACAAAAGGAGACCAACTGAGAGTGCAATAATTATTAGTGCTACAACCACATTGTAGGAATTGTGATGTCGGATACTGCAGAAGAGACATAGCTTTTGAAGAAAGAGAAGAGAAAACGAAGCAATTTAATATTGATTAGCTTTTCCAAATGATATTAGCAGGCAGCAGGAGAGAGTTCATAGGAGTTCATTGCATCAAGCTAGCTCATTGGAAAAAATTGTCATAAATAAATCTTTAATATTTGGAAAGATCTTAAACTGCTAGTCCTCAATGCCATTTTAACCCCATCTATATTATCTTATATGGTGTGAATCAATTGTGCTTTATTCTGCAAGTCATATTTAAATAAACAATAGGTATTTTGTGAACTCACAACTACACTGAATGTACATCTAAACTGGACTTCTACACATCCACCACTACATGTTCATGCAATGATTCTTGTGCAATCAAATCAACTACATGTACATTATTGTACATGTGAAAATGTTCTTTTTTAGGTGTGCCCCTCCACATGCAGAGGAAGAATTTCCAATGTAGTGAGATGGGACATAACAAAGGAATCAGAGATTTCATAGCAATATGAATGGATCAATCGGTTGTGGTTGCCATTGTAGTTACACAATGCAGTCAAAAGAAAATCATTTTCTTCCAGTGAAAATTGAAAACAGCAATAACTCAACAGCTAATCTGAAGCTACATTTTAAAATGTTTATTTCATAAACCATTGAAAAGCAATAGTAATGAAAACACTTGTTTTGATATGTATTGCACTGTGCTGAAAATAAAGACATTAAAAACCACTCCCTAATTCTTGGTTCAGATAATTAAAATTAGCTTCCCCAGCACTCAATGTTGAATCACTGAATTATCCCCAATAATATGCTAAGCCGCAGTAAAGGATTAGAGGGAATACGCAAGTCACCATCTCTCCCTCCTTCCCCCATGTGCCTCAGTAATCAAAATCAGTGGTTTATTTGAGGATTAGTATGTCACCAAAATAGCCACAATAGAACTGCCTGCAGTCTTGAAACCTCCAGGACACCTGTGGAAAAGCAGCTGGTAATGATACTGCAGTGCTCACTGCTCAAATGAGAGAAGCCATGAGACATTTCTTTCTAATCAGTGTCATATGGAGATTATTTTTATTTTTACTAATAGAGCTCTGCCCTTCCCTTTCCTGTAATCACACACACACCTCCCTACTTCACATCCCATCTGGCTGAAGCTGATGGTTTAATATCCATCCTGATATCTCTTGATACCTTTATTTCAGGCATGAACTCTGTAGGTGATTTGGTAAAATGATCAGGATGGAAGCATAGTGAATATTTGAAGATATGCTAAAGTGTTATTATAAATAGCTAGAGGGAGGGCTAAGATATTAGAATCTACAACTTTCAAGACTTCATTCCCTCCCAGCCTGAGTTTTACTCATTTCCATTTTATGGAAAAAAAGAAAGAAAGAAAAAGAAAAAGAAAGAACAATTCACTGAGAAGGCTGATCTTTGAAAAAAGATTTAAATAGTTAATCCTGCTTTTTTTGGACAAGATAGGATAATTTTCTATCTCGTGGCTTCTTTAAAAAAAAATGTCAGAATGATATATATAGCAAATGAGTGCTAAAGTTCAAATGCATTAACAATGCCTGAAAGGGATTTGTTTCACCTGCATAAAATCTTTGGGGGAAAAACATAAAGAGAAGCTATATATTCTGAGCATAAAAGAGTATCTAAGTACTGTATTCTAAAAGATACTTCATGTACCATTATGTATTTCAGATACTGAAAGGAATTAAACTTAGCTGAATATGAAGACTATAACAAGTAGCACAGAATAATTATATAAGGGGTTTCACATGGGGAAAAGAGTCTGAATCTCAAAAGCTTCACTTTCATTTTCTAGCTGGCCTGAGAGCACAATTTATTCTTGAAAAATGCATAAAGTAGGAAAGTGTTTTAGGAGAGATGTGATTTCTCAAGGACTTGAATTTGTAAAGCAATCTGAAGTACAACTGAGAAAGGATATATATCTTACAGTACCATAATGCATAATGTAAATTATCACATTTTTCTCTTGCCCAGATGTATTCAATCAGAACTACCAATAGTGGCCAGGGATAACAAAAAGTGATTCTTCAACATACTGGAAGAACTAATTTGGACATGGCTGAGTTACAGTATGCTACAAGGAGTCTCCAATTCAAATTCTAAATCACCACTAACCTCCATTAACTAGAGTACACTGCGTTGATTTGTAATATGGTTTGATTTTGGCTTTATTTATTGCCACTGAAGCTTGCAAACCATGATATTACACATATTACTGTATATGACAGTTTCATAATTCATCATGATCTTTTTAAAAAAATGATTGGCATGACCTGAATTCAGTTTTAATCTAAGGTATTTTAGACCAACTATCCCCAACCTCTGTGGACCAGTGATGGCAGTGGATGGTGTCCGCAGTGGGGAGGGGGTAGGAGAGAGGGATTGATTTTGCGTGTGCAGCCTAATCCCACACATGCACAAATGGAGATTTGCATGTTCACTCATCACTTGCATGGCCCATTTCTCAACAGGCCGTGGACCACTACCGGTCCACAAACCAGGGATTGTGGGGGGACCCCTGCTTTAGACTAAAGGAAGGACAGTAGAGGCTACTATAAATATTTTGGAGAAATATAGATAACAGTTGTGCTATTTTTAATTGCTAAAGATACATTTAGTTAATAAAACAAGATCACTTCTTTAAAAAAAAGTCTACATTTCTAGCCATTTGAAATCATTTTTGTTTCCCTTTTTCAATAAAATGTTTTGCTGAGTAAAAACAAAACAGATAATCCTGAAATAGTCCATTATCTGGAAAACGTGACTGCATCAAATGCTAATTGAGTTAATTAACTATAAATCATTGCTCTCACAAAATGTTCTCACCAGCTGGACTATTAAAAATTATTTGCAATTGAAGAAATAAGTACTTTGCTTGGGAAAACAACTAATGACCATAGTTTTTTACACAAATTTATCAGACATTGCAGTGAACAGAAACAACACAAACTATGTAAAAATGTTTCTAAAGGAAGCCCTTTATTAGATTCTAGTTTGTTATCAAAGTAAATTAATTTCTCACCCTTTATAATTATTAATTTGAATGTGATATGAATTGGACATTGAAAAACATTATACTAAAACCATTCTAATACTAAAACTGATAAATCTTTATTAGTGGTTCATTAACATTTGGAGAATAGATAGAAAACATTGAGACTTTGCTTATTTTTTCAAATATCACTTACTTTTGAATATTTAAAGTCTCACTAAATGATAGTTTACCTTTAACACAGTAGAACTCTGTGAATGTTGAGATTTTTTTTTTAAATTATCAAATCTTGAACCATGTCAGAAAACTGTATTTTAGATTCTGGGGATGAGTTTATGACTATATCATCCATTTGTTTTTACTTTATTTTAAATCAAGTTAGAGAAAAAATTCTCATTGTTCTCATGAGAAACCTATCTGCATTTTATTCTATACTTACCGGTACTTAAAGTATACTTAAAATACTTAAAAGTTATTTGAATGTATATATAATGGTATAAAAGCAAAAGATTTGTTGGAACCAGAACGCTTAGATTTACCAAAGAAACAGTATTTTCTAAGTTAAAAGTGCAAAATAGCTTATTAATTATAGAGAAGTAATTTAAACTTCTAATGTCTACTGAAAGGTCACAAAGATTCCTCAATTAGACAAAACAGCACACAAAACAATGAATAAGATTTCTAACAATTCATTAAAGTTTTAATGAAACTTTAATATCAAGTTTAGTCTTCTTCCCCTTCCCCCAACAGTCAGCTAAAATCTTATAATGGTACATTCCCCAAAAGTTTTCTCTTTTTAAAAAAATTGTTTTTGCTATGATTTTGTGCTTTTTTAAAAAACAAAGCTATCTGTTATTTTTAACATTTTAATGTTTTTATATTCTTGATTTTATTGCATTTTAAGTTCCAGAGTCATTCCAATAGTGAGATGGGCAGCTTATAAATACATAAAATAATAAAAAATGTTGTTTCCAAAAATGTAAATTTAAATATATCAGTTCCAATATAGTTTGGGGTATTCCTCACTTATATTAAAGTAACTGGCCATCCTTAACAACTGTTATGTCTGTTTGTTACATTCTGTAATTATCAAATTAAATATCAAAAAGACTCTTGTAGCAACTTTTCCGAGTAATCAAATAAAAGGCACATACAGAAAATAAATGTCAGGAAAAGGGCTACCATACCATATTCTTGTTGTGTTTTCCTCTATAGACCAACACTGTTCTTTTAATATTCTTAATCATCAGGAAAGCAATATAAAAGTAGATGTACTTCTTTTCTCAGAGGCACGTATTTATAGAGTAGAATAGATTTTTTTATTGGCCAAGTGTGATTGGACACACAAGGAATTTGTCTTGGTGCATACGCTCTCAGTGTACATAAAAGAAAAGATACGTTCATCAAGAATCATAAGGTACAGCACTTAATAATAGTCATAGGGTACAAATAAGCAATCAGGAAAGAATCAATAGCAATATAAATCATAAGGATACAAGCAATAAAGTTACAGCCATACAGTCATAAGTGGATAATGGGAACAATGAGAAGATTTACTAAATCTGCACTACTATTAAATAGCTTGACAGTGTTGAGGGAATTATTTATTTAGCAGAGTGATGGCATTCAGGAAAAAACTGTTCTTGTGTCTAGTTGTTTTGGTGTGCAGTGCTCTATAGCATCGTTTTGAGGGTGGGAGTTGAAACAGTTGATGTCCAGGATATGAGGGGTCTATGAATATTTTCACAGCCCACTTTTTGACTTGTGCAGTATACAGGTCCTCAATGGAAGGCAGGTTGGTAGCAATTGTTTTTTCTGCAATTCTAATTATCCTCTGAAATCTGTGTCTGTCTTGTTTGGTTGCAAAACCAAACCAGATAGTTATAGAGGTGCAGATGACAGACTCAATAATTCCTCTGTAGAACTGGATCAGCAGCTCCTTGGGCAGTTTGAGTTTTCTGCTTTTAGCTTTTATGCTTTGAGAAGTAAAAATTACTGAAATACATGAGTTTAATAGTCTATTTAGAATTTTTTTAGGCTTATCTATTTAACAATGAAATGTATGGATCAATGAATTTGTCTGAATGTTACCTGGTAATTCAGAAAATAATCCAATTCAATTTGGAAAGTGCTCAATAGCCCAATCCAAATTTTTATTCAAAGTATAGAGGTTTGGGCCTCTTGCTTACTTTTACTGCAAATCAACCAGTGGACATTTTGTTTCTGTCTGACAAAATTGGATGGAATGTGGAGTGTTATTGCATTCCTTATGCAGAACCCTGTGAAATGTCAATAAATTGCATCTTTTTGAATCAGTGGCCTTTACATTGTGACCTTTAATTAAAAAAACCTGGCAGTATTTTCTGAAATTTATGGGCATACTTGCCATGCTAAGAGGATCAAGGATTTAAGTTAATAGGTTGAAGGGGGTGGGGATGCCACAAATTTTGCCCTTTTAAGAATGTTTGGGTTTTTTCCCCCAGGCAACTCTTATAGAAATGTCAATCACTTTCCCTAAGAGATTTATGAGATTAACCTAGTTTGCTAAAGCAAACAGAATATTCTTTTCTGATTGGCAGATTAATAATTCTACCAATTGTTAATAGGTAGATTAATAATCTTTCCTATTTTCCCTTTCCCAAGTAATTTATGTATTACATTTTCATGCCTCTTCTAAAAAAAGAAATGAGAGCAAATTAGAATATTGTCATAGAATTGCCTATTGAGACTCAGTAAAAACCAAGTAGCAGCTGAAAAAAGCACTAGTCTCTGCAATATCTTCAGACCCTCTTGGGAATTTTAATCTCTGATCCAGAGCATATTAACTCTAAGCAGCAGCACTACTACCAAATAGAGCAGGGGTGTCAAACTCAAGGCCCGGGGCTCAGATCCGGCCCACGGGCTGCTTAGATCTTGCCCACAGGGCTACCTTGAAATAACAAGGGACTGGCCCATGGTGCCTCTGCCAGCGAAAACAGAACTTATGAGGTCCACATGCGGCTGTCCCAAGCTTCATTTTTGCTGGCAGAGGGCTGTAAGAGGCTGTCCCAGCTGAAAATGGAGCTTAGGAGCCCATTTTAGCTGGCTGAATGGTTGGGTCACCACAAATGCCCCCCAACACAAGTGATGTCATGCTGGCCACACACACACACTCAAGGTCAAGCACAACCCTGATGCGGCCCTCAATGAAATCGAGTTTGACACCTCTGAAATAGAGGGAGGGGTCTTTGAATAGTGGAAGAGTTTTAGAAGACAAGGTCAAGCTCTAAGGATGCAGAGAGCTACTGTGATAAGAGAAGGGAAGAAGATATCAGAAATAAAAATTACAAATTGACTCTTTGCTATAAAACGGACATAAATAAAAATATTGTTGCAATGAGCAAATGGCAGCCATGACAGGATGGACTTTGCCTAACTCTTTGTTGTGCACCAATTGCACTCTTTCTTGGACAGGAAGGCTCTATCAGTTACTCATGCATTGGTCATCTTCTGATTGAATTACTTTCAATGCACTCTACATGAGTGAAAATTATCTGCAAACTTCACCTGGTGTGCACCACACTGGGTGATTGAAGACATATATAATACTCTTGCTGCATTAGGAACCAGTTTGCCTCTGGGTCCAATTCAAGGGTATCACCTATAAAGCCCTACATGGCATGGGCCCAGCTTACTTATAGGACTGGCTTTGTTCCATCTCATCAGCCAGTCTCACTTGATCAGGCAGGGAAGGTATGTTGCAGACTCCTTCAGTCAAAGAATGTTGAGTGGCAGGGTCTAGGAAGAGAGCTTTCCCAACATTGTGGACCATCCTTCTCCCAGAGGTGAGGAAAGTCCCCAATCTCTTGACATTCCACAAAGGGGTTAAATCTTGGTTCTGCACCCTTCTATGGGAGGCACAGAAGACAATGCAACTGTGTGGTTGGCTAATAAGAACCCCCTCTCTTAGGATTTTTTTCCTCTTTTAATGTTTGACATTACTGTATAATTTTTTAAAATGCTAATTTAATTGTTACGTTAATTTTAATATGTTGTCTTATTTATTGATATTACATTGTATATTGAGCAGAAACCTACCTTGAAGGAGATGGGTGGTTTAGAAATATGATATATAAATCAATAATAGATAAGTATTTTACTGTCTTTGGACCCACATACTAGGTTGGGTAATTCTTTCTCTAATATCCTAGTTTATCTTGGTTTTCAACCTTGGTTGACTCTTTTTCTCAATTCCCGCAGTTCCCGAAAATAACACAGTGGTTCCTCCAGGCAAGATACTGGCATTTTTTTTAAAAAATAGAAAACCTACAAATGAGTAATGAGTGGAAATTTTGTTGTAGTTGTGGTTTTTGTGTTGCCTGATTTGCAAAGTATGCAATAGAGTATATGATGGATGTGGGACATACAGAGCAGAAGGGCATGCTCAAGTACTATCAACCCTGAATTAAAACACCCTCTGATATATTACTTCAGCTTTCTTCTCCCAAGGCACCAACTGAAAAATGCTAGCAAAAACATTCATTACAATTAGAAGTTATCAATCATGGACTATGTCTTTATCATTTTAATTTATACTCCATCTTTGTAGCTATTAATGGCCAACACATTAAGCATAATTTCATTATATGGATGAAAATAATGGTCAATTAAATTGAAGAAAACATCCTTCCTTACAGAGAGAGTCCGAGGAGAAAGATATCACATTCTGTTCCTGTCCTATTCTGCATTGATATTCAGATTAGGATTGCAGCTGTTCTTCAATTTTGATAGTTCAAAGATTTTGTCAATGAACCTTATGCAAGATTAAACTCAGAATTTAGTTATACCCAATGAACAATTTTATTAATGAACTCTTGTTGGATTGTAAAGCATTCCAAAACTGAAACATGATTGGGGTGGGATCTTTCCTCTTTGCACTGGGTAGACCGGGCCAAAGCCATGCTGGCCCGATCTTTCTTCTTCGCATTGGGTAGACCAGGATGGGCCCATGGGCCGGTTCCAGCCCATAGGCCTTGAGTTTGACACCGCTGCAATAGACTATTTGGGAACAGAAGATTTGTTGCAATTGAATGTCTGAGAAATGGGATTTTATTGCTTGCATAAAATGTATGCAATATACCTTGCTGGGGAAATTTAGACTTGGTCTATTGTATAAAAAAATGTACAGTTTCGCTGAAACTATAAAATGAAGGATTTACAAACATGTCCCATAGATAAATACTGTATTTATTCACCTATAATAATATATTATATTTATATAATATAATATAATAATATATTTATTATATAATATATATATAATATAATATATTATATACTATTATATTATTATATAATAATATATTATATATTATTATATATATTATTATATATTATTATATATATATTATTTTATATTATTTTTTATTTTTTATTATTTTATTTTTTTATTATTATTTTTTATTTTATTAAATATTATATATAGATATATTATATAATAATATATAATATATTATATAATAATATATAATATAATATAACATAACATATAATATATTATAATATATTATTAATATATAATATATATAATATAATAATATATTTATTCACCTATGTGATCAAAATACACCTAATTTTATAGACAGTGTAACAAAATACACATATTTCCCAGCTTCTGAATCAATGTTTTAACTGTTTTACTGTAAAATACATTTTTTCAGAATTTTCCAATGTGTTTTTCTCCACAAAAATATGCACAGATATGTTTATTAAAGAGTACAGCCAAAGCTCATTTAGTGGTTACCTCATTTTAGCAACTGTTCATAAATATAATGGTAATTTTACAAAGTAATTTTTCAACCAATACCGCACATTTCTGACCAAATTTTGTGAGCCTGACAACCAAAGTCTTTAATGTTAAACTGACTAAGTTCTAGTCAGTTTCAGGCCGTAGCTGAGGTGCTGAGGATTCTAATGGACTAATTAAGGCACAGAGCTGAGCTTGTTAACTTGAGGTTAATGCTTTTAACAGAGGTGCTGTGCAGGTGGGGAAAAAGCAACTCAGGAAGAGAGCTCTGCACTGTGAGGGGGCAAAAAAAAGGGGGGGAACCATGTCAGGCACAGGACACTGTTTGAGATAACTATCTGAATGAGACAGCAGCAATCATTGATCTTTGCAGTTGTGCTTAGTTAGCAACCATTTGAAAGATAAAACAAATATGAGGGTTTGTTTTTTTTACTTAAAACACCCAATAATACTTTTACTATTAATGGTTACAGCACGGAGACGGCTTTGGTCGCGTTGGTAGATGATCTCTGGAGGGCCAGGGATAGGGGTTGTTCCTCTGCCCTGGTCCTATTAGACCTCTCAGCGGCTTTCGATACCATCGACCATGGTATCCTGCTGCGCCGGTTGGGGGGATTGGGAGTGGGAGGCACCGTTTACCGGTGGTTCTCCTCCTATCTCTCCGACCGGTCGCAGTCGGTGTTGACAGGGGGGCAGAGGTCGTCCCCGAGGCGCCTCACTTGTGGGGTGCCGCGGGGTCGATTCTCTCGCCTTCTGTTCTTTATCTACATGAAACCGCTGGGTGAGATCATCAGTGGTTTCGGTGTGAAGTATCAGCTGTATGCGGATGATACTCAGCTGTACTTTCTACACCGAACCACCCCAACGAAGCTATCGAGTGCTGTCCCGGTGTCTGGAGGCCGTCGGGTCTGGATGGGGAGAAACAGGCTCAAGCTCAATCCCGCCAAGACAGAGTGGCTGTGGATGCGGCATCCCGGTACAGTCAGCTAAATCCGCGGCTGAACATCGGTGGCGAGTCATTGGCCCCGATGGAGAGGGTCCGCAACTTAGGCGTCCTCCTGGATGAGCGGCTGTCTCTAGCAGAGCATTTGACGGCCGTCTCCACGGGAGCGTTCTACCAGGTTCGCCTGGTACGCCAGTTGCGCCTTTCTGGACCGGGATGCCCTATCCACGGTTACTCACGCACTCGTGACGTCTCGCCTGGATTACTGCAATGCTCTGTACATGGGGCTCCCCTTGAGGGGCATCCGGAGGCTACAGTTAGTCCAGAATGCAGCTGCGCGGGTGATAGATGGAGCCCTCGTGGCTCCCATATGACACCTATCCTGCGCAGACTGCACTGGCTTCCTGTGGCCTTCCGGTGCGCTTCAAGGTTTTGGTGACCACCTTTAAAGCGCCCATGGCATTGGGCCGGGTTATTTACGGGACCGCCTACTGCGACCGAATACCTCCCACCGTCCGTGCGCTCTCACAGAGAGGGTCTCCTCAGGGTGCCGTCAGCGAGGCAATGTCGCCTGGCGACGCCCAGGAAGGGCCTTCTCTGTGGGGCTCCCACCCTCTGGAACGATCTACCCCCCGGACTTCGTCAGCTTTCGGACCTTCGGACCTTCCGCCGCGGGCTTAAAACATACTTATTTAATTGTGCAGGACTGAGCTAGATTTTAAATTTTGGGTTTTAAATTGGGTTTTATTTCTATTTTTAATTGGATGGGCTTTAGAATAAGTTTTTTAAATGTTTTATATTGTATTTATATTCTATTTATCTGTTTTTAGTGCCTGTAAACCGCCCTGAGTCCCTTGGGAGATAGGGCGGTATATAAATATGATTAAATAAATAAATAAATACTAAAACATTACTAAAATATTCTTACATAAGAACATTTCATATCAGCAGCATATTTTAGAGGTCATATAGAACTCAGTTGCTTGCTAGCAACTTTAAATGTATATGAATGTTATTCTGGTAGAGAGATGTTCCTTAAGGATGGGCTCCAGCATGAATCTAAAAGCTTGGAAGACTAAACCTCTGGTTCTGTGACTGATCCAGATTGGATCCTGCACCATTATTCTGGGACATGTATATTTGGTTTCATTTATGAATTTTATGAATTTTTCAATATGTTTTTCACTATTTCAGAATTTTAAATCAACAAAGGTAAATTCAGCCTTTCTGGCTGAGAAAGATTCTGGGACTTTGTGTTGTCAATTAATAAATACACTTAGTCCTCAAACCTGTTATCTGGATTATAGCCAACAAAATTTATCATATTATGTTCATCTCTCATATAAAACTGAAAAACACTGCTTTTTAACAGCCATTTTATTAACATGAATATTATCTGTCACTGCTTTGGACTCAAACATCCTTTTTAAAAACATTAGAATTATTTGTTCATTGTTTCTTAGATAATTTGAGATATTGCAATTTTCTAACTGCATAATGCTGCATTAGTTTGTTACCACACAGTGCCTTCATTCTCTACTCAGGAAAAAATCTACAGCCTAGTTTTCACAAACAGCAGTTGAACAGGCAATGCTGTGTCTACGTAGTCCACACCACTTAAAGCTGCAGTGGGAAGCCAACATGATTAAATGAGCCTCTATACAAAAACACAGTTGCCTGGATGTTGAGAAATCGCACTTCAGAGACAGCCTAGCTTTTTTTTTAGCATGCCAATTCTTATCTACGTGCAAAGAATTAATTGAAGGAGGTTCAGTCATGTTTATTTCATTTCAGAATTGTTTTCAAAGAAGGCTATCTATGAAGAAATGAATGTCTGACCATCTAGTATCTCTAATTTTATACATATTGATCAATGAATTGTAACATCAATTATTACTTGATGTTACAATCATCAAGTGATGATGACAATACCATGTGTGAAATCCCTTTCCATTCTTAAAATATGACATATTTGGTCATGCTACTTGGGATTTCTGTCTGCAGGTGAAATGCTTTGCAAGTGTCAAGTTTAATTTCTTATTTTACTCTTGTAAGAATCATTGAACATCATGCTTTGATGAAAATAATAATACTTAATATAGAATAGAATAGAATAGAATAGAATAGAATAGAATAGAATAGAATAGAATAGAATAGAATTTTTTATTGGCCAAGTGTGATTGGGCACACAAGGAATTTGTCTTGGTGTATATGCTCTTAGTGTACATAAAAGAAAAGATACCGTCATCAAGGTACAACATTACAACACTTACTGATAGTCATAGGGTACAAATTTAACACTTAATGATACAACACTTAATGATAGTCATAGGCTATAATGTATCTATGATAATATATCTATAATGGATATAATGTATCTATGAAGATTCTGAGTCATCTAGGTCATAGTTGTATCAAAAGTGGTTTTTGTTTTTTGAAATGGCAACTGGACTGATTTTTTTGAGGCAGTCGTCTTCCTCAAAAAAGAAAAATAACTGTCCAGTTTGCCTTTTTAAAAAATAAAAACCACTTTTGATTAATACAAAATACTTAAACACAATTTTGAAACTTATGTCAATCTAACTCTGTTTCAGGTGAATACTTTATGCTAAAATGAAGTGGCAGCAGTTCTCATACAAGGACTGTATTAACTGATGCATAATTACCATGGCAGCAGACCTGTTTTTGGGGGTGGGAGGGATAATTAATATGTTGTTTTGAAGAAGTGCTGTTCTCAAATATCCCAAAATAAGTCTTCTGAATAATTTTTGAAGTATATAGTACACTACTATTTTCTTCAATAAAGGTAAGGAAAATAATAATAATAATAATAATATTTTAATTTATAGACCGCCCTTCTCCCGAAGGACTCAGGGCGGTGAACAGCCAGTTAAAATACAAAAAACAAACCCATACAATATTAAAAACTACCCATAAAAAACTTATTCAATTGGCCAAGCTAAAATACAATTACACCCTATAAAATCACTAAAATTTAAAAACCCCAATAAATCAATTTAAAAGTTTAAAAATTAAGCCAGTCCAGCAAGACGAAACAAATAGGTTTTAAGTTCGCGGCGAAAGGTCCTAAGGTCGGGCAGTTGTCGGAGTCCGGGGGAAGCTCGTTCCACAGGGTAGGAGCCCCCACAGAGAAGGCCCTCCCCCTGGGGGCCGCCAGTCGACATTGTTTGGCTGACGGCACCCTAAGGAGTCCCTCTCTGTGAGAACGCACCGGTCGTTGGGAGATTGAAGCCGGCAGAAGACGATCCCGTAAATATCCCGGTCCTAAGCCATGGAACGCTTTAAAGGTCGTCACCAATACCTTGAAGCGCACCCGGAAGACCACAGGTAGCCAGTGCAGTCTGCGCAGGATAGGTGTTACATGGGAGCTCCGTGCTGCTCCCTCAATAACCCGCGCAGCCGCATTCTGGACTAACTGGAGTCTCCGAGTGCTCTTCAAGGGGAGCCCCACGTAGGGAGCATTGCAATAGTCCAGGCGAGAAGTAACGAGAGCATGAGTGACCATGCATAGGGCATCCCGGTCCAGGATGGGGCGCAACTGGCGAATCAGGCGAACCTGATAAAAAGCTCTCCTGGAGACGGTCATCAAATGATCTTCAAAAGACAACCGCCCATCCAGGAGCACGCCCAAGTTGCGCACCTTCTCCATCGGGGCCAATGACTCGCCCCCGACAGACAGCCGCAACTGCAGCTGACTGTACCGGGGTGCCGGCATCCACAGCCACTCCGTCTTGGAGGGATTAAGCTTGAGCCTGTTCCTCCCCATCCAGACCCGTACGGCTTCCAGACACTGGGACAGTACTTCGATAGCTTCATTGGGGTGGCCTGGGGTGGAAAAGTACAGCTGAGTGTCATCAGCGTACAGCTGGTATCTCACCCCAAAACCACTGATGATCTCACCCAGCGGCTTCATATAGATGTTGAACAGGAGGGGTGAGAAAATCGACCCCTGCGGCACCCCATACAGGAGGCACTTCGGAGTCGATCTCTGCCCCCCCGTCAACACCGTCTGCGTCCGGTCAGAGAGGTAGGAGGAGAACCACTGATAAACGGTGCCTCCCACTCCCAACCCCTCTAACCGGCGCAGCAGGATACCATGGTCGATGGTATCAAAAGCCGCTGAGAGGTCTAATAGGACCAGGGCAGAGGAGTAACCCTTATCCCTGGCCCTCCAGAGATCATCCACCAACGCGACCAAAGCCGTCTCAGTACTGTATCCAGGTCGGAAGCCGGACTGGAATGGGTCTAGATAGACAGATAGACAAATTTATATTAGCTAGACCTAGCAGATTAAATCAACAGCAAAAAGTTATAGAAGGTTTGTTAAATATCATTAAACAACTAAAAAGAGCTTTCTCTGAAAATCCAGCTGCCTTTCTTTATTAATTTAGCACTTTGAATTTAGCAATTTCATTATCATATTTCTGGATCAATCTACAAAAGAAAAAAAGTGGAAGTTACAGTATCTTAACAAATAAAAACATCTATATTTTCCTTTCTCTGTAGGAGGCTCTTTCCCTGAGAGTCTTTTTGCCATAAGAAAAGAGGTGATGATAGAAAACACAACAGCAGAATTCTCTATCTTGGATTAATTACTTTTTAAATATGGACAATGAATTGCTGATTCTTTTGTAATGATATTATGTCACTCCAACAGACAAAATTTTTTAAAGTCTCAGACTAGATAGATAGACAGACACATACACACACACACACACACACACACACACACATACATACAGACAGGGAAAGACATTTATATATATATATAAATATTTTATTAGGAATGTGGAACTATTACACAGCCACTAATGATTTTTAGCAAGTTATCATTAACATTAATAAATTTACATCATTTGCATTAATAACGTATTAATAGTATTTAAATTAGATCTTATGCATGGAAATAGTGAGTTCCCAGTTCTACATCAAATCTTGGAAAAATCCAATAAAAATAACTGTGCACTTTCTCATTTACTTCCCACTGACAAAAATCTTCAGGCTTCTTAAAATAAACATAAATCAACTATAAAGCCTCATGTATACAGTCTATGGAGTTCCTAACAGATAAATATTTTATCCAGCAAAATTTCAATAAACTTGCAATTCTCCCTTTGTTACCAAGTGGTATATATCTCTGCAAATACTACTGAGTCAATTCACAGGGTCTAACATTTAGCACTGAAAAGCTCTATGGAAACAACTATTACAGGAAGTAATACATGAAATGTGTAACTACTACAGGACAAGTTCCTGGTATTAAACCATAAAATGTAAAGCACCTAGCAAGAACAATTAATTCAATGTCTCCTCCCATCCCATCTTCCCATGGCCATGGATGAATGAATCAGTCTACAAAATCTACTGGATTCTTGTTATACAAATGCACCATTTCCCAATTATTTCAGCAACATAGTTATTCATAGTAAGACCAGTTTCTTGATAAAGTTCCTCAAAATAATAGGGAAAAAAAGTTAATTGCGAGAGCTCTGAGAATATGTATACATATCAAAATAAATTAAAGCAAAGATTTACCACTATTTACTTTTAAATAATTAATTTTAACTTCTTTAACAAATCATAGGAATCCTCCATGGATTTAATTTCAATATGCAAGATATGGATTATATTTTACATGAATATAGAACACATATACATAAAACAGATTAAGAGAGTAAAAGACATAGGAAAGGGATTTGGAATACTTCATTCCACTTCATGGTCCCAGGGGTAGAAAGAGTTTTCAACAGAAGAGAGTCCTGCACTGTATCACTAGATTCTCATCAATGTTTTATGACCAGGTCAGCTAAGCAAGCACAAACTCAACAAGCATGTGGTTTTCCAAGCCTACAGTTCCTCTGAAGTCAGGGACTCAGATTCGTTCAGAGAACAGGTATTTGTATACCATTTCTTTCTCTTAATCTGATTCCAGTTGTTCAAGAAAACCTGGGTGGTTCTTTCAGTCTGTTAAAGAGACTTGAAAGATGTCTCACAGAACTTCTGAAATAAGCAAAGACTGGCAAGAAGTTCATACCTAGGATCTCAGCTCCTGCATCTCTCATGATTTACTTCAGCCTGGAATGGAGATAAGAATTCAACATGAGATTTCTTTCTCCCTAAGAAGGCTTTAAAAAGCAAGATTTTTAGACCAGGTCTCTCCAATATACAGTTTAGAGGGGCAGCTAAATTATCCCAATAACTAGCTCCAAAATAGAAAGACCTCCCAGTTCTTAGAAATATGCTTAGACATATTTACAAGATCATTTTCTTCTTTTTACATTCATATTCATTTACATTCATGAGCATTGATTATATTTCTAATTCTTAAGTGATGTTTGCAAATGGAGGGATGGAGAATGAAAATAAGGCAGATGATCTCTCATAAAAATTGTTCTGCAGTTATCCCATATCACTCCAAAGCCTACTAGGTTGTGACAACTTTTCTTCCTGTGTAAGGCTAATATGGTGCAATATTAAGATTTCAGAAATAAGAGTAGAACCATCAGGAAGAATTTAAAATGTGAAGATGGTAGCTGTGATCATGGGATCAAAGTCTGCGCCGCTTTTTAAGGGAGTGACATAAACAAAGCGGATGCAGGGCTTTAATCATGCAACTGTAGCCACCATCTTGACTTTTTCAACATTTCCACTCCTCCAATAGATGTCCCTGAGTTAGTCTTTCTCAAGACAAGTTGAAAGGCAAAGCTTTTTGACCAAATTGGAATTATGACATTCCTTTTCCTACCCATTGGTATGGCATTTTCACCCTTTTAATCAGACAATACTATCAGAAATATTGTATCTTTTTTTTAATTTCTTTGCTGAATTTTTATGAAGGTATTTCTCTTTTTTATTTTTATTTTCCATTTTTCCAATTTACATAACAATAAACATTTTAACAGTACTGTTTCATGTGTCTCTTACAGTTATTTACATTTATTTCTATAGATTTTTGTTTCTCTGTTCTAACCAGTTATACCACTTATCCCACACCTCATAAAATTCTGTTTCTTCTTTGCCTTTCATTTCTAACATGAGCTTATACATCTCGGCACATTCTAATACCTTATGTATAATCATCTCATTGGATGGTATATTTTCAAGTTTCCAACACTGAGCATAAACAATTTGTGCTGCTGTTACTATGCGTAAAATGATATATTGGAGTTGCTTCTTTATCCTTTGATTAATTATTCCTAATAAAAATAATTCAGCTTTAAATTCAATTTGTTCTCCTATTATCTCCTGTAACCATCTCCTTATCTGTTCTTAATATTTCTTTGCTTTGGGGCATTGCCACCACATGTGATAGAATGTTCCATCCTTATATTTACACTTCCAGCAGTCCGGTTTCATATTTGTGTACATTTTGGCCAATCTTGCCAGTGTTAAATGCCACCTATAAACATTTTGTACTGATTTTCTTTATATGCAGTTGACAGTGTTAATTTACAGTTTTTGTTCCCTACTTTTTCCCATTCCTCTGAATTTATATTACAGCCTACATTTTGTGCCCATGCTATCATTGGACCTTTCACTATTTCTTTTTCCATTTCTACCTCTAATAAATATTTATATGCTTTTTTAATGGATTTTTCTTCTTTGCCTGAAAATATTCTATCCAATTGTTGTGGTACCCCTTGAATTCCATATTCTTCAATATCTTTTCTATATCTCGACTGTGGTCTGTAGATATTGCCATCAGTCTATAATTATACCCTGTTTTTTTAATTCTTCATTTGATTTAAGATTCCCCTGGCTATCTAATAACTCTTTGTATCTTCTCATCTTTTTTTATCCAATGTGTTCGGATAAATCGTTGCCTCCATTGGGAAAACCCAGCTTGGTAATTTCATATAATGTTTCCTTTTGACCTTTCCCCATGTCCATATCAACGCTTCTCTTATTTGATGTCGGTAGAAATATGAATGTGCCTTGTTACGTTTATCCCATAGGAAGGCATGCCAACCTGCCTGTAGGTCATGTCCTTCAATCGTTAAAACATTTTTATTGTCTAAATTTATCCAATCTCTGATCCATAATAGCCTCGCAGCTTGATAATAAAGTTCCCATTTTGAGAATCCAAAGCCATCTCTGTTTCTACTATCTTGTGACGTTTTCATATTTATCCATGCTTTCATAACACATTAGCAATAAAAATACACAAATAATGGAATTCTTAATCATGTAAGGTAGTCGTAAAAATAAAAACAAATTTATAATATTTTCCCCCAAATTTACTTCATCCTGCATGTGAAAAGTCTTATTTCTTCAAAGCCACAACTGCATAGCATCTGGGGGATTTTATTGGATCAAATAACTTTACCAGTCCAGACCAGGCAATGTTGTCCTGTAAAATAATATTTGATCAGAAAATATCAAAAAGATATTAACTTGAGATTTAGCAACACATTGAAATCTAAGGAAAAACCTGTGTTATAAATAAAACAGAAGAAAACTTTTCAAAAATAGTTACTTCTGGTGCTGCTAGACTCGACTTTTTTGCCACCAAAGACTAACATGATTTTCCTCCAACATAAATTTTGCATATGGAGAACTAAACTGGGAACTCAATACAATAGTAGCAGTATAAAACTATGTATTAAAAAATCAAATAGCTTTTAATTTCAGTTTACTAACCAGAACTTCAATATTCTCAGATGGGAGAAGAAATAAAAGCCTCTTATTCAGAATTAAAGAACCATTAGAATAAAAAAAAAATTATACTCCCTAAAATCTCTTACAGATTTTTTCCTTTTCAGAACATTCTTTGCTGACAAGGATTTAAAACATTCTTCAGTGGTTTAACGGAACTAAACCAGATTGTCTCTATTCTACATCCATGTATCACACCACCATTCCATTAAGTAATCAAATGTCTTAATTACTTAGGAAACGTAAGTCCATGCAACATAATTTGAAGATTGTTAAAAAGAAAAGAAAAATCAGACTATCTCTGGAAAAGTCTAATGGTCACTATTCACAATCTTAAATAATAAGATTGGTGTAACACCCTTTATTGGTTTTGACTCAAGCCAATGGGAAATATATCTTTATATTCTACTGGAATTAAATAATCACAAATCAAGTAGCATAAATCCCAAATAGTCATGAATCAAGAATGAATCTTAAGTCAAATGTATCTGCCACAGAAGTACAATCTGTTATAGACAGACACAGGATTAATAGTCAAGAAAGTATGTTCTTTAACTCTAAATCCTTAACTTAGAACAATCAGTAATTCAAACAATAATTTTACAGTCACTTAGTAAAAATTATCTAGGATCCACAAAGTATAGAAATATTTTTGAAACATAAATATAGAAAAGAATATACTGTTAAAGAAAATAACAGTTGCACAAAAGTCATTTACTGTTTCAAGCATTAATAATTAAGTTTTCTATATAGGCAGTATCACTTCAATATTATTGCAGTTAAATTACTGCAGTAATTTAACATGCAATTTAAACTACATAAAAACTTTATTACAGCAATTTTTTCCAAAATAAAAATATTTGCTGGTAAATGATGGATATGATAGATTGGACTTTAAAATTTTGGCAAACAGACAGAAACAATTATTTTTTTCTTTTAATATGAAGGAGCCATGATTTGCTTCAAATATTTTAAAAACAAACCTATATCATGGCTAAATCTACCAAGACTTACCTGTTCTTTGAGATAGCAGAGACGATCTAGAAGTATCAACACCTCTATGCAAGGTCCTAGAACAACTTTCAGCTGAAAATTTAAACACAACTGAATCACATTTCTAAAACCTATACTGAAGAAGAAAGAAATACTACCTATTAACACAGATTTAGATTTCTTATTCAAATATTTGAAGGTAAACTCTCCTTTGATCTCTTTACCTCAAGGATATTAATTATTATCTATGAATCAGCTCCAATCCAGTTCAAAATGTTGATCTCATTTGGATTGTTAGTTTAATTCATAAAACCAAGACTATTTAAGAAAGGGCTTTTAGAAATAGATTAAAGACATTATATTCTCAATTAGATTCGAAAAGTTTAGTTGACTGGAAGAGTCAACTGAATGACTTTTTCATCAAACCTGTCCAAAGGATACTAAGCAGGATTTTCGAAGCGGCTAGGCCAAAACAATTTTAACTGCTGTCAAAAAGATATATTGGTAAAGCAGGGTTTGTCTATAATTATTAGCTGTTTAATATAATCATGTAAATGTTATACAATTACCATATTTTCCGGACTTTAGGACGCTCCGAAGTATAAGACGCACTTAACTTTTGGGAGGAAAACAAGAAAAAAAATCATCCCATTTTCTGCCAGTTCCAGGCGGCGGGGATTGCTGCCACCTATTCCCACCGCCTGGAACGGGCCAAGAATGGGGCGCGCAGAGACCAAAAATGGGATGTGCGGAGGCCGAAAATGGGATGTGCGGAGGCGATAGGTGGCAACGATCCCCACAGCCTGGAACAGCTGATCGGAGGTATTCTGGGAGGCAGATCCAACCGCCAATCAGCTGTTTATGCTAAATCAGGCTGTGGTGAAGCTGACCACGCTGTTTGCTGCAAGGAGGCAAATTGCTGGGAGGCAGAGGCCGAAGGGTGGGGGCTGGTGGGTTGGCGAGGCTTCGGCAACATTCGCTGTATAAGACGCACAGACATTTCCACCCACTTTTTTTGGGGGGGGGAGTGTGTCTTATACTCTGAAAAATAGAGTATTTTGTGACTGCACATAAAGACATCTACAATATTTTTGTTTCAGAAAAATTTCTGAAATCATTTTTGGCATTTATTGTTTTACTACTGAACAGAAAATTACTACATTTTCCTGCCAAATCTATTGAAGAACATGGAATATTTATCTTTAAAAACAAACTTTGTATTATCTTGCCAATTCCATTTTACTGGACATCTTTAAAAAAAGCAGCATAATCTTGTTCAAAGTCTATGAAAGTTATTAAATGTGGTATCTGTTACATAGTATCTCTGAGGTGTAACACAGCATAAAAAACATTTAAGTTGCAGCAATTTTGTTCAAAGTTGAACAAAGTAATGTATTAAAAGGAGAAAAAAAATTCTTAAAACTTATTTGACTAGTAAAAGAATCTTCATATGTTCTCAATGAGTGTTAATATAATTTTGGAACAGAATATGCTCCTAATTAAAGGTTATGTGGTTTGTTTCCTTCTTTATAGAAAATATCAAACACAAACTGACCTACTTCATCATAAAATGTTAGCACAAGTGTTATTCATGCGATGCTAGCAAAAATATTCCAATATTTCAATGTTACCATATTAAAAGCTTCCAATTCATTCATTCTGTGCTTGTATTTTTCAAGGTATTCCAATACAAGGCTATCTGAAATCTGCAACAGCAAGAACACTGATGATGGCAACTAACATTTGCCTGAGGCATATGCTAAAATTATTTTTATAATTAAAACAGTTCAAAAATAAAACAATTATTTTACAATCAACATTTTTTAATTTATTATAATGACTTCTCAAACTTTTTTCAAACACAGATAGCAATACATAAGGAACTATATTTGAAGTGTTCAAAAACAGTCTGGTTTTAGTATCTGAAAATAATATATCAGCTCATGACGACATTAATCTGTAAGCATCTTTAAAACATACAGCAATTATTACAAATCAGTGCAACTTTATCAAGTCTTACCAGAATGTTCCCATGTCACTATTTTTTTAAAAAAAAACAACAGGTAGTTTTCTGAATATTCAATGAACATATTAATAGTAATTTATAAACTGAGTATGAAACAGTATAGCATAACTGGAAAAAAAGGGAAATGCAATTTTAAGTCACATTAATAAAAGCATATTTTCTTATTAAATGCTTAAATCAACAATCAATTTGAAAATATGTGGTTAGACCACAGTGCCTGATTAGATTCATGAAGCATGAACAGTGATAAAACTAATGCAATGAAAGTATTTGCTGTTTTCCCATTTACTTGTACTACCACAGAGCATATATATTATATATACTGTATGGTTATATACATAGTTTTGAAACTCTTTTTCAGTTAAAAGCAAAAAGCAAAAAGCTTTCATGTATTGATACACTAATAACAGTCAAAGAATGTGCTGCTGTTCCATCTCCATCTCTTAATTCGCACTGATTTTATCTGGAAATTATATTTTTAGCCAAATATCTATATTTTTAGATATAACTGATCATATAGTTATGATCTTTAGATATAACTGACAGAAAACAAGTCACACAGGAAGTAAAGAACATGATGACTGAATCCCCTCTTTTTGGACATCCAAGAACTGTTCACTATGCCTAAACTAGCAGATGTAAACTACAATGAATGGTCTTTTCATGCAACTATATAATACCTTCTAAAGAACTGAAGGAGAACCTTGGATCTCCAAATTACTAAAACTTTAGAATATAAATACAAGGTTACAAGCAATTTTTATCAAGAAGTTGCCATATGTTCACATAAAAGAGGTCATCAACTCTTGACAGTGAAAAAAGTATCAATAATAAAAGTCCATGCTTATTTGATCTTGAATGTTTATCTATCAGAGATTTGTTCCTTCTTCTCCAACACCTTACTAAATTTTCAGTTTGCTTACTTTAAACTGAAGTCTGTAGTTTGTCAGATGATTCGTGTAGCTATTACAGCTGTTAAAACTGTCAGATTAAACTGAAATTTGGCATTGGGATCATGAACATTGCATGTGAGTTTATATTTAAAGTACAGTTATCCATGAAATATTGCATAAATAAAAGTTTTTACAACTATGCTATCAGCCTTTCATAATCTCACTTGACAACGGAACTACATTGTCTTGTCCACAAATGCCTGATAAATACTTTTACTGAAACGCTTATTATAATTTAGATTATCTATTTGCATTAAAACTCAAGCTAATAAGAAGCAGCCAAACCAAATTCTAAACAGCTGCAAATAATTTCATACTAAAGTTTTCTTGACAATAGGTTCCACTGAATTTGACTGGGCTTATATCTGAGTAAACTATTGCTAAAATTGCACCATCGCTATTGAAGAAAATTTCACCAGCAAAAACTGAAGTTTTTTTTTTTTACTTTCAGCTGTTTCTCATTAATTAGTTCTAGAAATGTATATGGATGTGTATATAAAATGCTATGCAGGACCCAGTTTAAATAAAGTAGACATAACAGTAATTCCTTCTGAAAGGCCAATTTGTATCTTATAATAAAAGCCACTGTTACTGCTGAGTACGCAGACAAATAAGTGGAAGATAAAAACATTCTCTTCCCTGAGATTTCATCTATTCCCTGAATTTGAGATAGTTTTAACATATAGTTTTTAAAAATGTCTAAGTAGTGTATAGGTATGAAGTCTAAGAGTATGTGACTATTTTAGTTATATGCACTTTGGCTAAATACTATGAAGCCAAAGATATATCAAGATATTTTATCATAAACAAATGATGCTTTCTGTGTTCTTTAATAGTAATTCCAAAGGAGAAAACAAAAAGGAAAAGTTGAAAGGATGGATCATCCTTATGGATCATATAGTAACTTGTCTCTCTGGCAAAAATTTTGTGAGTATCATACAATACAAATAGGCCAGCTAGTGAGAAGTTAATAGCTATGGGCATATTATCATCCATTATGTTAGGGAAATGTGAGGTCATAGAAGCAACATATTTATAAAACTCAAGTAGAACTGAGAGAGCTCAATGCAAAGATAAGATTGTGCTATCAACGTGTACAGATAGATTATTTTAGATACTTTAAATGTTTTAGGACAGTGATGGCAAACCTATGGCACACATGCCAGAGGTGACACGCAGTGCCCTCCCTGTGGGCACGTGAGCTGTTGCCCCACCTCAGCTCTGCCACACATGCGCACCTCCTGCTGGCCAGCTGGTCTTCGGGTCTCTGCCACTCATGTGCGGGGGTATGTGCATGTGGAGGGGCCTGTGTGCATGCGCAGGGGAAATGCATGCACGGGGATGTGTGCATTCATAGGGGTGGGGGACATGCAGGTCTGCATGCGCATTTGCCGGGCAGGGCACATGCGGGGGGGGTGCGTGCAGGAGATTGCATTTTGGGGGTTCGTGCATGCATTTGTGAACGCACACATGCACTTTGGCCACTCGGTCCAGAAAAGGTTAGCCATCACTGTTTTAAGACAATCTATGTATTAAAAAAGTCAAAATTTATTTACAAATATTATTTTTCACACTGTAACTACATTTAAAATTTGCAATACCACAATATATTAAGTCATTGCTAAAACAAATGTTTGTATCATAACGTGTTTCATGAACACTTATTCCAATATGTATATTTTGCATATCTCTTTTTTAGTAGATAATGCTTCATAACAGATTGTGATAGCAAAACTCATATTCACATTACAGACTGCTAAACTAAAGAAACATAGGAATTTCCTGTTCTTTAAAATATAATCATACCTGTTTCTTGTTTACTATCGCTTATCAAAGTGAATTTACCTGTTTCTTCTATTTGATATGATCAATTGACTAATCAATAAGGTACACTATTATTACTGTTACTACTACTACTACTGTCTCTTTGTGATTTAACAGAGAAGCAGAAAGACTTCAAACTGTATAAAAAATATTGATAAATGCTTATTTAAATTTTCAATGAATTAGAATACATGTTGCACTGGCATGGGGTATGCAATGTCCCACCATTTTCTGTAATTGCTGTTCTAGCATCATTTATCCATGACGTTTTACTTTTTAATTACAGTAGATTAAATGTAGCATGGGGAAATATTCCTCAGATAATTAGCAATAGAAATAGTACTTATATCCTGCTTCATAGTGCTTTACAGCCCTCTCTAATGGGTTTACAGAGTCATCATATTGCCCCCAACAAAAGGAAAATTTAATAAAGAAGGCAAAAATCATACCTAACCTTGGAAGGATGGAAGGCTGAGTTAACCTTGAGCCGGTGAGAATCAAACTCCTGGAGTGAACAGTGAGTAGCCTGCAGTACTGAATTCTAACCACTGCACAACCATGGCTCTTATACTCCGTAAATATTAGAATTTGGCAATGACTATTGTATATAAATTAGATTTAATTGTCAGCTCTTACAAAACTGCATGTTCTCCTTGATCTCAGCATAATTTATATTACCAAACAAATCACGGAAATAATCTGCAGTGTGTTCACTATATGAATTTCAATTTATAACCAGATATTTACCTTTGATTCATCTAGTTCAAGCTTTTTCAAGGAAATTCTAACATAATCCAAAAATGAAGATGATTTAGAATATACTTTTCCAATATTACGATCACTGAAATGACAAATTATTTCTTTTGTTATTTTTCCAACATCACACAGAGAGACACTCAGTCCATGAAGAACAATTCTGAAGTCTTTTGAAGAACTGTCTTGGCTTATCTTCCTCAGCCTGGTTTACCTGAGATGTAATATGGGCTGTAACTCACTGGCATCTCCTTCCCCCCCCTACAGTTTACAAAAGGAACTACTTCTTCCCATTGACAAAAATGTTATAGTGGCATTTAATTAAAAACAAAAATAAAAAATGTATTTATTGCATGTAATGGAAACCATGTGACCTATACAATTTGAATGGTCAATAAGCAAGGACTCTCTGTATTCTAAAACTCAATTCTCAGTCTTCAGTGATAATGACCCATCTTACAACTCTACAGTTCAACCATGAGCCGCATATATTCTCTTCTGGGATAGCAAAGAATTAAAGCAGATTTCAAAAAGTTAGCTTGCTGAGAAAGCCCGAGTCAAATTTACAGATAGATATTTTTTCAAATAGACAAAAAACAAAAAATAGCTTTTCTTTTAATAAACTCATTGTTCTCAGATTTCAGGATCAACAAGAAGTAAATGTTCTGTTTCTATAACAAAATATAAAATTACAGCAATTACCTTCTCTTGATGCCATAACATTCTTCTACAATAACCTGCAGCACAGCCCGATAAAACAAAGATTCTGTGGGTAACTAGAAGAAATCAAAGAGCAAAGAAGTTAAGAGGCAACCATACCCCACGAACAAAACAGCAACAGTTATTGGCTATCTTCAACCAGTATTTGTATTCATTTCATCTAATGTTACTAGGAAGTTTCTTATTACTAAAATAAAATATTGCTCTGTTAACATATTGCTGCCAAGTCGAAAAAATAAGCACAACCTGCAGAAAAGGTTGCGCAGAATTGAAAAGAAAGCTGTAAGAATGACAAAGCCATATAGATCAAATTATGCTAATAGGTATTTAGGTTGGACCACAGAAATTTAATCTCCCTAAAATCAGGGGAAAATATTTTGCAAATAACTATCTTTTTTTTCTCCTTAAAAACTTCATCTTCTCTCCTTGGTACAAACAGTACTATGTTTCTAAAACAATGCAAAGTATTGAAGAATATCTAGGAAAGACCATTTTATAGCCCAGAGGTTCCCAATCTTTTTCGCCCGCGGCTCCCCCGGAAATCCGACCTGCAACTGCGCATGCGCACCAGACGCGCCCGCGGCTCCCCGGAAATCCGACCTGCAACTGCGCATGTGCACCAGACGCCCCAGAAATGGCGCATCAGCGCCGGACCCAGCGGGCGCAGATATTCCGCGGCGCCCCCATGACGATAGCGCGGCTCCCTGGGGAGCCGCGGCTCACAGTTTGGGAATCACTGTTATAGCCTTTTTAAAATTCAGGGTCAAATTCATCCTGTATAAATTCCATCAAGATCTATAGCTTTGTAATAGGAACACAATGGTTTATAAACCTAGTGAAGTGAAGACTCAGTTTATGTACATATTTTAAAAGGGATGATAAATGATGTAGTGCTTATTTAACTTCTACATAAAAGAAATTTAGCTGTTGATTTAAAAAGAAAGAATATTTAGAGTCCTGCCAACATCTAGCATTTGTAGCAAATCAAAGTAAATGCTTCCAAATTTTTTACTATTGTTATATTTTCAGAAATGAAAGAATAATATTTAGGAAAAGTGATTTATTGGGAGTTTTGGCCAAGATTAGGAAGCCATTTCAAACTAACCAGTGTGTTTCTGGTTAAATGTTGGAATATGAATTAGATGATGAATAATCTAGCTTTAAATTAATGCTATTCCAGTCTAGAAAGAAACATTTGGTAACCATTCTTATGAAAACAGCATCACCACATTATAAGGAAATACAGGCAGTTGCCCAGTTATAAAATTGGAGATGACAAGCATATTCATTTAAAGAAACAATTTATAAACTTTGACTATATTACAGGAAAAATATGAAAATACCCAAATGCAAACATAGCTATTAAATCTCTAGAAAAAATATAGGTGTTCTTATATTTGTTTTTCCATGTAACTATATATCTATATTAATAAATATGTAGAAGAACTTGTCAAATTAAATGAGTCTGAACTGTACTTATTCCATAATCATTTGCACTTTATGAACGAACCTGAGTTACTATATATATTCTATTTGAAGTGTTGGCTTCATTTCCTTGCTTAATGGCCATTTGTTCACAGTGATCATTCAAACTTATGAGGCATTGAAAAAATTGTCTCATATATGTACCTCCCCATTTGCAAACTTCTTTGGCCAGTTGCAACAAGCAAAGTCAATGAGAAAGCCAGCAGGAAGTTGTAAATGACAAGTGACGTCCTCGCTTAATGACCAATGATAATCTGCTTAATGATGTGAAGTAGGAATGTCAGAATTTCCACGGCTAAGTAGTGTAATTAGATGACTTCATGCTTTATAACATTGTTTAGCAATGGAAATTCCAGATCCAATTAAGGAACTTGTTAACTGAGGATTATCTCTATGTTCTTTCTATTTTAGTCACTCTTAATTAACTGAATAAATTATTCAGTTAAATTGTTTTATCATAATGAAGGCCAGAAAATACAATGGTGCTGATGATGCAAAATATCAGTGTATCTCCAGTTCAAGTTTTACTGTTTGCCACCTATTCCACTTTGACAAATTTCAAAGTTCAACATAATGTCATGTGTTCAAAGTATTCAAAGAAAGAAAAAAACTGTCATTAGAATGGTTAAACAGATATTACTTACCATCTGACCAACTGCAACTCTTTCCAGAGCCTTTAAAAAGAAATTCAGGTATTTATTCATTTAGATAAACTTTATAAATAAGCAGACTTCATGAAATAAAAATATTTTAACAAATTATATATTAAGATGCTTTTTAAAAAATGTAATCACTTCATGATATTTAAAAATATATTTCTATTTGTGTTTGTAATATATATGCACACAAAGTGAACACTCTCTTCTGCAAAGAGCCAAGATGATATTGAGCTGTTTATTTTATATGTAATATTTTTTTCCAAACTTACTGATTAATAGATTTTAGTCACACTTTCCTAATTCATATTCAGTAAAGTCAAGTACATACATTTGGAACATATGACCTTAAAATGATAATATAATTTGAAATGTGCAATCATGAAATAAAAATTATTAGATTAAAACAGGATACCAATTCACTTGTGCAAAATTACAAAATAATGCATCAATGTCTCCTCATTAATATATAAACTTAATAAAGTAGAACATCAATCCACAATCTCTATGCTAATATTAGTTACTATTTCTGCAAGTCTCTACCTTACTGACTCTAATTCTAACTCTAAATTCAGTTCATTCAATTATGCTCTTTCACACTTGAAACATAGAACACTCCTTTAGAAAGTTTCTTTTGGGTTTTAGTAACAAAAGCTACAAACCAGGGCTGTTCACAATTTGCAAATGATTCTGAAGAATTGCTTAATTTATTTCTTAAGATTTCCATGCAGCTTCATTACTGCAATTAGGGGAAATATTTATTTATTATTCATTTTAAACTAATTCTGAGCAGTTCTCAAGGGGAAAAAATGTATTAGGAACAAATAAAAGTGAAACAAGCAGCAAGAAACCAAAACAGCAAAACGGCTTTGTCTTAAATGGTACTTTTTAAAGAAGTCAAGTCATTAAATTGACTCTTAAAAAGTACCAGCATCCTTTTTCTACTTCACGCTTGTGTAGATTTTTTTTAAAAAATCAGAAGTTGATGGATGAACAAGATTAAGACACTGAAGGCTTGAGCATTTTGCACTTAACTTTTGATCCAAACCAGACTGTGTCAGGTTTTCACATGGAAGGAACATTCAAACTAGTATAATGTGAATAGGAGCTTTTTCCTCTGTATTAACATGTGGTATATACAGAGTTATAAAATTCCCTACTCGTTTAACTAGATTCTGACCGGCATGCACACATTTGCTTGAAAAATAGCACTATTCCACAGTTGTTAATTGACTGATTTATTTCACATCTAGTTAGACTCTTCTTATATGCACTTATTAACTTTTATTATAAGCTTTCATTTTCAAATTTCTTTTGATTTCCCATTCTTGTAATTACATATAAAATATGAACAATAATCACTGAATGAATGTCAATTCCATTCAAATACAGTATTTTACTAACAAATCTCATGAGATTATATTTTTACTTTCTGCATCTTGCCAGTTAAAAACTTACATGAACTGTTAAAGTTCATACAGCTTTTACTCTTTAAAAAATCGAACACAAAATTATGAAATTTTAAATCAACATCCTCCTTCCTATTTTCTCTACAGCTCCATGTTCATAGTTAGAGATAGGATACACATTGAAGAAATGCATTATAACATCCTACTTTTTAATATGGCAGAACAATGCTCCTAAAACATTTGTTAAACTGTTGAGAGGCCAAAATGAGTGGAATTCAGCTATTGTTTCGTCCCCCCCCCAAAAAAAATCATTTTATGTAATCATATACAATGGTACATCAATAAAAATTAAACTTTTTATAATTCCAGCAAGTGTTATTAAGAAGATAAATTTAGCCATTAGACAATTTGCAATTTGTTGGCTACACAGAGAGATAAAATATTTTCTTTGAATAGGCAAAGCTATTGACAGTCTTTCCAAATATCTTCCCTATTTTAAAATCTAAGCATAGTGTTCAAAATAAAAATAGAGAAAGTTAAAGAAACAACAAACAGGAATGCATATGAATATCCAGCCAGGAGATCCAGATGATCTCTCTTCAGCCATCTTCTGAAATGAATACATGCTAAAACTCAAGAACTATTTTAGGACTGTGTTTCCCAAAATATGGTTCACAGCCTGGTATTGGTGCTTGTAAAAAAATAATAATCTGGTCTTTAGAAAATATACCCACAACTGCTCTCTTTCTCTCCAACCCGAGTGCCGCAGCCACAATCTTGCAAGCACTCTGATCAGAGAAAAGGAACTCTTGGACAGAATTGAGTTAAAGACTTAAAAACATGTTTTATGCATACATAAAAGCCTACTGGCCATTTTCTGCTTGTGTAATGTAATAACAAAGTCGACAGAAAAGCTGCAGTCCCTAACTATAACTATTTGGGAAATCTTATTTTAGGAGATAATAAGTAGGTACCTTAGCCAATCAAAATAACTTCACTGGATTTAAAATTCTATGGATATGATTTTTGCCTTCTTTATTATATTTTCCTTTTTTCTCAATACATTATTTTATATATCTTTAGCTTTGGCTTAGTTGGTTAAATAAAGAGATTATCATTAAAATACTCCCCACATGAAAGACTGCATAAATTGGCAGCTTCTCTTGTATTTCAGAATTGCCATATGGCTTATTACACATTTTAGGATTTTTGGCTATTCAAAGGCAACTTCCTTTGTTCTTCCCAGGTAGACTGAAGGAGATGTCCTTGCTGGAAGCGGTAACAATATTTCAACCAAACAGAATAGGTATATCAGGAGGTTCTGCTCTAACTGATGACTACCAATGATAATTAAAGAATTATCAAAAAGAATCAGAACACAAAATACAAGCTAAGTGGACACGACCTTGTAGATGACCCTCACTCTGTCAAGGACCTTGGAGTACTCATATCAAATGATCTAAGTGCCAAAGCCCACTGTAATAACATCACCAAAAAGGCATTAAGAGTTGTAAACCTAATCTTGCGTAGCTTCTTCTCCAGTAAGATTACACTACTAACCAGAGCATACAAAACATTTTCTAGACCAAATTCCTGAATACAGCTCATCTGTCTGGAACCCACACTGCATATCGGACATTAATACAATTGAGCGCATCCAGGAATATTTCACAAGAAGAGTCCTCCACTCCTCTGCTCGCAACAAAATACCTTATGCCACCAGACTTGAAATTCTGGGTTTAGAAAATTTAGAACTACACTGCCTTCGGTATGACCTGAGCATAGCTCATAAAATCATCTGCTACATTGTCCTTCCTGTTAATGACTACTTCAGCTTCAACCACAACAATACACGAGCACGCAATAGATTCAAACTTAAAGTGAACTGCTCCAATCTCAATTGCAGAAAATATGACTTCAGTAACAGAGTTGTTAATGCCTGGAATGCACTATCAGACTCTGTGGTCTCATCCCAAAATCCCCAAAACTTTAACCTAAGACTATCTACTGTTGACTTCACCCCATTCCTAAGAGGTCTGTAAGGGGAGTGCATAAGAGCACCAGTGTGCCTACCGTCCCTGTCCTAATGTTCCCTTTAATTGTATTCATTTTATGTATTCAATTCATGCTTATACTTATATATATATTATTCAATGTGTACTCGACAAAATAAATAAATAAATAAATAAATAAATAAATAAATAAATAAATAAATAAATAAATAAATAAATAATGAGGTACTTTTAGAAGTCTGCCAGTGTGGTTGTAAACCAATTCTGATTCCAGCTATAAAAATGTATAATTGAAATGGCAATAGTACTTCGACTTATATATTACTACCAATCTGCCTTCCAATGAGGACCTATATACTGCACGAGTCAAAAAGAGGGCTGTGAAAATATTTACAGACCCCTTGCATCCTGGACATAAACTGTTTCAACTCCTACCCTCAAAACGACGCTACAGAGCATTGCACAACAGAACAACTAGACACAGGACAGGTTTTTTTCCCGAACGCCATCACTCTGCTAAACAAATAATTCCCTCAACACTGTCAAACTAGTTACTAAGTCTGCATTACTATTAATCTTCTCATCATTCCTATCACCCATCTCCTCCCACTTATGACTATATAACTGCAACCTAGTTGCTGGTATCCTTAATATTTATATTGACTATTTCCCTATGACTATCATTAAGTGTTGTACCTTATGATTCTTGACGAATGTATCTTTTCTTTTATGTACTCCAAGAGCATATACACCAAAACAAATTCCTTGTGTGTGCAATCACACTTGGCCAATAAAGAATTCTATTCTACTCTATACCGCTTAGTGCTTTACAGCACTCTCTGGGAAGTTTACAATGTCAGCACATTGCCCTCAAAAATTTGGGCCCTCATTTAACTGAATTCGGAAGGATGGCTGGCTGAGATTAAGATTGAATTTCCAGGCTGTGGACAGTTTAGAACAGGGGTGTCCAAAGTTTTTTTGGTGAGGGCCAAATACAGAAAAATAAGCAAAGGCCCGGGCCACACCATTGAATGGGGGGGGGGGGCTAATTTTTTTCATACCAGTTCTGTGGGCGTGGCTTATTTTGGGGTGTGGCTTGGTGGTCATGTGACTGGTGGGCGTGGCTAACTGCTCATGTGACTGAGTGGATGTGGCTATGGGCATAGAAACTACTCAGAGGGCTGTGCATTTTGACCAGTCCTCACACTTATGACCATCCTCACATTTATGCCCATTGCAGCATTTTAACAACCATATCACTCATTTCACAACTGCTTCTCTTCACCACGGTTACAAGATAGGGTGCAAAATGTAAAGATAGTTGTAGGTGTGAGGACCAGTCAAAAGTGTGAGGACAGGTCAAAAATAACTTTTTCAGCCCTCTGAGTAGTCCTTATGCACAAAATGCTGCAACAGGCATAAATGATGACCGGTCATAAGTGTGAGGACTGGTCAAAAGTGTGAGAACCTGTCAGAAATCACTTTTTTCAGCCGTCTGGGTAGTCCCTATGCACAGTTTAGGCTTAAGTATACGAAAGTTTGGTGGTTGAGACACGAAGGACTTCACAGAGATGGCTATCAGTCATTCTGGATCTCAGTCTGCTTTTGTTCTGATTTACCAGAGAAAATGTTTGTTCACATATGTATGTTGAGCCGAACAGGCTCATCATTCCTTTTGCGTGGCGTCTCATCAGAGGAAACTTGGCATGATCCAAACTCTGATAGAAGTCAGGGAGGGAGAGAAGCTGATGTTGACTCTTCAGAGAATCATCACATTGCATTTCAATCAGTTCTAACTGCAGACTCTCCTCCACTTCTTCTGCATCCACCAGGAAGGGGGTCGAGAACAGCTTGATTTGTTTTTCAATGACAGAAAAATCTTGAAAACTGGTTGAATTCTGTCACAAGAGATGTAATTACAGAAACATTTTTTTCCTTTTTTCCTTTTTAGCAGAAAGGTCTGCCTTTGGAAAAGCAGACTTGATTTCAGACAGTGCAGGGAAGTGTGCAGTTTACAATATGTGGATATCATCTTCATTTAAGGGGGAAAATGTTTCATATTCATTCATCTTGGCCAGGGGTGTCCAAACTTGGTCTCTTTAAGACTTGTGGACTTCAACTCCTAGAGTCCCTCAGCCAGCAAAGCTGGCTGAGGAACTCTGGGAATTGAAGTCCACAAGTCTTAAAGAGACCAGGTTTGGACACCCCTGATCTTGGCTTTTGCTTTGTATTTGATATGAACTTGAAACTCCCTTCGTTATTCCCTGCCCAAGGGGTGGAGGCGCGAGGAGCCTCGCCAGGCGGCCCGAGGAAGGCGAGGGTAGAACTGCTGGGATCGGGCACAGCCAGCAGCCTCTTTCTCGCTCACCGCCGCCTCCTCCGCCCCCTCCCTTCGTTATTCCCTGCCCAAGGGGTGGAGGCGCGAGGAGCCTCGCCAGGCGGCCCGAGGAAGGCGAGGGTAGAACTGCTGGGGTCGGGCACCGCCAGCAGCCTCTTTCTCGCTCGCCGCCGCCTCCTCCGCCCCCTCCCTTCGTTATTCCCTGCCCAAGGGGTGGAGGCGCGAGGAGCCTCGCCAGGCGGCCCGAGGAAGGCGAGGGTAGAACTGCTGGGGTCGGGCACGGCCAGCAGCCTCTTTCCCGCTCGCTGCCTCCTCACCTGTTTCTCGATGGCTGTCACTGCCGCCACGCGTGTCCGACATGGGGAGGCGCGAGGAGCCTCACCAGGCGGCCCGAGGAAGGCGAGGGTAGAACTGCTGGGGTCGGGCACGGCCAGCAGCCTCTTTCCCGCTCGCCGCCGCCTCCTCCGCCCCCTCCCTTCATTATTCCCCGCCCATGGGGAGGAGCCGCGAGCCTCGCAGCAAACCACCGGGCAAGCACCGGGAGGCGGCCGAAAAGGGCCATATTCAGTTATACTTTCAAAATTTGCTGCGGGCCAATAAAAACTGACCCGCGGGCCGCAGTTGGCCCGCGGGCCGTAGTTTGGACACCCCTGGTTTAGAAGATCTAAACTGTGGGCAGTTTCTATCACTATAAGTATTAGGCCATACAAACTATTTCACAAACAAAGTATTTTTTAAATACATTTTCTTTGGCCATGTTCTTCCCTTCAGTTATCCATGAAGACACATGCTAAGAAGATTTGGGAGGGCCTCAAGGCAACTACATTGACCCTTTGAGCATTATAGCTGCTTCACAGATTTGAAAGTGTGTGCATGTGTGTGTGCGGTGCGTTTAATTTGCTTTACTGAATGTTTTGCAGTCCTTCCTGGTAAATATTTGTCAAATATGGCACTGTCTATGTCAAACAGAGATATCTAGCTTGGAAAAACCTCCAAATTTTAAAAATAAGAAGAAGAAAAAAAGAATAAGAAAAGAAAAAACTCTATATTTAGGGTTTAATTAAACAATACTTATACTTAAAACAAAACTAAGAACACTGAGATATGTAGAAACTGAGAACAGAGGACATTAATGAAGAAGTCAGAGCTGAAGAAGCTTCTTGGATTAGACATAACATAACATAATAACAGAGTTGGAAGGGATCTTGGAGGTCTTCTAGTCCAACCCCCTGCCCAGACGCAAAATGTCTTCAGAGAAAAATCAGAAAGTCTAGTTGCCTCTTGAAAAAAACACCTTTGGGATAACCATGACCTGGATGACTGAGAATTTCCATATACATTCTGCCAAAAGAATAATTTCTTACATTACTAAACGGATATTCCACATAAAGAAATGTGGACTGTATCCTACTATATTGTTATTATTGCTTATATTATTCTATTATGCAAATACAGGGTCAATGATAACATGGTTTCTCTGAAAACACATCCAATTTAAAAAAATGTAGAAGAGAACAATGCAATGGAGGAGAAAAGAAATGTATCTTTATTCTGATCAGGCTACTGAAGAAAAAAAAAAGCTAAGTGCAAAGAAAGCAACAGCCGCTTGAATGCACTTGCTGGAATTATGAAAACAGAGGCAGAGGATGAGCAAGTCAAAGGGGCAAAGATTGAAGTATATAAGAGGATCAGACAAGGATTAAAAAAGCATTTGGTTCATAGGAAAGATGTTTCAAGACAGGATAGCATTGCAACCAGAAGCAGCGAAGCAAACCTAATCTCTGATTTGTTTAACATTCTGCTACCCCATTATGATTTATAGTTAGCTTTTGTGAAAATGCTAATGAGTCGTATGAATTTGAATCTAACCAGGGAGAGGATTTAAGTGTCAGAAGAACAGGCACTTAAAATAAATTTGCTTAAAAACCTGAATGCATTTCATGGCTTGTCACCATGCTATGATAATGTAAAGTGCAAATGAATAAATATTACATATAAAAAAATTCAGCTGTGTCCATTATACAGTGAGCAACACAATAGTCAATTGTATGTGGCCTAGTATATTTACCAAACGTATTTATAATTTATAGCGTTCTCTATCTGTTACAAACCCAGAAAGTAGGATTAAGTAAATTATGGTTATCTAAATATCGGGTAACTGCATTAGGGCTATATAAAGTCATTCTATTAAAGACACCATAGATCTCATCCTGTAGTGAAAAGACCATCTTATTCACTATGCAGGGTATTAGAACCAGTAAAGACTAACAAAATTGGCAATTGTACTGTAATTTTACTGACTTTTTCCTTAATTCTCTTCTTTTATATTAGCATTTCTCCTCTAAACTTAATAAAATATGGATTCAACTCAATCAGTTTTGAAACCAGTGTCCATTGTTTCAAACTCAGAGAGACACACTATGTAATGTATTTATTTTTTACAAATGATCACTATTTTTGTTAATTGATACACCGTGATCTATTATTCAACATGTCCTGAATTCTTTGCCAAAGCTATGAATTTGCAAGTCAAACAGAAGCAGAAAAAAGGAATCCATACCAAACAGGCAGCCATTCTAGCATTACGACCACAGAACCATCCCTCTTCTTTCAAATAGCGGCCCAAAGGGAAACCCCATATTCCCCGAGTCCCTTCTGCAGAAAAAAGGTAAAACAATTACATTATTTTATCTTGTACATATGAATCCATAAATCCCTTTACGAACACCTATGTCTGTGTTCAAATCACGTAACCATAAAAAGCAATGACATTTTACATTAATGAACTGTGAAAATGCAATTCTTGCAAGGAGTTTAACAATCTGTAATATGAAGCAAGAAAACTGGGTTAATTAAAGCATGGTAGTGATTTACAATATGGCTTAAAATATGGGTGTAAGAACACAAGTTAAACTGATTAACAAAACATAGTGTATTAAGAGATTATTTTAAAGCTATTTATGTAACTTGTTTATTTCAAATTTATTAAAGCTACCCAAGTTCGATGAATTTGGATCTAACGGTCTGAACAAAATCATTTCAATTAGGAATTACATTTAAAAAGTGTGTGCGTGCACGCACACACGTGTGTAAAATTCCTTTCTCACCCCTATGTTAGAAACATGTGAGAAGTATGTATGTTCATCAGTTCAGGTTCTCTACTAGAGGCCTGGGAGTTTGAGGGTTCTGTGCAGCATTTTTAGCTGTATCTAGCACTGCACTCTTTTGGACAAAGAGCTCTGATGTCATTCCTGGAATCTGTTGAAGCTACTCTCCCAGTTTAGGAGACACCACCCTGAGTGCCCCTATCATTATTGGGACCACTTTTGTGTTTACTTTCCACATCCTCTCTAATTTCTCCTTCAGGCCCTGGTATTTCTCCATCATCTCACATTCTTCCTTGCTGTTTTGCTGTCTGTTGGCATGGCTACATCTATCACCAATGCTGAATTCTGATCTATTACCACGATATCTAGTTGATTGGCCAGTATTTATTTATTTATTTATTTATTATTTCAACTTTTATACCGCCCTTCTCCCGAAGGACTCAGGGTGGTTTACAGCCAAGTAAAAGCAATAATACAAAAGTTAAGAGCAATTTTAAAAAACTAATTTTAAATTGGCCGAAATATAAAAATTTGCTAAAATCCATTAAAAAACTAATTAAAACTATTAAAAACTATTAGGCCAGTCCTGCTCGATGAAATAAAAGAGTCTTCAGGTCACGCCGGAAGGCTCGGAGGTCAGAGAGTTGGCGCAACGTTGGAGGTAGTTCGTTCCAGAGGGCTGGGGCCCCCACAGAGAAGGCCCTCCCCTTGGGGGTCGCCAGCCGACATTGTCTGGCCGACGACACCCTGAGGAGACCCTCTCTATGGGAGCGCACTGGTTGATGGGAGGCCACCAGTGGCAGCAGGTGGTCCCGTAAGTATCCCGGTCCTGAGCCATGGAGCGCTTTAAAACGGTCACTAACACCTTAAATTGCACCCAGAAGACAACCGGAAGCCAGTGCAGCCTGCGCAGGATAGGTGTTATATGGGAGCCTCGAGCCACTCCCACTATCACCCGCGCGGCCGCATTCTGGACCAGTTGAAGCCTCCGGGTACCCTTCAAGGGGAGCCCCATGTAGAGCGTTGCAGTAGTCCAGACGGGAAGTGACGAGGGCATGAGTGGCTGTACACAGGGCATCCCGGTCCAGGAAGGGACGCAAGTGGCGAACCTGATAAAAAGCCCCTCTGGCAACGGCCGTCATATGGTCTTCTAACAACAGCCGTGCATCCAGGAGGACGCCAAGATTGCGGACCTTCCCCGTGGGGGCCAACAACTCGTCCCCCACGGTCAGTGATGGAATCAACTGATTATACTGGGATGCCGGCATCCACAGCTACTCAGTCTTGGATGGGTTGAGTTGGAGCCTGTTTTTCCCCATCCAGACCCGCACGGCCTCCAGGCACTGGGACATCACTTCAACGGCTTCGTTGGGGTGGTTAGGGGTGGAGATGTACAGCTGCGTATCATCAGCGTACAGATGACAACTCACCCCAAGGTACTTACCTTAACCCTGTAATTCTCCACAACTTTCTGTGGCATCTCTCATCTGGAGTTGGGAAGCTCTTGCCCCTACACTGTGCAGACATTTCTCATGAGATGTGTCTGTCTGTCTGTCCGTCCATCCATCCATCCATCCATCCATCCATCCATCTATCTATGTCAGGTTTCCCCAAAAATACAACCTACTCTGAAAGTAAGCCCTAGCTTGATTTTTACATGGGTGCCCAATATAAGCCCCACCCCCCAAAATAAGGCCTAATTAAGAACCTCCCCAGGGTACACAGGTAAAAATTAAGCTAGGGTGGGGGTGGGGGGGTGGAGCTGCCCAACTACTTACCGTCGGATAGTTGCAGCCAGGCCTCACACATCTTGGCCCATTTCTTTTGCTGCAGCCGGTAAGGCTTTCCTGAAGGGCTCTGGAGCCAATAACAGAGCTCTGGATCGATCTGGAATTCTGTTATTGGCTGAAGAGGCCTTCAGGAAAGCCTTGCTGGCCGAAGAAGTTCCTGAAGGCCTCTGTTAGCAAAAAAGACGACGCACACAAGTGAGGTGAGTCAGGGGAGACATCCCCTCTTGAAAATAAGACCTGTTGCCATTTTTGGTGGCCAAGAAAAATAAGACAGGGTCTTATTTTAGGGGAAACACGGTATCTATTTTTTACTGAATTAAATCCTTGCTGTCACAGAATTATTATGCTGGTTGCTTTACTTCAATCTAGTAAGGCACATATATTATACACTGTGGTAAAAATCCTTGTTCATCTCACAGGTTGGGATCACTAATAATGATTTGTTTTTGTTTTAATGTTGCATAAAGACAGCCATTTATGTTAAGCCATACACTATAACAATGTGTGAATACCCAGCCAGTTAAAACATTACACAAATCATGGTAAAGTAAAATACAAAATGACATAAAAATTATGGCAAAACAGGAAACAACCTAGACTGCCCTTCATGGGTTATTTTGCACACAAGCCTTCAACATGGAGTTGATGGATAGATATTTAATAGCGATTTTGATGGAAGAAATCAGTGGAGGAGAAATTGCTTTTAAATCACAGCAGGGTAGCATGTAAACATTGAAAAAGTAAACTAGGATTGCATCGTGTGACAGAGTAAGCTAAATTTAATTCACACTTGTGTGTCTAGACTATTATCTTTCAGAAGCCAATAATAAAAAGTACTGTTTGGTTTGATGGAATACACAAACAAATGTACACACTTTTTCAGAAATGCACAAATATAAATATAGATTTTAAATATGAAAACAGATTTTGCAGTTTTACCTCAAAGGCAGAAAATCCTTCATTAAAATATGGTATATTTCATATAAAGTGAAATTACTAGAATATACCCTCTACATGGGCTGTCCCAAAGATCACTTGGTAGCTGCAGCTTGTCCAGAATGCAGATAATGCGGGCAGATGCCTCAATGTGCTCATATTACACCTGTGCTCTATGAGCTGCACTATTCTCATTGTGAGGTGTCTTTGGTGACTAGCACTCATGATATTACCTAGTTTGGGTAATGAAATGTCTGTAACAAACAACCAAGCTCAGAGAGCACTGAGGACCACTCATTTCAAATACTCCTTTATTACTTTCCATTGTCTTTTGGGTAGAATTAAGGTCAGATTGTCACCTATAAAACCCACCATGGTATGCGGCCAGTTTGCTTGTGGGGCTACCTGTTCTCAGCTGTTTGTAGCATTCTCTTGATTCAGAAAGGTGTCTGCTCCAGATCCTTTCAACTAAAAAATGTGGACATTTTGAATTTTTCGTATTTTACACCACAGAAAACATGAAAAAATATATTCCAAAATATATACATATTCCCAAAATTTTCTGTACTTTCTGAAATGTACAAATATTATATATATATATATGTGCACTATTATCTCTGAACCTTTTAAACCTCTGTATAGGCCTTTACACAGGGACACGGTGGCTCAGTGGCTAGGACGCTGAGCTTGTCGATCGAAAGGTCGGCAGTTCAGCGGTTCGAATCCCTAGTGCCGCGTAACAGGGTGAGCTCCCGTTACTTGTCCCAATTTCTGCCAACCTAGCAGTTCGAAAGAATGTAAAAAATGCAAGTAGAAAAATAGGGACCACCTTTGGTGGGAAGGTAACAGCATTCCATGCGCCTTTGGAGTTTTGTCATGCCAGCCACATGACCATGGAGACGTCTTTGGACAGCACTGGCTCTTTGGCTTTGAAAGGGAGATGAGCACCGTCCCCTAGAGTCGGGAATGACTAGCATATATGTGCGAGGGGAACCTTTACCTTTTATATGCCTTTACATCTATGTTGACCACTTTATATCTATGTTGACCACAATTTCTTTTAAGAAATTTAAGAAATGTTTTTTTAATTTCCTGTTTCTTTCATTAGCTCCATGGGTGTTTGTGTTTGAAGAATCAATTCCATAAACCTTTAGATTATATTGCAATGACAAGAAAGAGCTCAGGTAACCTTTTCCAGAACCCAGGTCAATTACCTAGAATGTAAATAATAAGAATTTTTTTAAAGTAGCAGATACCCCTTCTAAAACTTAGCATAAATTTATCATGAAAATTATAAGAAAAAAGTGCAGTTATTAAAAGTGCAATTATTTTGTAACAGTTGGCAATGTTTGGATGATAAGACTTTATATTAATAAACTATAAATGAGCCCCCTGCATTCATATTTTTAATCCTTTTTTGCATTTTATGGGAACAAGCCAGCAACATAAACTACAGAATCTTGTTTATCTGACCACTGGAAATGATAAGTCAATGGCGAAAAATGGAAGCCAAGTCAGGCTTCATATCTGGGCATGGATCAAAAACTCTGTTGATCATTTTTGTGGAAGACCTGCAACATGACTAGATGAATAGAGGTATTCTTCTGGACTGATCATAGATATTGGACGTTAAAGGTATTTATGTTATATTAGTTCCATTTCTTGTTGCATCGGTGCTTATAATACTGGTGGGGGGCAAGGAGACTAAGCTTCTGGTCACTCTGATAGATGAGTTTTCATTCCATGATTTTAATATATATAAAACCATAAGAAGAGATCATCCATCAGGGATAGGTAATATCAGCAGGATGATGATAATTGAATTTTTTCACTAAATGACCTAGGAGTCTATGAAATGAGACGTCTATGAGAGATTGGAGTTTTGTCATGCCAGCCACATGACCATGGAGACGTCTTCGGACAGCACTGGCTCTTTGGCTTTGAAAGGGAGATGAGCACCGCCCCCTAGAGTCGGGAACGACTAGCATATATGTGCGAGGGGAACCTTTACCTTTTATATGCCTTTACATCTATGTTGACCACTGCTCATCTTTTAAGAAATTTGCAACTATAATATTCTACCACTAATTTTAAAATGTCACATTCTGAAGTTGAATTGTTTTATAAAGGAAATTTTGTAAACAGCAACTATGTTTCCAGAGACATATATGCATAAGTTACCATATAATGTATTACCCTGAGGTTGTTCTCTGTATATTGCCAAGGGCATTCATTCTTTAAGAGGATGGAATTGTAATAATAATGAACAAACACATTTTTTTACTGAGGTGAAGTAAAAACAGATGTCTCCACAACTACATAAAGTGTTTTGCATTAATAAGCCTACAACCATTACAAAACTGAAAAAAGAATCCCAAACAGGAAAACCACAGGGCATTCAGAAGTGACTTCTCCACAGAGCATAATTAAAAACAGAAAAAATGATTCAATGACAGGAAGAATGACAAGCATTTATTAATTCCATACGCCCTTAAAAAGACTTACCTTCATGCATTTCATGTTCCTCTGAAAGCAAATGGTAGCAACAACCCACACTGCAAACTGCTTTGATTTCAGGCACAGCATTAAACAGTTTCAATGTGCTTGGAGCAAGATCACCACAGGTATGCAGACCCACAAGTATACAGTCCTAGGAAACAAAACAGAATTCAAACCAGGATATGAGGGCCAGATGAGCACATATGCTAATAATTATCATTGTACACATCATAACAATCTTGGATTGAGATCAGTAAATTATGAAACCTAGAAAAAATCTAGTTCCTTGAGCTTAAGGCGAGTTATATTACTATTCATTTCTCTCTCATCCAGGCAATCCTCTACTATAGTAATGGGAAGATGGTCTGTTGACAGGATAACAGCAGAGTTTGGAAGAAGTCTGAATTAGGAAAGTCTGCCTATAGAAATCACTGTCCCCCGCCCTTGAACAGAGAGATTGCTTTAAAAAGTGGAGGGGGGTGAATGATTTCTCCTGTTCCTGACCTGTTTTTTTCCCCTCCCTATAACTTGTGGATCAGAGATAGAAGAGGAAAGGATTACAAGAGAATAAGCAGGCACACAATGGGGTATACACCAGGCTATTTGCCTAGCATACTTAGCTTTCAGACCCAGAAAGCTTTTGATATGTATTTCCTATTTGTGTGCCTGACTCTTTTGAATTCCCTTTTTCTCCAATGAATGCAAATACAAACAATAATTTTCTTCCTTGCTGGGATGAGTATTCTAAATGGCCAGGGAGTGAGAAAAAGGGAAGTACAGTCACAGGTTTACAATTTAGAACCTTCATTTAACAACAGACATACCAGTTCCAATTGTAATTGCTAAATGAGGACTGCCTGCATTACTTTTTATATGCAGATTCACTCCATCTTAAATGCATGTTTTACATACTAAAACTTGATAATCTAAAACTGTTAGATTTGCATATAGCATGGAAGAATGTGATAGAACAAAAAGTTCTCCTGATGACAGAAGGTTTTAGCTGGCAGAGAGGAACTAGATATAATCTGCTGAGTTCTATTAATTAGGTAGTAATGCATCTTTTGATTTTGTACCTGTCTTCCCAAATATTGTTAAGCTGACTTCACAATATGTCTAAAATGCAAGAATCTGTAGCAAGGGATTTGCTATATACGATTTTTGCAAACACAGCACTAGTAAATTAGTTTGGTGCATTCACTGTTTGATTACATATCTTAATTTACACTTTTTTGTCATGATAAATTGAATTGCATTCAAGCGTTACCTCTTCCCATTGTCTCCCTCCCCCTACTTCATAATTAAATTAAAATAATCTATACAGGATTTAATTGTGTATGCATTATGTATATTGTACTACAGTTATTATTAATATGAAATAATTACAATTTGTATGAACATATTTCCAACAAAACTTTCTGGCACAAAACGTAAATCACATCACATGAACATGCAATATTGTAACCGAGCTGGTTACCAAGTGCCCAAAATTATGCAGTTATGTGACTGCAGGGAAGGGGAGGGAGCGCCAGCATCAGAACTGGTTTGTAAGTACATTTTGGGAATTCTGACATAACTTCAAATTGTCACAAGTGCCCAATTGTTATAACACATGTAGCATATAATAAAGTAATGAATTTGTAATGCTATATATAAATAAATGCAAGTTTACTATGCCACTTTTTAGGAACAATAGTATTCCTGTAAATACATTTTATCTTGTATCTCCTCTAAGCTCTTACGGAAAAACAGTCTTATTTCAATATTTTTCAAATCAGACTCCAAAATCAGATTAAAACGTTAAAACAAGAATAAATAACCTGCAGATCTCCAACAATATCACGTAGCTCTGTTTCTGCAGTTATGAATGATGTCAACGGAGAAAAAATGTTGGCCTCTTTTGACCGGCTGGCTTTGGCTTTCAAAGAAGCCACCTTCCTTTGTTCTTTCTCTTCTTCACAGAGCTCTCTGCAATTACGTCTGGATGAACAATCCACTTCTATAGCATCAGTAGGCAGAATATCTAGAAATACATTTTCTGGTATATTGTTCTCAATGAGTTGTACCCGAACCTCAGGCTTCAGTTCATACTGATTTTTAGTAATGCCTATATTAGGATCTGGGCTAATTTCAGCTGATTCAATACCAACAGCATCTGAAACAGGCACATGGACCTGGCTCTGTAGGGTTTTATTAGTTCTTAACCACTTTTCACTGGTGCTTGTGTTATATTTCTCCTTATCTTGTTCTGCACTTTTCTTGGTTTCTTTCAATATCTGATCTCTGACATTTGCTTCTGCACGTCTTTGATAGGCTGTCCAGTGTTTTTTTAATTTCCTGTTTCTTTCATTAGCTCCATGGGTGTTTGTGTTTGAAGAATCAATTCCATAAACCTTTAGATTATATTGCAATGACAAGAAAGAGCTCAGGTAACCTTTTCCAGAACCCAGGTCAATTACCTAGAATGTAAATAATAAGAATTTTTTTAAAGTAGCAGATACCCCTTCTAAAACTTAGCATAAATTTATCATGAAAATTATAAGAAAAAAGTGCAGTTATTAAAAGTGCAATTATTTTGTAACAGTTGGCAATGTTTGGATGATAAGACTTTATATTAATAAACTATAAATGAGCCCCCTGCATTCATATTTTTAATCCTTTTTTGCATTTTATGGGAACAAGCCAGCAACATAAACTACAGAATCTTGTTTATCTGACCACTGGAAATGATAAGTCAATGGCGAAAAATGGAAGCCAAGTCAGGCTTCATATCTGGGCATGGATCAAAAACTCTGTTGATCATTTTTGTGGAAGATCTGCAACATGACTAGATGAATAGAGGTATTCTTCTCGATTGATCATAGATATTGGACGTTAAAGGTATTTATGTTATATTAGTTCCATTTCTTGTTGCATCGGTGCTTATAATACTGGTGGGGGGCAAGGAGACTGAGCTTCTGGTCACTCTGATAGATGAGTTTTCATTCCATGATTTTAATATATATAAAACCATAAGAAGAGATCATCCATCAGGGATAGGTAATATCAGCAGGATGATGATAATTGAATTTTTCCATTAAATGACCTAGGAGTCTGTGAGTGACTGGATGAAATAAAAAACAATCCCAACAAGATGAATTGATTTATTTTTAAACACAAAACCATCTTTCTCTTCCTTTAGATGGGATCTCTCTCCCCCTGAAGAAGCAGATTTGTAACCTGAAGGTTCTTCTGAACCCAAGAGTTCCTTCTTGAACAGCAAGCGAAAAGTGTGGCTAGGAAAATCTTTCCCCCATTTTTGGTGACTATCATTGGATGCTCTTTTCATCTCACGTTTGGATTGATGTAATGCATTTTACTTTGGACTGCTTCAGCAAGGTATTCGAAAATTAAAATTAATGCAGAATGCAAAAGCCAGTTCAGTAAGTAAGAGCTATTTCAGGCAGATTATCACCTGTATTGTGGACACTGCACTGGCCAGAAATAAATTTCTGGGTACGTATCAAAGTGGTGGTTAAGTATTTTATGATTTGAATTTTTATCTGCAGAACCATCTTCTCCAAATGAAATCTGCATAGTCAAAATCCAGCCCCAGCATGCAGCTAGAGAGATTTTTTTTTATTTTTTTTATTTATTTGATTTTTATACCGCCCTTCTCCCGAAGGACTCAGGGCGGTGTACAGGCAAAATAAAACCAGGAAAACAATGTACAATTTAAAATACCATTTAAAAAACTTATTTAAATTAGCCTGAAAAATTAAAATTTGCCATAAACTAAAAACCCCATTTAAAATTAATAAAATTTAAAATTAAAATTCAATTCAAGCCAGCCCCGCGCGGATAAAAAGGTATGTCTTCAGTTCGCGACGGAATTTCCGAAGGTCAGGTATTTGGCGTAAACCCGGGGGGAGCTCGTTCCAGAGTGTGGGAGCCCTCACAGAGAAGGCCCTTCCCCTGGGGGCCGCCAGTCGACATTGTTTGGCGGATGGCACCCTGAGAAGCCCCTCTCTGTGAGAGCGTACGGGTCGGTGGGAGGCATGTGGTAACAGCAAGCGGTCCCGTAAGTACCCAGGCCCTAAGCCATGGAGCGCTTTAAAGGTCGTAACCAACACCTTAAAATAAGATAAGAGAAGAGTTTAAAACTGGCCTTGATAGCTGTCCCAGCCCTCTGTTACAGCTTGTTCCTAAGGTCAGATTGGCCCCTTCTCTTTTAAAGTTTTGCAAATTAGTAAAGACAATTTTCTGTTGAACATGTGGGACAGAGGTGAAATATACTGAGTTTGTGAGCTCTTGGGCAAATTATTGATTTTTTAAAATCTAGTTTTGTGGTCCAAATCTGGAAGCCCTACTGAAGTTTTATCTTAGAAACAAAGGGCTGAGAAAAGAGAGAAAACCCATATGCCTTTTAACAAGTACTTTCTTGTTAAAATAGGCAAAATCCACCAAAAATACTATTATCTCCAACAGAGACAAAATAAATTTTATGGCATAGGTATCAACAGTAATTGTGTATATTTTTGCTACATTCAGCTCTTAAAAATGATTAAAGTATTGATCAATTTCAGAGCAAAAAAAAAACATAAAAATTTACTGCAGACTATTTTATTTTCATTTTTATTATTAAAGCTTGTGTTTTATAAAATTTTAACTGAAGAATCTTGACCGACCCAGACGGAATCTTGCAACATTATCCTGGGACATGTATATTTGCTTTTATTCTTAAAAATTTCTGTGGATTGGTCAACAAGAAGCCTATTAATAAAGCATTTTTACAAATTCCAACATACTAGGCATGCCTGAGATGTAGATGAGAAACGTATCAGAGCTGACAATCTGTGAAATATGAGATGACTAACATCCTTTTAGCATTTCCATGGCCTATCATGAGCTGACCTTTAGAATGGAGCAAGCTGATATTCATCAGATTGACATGCGGCTTGTTCTACCCCAATTCCAGGCTATATAAATAATCTCCGGATATGATTGGATTCACTGAAGCCAAATGTTTTCTCCCTTCTTTCTATAGATCTTGTATATTAAAATGAGCTTTATGCTTCTTAGCCTACTATGAATGCACATTATTAAGCCTAGTCTAGAGGCATTTCCTTTCTTCTTCTTCTTATGCCATATCCGTCATCAGACATTGGCGATCATGTTAGCGATCCTATTTTTATCCACAGCCACACAAAAAAGTGCTGCTGAGTTTTGTCCAAAGCAGTCCCTTACATTTTGAAGCCATGATATTTTTCTTCTGCCTGGATCTCATTTGCCTTCAATCTTTCCCTGGAGGATTACGTGAAGTATGCCATATTTTTCTGGGTGTCACATCACGTCCACAATATTCTAATTTCCTTTACCACAGCAATTATTCAAGAACTTTTCTTCTGATTTCTTGCCATGTTCTGTGTACACAACTAATTATCAGTCACTGCTTGATTTTAACTGCTCGGCTGTTAGGCAGAACCAACCAAGGACAATGTCAACTCCTACATGCTACAAAAGGTTTTTTAACAATCAAGTCTCTGGTCCATCTAATATTTGGGCTCTGATATGCATCTGATATTTGGCTGCAGAAAGACAAATTATTACCCATCTCCTTTAAACATTCAGAACTGCCACTGCATGCACAATACAGGGAGTTCTCGACTTACAACCACAATTGAGCCCGAAATTTATGTTGCTAAATATAACAAATTTATATTTGTTAAGTGAGTTTTGCCCTATTTTACAACTTTCCTTGCCATGGTTAAGCAAATCATTGCAGTTGTTAAATTGGTAATAAGGTTGTTAAGTGAATCTGGCTTCCCCACTGACTTTTCTTGTCAGAAAGTCTCAAAGGGAGATCTCATGACTCTGGGACAATGCAACTGTCACAAATATGAATCAGTTGCCAAGTAACTGAATTTTGATCATGTGACCATTGGCATGCTGAAATGGTTGTAAATGTGAAAAATGGTCATAATTCACTTTTTTCAGTGTCATTGTAACTTCGAACGGTCATTAAATGAGCTGTTGTAAGTTGAGGACTAGCTGTATTAGGAAACACTTTACTAGTAAAGCCCCAATGGATCTTATTCTAGGGAGGTATTTTTTGCCACTTGGTAAAGATGGTTTTAATTTAACAAACCTTTCTTACATCCTAAATAGATTCTATGTTATTTGAAGCTTATTTTAACTGGGGTCTCTGCTGATGTTATTAAATGTGATTTGAAATGCCATGAAATATGTTCAGTAGGACACACGTACAAGAAGAATGAAACATTATTTTTATCGGGGGTTTTCCTCATCAAATGATTGGGCTATGTTGCATTTTAGACCTACCCAATTGTGCTAAAGATGATTACAATCATCTTTCACACAGAAATCAGAAAAGCAAAATAGTGCTATTGTATGAGGTTTAATTTTTATCATCTAAACAATATTGTACATTTCATATATCATTGTACAGCTTGAGTAGAAAGATAAAGCTAGTATAAATCCTTTTGCTGAATTAGAAACTTTTAGAAAGCACCCTTGAGATTATTATTGCTATAAACAATGTACTTCATTTTACAGATCGAAATTCTGTTTACATTTGGCATTTTCTTATAAGAAGGACCAAAAAAAATCTAATATAAAGATGCCTTTCACAGTTTATTAAAACAAAACCAGTAATTAGTAAAGAAATTGTGACTGCCTCAGACAGTGATCATTCACTTATGACAATGATGAAAAAGATACTTTGATATCAATCTTCACATTTATAACTTTTGCAGGTCTGTAACGCAAAGGAAAGCTGAAGCAAGATCATCTAGGGTCATGGTTTCAGTTAGCAACCACACTGCTGAATGACCAGGTTGCTGGCTCCAACTGTGGTTGTTAAATTAAGACAACCTATACATACAAACACACTTATACTTACTCTTTATCTTAAATTTCCTTCATAATCACAGAAAATTAAGCCAAATATAATTTTCTTCTTCCTATATACATATATATATGTATATAACTGCTTATAACTCCTAATATTTACTCAAATATGTGTTTATATACTATATAATCTTTTTGTATGATACCTACATATATTGTTGTGACGAAATAAATAAATAAATAAATAATTTAAATTCAATTTACATTTAATAACAACATATCCCATTTCTAGCTTCTGACTCTTTAATTGGTCTTCTTAAATGGAGAAAAGCAAACCTAGAACAAAGTCTAATTTGATACTATAATCTTCCTCAATAGGCAATAGCATCTCCTTTAGCACATCCAAGCCTTTGGAAGGAATTCAACCCCAAAGGGATAAAGTAATAAAAATTCTTACCTGGTTTAAGCCATAATATTTTGCAATGCCATCTACTAAATCTGACATCAGTTTTACTTCATGTGATTTCTTATCATTCATAAAATTATCTGTTTTCATTTCTACCTCTGATCAAAAAGAAACACACATTTAGCTTAAGAGTTGGGGGAACATGTATCACTAAAATATTGTTATATGTGTACCTTATTTATAAACTATGGCTATGCCCCAATAAATACCGGTAAGTAAAAATGCTCTGAACCAATATTACAATATATTTGCTATGCAATGGTTTCTGATTCTGACTTTCTGACAAAAGTTTCCAAAGATCTTAAATAATAATGTAGGCTTGCAGGTGTTATATTTAAATCTATTTGTGAGCCAGAGATAAAATTACATATCATCGGTTGATTTGCCTTTATATACTAGAACAATCAAACAGATGTCAACTCATATAAATACCATATTGCTCCTTTTGTCCTATCTAAGGGAAGGTCATTGGAGAGACAGGAAGAAAACAGCGGCAAAAGAGACAGAATGATTCAAATGCTGAGATTGTTCCCTCCCATTTGAAGTATATGAAAAATATTTCTGTATTTGCTTAGAGCAAGAATATTCAGGGGATTATTGAATATTTTTGGGAAAAGGAAATTCTTTCCAAAATAAGGAAAACTGTTTCTTTAATCAGGCATTAAAACTACTTCACATGGAAACCACAGGCTGGAAATCCATGTGATTCAGAAACAGCTCTTATTCTATCTATCTTTTTACAAATAACTCAAGGTGGCAAAAAAACTTAATACTCCTTCTTCCTCCTATTTTCTCCACAACAACCCAGTGTGGTGGGTTGGGCTGAAAGAGAGTGACTGGCCCAAAGTCACTCAGCTCACTCTCATGGCTAAGGTGAGATTTGATTTGGAAGAGTCAACATACTGCCCCCAACAATCTCTGTCCTTAATTTACCGACCTGGGAAGTATGGAAGGCTGAGTCAACCTTGACCCAGTAAGAATTGAATTGCTGGCAATCGGCATTATTAGCTTGCAAAACTGCATTCTAACCACTGGGACACTATGGCTTCTAATAACTGAATTTTAAAGAAAAAATCTTGCAGATATTAAAAACAATACAACATTAACTTACTCGATTGCTGTTTTCTGTCCATTGCTTTCAGTATCTGTTCTAATGAGGTGCATACACCAAGATTTGGCATTGAATAGTATTTAGCAGCTAGTACAAAAGCCTGGACATTAATCAGCCTCTGAGTATTTTTACAAAAAATGTTGTAAAATCCAGGGTTATCTGTGTGGAAAGAAGAGGAAATAGTTTATAATAATGGATGAAACAGGGCATCTCGAAGCAAAACTTTCCAATCAAGATAGGCTAACCTAAAGCATCTATTCTTAATCTGCAATTAATACAAACCCATTTTTCCTTTTGGATTCAACACATAGCAAAAACCTACTATCTATAATACCTTCTAGACTAAAACCAAAATGTAATCTAGGAACCATACTGATAATAATCTCTTAATGATGTAGAAATGTGTTATTTTTCAGCTAATAAAAAGAGAAAAAGTGTTGGCTTCAACAATTAACATAAAACAATTATATAAAATTATCAATTCCATTCAAGGAGAAATCAAACTATCTCAGTAGTATTTAAAACCCAAAATACTTTCCAGAAGCTTGGAAGAGCCGAAGATCAGTTCCTGAATTGCAAACAATACTAATACGCTAAATAAAGCAGAGACAGGATCATGAAGTGTTAACTTTATTTATGTGTATTAATTCATGTATTCCCTTTATTTATTTTTTTACTTCTCAAAGGCAGGTCACATAAAGCTGATTCCTCCTATTTTCCCCACAACTATAATCATTTGAGATGGTTAGAACTGAGATCAAAGATTCCCTCCGACAGTGCCTCAGAAGGCACTGAAGTCTGCCTCAGAAAGTGTCATTTTTCAGCAGAAAAAACAATTGCTACCAACCAATTGCTACCAACCAACCAGTAGCTACCAATTGCTACCAAGGGCTGTGAAAATATCTACAGACCCCTCACATCCTGGATATAAATTGTTTCAACTTCTACCCTCAAAATGACACTATAGGGCATTGCACACTAGAACAACTAGACAAGGATAGTTTCTCCTTGAATGCCATCACTCTGCTTAACAACTTATTCTCACAACACTGTCATATCATTTACTAAGACGGTATTACTATTATTATTCTTTTCCTCACTAGTATCTATGTCTTCCCACTTATTACTATAACCATGTTACTTGTATCTTTCAATTTATATTGTTTTTATTTGTTTCCTAGTACAATTTGATAGCTTATTAGTAACCTTGACTATCACTAAGTGTTGTATCTTATTTTTGATGAATGTATTTTATTCTCCTTATGTACACTGACAGCATATACACCAAAGACAAATTCCTTGTGTGTCCAATCATATTTGGCAAAATAAAGAATTGAATTGAATTGAATGCTATTCTATTCTATTCTACTCTACCTTACACTATTAAATGTACTATGCGGAGAGCTTGTAATGCACACTGGGTTGAGGAAAAGGAACCGTATGAATTAGTACTGACGGGTCTAAGGGCGGAGACAGAGGGAGAGACAGGATGAGAGACAGAGAGAAAAAGAGATTGCCCAGGGAATCTCCAGAGTTCCCCAAAACAATCTTTCTCAACCGGGCAACATGGGCAATTCTGGTCTGCCTTTTGAAAAAAAATAAATTTTAATTTCATTTTGTCACAACAGTATACACAAACATCAACATAAGAAAATCAACACATTATAAAAGAAATATATATATATAAGCAAAAGTATGCAACAACCATGTTAACTTGTTATAACGAAAGGGAACAATAGGACAGGAACGGTAGGCACATTTGTGCTCTTACGCCCGCCCCTTATAAAATTTTATAAAAATTGCCAAGGTTGAAAAACACTACACTAAAGCAGGGGTCTCCAACCTTGGAAACTTTAAGAGTTGTGGACTTCAGGTGCCAGAGTTGAAGTCCACAAGCCTTAAAGCTGCCAAGGTTGGAGACCCCTGCAACTAAAGGATGAACGTTGGGACAGCAGTAACATTTTCATCCAATCTTCGTAGACCAAGGAAGCACATCCTGGTTCCAGACGGTGAAGAAAGAAACGATGACGGTGGCGGCAATAGTTGGCAAGAGGCTAGACGGACAAGAGCGGAGGGAAAGAAACCGAGAAGGAACGTGGCCGTCGCTCGTCTCTTCACGTTCTGACCCCGCCCCTGCCGGCGCCCTCGCTCGCCCCGGACCAGCGCGCGCTCTGAGGACAGCGTTCTAGCCGAAGCAGCTCAAGCCAGCGCCGGCGGCCTTTCCGGATGGTGGCTCTTACCGGCGACGTCCTCTAAGGGGCGCTGCGGAGTCGGCTCTTCCAGGAGGAGACGCTGCAACCTGTCTCCGCTTAGCTCGCCCAGCACCGTCTCGGGAGGAAGAGCTACGAACTTCTCCCAGAGCCCCGTGGTGTAGAACTCCACCGTGTGGCTCTGACACAGCGGAAGTCCCCATCGGAGGAACTCTGCGACTGCCCGTAGTCGCTCGGTTACTGTCCCCGCGGAAGGCTCCGGAGGCAACGGGTAATTCTCTCGGGAGGCGGCCGGCGAGGGCTCCCGAGGACACTTCGACATGGTGAGCCCCGCACAGAAACCGCGAGCCAATCATCGAAGAGAAAACGCTGGGGAGGAGTACCGATAGCTCAGCATCGATGGGGCTGGTTGTCGTCTCCGCCCCCCTTCCCGAGCTCGACCTTTCTTCCCAGGCAAAGTGAATCAAGTGCCGAGCTAAGCTGTTTCTACGTTGTTCCCAATCGGATACCCCTGCAGCTGAAAAGACGACGGTGACACCTACTGATGACATCGGCAACGTGCGACAAAATCGAATAGCTTGCATGATGGCGCCAGTTGGGAAGAAAAGAGACTCTCCGAGCTTCAATAGAAAAGGAGGCAAAGAAAAAGACCCGGCTGGCCTGAGTCGGAAGCAGCCCCGGCGATGGGACGCGCGTCCGTTTAGGGGAAGCCTCCAGGAGGGTATGAACTTCGCCGCGCTGGGCGAGCCAAAGGGGGGAAAATGTTACGGTTTCTCTGCAGTAGCATGGGCGCTTTCTTTCTTATTTTTTTCCGTGACTCTAAGCTAGGTGACAAAAGTAGCCGATCTTGACTGGTCTCAAAAGAAAGCGGAAACGGGCCAGACTGAAATTAAGGACTCCTAATCTGGAAGAGAATATATCGTTTCTATATTTTTACTATTGTGGCAAAAAAGTAATATCAATAGTTGGGAGATCGTTTTATTAATACAAGACTAGCCTATTACAGTGATTTGGTAATGTCTTGCATCCCAACGAAGAGCAAGAACCACAAGGTTTCAAAAAATAGATAATTTTGAGTGTATGTGCACTCACGCACACACATGCAAAGAATCCCCACTAAATTTTTTTAAAAAATCACTTTACTGATGAGGAAATTAATGAGGGAAAGGACAGCCACAGAGGAAGACACTTATATCCTATTTGAATAAATATGATTTGGTTATCATATGTTGAAAAAAAAAGTTTACATGGACTTTACTTTTTCATATGACTCTAGCAGTTTTTATATATAATTTAGCCAGGAATCCCCAATCCTCAGTCCACAGCTTCTTGAGTACTGGGCCGCACAAGTGGTGGACAAGTGCACAAAGCTCCATTTGCGAAAATGGCAGGCAAAACCATCCCCTTCCCCTTGCCCGCAACTGCCAATCTACAGAGCCAGAATTTTGGGGACTGCTGACTTTGCTAAAGCTCTAATTGTTAGTTGACATTGAATTTACAGATGGAACAGATAAAGGGGTATGGCAATATGTATCCTCGAATCTTGTTCCATCTCAGGGTTTAAACTTTGTAACCAATTAATCACTACCAGATACAGATTGGTATAGTAACAGAATTTCAGTTTTAAATATCAGATTGTACATATTATAAAAGAAATAAATTACTTAAAAATAATTAATCTTTTTGTCCTATACTTTTAGGTCAAGGCTTTGCCATTTGGAGAAAACAAAAGATTCAACGTGCCTACAAAAAGTTACTTAAAAAGGAAAGACATGTGAATCCTCAGAAGAATGTTGGGTTTACTGAAGATTATCCAGAACATCTGAAACATCTTTATTTAGCTGAAGAGGAAATGCTTCGGAAACAACAGAAACCTAAACATAAACTAGTAGTACTTGAAGAGAAGGAGACTGTAACTTCAGAGTAAGAATGCTAGTGTTCTTAGTAGTAAAATAGTTTCTTTATAGTAATGTTGTTAAAAATTACAATTGGAACAATGAAAACTAATACAAACTGAAAAATAAAACAAAGCAAAAATGGAAAGTGCAGAAAAGAAATAAAAAGATAAATAGAAAAGAAAGAATAAGAATATAATAAAAATATATAAAGTAATGACTTCATCACAAGAAGTATAAACAATTTTAGTTACTCATCACCTCTTAAAATAAATTAACTTATTTTCAAATCTCTTATCTATAAACAAATTTTTAAAGCATTTTCATTAGAGTTCTGATTTCAGCAAAAGTTTATTAAGGGTTGGCAGAACAACAGCTATTTTAATCTTGATCAAATAATCAACTTTATATTTCCTAGCAATCTTTTTCATTCTGAATTTGTAAGTGTTCTTTAATACAATCCTTCTAGAGTATAATGTTTGAAATTCCATTCTATTGTTTTTAAAGAATTTAAAACAAAAATATTTTCCACAGAGAGGATTTCTATAAGTAATTCCAAAATCTTATTTCAAGTTTATCTGGACTCTTAGTCTATTTGTAACTTTCCAAAATCAAAGTTATAATCATTTCTTTGCTCTTTATTCAAAAAAAGTAATTTAACTTATATTTAAAACTTCTGTTGCTAAGACTTGAAGGAAATTCACCCAGATTTGTTGATCCAAAAGTTTCTAATAATTGAAAAGCAGTTAACAATTTGTGAAAGTGGTTAGAAAAGTAAGTATTTAAACCCAGTGACATTTTAAAAGGTATCAGCTGTGATTTGAGCAAGATTCCCTCACCGCCCATGGAAACCTGTTACAGACTGGTGTCTTTGGCCTCTTTGCAAGAAGCAATTGCCTAGAGTACGTGTGAGCAATCTCAAGCTCCCAAGAGATATTATAAAGAGCCAGTCTATTTGCCAGCTTTTCATTCTACAGTCATTCGCTCTGCTTTTAGCAAGCCATTTTTACTTCATCATTTTTTCCCCAGAGACCAATGGTAAAATTATTTCTAGTGCTGTTACAAAAAAGTTACAGTGACTAAATAAGATACTGGGCTGAAGCAAATAATAATCTAAGGATCTTTGCCATTCATCCATTCCACAGATTTTCACTCATTGAATCAAAATTCCCAACTGCTTAGAGAGTATAATTCTGCTTAACCAAAGGCATATTTTAATTGCCAGTATTCTTGTTTAACACAGGAGCAATGTGATTCAGAGAAAACTTAAAGCAAAAACTTCAAACCAGAAAGCAAAAGAGGATTATGAAAAAATAAAGACTGAACGAAACGAGAAAAAAGAAGTATGTAACTTTTAAATAAAGTCATTGGTTTTAGGGTTATATATCTTGGTTTGGTTTTAAGTTTTATATAGGCAGTTACTTATTGATTTCAATAACGCTGATCTCTTGAGTATGTCTTGTATAGTCTTAAAAGCATATGTTTATGTTTCATCAGTAGAAGAAACTTACCAGTATGTCAACAGTTGCATACTCTGTCTTGTGAATAAAATGAGAAGAGCATTCAGAATGTATGCTGATAGATGCTATTTTTTGTCATATACAGTGTATAGTTGCTAAGATTGATGCAGCATGCATAGTATGAAATAACTCTAAAGGAATGAAATAAGTACATGTCTTAATGATTCTAGTTTTGTTTCGTTTTTATTTCAGGCAGCCAAAAGAAGAAGAGAAGAAAGAGAGAAAGCTCAAAAACTTTATAAACAGAAGAAAATGGAAGCATACAAAATATTAAGTAAAAGGACTAGAAAAGGACAACCAAATCTAAATTTACAAATGGAATATCTACTTCAAAAAATTGAGGAAAAAGCATAACTTGTCATATTGTTTTAAATTATAGACACAAAAAAATGATAATATGAACTGGTTATGGACTTTTTTCCCTATGGCCTTTAAATTTTGTAGTATCAGCTATTTTTAAAGTTTAAAGTTATAATGAAAATATTTTTGCAAATGGAAATCTATTTGCAAGGACTTTTAAAGTTTAAATTACAATTTGAATAGGCTAACTATATTAAAATGTTCTTTGTATTTTTTAGAAATGCAGCTAAACTTTCGGAATATATATGGTGCATTTGTACTGTGACTTAAAAACAGATTTTTTTGCCTTCATACAGATAGCCCTCAATGTACAACTGTTCATTTAGTGACCTTGCAAAGTTACATCAAGTACTGAAAAAAATGACTTATGACCATTTTTCACACTTGCAACCATTGCAGCATCCCCATGATCATCAATTGTGTTGTAAATGTTGTACCTTGATGAACGTATCTTTTCTTTTATGTACACTGAGAGCATATGCACCAAGACAAATTCCTTGTGTGTCCAATCACACTTGGCCAATAAAAAATTCTATTCTATTATGTAATCAGAATTCAGATGCCTGGTAACTGACTCATATTTATGATGCTTGCAGTGTCGCAGGGTCATGTGATCCCTTTTGCATCATTCTCACAAGCAAAATTAATGGGAATGCCAAATTTATTTAACAACTGTATCACTACTTAACTTGTGTCCCACTCCTCCTCTGACGGCCGGGTCAGGTAAGTCCGTATCAAGTGTGCCTCTGCAGCTTTGCCAAAGTTCTGTCAGAGTTCTCAGGGCAGGCAGGAGACCAGGATGTGACTTCAGCAATCCAAATTAGACTTTGCCTGACTAAAAGAATGACAGAAAGCAGATCCTTTATATAGGCCATGGGGTGTGGCTCCATGACTCAGCACTTATCCAGGCCTGCCCCTCCCTTCCTTTTGCTGACGTCGCCTCTCCACTCTTCGGAAGCATGGGTCCCTCCAGCTGCCGTGCCGGCAAGTCCAGCTCGTGACTGGCTTCACACTCTCCAGGCTCACATGCTGTGGGGGAGGGGGCCAGCTGCTCCGTTTGTCCGGGCATGGTGCCAGAACTGGGGGCTGAGGCATGTCAAGCCATTCGTCTTGCTCGGTCTGTCCGGGCATGGTGCCAGGACTGGGGGCTGGAGGCATGCCAGGACATTCTTCTGCATTATCAGCGTCCGGCAGGAGATGAGAGGGGCCCGGCTGCGGAGAGGGGGGCGAGCGAGGCACAACATAACATTTACAGTGATTCACTTAACAACTGTGGCAAGAAAGGTTATTAAATGGGGCAAAATTAACAGAAATGTTGGGCTTCATTGTAGTCGTATGTTGAGGACTACCTGTACAATTTTTACACAGTGGGCATGCATAGAAGTGCATTGCTGGTTTCAATACAATTGATCTTTGATTTAGTTTAAAGTTTGCAGTACTTCATTTTCCTCTGTTCTTTGTTTTCTTTTGTATACATTCAAAAATTCACTAACTGACTATGAACAAAGTGTTCTTGGCATAACTTGATAAAATACAAATAGAGTTTCTAAATGTTTGCCAAATATAGTGTAATTATTACAATGATAAACCTGAGCATATAAACATATTTAAAGAACAATTGCTTACGGAAATATAACAGGATTAATTTTTAAAAAACATAGGAATATATGGGATTAATGGGATCTAGTTGGAACAGGGTAGGAAAATGTTGTGTATGTAATGTATATTGTATATGTATATTATATATGTATAATCTACGTATAGATAACATTCAACACTGAAAATTATAATAAATGGTTTAGGAGCATCTTCAGTAACCAGATGCCTAGATGCTAGTAGGTCAATACTATTAAATATTTCATAAACAATCTTCACAATAGAGGCATTTTTCTAATAATTTGCTCAAGAATTTTGTAATGAATAGAATTGAATTGAATTGAATTGAATTTTTATTGGCCAAGTGTGATTGGACACACAAGGAATTTGTCTTGGTGCATATGCTCTTAGTGTACCTAAAAGAAAAGATACCTTCATCAAGGTACAACATTTATAACACAAATGATGGTTATAGGGTACAATTTAACACTTAATGATACAACACTTAATGATAATCATAGGGTATAAATAAGCAATCAGGTACAATCAATATCAATATAAATCATAAGGATTACCAGCAACAAAGTTACAGTTATAAGTGGAAAGAGATTGGTGATGGGACCGATGAGAAAATTAATAGTAGGGCAGATTTAGAAAATAGTTTGACAATGTTGAGGGAATTATTTGTTTAGCAGAGTGATGGCCTTTGGGAAAAAACTGTTCTTGTGTCTAGTTGTTCTGGTGTGCAGTGCTCTATAGCCTCGTTTTGAGGGTAGGAGTTAAAATAGTTTATGTCCAGGATGTGAGGATCTGTAAATATTTTCACGGCCCTCTTCTTGATTCGTGCAGTATACAGGTCCTCAATGGAAGGCAGGTTGGTAGCAATTATTTTGCTACCAACCAATAATGAATTGCAATAATTTAACACATACAGTCATGTGAAAAAGAAAGCCTCTTTGAGTTCCATGGCTTTATGTATGAGGACATAGTAAAAATCATCTGGTCCTTAGCAGTCTTTAATAGTAGGTAAATACAACCCCAGATGAACACTAACAACATATGATATATTACATCAGGGGAAACGGGCGGCCTGCGGGCCGGATGCGTTCAGGTGCAGGCCATGCTCATCCCAGCTCCACGAAAGGGTAAAACCTTGCAATTTGGCAACATGACGCCACAAGTTTGACACCCGTGTATTACACTATATCAGTGTTAGCGAACCTTTTGTGTTCTTGCGTGCCGCCCGCGTGCCAGAAGTGGCACGCGAAACCGTCCCAAGGCAAAGGCATGGCCTCGCCGGCTCCCATCGCTCAAATGCGCACCGGCCAGCTGGCGTCGCGCATGCAGTGCTGGTGACCACGGAAGTGCGGTGGTCCATCGTGCATGCGTGTTGGTGAACCTCTGGCATGCATGCCGCCTAGCGTATGCTTGTTGGCGAACCTATGGCATGTGCTGCCTCGTGCATGCGTGGTCCGCCGGCATTGTGCGCGCACGACAGCCAGCTGACAAGCGCAAGTTTGAGCACAAGAACGCGATGAGGAGCCGGCAAGGGCGCGCATTTGCCTCAGGATGGTTTCGTGTGCTGCTTTCGGCACGCGTGCCATAGGTTCGCCAACACTGCACTATATCATATATTTTACAAAAAGCCAAAATGGAGAAGCCATGTGTGAAAAGTACACCATACATAGTTTCCATAGATAGGAAGAGGCTAGAGCTGTGATTATGATTTTTCCCCATCCCTTTGCACTTGAAGGAAGTTACTACTAGGTTCAACTCTGTAGGGCTGTTCATCACCCACACCTGTTCTAGCACCAGAGCTTTCCTGTTCTGAATTGGAAGTATATCCAAAACCAAATGGAAACGTCTCCCTACTCTCTAATTCTCTCAGCTTTTCTTTAGAGAAGTCATTAATTTCACCTTAGTCTCTCTAAATAGCACAGTATGCTATATACCATGATGGGATGTAGGGATATCATTCTATATAGGTTTCAGCCATAATTGCCTAACATGGCTTTGGAAAACATACTCACAGAATGCTGTCCAGTGAGATGGTATGTATCAACTAGATTACCTATGTTAACATACCCATCACATCTAGCATTCTGATGTCCTGCTCTGACAACCAGTTTTTCTCACAATCTAAGTCAGTGTAACAGTGCTAGAACTAAAATATAACCTAACAACATGAACAAATATAGCATGCATTAGGCAAGGCCCTATGTTCTTGGACTTGCAGAAGAAACTTGATTTAGACTAGAGAACAGGAGACAGTAAGTTCTTGTCCTGCCTTGGGCATGAAAGCTAGTTAGGTGACTGGCTAGTCAGTCTCTCTCAGGTCAACCACCTCACAGTCTAATTGTCGGAAAATAGGAGGAAGCAGTATTGGATATAGTCTTGACTTAGAGCCATTCGTTTAATGACCATTCTAATTTACAATGGCGCTGAAAAAAATTATGACCAGTCCTTATGCTTACAATCATCGCAGCATCCCCAGGGTCACCTCATGAAAATTCAGGCACTTGTCAATTGGCATGTATTTACAATGGCTGCAGCATCCTGAGATCACATGATCATTATTTGCAACTTTCTTAGCCAATTTACAACAAAGTCAATGGGAGAAGGTGGATTTACTTAACTGTGATACACTTAACCATAGCAAAAATGATTGTAAAATTGGGTGCAACTCATTTAATGACTGTTTCAGTAACAGATGTTTTGGTCCCAATTGTGGTTGTTAGTCACTGACTACCTGCATGTTTGCTGCCTTGAATTATTTATAAAAATTACAGTGTTGAGATATGAATAAGTAAATATAAAAAGTTCTTTTGGTGGAACATTCTGAGTAGTAATACATTTGCTTAATTTCTTTTAATTGCCTCTGAATAATAAGAGAATTAAAAATATTTGCATTTGGAAGCAGTGCTTCAACTATTGCAATATAACTATACATGCACTTCAAGAAGTTAATCCATCTTTTATCATGGGACATCTATGCAGGAATCAATAGTGTCCAGTTGTTAAATCAAGAAAACAACCAGATACGGCATACACACGCTTAGGATGAAATACACATAATGTGTCTATAAATTCTGAGCGAAGAATTTTATGTAGAACTCAGCCGAGCCCAAAGCCCTTTTACACAACAATCTGTTCCTTCCTATGCCAAGCTTGCTTTATTTCACCAAATTTAAAAAGATTCAAGAGGTATTTTTTTTAATCTGTTTGCTATCCTTCCTAATGTTGGAAGAAATATCCATCTGGTTCAGTTCCAAGGGAGACTGGAAACATGGAGGCTGATTGGAAAGATGGTTTATTGATAGACAGGACCACATGAGTTTGAGGTCCTGGGCAGCTGACCACATGAAGTGGAGAGTGAAAGGTATTTATACCCCCTCTTGGGCTTTGAACTTGAGCTTCCTGTGCCTGTGGCAAAAGCATGTATTCTATTGGTTGCTGTCAGACTCCCATGGGGCTATGTAGGAGTCATAGCTGAGGTTTACTAAGTTAAGTTTGGTTAAAACATGGAGGGTGATAATGTAATGAGGCTTGTGTACTGTGGCCAATTCCTAATGTGTCTTAATGGCTTTGTCCTGGTTTGGATCTTGATTGAGTGCTAATCCTACCATTCTACCTTTGTTCAAAATATCCTGTCTTGAATGGATTACCAAATCTGCATTTCTAAAAGATGGCCTCAACTTAGTATCTGCTTGGGGGCAGGGAACTGTGGCTCTGAGTTTCTGTCTTTAGAAACATGTTTTTCCTTTAGGGAATATATAATATTCTGCCTTTTTAATATTTCCTAAAATATTTCATTCTTCTAAGAAGAGTAGGTACTAACTTTCTACCCTAAAAGATACACGTATTGTAGGAAGTTAGCACCCACCCACCTCCTAAAAGAATGAAATATCTTAGGAAATATTAAAAAGGGCAGAATATTATACTTCCCTGGATGAGAAATGGAGAAACATGTTTTAAGGACAAAGCAGCTCCCTGCAGCTTCCTGCCTCCCCCCACCTTTGTCAATGGGCCAGAGACAGAAACTCATTCCCCCCACCTTTGTCAACGGGACCATCATCTGTAACACAATACGACCCATCTAGCAACAGAAACTCACCACATGGCACCTGGAAGATTACATCAGCCACCAAGGCTAACTAAGACCCCCATCCCCTGGGAGTCTGACAACCAATCAGGATACTCTTTTTGTGCCCCAGGAAGTTCAAAGCTCAGAGAAAGCATAAAGCCAGGGCGCGCTCAGCATCTCGTCCCTTTTCTGTTCAGGAACTCAAGCCATGTGATCCTGACAACCATTAAACCATCTTTCCAAGCAGTCTCCATGTTTCCAGTGTCTTTATCCCCACTTGGAACAGAACCCAGATGGACATTTCTTCCAACAGTATCTTTTCTTTTATGTACACTGAGAGAATATGCACCAAGACAAATTCCTTGTGTGTCCAATCACACTTGGCCAATAAAAAATTCTATTCTATTCTAACATGTGCAATATAAAAGTACAAATAAATCAGAAGTCCGGTCCATCAGTATACTGTATCTATACAATACAATAACAACTACCTATTTTTGTGGCCTTTTTATAAACCCGTGGAATGTTTTAATATTCACTGGTTATAGTATGTAATATGGATTGGCTGAGTTGACATGTTAGTCTGTAAATTTGTACTGTAAGGATTGTAATTTCTACTATTACTGCCAAATACATGGTTTATGTATTGTGAGAGTGATGTAAAATGACTAAAGCCATTGCTAGATAGTTTAATTTAATTATAGTAACACTTCAAAAATTGTATAAATGTAACACTATTTACCCCAATGCAGTGGGAGAAAATTACTTCATCTTACTCCTGTTAAAAATGTACTTCAATTTTTATCAAGAAAACCCCACTGGGTGGAAGTATGGAGCTGAATTTCACCAGGAAAAATGTATTTGCACTCAGTAGTTCAATAGATGAAATCAGATGAAAATTGTTATGTTCGGGAAGTAACGAGGCTGGAGACCAGGGTAGTGACAACAGCTCTTTAATATATGGTGAACCCAGCAACAGGCTGGGGGAAAAACCTCTCCTTTTATACAGTTCTATTGGCGGCTTCGTCCAATCAGCAACGTGCTGATTTCCCGCCCAAATATTTAAAGGTACAAACAAGAATACATAACACTCCTCCCCTCCCAGAAAACACTTTGCCTCTATTTGCATTTTATTTACATGTTATTTTTCGACGTAGTCACGCAAATAACCTGGGCGTCTCCTAGTTCTTTCAGACCTGCGCGGTTCAGTCCTGGGTGGTGTTTTGAGCTGTTCGGAGGGTCTGTTTTCTCCTCCCAGCTCTTTCTCTAAGCCATCGGGCCCTGGATTATTTACAGATTCTTTTTCTTGGCCATCCGGCCCTGGATTACTTTTGTCATTTTCCCTGTCGTTTCCCTCTGGAACCTGATGGCGTCGCTGGACCTCCGGGACCTCAGCTAAGTCTTGCGCCTCCCCCGGGTCATGGTCAGCTGTGGGTTCAAATAAGGAGGGGTCATAATTTATTTCCTGTGGCTTAGGTTGTTCAGTTATTCGTCTCCTTATCTGATCTATGTGGCGCCTCCATACTCGGTTGTCTTGTAATTCGACCAAGTATGACTTTGGGCCGGTTGCTTTTATTATTTGCCCTGCGAGCCAACTTGGGCCGTCCCCGTAGTTGCGGGCCCACACTCGGTCGCCTATGCCCAATTCCCTTGTTTTGTCTATTCCCCCCTTGTAACCCTCTGGTGTGTAATGGGGACTCAAACGGTCAAGTGGGCACCGGAGTTTCCGTCCCATCAATAGTTCGGCTGGGCTTCTGCCTGTAGCAGTGCTTGGGGTTCTGTGCTGAACGGCTAGAAAGAAGTCTATTTTTGTTTGCCAGTCACCTGGCTTGAGCCTGGACAATGCCTCCTTAGCGCTCCGGACGGAACGCTCTGCAAGGCCATTCGACGCAGGGTGGAAAGGCGCAGAGAGGGCATGTCGGATGCCCTCCTCTGCCAAGTATTCTTCGAACTGGGCTGCCGTGAATTGCGGCCCGTTGTCGGACACCAGAGTGTCAGGCAACCCGTGGGTTGCGAATAAGTGGCGCAGGGCTGCGATTACTGCCTCGGCCGTAGTGGATTTCATAAGTATGATCTCCAACCATTTAGAGAATGCGTCGACAACCACTAGGAAAGTTTGGCCATGGAAAGGGCCAGCAAAATCAATGTGGATTCTTGACCAGGGCCCTTGGGGTTTTTCCCATTCCCTGACTGGGGCTGTTGGGGGTAGGGGTCTGGACTCTTGGCAAGCCTGGCATTTCCCCACCCTCTCAGCAATCTCTGAGTCCATGAGTGGCCACCAAACATAGCTTCTCGCTAGCCCCTTCATCCGGACGATCCCTGGGTGGCCCTCGTGGAGTAGGTCCAGTACCTTTCCCCTTAGCTTATCGGGGATTACCACACGATCACCCCATAACAGGCACCCCCCTTGAGCCGAGAGCTCATCCCGTTTTTTAACAAACTCCTTAAAGCGTTCGCCCGGCGCAGCGGGCCACCCTCTTTGTACCCAACCGAGTACAGTCCTTAACATAATGTCCCGGTATGATGCCCGAGCCACTTCCTTAGATGTGACTGGGCCAGAGTCCAAAGAGTCAATAAGCAGGATGGGCGTCCCCGGCGTAGGGTCTTCGATGGCCCCTGGTAGTGGGCATCTGCTTAACGCGTCTGCATGCCCCACTTCTTTTCCTGGTCGATGCTGCAGCTTGTACGAATAAGCGGCTAAGAAAATAGTCCATCGGGTCAAGCGTGGCGAAAGTGCCACAGGCGTTGGGCGGTCGCCAGCCAGTATCCCTAGTAGCGGTCTGTGGTCAGTCACGATTTCAAAATCCCGCCCAAAAACATATTCGTGGAATTTTTTCACCCCTGACACAATGGCTAGTGCTTCTTTATCTAATTGGCTGTAGTTCCTCTCTGGGGAGGACATCGTTCTAGAGTAAAAAGCTATAGGGGCTTCTGTGCCGTTTGGGAGTCTATGGCTGAGTACAGCCCCCACCCCGTAAGGGGAGGCATCGCAAACCAGCACTAGGGGCAATGAGTTATGATATTGGATGAGCAGGCTGTCACTTGAGAGCAGGTTTTTTACTGCTGCGAAAGCCCTATTTTCCGACTTTCCCCAAGACCAAACAGTATTTTTTCCTAAAAGCCTATGCAGCGGTTCAGCAACGGTCGCTTTGTTTTTTAAAAAGACCGCGTAAAAATTCACTAGCCCCAGGAATGCCTGTAGCTCTGCTTTGTTTTTGGGCGCTGGAGCCTCTCTAATTGCCTTGACCTTGCTCTCAGTGGGGTGGATTCCTTTCTTGTCTATCCGGTAGCCCAAGAATTCGACGGATTCGACCCCTATCTGGCATTTGTTTACCTTGACTTTTAATCCGGCTGTCCGGAAAATGCCCAGAACCTTTCTCAAACGCTCCCCCAATTCCTCTACGTTTTCCCCTGAAATCAGGACATCATCGAAGTAGGGAACTACCCCTGGGAGCCCTTGCAGAAGTCGTTCCATTAGGTTTTGGAACAGCCCTGGTGCCACACTCACCCCAAATTGCAATCGAGTGCACTTGAATGCCCCCCTGTGCGTTACAATCGTTTGGGCTTCGCCAGCGGGCGCTCACGGGCAGTTGTTGGTAGGCTTGGGCCAAGTCTAACTTTGCAAAGACTTGCCCTCGCCCCAAAGAGTGCAGCAAGTGTTGCACCACGGGAACCGGGTAAGCGCTTTTCTGTAAGGCTTTGTTAAGCGTCGCCTTGTAGTCAGCGCAAATTCTAATTGACCCGTCTGGTTTTATTGGGGTGACGATTGGCGTCTCCCACTTTGCGTGATCGACTGGCACCAAGATCCCCTGATTAATGAGCTTATCTAGCTCCTTGTCAATTTTTGGTTTTAGGGCAAAAGGGACTCTCCTCGCCTTAAGCCTAATGGGAGCTACCTGGGGGTCTAAGTTGAAGGAAATAGGGGTCCCCTTGTACTTGCCCAGGCAGTCCTTGAAAACATCTTCGAACTCGTTAAAGAGAATGTCTTTCAGGTTACAGTCACTTCTGTAGATGCCAGTCACTCCCATGCCCAGGGCACGAAACCAGTCTAGTCCCAACAGACTGGGCAGGGTCCCTTCGACGATCGTGATGGGCAGGGTCTTCTTGTGTGGTCCGTACTCGACTCGGACGGAGGTGGTCCCTCGAACAGGGATGCGATTTCCTTGGTAGTCGTGGACGCGTAGCCGTTGTGCTTGCAGGTGGCGCTTCGCGACTGACGGCAGTGACTTCGCCAAAGTGTCCCAGGACATGATGGTGATCGCTGATCCCGTGTCTACTTCGAGCCGGCACCGTACTCCCTCTATTTTTGGTTTGGTGAAGATTTTCTTCTCCACTCGGGTCGAGGCGCGGCCTATGACCACAGTCGTTTGGTTTGAATCCGCGCCTTTTTTGTTTGAGCCAATCGCGGGTCGCCTTGCCGATTCCGCGCTCTGATTGGCCGATTTGAATTTTCGGCGGGAAGGTTGGGCCGCTCGACAAACTTGAGCTAGGTGCCCTTTTTTCCCGCACCGCCGACATGTCGCGTCCTTAAACTTGCAGCGTTGGCGCTGGTGTTGACCACCGCAGCTTCCGCATTCGTCTCTGTCCCCTTTGTCGCGTTTCTCGGTTCGGCAGACCCCTTCCTCATCTTCACCGTCGGATTCGGTCTGAACCTCCTCCTGGTGCACTGGGGTTGGCTTCACGCTCGCCTTTGGTGGGACAGGCTTTTGCAGTGTCTCCGCCGCTTGGGTGGACATTTCATGTGCTCTGGCTTCGTCCAGAGCGGTGGCCAGCGTTAGGTTGCTCTTTGCTAGCAGCCGCCGCCGCAAACGGATGTCTCTGACCCCTCGGATGAGTTGCTCGAGGAGCACCTCGTCTAGGTCGCGGTATCCGCAGTCCTTGGACGCTTTCCTTAGGGCGGCCATGTAGTCACCGATGGATTCGCCCTCCATCTGCCTTCGCTCTCCGAATTCAAACCGCCGCACGTATTTGGACGGCGTTGGTGCGAAGTGATTTTTTAGTAAAGTCTGTAGAGTTGGCCACGACACCGATTGTAACGGCGTTGGCTCTGCCAGGGCTTCCGCGATATCAATGACCTCAGGACCACAGTGGCTTAAGAAATAAGCCCTTTTTCGGTTATCTGGAACTCCTTGCAGTTCGTTGGCTTCTAGAAAGCTTTCGAAACGGGTCATATACGTTCCCCATTTCTCTTTAGCCGGGTCAAACGGTGCGGGCGGAGTGTAACTGGCCATCTCCGCTTTTCTGCCCTGTGTTTGCTGGGTTCGGGTCTATCGTGCTTCAGCTCGGTTCTGGTTCTCCTTAGCCTCGAGATCCCACCCTCGTCGCCAATGTTATGTTCGGGAAGTAACGAGGCTGGAGACCAGGGTAGTGACAACAGCTCTTTAATATATGGTGAACCCAGCAACAGGCTGGGGGAAAAACCTCTCCTTTTATACAGTTCTATTGGCGGCTTCGTCCAATCAGCAACGTGCTGATTTCCCGCCCAAATATTTAAAGGTACAAACAAGAATACATAACAAAAATATTCACTTGTGTTAAAATACAGTATAGGAATTTTTGAGGAGCTTCCATTTAATAAACACAATATATCTTTAAAAGACTGCCTAAAACGGATATATCAAAGAGGTGTTTCTTCTTCAGATGCTTTATGCTGTTAGGGAAATCATTAGAGCTATGTAATGCTTTTGATTTAATGTCAAAAATGTGCTTAGAGCATGACTGCACAATTTTTTTAAAGCAGCTACATTTTAAAAGAACTCCAGACAAGTCCTATATTTGCACACCCACATGCCCTAAAAATTTTTCTGGGAATCATACCTAGAAGTATTCCACAGCCGTCTTAAACCTAATTTACAGTAACAAAATAATATAGGAAATGATACTGGGAGCGGTTTACATTCATTCTATTCTATGTTTACAGTGATGCATTGCTCTGTCCAAGAAATTGCATAATTATTTTTGTCATATAAATGCTTTCCAATAATTGAGTCATTTTCATCAACTAATGATTATTTTAATTTGTATATTGATGTTTTTATATGCCTGTAAACCGCCCTGAGTCCTTTGGGAGATAGGGCGGTATATAAGTTTAAATAATAAATAAATAAATAAATAAATAAATAATGCACCATACCCAGAGTATTAGATGATAAGTATCTTAGTTGATCAATCATGGAATTCTGTGATTGCCACAACATTTTTTATTATATTCAAGGTCTGAATGGCCCTTTTAGTAATTGCCTTTTCACAGTAGCCATGGCAAAATAAAGTAACATGATCACTGGAGGACTTAACTGGAGAGGAAAGACAAAAAAAGACCCAAAGAATGAAAAACCAGTGATTACACTGGTTATTTGAAATATCCCTGGAAAGGAGAGAATGGAAGATCATCCACATGTGCTCTAGATAGCTGCTTCTTATGAGGACACCACAGGATAGCTGTTTTCCTCAATCTGAGTGCCCCAACATGAAGGAATCAATCAAGCTCACAACAACAGCGGGATTTTTTTAAAGGGCACTAGGTTTGCTCATCCTGCTTTTAATCACTTTCAGAAATCTAATCATCTTGCAGTTAATCAGCTGTAACCCTCTTAAAGCTATTAGAAATCTTTGGAATGACAAATTCAAAAAGCCACCTATCTTCATTTCTGAACAAAAGAAAAATAAATTATAAGTTTAAGCATTTAAAGAATTTGAAATAAATGACCAAAAGTCTGTTTTTGAACCAAGAGAGTTATAAGCAAATTAAGGGTCCAGATAAGTTTGAAATATTAAATCTTTTATTATAAGATTTTGGAACTATACAAATTAAGCAACTTTTCTTGCGAAACAAAATTATTTTATCCACTCTAAGTCAAAACAGACTTTATGATTTAAATTGAACACTCAAGGAGACTAAAGATTTCAGGCAAAAAGAAAACAGTTTGCTTTTGGTTTCAAGTACAATTGAAATTTACAAAATGACATCAAACTCTGTAACATTTGAAATATTAAAGAGATCTTCAAAGAATGGGAGAAGAAATAAGTAGCCACAATATCATTAACGATGGCTGTTTCTATGGATAGAATTTTTCTAAAGGATATTAATGAAGGAATGACAGACATGAAACAAATCTTGCTTGATGCAAAACTAGTAGATTCATAAATATTCAATTTTTTAAAAGTGTGGATTAAAAGACAAACAGAAGGTTTTAAGTGGAAACACAAAGTGACAAGACCAAGAGAACAACCAAGACAAGGAAACCTTATTGGATATACAAAAAGTTTTAAAAATTAAAGAGGAAATACAGTACAAATGATAAACTAAGAAAATGATCTGAATAATGTCTTTTTTATTGGATTTAAGAAAGAAAATTGTTAAAGTCTCGAAGAAGCCTCAAAGAAGAAGGGACAAGAATGGGACAAAGAATTGAGGAGAAATCAAATCCTTTTTTTATTATTATTATTGAAAAAGTTTTTAAAAAAACAAAGACATTTTCGCCCCCCTTTTTTTCCCCCTCCCTCCCAGAAACCCCCTTCCCCTCCCTCCCCGCTTCCCGGGTCAATCACAAGGAATTGTTATACATAAACCAAACATAGAATAAAATTTTCCCTTCCAATCCAATTAGCCTCATCCAAAGCTTTTCATTTCCCAACCCCCTCCCCATTAAATAAAATAACTTTCTAATTATTCAAAGGCAATCTGATATTTCTTAATCTGATATCTGTTTTGTAGATAATCAATCCATTTTTTCCATTCAATTAAATATCTTTCCTGCGTATTGTCTTTTAAAAAAGCTGAGATTTTAGCCATCTCAGCCAAATTAATGACTTTCAGTATCCATTCTTCTATTGTAGGTACCTCTTCTTTCTTCCAATATTGTCCAATCAACAGTCTTGCTGCTGTTATTAAATTCAGAATCAGTTTAGTCTCAGTCCCTGTACAATCCGTTATAATTCCCAAAAGGAAAAATTGTGGCAGGAACTTTATCTTCTTCTTCAGTACATTTTGAATAATCCACCAAATTCTTATCCAAAAGGCCTTAATTTTCTTGCAAGTCCACCAAATATGAAAATATGTAGCGTCATCACAATCACACCTCCAACATTTCGCTTGGGTATTAGGATACATACGTGATAATTTTTTGGGATCTAAGTGCCATCTATAAAACATCTTATAAAAATTTTCCCTTAAATTCTGTGCTTGTGTAAACTTAACATTTCTAACCCTCAAATCCTTTAACATTATTTGAATAAATTAAAGATTAAAATTTTCAGAAATAAAAGGAAAGAATATTAAGTTGGTTTATATTGATCAAATTGATAGAGGTTGATCAAGGCTAAAATCAGACACATTTTAATGCAATTCCAGCAACCCTTTGTAGAGTTTTTGCAACTCTTCTCACTGTCTCCCATGGTCATTCCCACACATTGTTACATGGTGTTATAGGTGCCAAATACAATATATTATTAACTACCCATGCTGCCACGTTCTACACCAGGATGCTTCTGAATGCTCTTCAAGGGCAGTACGTATATAATATAATTTACAGTACAACTGTAATCACTTGAGCAGGATGGAGAATATTTGTGATAAATTGTTTGACAAAATTTGAAACAAAGCTATGCTTTCCATAGATTTCTTATATTCATTGCTCACTTAATGCACTTGGGAGTTGTAGATAGAAAGGCTGATAAACTGGGCATTGTCTTTAAATCAAAAGTTATTGATCACTGTACAGTGTACTCCATTGTCTGTTAGTAACGAAGAGCTGCTTCTCAGCTCTTGCCAAGTCTTTGTTGCTGGGCAACAGCATTTGCCCCTACAGTTAAACATTTATAGCATGTATGTATGGATTAAAAGCAAGAATGACACTGAAGGAAAACCATTCTACTCACCATTCTTAACTGTTTACTAACTAAGCATGATGACTTGCATAATTAGAGCATACTGAAAATTTGACGAGGAACAAATTATAGAGTAAAGTATGGAGATTCTGAGTCACACAAACTGCAAGCTATGAGAAATACAGTAATATTTATTTAACAACAGCAACTAGTCTTCTCCTCCTCCTCCTCTTCTCCCCGTTTTTTTGCCTTGAGGTGCTTGAAGAACATGTTTCAGAGAGGCACAACATAATAGTCATGATAATGTTTAGGTTTCTTGCCATATTTGATCTTAAAAACTGCTTTAGTGTTAGAAAAAAACCTTGAGGGAAAGGAGAAAATACAGCATAAGCCTCCAGCTCAATCTTGATACTCAAAAATGGTTTTTGATTCCTGTAGACCTCAAAGGCATTATTGGAAAATAAAAATGATAAATTTATTTTTTTGTAAATATAATGTAATAGCAATAGTGAGCACTATATGAGGAGTGATAGTGAGTATCTGTACAAGGAGAGGAGATGGCTAACTACTTTGTGAAGATGATGCATCATGGAAGCCATTTCATGGTCTGTTCTTGGAGGCTTTTTTTTATGAATAGGACCGCAAAATACCATTAAAATGGATAAACTGTCCTAGTATAGACTTTATGGATATGAAGGAGTCACAGAGGAGACATTTAGTAAAAACTACCTTTATTAAGACTGGCTATTTTTATTTGTTAAACAAATTTATTTGGCCACCCAACTCACACACAGCTGATTCCAGGAAGCTTACAACATTAAAAAAAAAAAAACCGTAGTAGCAACAGCACAATCAAATCAATCACTTGATGGACTCTGTTTTCATTCCTTGTCCCAGGGGTGAAATGTAAAATTTGTTACTACCAGTTCTGTGGCCGTGGCTTGTGAGTGGGTGGGGAGTAATGTGACTGGGTGGGCATGGCCAACTTTTTTTTTCTTTTCTTCGGCTGAAGTGGTTGTAAAAAAATACTTTTAAAAGCCTCTGATGATCAGGCAACTCAGCTGGGATCGTCAGAGGAGCCTTTTAAAAGCATTTTTTCGGCCGAAGAGATTGTAGAAAAAATGCTTTTAAAGTGTTCTGATGATCCCAGCTGAGTTGCCTGATTGCCAGAACCCTTTAAAAGCATTTTTTCTATAACCTCTTCGGCTGAAGAGGTTGAGAAAAAATGCTTTTAAAAGGTTCAGTTGATCCCAGCTGAGCCACGCGATCATCAGAGGCTATTTTTTTACTTTTAAAAGCATTTTTTTAGCCAAAGAAAAATGCTTTTAAAAGTAAAAAAAACCCTCTGATGATCGTGCGGCTCAGCTGGGCATGCGGGGGGCGGGGGGGACAGGGATTTTTGCTACCGGTTCTCCGAATCACCTGCTGCCATCACTACTGGATCGTGCGATCCAGTTTGAACCAGGAGCATTTCACCCCTGTCCCCACACCCACTTACAAAATCATATCTTTAGGGCCTTTCGAAAAAGTAACAAGCTGGAAGCCAATTGTGCCTCTAAGACACGGGTATCAAACTCAATCATGTTATGTGACATATCATGATGTATTGCATTGTTTTTTGCCTTTGCAGAGCCGGGGTGGGCATGGGCTGTGTGTGACACATTTGGCCTACGAGCCACCAGTTTCACAGGCCTGCTCTAGGAGAACGATGTCCCATAGAGAAGGGGCCAACAATGAGGAGAATCTGATCTAACAGAATGTTGTTAGTTTGATCATATTGTACCTCCTCCCACTTCTTATACTCCAGTGAATTAGGGAAATGTCTGTGCCTGAATCACTTCTGAATATTATCTTATTTGGCAGGACTTAAAAATGCTTCAGCCTCTTTTACCTAGGTAATGTTTCTTAAGTATTTCTCTCAAGGTCTTATTTGGTACAAGTACAGTACTTACTCGCTGCATATTTACTCTCTTTATGTGTTTACTCTTTACCAACCTTCTGTCTACAGAGTTATTACTCTGCACATATACAGAGTCATATGTAAGTTAAAACTTTAGTTGGAATTGATTGTAAACCAGAAGTTCTGGATTCGGTAACATTTTGGTTTATTCACTCCTGTCGCCAATGAAAATATTTGCTATGATCAGTCTCTGCCTGAGACCATGGATTACTGCACTTACAACCACAATATACAACTCTGAATAAGATGAAATACCAAGCATAGCTCACATATTATGTTATACTGTAATATGGTTTATTTCTGTTAGATATTGACAGTTTGCAAGGTTTTCTGTTTGGTCTGGTATTTGAGTGGGAAGAATATTCAAACGTGATTGTCTGAGCTCCCTGGCAGCTCCCTATATAAGGGCAAGCTGTCAGAGAGGCTAGCTGCTGGATTGTACATAGTTGCCAAATAAAGAGCTGTTATCTGAAGCCTGTTTCCAGTCTCCTCATTCACCCAACTTAATCCTGGTAACAAGGGTGGGATTTGGACAAGAGAACTGAAGCAAAAGGAGCTGACAACGAACATGCAGCCAGGTGGTTGAAATGGAACGGCGGCCATTTTGCACACCAAAATTCAAACGTGAAAAAAGCGGCAATGATGTCTGCGTTGCACCCGCCTAAACCCTTCGATCCAGCAAAAGAGAATTGGGACACTTACATGACCCAATTCGAGTGCTTCATGGAAGCAAACAATCTTCTGGGGTTGTCAGACAACCGGAAAAGGGCATTATTTCTCAGCCATTGCGGCCACGAAGTATTTACAATGGCAGAATCCCTGTCCAAACCAACCTCAGTACAATCCGTACCCTGTGCTTCAGAACACGCTGAAGACCCACTATGCCCTGGCCCCATTTAAGATAGTCTGCTGCTATGAGTTCCAGCACTGAATGCAGAAAGAAGGCAAGTCTATCAACCAATATATGGCAGCACTGCAAAAGGCCGCTGCCCACTGTGAATTCAGGGACTTGAACAACATACTGTTAGACCAACTTATCTGCAGAGTACAAGACCTCCACTTACAATGACGGCTGCTTGCCAAGATGAACCTGATTCTGCTGCCTTGGACGAGGCGAGGGACTCCGAATCGTCTAACAGAGCAGCCAAATTGCTCCAGAAGCTCGCTACCGCCCCAGTGTCAGTGAAACCTATAGCCACCATTCATAAAGGGCAATACCATGACAACAAATCCAAAGGAAGCGAGGACGAGGTCTATCATACAGAGAGAAGGGCCACAGAACAAGACAGCAAAAAACAATCATGTGCAAGCTGTGGGAGTCAGCACCCAAGAGCTTCCTGCCAATACTGAGATGCCATCTGCAGGAGGTATGAGCAGAAGGGGCACTTGGCTAGAGTCAGCAACTGCAGGGATACCTCAGAGGCTGCCCTGCTGGAAGAGCCAAAGCCATACAAACAGGACATGTGGAAGCGGGCAAATAATAAGGCAAGAGCTCCAGACACCAATCAAACGAGAATTGTCCAAGCCAGCACACCATTTAAAAAGAAGCTAAACGTGACAGTACAGATCAAAGGGTCTCTATGCGAGATGGAGATAGACACGGGGTCCTCAGTGACCATCATATCGTGGCAAGTATTGAAAAAGGTGGTACCAAGGTTCCAGAAGCGGCAGCTGACCCAGCAACAACTTAAACTAAGCAACTACCAAGGGAATCGTATTCCTGTGTTGGGCTGCGGATCGTTCATCATAAAGTACAAAGAAGTTCCAAGGAAGACTGTCCTTAACGGTGGTCAACGGTAACCTCTCGAATCTGCTCGACTGGTTCAGTGCCCTTGGATTGGAGGCCACTGCAGATGACCTGATCTGGGAATTCCAGGACGTATTCAGCCACGAGCTCAGTAAGTATGTGGGCACCCCTATATCTTTTAGCTTGGACCCTAGCATTGCACCCATAAGAATGAAATCCCAGAGGGTCCCATTTGCATGAATACCATAAATTGACTTAGAAATAGACAAGTGTCTTATAGGTTAATCTATTTCTACTTAGATATTGTATGTGATTGTGGAAACTAAATACATATACATAGACACAAGTAAGAAATATGTCAAACAAGAAAATATCTTCTTAAAAAAACTGAATAATGTTCAAAAGACAACTATAGTTTTATGAGAAAAATGAAACATTGTGCATGGCTTTCTTCTCCTGAAAAGCAGCTATCATCATATTCTAGTACTGCACTGCAGCATGCTTTTAAATCAGAACTTACAAAACAACTTGTGATTCTGCTTAGATGGAAATTTCTGAGTTAACAGTAGGTAGTTTTGTTGTGAGAGGGAAAAAAAAAGAAAAACTCTATTGTGAATCCATCTTGTAGGCTGAAACTGGTGCATCATAAAAAAGCCACAAGAGGAAATATGAAAAATATGAAACAGAACAAATATGAAAAGTGCAAAATATAGCAATTAGTTTACACCACACTTTTCTTTTGTAAGTGCAGAACTAGCTGTTACCCACACATTTTAAAATAGGCCTATCTTATTTTCTGAATAAAAAAATATTTTTTTGAAAAATATGTATATTACAGATTTGGAGATGCTTAATAGAAGTTCTATATTGATGCTCACAATCACAATGAACAGACTTTTGCTTCCAGAGCTTGCCAGATATGTCAAGGATCCCACTCATTAAAAATAAAGCAGGTACTTAAGATGGCCCTGGCATATAAGCCGAAACTGTGCCAGCTGTGAAAAGGAAAATATGAATTAATATCACCCTCTCTTATGCTGACATCATCTTGGGATATTATTTATTTATTCATTCATTTATTCTGCAAAGCTTTAGTCCTATTAACTGGTCTATGGAATTAATAAATACATAGATGATGAGCAAGGACAGGGGAAAGGTTAAAAAAAACAGAGTAGCTTCATCGGATAAACAGATCTAGACTATGCAAACATATATCTCAAGATTAGATCATACTCCACTTTTCAGTGGGGGAAAAACCAGAAATAACTGCTGTAGTAACTATAGCAGGGGTCCTCAAACTTTTTAAAAGGGGGGCCAATTCACAGTCCCTCAGACTGTTGGGGGGGTCGGGTGGGCCAGCTGGGTCATGTGACTGGGTGGGCATGGCTAGGAGGTCATCTGACTAGATGAGCATGGGCAATTTAGCAGTCCATTAAACAACGCACACAAATTAAACTTTAATTTGTTTTGCTCCTGGGTTTGTTTTTTTTTGCATGTTGCTCTTTTGTTTGACTTTTCTTTTTACTAGAACATTTTTTCAGTTGTTTAGGAGTGTAGTGGTCCACTTCAGTTTTGCAGCAATTCTTCTCAGCCCCAAGAAGCTTACAATCAATGTCTCTCTCTCTCTGTGTGTGTCTCTCTCTCCTTCCCTCCCTCTCTGTCTATCTCTTTCTCTCTCTCTCTTTCTCTCTTTCTTTCTCTCTCTAGCCTATCTCTCTCTATTTCTTTCTTTCTCTCTCTCTGTCTCTCTCTCTCTCTTTCCCTCCCTCCCTCCCTCTCTATCTCTCTCTCTCTTTCTATCTCTATCTCTCTTTTTGTCTCTCTGTATGTGTGTGTGTGTGTGTCTCTCTCTCTTTCCCTCCCTCTGTCACTTTCTCTCTCTGTCTCTCTCTTTGTCTCTCTCTCTCTCTTTCTATCTCTGTCTCTCTCTCTTTTTGTCTCTCTCTGTCTCTCTCTGTGTGTATCTCTCTTTCTCTCTGTATCTCTGTCTTTCTCTCTGTATGTGTGTGTCTCTTGTCTCTCTCTTTTCCCCCCTCTCTCTCTTTCCTTCCCTCTCTCTCTCTCTCTCTCTCTCTTTCTCTGTCTTTCTCTCTCTCTTTCTCTGCCTATTTCTCTCTCTCTTTCTCTCTCTCACTGTCTACCTTTAGGAGGCAGGGGAGGTCAAAAACAGGATGTGCGGATGCCCCAGGAGGCCTCCATGTGCCCCTGTTTTTGGCCTGCAGAGTGATTCTGGAGGCGGGGAAGAACTTTGAAAGACAATGGCTTCAGAGTTTTTTTTATGCAGAGGAGGTTTTTCTGGAACCTGTGCAAAGGGGTTAGGCCGGAGCGACAGCTTACCCATGAATTGGAGTCTTTAGGCCGTGCACCAAGCTGACGAGCAGGCTCCACCACCTCAGGCTTTTGAGTCATATCTTCCAATGGGAAGTAGGTGATCTCGACCAAGTCCTCAGATTCCAGCCTCTCTGCCCCTTCAAGGCTTTCAGCTTGCTGCCCTTCCAACTTCGCTGGATCTTTGCACCACTGTGGAGGTTGCGGAGGCTAGGGCCCAGTACCCCGCCCCTAACGGGCCCCCTGAGCAGAGGAGAGGGTACCGTTAAGCCAAAAGAAGGTTTTGAGTTTTGGAATAATGTCGAGGTTCCAGAAAAACCTCCTCTGCATAAAAAAAACTCTGAAGCCATTGTCTTTCAAAGTTCTTTACTAGCATAAGGAAACTGGCACACGATGAGTGAAATTCCAAAACTGAAACTTCCGGATTCTTTTCCCAGTTATACAAACCCCAAGAGTCCCACCCCCCTAACCCCTTTGCCGGTCACATGGTCCAACGTTCTTCCACTTTATTCGAAACCTCTTCTTGCCACTCCTTCTGCAGATATGAACACAATAAGACCTTGACCGCTTGAAGAATGTTAGCATACTCCTCAACCTCCCTTCTTCCCCTCAGGGGAGAAATGTGGCAGTGTCTGAAAACCTAAGGCCTAGTAGGGTTTCCAGGCCTGACACATTAAGCTTGTATTTAGTGTTCTGATTCTTTTTTCCAATGTATAAGACAGAGCATTTTCTGGTTGAGATTTGGAGTTGCCAAGTTTTTGACCATTCCGACACAAAGTCAGAGTCTTTTTGAAGGGTAGCTGTACTGTTGGTAATGTTAAATAGTTTAACATCGTCAGCGAAGAGAACACAATTACTTATAATATGGTCACAGAGATCATTAATGTATCTTCCCTTTTAAGTATCCTTGAGGGAATCTTTCCAGTTCAAGGCAAGAAAAAAAATGGCTCTGAAGAAACCTGCAGAGTGCACCAAGCCAGTTCTCTTTCTTCATCTGTATTACTCTGAGGCTAAAGTTCTTCTGGGTAGCATGTCACCAACTTATGAGGCCAAATATAGCTCTAAGCCCATACCTCAGGCATAGGCCTCAGAGGACAGGTCTTCCTCAATTTACAACAGTCCATTTAGTGACAATTCAAAGTTACAACAGCAATGAAAAACGTGATTTATGTCCACAGTTACGACCTTTATTTATTTATTTATTTATTTATTTTTCAAATTTTTATACCGCCCTTCTCCGAAGACTCAGGGCGGTGTACAGCATAAATAAAACATAAATATCAAAAAAGTTAAAATACAATACAAGTTAAAAATCTGATTCAAATATGCTAAACGAATTAAAATAGAAATATAAAACTCTAAAAAAAAATTAAAAACCCACTAAAAAACCCTCAATAAAATCATTAGGCCAACCCTGCTTGGTGAAACAAGAAAGTTTTGAGCTCGTGTTTAAAGGTCCGAAGATCAGGGAGAAGACGTAGCCCCACAGGTAGTGTATTCCAGAGAGCCGGAGCCCCCACAGAGAACGCTCTTTCCCTGGGGGCCGCCAGCCGAGACTGTTTGGCCGACGGCACCCCAAGGAGGCCCTCCCTATGAGAGTGCACCGGACGATGGGAGGCTGTTGGCGGCAGCATTTCCATGATCATGTGATCAAAATATCTTGACAACTGGTTCATATTTATGACCTTTGTTGGTCATAAATATGATCTTTGTTGTGTCATTGAGTCATGTGTTCCTCTTTTGCAAATTTCTGACAAACGAAGTCAAGGGGAAGCCAGATTCACTTAACAATCAGCTTGTTAACTTATCAACTGCAGTGATTCACTTAACTGTGGTGAGAAAAATCATAAAACAGGGCAAAACTCACTTAATAAATGTCTCACTTAACAACTGAAATTTTGGGCTCAATTGTGGTGGCCTACCTGAATTTTTCCAATGAAACATACTGAGACAGGAAGATTATTTTATTACAATTTATTTAAAATGTTGTGATGAAAAAAGATTCCTCTCATTCAAAGAGGGAACCAAATCCTCAGCTTCCATTCTCTTTTCTAGTTAACACATCAAAGAAAAATGCAAAAGAAAAGTTGATTGGATAGGACAAAACTTTCCCTTTGCATAGGAAATCAGTTACATGGAGTGTTAGGTCTTCGGAGTTCTGACGGAGGCTCGTGCCTTGCCAACAGCAGGAGAATGCTGATTGGCCAAGGCGCGAGCCGAACAGATAGCGGGAAATCCGAGAACTGCTATTGGAGCAGCGGTTTGACAGCTCGCATATAAAAAGCTGTCAGGCGCTCTCTTCAGTTGTTGTTGTTGCTGCCGTTCTATTCTGTTGTTTCCCTCAGCACTGTTGCTGGGTAATAAAGTTGAGTTGGACTATGTTCCGATCGCCTCATTCTGTACCCACGACTGATATTTAATACTGGCGATGAGGGTACTGAGGATACTGAGGCTCTTCGATGGCTTTCACTGACAGGAACTCATGCCTGGGGATGGCAACTCAACCTTCTTTTCTCCCGTTTGAGCCCACCGCTGAGACTTGGGATACGTTTCTGGAGCATTTCAAATGCTATTTGCAAGTAAATGATTTGGCAGACATCTCGAACGCACAGAAACGTGGTTCTTTTCTTGGTCTCTGTGGCCGAGAGATGTTCGGGAGGGCGAAGGCATTAACAGCGTCCCAACCCTTGTGGGACGTTCCATGGGATGTGCTGGTGATGAAGCTGCAGGGTCATTATGCCCCGGCGCCCTCCTGCGTAGCCTGGCGGCACGCCTTCCACCAACATTTTCAAAGAGAAGGTGAGACGGTGAATGATTACATCGCATCACTGCAACTGGCGGCTTTATTCTGTGAGTTCCCTGATCTAAACGACATCCTCTTGGAGCAGCTCGTCTGTGGGGTAAGGGATTTGCGCCTGAAGTGGCGACTGTTGGCACGGAAAGAGCTGATCCTGATGGCCGCATTGGACGAGGCTCAAGCAACGGAGCTGTCAGAGCAGTCGGCTACAGATATTCAGAGATTCCACACCCCTGCTCCGTCCCAGGTCAAGGAGATTGACATCCATCACGAGGACTCGGATCTCACCGACTCGTCGGAGGAAGGGGAGGCTGTGAGCCGCCTCAGAACGGTGCCCCATAAACGCCGTGTGGCAACAGCCAAGTCACCTTTGGCCGTCTGCATGGGGTGCGGGGGTCACCATCAGATGGCAGAGTGCCATTTTAAAATGGTAGTTTGCAGGCGTTGTCACAAGAGGGGCCACTTGGCTAAGGTCTGCCGGGCCGTTTTGCCACCCATTGAGTCCAATCAAGGGGCCGGAATGATAAAAAAAGCGCCAAAAAACAAATGAGCGGAATGCTATGCCATAAGTCACGCCACAGCCACCACAACAAAAAATAACAAAATCTACCTTACGGTAAACCTGGAAGGGGCGCCCTGTAAGATGGAGGTGGATATGGGATCGTCAAGGTCCCTTATCTCTTGGGCCACTCTTAAGCAACTCCTCCCTGGCATGGAGAAAAGCAGCCTTGACCTGTGCACTATCCGCCTACGGGATTACCAGGGGAACCCCATTCCAGTTGTGGGTTGCAGCACATTCTCTGTTAGTCACGGCCGAATCACCCAATGCCTACCTTTGATTGTGGTTAGGGGCAGCCTACCAAGCTTGCTGGGGTTAGACTGGTTTGAGGCATTTGGCCTCAATGTGCTGGGCATACACTCAACCACCCCTGACGCATTCGATGACATCGCTCACGAGTTCGCAGATGTTTTCGACGACCAGCTGGGGACTTTCAAAGGTAAACCCCTTTCTTTTAATTTGGATCCCAAAATGACACCGATTCGTTTGAAGGCTAGGAGGGTGCCATTCGCGTTAAAACAAAGAGTGGACCAGGAGCCGGACAAGCTCATCTCCCAAGGAATCCTGGTCCCAGTGGACCATGCTCCTTGAGAGACCCCAATCGTGGTTCCCCTTAAGCAGGACGGATCCATCAGGATCTGTGCTGGATCTGTGCTGACTATAAGGGGACCATTAATAAAGCATTACAATCCAATCCTTACCCGGTCCCTGTAGTCCAGCATTTGCTGCACTCATTGGGACGGGTTCAATTTTTGCCAAGTTGGACTTGCCACAGCCACTGTGGACTTGACAAGGCCACAGCTTTAGCCCAAGCTATTGTTACCCATAGGGGTGCATTCAAATGCACCCGCCTCCAATTCGGGGTGTGCATCGCACCCGGACTTTTCCAGAGCCTCATGGAGCGGTTGCTCCATGGGCTCGAGGGTGTTGTCCCCTATTTTGACGACATCCTCATATCTGCTGTCAATCAGGCAGACCTGGTCAGTAAACTGAGAGCAGTTTTGACCAGGTTTAGGGAGGCCAGTCTCAAACTCAAAAAAGAAAAATGTAAATTGGGAGTCTATAGTGTAAAATTTCTGGGCTTCCTAATTGATTCCCGTGGCATCCACCCTACCCCTGCAAAGACTGAGGTACTAAGAATGTCCCTGCCCCCACTAATAAAACCAAATTGCAAGCCTTCTTGGGCCTGCTTAATTTTTATTCGGTTTTTGTGCCCCACAAGGCTTCCTTGGCAGAGCCACTGCACTGGCTTCTGGATGCCAAGGTTCTGTGGCATTGGGTTTGGAAAGCCACCTGCATTTTCCAGGACATTAAGGATGTGCTCACATCCCATGATGTCTTGGTGCAGTATGACTCACATTTACCCCTGTCATTGGCCTGTGATGCCTCACCTTATGGGGTTGGGGCTGTTTTAAGCCATCTTCTGCCCAATGGCTCCGAGGCTCCAATTGCCTATTATTCCAGGACGCTTTCCGCCCCTGAAAGGAATTATAGTCAATTGGACAAGGAGGCATTGGCAGCGGTGGCCGGAATCAAGAGATTCCATAATTACCTCTATGGCCATTTTTTCCATTTGGTCACCGACCACAAGCCTCTTCTGGGATTGCTGGCCGGTGACCGCCAAAAACCCCCCATTTTGTTGCCCCGTATGTCCTGATGGACCGAATTTTTGGCCTCTTACAATTATAAGCCCCACTATTGGCCGGGCAAGTCTCTGGGGCATGCTGATGCCCTCAGCCGCTGTCCTCTCCCTGCAACCGTAGCAGATCCTGCCCCTGCTGCCTCCATTTTACTTATTGACAAATTTTCACAGTCCGACCGCACAATCTCTCAGGTGCTAGACTGGGTAAGGAGGGGATGGCCGTCAGTGGCCGTGCCCACCGAATTCGTACCTTTTCAGCGCAGACAGCACGAGTTGTCAGCGCTGAAAGGGTGCCTCTTGGTGGGGGAACAGGGTAGGGGCGCCAATAGAATTACGGGCGCCAATTTTGAATAGTCTGCATGATGCCCATCCCGGGATCGTGCGTATGGAGGCTCTGGCCTGCAGCTATGAGTGGTGGCCCAAATTGGACCAGGAGATAGAGCTGTGGGTCACAAGATGCCCGCATTGCCAACTATCCAGGCTAGCGCCTCCAGTGGCGCCAGTCAGGAACTGGGACATACCTAGAACATTGTGGGCCCGAGTCCATGTGGACTTTGCCGGGCCATTTATGGGCCAGAATTTCCTGGTGGTGGTAGATGCCTATTCTAAATGGGTGGAGCTGGCACACATGCCCTCCACCACAGCAGAAGCCACCATCAGGGTTGTGGAGCAACTTTTTGCCACTCATGGGCTGCCCAATGTATTAGTGTCTGACAATGGCCCACAGTTTACAGCGGCACCTTTCCAGGCCTTCCTGGCCAGACTTGGCATTCGCCATGCCCAGATGGCTCCGTTCCCCCCGGCCACGAATGGCCGGGCGGAGCAGGCCATAAAGTCGGCCAAAAAAGCGCTGGCTCATTTAGGGCCCACAAATTGGCACTCGAGAATTTGCCAGTACTTACCGGCACAGCATTCTACCCCATGCCCAGCCTCTAATGTGAGCCCCGCAAAAATGTTGATGGGGCGCCGGCTACAGAAAACTCTGGACAGGCTACACCCGTCTTACAACCCCGATCCACCCCAGGCTTCAGAAAGTCCCCCGCAGGCATTTGCCAGGGGTGACCCTGTGTTCACACAAAACTATGGACCTCCATCTAAGTGGGTGGCTGGCTATTTTAAAGAACTAACAGGGCCCTGTTCTTACAGGGTCCTGTTGGACGATGGACGCAAGTGGCGGCGGCATATAAACCAGCTGCGTTGCTGCATGTCGCATCCAGACCAAGGCTACCCAAAACCGGACAACGAGTTAGCTGCAACTGATCTTCAGATCCGCCCAACCCTTGACAACAAGCCAGCCGTGACCTCCTCACAGGCCAGCACCGAGGGACACCAACCCTCTCCAACCGGAGCATTCTCGGTGGTCAACTCACCTGGCAAAACGAGACCCATGTCAGCATCCGATCCTCCTACGCCAGTGTGGTCGGGGCCTTCTGCGGACTCCCAGGGCAGGCTGGCGGCTCCTTCACCGCCAGCCACCGCCCCCAAATTGCGCAGGTCTGGGCAGAGTCAGCGGAGGCCTGCGTACTTGATGATTACGTCTGCACACTCTGGGAAGAGAGGGGTGTTAGGTCCTTGGAGTTCCGATGGAGGCTCATGCCTTGCCAACAGCAGGAGAATGCTGATTGGCCAAGGCACGAGCTGAACAGATAGCGGGAAATCTGAGAACCGCTATTGGAGCAGCAGTTTGACAGCTCGCATATAAAAAGCTGTCAGGCGCTCTCCTCAGTTCTTGTTGTTGCTGCCGTTCTGTTCTGTTGTTTCCCTCAGCACTGTTGCTGGGTAATAAAGTTGAGTTGGACTATGTTCCGATCACCTCATTCTGTACCCATGACTGATATTTAATATGGAGTTAAACATGTTACATGTATCAGAGGTGGGTTTCAGTAGGTTCTGATCAGTTCTGGAGAACTGGTAGCAGAAATTTTGACTAGTTCGGAGAACCGGTAGTAAAAATTCTGACTGGCCCCGTCCCCATCTATTCTCTGCCTCCCAAATCCCAGCTGATCGGGAGGAAATGGGGATTTTGCAGTAACCTTCCCCTGAAGTGGGGTGGGAATGGAGATTTTACAGTATCCTTCCTCTGCCACACCCACCAAGCCAGGTCCACCAAGCCATGCAACGCCCACCAAGCCATACCCACAGAACCGGTAGTAAAAAAAATTGAAACCCACCACTGACATGTATGTCCATTTAAATGACCTCTGATGAAAGCAGGGGCATAAAATTTAAGATGTTAATGAGAAAAAACATCATAAGGTTGTTTGGAGTTCATGAAGAGATAGACCAGATCCCAGTTAACACTAACAACCCCCCTCTCTCTCTTATCAGAAAACAAACTCCAGACATTCTGTTAAAACTAACACAGTCTTATCCTATTCTGACCTGTTGAGCAAAGACACTTTTTATCGTGTAGTTAGGAACGTTAGAAGTTATCAATCAATCCATATACTGTAGCAGCAGAATAAGGAGCTTTCTACGTTTCAGTCTGCAATGGTTTGGTAAACCATTAATATCATTTAAAGGACAGAAAAATAAGTTAAAGTATAAAATAACTCGCAAGTAAACAGTACTACAAAGTCCATATTGTGTGGCCTTCAGCATCTTTCTGTTAATGAAAAGGTCTGAAAGCAAGAAGTGGAATAGTTTCTATAGCACCACTTACTGGTCCTATAATGTTAAGCCATATTACTAGAAGAATCACACTTTCATCCCACCGCCTCCTACTTTGGGAAGTAAACCAATCTTACAAAAGACAAATAAATTTATTTTATTTAAAGAAATTATTTTAAAGAAATTATTTTAAAGAAAAGAAAACTCACTTTTTAACTTTAAATGTCAATGAAATATTCACAATCAGGAAAAGAACATCTACAGAGCTCTTCTGCTTATAATAAAAGGGGAGATTCATTTTTTAAAAATGCAACAGACAATGTAATTCTCCATACAGATTACAATACAATACAAACCAATAGCATTTTTTCATTCCAAAGTTCCAGTAAAAGGTTGGGATACCTCTCTGTCTGTCATAAATCTTTGGTTTTTGAGAAAATGATTACTCAACTCCAATACAAACTTTTTGGTGAACTTGCTTTTCTTTATTTTCATGTCAAATGATCTAAGTGCCAAAGCCCACTGCAACTACATAGCAAAAAAAGCTCTAAGAGTTGTAAACCTAATCTTGCATAGCTTCTTTTCCAAAAACACCACACTACTAACCAGAGCATATAAAACATTTGCTAGACCAATTCTAGAATACAGCTCACCTGTTTGGAACCCTCACCACATCTCTGACATCAATACACTTGAACGTGTCCAGAAATATTTTACAAGAAGAGTTCTCCATTCCTCTGAAAACAACAAAATACCTTACCTCACCAGACTTGAAGTCCTAGACTTAGAAAGCTTGGAACTCCGTCACCTCCAACAAGACCTAAGTTTAACTCACAGAATCATCTATTGTAATGTCCTTCCTGTTAAAGACTACTTCAGCTTTAATTGCAATAATACTAGAGCAACTAATAGATTTAAACTAAATGTCAACCGCTTTAATCTAGATTGCAGAAAATATGACCTCTGTAACAGAATCATCAGTGCTTGGAATCCTTTACCTGACTCTGTGGTCTCTTCTCATAATCCTAAAAGCTTTAACCAAAAACTTTCTACTATTGACCTCACCCCATTCCTAAGAGGACCATAAGGGGCGTGCATAAGCGCACAAACGTGCCTACCGTTCCTGTCCTATTGTTTTTCTTTTCTTCTTCCTATATATATATATATGCTTATACCTCCTAATATTTACTCATATATGTGTTTATATGCTATATAATCTTTTTGTATTATACCTATATTATATCGGTTGTTAGTGGGTAAAGAAAGGGTCCACACGAGCAATGCAGGAACTCAACTGTTTATTAACATTTCAACTAACTGAACAGTGTGAGGAACAGTAGCAACGAAAACCCCCTTGACAGCTCTTATATACTCGCTGCCTCAGGAACTACACCAATGACAGGGCTTTAAACTCCCGCTTTAATCCTAGCGCGTCTAACCCAATCAGGGACTGCCTGGCTGTTGTCAGGGCTTAAGCGGGTCGTAACCGCGAGGACTTTATTAGAGCCAACAGATATAACACCCCTCCCCTCTTGGATCGCGCATGCGTAGTCATCTAAATACGCTGGGCGTCTCCGGCTCCGCCCTGATCTCCTAAGCTCCGGGGCGGATGATGTTGCCACAGGAGTGGAAGGGATGTGGGCCGGACTTGCAGCTAAGGACGACTCCCCCCTTACGGAAGGATTAGGCGAGGCCCTTTCTGGACTCGCCGAAGATGAAGACTCCGCCCTAGGGGAAGGACTACTCAGCGCGGGAACTTCAGGAAACCCAGGTATGTGTTCCGGCGAGATCGCTCTATAGTTTGAGGGTTGGCGTCCCTCTCCGGGTCCCTGGCTCGGCCGGCTGGCTGCCGGGATTCAGTATTGTCGTAAAAGGTCAGAGGAGTAACCGCCCAGCAGTTGGAGCCGGTCGGCGTTCTCCGCCGCCCGGTAGTCCTGTTCTTGGTGTAGTTCCTCCGTGCTCGGAACTCGCTGCCTCAACTGGTTTACATGACGCCGCCATTCTCTTCCATCGCCAGCCGGACCCTGTAGGAATAGGGTCCGTTATGCGAGTAATCACGCCGGGCACCCATTTAGAGCAGACCAAGTTCTGGGCAAATACCTGGCCCCCATGTCAAATGCCCTGCTTATTTTTCGTAGTCCCGTATAGCCAGAATCATATTGGGGATGCAATCGTCCAAGAAGTCCGGAGCCGCCGTCCCATTAGTAGTTCGGCCGGGCTTAGATGGGTAACAGGGTCTGGGTGGTATGTTGTGCCAGTAAGTACTGGCAGATCCGTGATGCCAATTTGAGGCCCCAGGCGGCCAACGCCTTTTGCGGATCGAACGGCCCGCTCAGCCCGCCGCTCGCCACCGGGTGGAACGGGTTGGGCGCATGGCGAATGCCATGCCTAGCCAAAACATCTGGAAGGGTGCCGATGTAAATTGCGGCTCGCTGTCGGTCACCACGAGGTCGGGCAACCCGTGTGACGAACAACCGCTCCAGAACTCTGATAGTGGCTTCCGCCGTGGTAGATGACATGTTTGCCAACTCCACCCATTTGGAGTAGGCATCGACTACCACCAAAAGGACTGGCTAAATATGGCCTTGAAATCCACATGGATCCGGGACCATGGTGAACGGGGCAACTCCCAGTCCCTAACGGGCACTGCCGGGGGAGCCGGCCTAGACTGCTGACAACTCTGACAACCAGAGACACATAGCTCAATGTCCCTGTCCACTCCCGGCCACCAAACATAGCTCCTGGCCAGTAGTTTCATACGGACAATACCCGGATGGGCCTCATGGAGGGTCTTCAATATAAGACCTGTCAGATTGGACGGAATCACTACTCTACTTCCCCACAGAAGGCATCCCTTAAAGACTGACAGCTCATGCTGTCGCCGTCGAAAGGGGATGAATTCCCCTCCCCCCGTGCTTCCTGGCCAGCCCCTCCGGACCCAGTCCAAGACCTGGGCCAGGGTCCGGTCCTCTGCAGTATGGCTCGCGATATCCGCAGCAGATACCGGGGTCCGCCACTCCTCAACCAGTAAAATAGGACTTGCAGGGGCTGGGTCATTGACCGGGGTAGTTAGAGGGCAGCGGCTCAGGGCATCGGCATGCCCGATCTCTTTACCTGGCCTATAACTCAGCTTATAATTATAAGCGGCCAAGAATTCTGTCCAGCGGGACATTCGCGGTGACAAAATCTGGGGCGAAGGTCTATCTCCAGCCATAAGGCCGAGTAGCGGCTTATGGTCCGTAACCAAGGAAAAGAAACGGCCATACAAATAGTGGTGGAATCTTTTGATTCCCGCCACTGCCGCCAGGGCCTCCTTATCTAATTGGCTATAGTTTCGCTCGGCCTTCGAGAGCGTCCTTGAGTAATAAGCGATGGGCGCTTCGGCTCCACTAGGCAACACATGACTCAGCACTGCCCCGACGCCAAATGGTGAGGCATCACAGGCTAAAGTGACAGGGAGTTGGGGGTCATATTGGACAAGGACTGCCCGAGACGTTAGGAGGCTTTTAACAGCCCGAAACGATGTATCTGCCGCCCTATCCCATTTCCACGGCACATTATTATCTAGCAACCGGTGCAAAGGCTCCGCGAGGGACGCCTTATGGGGCAGAAAAATCGCGTAGAAATTTAGCAGCCCCAGGAAAGCCTGAAGTTCCATCTTATTGGTAGGCACAGGGGCACGTAAAACGGCTTCCACCTTAGAGGGGGCAGGGCGAATTCCTTGGGAATCCAGGAGGAATCCCAGAAATTCCACCTGCTTAACACCTATCTGGCACTTTGTTTTCTTTAGCGTTAGTCCGGCCCTCCGGAAACGGAGTAAGACGGCCCTCAGTTTCACAGCTAAGTCCTCTGGGTCATTAGCGAAATGAGGACGTCGTCAAAATACGGACGACCCCTCCAGTCCCTGGAGCACCCGCCCATCAGACACTGAATACCCGGGGCAATACTAACGCCGAACTGTAGGCGGTTACATCTGAATGCCCCCCGGTGTGTTACAATAGTCTGTGCCAAGGCGGAACTCTCATCAACCGGCAACTGTTGATAGGCTTGCGTTAGGTCAAGTTTCGCAAAGACTGAGCCCCGACCCAAAGTGTGCAGCATATGCTGCACTACAGGAACGGGGTAGGGATTCGCTTGCAGAGCTTTATTAAGAGTCGCCTTGTAATCGGCGCATATCCTGACTGCCCCATTAGACTTTAATGAGATTACAATAGGGGTCTCCCAGGGGGAGTGATCTATCGGTTCCAAGACCCCCTGAGAGATAAGTTTGTCTAGTTCCTCATCGACCTTAGCCCTCAATGCAAACGGCACCCTTCTGGCTTTTAAACGGACAGGCGCTACCTGGGGGTCTAAACTGAAGGACACCGGAGTACCCGAATATTTACCCAGCTGCTCGCTGAATACGTCAGCAAAATCTCGGGTGATGTTCTCATAACAGACTGAACCCACGGAATGGACCCCCAGAACATTCAGGCCGAAAACCCTGAACCAATCCAACCCGAGTAGGGTTGGCAGGTCCCCTTTTACAACAATCAAGGGCAAAGTGCCGGAGAATTCCCCATGACTGACGGAAACATCGCAGCAGCCCCGGACAGGAATAGCCCTCCCTTGATAGTCCTTGAGGGTGACTGGACACGGCCGCAGGCGGGCCTTTGGAAACATAGGCAAACACCGTTTCAACGTGGACCAGGCGATCAGGGTCTTTGAAGAGCCCGTGTCCAGTTCCATCCTGCAGGGCTTGCCCTCTAGGTTTACCATAAGGTAAATTTTATTACTGAGCGGGGCGGCAGTAGCATGCCCGATCGCAAAGCATTCATCTCTCTGCCTGGGAGCCCGGACAGGAGGCTTTCTGCGTTGGGCTGGATCCCCGGGGGTATCGGCCAGTAGAGAAGTCGCCCGGCAGACTCGGGCCAGGTGGCCCCTCTTCCCGCAGCGTCGGCAGACGCCGTTCCGAAACCGACAGTCGGCTCTATCATGGCCCCCTCCGCAGCCAACGCAAGACGGGAAAGAATTTGTGGCCATAGGTTTCATTCGTCGGGGGGCCGACTGGAGGCGGCGCACCTCCTCGTCCTCGTCCGACGAGTTAGGTTGCCCGCCAGAGGGGCTAGCCTCCTCATAATGGACCGCCAAGGCAGGGTTGGCCGGAGCAGCAGGCAGGCGGAACTTCCGAATCTCCGCCGCCGATGCCTCAGCCATCTCCGCCGCCCGAGCCTCATCCAGCGCCGTGGGTAAGGTGACATCAGGACGAGCGAGCAGCCGCCGCTGCAGCCTCAAATCCGCAAACCCGGCCACTAATTGATCCAGTAAGACATCATCAAGCTGAGGAAAGTCACAGTAGAGGGCGGCGGATCTTAGGGCTGTAATATAGTCGTTTACCGATTCACCTGGGCGTTGGAGGCGCTGCCGGAACGCATGCCTGTGGGCTATACGCGACGGCGAGGGAGAATAGTGGTTCCGCAGTTTCTCCAATAATTCGTCCCACGGAACATCAAACACAGGTTGGGGCGCGGCCAGGACCCTGGCCGTCGCCAAGACGTCTCGCCCACAGAGACTCAGGAAGTAGCCGCGCTTACGCGGGGAAGGCAGGTCAGCAAAGTCCTGGGCCTGCATATAGCAGTGAAAACGCACTAGGAATGAGTCCCATGTCTCAGCTGCCGGCTCGAACGGTAAGAACAAGTGAGCACTCGCCATTACGAGGAATAGGCTACTTCGTTGTGTGGACCCCCCCACACCTTCGTCGCCAGTATTATATCGGTTGTTAGTGGGTAAAGAAAGGGTCCACACGAGCAATGCAGGAACTCAACTGTTTATTAACATTTCAACTAACTGAACAGTGTGAGGAACAGTAGCAACGAAAACCCCCTTGACAGCTCTTATATACTCGCTGCCTCAGGAACTACACCAATGACAGGGCTTTAAACTCCCGCTTTAATCCTAGCGCGTCTAACCCAATCAGGGACTGCCTGGCTGTTGTCAGGGCTTAAGCGGGTCGTAACCGCGAGGACTTTATTAGAGCCAACAGATATAACAACCTACATATATTGTTGTGACAAAATAAATAAATAAATAAATAAATTTGCACATAACATTGGATTACATTAGAAAGTCAATTTAGCCATGAACAGCAGCACATGCAAGAGTTATAGCACACACAAACATTTCTCCCTTCTCTGTCCTTTTTTATAACCGCTGCCATAAATCATGTAGAAACAATATGGCTACTTGCGCCAGTGTTTCTAAGATAATTGTTTATTTTATTTATTTATTTATTTATTTGTCACAACGGTATATATAAGCATAGGCATGAAATAACTATACAATATATAAGCATATATATAAGCATAAGCATGAAATAACTATACGAATTGGATACAATCAAAGGGAACATTAGGACAAGAACGGTAGGCACGCTGGTGCTCTTATGCACGTCCCTTACAGACCTCTTAGGAATGGGGTGAGGTCAATAGTAGATAGTCTTTGGTTAAGGCTTTGGGGATTTTGGGAAGAGATTACAGAGTCAGGTAGTGCATTCCAGGCATTAACAACTCTGTTACCGAAGTCATATTTTCTGCAGTCAAGATTGGAGTAGTTCACATTAAGCTTAAATCTATTGTGTGCTCGTGTATTGTTGCGATTGAAGCTGAAGTAGTCTTCAACAGGAAGAACATTGTAGCAGATGACTTTATGAGTTATACTCAGGTCATGCCAAAGGCGGTGTAGCTCTAAATTTTCTAAACCCAGGATTTCAAGTCTGGTGGCATAAGGTATTTTGTTGTGATCAGAGGAGTGGAGAACTCTTCTTGTAAAATATTTCTGGACATGCTCAATTGTATTTATGTCAGAAATGAGGTTCCAGAAACAGTTTATAAATGTTCTAATGCTTATCTGCATCTTAAGACTTTAGTATGGAGTCAGAATATTTCTAAATCCCACTTAGAATAAATCAGGGGCATTAATTGCCCTTCACTGGGTGTCTCTTAGCTAGCAAAATGTCTTGATGTTCACCTTTTTTCAGGCAATTCTGGAACACTTCAGTAAACTTGCCAATCTATGGTAGGAACATTGCCTAAATCCATAACGGTTCAGTGGTGGGATTCAAATAATTTAACAACCAGTTCTCTGCCCTAATAATCAGTTGGGTGGGCATGGCCATGGTGGGCGTAGCCAGGGGTGTATGACAGGCAGCATTCAGCCTCCTACACCCTGTAGAAACAATATGGCTACTTGCCAGTGTTTCTAAGATAATTGTTTATTTATTTATTTATTTATTTATTTATTTATTTATTTATTTATTTATTTATTTATTTATTTATTTATTTATTTATTTATTTATTTATTTATTTATTTATTTATTTATCTATTTATTTATTTATTTATTTATTTATTTATTTATTTATTTATTTATTTATTTATTTATTTATTTATTTATTTATTTATTTATTTATTTATTTATTTATTTATTTATTTATTTATTTATTTATTTATTTATTTATTTATTTATTTATTTATTTATTTATTTATTTATTTATTTATTTATTTATTTATTTATTTATTTATTTATTTATTTATTTATTTATTTATTTATTTATTTATTTATTTATTTATTTATTTATTTATTTATTTATTTATTTATTTATTTATTTATTTATTTATTTATTTATTTATTTATTTATTTATTTATTTATTTATTTATTTATTTATTTATTTATTTATTTATTTATTTATTTATTTATTTATTTATTTATTTATTTATTTATTTATTTATTTATTTATTTATTTATTTATTTATTTATTTATTTATTTATTTATTTATTTATTTATTTATTTATTTATTTATTTATTTATTTATTTATTTATTTATTTATTTATTTATTTATTTATTTATTTATTTATTTATTTATTTATTTATTTATTTATTTATTTATTTATTTATTTATTTATTTATTTATTTATTTATTTATTTATTTATTTATTTATTTATTTATTTATTTATTTATTTATTTATTTATTTATTTATTTATTTATTTATTTATTTATTTATTTATTTATTTATTTATTTATTTATTTATTTATTTATTTATTTATTTATTTATTTATTTATTTATTTATTTATTTATTTATTTATTTATTTATTTATTTATTTATTTATTTATTTATTTATTTATTTATTTATTTATTTATTTATTTATTTATTTATTTATTTATTTATTTATTTATTTATTTATTTATTTATTTATTTATTTATTTATTTATTTATTTATTTATTTATTTATTTATTTATTTATTTATTTATTTATTTATTTATTTATTTATTTATTTATTTATTTATTTATTTATTTATTTATTTATTTATTTATTTATTTATTTATTTATTTATTTATTTATTTATTTATTTATTTATTTATTTATTTATTTATTTATTTATTTATTTATTTATTTATTTATTTATTTATTTATTTATTTATTTATTTATTTATTTATTTATTTATTTATTTATTTATTTATTTATTTATTTATTTATTTATTTATTTATTTATTTATTTATTTATTTATTTATTTATTTATTTATTTATTTATTTATTTATTTATTTATTTATTTATTTATTTATTTATTTATTTATTTATTTATTTATTTATTTATTTATTTATTTATTTATTTATTTATTTATTTATTTATTTATTTATTTATTTATTTATTTATTTATTTATTTATTTATTTATTTATTTATTTATTTATTTATTTATTTATTTATTTATTTATTTATTTATTTATTTATTTATTTATTTATTTATTTATTTATTTATTTATTTATTTATTTATTTATTTATTTATTTATTTATTTATTTATTTATTTATTTATTTATTTATTTATTTATTTATTTATTTATTTATTTATTTATTTATTTATTTATTTATTTATTTATTTATTTATTTATTTATTTATTTATTTATTTATTTATTTATTTATTTATTTATTTATTTATTTATTTATTTATTTATTTATTTATTTATTTATTTATTTATTTATTTATTTATTTATTTATTTATTTATTTATTTATTTATTTATTTATTTATTTATTTATTTATTTATTTATTTATTTATTTATTTATTTATTTATTTATTTATTTATTTATTTATTTATTTATTTATTTATTTATTTATTTATTTATTTATTTATTTATTTATTTATTTATTTATTTATTTATTTATTTATTTATTTATTTATTTATTTATTTATTTATTTATTTATTTATTTATTTATTTATTTATTTATTTATTTATTTATTTATTTATTTATTTATTTATTTATTTATTTATTTATTTATTTATTTATTTATTTATTTATTTATTTATTTATTTATTTATTTATTTATTTATTTATTTATTTATTTATTTATTTATTTATTTATTTATTTATTTATTTATTTATTTATTTAATGGGCCGCAGGGGGTGGGGGTTCCTGCATGCCCCATTTTGGGCCTAGTAGGCCTCCCTGCATCCTCCTGGGAGCAAATATGGGGCATGGGAGGCCCACGCTGCACATCCCCGCACCCCATTTTGGGCCTAGTAGGCCTCCCGGCACTTATCTGGGAGACAAAATGGGGCGCCTGGGTACTCCCAGAAGGGGCAGGGAGGGGAGGGGTGGGGCCAGCCATCAATTTAACTATCGGTTAGCCTGAACCGGGCCAAAGCTGCTGAATCCCACCACTAGTCTCTATCCATAATTTTATTTTCCTCCAAAATTCCAACAACCTGATGCCAAACTAACTTGCTGCCAGCATATCAGCCTCTTTTAACTTCTCCCCTGAGAAAGTTTCTGTGTTAATGTAATTGCTTGTCTCAATAGCTCACTGCTTGGCTAGGCCAGTTTTCCAAGGCAGGAATAATGTATGTCTGGAAGATTTTTACTTTCACTGTTCTATCAGGTCTGTTAAGTTCGGGAAGTAACGAGGCTGGAGACCAGGGTAGTGACAACAGCTCTTTAATATAGGGTGAACCCAGCAGCTGGCTGGGAGAAAAACCTCTCCTTTTATACAGTTCTACTGGAGGCTTTGTCCAATCAGCAACGTGCTGATTTCCCGCTCAAATATTTAAAGGCACAAACATGAATACATAACACTCCTCCCCTCCCAGAAAACACTTTGCCTCTATTTACATATTTATTTACATGTTATTTTTCGACGTAGTCACGCAAATAACCTGGGCGTCTCCTAGTTCTTTCTGACCTGCGCGGTTCAGTTCTGGGTGGTGTTTTGAGCTGGTCGGAGGGGCTGTTTTCTCCTCCCAGCTCTTTCTCTGAGCCAACGGGCTCCGGATTATTGGCCGACTCTTTTTCTTGGCCATCCGGCCTTGGATTACTTTTGAAACTTTCCCTGCTGTTTCCCTCGGGAACCTGATGGCGTCGCTGGAACTCTGGGACCTCAGCTAAGTCTTGCGCCTCCCCCGGGTCATTGTCAGCTGTGAATTCAAATTGGTATTGGTCATGATCTGTTTCATTTGGTTCGGTTTGATCAGTTATTCGGTTCCTTATCTGATCTATGTGGCGCCCACACTCGGTTGTCTGGTAGCTCTACCACGCACGATTTTGGGCCGGTTATCTTTATTATTTGTCCTGCGAACCAACTAGGGCCGTCCCCATAGTTTCGGGCCCACACCCGTCGCCTATGCTCATTTCCTTGTCTTTTCTAGTTCCCCTTGTAACCCTCTGGTGTGTAATGGGATTCAAACGGTCAAGTGGGCATCGGAGTTTCCGTCCCATTAGTAATTCGGCTGGGCTTTTCCCGTGGCCGTGCTTGGGGTTCTGTGCTGGACGGCTAGGAAAGTCTATCTTTGTTTGCCAGTCACCTGGCTTGAGCCTGGACAATGCCTCCTTAGCGCCCGGACGGAACGCCTGCAAGGCCATTCGACGCAGGGTGGAAAGGCGCAGAGAGGGCATGTCGGATGCCCTCCTCTGCCAGGTATTCTTCAAACTGGGCTGCCGTGAATTGAGGCTCATTGTCGGACACCAGAGTGTCCGCAACCCGTGAGTTGCAAATAGGTGGCGCAGGGCTGCGATTACTGCTTCGGCCGTAGTGGATTTCATGAGTATGATCTCCAACCATTTAGAGAATGCATCAACGACCACTAGGAACGTTTGGCCGTGGAAGGGGCCAGCAAAATCAATGTGGATTCTCGACCAGGGCCCTTGGGGCTTTTCCCATTCCCTGACTGGGGCCGTTGGGGGTAGAGGTCTGGACTCTTGGCAAGCCTGGCATTTCCCTACCCTCTCAGCAATCTCTGCGTCCATGAGTGGCCACCACACATAGCTTCTAGCTAACCCCTTCATCCTTACGATCCCTGGGTGACCCTCGTGGAGGAGGTCCAATACCTTTCCCCTTAATTTATCAGGAATTATTACACGATCACCCCATAACAGGCACCCCCCTTGAGCCGAGAGCTCATCTCGTTTTTTAACAAATTCTTTGAACCGTTCGCCCGGCGCAGCGGGCCACCCTCTCTGTACCCAACCGAGTACAGTCCTTAACACAATGTCCCGGTATGATGCCCGAGCCACTTCCTTAGATGTGACTGGGCCAGAGTCCAAAGAGTCAATAAGTAGAATGGGCGTCCCCGGAGTGGGGTCGTCGGTTGCCCCTGGTAGTGGGCATCGGCTTAACGCGTCTGCATGCCCCACTTCTTTTCCTGGTCGATGCTGCAGCTTGTACGAATAAGCGGCTAGGAATATAGTCCATCGGGTCAGTCGTGGCGAAAGTGCCACAGGCGTTGGGCGGTCGCCAGCCAGTATCCCTAGTAGCGGTCTGTGGTCAGTCACGATTTCAAAATTCCGCCCAAAGACATATTCGTGGAATTTTTTAACCCCTGACACAATGGCTAGTGCTTCTTTATCTAGCTGGCTGTAGTTTCTCTCTGGGGAGGACATCGTTCTAGAGTAAAAAGCTATAGGGGCTTCTGTGCCGTTTGGAAGTCTATGGCTGAGTACAGCCCCCACCCCATAAGGGGAGGCATCGCAAACCAGCACTAGGGGTAATGAGTTGTGATATTGGATGAGCAGGCTATCACTTGAGAGCAGGTTCTTTACTGCTTCAAAAGCCCTATTTTCCGACTTTCCCAAGACCAAACAGTATTTTTCCTAAGAGCCTATGCAGCGGTTCCATAGCAGTTGCTTTGTTCTTTAAAAGACCGCGTAAAATTCACCAATCCCAGGAATGCCTGCAGCTCTGCTTTGTTTTTGGGCGCTGGAGCCTTCCTAATTGCCTTTACCTAGCACTCAGTGGATTGAATTCAATACTTGTCTATCCTTAAGCCCAAGAAATCGACGGATTCGACCCCTATCTGGCATTTGTTTGCCTTGACTTTTAATCCGGCTGTCCGGAAAATGCCCAAAACCTTTCTTAACCGCTCCCCCAATTCCTCCATGTTTTCCCCTGAAATTAGGACATCATCGAAGTAGGGAACTACCCCTGGGAGCCCCTGCAGTAGTCGTTCCATTAGGTTTTGGAACAGCCCTGGTGCCACACTAACCCCAAATTGCAATCGGGTGCACTTGAAGGCCCCCCTGTGCGTTACAATCGTTTGGGCTTCGGCTGTGCGGGCGTCTACGGGCAGTTGTTGGTAGGCTTCGGCCAAGTCTAACTTTGCAAAGACTTGCCCTTGCCCCAAAGAGTGCAATAAGTGTTGCACCACGGGAACCGGGTAAGCGCTTTTCTGTAAGGCTTTGTTAAGCGTTGCCTTGTAGTCAGCGCAAATTCTAATTGACCCGTCCGGCTTTATTGGGGTGACGATTGGCGTCTCCCACTTTGCGTGATCGACTGGCACCAAAATCCCCTGATTTATGAGCTTGTCCAGCTCCTTATCGATTTTTGGTTTTAGGGCAAAAGGGACTCTCCTCGCCTTAAGCCTAATGGGAGCTACCTGGGGGTCTAAGTTGAAGGAAATAGGGGTCCCCTTGTACTTGCCCAGGCAGTCCTTGAAGACATCTTCGAACTCGTTAAAGAGAATGTCTTTCAGGTTACAGTCACTCCTGTAGATGCCAGTCACTCCCATGCCCAGGGCACGAAACCAGTCTAGTCCCAACAGACTGGGCAGAGTTCCTTCGACGATCGTGATGGGCAGGGTCTTCTTGTGTGGACCGTACTCGACTCGGACGGAGGTGGTCCCTCGAACAGGGATGCGATTCCCCTGGTAGTCGTGGACTCGTAGCCATTGTGCTTGCAGGTGGCGCTTCGCGACAGATGGCAGTGACTTCGCCAAAGTGTCCCAGGACATGATGGTGATCGCTGATCCCGTGTCTACTTCAAGCCGGCACCGTACTCCCTCTATTTTTGGCTTGGTGAAGATCTTCTTCTCCACTCGGGTCGAGGCGCGGCCTATGACCACAGTTGTTTGGTTGGAATCCGCGCCTTTTTTGTTTGAGCCAATCGCGGGTCGCCTTGCCGATTCCGCGCTCTGATTGGCCGATTTGAATTTTCGGCGGGAAGGTTGGGCCGCTCGACAAACTTGAGCTAGGTGCCCTTTCTTCCCACACCGCCGCAGGTCGCGTCTTAAACTTGCAGCGTTGCGCTGGTGTTGACCACCGCAGCTCCGCATTCATCTCTGTCCCCTTTGTCGCGTTTCTCGGTTCGGCAGACCCTTCCTCATCTTCACCGCCGGATTCGGTCTGAACCTCCTCCTGGTGCACCGGGTTGCCTTCGCGCCGCCTTTGGTGGGACAGGCTTCTGCAGTGTCTCCGCCGCTTGGGTGGACATTTCATGTGCTCTGGCTTCGCCCAGAGCGTGGCCAGCGTTAGGTTGCTCTTTGCTAGCAGCCGCCGCAAACGGATGTCTTTGACGCCTCGGATGAGTTGCTCGAGGAGCACCTCGCCCAGGTCGCGTATCCGCAGTCCTTGGACGCTTTTCTTAGGGCGGCCATGTAGTCACCGATGGTTTCGCCTCCATCTGCCTTCGCTCTCCAATTCAAACCGCCGCACGTATTTGGACGGCGTTGGTGCGTGGTTTTTAGTAAAGTCTGTAGAGTTGGCCATGACACCGACTGCAACGGCGTTGGCTCTGCCAGGGCTTCCGCGATATCAATGACCTCCGGACCACAGTGGCTTAAGAAATAAGCCCTTTTTCGGTTATCTGGAACTCCTTGCAGTTCGTTGGCTTCTAGAAAGCTTTCGAAACGGGTCATATACGTTCCCCATTTCTCCTTAGCCGGGTCAAATGGTGCGGGCGGAGTGTAACTGGCCATCTCCGCTTTTCTGCCCTGAGTTTGCTGGGTTCGGGTCTATCGTGCTTCAGCTCGGTTCTGGTTCTCCTTAGCCTCGAAATCCCATCCTCGTCGCCAATGTTAAGTTCGGGAAGTAACGAGGCTGGAGACCAGGGTAGTGACAACAGCTCTTTAATATAGGGTGAACCCAGCAGCTGGCTGGGAGAAAAACCTCTCCTTTTATACAGTTCTACTGGAGGCTTTGTCCAATCAGCAACGTGCTGATTTCCCGCTCAAATATTTAAAGGCACAAACATGAATACATAACAAGGTCTCTATGGCAAAATAGAATCCGATTGTGGAAGAATGCTTTGAACTCATGGTGCTTCAGCTCTTATCTAAATTTATGGCTTATTAAATAGAAAAATCCATACTAGGATAAAATAATTTTCTATCAGAACTAGTGCATCTTATTTCTATTTACAAATCCATCTAAAACTGGAAAAAAAGGACTTAAAATGAAGTCTTACCCGACCTGTACATTGAAAGAGTCTGTAGTGTAGTCCATGAATAAACTTTTAGCTTATCTTTACATTCTTTTCATATAATCCTCACTTTCCTGCTCCCCCCTCCCCCCAAAAAAGCAAAGGCTTTATAGAGGCCAAAATACCACTTAAAAAAAAAAAAAAAAAAAAAAAAAACAAAAAAGGAAAAGAAAAAAAAAAAAAAAAAAAAAAAAAGAAAAAAAAAAAAAAAAAAAAAAAAAAAAAAAAAAAAAAAAAAAAAAAAAAAAAAAAAAAAAAAAAAAAAAAAAAAAAAAAAAAAAAAAAAAAAAAAAAAAAAAAAAAAAAAAAAAAAAAAAAAAAAAAAAAAAAAAAAAAAAAAAAAAAAAAAAAAAAAAAAAAAAAAAAAAAAAAAAAAAAAAAAAAAAAAAAAAAAAAAAAAAAAAAAAAAAAAAAAAAAAAAAAAAAAAAAAAAAAAAAAAAAAAAAAAAAAAAAAAAAAAAAAAAAAAAAAAAAAAAAAAAAAAAAAAAAAAAAAAAAAAAAAAAAAAAAAAAAAAAAAAAAAAAAAAAAAAAAAAAAAAAAAAAAAAAAAAAAAAAAAAAAAAAAAAAAAAAAAAAAAAAAAAAAAAAAAAAAAAAAAAAAAAAAAAAAAAAAAAAAAAAAAAAAAAAAAAAAAAAAAAAAAAAAAAAAAAAAAAAAAAAAAAAAAAAAAAAAAAAAAAAAAAAAAAAAAAAAAAAAAAAAAAAAAAAAAAAAAAAAAAAAAAAAAAAAAAAAAAAAAAAAAAAAAAAAAAAAAAAAAAAAAAAAAAAAAAAAAAAAAAAAAAAAAAAAAAAAAAAAAAAAAAAAAAAAAAAAAAAAAAAAAAAAAAAAAAAAAAAAAAAAAAAAAAAAAAAAAAAAAAAAAAAAAAAAAAAAAAAAAAAAAAAAAAAAAAAAAAAAAAAAAAAAAAAAAAAAAAAAAAAAAAAAAAAAAAAAAAAAAAAAAAAAAAAAAAAAAAAAAAAAAAAAAAAAAAAAAAAAAAAAAAAAAAAAAAAAAAAAAAAAAAAAAAAAAAAAAAAAAAAAAAAAAAAAAAAAAAAAAAAAAAAAAAAAAAAAAAAAAAAAAAAAAAAAAAAAAAAAAAAAAAAAAAAAAAAAAAAAAAAAAAAAAAAAAAAAAAAAAAAAAAAAAAAAAAAAAAAAAAAAAAAAAAAAAAAAAAAAAAAAAAAAAAAAAAAAAAAAAAAAAAAAAAAAAAAAAAAAAAAAAAAAAAAAAAAAAAAAAAAAAAAAAAAAAAAAAAAAAAAAAAAAAAAAAAAAAAAAAAAAAAAAAAAAAAAAAAAAAAAAAAAAAAAAAAAAAAAAAAAAAAAAAAAAAAAAAAAAAAAAAAAAAAAAAAAAAAAAAAAAAAAAAAAAAAAAAAAAAAAAAAAAAAAAAAAAAAAAAAAAAAAAAAAAAAAAAAAAAAAAAAAAAAAAAAAAAAAAAAAAAAAAAAAAAAAAAAAAAAAAAAAAAAAAAAAAAAAAAAAAAAAAAAAAAAAAAAAAAAAAAAAAAAAAAAAAAAAAAAAAAAAAAAAAAAAAAAAAAAAAAAAAAAAAAAAAAAAAAAAAAAAAAAAAAAAAAAAAAAAAAAAAAAAAAAAAAAAAAAAAAAAAAAAAAAAAAAAAAAAAAAAAAAAAAAAAAAAAAAAAAAAAAAAAAAAAAAAAAAAAAAAAAAAAAAAAAAAAAAAAAAAAAAAAAAAAAAAAAAAAAAAAAAAAAAAAAAAAAAAAAAAAAAAAAAAAAAAAAAAAAAAAAAAAAAAAAAAAAAAAAAAAAAAAAAAAAAAAAAAAAAAAAAAAAAAAAAAAATTTCTACTCTTGATAGCAATTTCTAGCAATCATTTCTAACATTCCTAGCCAAACTGAAACAGAGTTTGGCCATCACAGTTTTCAAGTAATTAAATTTTGGCTGTTCCTGGTTTCATTTCCTCTAGTTAAGTAAAATTACTGCTTTTTATTTTTTTTAATAATTAAGGACTAAGTTAAGATTCAATTTGGAGTTTCATTTGAGACTATTTGATTTAACTGCCTGTATGAGATTGGTTTTCCAGATCAAATCAGCAAGTCAGTTTGAATCATTAAATCAAATAATATGTTTCCAAGTTAATTTGGACACTTATATCCAGTCCAGGAAATATTATTTCCTCCTTGAATCAATGTGGATTGAATTGGATTAACTTTCTAACCTGAACTGAATTTGCACTGAATTAGGTCACAAATCTGATTTGAACCAATCATTTGAATTGGTTTTTGCTTGATTTATATCTTTATAATTTCTAGCAAGAAATGTATTCCTGTAATTCCTACTAGCTAACAATTTTCTGTGAGATGATGCTGGCTCCAAGTGTTGCAATCCTAACACAACTCGAAGTTCCTGGGAAAGGCTGCCTTAGAGGTAGCCAAGCATATAAAAATGTTAACAAAAAGAGACACAACTTCCTGCCTAGGCAATTCATTTTCAGCATCCAGTGTAGGATCACTTTTAAGGCTGGTGTGTGAGGTTGAATGGGTGTAGTTTTAGAAGAGCTCTCTCTCTCTCTCTCTCTCTCTCTCTCTCTCTCTCTCTCTCTCTCTCTCTCTCTCTCTCTCTCTCTCTCTCTCTCTCTCTCTCTCTCTCTCTCTCTCTCTCTCTCTCTCTCTCTCTCTCTCTCTCTCTCTCTCTCTCTCTCTCTCTCTCTCTCTCTCTCTCTCTCTCTCTCTCTCTCTCTCTCTCTCTCTCTCTCTCTCTCTCTCTCTCTCTCTCTCTCTCTCTCTCTCTCTCTCTCTCTCTCTCTCTCTCTCTCTCTCTCTCTCTCTCTCTCTCTCTCTCTCTCTCTCTCTCTCTCTCTCTCTCTCTCTCTCTCTCTCTCTCTCTCTCTCTCTCTCTCTCTCTCTCTCTCTCTCTCTCTCTCTCTCTCTCTCTCTCTCTCTCTCTCTCTCTCTCTCTCTCTCTCTCTCTCTCTCTCTCTCTCTCTCTCTCTCTCTCTCTCTCTCTCTCTCTCTCTCTCTCTCTCTCTCTCTCTCTCTCTCTCTCTCTCTCTCTCTCTCTCTCTCTCTCTCTCTCTCTCTCTCTCTCTCTCTCTCTCTCTCTCTCTCTCTCTCTCTCTCTCTCTCTCTCTCTCTCTCTCTCTCTCTCTCTCTCTCTCTCTCTCTCTCTCTCTCTCTCTCTCTCTCTCTCTCTCTCTCTCTCTCTCTCTCTCTCTCTCTCTCTCTCTCTCTCTCTCTCTCTCTCTCTCTCTCTCTCTCTCTCTCTCTCTCTCTCTCTCTCTCTCTCTCTCTCTCTCTCTCTCTCTCTCTCTCTCTCTCTCTCTCTCTCTCTCTCTCTCTCTCTCTCTCTCTCTCTCTCTCTCTCTCTCTCTCTCTCTCTCTCTCTCTCTCTCTCTCTCTCTCTCTCTCTCTCTCTCTCTCTCTCTCTCTCTCTCTCTCTCTCTCTCTCTCTCTCTCTCTCTCTCTCTCTCTCTCTCTCTCTCTCTCTCTCTCTCTCTCTCTCTCTCTCTCTCTCTCTCTCTCTCTCTCTCTCTCTCTCTCTCTCTCTCTCTCTCTCTCTCTCTCTCTCTCTCTCTCTCTCTCTCTCTCTCTCTCTCTCTCTCTCTCTCTCTCTCTCTCTCTCTCTCTCTCTCTCTCTCTCTCTCTCTCTCTCTCTCTCTCTCTCTCTCTCTCTCTCTCTCTCTCTCTCTCTCTCTCTCTCTCTCTCTCTCTCTCTCTCTCTCTCTCTCTCTCTCTCTCTCTCTCTCTCTCTCTCTCTCTCTCTCTCTCTCTCTCTCTCTCTCTCTCTCTCTCTCTCTCTCTCTCTCTCTCTCTCTCTCTCTCTCTCTCTCTCTCTCTCTCTCTCTCTCTCTCTCTCTCTCTCTCTCTCTCTCTCTCTCTCTCTCTCTCTCTCTCTCTCTCTCTCTCTCTCTCTCTCTCTCTCTCTCTCTCTCTCTCTCTCACATGACCACCCGGCCACACCTACCTACCCGGTAGGTCATTAGTGCAGAGAACCAGTTGTTGAATTATTTGAATCCCACCACTGATTAGTATATTGTATGAACCTAGTAATTTCTAGTTTATTAAATAAACCACATTTAAGCAAACCATTATTAGTTGTCAACACAGCTGTAGTTGGAAACTTAATATCTCATAGCACACCTTCAGTAGTCCAAAGACTTTTCGAACAATTCTTTGCTTCTTCCCTTGTTTAAAAAAAAAAAAAAAAAAAAAAAAAAAAAAAAAAAAAAAAAAAAAAAAAAAAAAAAAAAAAAAAAAAAAAAAAAAAAAAAAAAAAAAAAAAAAAAAAAAAAAAAAAAAAAAAAAAAAAAAAAAAAAAAAAAAAAAAAAAAAAAAAAAAAAAAAAAAAAAAAAAAAAAAAAAAAAAAAAAAAAAAAAAAAAAAAAAAAAAAAAAAAAAAAAAAAAAAAAAAAAAAAAAAAAAAAAAAAAAAAAAAAAAAAAAAAAAAAAAAAAAAAAAAAAAAAAAAAAAAAAAAAAAAAAAAAAAAAAAAAAAAAAAAAAAAAAAAAAAAAAAAAAAAAAAAAAAAAAAAAAAAAAAAAAAAAAAAAAAAAAAAAAAAAAAAAAAAAAAAAAAAAAAAAAAAAAAAAAAAAAAAAAAAAAAAAAAAAAAAAAAAAAAAAAAAAAAAAAAAAAAAAAAAAAAAAAAAAAAAAAAAAAAAAAAAAAAAAAAAAAAAAAAAAAAAAAAAAAAAAAAAAAAAAAAAAAAAAAAAAAAAAAAAAAAAAAAAAAAAAAAAAAAAAAAAAAAAAAAAAAAAAAAAAAAAAAAAAAAAAAAAAAAAAAAAAAAAAAAAAAAAAAAAAAAAAAAAAAAAAAAAAAAAAAAAAAAAAAAAAAAAAAAAAAAAAAAAAAAAAAAAAAAAAAAAAAAAAAAAAAAAAAAAAAAAAAAAAAAAAAAAAAAAAAAAAAAAAAAAAAAAAAAAAAAAAAAAAAAAAAAAAAAAAAAAAAAAAAAAAAAAAAAAAAAAAAAAAAAAAAAAAAAAAAAAAAAAAAAAAAAAAAAAAAAAAAAAAAAAAAAAAAAAAAAAAAAAAAAAAAAAAAAAAAAAAAAAAAAAAAAAAAAAAAAAAAAAAAAAAAAAAAAAAAAAAAAAAAAAAAAAAAAAAAAAAAAAAAAAAAAAAAAAAAAAAAAAAAAAAAAAAAAAAAAAAAAAAAAAAAAAAAAAAAAAAAAAAAAAAAAAAAAAAAAAAAAAAAAAAAAAAAAAAAAAAAAAAAAAAAAAAAAAAAAAAAAAAAAAAAAAAAAAAAAAAAAAAAAAAAAAAAAAAAAAAAAAAAAAAAAAAAAAAAAAAAAAAAAAAAAAAAAAAAAAAAAAAAAAAAAAAAAAAAAAAAAAAAAAAAAAAAAAAAAAAAAAAAAAAAAAAAAAAAAAAAAAAAAAAAAAAAAAAAAAAAAAAAAAAAAAAAAAAAAAAAAAAAAAAAAAAAAAAAAAAAAAAAAAAAAAAAAAAAAAAAAAAAAAAAAAAAAAAAAAAAAAAAAAAAAAAAAAAAAAAAAAAAAAAAAAAAAAAAAAAAAAAAAAAAAAAAAAAAAAAAAAAAAAAAAAAAAAAAAAAAAAAAAAAAAAAAAAAAAAAAAAAAAAAAAAAAAAAAAAAAAAAAAAAAAAAAAAAAAAAAAAAAAAAAAAAAAAAAAAAAAAAAAAAAAAAAAAAAAAAAAAAAAAAAAAAAAAAAAAAAAAAAAAAAAAAAAAAAAAAAAAAAAAAAAAAAAAAAAAAAAAAAAAAAAAAAAAAAAAAAAAAAAAAAAAAAAAAAAAAAAAAAAAAAAAAAAAAAAAAAAAAAAAAAAAAAAAAAAAAAAAAAAAAAAAAAAAAAAAAAAAAAAAAAAAAAAAAAAAAAAAAAAAAAAAAAAAAAAAAAAAAAAAAAAAAAAAAAAAAAAAAAAAAAAAAAAAAAACAAAAAAAAAAAAAAAAAAAAAAAAAAAAAAAAAAAAAAAAAAACATAGGGGGTCACGCGTTCGATGTATGCAGGCGATCGCGTGCCCCGATCCCCCTGACTTTACCCGTTCCCCGGATGGTCAAGACCCTCAGAGCCTGGGCCTCCGTCTGATGTTATGCAACGCACGGTCCGTGGCCAATAAGGCCCCCCTAATACATGATCTGATTCAGGGGGGTGCCGCGGATATTATAGGCGTTACGGAGACCTGGTTGGGCACTGAAGGGGGTGTGCCCCTGGTTGAGATGTGCCCACCGGGTTTCCGTGCATTCCATCAGCCGAGGGCCCAGGGTAGGGGTGGAGGGGTGGCGGTTGCTATCAAAGAGAGTCTAGAGCCGAGGGAGACCACTGTACCTCAGATTGCCGGGTGTGAATCCCTCTTTGTGAGGTGGGGTCATAGATGTCAGATGGGCTTGCTGGTCGCGTACCTGGCTCCTTGCTGCGTGACAGCTGCCCTGCCCGAGCTCCTAGAGGTGCTTGCCGGGGTGGCAGTGGAGACCCCCAGACTTTTAGTCATGGGGGACTTTAACCTGCCATCTGCCGGCTCGTCATCGACGGTAGCTCGGGAGTTCTTGGCTTCCATGACGGCCTTGGACCTGACTCAAGTAGTGGATGGCCCCACTCACATCGGGGGTGGCACACTGGACCTGATTTTTGTCTCTGGTCAGTGGTTGAGAGATCTGGACTTAAAGGAAATAGTCATTGAACCTTTGTCATGGTCAGATCACTCTCTCCTTCGCCTGGACTTTCTGACCGCTACCCAACACTGCAGGGAGACGGAACCATTACGTTGGTACCGTCCCAGGCGCCTGATGGACCCAGAGAGGTTTCGGACGGAGCTTGGGCCACTTCCTGAGGGTCTGGCTCACGGCACGGCAGAGGAACTAGCTGCAGCCTGGGAACGGGCTGTGGCTGGGGCTTTAGACCGTGTCGTGCCTTTGCGGCCTCTGACCCGGCGCAGATCCCAACCGGCTCCTTGGTTCTCCGAGGAGCTGAGGGGGATGAAACGCCGGAGAAGACGCCTAGAGAGTTCCTGGAGGTCCAGCCGTTCAGAGGCTGATCGGACACTAGTTAGATCCTATACTAGGACCTACCTAGTGGCACTGAGGGAAGCGAGGCGTTGCGCCTCCTCCTCCTCCTCCTCCTCCTCCTCCTCCTCCTCCTCCTCCTCCTCCTCCTCCTCCTCCTCCTCCTCCTCCTCCTCCTCCTCCTCCTCCTCCTCCTCCTCCTCCTCCTCCTCCTCCTCCTCCTCCTCCTCCTCCTCCTCCTCCTCCTCCTCCTCCTCCTCCTCCTCCTCCTCCTCCTCCTCCTCCTCCTCCTCCTCCTCCTCCTCCTCCTCCTCCTCCTCCTCCTCCTCCTCCTCCTCCTCCTCCTCCTCCTCCTCCTCCTCCTCCTCCTCCTCCTCCTCCTCCTCCTCCTCCTCCTCCTCCTCCTCCTCCTCCTCCTCCTCCTCCTCCTCCTCCTCCTCCTCCTCCTCCTCCTCCTCCTCCTCCTCCTCCTCCTCCTCCTCCTCCTCCTCCTCCTCCTCCTCCTCCTCCTCCTCCTCCTCCTCCTCCTCCTCCTCCTCCTCCTCCTCCTCCTCCTCCTCCTCCTCCTCCTCCTCCTCCTCCTCCTCCTCCTCCTCCTCCTCCTCCTCCTCCTCCTCCTCCTCCTCCTCCTCCTCCTCCTCCTCCTCCTCCTCCTCCTCCTCCTCCTCCTCCTCCTCCTCCTCCTCCTCCTCCTCCTCCTCCTCCTCCTCCTCCTCCTCCTCCTCCTCCTCCTCCTCCTCCTCCTCCTCCTCCTCCTCCTCCTCCTCCTCCTCCTCCTCCTCCTCCTCCTCCTCCTCCTCCTCCTCCTCCTCCTCCTCCTCCTCCTCCTCCTCCTCCTCCTCCTCCTCCTCCTCCTCCTCCTCCTCCTCCTCCTCCTCCTCCTCCTCCTCCTCCTCCTCCTCCTCCTCCTCCTCCTCCTCCTCCTCCTCCTCCTCCTCCTCCTCCTCCTCCTCCTCCTCCTCCTCCTCCTCCTCCTCCTCCTCCTCCTCCTCCTCCTCCTCCTCCTCCTCCTCCTCCTCCTCCTCCTCCTCCTCCTCCTCCTCCTCCTCCTCCTCCTCCTCCTCCTCCTCCTCCTCCTCCTCCTCCTCCTCCTCCTCCTCCTCCTCCTCCTCCTCCTCCTCCTCCTCCTCCTCCTCCTCCTCCTCCTCCTCCTCCTCCTCCTCCTCCTCCTCCTCCTCCTCCTCCTCCTCCTCCTCCTCCTCCTCCTCCTCCTCCTCCTCCTCCTCCTCCTCCTCCTCCTCCTCCTCCTCCTCCTCCTCCTCCTCCTCCTCCTCCTCCTCCTCCTCCTCCTCCTCCTCCTCCTCCTCCTCCTCCTCCTCCTCCTCCTCCTCCTCCTCCTCCTCCTCCTCCTCCTCCTCCTCCTCCTCCTCCTCCTCCTCCTCCTCCTCCTCCTCCTCCTCCTCCTCCTCCTCCTCCTCCTCCTCCTCCTCCTCCTCCTCCTCCTCCTCCTCCTCCTCCTCCTCCTCCTCCTCCTCCTCCTCCTCCTCCTCCTCCTCCTCCTCCTCCTCCTCCTCCTCCTCCTCCTCCTCCTCCTCCTCCTCCTCCTCCTCCTCCTCCTCCTCCTCCTCCTCCTCCTCCTCCTCCTCCTCCTCCTCCTCCTCCTCCTCCTCCTCCTCCTCCTCCTCCTCCTCCTCCTCCTCCTCCTCCTCCTCCTCCTCCTCCTCCTCCTCCTCCTCCTCCTCCTCCTCCTCCTCCTCCTCCTCCTCCTCCTCCTCCTCCTCCTCCTCCTCCTCCTCCTCCTCCTCCTCCTCCTCCTCCTCCTCCTCCTCCTCCTCCTCCTCCTCCTCCTCCTCCTCCTCCTCCTCCTCCTCCTCCTCCTCCTCCTCCTCCTCCTCCTCCTCCTCCTCCTCCTCCTCCTCCTCCTCCTCCTCCTCCTCCTCCTCCTCCTCCTCCTCCTCCTCCTCCTCCTCCTCCTCCTCCTCCTCCTCCTCCTCCTCCTCCTCCTCCTCCTCCTCCTCCTCCTCCTCCTCCTCCTCCTCCTCCTCCTCCTCCTCCTCCTCCTCCTCCTCCTCCTCCTCCTCCTCCTCCTCCTCCTCCTCCTCCTCCTCCTCCTCCTCCTCCTCCTCCTCCTCCTCCTCCTCCTCCTCCTCCTCCTCCTCCTCCTCCTCCTCCTCCTCCTCCTCCTCCTCCTCCTCCTCCTCCTCCTCCTCCTCCTCCTCCTCCTCCTCCTCCTCCTCCTCCTCCTCCTCCTCCTCCTCCTCCTCCTCCTCCTCCTCCTCCTCCTCCTCCTCCTCCTCCTCCTCCTCCTCCTCCTCCTCCTCCTCCTCCTCCTCCTCCTCCTCCTCCTCCTCCTCCTCCTCCTCCTCCTCCTCCTTCGTGTGAGGTACCACCTGTACGCTGATGACACCCAGCTGTACTTTTCCACACCGGGCCACCCCAATGAAGCTATCGAAGTGCTGTCCCGGTGTTTGGAAGCCGTACGGGTCTGGATGTGGAGAAACAGGCTCAAGCTCAATCCCTCCAAGACGGAGTGGCTGTGGATGCCGGCATCCCGGTACAGTCAGCTGAGTCCGCGGCTGACTGTCGGGAGCGAGTCATTGGCCCCGATGGAGAGGGTGCGCAATTTGGGCGTTCTCCTGGATGAACGGCTGTCTTTTGAAGACCACTTGACGGCCGTCTCCAGGAGAGCTTTCCACCAGGTCCGCCTGGTGCGCCAGTTGCGCCCCTTTCTAGACCGGGATGCCTTGTGCACAGTCACTCAGGCCCTTGTGACGTCTCGTCTGGACTACTGCAATGCTCTCTACATGGGGCTCCCCTTGAGGGGCATCCGGAGGCTAACGTTAGTCCAGAATGCAGCTGCGCGGGTGATAGAGGGAGCCCCTCGTGGCTCCCGAGTGACACCTATCCTGCGCAGGCTGCACTGGCTACCTGTGGCCTTCCGGGTGCGCTTCAAGGTGTTGGTGAACGTCTTTAAAGCGCTCCATGGCATAGGGCCGGGTTACTTACGGGACCGCCTGCTGCTACCAAATACCTCTCACCGACCCGTGCGCTCTCACAGAGAGGGACTCCTCAGGGTGCCATCGGCGCGACAGTGTCGTCTGGCGACACCCAGGGTAAGGGCCTTCTCTGTGGGGGCTCCCGCCCTCTGGAACGAACTCCCCCCAGGACTTCGTCAACTTCCGGACCTCCGAACCTTTCGCCGCGAGCTCAAAACCCACTTATTCATCTGCGCTGGACTGGGTTAGTTTTTTAAGTTTATGGGTTTTAATGGGTTTTAGTCCTAAATTTTAATCGTGGCCAATTTAATAAGTTTTTTAACCGTATTTTAATTGTATTTATAGCGTATTGTGTATTTTTACTTGGCTGTGAACCGCCCTGAGTCCTTCGGGAGAAGGGCGGTATACAAATTTAAATAATAAATAAATAAATAAATAAATAAATAAATAAATAAATAAATAAATAAATAAATAAATAAATAAATAAATAAATAAATAAATAAATAAATAAATAAATAAATAAATAAATAAATAAATAAATAAATAAATAAATAAATAAATAAATAAATAAATAAATAAATAAATAAATAAATAAATAAATAAATAAATAAATAAATAAATAAATAAATAAATAAATAAATAAATAAATAAATAAATAAATAAATAAATAAATAAATAAATAAATAAATAAATAAATAAATAAATAAATAAATAAATAAATAAATAAATAAATAAATAAATAAATAAATAAATAAATAAATAAATAAATAAATAAATAAATAAATAAATAAATAAATAAATAAATAAATAAATAAATAAATAAATAAATAAATAAATAAATAAATAAATAAATAAATAAATAAATAAATAAATAAATAAATAAATAAATAAATAAATAAATAAATAAATAAATAAATAAATAAATAAATAAATAAATAAATAAATAAATAAATAAATAAATAAATAAATAAATAAATAAATAAATAAATAAATAAATAAATAAATAAATAAATAAATAAATAAATAAATAAATAAATAAATAAATAAATAAATAAATAAATAAATAAATAAATAAATAAATAAATAAATAAATAAATAAATAAATAAATAAATAAATAAATAAATAAATAAATAAATAAATAAATAAATAAATAAATAAATAAATAAATAAATAAATAAATAAATAAATAAATAAATAAATAAATAAATAAATAAATAAATAAATAAATAAATAAATAAATAAATAAATAAATAAATAAATAAATAAATAAATAAATAAATAAATAAATAAATAAATAAATAAATAAATAAATAAATAAATAAATAAATAAATAAATAAATAAATAAATAAATAAATAAATAAATAAATAAATAAATAAATAAATAAATAAATAAATAAATAAATAAATAAATAAATAAATAAATAAATAAATAAATAAATAAATAAATAAATAAATAAATAAATAAATAAATAAATAAATAAATAAATAAATAAATAAATAAATAAATAAATAAATAAATAAATAAATAAATAAATAAATAAATAAATAAATAAATAAATAAATAAATAAATAAATAAATAAATAAATAAATAAATAAATAAATAAATAAATAAATAAATAAATAAATAAATAAATAAATAAATAAATAAATAAATAAATAAATAAATAAATAAATAAATAAATAAATAAATAAATAAATAAATAAATAAATAAATAAATAAATAAATAAATAAATAAATAAATAAATAAATAAATAAATAAATAAATAAATAAATAAATAAATAAATAAATAAATAAATAAATAAATAAATAAATAAATAAATAAATAAATAAATAAATAAATAAATAAATAAATAAATAAATAAATAAATAAATAAATAAATAAATAAATAAATAAATAAATAAATAAATAAATAAATAAATAAATAAATAAATAAATAAATAAATAAATAAATAAATAAATAAATAAATAAATAAATAAATAAATAAATAAATAAATAAATAAATAAATAAATAAATAAATAAATAAATAAATAAATAAATAAATAAATAAATAAATAAATAAATAAATAAATAAATAAATAAATAAATAAATAAATAAATAAATAAATAAATAAATAAATAAATAAATAAATAAATAAATAAATAAATAAATAAATAAATAAATAAATAAATAAATAAATAAATAAATAAATAAATAAATAAATAAATAAATAAATAAATAAATAAATAAATAAATAAATAAATAAATAAATAAATAAATAAATAAATAAATAAATAAATAAATAAATAAATAAATAAATAAATAAATAAATAAATAAATAAATAAATAAATAAATAAATAAATAAATAAATAAATAAATAAATAAATAAATAAATAAATAAATAAATAAATAAATAAATAAATAAATAAATAAATAAATAAATAAATAAATAAATAAATAAATAAATAAATAAATAAATAAATAAATAAATAAATAAATAAATAAATAAATAAATAAATAAATAAATAAATAAATAAATAAATAAATAAATAAATAAATAAATAAATAAATAAATAAATAAATAAATAAATAAATAAATAAATAAATAAATAAATAAATAAATAAATAAATAAATAAATAAATAAATAAATAAATAAATAAATAAATAAATAAATAAATAAATAAATAAATAAATAAATAAATAAATAAATAAATAAATAAATAAATAAATAAATAAATAAATAAATAAATAAATAAATAAATAAATAAATAAATAAATAAATAAATAAATAAATAAATTTTTCCCTTCTCTAAACTGGGTGTGGGCGTGGCCAGTTTGTGACCGATCCGGCTGGTGGACCAGGAGTTTGACAGCCCTGGTCTAAAGAGTTACTTCTTGGGTTGTCTTTCTAGGTACTGTAGCTTCACAAGACATTTCTCTGAATGTTTCAACTGTAACAGAAGTCTCTGCTGCTCATCTTATCTCTTCTAAGAAAGTGCCTGCCATGGACACAGAAAAAGAAGAGGGGGAGCAGGAGCAGGAGAAGGAGGAGGAGGAGGAGGAGGAGGAGGAGGAGGAGGAGGAGGAGGAGGAGGAGGAGGAGGAGGAGGAGGAGGAGGAGGAGGAGGAGGAGGAGGAGGAGGAGGAGGAGGAGGAGGAGGAGGAGGAGGAGGAGGAGGAGGAGGAGGAGGAGGAGGAGGAGGAGGAGGAGGAGGAGGAGGAGGAGGAGGAGGAGGAGGAGGAGGAGGAGGAGGAGGAGGAGGAGGAGGAGGAGGAGGAGGAGGAGGAGGAGGAGGAGGAGGAGGAGGAGGAGGAGGAGGAGGAGGAGGAGGAGGAGGAGGAGGAGGAGGAGGAGGAGGAGGAGGAGGAGGAGGAGGAGGAGGAGGAGGAGGAGGAGGAGGAGGAGGAGGAGGAGGAGGAGGAGGAGGAGGAGGAGGAGGAGGAGGAGGAGGAGGAGGAGGAGGAGGAGGAGGAGGAGGAGGAGGAGGAGGAGGAGGAGGAGGAGGAGGAGGAGGAGGAGGAGGAGGAGGAGGAGGAGGAGGAGGAGGAGGAGGAGGAGGAGGAGGAGGAGGAGGAGGAGGAGGAGGAGGAGGAGGAGGAGGAGGAGGAGGAGGAGGAGGAGGAGGAGGAGGAGGAGGAGGAGGAGGAGGAGGAGGAGGAGGAGGAGGAGGAGGAGGAGGAGGAGGAGGAGGAGGAGGAGGAGGAGGAGGAGGAGGAGGAGGAGGAGGAGGAGGAGGAGGAGGAGGAGGAGGAGGAGGAGGAGGAGGAGGAGGAGGAGGAGGAGGAGGAGGAGGAGGAGGAGGAGGAGGAGGAGGAGGAGGAGGAGGAGGAGGAGGAGGAGGAGGAGGAGGAGGAGGAGGAGGAGGAGGAGGAGGAGGAGGAGGAGGAGGAGGAGGAGGAGGAGGAGGAGGAGGAGGAGGAGGAGGAGGAGGAGGAGGAGGAGGAGGAGGAGGAGGAGGAGGAGGAGGAGGAGGAGGAGGAGGAGGAGGAGGAGGAGGAGGAGGAGGAGGAGGAGGAGGAGGAGGAGGAGGAGGAGGAGGAGGAGGAGGAGGAGGAGGAGGAGGAGGAGGAGGAGGAGGAGGAGGAGGAGGAGGAGGAGGAGGAGGAGGAGGAGGAGGAGGAGGAGGAGGAGGAGGAGGAGGAGGAGGAGGAGGAGGAGGAGGAGGAGGAGGAGGAGGAGGAGGAGGAGGAGGAGGAGGAGGAGGAGGAGGAGGAGGAGGAGGAGGAGGAGGAGGAGGAGGAGGAGGAGGAGGAGGAGGAGGAGGAGGAGGAGGAGGAGGAGGAGGAGGAGGAGGAGGAGGAGGAGGAGGAGGAGGAGGAGGAGGAGGAGGAGGAGGAGGAGGAGGAGGAGGAGGAGGAGGAGGAGGAGGAGGAGGAGGAGGAGGAGGAGGAGGAGGAGGAGGAGGAGGAGGAGGAGGAGGAGGAGGAGGAGGAGGAGGAGGAGGAGGAGGAGGAGGAGGAGGAGGAGGAGGAGGAGGAGGAGGAGGAGGAGGAGGAGGAGGAGGAGGAGGAGGAGGAGGAGGAGGAGGAGGAGGAGGAGGAGGAGGAGGAGGAGGAGGAGGAGGAGGAGGAGGAGGAGGAGGAGGAGGAGGAGGAGGAGGAGGAGGAGGAGGAGGAGGAGGAGGAGGAGGAGGAGGAGGAGGAGGAGGAGGAGGAGGAGGAGGAGGAGGAGGAGGAGGAGGAGGAGGAGGAGGAGGAGGAGGAGGAGGAGGAGGAGGAGGAGGAGGAGGAGGAGGAGGAGGAGGAGGAGGAGGAGGAGGAGGAGGAGGAGGAGGAGGAGGAGGAGGAGGAGGAGGAGGAGGAGGAGGAGGAGGAGGAGGAGGAGGAGGAGGAGGAGGAGGAGGAGGAGGAGGAGGAGGAGGAGGAGGAGGAGGAGGAGGAGGAGGAGGAGGAGGAGGAGGAGGAGGAGGAGGAGGAGGAGGAGGAGGAGGAGGAGGAGGAGGAGGAGGAGGAGGAGGAGGAGGAGGAGGAGGAGGAGGAGGAGGAGGAGCAGCCACCCAGCGTGCGCATGTTTACCGGGTGGCTGCTCCTCCACTTTCTGGTGCTCCCACGCGAGTGAAGACCAGGTGGCTGGCACGCCGGAAGAGCAATGGGCAATGGGTTGCATGCCTGGAGAGATGGCTCTGCGTGGTTCTGCCATAGGTTTGCCATCACAGTTCTAGAGAGTTCCATTTTCACGAAGTCTGCTTCTTTTTATGAGAGCATTAAAATGTTCATAGTTTTGCATCTGTTACCATCTAATGGAACAAACACCTGCTGTTTTAAAATTTATGTATCTTTGCATTAGCTACCATTCTGGGACTAAAAGTTTGAATTATCTCTAGGTGTGGGTGACTGGTTATAAAAATAAATAGTTTGCAATATCTTATTTTTATAGAAGCATGTCAGATACAGTGCCAAGTAGATTGTTACAACCATCCTTGCCTGGAAGAAGATCATCTCTTAATCAGCAAGTTGACATCATAACATTTTTTTCACACCTATATAAGCACCCAACTCCCAAAAAAGTAGGAATCTATTTCACAGATGTTGTTGTGAAAAAATTCATCAAACATTTCTTCCATTTTATTGAATGTTTTCAATATTCCAATTTATGATATTTTAAAAGCTCTGTTTATTTAGTATTTGGGGAATTAATTCATCTGTTCCAAAACATAACACTGTTAATTAAGCACTAATGCCTATAACCATGAAAATTAGAATGGGATAAATGCAGCCTCCCTTTTTAATTATCAGAAAAGACATATTATTTTGCAGCCAAGATATAAAACTACTTGTTATTTGGTCTAATTGTTATCAATCACTACTCCATTAAAGTGTAATATTAAAATTAAACATGGCATGAGAATGAAAGTGATCTTAAACACCTTGTTTGGAAATAGGTTTTTGAAACATGAAATCACAGCAATATGCTTTCAGTTTAGTTTTTATATTTTCTTGGTATCTTTCAGATACATTAGGTCTGCAATTCTCAGCCATCACAGCTAAACTGTTATATACTAAGAAATTAAGAACTGTACTTACATAATCCAAAGGCATCATCCATGTAAAAGGTGGGTTTGGGAAAAAGTCATGGGTTATGACAAAACAATAAATTTGTAAAAATGAATTATAGAAACCCATAAAAACTTCCACTGAGCATACCTGTTGGTTTAGGAAGTTACATACAACTCCACAACATTTCAGACTACTCCCATATATAATTGCCCTACATGAGGAAGTAGAGGAATTGTAATTTCATCTACAGTATGGAAAATGTAAAGCAGTTCTCATGTCAGTTAAAGAATTTGGAGCAAAGAACTGCACTGGGTCAAGTAAACTCGCTAAATATGTAAGACTCCAAGAGTGGTGACCCAGATGTCAACTTTTCACACAAAATCAGCGTTTGAAAAAGCCGCACTACATCTATTGTAATCTTCCTCAATTTGGAATTGCTTTGGACATGTGATAGGCAAACAAACAAACAAACAAACAAGTAAATAAATAAATGGTATTCTCCAGAAGTGTCTAATTCTGAGAGTTGGACTTCCACATATCCAGAGACCAACTATATCCAGTGAAATTGATTTATACACATTGAATAAATCACAATTAATAAATTATAATTAATAAGAATAAAATTAATAACATAAATGTATAGATTTATGCACACTGAATAAGCCACAAATATAATGATTAGCCTCATATAACATATGAAGTTCAAACCAAACAAATCTCTTTATCACTCAGCACCATCTTTCTTTCTTTCTCCCTCTACCTTGCAGTGCCATACATTGAAATAAATGTTAAAATGAATTCCTGCAACAGGCAATGACCCATGTAAGACATTCTAGATATGTTGCTTGTTAGCGGATAGACTAACCAAAGGGTGTTTCTGGTGGTGTCCTTATCATCCACCTTTTAATCATAACACACATAGTGTCAGAAACCAGAAAAAAGTGATATTTATGGAATTTTGTATCTTGAGCCTGAAGATAGGCTCAAGATACAGAAGGATTTTGACAGACTTAAACATTGGGCACTATCTAACAAAATAAAATTATAGCAAATCTTGAAAATAAAATTATAGCAAATCTTGAAAATAAAATTACAAACCTAGATGCACGTTTCACAAACCTGGATGCACAACTTGATGCACATTTCACAAACCTGGATGCACAACTTGATGCACATTTCACAAACCTGGATGCACAACTTGATGCACATTTCACAAACCTGGATGCACAACTTGATGCACATTTCACAAACCTGGATGCACAACTTGATGCACATTTCACAAACCTGGATGCACAACTTGATGCACATTTCACAAACCTGGATGCACAACTTGATGCACATTTCACAAACCTGGATGCACAACTTGATGCACATTTCACAAACCTGGATGCACAACTTGATGCACATTTCACAAACCTTGAAAATAAAATTATAGCAAATCTTGAAAATAAAATTATAGCAAATCTTGAAAATAAAATTATAGCAAATCTTGAAAATAAAATTATAGCAAATCTTGAAAATAAAATTATAGCAAATCTTGAAAATAAAATTACAAACCTAGATGCACGTTTCACAAACCTGGATGCACAACTTGATGCACATTTCACAAACCTGGATGCACAACTTGATGCACATTTCACAAACCTGGATGCACAACTTGATGCACATTTCACAAACCTGGATGCACAACTTGATGCACATTTCACAAACCTGGATGCACAACTTGATGCACATTTCACAAACCTGGATGCACAACTTGATGCACATTTCACAAACCTTGAAAATAAAATTATAGCAAATCTTGAAAATAAAATTATAGCAAATCTTGAAAATAAAATTACAAACCTAGATGCACGTTTCACAAACCTTGAAAATAAAATTATAGCAAATCTTGAAAATAAAATTACAAACCTAGATGCACGTTTCACAAACCTGGATGCACAACTTGATGCACATTTCACAAACCTGGATGCACAACTTGATGCACATTTCACAAACCTGGATGCACAACTTGATGCACATTTCACAAACCTGGATGCACAACTTGATGCACATTTCACAAACCTGGATGCACAACTTGATGCACATTTCACAAACCTGGATGCACAACTTGATGCACATTTCACAAACCTGGATGCACAACTTGATGCACATTTCACAAACCTGGATGCACAACTTGATGCACATTTCACAAACCTGGATGCACAACTTGATGCACATTTCACAAACCTGGATGCACAACTTGATGCACATTTCACAAACCTGGATGCACAACTTGATGCACATTTCACAAACCTGGATGCACAACTTGATGCACATTTCACAAACCTGGATGCACAACTTGATGCACATTTCACAAACCTGGATGCACAACTTGATGCACATTTCACAAACCTGGATGCACAACTTGATGCACATTTCACAAACCTTGAAAATAAAATTACAAACCTAGATGCACGTTTCACAAACCTGGATGCACAACTTGATGCACATTTCACAAACCTTGAAAATAAAATTATCTCCATCCCACCAACATCTACCATCACCGTTATCACTGCTTTCATCCATCTTCATCTTCCCACCACTTCCTTCTCTACAAACTAAAACATCCGCCATCACTATCAACCACTATCCATCATTAACATCCCCACAAACTAAACCTCACATACTTAAAAAGTGTTATCTTACAGTGAAAAGTTATGGAAAAGAAAGATTAAAGTAGTAAAGCTGTGAAAACAAAACAAAACAAAATAAAACTAAAGTATATAGAGTAATATAGAAATTCTACCTCATTAAATTTGATTCCTACATCCACCCATTCTCCATCTTTTCAACACTGCCACCTAGTGGAAAGATTAAACAACTATTAACATTAATATAATTACAGCAAATCAACTGTAAAATATTAACTGAATATCAAACATGCCAGGCAGAAATTCCAATAAAAATCCAAAACGTTCCCGATCAATAGACGCAGATACAAATAATGACCAATATGAAGATAATTCAAATACTAAATCTCAACAAAATATCATCGAATCCATTCAAGCTAATCTAGAAAAAACTATTACTAACTCTATTATATCAAACATTGAAAAAACCATCATTAACAACATTCAAACAGAAAAAAATTAATAGCACACCTGGATGCACAACTTAATGCACGTTTCACAAACCTGGATGCACAACTTGATGCACATTTCACAAACCTTGAAAATAAAATTATAGCAAATCTTGAAAATAAAATTACAAACCTAGATGCACGTTTCACAAACCTGGATACACGTTTCACAAACCTGGATACACAACTTGATGCACGTTTCTCAAACCTTGAAAATAAAATTATAACAAACCTTGAAAATAAACTTACAACTAAAATAAATAAAACCACAACTGACCAAAAACATCTCCCAACTCAACAAACATTACCTAGTACACAAACTAAATCACAAACTTCTACCAATCACCCTAACAATGTAGAAATGCTAGTAAAAGATACAATGGAGAGAGAGAAAAAATGTCAAAATGCTATATTATTTGGTCTAGATATTACAAATGAACCAGATATTGATAAAATACGAAACATCATTTCAAATTACAAATTAACATCCTTTGACCCTAGCGAAATAACCGAAGTCTCTAGAGATGGACCTGAATTCAAATACAATGATGGTTCAATAGCACCCAAATTCTGTAGAATCATATGCAAAAATGAAACCAGCAAAAGAAATCTTATTTATACTATAAACACAATAGCCAAAAACAGCCTCAGTTACAACAAACTTAGAGCTAGACCAGACTTACCATTCCTTCAACGTATTAGATCCCGTGAACTTCATTCAGAGCTCAAACGACGACTTGAAGAAGGAGAAACCAACCTATATATTGACTACCGTGCAGAATGTATAAAAAGAAAATCCTTCAATCAACAAATCACCCAATCTCACTCCAATCAAAACACTCAACCATCCACCAAACAAGACATCCATCCATCTATAAATCAAAACACACATTCACCCATCGATCAATCTGCAAATCTTCAACCACCCAATCAAAAACCCCAATCATCTAACGATCAACCACTCATTACTCAACCAACCTACCTTCTACCACCTGTTACAAAAAACCCTCAATCAACTACCAATCAAAACTAGGTATGCACGCCCCTTACCTCTCCTTCACTTAATTCTACAGGTCTCAAATGTAAACTATTAAATGCAAGAAGTATTGTAAACAAATTACCTGAATTTATCCTCTTATTAAACAATGGTACATTTGACATATTTGTTTGTGAAACATGGCTAAACTCATCCTTCACTGACTCCATTATTTCAAATAAAGAATACCAAGTTCTTCGATCAGATCGTGATCACCGCAGAGGTGGTGGAGTAGCTATTTTTTTACAAAAAATCACTGAACTTAAAAAATATTCAAGTTGCACATAAACTCTCTCTATCTGAAACTATTGTATGTGACCTGTCCACCAATACCACACTAAGATTCATACTATGCTACAGAGCCCCTGACTATGACATCGCTCATGCAAATATGTTAACCTCACTACTAACATGGGCTACCTCTTGCCCATATCCTCTCATCTTTCTGGGAGACCTAAATCTATCTTCTATAAACTGGATAACAAATGAATGTTCAACTGAACCAATCCATACTACGCTATACAACGCAGTTACAAACCTTGGCCTTGAACAACTAGTCACTAATAATACTAGACTCATGAACTGCCTTGACCTCATCTTTTGTAATAACTCAAGCTCAATTTATGGACTACAAGTAAGAGAACCCTTTTCCAACAGTGACCACTGCATGATAGACTTTTATCTAAACATACGTCCTCGCATAAATCATCTCAACAATAGTACTCCAAACTACAATTTTAAAAAAGCCAACTATGACCTTATAAACAATGATCTCTCATTTCTTGACTGGCAAAATCTATTCTCAACCTGTATCACTGCAGAAGACCACTATAAAGTATTCCTGCTTGAAATCAATAAAATCATCAAACTATACGTTCCACAATTCATCACCAAAATCAAAAGGAAAAGCAAATTTCCCATATCAATAAAAAAGCTGCAATCCAAAAAAAAAATCCCTCTGGAAAAAAAACAAAAAGGGTTATGTAGCACACTTCAAAAACCGCTACAAAAATATTTGCAACCAAAAGAAACAGACTGTAACACTTACCACACCAAACAAGAAGAAGACCTTCTATGCACCAATTCCAGTCATGCTTTTTATAATTTTATAAACAATAAACTTAAAGAAACAAGATCCATTCCACCACTAAAAGAACCTAACGGTAAAGAATGTACTGACGAAACAGTTAAAGCAAACCTCTTTAACACATTCTTCGGCTCAGTCTTTGTAAACAGTGATGGCTCATATCCAACATTCCTTAATCGTACCAAAAATGTTAACAACGACTTAACACATATAGATTCCACAGAAGATAACAATGACCTAACACATATAGACTTCACAGAAGATAATGTTGAAAAAGCCCTTCTCAACCTAAAACCATCATTATCTATCGGACCAGATGGACTATGTGCATACTTTTTAAAAAAACTTTCAATTAATATAGCTGAACCCCTAAGCATAATTTTTAATAAAGCCTTCAAAACTTGTTCCCTTCCAAAACTCTGGTCTCTAGCCACAGTCATCCCTATCTTCAAAAAAGGAGATCCAAGCCTTGTTGAAAATTACAGACCTACCTCTCTATGTTGTGTCTCATGCAAAGTAATGGAATCCATCATTAACCAATCCATTACATTCCATCTTGAAACAAACAACCTTCTATCTAATAAACAATTTGGTTTCAGAAAAAAATTGTCTTGTAACCTACAACTACTCCACTGCAAAAATATATGGACTACCAACCTTGATCAAGGAAGAGCAATAGATGCAATCTACATAGACTTCTGCAAAGCTTTTGATTCAGTAGTACATGATAAACTACTCCTTAAACTAAAATCCTACGGTATTTCGGGACCTCTTCACAATTGGATAAATGCCTTCCTGTCAAACAGACAACAAGTGGTCAAAATTGGCAACGCTATATCAAATCCTGTTCCTGTCAAAAGTGGCGTTCCCCAAGGTAGTGTTCTTGGACCAACACTCTTCATACTATACATAAATGATCTCTGTGACTTAATCTCAAGTTATTGTGTTCTCTTTGCTGATGATGTCAAACTATTTAATACCACTAATAATACTTCTACCCTTCAAGAAGACCTCGACTTAATTTCTGATTGGTCTAAAACTTGGCAACTCCAAATCTCAACCAGCAAATGCTCAGTCTTACATATTGGAAAAAAGAACCCCAACATCAAGTACAAACTGGATGGACATTACCTAACTGACGACCCCCACCCTGTCAAAGACCTTGGAGTTCTCATATCTAATGACCTTAATGCCAAAGCCCACTGCAACTACATAGCAAAAAAGGCCCTAAGAGTTGTAAACCTAATTTTACACAGCTTCTTTTCAAAAAATTCTACACTATTAACTAGAGCATACAAAACATTTGCCAGACCTATTCTTGAATACAGCTCATCTGTCTGGAACCCATACCACATCTCTGACATAAACACAATAGAACGAGTCCAGAAATATTTTACTAGAAGAGTTCTTCACTCCTCCAAAAACAACAAAATACCTTATACCGACAGACTTGAAATCCTGGGATTAGAAAATTTACAACTCTGTCGACTTCGACATGACCTGTGTTTAACACACAAAATCATCTATTGCAATATCCTTCCTATAAAAGACTACTTCAGCTTCAATCGCAATATTACAAGAGCAAAAAATAGATTCAAGCTAAATGTCAATCGCTTCAAACTTGATTGCAGAAAATATGACTTCTGTAACAGAGTTGTTAATGCTTGGAACTCATTACCTGACTCCATAGTCTGTACTCAAAATCCCAAAATCTTCAACCAAAAACTGTCTACTATTGACCTCACCCCATTCCTAAAAGGACTATAAGGGGCGTGCATAAGAGCACAAATGTGCCTACCGTTCCTGTCCTATTGTTCCCTTCATTATATCCAATTAATATAGTTGATGCATAATTTTAATTATATATATATATATATATATATATATATATATATATATATATATATATATATATATATATATTCTTCAAGATATGCTGTTTTATCTATGACATTTGTTGTGACAAAATAAATAATAATAAAAAAGATGTTGGATAACCATTTGTCTGAAATGGTTTCCTGCCTGGACAGGGGTTGAACTAGAAGATCTCCAGGGTCCCTTCCAACTCTGTTGTTTATTTATTTATTAAACTTATATACCGCACCATCTCCCATAGGACTCAGGGCAGTTCACAGGCATATTAAAACAATATAAAACAATATAAAACAATATAAAACAATATAAAACAATATAAAACAATATAATAGATAGACTTTTAAAACCCAGATTAAAACTAAATATTATCAAGGCCTGATCACTAAAACAATAAGAACCAATAAAACCCCATTAAAATTTGTTTAAAACATTTTTGTTCTTAGGCTAGTCCGCTGAAATAATAGAGTCTTCAGTTCACGTCTGAAGGTCCGGAGGTCAGGAGTTGTCGTAATCCAGGAGGAAGCTCATTCCACAGGGCTGGTGCCGCCACAGAGAAGGCCCTCCCCTGGGGTCGCCAACCTGCATTGTTTGGTCGACGGCACCCTGAGGAGGGCCACTCTGTGGGAGCGCACAGGTCGTTGGGAGGCAATCGGTGGCAGAAGGCGGTCTCAAGGTATCGGTCCTAAGCCATGGAGTGCTTTAAAGATGGTAATGAGCCAGATTCACTTAACAACAGAATAATCAGAGAAGCCATTGAGATAGAAAACGCCCACACAGCATGAACAAACGAGATGACACCTCCGCCTACCAGCCATTTGGAAACCCGCCCTTATTGACAAACGAGTCCCTAACACGAGGAATGACACCAGACCCACACTCACAAGGTCCACACAGGATGTCACCACCGCACATCCACCCAGAAAGCAGACCCAAACCCACATTGATCATGAAGCACGACCAAGGACCAGAAGCCAGACCGCAGCTGCAACATTAGCCATTTCAAACCCCTCCAATCCATTCATGCAGCAGACTGACACCCACTATGAAGATGTAGCACGACCACAAAGCCAAACAACAGCTATGCAGCTCACCAGCTCAAATCCCCCTGCAGCACAGACTAGACTGAGCACAACCAAGCCCCCACCAACACAGGACACACCCCCAGCCAATCAGAGCACAGAAACCCCCCCCATCCAATCAGAGCACAGCCAAGCTCCCACCCAATCAGTTCAAACCCCACTAGCAGTTAAAAGGAAGAAACAGCTGCGATCACACATTGCTCCCAGAAGCACGGCTGAAGCCTGAAGATGACGAATGAGACTTCACAAACGTCGCCAAGACACTTCCAATTTTACACGGAGAAAACCCGAACAACCAAAGACATATATATATATATATATATATATATATATATATATATATATATATATATATATATATATATATATATATATATTCTTCAAGATATGCTGTTTTATCTATGACATTTGTTGTGACAAAAATAAATAATAATAATAAAAAAAAAGATGTTGGATAACCATTTGTCTGAAATGGTTTCCTGCCTGGACAGGGGGTTGAACTAGAAGATCTCCAGGGTCCCTTCCAACTCTGTTGTTTATTTATTTATTTATTTATTAAACTTATATACCGCACCATCTCCCATAGGACTCAGGGCAGTTCACAGGCATATTAAAACAATATAAAACAATATAATAAATAGACTTTTAAAACCCAGATTAAAACTAAATATTATCAAGGCCTGATCACTAAAACAATAAGAACCAATAAAACCCCCATTAAAATTTGTTTAAAACATTTTTGTTCTTAGGCTAGTCCCGCGCGCTGAAATAATAGAGTCTTCAGTTCACGTCTGAAGGTCCGGAGGTCAGGGAGTTGTCGTAATCCAGGAGGAAGCTCATTCCACAGGGCTGGTGCCGCCACAGAGAAGGCCCTCCCCCTGGGGGTCGCCAACCTGCATTGTTTGGTCGACGGCACCCTGAGGAGGGCCACTCTGTGGGAGCGCACAGGTCGTTGGGAGGCAATCGGTGGCAGAAGGCGGTCTCGAAGGTATCCCGGTCCTAAGCCATGGAGTGCTTTAAAGATGGTAACCGAAACCTTGAATTGCACCCGGAAGACTACCGGTAGCCAGTGCAGGCCGCGCAGGATAGGTGTTATATGGGAGCAACGCGGTGCTCCCTCTATCACCCGCGCGGCCGCGTTCTGGACTAACTGGAGCCTCCGGGTGCTCTTCAAGGGGAGCCCCATGTAGAGAGCATTGCAATAGTCCAGGCGGGAAGTGACGAGGGCGTGAGTGACCGTGCGTAAGGCGTCCCGGTCAAGGAAAGGGCACAACTGGCGAATCAGATGGACCTGATAAAAAGCTCCCCAGGCGACGGCTGTCAAATGATCCTCTAAGGACAGCCGGTCGTCCAGGAGAACGCCTAAGTTGCGCACTCCCTCCCTGGGGGTCAGTACTTCCTCCCCCACAGTCAGCGATGGTGTAAGCTGACTGTACCGGGAAGCCGGCACCCACAGCCACTCTGTCTTGGATGGGTTGAGTCGAAGCCTGTTCCTCCCCATCCAGACCCGTACGGCCTCAAGACACCGGCCCATCACCTCAATGGCTTCATTGGGGTGGTTCGGGGTGGAAATGTACAGCTGGGTGTCATCAGCGTACAGGTGGTAATCCACCCCGAAACCACGGATAACCTCACCCAGCGGCTTCATATAGATGTTGAACAGGAGAGGCGAGAGGACAGACCCCTGAGGCACCCCACAAGTGAGGCGCCTTGGGGTCGACCTCTGCCCTCCTGCCAACACCATCTGCGAACGGTCAGAGAGATAGGAGGAGAACCACCGGTACACGGTGCCTCCCACTCCCAATCCCCCCAACCGTCGCAGCAGGATACCATGGTCGATGGTATCAAAAGCCGCCGAGAGATCTAATAGAACCAGGACAGAGGAACAACCCCTGTCCCGGGCTCTCCAGAGGTCATCCACCAACGCGACCAAAGCCGTCTCGGTGCTGTAACCGGGTCTGAAGCCGGACTGGAACGGGTCCAGATAGACAGTTTCCTCCAGGTGCTGAGGAAGCTGATTTGCCACCACACTCTCAACAACCTTCGCTAAAAAGCGAAGGTTGGAGACTGGACGATAGTTAGCTAAAACAGCCGGGTCCAGGGAGGGCTTCTTAAGGAGGGGCCTCACCACCGCCTCTTTCAAAGCAGCGGGGAAGACACCCTCCAACAAAGAAGCGTTGGTAACTTCCTGGAGCCAGCCTCGTGTAACCTCCCGGGTGGCCAGCACCATCCAGGAGGGACACGGGTCCAATAAACATGTGGTGGAGTTCAACCTGCCCAGCAACCTGTCCATGTCCTCAGGAGTCACAGGATCGAACTCCGCCCAGATAACATTCTCAAGACCTGTCCCCGTCATCCCACCTGAATCTATCCAATCAATGTCCAAGCCGTCCCGAATCTGAGTGATTTTATCAGACAGATATTGATATTGTTGTTGTTGTTGTTGTTATTATTTGCCACCAAGTTACCAGGATATGCTTCGTGATGGTGGAATATTTTTATCCTAGAAATCCATTATACTTTGTAATACATAGGGTATAATTTACATCCTGACTATTGAAATGCAATGAACATATTTTAAGGGTAATGGCAAACTAACTTTGCCATTCACCATTCAGTGAAATTTGGAGTGAAAAGGCTGTTAACCTTTGCATAACAAGTTGCCTTCAAGTTACAGAAAAAATGAAATATATCCTGCTTGCTAAAAATTAATTAATCCCTGATCATCTAAGTATACACTCACACAAATTACTAAGAATAGTATATTTTAACACTAATTTCTTATACAACTTTCTGGTAGCTTTAAGTGCAATTTTCCCCCTAAAAATGCAGCATTGGAATTGTTATTGAACTTTTGGTTTTTCATTTGAAGTTTTATAGCAGTTTGTTCTCTCTAAAGCAGGGGTCTCCAACCTTGGTCCCTTTAAGACTTGTGGACTTCAACTCCCAGAGTCCCTCAGCCAGCAAAGCTTAAAGGGACCAAGGTTGGAGACCCCTGCTCTAAAGAACAAGGACTGCGATGAAAGAAAGAAACAGATGCCACTGCAAGACCCATGTGTTGAATTCAAAGGAACCCTGTTAGTGTGTAATTAGTTCCTGATTTTAGCCAAACCTTAAAGTGTAATCTATTGTTCTGTATTGCAATTAAGCTGCTGATTCACACACACCCCAACAGTAGCAATCCAAACAATTGGCTGTTCTGCATGTTGATTTCCCTTTTTCTGATTCACTAGCAGTGTCTTTCCCAATTCTCTCTCTCTCTCTCTCTTTACAGCAGTCTCTCCCAGAGGCCATCCAGATGAAATGTATTACCACTAGTGGTGACATGAGTCATTTGTTACATCATATTGGTGGATGGGTTACAGCAGGGGTCTCCAACCTTGGTCCCTTTAAGACTTGTGGACTTCAACTCCCAGAGTCCCTCGGCCAGCTTTGCTGGGAGTTGAAGTCCACAAGTCTTAAAGGGACCAAGGTTGGAGACTTCTGGGTTTCAGTGATATGGATTGTAGGTTCAGGTCAAGGAATGCTGCTTCAAAAATGGCAGCATACCTATGACTTGCATTTGAAGATACAATCTATGCTCCCACTAAATTCTTTATCTAACCACCAAATTCCTGGGAATCCATCATTCATGATTACATAAGGAGCTCACATGCAAAATAAAGAGCATGCCAAATTTAGCAGTTCAAAAGCCACAAAAGTAAGCATGAAGAAACACTAGAAAGGATAAATGCGTAAGCACTGATCCAGAGCAACAAACTAAACAAAGCTGTCCTGGTCATAGCCTTTCCCTCATTTTTCAAAATACCGGGGCATATTTTGGGGGGGGGGGCGTGTAAGCAACTTTTATTATTTCTTTGGTGGTATTTTTTATGGTGCAAGATAGAAACTATAATTTCCTGCCTTGTATTGAGGGAAGCTGGAAATTCTTAGCTGAACCTTGATCAGATGGAGTGGTTGTGGATGGGGCCACCTTTGTATCTGTGAGATTATCATCTATAGTCTTGTATGAGGTTACATTACCTAAGAAAACCCCAATAGTCTGGGGTCCTCCAGGGTTCATGGCTCCTGCTCAAGGAGCAGATGGCAATTGTGGCTAGGAGGACCTTTGCTCAACTTGCTGTTGTATGCCAATTACCCTTCTCTCAGGCATTCATGTCCTGGTCATGCCATTTGACTACTACAATGTTTTCTACATGGGACTACCCTTGAAGACAATCTTGAACGTTCAGCTGGTACAGAATATGGTTGTGTGAGCAATTTTGGATGCCCCAAAAATGGTCCATGCAAACCATTTTGAGTTCTGCTTTGCTTCTGTGTCTAATTGAAGGTGTTGGTTATAACCTTTTTTTTTTTTTTGAATTTTTTTTCTAGACAAACAAATGTAAAAACATCTTCAATCAAAATACAGTGTGTCGGTTGGTTGTTTACAAAGCTTTTGTGAAATTTCAACATATTCATAACATGTGTGTTGGTTATAACCTTTGAAGCTCTACAAATCATGGGGCCATTTTAACTCAGGAACTGCCCTTTTCCCCCATTGCATCAGCCTTTCTCACTCGGTCAGGCAGAGAAGATATGTTACAGACCCCATCAGTTAAAGAATTTTGACTGATGGAGTCCTGGAAGACAGCCTTTTCTGGCATCACACCCGCCCTTTGGAATAACCTCCCCCCAGAGGTGAGGCAGTCCCCACACTCCTGGCCTTTTGAAACAGTTTGATGACCTGACTGTACTGACTCACATGAGGCTCACTGAGGAGTATGTAACCTTGGGGTTGGTTAGTGTCTTTAAGGTCCCCCCACCCATCTTTTAACCTGTAAATTTATTCTATCCTTGCTTTATTTGGCTCCTTTTATTCATTTTCACGTTTTTTACATTTTTATATTTTGAATTGTATACTGCCCTAAAAGTGCTCTAAGAATGAGATGGGTGGTTTCTAAATTTGAAATACATATGTATGTATGTATGTATGTATGTATGTATGTATGTATGTATGTATGTATGCCTTGGCATATTCGGGTCTTTTCCTGTGTAAGGTTGAGCATATCTTGGCGATGTTTCGACGAGGTCTCACTCATCATCTTCAGGCTGGTGCTTTCAGCTTCGTGCATGTGCGAGCAAAGCATGGTCGGAGCTGCCGTCTCTCTATAAATACTGGTGGGAAGGTGGGGAGTGTTGCTGTGAGCGGGTTTTGGCTGTGTGGCTGCATCTTGATTGGTGGATGGAGTGGGTGTTTGCAGATTGGTCAGCTGTTTCGTAGCATCCTGTGTGGGTGTGGTCCTACTCTTTTGTTCCTGAGCTTTGGTGTTGTGGCCTCTGGAGTTCTGTGATGTGATGTCTTGAGCAGATGTCTGTGATGCAGCATCCCGGGTTTTGGTTTGGCTCCAAGTCCGAGGTCTTGTCATGTGTTCCTAGCATGTGTCAGCTTGCTTTGTGTGGGGATCAGAGGGGGGCGCAGCAGCCAGTGGTGCCAGCATGGTCTGGCTTCTGGATGGTGGTTGTGTTTTGTCTGTGGGATGGGTTTGGGTTTGAATCTGGTGAGGATGATTGGTGATGGCGTTGTGTGTTATCCTGGGTCCGGTGTCAATTTTCATGGCTGGGACTCGTTTGTTGACTAAGGCTAGTTTCCAGATGTCTGGTAGGTGGGAGGTGTTGTCCCGTTTGTTCATGTTGTGGGGGTGTTTCTCTATTTCGATGGCTTCCATAATTATTCTCTTGTTATAGTGTTCAGTTTTGGAGATTAATTTGGTTCCTTCAAAATCAATTTCATGTCCTGTGGTTTTAAGGTGCTGGAAAAGGGAGGAGTTTTTTTTTTCTTTTCTGACTGCGTTCTTGTGTTCTGTGATGTATGCATTTATTCTCCTATTAGTTTGTCCAATGTATGTGGCTGGGCAGATTTTGCATGGTATTTCATAGACTCCTTGGTTTTCTAGATGGATCTTGTCTTTGGGGTTTCTTAAGATGTTGGCTATTTTTTGGTCTGTGCAGAAGGCTGTCTTGATGTTGTGTTTGTGGAGTATTTTGCTGATTTTATCTGTGGTGTCTTTGATGTATGGGAGGAGGGCAATGCCAACTCCCCACCTTGACCAATCTGCAAACACCCACTCCATCCACCAATCAAGATGCAACCACACAGCCAACCAACCTGCTCACAGCAACACTCCCCACCAGTATTTATAGAGAGACAGCAACTCCGACTACGCTTTGCTCGCACAAGCACAAAGCTAAAAGCACCAGCCTGAAGATGATGAGTGAGACTTCGTCGAAACATTGCCAAGATACTCTCAACCTTACACGGGAAAAGACCCGAATATGCCAAGACCTACATACCTATACCCGTGAAAACCTATGGAAACGTATATACAGATAGATAGATAGATAGATAGATAGATAGATAGATAGATAGATAGATAGATAGATAGATAGATATCTCAGGGGTAAAATGCTCCCGGTTTGCATCGGCTCACCCGATTAGGTAGCGATGGCAGCTGCTGGTTCGGAGGACCGGTAGCAAATATCCCTGGCCCCACCCCTGCCCCTGCTGAGCCGCACCATCAGCAGAGGTTTTTTGTTTTTTTTTTACTTTTAAAAGCAGTTTTTCTTCAGCCGAAACATGCCTTTAAAAGTAAAAAAATACCCTCTGATGATTGCGGGGCTGAGCAGAGATCATCAAAACCCTTTAAAAAAATCCTCTTCAGCCGAAGGGGGAAAAAAACTGAAAAAAAACTGAGGTTTTAAAAGCCTCCTCTGGTGATCCTGGGAAGATCAGGAAACTCCTGATCTTCACAGGCTTTTAAACTCACTTTTTAACAGCCCCCACTTACAAGAGCCCCCACCCATGCCCACCCAATTCCCCCTCCTCCCTTACCTATAATTACTGCTCCTTTCCGGCCGCAACTGCATGCTTTTTCTTCAGCTACTGAAGAAAAAAAAAAGCTTGCTTTGACTTCCTGCTTTGCTGAATGGGGAACTCTGGGAGTTGAAGTCCACAAACTAAGTTACTAAGGTTGGAGCCCCTGATCTAAAAAAATAAATTAAAATAATAAAATATTTGTGCAGCTTTCTGAGATTTGGTGTGTTTCTGTAGTGTTTCACTCTAACTACACAAACACACAAAATCTCACAAAGCTGTATGTAGTGTGTGTGTGAGTCAATTGTGCTGTGTGTGTGTAAAGTGTGAAAGTGTGAGGTTCCTGCTTGTTGCAGGGGCCATTTTGGGTGAAGTGCAGCTGCTTTTACATTGTGTGTGAGTCAGTTGTGTTGTATTGTGTGTGTGTAAAGTGTGAAAGTTGGTTTTTGATACCTCTTATTGTTTTGTATACCTTATTTATTATTTTTATTATTTATTGTTATTGGCCACACCCACCCAGTCATCTGACCACCAAGCCACGCTCACCAATTAAGCCACACCCACAGAACCGGTAGGGAAATTTTATATATATATATAAATACATACATACATACATACATACATACATACATATACATATGCATATACATATATACACATACACACACACAAATATCAGAGGTGGTATTCAGCAGGTTCTGACCAGTTCTGGAGAACTGGTAGCGGAAATTTTGAGTAGTTTGGAGAACCAGTAAATACCACCTCTGACTGGCCCCGCCCCCATCTATTCTCTGCCTCCTGAGTCCCAGCTGATCAGGAGGAAATGGGGATTTTGCAGTAATCTTCCCACCAAGCCACACCCACAGAACTGGTAGTAAAAAAAATTGAATACCATCACTAAATATATATATATTCTTTTAAAAAACTACGTTAAGACTCATTTAAGGCTATAGGTTTTATGAATTTTCCATCTCAAGATGAGAAAGACGGTACAGTCTTGGACTAGGACAGGGAGTGACAACTTAAGATCATCCTCAGACATGGAAGCTGATTGCATGACTTTGAGCCAATTACTATCCTTCAATCAAATTTACTTTTCCCTAACCACTATGAACTCTTGGAAGAAAAGTGGAATATAAACTAGGGCAAATTTTTGAAGGAAAGTTTTGTTTGATGAAAGTTTAACCAAAGCAAATCCTCCAAGCTGCTGTGCAAAGCAATGTGGCACCCTGATTTAAGTGGCTTTCTTGCTTTGTGTTTCTCCTTATTTTCCCAGAGCCTGTTCTGCAAACTCCCATGGAACTTGGAGTAGGTGGCAATGGCTTCAGCACCAGCAATGCAGTGCCACAGAAGCCTATCCCAGTTTTTGCAAGTAATAAAGGAAACTGCCAATGGTAAGGAATTAGAATGTTGTTTTCCCATGCTTGTAGTCAGACTGGCTCTGGGGCCCACATGGATGCATGATCTGTTCTTCTAGGTCAATCTACGTCATATTCAACTTCAAAAAAGCCAATTATGACCTTATAAACAATGATCTTTCATTTCTGGACTGGCAAAATCTGTTCTCAACCTGTATAACTGCTGAAGACCACTATAGAGTTTTCCTACTCGAAATCAACAGAGTCATCAAACTATACGTACCACAAACTACCACCAAGATCAGGAAAAGCAAACTACCCATATCAATAAAAAAGCTTCAATCTAAAAAAAGATCCCTCTGGAAAAGAAACAAAAAGGGCTATGTAGCTAATTTTAAAAATCGCTACAGAACTATATGCAACCAAATAAAAACTGAATGCACAAATTACCACACCAAGCAAGAAGAGGATCTTCTGCGCACTAATTCCAGTCGTGCCTTCTATAATTTTGTCAACAACAAGCTTAAAAACTCTAGATCCATGCCACCACTAAAAGATTCTAATGGCAATGAATACAATAATGAAGTAACTAAAGCAAACCTCTTTAACAAATTCTTTGGCTCAGTTTTTGTCAACAGTGATGGCACATATCCCACATTCCCAAATTGTACAAGCAATGAGCATGACAACTTAACAAATATTGATTTTACAGAAGAAAATGTTGGTAAAGCTCTTTGTAACTTGAAACCATCTCTATCCATTGGACCTGATGGACTTTGTGCTTACTTCTTAAAAAAACTCTCTAGTAATCTAGCAGAACCCCTAAGTATAATCTTTAATATAACTTTTACTACCAGTTCCCTTCCCAATCTCTGGTCACTAGCCACAGTCATTCCAGTTTTCAAAAAAGGCGACCCCAGCTTAGTTGATAATTATAGACCAATCTCCCTATGTTGCGTCGCCTGCAAGGTTATGGAATCCATCATCAACCAATCCATTACCTTGCACTTAGAAATACACAACCTTCTCTCAAATAAACAATTTGGCTTCAGGAAAAAATTATCATGCAATTTACAACTTCTCCACTGTAAAAACCTATGGACTACAAATCTTGATCTAGGTAAATCAATAGATGCAATATACATAGACTTCTGTAAAGCTTTTGACTCAGTAGTACATGATAAACTTCTCCTAAAATTAAAATCCTATGGCATTTCAGGACCCTTACACAACTGGATATCTGCTTTTCTGTCAAACAGACAACAAATAGTTAAAATTGGTAATGCTCTATCAAATCCTGTTCCTGTCAAGAGTGGTGTTCCTCAAGGTAGCGTTCTTGGACCTACTCTCTTTATTTTTATTTTTTTTGTTTACATTTATACCCCGCCCTTCTCCGAAGACTCAGGGCGGCTTACAGTGTATAAGGCAATATTTATAATATACATAAATGATCTTTGTAATCATATCTCAAGTAACTGTGTTCTCTTTGCTGATGATGTCAAACTTTTCAATACCACTGACAATACATCCACAATTCAAAAGGACCTTGATCATCTAACTGCTTGGTCTAAAATTTGGCAACTACAAATCTCAACCAGTAAATGCTCAGTCTTGCATATTGGAAGAAAGAACCCAATCACAAAGTACATGCTTGATGGACATTGCCTTGCAGATGACCCCCACCCTGTCAAAGACCTTGGAGTTTTTAAATCTAACGATTTAAATGCCAAAGCCCACTGCAACTATATAGCTAAGAAGGCTCTAAGAGTTATTAACTTAATTTTACGTAGCTTCTTTTCAAAAAACACCACGCTACTGACCAGAGCATATAAAACATTTGTTAGGCCAATTCTTGATTACTGCTCTCCTGTCTGGAACCCATACCATATATCTGACATCAACACAGTTGAGCGTGTCCAAAGGTATTTTACGAGAAGAATTCTCCACTCCTCCGAAACCAATAAAATACCTTATTCCACCAGACTTGATATCCTGGGTCTAGAAAACTTGGAACTTTGTCGCCTTCGACAGGATCTGGGTTTAGCATATAAAATCATCCGTTGTAATGTCCTTCCTGTCAATGACTTTTTTAGTTTCAATAACAATATTACAAGAGCTACCAACAGATTTAAACTCAATGTCAACCGCTCCAGTTTAGATTGCAGAAAACACGATTTCTGTAACAGAATTGTATATGCTTGGAATGCATTACCTGACTCTGTGGTTTCTTCTCATAACCCCAAAGGCTTTACTCAAAAACTGTCCACAGTTGACCTCACCACTTTCCTAAGAGGACTCTAAGGGGCGTGCATAAGAGCACAAACGTGCCTACCGTTCCTGTCCTATTGTTTCTTCCCCTATGTATATATATGTTTATAGTACCTCTTTTCTCCTCATATATACGTTCATATATTATATAACCCTTTATGCAATGCTTGTATATATTGTTACGACAAAATAAATAAATAAATAAATAAATAAATAAATAAATAAATAAATAAATAAATAAATAAATAAATAAATAAATATTATTTGTCATCCTGGAATCTATATTGCTTCTAGATTTCATCTGATATAACAATTTTCTTTTGTACTTGGTGAGAGGGAAGGCTGGAAGCATAACTGAGGACCATTTTCTCAGAGAATAGAACAAATTGCCACTGGCCATTTCACTCTTTCCCCAAAGTACTAGTCCTGGGGAACAAAAAAGATTATGTGCTCAATGGACTTCTTGATGGTTCCTGATAGTGCAAGAAATTTTAGATCTTATTCTCAGAAGAAAAGTCTCATCATTAATTTATTGGTTGACAGTCTTTTTGAAATCCATTAAGGAAGACTATTACATGTGGTAAAAATTCAGAATGCTTCTGAATGACTATACCAGCTGTTATTCACAGCCTCCTAGGAAATTATGAGTCACTACAGCAGAGAAGAGAGATTCTTAAAATGATGTTATTTGAACGAATAAACAGTAAATGAAATATCTTTAAAAATTAGTTGCTATTCCATTTTTATAGTGCCTAGATTTACAGTTAAGTGGCTTCCATCCACTTTATTTTTTCCTGCCTTTATTGCGACCATGAAGTGCCATCAATGGCATATAAAATTAGATAGTTGCACAGAAAGCAGCAGCATTGAGAAATACATATTAGGTGATAAATCTGTCTAAAACATATGCTAGGATTTTCTGTTGCATATTCTAGGTTTATATATCTGATACTATATATCCAATACATATGGTACATGTTTCTCAGAAAAATATTGTGAAAATGGGATCTCATGATGCTTGTTAGTCTTAGTATCTAAGGATGCTTCAGATGGAGGCTACAGTTACCAAAATCTTCCCCAGTTGCTTGGGAATTATGGGAGAGAAATCCTCACATACTGGGAAGTTGCCCTAGAAAACTTGGAAGAGTGAGAAAAACTAAGGTAAATTTTGTACAAATCTATGCATTTTTTTTTGTTTGCAGATATTACAGCATTCTCCTGTACGCTGCTTAGAGAGTCCAAAGCAATGGGTTATCTTCAGCTGATTGGCCAGAAACTAAGTTGAATTTGTTTAAACACGCCTCCTCTTCCTGCTTAGCTCCAGTTTATTAACTCAGTCAGCCATAGAGAGAACTATATAACTCTACAACATATAACATATAGAGCTACCTCCTTTAGCTTCATTGCTTTGACTCTTCAATCAGCGTATTTGGACTTTAAATTAAAAGAAAAAAATCCTCAAACCTCTCCCAAAAAACTTTTCTTTATTATTCCTTGCTGCTGGGAGCCTGAAATGAGGCGAAAGAGGCTGAGCGCTAGAGCAGCGGCGGCCATTTTTTTGCTCATTTTGCTGAATCCAAGCCTCGCAGGATCATCCGGACTGCCTGGGAGATCGCTGGACCTTCAAAATCGTGAGTTGCGGCCAGCGGAGCACAGGAGAAGCCGTGGTGTCGGCTTCGCGCTTGCAGGGGTGGAGAAAGATCCTTGTTGTTGGATGCAAGCTCCCCCTGCCAATGCTGCGGTGACTAGGTGCCTGAGAAGCAGTGGTGTCTGCTTCGCACCATAAATTTGGGGACCCCCCCCCTTGCACCCCTCCACGCAGCTTAAAGGCACTTTTCAAGCTGTGGTGTCAGCTTGGTGCTAATCAGCCCTTTTCCTCTCATCTCATTCCAGGATTCTTGAATCGGGCCTATAGTGACTTGAAAATTTATTTGAGGCTTCCACTGACTCCAGGCCTCTATTCCAAGATGGCGGACTGCAGCAGGTCTTCTTCCCGGGCGTCTTCCTCACCCTCCCAGGGACACCATTCCAACATGGCCCCAGCCCCTCATAGAAGCAGATCCAAATCTAGGGTACCCTCTACCAGATCCAAATCTTTTGCCTCTCATCATACCTCTGCTGCTGCAGAAAGGGATGCCTTAAGAAGGCAGCGTGCCCTGGATAGGCAATTTGATAAGGCCAAACAAAAATTAGCAGAGGATTGCAGGGAAGATCCTGTCCCCCCAGTGGGCATCAGAGACTCTACCTCACCTCAGCAGACTGAGGCTTCTCATCAGCCCCTGTTAAACCAACCTGGATGGTCTCCCACTCCCCCAAGTGGTTCAGGAGAAATCCAGGAGACAGTCACTGCAGTTTTTGGGGACACTTCCAGACCCATGCCAGAACCACCTCATCAGGCACCTTCTGCCACCTTTACCCCCACAGCAGCAGGGACCCTTCAGAGAGAGGACAGCAATCCTAGTATTCCTCAGGACATACGCCATCTTATTATTCAAACTATTTCCCAAGGCATTGATTCAGCCTTTACTCAGAGAGGTTTTCCAGCCCCTTCTCCAGCTGGATCTTCAGGCCAGAGATCCCACTTTGAAAGCCATCACACCAGACAACTCGTTCAATGCACACTTTCTCCCACCCCTTCCCACCACAATGAGGATTCCTTTTTGGGGGAAGAAGAAGACATGGCAGATTTTAACTTATCAGAGGATGAGGAATCTGCTCCAGACAAGCCTGCCCCCACTGGGCTTTTTCGCCATGAACTTTTTTATACCTTATTACACAAGGCCAAAATCACAGCCAACATGAGGGTTGCTTCACGCCAATTGGAAGGTGCTTCAGACCTCTGACCCCACCAAATTCCTTTTCAATGAACCAGTTTCAGAGCAACGGGTAATTCCATCACCTAAGCTCTTCTTAGACATCATTCAATGTCAATGGGGTCACCCAGGTACCATTCCCACCCCTAGTGGTTCAGACAAGAAAATGTAGACAACCGATCAGGAGCTCAAGGACCGTCTTAAGGTTCCAACTGTAGATACCCCTGTAGCCACCTTGGCCTCCTCCTCCAACATAATTCCTTCAGATGCAGCAGAGGGACTTCGAACCGAGGATCGCAGGGCAGAACTCTCCACCCGTAAGACCCACCAAGCGGCTGCATGGGCCATTAGATCAGCCACAGCAGCCTCATTCTTCGCAAGGACCTCTTTACTCTGGCTTAGGCAAACGCAAGCAAGGATTCCTCAAGAGGATTCCAGATTGCATCGGGACATAAATAAATTGGTAGCAGCTGCTGAATTCACTGCTGATGCCACCCTTATATGTCCAGAAGATTCAACAGACGGGCTCCTCTCCCTTATCGTAGGCAGCCCTTTCGTTCCCAGGATCCCGGGTTTCAATCCCCGATTTACCAACGATCCTTCCAGTCGCCCCCCAATAGAGCACCGACAGACAGTCTTTCCGAGACAGGTCCAGACAACCACAGGCCAGACGCCCCTTCCGTGGATCCGGTTTCCAGCCTTATCGCAGAAACAAATGACTATACTGATCAGAATCCCATCGGCGGTCGCCTCGCCAAATTTGCTTCCATTTGGCACAACACGACCACCGGCGCCTGGGTGCTCCAGACACTCACACTAGGCCTAACTCTCGAATTCAACTCCGAACCCCCAAGAAGGTTCATCCAGTGCTCCATTCCCAAGGAGTCCACCAAAAGGGCTCAAATGGAAGCAGAGATTCAGCACCTGCTGTCCATCAGGGCCATAGAACCAGTACCCCTACCTCATCAGGGGACTGGCTTCTATTCCATTCTATTCTTAGTAGAGAAGAAATCAGGAGGAAGCAGAGCCATTCTGGACCTAAAGCAACTAAATTTGCGCATCAAGTATCGTAGATTCAAGATGCACTCCCTCAGTTTAATTTTGGGAAGCATCAGAAAGGGAGATTATCTAACATCCACAGCCGCTTTCTCAGGTTCAGCTGTGCAGGGGCCCCTTTTTTAATACAGGGCTCTTTCCTTCGGCCTCTCATCTTCTCCTCGCACCTTCACCAAGATTCTGGATGCAGTGGCGGCTCACCTATGGTCAATTCCCATCCGAATACAGTGTTACCTGGATGATATATTAATCCAGTCATTTTCCTTCCAACAGGCGCTACTGGACTTACAGGTAACGATTCTAACCCTACAGGATCACGGATTCTCTGTGAACAGAGAAAAGAACCATCTGGTGCCATCACTCGACATAGTCCATCTGGGGGCGAGGATCAACACCAGATCTTGCCAGGTGTTGCTCTTTCGAGACCGTTTCAACAACATCAGAGACATGATAAAGAAGGTAAGGGCACTCAGATGGGTCCCACTATCATTGCTATCCCAGCTATTGGGAAAGATGGTGTCTTGTCTGGCAATCGTTCCCTGGGCACGCCTCCACTCATGACCCTTACAATGGTTACTTCTGCCAAACCAAAGGGCAGGCACCAGTCATACAGAAACCAGGATCCTCCTGCCCCCAAAGATCAGGAAATCCCTGCAGTGGTGGATGTCCCCAGCCCTAGCAAAAGGCTGCTCATTTCTGGAACATCACCGCCCCGTCCTTACCATGGACGCTAGTCTCTATGGCTGGGGGGCTCATCTCCTAGATCAGATGACCCAGGGTCACTGGACTCCCAACAACCTCAAAAATGACATAAATTGGTTGGAACTGAGGGCAGCCCATCTGGCTCTAAGACACTTCCGAGTACAGTTAGCAGGCCATCATGTGTTGTTATTGACGGACAACATAACCACAAAGGCTCATGTAAACCATCAGGGGGGAACCCGCTCTCGCCTCCTGATGAACGAGGCAGCAGCGATGGGCCTGTGGGCAGAAAGGCATCTTCTATCACTACAGGCAGCACACATATCCGGAGTCGCCAACACACAAGCGGATTGGCTGAGCAGGACCACCATCGACCAATCAGAGTGGCAACTAAATCCGGATCTGTTTCTTTCCATCACAAACTAATTCAGCCTGCCCATAATAGATCTTTTTGCCAGCCTGACCAACAACCAACTGCCGAGATTCTTCTCCAGGTTCCACACCCCAGGAGCAGAAGGAACAGATGCCCTATGATGTCAGTGGCCCCAGGGTCTTCTTTACGCCTTTCCTCCGACCCCTTCTTCTGCCAAGGGTCATTTGGAAGATCTTGGAACAGAAGGCGGAGGTCCTCCTCATAGCCCCTTACTGACCTCGTCGGAGTTGGTTTGCGGATCTGATGAGCCTATCAATCACTCCACCTTGGCAAATTCCACCAGATCAGATTTCATTACACCAAGGAGCCATTCTTCATCTAGAGCCTCAATGTTATCAACTAGCCGCCTGGCACTTGACCGGGAGATCCTAAGGAAGGAAAAGCATTCCGCGGGGGTCATCTCCACCCTCCTGGCTTCTAGACGCCCATCCACAATGCGCATTTATGAGGCCACGTGGTCATCCTTCCACCGCTGGTGTCTTAGACATCAAATAGTCCCCACTTCTGCTTCTATTCAGCAGATCCTGCAATTCCTCCAGGACGGATTGGACAAAGGCTTGGCCACCAACACTATCCGTCGGCAGGTTGCAGCTCTTGCCATTGTCCTTTTCTGTGACGGGACCTCCACACTTTCTCAACATCCCCGTATCCGCCATTTCTTAAAGGGAGCCTACAATCTGAGTCCCCCTCTGGTCCACAGGTATCCAACCTGGGATCTAACCCTGGTCCTTCAGATGCTTACTTCATCCCCTTTCGAACCCTTGAGCTCCTCCAGCCTCAAGTTCTTAACCTTTAAAGTCGCTTTTCTCATAGCCATAACCTCTGCCCACAGGATCTCCAAAATGGCTGCTCTATCAGTCAGGAAGGACTTCTGCATTTTTCACCCTAACAGAGTCATTCTCCGTTTAGACCCTACATTCCTTCCAAAAATAAACACGTGGTTCCATAGATCTCAGGAGGTCATCTTGCCGGACTTCTGCCCTCATCCCAAACATCCTTCAGAGCATCGATGGCACACGCTGGATGTACGCAGGGTCTTATGTATCTACCTCAACAGAACAGCTCCGTTTAGGAAGACAGAATCCTTGTTTGTTTCATTTCAACCAAGGGTTCTGGGCACCAAAGTATCCCCATCCACCGTAGGCAGGTGGATAAAAGCCTGTATTTCCATGGCCTACGACCAGGAGAAACACCATCTTCCAGGCCGCATCACGGCTCATTCCACCCGCAGTGCAGCCACCACAGCCACCTGGGCCACTCAAGCCTCTATCTTGGACATCTGCAGAGCGGCCACATGGGCCTCTCCCTCGCCCTTTATCAAAAACTACAAGATGGACCAATTTGCCTCAGCTGAGGCCTCATTCGGACGGAGGGTCCTGCAGCGAGTTCTTCCTGCCGCTGACAATTTGGATTCCTCTGTTCCCCACCCTAGGGATATTTAGCTTGGGTATATCCCATTGCTTTGGACTCTCTAAGCAGCGTACAGGAGAAGGAACATTGGCTTACCTGAAGGTCTATGTACGCTGTGTGAGAGTCCAACCCCGCCCTATGTTCCTTTATTGTTTTCTTTGTTCTATGCAGGGGTCTGGAGGTTCTTGGTCCGTTTCCAGTTCCCAATTGAGTTCGTCTTTTCAAGTACCGGTTCTTCGTTAATAAACTGGAGCTAAGCAGGAAGAAGAGGTGTGTTTAAACAAATTCAACTCAGTCTCTGGCCAATCAGCTGAAGTTAACAACCCATTGCTTTGGACTCTCACGCAGCGTACATAGAAGGAACCTTCAGGTAAGCCAATGTTCCTTCTTTGCCATCCTAAGCAGTTTTTCTGTTATTATTTATTTTTAATATGTTACTATTAATTTTTTTTTAAAAAAGAAATAAAGCATAATATACTGAAACAAAAATAAATGTCATCTGTGTTATAAAGATATGGACAAAATATTAATATTACCATTCACTTATGATTATATTTATTAGATAAATATTAGTCATAATTTATTGCATTATATAATCCCAGGATTTTTTGGGTTATTTTCTAAATTCTTTTCCATGAACCAATAAGTCCTTCTACTCACACGGTGATCCAGCAAAGGATTATATAGATTTTAATCTGCTGCTATCTGTGCCATTTACTGCACAGTGATCCAGAAATGTATTCAAACCCTCTGGAGTATATTGCTGAAATACCAAGGACTCCATTTATATATATAGATCAGCTGTTTGATATATGACCTTTGAGTCAATATTTCAATTGTAGCTCAACTTGCATAGGCCACTTGTTACAAGAATGGCAAGAACACCAATAATTTTTTCCCATCATGCTGAAGGGTACAAGAATGTGGAAGGGGGAAAAAAGTCAAATCATATATATGCTAAAATAATATGTATCCATCACGAAGTATGAATATATCGGTAGATATGGAAAAGTATTATATGTATGACATTTTACACGAATATGTTAGGTATTCTGAATTGTCTTTCATTTCCATTTTGGTATTCTGGATGAATTGGGATTATTATACCACAGCACGTCTAGCCCTTGGCTATACTTAGGGATTCTATGTACAACATATTTGAAGACTTCCAGGATGAGGCTGATACAGACCCCAAATTTAGTTTTTCTTCTTCTAAATTTAGGGTTCTTCTAGATGGCCACAGTCTTCACCTCCCTTCAATAAACCATGGTTAAACATTATTGGCAAAATAGGTTATATATTGGAATTAATTTATTAGGCATACTCCAAAATATAACATCCTTTCAAGTTCATTTGATTTTAATATAAAAAGTAAGCTTTTCCAAATTTATGAAGATAGAAAAACTTTGGCAAGTACTCAGTATAATAGCTGTATGGTGGAAAAGTGGATGTCACAATGTTTAAGGTATTTTAAAAAGAAGACAGTTTTACTATGACTCACACAAGCTAAAAAATAATTGTAATAAGGTGGTGTATTTTTTCCTCTTTGGTGTTGGGCTTTCTGGAGTTTTGAAGGAATCTGTTACCCAACACACATTCCTAGAACTAGCCAAGTATAAACAAAAGCATATTAATCAATACATGTAAACAGGGAACCTTAAACAAAAGGTAATTAGTTTCCTTTTTCTGCTCATGCACCATGAGCATGAGTACAGTAACATCACATTTCAGAACAACAAAAACCCAGAGTGGAATGATAAATAAATGGCAACATCCATTTTGATAAACACTTAAGTAATATATAATTTCAAACCATATTTATTCAACTATAGCTTTGTAAAGACAATACACTTGACTGCAGTGAACAAACAAACTATAGTGGCTGGGATTGCTAAAGCCAAAATTTTCCTTCAAAATGTTTCACATGATGATGACGTCCAATGGGGCTATTTTTATGGCAACTGCTATCATGTTTCTCAAAATAAGACCCTGTCTTATATTTTTTGAACCCTGAAATAAGCGCTTAGCCTTATTTTCAGGGAGATCTTATTATTTTGGGGCACATAGAGCAAGATGGGGCTCCTCTTGCTGTTTTACCTGATTTCCAGCTCTTTGTTTAAATATTTTCAGAGAGGGCTTATTTTTGGGGGAGGCTTATTTTAGTGCATGCGCTCAAAAGCCTGATTGGGCTTATTATCGGGGATGTCTTATTTTTAGGGAAATAGAGTATCAGATATATCGAGTATAAGCCGAGTTTTCAGCACGTTTTGTGCTGAAAACGCCCTCGGCTTATACTCGGTCTATACGGCTTATACTGAGTTTTTTTTTTAAGCCCTCGCTTATACTCGAGTATATACGGCTTATACTCGAGTTTTTTCTTTTTTTCACATTTTACCGGACGGCGCGGGGAAGCCCTGCCGGTGCAGTGAGAGGGCGGGGCGGGGGAGCCGCCAGCCTTCTCAGCTGAGGGAGGGAGGGTTTCCCCAACCCGTAGGTGCCTCATTTCCCACCCTCGGCTTATACTCGAGTCCCCAGTTTACCCCAGTTTTTGGGGTAAAATTGGGGACCTCGGCTTATACTCGGATCGGCTTATATTCGAGTATATACGGTATATATTTTATACTCTATTTTATATATTTTATTTTGGCTGTAAACCGCCCTGAGTTCTTCGGGAGAAGGGCAGTATACAAATTAAAATAATAAGAATAAGAATAAGATTATTATTATTGTTATTGTTGTTGTTGTTGTTATTATTATTATTATTATTATTTGGATTGATTTTTGAGGAAGGCTGTCTTAGGACTAAAGAGATAAAGGCTAGCCATTTCTCTCATTTGGCAAGAAAATAATTCCTCATTTTAAAGGATGCTCTACAAACATTAGTGAAAGATCTTTACAGGCAATTTTGTTTGACAACTGTTGGTTGGAGAGGAATTCTTATTTATATTTACCATTCTGGAGAAAAACAGTTTTAGTAATATCTTAGAGGCTGGATAGAAGCCCCATAGGATATATGTGTATTATAAAACAGAAATCCATTCTGTCTGCCAAAAGTAATCAATAAGTATGATCATGAAAATTTTGATTCAGCATACTTTTGAAGTTCACCTGTGAATGAAGTGCTACATCATTTGTCATATGCAAAAAGGCCAGGAATAATTCAGATACACCTTTTGCCTTCACCAAGTATATATATACATTACACACAATTATTCCTGATGCAGTTTTTTTTTAAATGCTGTCATTTTAGAGATTGTCATATTTCAAAAGAAGAGTTCTCCATTTCTCTGCTCACAAAAAAATACTTTATGCCACCAGGCTTGAAATTTTGGGCTATGCCACCTATGGTCCAACTTAAGTGTGCTACACAAAATTATCTGCTACAACGTACTATCTGTCAATGACTACTTCAGCTTCAACCACAATAATACATGAGCACACAATAGATACAAACTCAAGGTAAACTGCTCCAAACTCGATTGCAGAAAATACGATTTCAGCAATAGAGTGGTCAATGCCTGGAATGCACTACCTGACTCTGTTGTTACATCCTCAAACTCTCATAACTTTAACCTTAAACTATCTACTATTGACCTCAAACAAGGATGAAATGTTCTGAAGTCTGCTACCGGTTTGCTTTGCACACAAATGCAAGCTTTGCACGCATGTGTGCCAAACTCATGCTTTGCACACATGTGTACCGCGGGTGGTAAAAAGCCTTTTCTGAGTCTGCAAAGGTAAGTAGAAGGGGGGAACAGCTGTGCTGCCTGTTTAGATTTGCTAGAAAGCAGGATTTCCTGCTTTCTAGCGAATATAAATCGCGCAACACAGCTGATTGTCGCACAGCTGATCTTTGGAACTTTTCAAAAAATTTCTTTAGCATTTTTTTTACTATCGGTTCCACAAACTGGTAGCATTTTTTACTACTGGTTCAGGTGAACTGGCCTGAACCGGTAGCATTTCACCCCTGACCTCACCCCATTCCTAAGAGGTCTATAAGGAGCATGCATAAGCGAACCAGGGTGCCTTCCATCCCTTTCTTACTGTCCCCATTTATTTGTACCTATTTCCTGTGTTCATATCCATGTTTATACTTATTCCTGTTATCTCGCACATGTTTGACAAACAAAATAAATAAATAAAACTTAGCACATATTCTAAACATTTTTGAAAAGTAGAGGTGGATATGTTTGTACAGCACACATCATGTGATGGCTTAATAAACATTTGAGTTTTGTACAGTTCCTCAGGTTAGGAAAAGAAAAGAGAGAAAAGAAAAGAAAAGAAAAGAAAAGAAAAGAAAAGAAAAGAAAAAGGGCATTCAAAGATTATGCTAAGCGATACGGTTATAAGATCTGTAGATAGGACTTCATTTTAAAATGGAGATTGAATGAAGTGCTCCGTAATAATTTTACATCTAGCAATACATAGCAGGATTAGATCTTGCAAACTGGGATAAAGAAACAGTGAATGATCCGATATTTTTCCATGCAAAAAAGTCAGGAATAATTCAGACATACCTTTTGCCTTCACCAAATCATAGATATATACATATGAATATGCTACATTATTGAACCTCCTAAATATTAAAAAAAAACTACCTTTGGTCTTCGTTGCTACAAGTAGGAAAATATGCAGTATTTTTTTGTCATAGTTTTCCTTTATTATATTGCTACAGTGGGACTCTTACACTTTTTCTTTGTCAGTGGTAACAGAGCACAGAGACATTTTGATTTTGTGTTGACATTTTGCTGCATTCTTTTCTATGCAAATATATGCACCCATCTTTTACACTCCCTTATATGTTTTTGTAAGAGGAATTTGTTGTATTTATAGCTCCTTTCTGATCAGCGGTGGGTTTCAAATTTTTTTTTACTACTGGTTCTATGGGTGTGGCTTGGTGGGTGTGGCATGGTTTGGTGGGTGCGACTTCGTGGGCATGACAGGGGAAGGATACTGTAAAATCTCCATTCCCTCCCCAATCCAGGGGAAGGATAGTGCAAAATCCTCATTTCATCCCAATCAGCTGGGACTCGGGAGGCAAAGAATAGATGGGGGTGGGGCCAGTCAGAATTTTTACTACCGGTTCTCCGAACTACTCAAAATTTCTGCTACCGGTTCTCCAGAACTGGTCAGAACCTGCTGAAACCCACCTCTGCTTCTGATCCTATTTTCAGATGAATAGAAAAAGTGGGATTTTAGATGATTGAAATATTTTTGATTATCACCGTTTTATTCCTTTTTGCTTTTTATAAACATGCCCTATGAACAACTTGCACATTCATTTTGAGAATGTAAAATTTAAAAAAATCATTTTGTTTTTGGCAAATAAGATGAAAAATGCCAAAATTTTACTGATTTATAAATAGCACTATGAGTCTAGTATGATTAAGTGACTGTGTGTAGGTGATCTTTGATAATGATGACAAGCTAAGTAGACCTGAATTTGGATAGAATGGGATACAGAACCACTAAAAAAATACAAAAGCAAAGAACTAGAGTGGACAACTCTTTGGAATGATGTTGTGCAATTGCTTTTACATCTTTTCTAGGAATCATAACTATGGATCTGGAATAGAACTATTTCTACGTGAATTCAAAAATTATTCTAAAGAACAAATTTTATATACACCGAGTAGAAATAATTGGGCTTGCTCTCCTAGCATTTTCTATGTTTTCTAGATTATTCATTATCATCAAAAATAATAAATGTTAATATATGCATAATGTTAACAGATGTATGGAGTTTTCTTTTGTTCCGGTTAAAAACAGCAGATGCTTCATATTTTGTTATATCTACATGATTTCATCTTCAGCAGCTGCCTTGTTGTCTCTTCAAGTGATGATTCTAAAAAGATAAATACAGCTAAACTGACCTTTATTAGATAGGGATAATTTTCTTTAGCAAAATTATTGAAATAGTCTTACCTCTTATACATCTTCTATTGTATTTACTAAATTGCTGGATGGATCAGTTAACTAAAATATGACTCTCTTTATTTTTCAAATCAATATGTAACTCTTGGATATATTTTATATATTATCCTGAATATATATGTGCATAGCCATATAGGCCATGTAGATGCATTGCCACCAATATTAGAATAGAATAGAATTACAGAGTTGGAAGGGACCTTGGAGGTCTTCTAGTCCAACTCCCTGCTTAGGCAGGAAACCCTATACTCGTAATGGCGAACCTTTGGCATTCCTGCGTGCCAGCCTGTGTGCCAGAAGTGGCACGTGAAACCATTCCGCAAGGTATGCGCGGCCCTGCTGGCCTTCAGACACGTGGGAGCAGCAATAACCGGAAGAGCGGCAGTCCATCGTGCATGTGTGAGCCAGCACCCAAACACCTAGATACCGGCATAGCAGTGCACCCGACGAACAGCTGGCCATCGCACATGCGTGTGACGTCAACCCAGAAAGTCGGGTGCCAGCCTGCGCATGTGTGCTGGCACACCGCTCTTCCAGGTTCTGCCGCTCCCACACGCATGACAGCCAGCTGACTGGCACACATTTGGGCACAGGAACACAGAAGAGGAAACGGTGAGGCTGCACATTCTTCGTGGGACGGTTTCGTGTGTTGCTTCCGGCACACGTGCCATAGGTTCACCGACACTGCCCTATATCATTTCATACAAATGGTTATTCAATCTCTTCTTAAAAACTTCCAGTGTTGAAGCATTTACTCCAACACTATATTAATTATTAGCTTTCTTGACTCTTAAATTATTGTTCTTGTTCTTGTCCTTTTCCTAATTTCTCTGCAGAGCAGGGTTTCACTTGCTTTAATCTGGGGCAAATTTTATTTGACAGTTTGGTTGGTTTAGTTTAGCAAAGGTCAGTTTAACTCCTCTTTGAGAATCATGAGAATCTGACTTACAAAAGTGATGATAATTGCCTATTCCTACCACAAAATATGTACAATTTTTATGGCATCTGTTTCCTAATTATGAGTGCAGCCATAACTCAAAGATATCACATGTGTTCCATAGAAATGATCCCATAGAAGTTCTCATTAAAGCAATCTGGTGATGTAGGTGGCATAGAAAAGACTACTCAAGCGAGTTTGGTGAGTGAGCAGTAATTTGAGGAAAAGAATAGTGGGAAGAACTGAATTATATGATTTTGTCTGATTTTGTGATTTGTAGCTTAGTACAATATGTCAAGTAGATTCACATTTGACATCATATAAAACAGCTTTTTCTATTCTAATAGGAAGTGCTTCCCTGGTTGCTGTGGTTCTGCTATCAGTTGTAATTGAATGGGTTGTTCAGCACATTCACATTTCTCTCAAACTGTGTGGGATTATATTTGAAATTGCTTTTATTTTATCTCCTATCATCTGCAACCATGAAATTCTTTGGAATTTGCCTATTCTCTTGTCACAAAACTCAGAGATGTTTCTTTGATATTTGAAACCTATTCTAAAAGCTGTAGGCATCATATGCAAAACTCTAAGTTGACATTGGATGGCAGTCAGGAGTTAGTCTAATTTATATCATCCTGTTGCAATTTTATGGTTGACTGAAGTTTTGCAATCTGCATCTGAAAACCTTAGGTTTGAAAACAGAAAGGGAAAAGAGACAATAACTCCAAGAACAGGAAAAGAGACAATAATTCCAAGAACAGAAAAACTTCTTTATGTTTTTCGTAAATTCGGATATAATTTCCTGAGCTACTGATTTTCAATGATTAGGCTTGTTAGATGAACTATAGTTATTTTTTCTTTCCCAGATAGTTTTCTTATAGAAGCCACAATTAAATAATTTACATATTCATTTTTCCCTGAAAGAGAACTCATAATTCTTTTCTGGGCTAATGAATTATAAAACAAAGATGAAATACTTGTAAGGTTAGCCTTAATTTAGTCAGTATGAGAAGTAATGTCTTTAGCTATTGCAAATCAGTCATTTTGGCTTTTGGTATTTAAGAATTATTTTCTTGCTGAAAATGTGCCAAAAATTGTGAGCATCCAGTGACCTTTAAGAGGAAAAATACAGAACTATACTGAAGTGGTTTAACATGCATGAATGCAGACTATTTTTATAAGCTTTATTTTTAAAATAATATTTCAAAATATTAGAATCTAAAATTCATCATTAAATGCTTAAGGCTAATAACGCTGCTCTTGCAAATCAGGATTTGGAACATTAACCAGTGGTTTCACTTTGTCCTAATATTATCACCTATTGTTTGACATAAACAGGATTATTAATATCACTCTGGATTCTTTGCTGTTCATTAAAGATTCATATCTTCCTTTTGGTTATATTCAATCCTCCTCCCCCAAAAAGGATATTTATTTTCAAATGTTGTGGTTTCATTCATTTTAAGGCCTTGAGGAGGTCATAAGGTAATCAGCTCTGTTTAGATAGACCATTTTCAATCAGTTAACTGCAATCCGCAACCATTCTTTCGGCCACCTGCCTCTGAAGTCCTTATCTACTAACTTCACTTTCTCCTTGGCCTCTTCAGTGATTTTCTATATATTTCTCCCAAGCATACCGACAGTTATCTCTTCTTTTACAGAGGGGAGAATACAAACTGACATAACTTTTCTGAACTGATTCTGCAGAGGAGGCATATCTACAGATTCACTGATGTCACCCAGAGGACATGGCTGACATTTTCCATTTTTGATGTTACTGTTTAAGAGATAGAAGGTTAAAGATGCAGATAAAACTCGGGTGAAAAAGGCCACATCTGAAAACCACCGGGGTGTTCTAGAATGCCATGGCCTGCTGACTTCAGTTATGAATTATCATTCTCTCGCACTAGTCAGTGGGATCCTGCTAACAGTATTAAAACTGAAATGCTACCTCAGGGTTCTCCAATCTTGGCAACTTTAAGACTTGTGAACTTCAACTCCCAGAATTCCTCAGCCAATTGGCTGAGAAATTCTGAGAGTCTTAAAGTTGCCAAGACTGGAGAACCCTGTGCTACCTTATGATTGCTAAAATCTCATCAAAACTATTTTTAAGCAAATATCAAAAATCAACCCAATAGATGAAGAAAGCAAAAATGTGCTAAACAGGGCAGATGTGAAAATACTGAACAAATTGCTGGGGTACAACTTATTATTTTTCAGATAAGTCACAAAGTACTAGGTTTTTTTTCCTTCCCTATAGTGGAAACATTATTTCTTTTTTCTTCTGTCCTAAGGCTTTACGCTTGTAATTATAGCACATGTTTTATAAAGTCTTCTCAGCATAATGAATTATCAACGTTTTTTTTCTTAGCCATGAAAGTACAAAGAGAAATCAGGTCTCAGAATGGCTATAAAAAATCCTTGAAAGATATTGTGTGACCACATTCTCTTCAGTATTATACATTTCCAATGCCATGACAACCACAAAGGAACTGAAAAGCATACAATAGAAACATTACATTCATAACATTCTCCGGTTGAAAAAGTGAAAGACAAGAAAATAGAATGTTTGTCTAAATATATTGTCAGTAGAAATCTATCAACTAGTAGCATGGTAAATAAATCTTGCTGTAATTGCCATATTCAGAGAAAATAGTGATAGTTATACTTTGAGTTTAAAAAACTGAAGGGAGAAAATCCTTGGTGCTCTCTTTGCTTGCAGATGTTTCATTAAGGTAAAGGTAAAGGTTCCCCTTGAATATATGTGCTAGTCGTTCCCGCCTCTAGGGAGCAATGCTCATCTCCATTTCAAAGCCGAAGAGCCAGCGCTGTCCAAAGATGTCTCCATGGTCATGTGGCCAGCATGACTAAACGCCAAAGGTGCACAGAATGCTGTTACCTTCCCACCAAAAGTGATCCCTATTTTTCTACTTGCATTTTTTGCGTGCTTTTGAACTGCTAGGTTGGCAGAAGTTGGAACAAGTAACGGGAGCTCACCCCATTATGTTGCACTAGGGATTCGAACCGCTGAACTGCCGACCTTTCAATCAACAGGCTCAACATCTTATCCACTGAGCCACCGCATCCCTGATGTTTCATTACCTAATTAGATCACATAATCAGTGGTAGTTTTTGCTTCTTATTTATATATAATAGCTTATCCTGCCAATGTTGGTGGGGGTATCGTTTTCTCCTTAACAATTCCTTGAGTATAGTACAGTAGCAGTTTTCAATTTTGGTCGTTACTGATTTGCTCACAGGCGTGCAGGCATGACGCTTCTGCACATGCGCAGAGACGTCCAGGTGGGTGGGCGGAGCCATTTCTGGGGCGAACTGGTAGCAACCCACACTGGTATAGTAATGTTTTCTGCTTGGCAGTTTGTCTGCAATTAATCTCTGCTTATCTGGGTGTTGGTTGCTAGAGAGGATATGTTTTGGTCTTTTTTCTTCTTAGCTTACATGGTAAGGTCCCCTTACCCTGGATTTCTGGATAACCCATACAAACTGCTGAATCAATAACATAGGTATAAATCAAGTATAAATCATGCCCATTTGAATAACACCTTGTATATATACAGTATGTGAGTGCTGAAAAGAATTTGAAAAGCCGGCTTTGCATTATACCTGAAAAAAAGAAAGGTAGGATTTGAACTGCTTTCTTACTGAATAGTGACAAAAATGAAGCAGATTTTCAGCATAAAATACAGAAAAGTTTTGTAATTCTTTTGTATATTATTGGTTAAAAGAAAAGAGGGTGATGAAGAAAATGATTAAAAAATATGTAGTAAAATTTTTAAGTGGCAGAAAATATTTTGTGTAGTATTTCTTTGACACTCCAAAGGCCCGTCCCACGTGCTTCTGTCAGAGCCAAGCCCAGGTTATTGTACATGCTGGATCTGTGGATTCTGCCATTTCTATCTTGGTTGGGTTTTTGTTTGATGCACCTGAATGAGGTTGAAATGTTGTCATGCTTTCTTATCTGAAACAGACATCAGACAGCTGTTTGTAGCAGTTAGGACTCAGTCTGATTCTTCAGATTCAGAAGCTGAGGACTTGGTAAACTTTCATCTTGCACCATAAGAATTACCAAAACACAGTGTATGGATAGTTGAGGAAATACAGATGCAGGATGGACCAACTGACCCAGGAATCATGTTAAGCAAGGTCCCAGATCATGGAACATACCACAGATTACAAAAGATAAAGCAGCAGGAGTTGAATTGTCTATCTAAAAGGCAATTCAATAAATTAGACAAGCTAGCAATCATGGCTATAAAGCAGGGTATCTGTCTGACTGGCTTTGTGACAAATGATTTGCCTTTTTGAAATTCCTTCTTGGCAGTTAGAATATCTGCCTGGTATGTGGACTGAAAGATTTTCCCTGAATTGTCCCTCAGAAATGGTTCTGGGGGAAATAAAAGCTCTGTGGCCTTGCTTTTCTGAATGGTTAAAGCAGAAGCTGTAGTTTACAAATTGTTTTTGTGTTACTTCAGTTGAAGATTTATGACCACATTAAATACCTTGAGTTTAAAGCAGAAATTGTGTGTATAACTAGCAGCACAGAGTAGCGAAACCATAGTGATGGCAGGAATGTGGGGGGGAAGCAATTAAGCCCCCCCTTCTCATTTCTTGCCTGGTTGTGATGATACCTTGATGCAGAGTTGGAAGGTATCAGGCATCCTCTACTAAGGAATGGAGTAATGTTGTTGTTTTTTTCCTCAGTCCAGAGCTTTGGTCTCACTGTTTATGGTAAAGATAATGAATACCACAACTTAGTACAATTCATCTCCATCTTGTACATCTCCATCTCAAGGTAGAGGCCCTGAAGCAAAGAATGGAGACAGCTTCTGAACTTTGTGCTTGAAGTGGGAAAAAATTAAACTTCGATTTTGGGTTTTACCAATTAGATTGATGTGTTTTATAGAAATGGCTAGTTTATATTATTATGGAAAAACAAAAAGTTGTGGTTTTTACTGCAACAGAAGGAGTTGGAAGTCAACGTTTCCTTTTTTCTTTTCCCCAGTTTCCCCTCACTTTTATCTCCCTCTCCCCTCACCCCATGTCTTCCTATTTGCTTTTGTATTTTAATTTATAACCTAATAAAAACGTTAAACACTGAAGGTACAGCCCCTGAAGTATTCTCAGAGCCTGGCCAAGATGAGCTATACTGACAGCTAACACGAATGAAAACTAAATAAAGGTCCTTATTTCTCTGAAAGGCATTGATGGGAGGATTTGCAAAGTATAAACATTTTATTCATCCCATTAGTACTACAGTTATTGTTCCAAGTCCATATCTGTAGTTAGATATGACCCATTGTTGTTGTTAGTAGTAGTTGCAAAGTTCTATCTGACCCATTGCGACCCCATGGACAATGTTCCTCCAGGTCTTCCTGTCCATTTAAACTCATGCCTACTGCTTCAGTGACTCCATCCAGCCACCTCATTCTCTGTCATCCCTTTCTTCTTTTGCCCTCAATCGTTCCCAGCATTAGGCTCTTCTCCAGTGAGACCTTCCTTCTCATTAGGTGGCCAAAGTATTTCAGTTTCATCTTCAGGATCTGGCCTTCTAAAGAGCAGTCAGTGATGATCTCCTCTAGGACTGACCAGTTTGATCATCTTGCAGTCCAAGGGACTCGCAGGAGTCTTTTCCAGCACCATAGTTCAAAGGCCTCAATTCTTTGGTGCTCAGCCTTTCTTATGGTCCAATTTTCACAGCCATACATTGCAACTGGGAAAACCATAGCCTTGACTATAAGCCTCCACAACCTACTTCCAAACTTAAATGATGACAACTGGGATCAGGTTCTTATCTTTTCGAGGTACAACATTTGACAAGTGTAGAGTAGGCCCTAAAAAAGTTTTTAACACAATTAAAAAGAAAAGAAAATCCAAATGTTAAAAATATAGGACCTTATCAGAGGTGGTATTCAGCAGGTCCTGACCAGTTCTAGAGAATTAGTAGCGGAAATTTTGAATAGTTCGGAGAACTGGTAAAAACCACCTCTGACTGGCCCTGCCCCCAACTATTCTCTCCCTCCCGAGTCCCAGTTGATCAGGAGGAAATGGGGATTTTGCAGTAACCTTCCCCTGGAGTGGAATGGGAATGGAGATTGTACAACATCCTTCCTGTGCCACTCCCACCAAGCCACTCCCACCAAGCCATGCCATGCCCACCAAGCCATGCCACAGAACTGATAGTAAAAATTTTTGAATCCCACCCCTGGACCTTTTGATACCATTAGGGGGCGTGGTGGCTCAGTGGCTAAGATGCTGAGCTTGTTGATCGAAAGGTCGGCAGTCCAGTGATTTGAATCCTGAGTGCCGCATAATGGAGTGAGCTCCCGTTACTTGTCCCAGCTTCTGCCAGCCTAGCAGTTCAAAAGCACATAAAAAATGCAAGTAGAAAAATAGGAACCACCTTTGGTGGGAAGGTAACAGTGTTCCGTCAGTCTTTGGCATTTAGTCAGGCCGGCCACATGTCTTCGGACAGCGCTGGCTCTTCGGTTTTGAAACAGAGATGAGCACTGGCTGCTAGAGTCGGGAACAACTAGCACATATGTGCGAGGGGAACCCTTACCTTTTATGATACCAGTATCATTTATTCTGCATCACTTTAGTTTTTATACCTCATGTGATACTTTTGCCAACCTAGAGAATATCCATCCAAGTTTTCAGTTAATAAATTATTTCTCTGTTGATCAAGTCAGTCTGAACCAAGGAAAGGCATTTCCAATATACTGTATATTTGTTATATTCCCAACATGTGAGGCTTAGTGCTGTCTATAATGTCCTCGTTTCAAGGAGCCGAGTGTAATTTAATGCCTTAAAGAGAGAGTACATCCCCATATATATTTTTCATAATTAAATGTGTGTATTTTTATTCATGAAGTTGATGGGATAACAAGCAACATTCTCATTTCTTGAAATAAGAATCTACAGTTTAAGAACAAAATCCATTTTTATTTCAACTTTCTACTCTAGAAAGAAATTTGATGTCAAATTCCCTTAGACCATGACAGTGTCAAGATGACAATTTTTATAATATGATTAGGAAGATTTTTTTTTCTCCGTCATGTTTCATTTGGTAACACAAGCTATCCTGAAGACCTCCAAAGGCAGACTGATATGCTACCAAGTCTAAAGAGTGAGAAAATGATAAGGATGGCAAATTTGTTTATTGAACTCAAGAGAGAGCTATGTAAAAACCAAACCTACCCCAGATAACTTCATAACTAATGAAGTAGAGCAGAGAAAATTGTAACCTTATTGAAATATTTTACTGTTGGTTAACCTTAGTAGCATTTGCTCTTAAGCAATCACTGTGAAATAAAATACATTTTCAGGATAAAATAAATTTATGATTGTGATTTATCCACTTTAAAAATTATAGATATGGGAATTCCTTTAAATTTGAGCATAGAATTTGGAAAGCATTAGTTATCTGGCTACTATCACAATTAATATTTTATTCACCTGTTTTTATACGTTTTAACAGTTGCCATAGAAACATTCTGATCTCATACTGCAGATTCTGTTATACATTGTGTGGAGTATGTAAAAGTATTTCTCATGAACTATTTGACTTATAACATTCTCTTTCATTGACGAAATATACATTTCTCATATCTTGATTTTTAGCCACCCTATCCATACCATTGTTGTACCATTATTATGAATTAATGGCTACATCCCTAGGACTGGCAATGTCTGTTTTTAAGGATTTATTGGTTCATTTGTTTGTTTATAAGTGTATTAACAAACTCAGTCTCGGGGCACACTAGGCAATATACTAGTCTGAAACATAATAATAATATTTTAACTTTAAATTGCCAGTGATGAGGGGATTTAAATTACAGTAGCTGTGAAATTATTCAGTTTCTTTGAAGTCAATTACCAGTACTTTAATGTAATGTGTGTATACATGTTTGAAGATCTATGTCTACAGGTATGTTTGTGTGTGTGCATGTATCTTTGTCCTTCTTTAAGAACAAAAAGGAGGGACTTCCTCCTCCAACATTGAATCCTATGTCTACTAGATTTGTCTACTGACAAAAGAGTTCATTAAGTGAGCTCTTTTGATTAAGAATGAGAACTTGATCTCCCTGAACTTAAGCTTAGGCATAATCTTTTTCATAAAATATATAATAGATTTTGTTTTTGGTTTCTTCAGATATCAGTTTAGTGTTACATAATCACACACATGAGATGATAGGAAAAGGGAAGAAATTGTGCTCTAAGAATTCTGCTTTGCTTTGCTAACAGGCAAATGTATATGGGCCTCATGATTTAATAAATGTAGGTCGGGCATGAATTAGTATGATGTCTTGATTCTGTTGCCTAAATATTCATGTGTATGTTCGTATCACAAAAATTAATATCTTTCTTTTGTTTTCAATATGATATTTATCTTTTTTTCAATATTTATTTATTTTAAAAATCTTTCTGAATATATTCTGGATCCCGAGTGCTTTTATTTGACTTTGTTGAGGTCCTTGAAATTCACTCCTTATTTGCCACTAAAAGATACAAACTACTTGGCATTAGTCTATTTCCATATAATTTTCAGTGGTGGTTATATTAAAGAATGAACATTAGAAAAAAGAAGTTTACAAATGAAAAATTCTTACAATTATGTAATGTAAAACTTATGGATAGCTTTATATTCAAGTAAACTTTACCAAATTCTGGAATTGATCTTATTTTTTTTAAATTTTTTATCTTTTTCAGTATTCCACTGAGATAAAAAGGTTGTATACTTGCTAAAGTATACTTTGTTGTATACTTTAAGTAAGTAAAAACCAATTGGACCATTTTGATAAAACTCATACTATATATGCCTTCTTCCAGATCTTTTGGAAACAATTTGTCAAAATCAGTTGCAATATATTTATTATGTTTTAAAAGTAAATGCTTTTTATTCTTCTCCACCTATTTTCTCTTTTGAGTCTTAGTGCCCAAAGGACTGGGTTTAGTTTTTGGATTGAAATATTTTTTACTCCTAATCTACAAAGTATCCAGATTCATTATGTCAATATTTTTAATTGGTTTGACATTCTATCCAGGTTTCTCCAATCACAAAGTACTTCAAGTCCCTATTTCTCCATGTAAATAAAATTATCCTGCTTAAAACCTGCTCCCTATACCTTCCCCAGAAATGCCACTATTGTAACAATTATACTCACAGCTCATGAAATTATCTCCTTGGAGAGTAGTAATTATCTCTTAATTTTTACCAGCTTTGGGAGGGGAGCTGGAGGGTAGATGTATGTTCATGTGTTTTGATTCAGGTTTGAGAAGGGAGAAAAGGAGTGTGATCTTTGTAATAAGCCTGCATGTTGCTAAATGTAAATAATGAGAAGTTTAGTGTAAGCATGGAAGGAAAGAAAAGAAGGGGTTAACAGAATAACAGAGTTGGATGGGACCTTGGAGGTCTTCTAGTCCAACCCCCTGCTTAGGCAGAAATGCTATAACATTTCAGGATTGACCACCTTCAAGTCAGATAGATTCAGTTTACAAATGCTATAGGTGCACCATTAGAAGACATGAAAGACCAGATTAGGGACAAGTTGCACAGAGAAAGTCTACCTATTTGGTTGCTGAATGTCCACAATAACTTGTACACATAAACATTCAATCTTTCACTCAATACAAACGTTTTAGGGAGAGTTCCCAATACATCCAATAAAGAGCAGTGTTCAGTTGGAAGGATACAATGTTCCTACAAGAAACAATAGCCATAAAGCTGACATTCTACACTCATCCTGGCAATCTGCCAATCCTTTCTGCTTTTGTAGAAAGCTAAATGTCATGTTGACTGGAAAATAATTGCCTTCAAATTAATTTTAAAGTAGCCTTGAAACTTTCCTGATGCAAATGTTTTTGAAACAAATTTTCTGCTGAAATAATTTATTTATAAATTATATTTCCAATTACAGCCACTCAGAATACTAGTAACAATTGAAAGCAACAATAAAGATGATTATGAAAACTGGAAACAGGTAACAAAGATGATAGAAGTAGGTTGGAAAGGGAGAAAGCAGTCCCAAAACAATGCTGGCCCTCAGTTATTTAGTGCTTTAAAGACTGTGAGTGGTATTTTGAGTTGTGTTCAAAAATACATTATGTCCCCAGTGTAGATTGTTGGATAGGTGCAATCTGGAAATTCTTCAAAAAAAAAAGTCCCATGAAGAACCAGCAGTTTAGCTTAGATCTAGTTTCATAAAACAGAATGATTTTAATATAAAACAAATGTTTAAAGGCTATAAACAACCATTGCACGACCATAATCATTTTTAAAAGAAAAGATTGAATGTAAACGTATTAAAATGAACATTTGTGCTATGAATGAATGTGCCTATGTACACATTCCTGGAGTGTAAAACATTCTTGTGCTCAACAGCCTCAATGGACCCCATTGCTATTGTATTGTACTTACCAATCCGCCATTTGCAAATGTATTTGAATTGTTCAGGTAAAATGCAATAAAAATATGGATTATTTGTGGGTTCATACATTACATTATACATTTATGTCGCCTCTCTGATTTTAGATCAGAGTGACCACCTAACTATGGTGGCCTGCAAACTATAACAGTCTGGAATCTATGATTATGATTGAGCTGGTATATAATTATAAAACTAATTATAAATTTTATAATTAGGATTGGACAGAGACAGCAAATGTGCACAGCTCCTGCCTTCTCATCTGCATATTCCAGCTAAGGTCAGACGTAGCCATGGTGAAATATGCAGCAGACTTGCAGACTGAAGAATACTCATTGGGAAGGTTGGCCCTAAAATACTGGGTCACTTTCCAGTTTTGCTATTTTTAAAAAAATGGGTTTCTAGGCATAGCCAGAAAATATAGTCAATGGACTGTATTCAGCTTGATGATAATACAGGTCTAATCATATAATGTTGCCATGAAATATTTGAGAGTTCTGTCATCATAACCCCAAGCACATTACAAATATCATATAATTAGTATTTATTCTAGGTTGCTCTATTTGGCACCTTTGCACAATTCTATTCAGCCCTCAATCTTTGTCATCCCTATCACTTCTTTTGTCTTGCTGGCTTAAAACCAAGATTCACTGCCAAGTGCCATAGATGCTATAAAATGCTTGTCCTGCAGATGTAATTGTGCTACTTGATATAGGCAGTAGCAGAGATTGCTTTGAAAGGCTTTCTATAAATAGAACAGAGTTGCTGTAATAGCATGCTACTGATTTTCCCAGACAGCATTTTCTTCTGATGATTGGAATCCTATAGTGTCTTCTCCTGTACTATGAGCTAGATTAGCCATAATACGTGTGGGCAAGATGCTACATTATTCAGCATTATAATAAGCTTCTGTATTTATCTTTTATGTTTATGTTATTACAAAATATGTTTACAAAGCCCTATCTATTAAAATTTCATATTCTGTGCATTTTTCTGTGGGTAGGGAAATAAATAGTATAGAAGTAGTTCTTGCCTAATGACTATTCACTTAATGAATGTTTGAATTAACAATGGCTTCAGAAATAGTGCTTTATGACTGTAAATTACTTATGACTGTTGCAAAATGTTGTACTCACATACCTCTGAAATCATGTGGTCCTGATCTGGTGATTGGCAACCTGTTTTCATTTATAATGGTTGCCAAATGCCTGACAATCATATGATTGATATTTGCAATCTTCTCTCCTGGCTTCCCAAGAAAATAAATGGGGAAGCTGGCAGGAAAGGTTGCAAGCAGAGGGAACAGAAGAGAGCTGAAATCCTTTTTCAGGCAGCTGCAGCCTACCAAAGGATTTCCCCTCCGTGCATGGAGGTTTGGGGGAACCATTTGTGGGGCTGCAGAAATGGAGATAACAAACTTCAAATATTGTGCTTTTCTAAGTTCATATTAAACCCAACTTCTTCTTGTATTGTTATTACTAATATTATTTTTTAAATGTTACAGTTAACAGGTGGCTAACTGGTATACTCTTTTAAATGATATTAATTTTTCTTGAGCTATTGTAGGTTAAGCAATATGAATATCTCAAGTTCTATATATATCTACTTTTGTTCAAAGGGTATATATTACACCCCACTATTATAGTCCTCCAAGAATATGGTAAAGGATAACTTTACCTTTTAACTAAGACAGTATTTTATGCACTGGCATGTTACTTTAAATATTCATGTGATTTTATTGTTATTGTACCATTCTTTTATTTTGTATGACTTTTTAAATGGTTTTAATTTTGCTACATACCACCTTGGGAAAATTTAATGTAAAAGGCAGCTTGTAAAGCTTTTAGAAAAAAAATATTATTCAGAAAGACCCTCTGGTGAATTGTATGGTGACATGCTGCAAAATAACTTGGCAGAAGGATTGTAAACTAAGAGAGTTGATATCAGTAGGGAAAATGAAAGACAGCTCTGATTTCATTTAAGAGCATATAAATCTTTGACTTCCTGGTTTTTCTGTAGTTAAACCAGAGCAAATTAATGATTATAAATAATACGTATTACTTTTTTCCAGGAAATTCAATTTTAGCTTCTGGGGATTTTTTCCCCTGGAAACTTATACCGATTTTGCCCTAACATTACCAATATCATCAGTTAGATATTCAGAATTTTGTATTTTTTTTCTAGTCCTTGTTGGACTACACAGGGTTTATTTTAGAAGATTGTAGTTCTGCATCTTATGATCTTTTCAAAAGTCTTCTGATATTTTCCTTTTGAACCACAGATAATTCCATCTTGGTTACAAAATTCAGCATTCAGAAATGTGTTCGCTAACAGTCATCCATGTTCCTTCCTTGCTTTAGAACCCAGATTTTCTGCTTACCATTTGTTGAAGATATATACTCACATTTTTGTGTTCAGCCTTATACTGAGGAAGGCATAAGCCAAATCAAGTGAACTAGTAGGAAATTATCATTTCCACTAAAAATTGAATGAGCCGCCCTCTATGGGAACTTTCTTTGTCACATGGAGGAGGAATTTGAGGGATTTTGATAATTTGCAGGGCTTTAAACCGCACATCTCTACTCCTATTTATTTAGTGAAGGTATATTCTTATTTGTTGGGAAATGTTTGGCAGAATGAATAGAAAGAGAAATAATCTCTTTCTCTCAGTCTAACCTTTTCTTGACTTAGCAGGAGTCAGTCAATTTATCTATCAAGGACTGCAGTGCACTAAAATTAAATTCTATTCATACTTTAAGGCAGTTGGATGATGTTGGGCAAATCAACCATGAAAGCATACTAAATTGTTCCAGAGATCAATACAGTCATATTTTCAGCTGTGAGGATGAGCAGTACGATCCAGTGATGAAAGAAAAGTGCAAGGACAAGGCAAAGTTCTGTCTCTAAATTGAATGGGTATCCATTATATTTTATGCTGATGGAAAGAACAATCTGTAATTTGCAGACTATATGCTACTCTGTGAGTTACTGGCTGCCAACTTTTCTGAAAGCAATGGAAAGTCATCAGGCGTCTCACTTCCTTCTAGAGAAATAATTTAAAATTACCTTATTAATGGGTTTATTCTCATGTTTTGCTTAGCATGGTGCCTTGTAAACATTTTAAAAGATCATATCCCCATGATGCCTTTCTCTCAACCCTGCCTTGGAAGCAGCCTAAATTTACTATTAGCTGTTTTAATCACATTCCCTAATTTGTCCTGAATTAAATCTGAAGGACAGCGTCAGACTTCTACTTCGTTCCTAGTCCAAATAGAGCAGAGGTAGTCAACCTTTTTATATCTACCACCCGCTTTTGTATCTCTGTTAGTAATAAAATTTTCTAACCGCCCACCAGTTCCACAGTAATGCGCCATGTATCGTCTGCGCATGCCTCTCGCGTTTCGTGGATTGGGTTGGGGGGGGCGGCTACCAGCTCTGCTTGTCTGTTATAGCTGGGTAGTGTGGGGGGGGAGATGCGCAAGCTATTCTGGGATGAGGTTCTTTTGTTTGCGGTCGCACTATAGCACCATTTAGTTTCACTTACGTAACGTGAACTAAACTTATGCACGGGCGATACAAATAGTATATTTTCAGAAATTTAAATTGTCACGGGGAATTTTATGAAAACCTAATGAAAATGTTTCTAAATAATGCTATGAAAATTTTTTAAAAAGTCAGTTAAATTTTAAAAAAGGAAAGTGCTTCAGTATCGGACAAAACCTCTACCGCCCACCATGAAGCTGGGCAGCCCACTGGTGGGCGGTAGGAATCAGGTTGACTATCACTGAAATAGAGCTTGAGTATAGGGACAATGTCATTATTGCATTATACAAGGATTAGAGAAAAATATATTAATACGATTGCTATGAAGAGTCTTGTGTTTGTGTATGCACACATTTGGAAAGCTTAAGCCTTCTTAGTAAAGCTTTCACAATTATAAGATTATTCTAGGAAGACCGTCAATTTAACAATATCTTTACACTTTGATAGTGGTTTCACAGTGGTTTTCTCAAGAAATATATCTCTTTTCTTCATAGTTATATTCACAGACTTTGTGGATTTTTTTTTTAGCTCAGACACAAAATCTCTCTCAACTTTCTGTCTATGATGAGTCTACCTTTAGCCATGGATTCTTGCTAATAGTTCATATATATCCATGTAGATATCCGAAGAAAGCAGTTTGTAGTCACTTTACAAAGCAATTTATGCAAGAGTTGAGAGAAATATTCACTGGCAATCTCCAAGGACATTGTTCTGATAGTAAAAGAAGGGTGGCACATGGGCTGCTATCAGCATCAGGCACATTGGCAAAATTTTAAAATACCCTCAAAAAGAAGTCCAAGAAAAAGAAATTTGCAGATGAAGGAGGTGGGTAGGCAGCTACAATGGCTTCAATGGATTTATACTGCTGCAATCAATATTGAAGATGGACTGTTGATTTGAATCCAGAGGAAACGTGGCTAGTGATCCTAAAAAGGATTAGGCAGAGCTTGCACTGTTGAAGACTCATTAATTGATAGATGATTCAGCAAAAGAAATGATCTGTAAAAAGAGTGCTGAAGAGGTAGAGAACCTCATTGGGCTTGAAGGTGATGAAAGAAAAAATTATCAATAGTTTATTTGCCTGCGAGTGAGAGAGGAAAGAACAATGTTGCTAATACCTGTAAGACTTTCTAACTAGAATAGAAAAAATAAATAGGGATGGAATTCAAAAAGTGCATATAATATTAAGCTTGTATCATAATCTACTCAAATGTACATGCTAGAATTGACTAGAGCTGAATGCTGACATTTAGAAAAAAAAGTATTGATCCCATCTGTACTTTTGAAACACTGTTATCTGAAGGGTTAGAAGCTTTGTTTTGCAGAGCAATTAGGTGGTTATAAATGATACTTGCAAAGTTTAAGCCAAGGCTTGAGAAAGGAAACTCCTTTTATTGTTGATTTTTTAAAAAAAAAATCTGCAGTGCTGTTTTACATTTGTGTTTTCAGTCAAATTCTTCAAAAAATGTAGACATGCTTGGTGAAACTCACCTATTTACATATTATTGGAATATAGCTGAGCTAAACTTGATCTTCAAAAATATTTTATTGGCTTGATTATTTTGTTTTCCATCTTTATTTTATGTTCTGAGTTGAAGTCAGCTTTAGATCTAGTTTCTATTGCCTGAGTAGAACTCTTCCAGCTTTGCTTGTAAAGTATATAGTCAACTTGATGTTATCTATCCAGTGATATTTATATGTAGAATCTTCTTTTAGGTTGTTACAGATGTTTGCTAGTCTTTAATTTAATTGTTAACATTCAGTAGGTAATTACAAAAAATAGTCATTGGTCAGCTTCTTTAATTTGACAAAGTGATAAAATTTAAGCCACTTTGTAAATTAAAGACAATAATATTGATGGTCCAGGAAGAAATATGGATGCCATTGCTTATAAAATTTCTCTTGCAGAATTTCATTTTACCACTAGTGATTTTGGGAATTTTACCCATAATCTTCTAAACTGCATTTACATTTTTTTAAAGAATAACAGTGTTGAGGGATATTGTGCAATCTAGTATTAATGACATTGGTTGATTTTTAAAAATAATCCCAAAAATGAATGGTAATTATTTTAAAACTATTATTAATGATTTTACAGCTTATATGGTAGTTATACTCTCCAGATTTCATAATTTATTTAAATTTGTTGGCATTTATGTCCCCCTTTTGTGTTATAGTTATGTTTTATTATTGCAAATAATATTAACTTGCACAATCAACAAACTATATGAAAGCTAGCAATGTTAATTAAAGTAGGAGGAAAGCCCATGAATAAACTAATCCTATGCCACTTGATTTCACACTTATTTCTCCAAAAGAAACAAAATAATTTGATAGTCCTTGTTAAGTTTGGGCAATAACGAGGCAGGAGACCACACGAGTGACAACAGCTCTTTAATTTATTGCGACCCAGCGAAAGACCAACAGCAAAAACCCCTCTTGCCCCTCTTTAAATACTATTTTGGCTGAGGCATCAGCCAATCAGCAACGTGCTTGTTCCCGCCCAAACTTCCCTCCTAAAGTTTAAATACATAACACTGTTCCCCTCCCAGAACGCATTGAGCCACTTCTTTGCATGGAATTTGCATGTTATTTTTTCCACGTAGTCACGCAGGTAGACAGGGCATCTCCTAACTCTTTCTGACCTGCGCAATTCATTCTCTGGGAGTGAGTCGAGCTGGTCGGAGGGACTGTTTGTTCCTCCCAGCTCCTCCTCTGGGCCCTCCGGCCCTGGATTATTTGCAGAGTCGTCCCTGCAGTCTTCAGGAGGAACCGGTTGGCATCGCTGGACTTCTTTGAGTTCAGATAAGTCCTTCGATCGCCGCGGGCTTAAGTTAGCTGTTGGTTCAAATATTGGGTAGTCAGGGTCTGGTTGCGCGGTTTCTGGTTTGTTTTGTACCCTTCTACGTAGTTGATCTATGTGGCGCCTCCATAGTCTGCCATCCCCCAGGTCCACTATATATGATTTTGGGCCAGTTACCCCAGTGATTGTTCCTTTAAGCCATGCTGGGCCTTCACTATAGTTATGTGCCCACACTAAATCACCCGTTGTCATTTCCCTGGTTTTTTCGTGGATGCCTTGGTACCTGTCAGGGGAATATGTAGGGTTCAATTGATCTAAGGGACACCTTAGACCCATTAATAGTTCGGATGGGCTGCACCCTGTGGCTACACAGGGGGTCCTGTGTTGTACCGCTAGAAAGGTGTCGATTTTGGCTTGCCAATCACCGGGGGTGATTCTAGATAGCGCTTCCTTGGCACTCCGAACCAATCGTTCTGCAAGTCCATTCGTCGCCGGGTGGAAAGGCGCCGAGAGGACATGTCGGATGCCCTCTTCTGCTAAGAACCCTTTGAATTGGGTAGCCGTGAATTGCGGGCCATTGTCGGACACCAGGGTGTCCGGCAACCTGTGTGTTACAAAAAGGTGCCGCAACGTTGTAATTACAGCTTCGGCTGTTGTGGATTGCATGAGCAGAATTTCTAACCACTTTGAAAATGTGTCTACCACGATTAAAAAGGTTTGCCCATGGAATGGCCCGGCAAAATCTATATGGATCCTGGACCAAGGACCCTGGGGTTTCTCCCACTCTCTTATGGGGGCTGTTGGGGGTAGTGGCCTTGACTCTTGGCAGGCCTGGCATTTTCTCCCACCCTATCGCTAATATCTTTATCCAATAGTGGCCACCACACATAACTCCTCGCCAGGCTTTTCATCCTGACAATTCCCGGGTGCCCCTCATGTAACAGTTCCAACACATTTTCTCGCAGTTTCTCTGGAATAACCACTCTATCCCCCCATAACAGACAACCCCCTTGAACCGACAGCTCCGATCGTTTTTTTGTAAAGTCCTTGAAGCGATCTCCCAGTGTATTGGGCCATCCCCTCTGTACCCAACCGATTACAGTCCTTATAATAACGTCTCTGTAAGATGCCCTGGTCACTTCCTTAGAAGTGACCGGGCCGGAGTCTAGAGAGTCAATTAGTAGGATGGGTGTCCCTGGGGTCGGGTCTTCGATCGTCTCTGGTAAGGGGCATCTACTCAAAGCGTCTGCGTGTCCTAAGTCCTTTCCTGGACGATGGGACAATTTGTACGAGTACACTGCCAGGAAGATAGTCCAACGGGTCATTCTGGGTGATAATGCAACCGGGGTTGGACGGTCCCCCGTCAGAAGTCCCAATAGTGGTCTGTGGTCTGTTACTATTTCGAAATGTCGCCCAAATAGGTATTCGTGGAATTTTTTAACTCCCGAAACTATGGCTAGGGCCTCTCTATCTAGCTGACTGTAGTTTCTTTCTGCTGCTGACATTGTACGGGAAAAATATGCGATGGGGGCTTCTGATCCGTTTGGTAACCTATGGCTGAGGACAGCCCCTACCCCGTAGGGTGATGAATCGCAGACTAGCACTAGTGGCAATGTCCCATTGTATTGGATTAGCAGGCTATCACTGGACAATAGGTTCTTAACACCCTCGAATGCCCTAGCCTCAGCCTTGCCCCACGACCAAACAGTCTTTTTTGCTAATAGCTTGTGCAGCGGCTCTGCTACTGTTGCCTTATTTTGCAAGAAGACCGCGTAGAAATTCACAAGCCCCAAAAATGCCTGTAACTCAGCCTTATTTTTGGGAGCCGGAGTCTTCCTGATGGCTCGCACTTTGCTCTCCGTGGGGTGGATTCCTTCTCTGTCTATTTAGTAACCCAAGAATTCTACTGACTCAACTCCTATCTGGCATTTGTTGAGCTTGACCTTAAGTCCAGCAGACCTGAAAATGCCCAAGACTTTCCGTAGTTTGGCCCCTAACTCAACTAGGTTCTCTGCTGAAACTAGTACGTCGTCAAAATATGGCACAACCCCCGGTATTCCCTGTAATAGGCGTTCCATTAGATTTTGGAACAACCTTGGGGCTACGCTGACTCCAAACTGGAGTCGAGTGCATTTGAATGCGCCTTGATGCGTTACGATCGTTTGCGCCTTGTCTGTGTCCTCGTCTATGGGCAGTTGTTGGTAGGCTTGGGCTAAATCGAGTTTGGCAAAGACCTGCCCTTGTCCCAATGAGTGCAACAGATGTTACACTACTGGAACGGGGTATTCGCTCTTTTGCAATGCTTTGTTAAGCGTTGCCTTGAAGTCAGCACAAATCCGGACCGATCCGTCCGGCTTGACTGGAGTTACAATTGGTGTCTCCCATTTGGCATGGTCGACGGGGACTAGTATTCCCTGGTTTACTAGTTTGTCTAACTCCTGGTCAATCTTGGGCTTAAGGGCGAAGGGGACCCTCCTAGCCTTTAACCTAATGGGAGCCACCTGGGGATCTAAGTTAAACGAAATAGGAGTCCCCACGTACTTGCCCAGGCAGTCCTGGAAGACGTCCTCGAACTCTTTCAGCAGTTCATCCTTTAGGGTGACTCCATTTCTGTGAACCCCGGTCACTTCCATCCCCAGGGCTCTGAACCAGTCCAGGCCTAGCAAGCTTGGAAGGTCTCCATCTATGATGGTGATCGGTAGAGTTTTCTTAAAATTTCCATGTCTCACTTTGACGGACGTGACTCCTCGAACAGGGATCCGGTTTCCCTGGTAGTCTTGCACTCTCAGCTTTTGGGTTTGCAGTTGGCGTCTCACGACCTCTGGCAGGTTCCTCGCGACGGTGTCCCAGGACATGATTGTGATCGACAATCCGGTGTCCACCTCCATTTTACACGGCACTCCTTCGATGTGCGTTTGTGTGAATATCTTCTTTTTGATTCGCGTTGATGCGTGACCCACTCGTACAGTTGTTTGGTTCAATTTCGCGCCTCTTTTGGAAGAGCCAATCCCTGGCCATTTCGTCGGTCCAGCTCTCTGCTGATTGGCCGGTTTGAATTTTAGGCGGGACGGTTGAGGGGCTTGGCAGGCCTGTACGATGTGCCCTTTCCTCCCGCACCGCCGGCAAATTGCGTCCCTGAATCTGCAATTTTGTCATTGGTGTTGGCCTCCGCAGCTCACGCACTCGTCCCGGTCGCCTCTCTCTGCCCGTCCGGTATGGAAGACCTCCTCTTCTTCCTCTTCCTCGGCCTCGGCCTCGACGACTTCGCTGTGGACTGGCGTTGCTTTCGTGCTGGTGCTCGGTGTGTTTGGTCTCTGTAGGGTTTCCGCCGCTTTGGTGGACATCTCGTGTGCCCTTGCCTCATCCAGGGCCAGGGCCAGGGTTAGGTTGCTTTTGGACAGCAACCTCCTCTGTAAACGAATGTCCTGGACCCCACAAATGAGTTGTTCCAGTAGGGAGTCATCCAAATCCCGGTAATCACAGTGGTTTGCGGCTTTCCTTAATGCAGCCATGTACACGCTTATCGATTCGCCCTCTCGCTGAACTCGCTGTCTTAGCTCGAAACGCTGAACAAACTTCGATGGCACCGGAGTGTAGTGCGCCTTCAGTGTTGTCTGCAGCGTTTGCCATGGCACCGACTGTACCGGCGTTGGTTCCGACAGCGATTCGGCGGTATCGAAAACCTCCGGTCCGCAGTGACTTAGGAAGTAAGCTCGCTTCCGATTGTCCGAGACTCCCTGTAGTTCGTTTGCTTCGAGGAAACACTCGAAACGAGCCATGTACGACCCCCATTTCCCTTTGGCCGGGTCAAATGGCACTGGCGGTGTATAGCTGGACATGGCTATGTGACCGCTTCCGATACCGGCTGGGTTTTCCGAATCCGTGCTCCTTCAGCTCTTTTCCTGGTCTCGCTGCCTCAGTATCCCACCTTCGTCGCCAATGTTAAGTTTGGGCAATAACGAGGCAGGAGACCATACGAGTGACAACAGGTCTTTAGTTTATTGTGACCCAGCGAAAGACCAACAGCAAAAACCCCTCTTTAAATACTATTTTGGCTGAGGCATCAGCCAATCAGCAACGTGCTTGTTCCCGCCCAAACTTCCCTCCTAAAGTTTAAATACAAAACAGTCCTTTTATCTCTGTGGCCAAATCTTCTGAATTTCTACCTGGTTTAAATATAACAGTAACATAAGTTTAGAAAATATAATTTATTGACTAATTTATAAACTCATTTTATACATTGCACTAAGCCATGGTTTGCTTAACCATGGTTCTCCAAAAATATGTGGCCCATATGGCCCAATGAAAAGAAAGTTCATGTCATAAACTATGGTTTGCAAAACGCTATGGCTATAGCATTTTGACACATCATGCCAAATCTAAAGAACATGATTAACATTTTCTCTTCATATGATGAATGAACACAAGCCTAGTGTTAGCCAGGCTTTGGGATATGCATTTAAAATTTTTAGGATATTTAAATGTTTGCTATTATAAGGGATGTGTTGGCTCAGTGGTTAAAGACATTGAGCTTGTCAGCTAGAAAGCTGACAGCCCAGGTTTGAGATCCAAGTGCCTCACAATAGGATGAGCTCCTATTCCTGCCCCAGCTCCTGCCCACATAGCATGCAAATGTAAGTAGAATAGTAGGTACCATTGGTGGGAAGGTAAAAGTATTCTGTGAGCTTTTGACATATAGGCATGCTGGCCACATAACATTGGAAAATATCTTCAGACAACACTGGCTCCCTTAGCAAAGAAATGGAAATGACACCGTGCCCTAGAGTCAGATACAACTGGACAGGGAAACCTTTATTGTATCATTAAGATAATGCTGTAAGCAGAAAGTAATGAATCCACAGATTTTATTGCTGATATAAAGTTCCCACAAACTCCGTCATCATGCTGAGTTGGCTGGGAATTATAGCTGGGCAACATCTGGTCTGCCACAGGTTCCCTACTGCTAGAGTAAATTTGTATTCATTATAATGTCAAAATTATCCCATGTGGCCCAATGAAAAGAAAGTGAAAAAGTGCTATTAGATTGGCAATAATTTACAATTGCATCATTATCATTTTTACTGCACAGAAGTTGGAGTCATGGTGACATAATTGGTGAAATTAAAAATGGTTTCCTTGAAAAGAAAAACGTTAATAGAAAAATATTCTGTTTACAGAAAATGAAGTCTACGACCTAAAGAAATGTGAGATGGCTACACTGTGTATTAATAGAACTATGTAATTCTTTCTACAAAGACCACCACTTCAAAATAAGGTGAAGCAGTATATATTTGTTTTCTCACATCATCCTATACTTTCATCATATCCCTAGACATCTATCATTAAAATATATATATGAAATTTATTTAAATGTTTATACACCATCTTTCTAGGCCATGTCCACCCAAGGAGGCAAATGAAAAATTCAGAAATAGAGAAAACCCTAATATTGTATACAACCATAAGATACAAATAGTCCTCAACTTATCCCCACAGTTGAGCACAAAATTTCTGTTGCTAAATGAGGAAGTTGTTAAATGAGTTTTGACCCATTTTATGACTTTTCTTCCCATGGACGTTAAGTGAATTGCAGCAGTTGTTAAGTTAGTAACATGGTTGTTAAGTGAATCTGGCTTCCCCATTGACTTTGCTTGTCAGAAGGTCCAAAACGTGATGACGTGATCCTGAGACACTACAACCAGTTGCCAAGTATCCTAATTTTGATCACATGACCATGGGTATACTGCAGTGGTTATTAAGTGTGAATTACGGTCATAAGTCACTTTTTTCAATGCCATTATAACTTTGAACGTTCGCTAAACGAATAGTTAAAAGTCAAGGACTAATAGACATTTAAACTCCAGTCTATATAAACATATTTTGAAAGCTACAGTAATACAACATTTATTTAAAAACTAACTCAACAAAATAGATTTGGAAACAGATTGTTCAGGAAATATTTTAAAGTGTTCAACTGAAAAGGGATTTTCAACTATCCTTTGGGAGAACGTTTCATGAAACCAAGGCCATTATAGATACCTTCTAAATTCTTTGACAAAAAGATCACAGAACAACTTTTGAGATTCAGACGGATTGAGAAAGGCAAGGGCCTGAGCTCTGAGAACCACAATGGCAGCTGAACTTTATTAATAACATTTCAAAGATGTTTTATAAGAGAGGCAATGCTTCTTACTGCTTTATTATTTTAGCAGGCTTTTTATGTTATTTGGAGATCATGCTGCAGTGATTCTCTTTGTTGGTTTGCTTTGAAGCATTTAAAAGGTGCCTTGACCTTAATGGGAAAGGGAAGATAATAAATAAAGGTAATTGCCAAATATGATGGTATTTTATGAATTGCATCTCTTACCCTGCTTTGTGCTATCAAACATTTTTTTCCCTTAAGCTGGAGAAAATACTGGAAGGGAGAGTTCTCTTCAGCTGGATGATTTATTCATCCCGGAACTGCCCTGACAGCTGGGCAAAGCTGAAATGTATGTCATGTCTAAGACCTCAGGCATTCCAGACCATAAACTGTTATCTGTATTATATGAAAGTATAATACAATTTCTGTTAAAATGAAATGCTTGGATTGGGCTTTTAGCACTATAATATAAGTCACTTAGCCAGAAATATTTGTTTTTAAAAGGAAAATAAATAGAGAATACATTGACATATCCAGAGTGTATTGTAGATACATGTTTTTAAATAATAAGACCCAGAAACAAAGAAACGCACCAAACTAAGCCATAATCTGATTTGGCTTTGGGTTTTCATACTGTATGAGCCCACAACTAGAGATTGTAAACCTTGGGCAATATCTAAATATATTGTATTACCTGATTCAACAAACGGTGGTAGTATAACATGTGAACCAAGTCTAAATATTTTTTAAATAATAATTTTATTGAAGTTTAAGATTACAAAGATAAAAAAATCTGATACAAACTAAAGAAAAGATAGACAAGGAAAGATAAAAAGAAGAAAAGGAGAAAAAAAGGGATAGTGGAAAAGAGGAAAAAAGTGACAAGGATAAATATTTTCAATAGTTTAATACTTTGTTTAAAATTTCAACCAAAACTCTCTTCATTTCTTATTTACTCTCTTATCTATTGACAAATAATTAAATGTCATCTTTCAAACATAATTAGAAAAAATCTATTAAGAGCTACCAGAAATAACAACATGTGTGTATTAATTTTAAACAAGTAAATGAATTTCATAATTCTTTCCCATACTTTACATAATACCCCATTTCCTCCAACATGCTTCCCATACCTTATATCTATAAACAAATATTTAACATCTCATCATTCAAACTTGATGAAGAAATCAATTAAGAGCACTCAAAATAACACATTTTCAACAAATTGAAAATACTAATCTTTAATCCCTTCAAATGATGTCCCATAAATTAATCTCTTTTCTTTATCTCCTCTCAATTATATCATGTATCACTTTCTTTAAAGTACAGCAAAACTCTCATCTTTTCATACTTTATCCATAAACAAATCTTTACAGCCTCATCATTCAGACCTAGTCAAAAAAAAAAAAGCTGTTTAAAAAGAGAGAATCATATACAATTTAACCTTGATCGAAGAAGCCTGCTTTGTAAACCTTGGCTTTAGTTTTGATAGTCTTGATTATTCCTTTTAGATAATGTTCCAAAAGGCTGATTTCTTCTCTTTTTTTATTCTCTCAGGAATTCTTTCATAGGTATAACAATCTCTTTTGTAAATTTGAAGTAAGAAAATTGTCTAAGTCGCTTTTCTGAATTAAGATTCCTGTATTCAGGTCATTCTTTTGGTTTAACATTTTTGTATCCCTTTTAACATCTGAAATCTCATTTCTTGGTCTCATATGACATCTTTGTCAATATTATACTTTAACTATTGGCATCCTTCAGCATCTAGTGCAGTGATTCTCAACCTTTATAGTGCTGCGACCCCTTTAATACAATTCCCCACGATGTGGCGACCCCAACCGTAAAATGCACCTCAGCAGCCACAGAAGGGGGAAAAAAACAACAAACTATTTTTTTGAATTTATCGCGCCTGAAGCCATATTGGCTAGCAATCTGAATTGCTTGCGGTTGCCTTGAGGACGGAGGCATTAAAGCGGAGACTCCTCCCCTATTAAGTTTATTACGCCTGAAGCCAGATTAGGCTAGCGATTGGGTGTGATTGCAGCTGGCTTGAGAGAGAGACATCAGAGCAAAAATTTCTCTCTTTTTTAATTCATTGCGCCTGAAGCCGAATTCGGCTAGCGATTTGAAGAGCCTGCAGCTGGCTTGTGGAGTCAACCATTGGAGCGCGATTCTTTGACTCGCAAGTATACTTCCCATATTTCTGATGGTCTTAGGCAACCCCTGGCAAATCGTCATTCGACCCCCAATGGGGTCGCGACCCACAGGTTGAGAACCGCTGATCTAGTGTGACTAAAAAGGCCAATTTGAGAGTGACAATCCCTTCCATACTGAGGACAGATACATTCTGTCCCCTGCCCAGCCCCCAGATTTTGCTGGTTCCAGGACTGCCTCTTTGCCTCAGCCTGCTGAACAAATGTCTCTTTGAATTGGAGAAGGCCATTCTGCATCTTTAGCCTCCAAGCTGAACGATCGGAGATCAAGGTTTCCCAGTTGTTAATGTCCATTCCCAGGGCCTTTAGGTCCCTCTTTCAGATATCCTTAAATCGCAGCTGTGGTCTCCCTCTGAAGCGCTTTCCCTGCACTAATTCTCCATACAGGAGATCTTTCGGAATCCGACCATCAGCCATTCTCACGACATGCCCAAGCCAGAGCAGACGTTGCTGTTTCAGTAGTGTATACATGCTAGAAATTCCAGCACGTTCCAAGACTGCGCTATTTGGAACTTTGTCCTGCCAGGTGATGCCAAAAATACGTCAGAGACAGCACATATGAAAGGTGTTCAACTTTCTCTCCTGCCATGCGTAAAGGGTCCAAGACTCACTGCAGTACAAGAGTGTGATCAGGACGCAGGCTCTATAGACCTGGATCTTTGTATGTTCCGTCAGCTTCTTATTAAGCCATACTCTCTTTGTAAGAGAGTATCATACTTATATCCTGTCAATTTTAAATCCATACCTGAAACAGACTGATTTTAAGTTGCCGGTATATATTCTTCTAGCTCTTCTTTTAAGCCCATTTTTATTGACTCAGACAATCTAAGAAATAAATTCTGGGTACATCATTGCCAAAGAAGAGGGGGGGGTCTACCAATTCTCCAAAGCACCTGAAGGCAGGACAAGAAGCAATGGATGGAAGCTAATCAAGGAGAGAACCAATCTAAAACCAAGGAGTAATTTCCTGACAGAACAAAGAATCAGTGGAATGACTTGCTCCAGAATTTGAGGGTGCTCCAATACTGGAGGTTTTTAAGAAGAGATTGGACAACCATTTGTCTGAAACAGCATAGAATTTCTTGTTTGAACAGAGGGTTGGTCTAGAAGAGCTCTGAAGTCCCTTCCAACTCTGTTATTCTGTTAAATATCCTTAAATTCTTCCAGAGTTAAAATATTTTTCCCCATTTTGTATTAGTGGGAGTTCTCCTTTAATTATAATCTTTAATTATTTCTGGTTGCCTCTAGTAACTAGCCTTCAAGGTCTCCTCTTATCATGTTTTTCTCTCATCCAGAACATTTCCGAGGAAGAGTTGTCTTATACTTAAATTCATTTTTTCATATATTTTGAATAATATTTTGAATAAACAACAAGAAATGCTCTTGTAAAGTGTTGTTTCCAGTTAATATTGCCCCTTGATCCATTTAAAAACTTTCAAAAATTAATATTTTAATACCCTTTCACATTTCCAAATTAAAAAAATATTTTCTTTCGGTTTTAGTTATATAAATCTTTGTTCACTGCAGGTTGGAGGAAAATCACCTAGTGTAATGAAATCTTTCCTTCTGGAGGTTCTTAATGTCAAAAGGCAATTTATAAACCATTCCTAATAAAACGGATTAAGAGGGTGGGTGAACAAACTCAGTGTCCTTATGAAAGACTCTGACTGCAGCTTGGAGAAATATGTTTCTTCTGATTTCCAGAGCTCTAAAATCTGCTGGATACTATTACTTTATGGTCCTGTCCTGAGCAGCATTTGAAGGAGTCCACTGGGAGATCCTAAGGCCTCAATGCAACAAATCAAGATAGCATTTCTATCTTAATTTAATCATAAGCAGGCATAGGTATTTTAACTGATAATAATAGCTAAAATAATAATTCCAATGACAAATTCCCATCTCCCAAAAGTCTTGCTGCCTTATCTTTTTAAACCATTTTATTAAAACTTTTCAACAAGAAGATAAAAGCTAACCCAAATTATTAGAGGGTAGCATGAGGGAAAAGAATGAAGGAGGAGGGTTTGGCAGAAAACGGGGGCGAGCAAGGGGGGGCGCATAGAGATAGGCAAGTCTCTTTGGGGGACAGGCCTGAGGGAAAAGAGAGAGAAGGGAAGCAGGGCCAATTGGTTCACCTGGCTTCCATCCCTTGAGTGAGGGGGGAAGCAATGAATGAGGGTAGGTTGAGGAAAGGTAGAGAAAGGAGTGTGAGGGAAGGTGGTTTGGGGAAAGTTATGGAAAAGTGCATGAAGAAAGGTTGAGAAAAGGGGAGGAGGAACATGAAAGAGAGATTGGAGATCTGTAAGCAGCAGGAGGGAATGGAGAGGGAGGAGAGAGAGGAAGAAGGGCCAAGCATCCACCTGACCAGCACACTACCGTGTGACCTGCCAGCTGGGAGGAGACTGCATAAGGGATTCACTGGAACAACAAGACCAATAGATTTAAACTTAATGTCAACCGCTTTAATCTAGATTGCAGAAAATATGACTTCTGTAACAGAATCATCAGTGCTTGGAATACTTTACCTGACTCTGTGGTCTCTTCCCATAATCCTAAAAGCTTTAACCAAAAACTTTCAACTATGGACCTCACCCCATTCCTAAGAGGACCATAAGGGGCGTGCATAAGTGCACAAACGTGCCTACTGTTCCTGTCCTATTGTTTTTCTTTTCTTCTTCCTATTTATTTATTTATTTATTTATTTATTTGATTTTTATACCGCCCTTCTCCCGAAGGACTCAGGGCGGTGTACAGGCAAAATAAAACAGGTAATACAATGTACAATTTAAAATACGATTAAAAAACTTATTTTATAGTTAGCCTAAGAAGTTAAGATATATAATAGACTAAAACCCCATGAAAAATTATTAATAAAAAATTTAAAATTGATAAAATTCAAGCCAGCCCCGCGCGAATGAACAGATGTGTCTTCAGTTCGCGACAAAAGGTCCGAAGGTCAGGAATTTGGCGTAAACCCGGGGGAAGCTTGTTCCAGAGTGTGGGAGCCCCCACCGAGAAGGACCTTCCCCTGGGGGCCGCCAGCCGACATAGTTTGGCGGATGGCACCCTGAGAAGTCCCTCTCTGTGAGAGCGTACGGGTCGGTGGGAGGCATGTGGTAACAGCAGGCGGTCCCGTAAGTACCCAGGCCCTATATATATATATATGCTTATACCTCCTAACATTTACTCATATATATGTTTATATACTATATAATCTTTTTGTATGATGTTGTGACAAAATAATAAATAAATAAATAAATAAATAAATAAATAAATAAATAAATAAATAAATAAATAAATAAATAAATAAATAAATAAGACAGCAAAGTTCAGCTGATCCAAGCAAGTGGAAATGCCTGAGAGAGGGATCAAAGTGGACTGGCAGCTGTAACAATGGACTGCAGCAGGGGGAAGCATCCAGATGGTTGGAAAAGAGGGCCAGGGGAACCTGGACTCCAGTGATATTTTTGGGGGTAATGCTACAATAAGAAAGAAAAAAAGAAAGTACAAAGAAAAAGTGTAATAAAAGAAAAAAGTTAAAGAAAAATAGAAAAGAAAGAAAAATATAAGGAAGTGCTTTCCAATACTATTCCCACTAATACAAATATATTTTGACCCCCTCTATCTAAAGTTGCATCATATTAATCTTCTTTCTATAATTTATCCTATCTAATCATCAAAAGACTTTATGGGGTGGCTGCAGGGAGGCTTTCCTGGGATGGACAAATGAAAAATTCTGAGAATATATAGAAAGAGAATAAACTCTAAAGAGGATCATCCAAGATGTAAATGTCATCCCATCTCCCCAGCTACATAATCAGGGAGCAATATAGGAGGATGCTGGAAATAGAATTTGATTACTTTAATGACAATTGCAAATACATCATTATATACTGCATAAGAGAAGGCAACATTAAATCACAACTGTATTTCACCAAGAAAATCACATGCATAGATAATATAAAATAATTGATGATGTAATAGTGGATGGTGGATTCTTCAAAATGGATATATTAAACCTTGCAGATCTGTGCAAGAATTTTATTCACTAGGAATGCTTAGGGAGTTCAGTGATTGTGACCTTAAAGCTAAAAGAAATTGTACTTCCCTGAACTAAGGCATCACTGTGAAGGTTTGTTTGAAACTTAGTTTTGGGTCAGATCTTAAAAACTGTAAAATGTAAAACTGTATTTAATGGCTTGATATGTATGATGTGTGAACTTAGCCATTAAAAAAAACCCACAATTACATCAATCACACATTTTATATAAACCTATATAGAAACAAAGAAATGATTATTTTAGGACAATGAGTAGAGCAAACAGCAGAAATGTAAATATGCTAGGAATGTTGAATTTCAACACACCATAAAAAAGTTTTGCCTTATTTTAAATGCACTAAACATTATTATGAGGCCATTATGAGCATCTGGTTACACCATTTTTTTAAATAGCCTGTCAGCATTTTAAAAATTGCTTTTTGGAGTATTCATAATTTACTTGTCTTAAATCATTTAATCATACTTCTTGGCTCACAGAATCACACTTCAGGTGGTGATTTTGTTCAGAATTTACTCTCAAGCTACTTAGCGATATGAATTAATTGGATATTGAAAGAAATATTCTGACTTGGATGGAATTTTGTTGTTTTGTTTGTTATCTGCAATCTTTCAAAACTGAAACACTTGCAAAGTTTATTCTGAGATCTATTATTTATATGCATTTATGTATTTAATTTGTCAACAAATACAAGGAAACAGTATCAGTATAGACATAGACATGGACACATAAAAAAATGGCACAAATAAATGGATATAAATAAGCAAAACATAGCCATAAACACATAAAATGAGTATATATAAATGGGGACAGTAGGACAGGGATGGTAGGCACGCTGGTACGCTTATGCACGCCCCCTTAGGGACCTCTTAAGAAACGTGTAAGGTCCACGGTAGACAGTTTAAGGTAAAAGGTATGGGGGTTAGAGAAATTAACAACAGGATCAGGTAGAGTGTTTCAGACATTAACTACTCTATTGCTGAAGTTGTATTTTCTACAATCAATATAGCTGGAAGAGTATTTCTTATTTCTGGAGACAATAGCCAGTCGCTTTGAGTTATACAAGTAGTGTTCCATACACCTTTGGCATAGCCATGCCAGCCACATGACCACAGTGGCATCTTTGGACAATGCTAGCTCCTTCAGCTAGGAAACTGAGATCAGCACCGACCCCTAGAGACAGACACAACTGGCAGCAGAAATCTTTTTTAAAAACTCTCTCTTCTTTTGGAGTTACACAATGTCAAGGAAGAAACAAGATTCAATGTTTCTTTGAAACTTTGAAATAGAAGAAAGATAAGTCAGATGTGATAGGAGATATTGTAGGACTAAAGCATTTATATGTATATAAGCTGCTCAAAAAAATAAAGGGAACACTTAAACAACACAACCTAGAAATAAGTTTTCCTAGAAAGGGAAAACTTAAACAACAAAATGTACAGAATGTGCTGACAACCCAATCACACAAAAATTATTATTGGAAATCAAATTGAGCAACCTATGGAGGTCTGGATTTGGAGTTACACTCAAAATTAAATACACTCAAAATTAAATACACTCAAAATTCCTAACAAACAGGAAGCAGCAGGTGAAGCTAAGTAGGATCACATCAGATACCTGTACAATTAGCACAGCCCCCCCCCACCAAGGCTGTGTGCTCTCCCCACTTCTCTTCTCTCTGTATACTAATGACTGCATCTCTAATGACCTATCTGTTAAACTACTGAAGTTCGCAGATGACACAACAGTGATTGGTCTCATTTGAGACAATGACGAATCTGCATGTAGACGAGAGGTTGAATGACTAGCCTTGTGTTACGACCGAAACAATCTGGAACTGAACACACTCAAAACCATAGAAATGGTGGTAGACTTTAGGAGAAACCCTTCCATACTTCCACCTCTCACAATACCAGACAACACAGTATCAACAGTAGAAACTTCCAAATTTCTAGGTTCTATCATATCGCAAGATCTAAAATGGACAGCTAACATCAAAAACATCATCAAAAAAGGACAACAAAGAATGTTCTTTCCGCGCCAACTCAGTAAGCTCAAACTGCCCAAGAAGCTGCTGATCCAGTTCTACAGAAGAATTATTGAGTCTGTCATTTGCACCTCTATAACTGTCTGGTTCGGTTCTACAACCCAACAAGAAAGACACAGACTTCAGAGGATAATTAGAACTGCAGAAAAAATAATTGCTACCAACCTGCCTTCCATTGAGGACCTGTATACTGCAGGAATCAAGAAGAGGGCCGTGAAAATATTTACAGATCCCTCACATCCTGGACATAAACTGTTTCAACTCCTACCCTCAAAATGACTGCACACCAGAGCACTGCACACCAGAACAACTAGACACAAGAACAGTTTTTTAGCGAAGGCCATCACTCTGCTAAACAAATAATTCCCTCAACACTGTCAAACTATTTACTAAATCTGCACTACTATTAATCTTCTCATCGTTCCCATCACCAATCTTTTTCTATTTATGACTGTATGACTGTAACTTTGTTGCTGGCAATCCTTATGATTTATATTGATATATTGACCATCATTTGTGTTGTAAATGTTGTACCTTGATGAACGTATCTTTTCTTTTATGTACACTGAGAGCATATGCACCAAGACAAATTCCTTGTGTGTCCAATAATACTTGGCCAATAAAAATTCTATTCTATTCTATTCTATTCTATTCTATTCTATTCTATTCTATTCTATTCTATTCTATTCTATTCTATTCTAAATATAAATCATAAAGATTACCAGCAACAAAGTTATAGTCATATAGTCATAAGTGGAAAGAGATTGGTGATGGGAATGATGAGAATATTAATAGTAGTGCAGATTTAGTAGTGCTTCCTAACAAACAGGAAGCAGCAGGTGAAGCTAAGCAAGATCACATCAAATACCTGTACAATTAGCACAGGGGGCCCCCAAGGCTGTGTGCTCTCCCCACTTCTCTTCTCTCTGTATACCAATAACTGCTTCTCCAATGATCCATCTGTTAAGCTACTGAAGTTCGCAGATGACACAACAGTGATTGGTCTCATTCGAGACAATGACGAATCCGCATATAGACAAGAGGTCGAACGACTCCATGCTCTGGACACTATGCTGACAGACACAGCAAACCTTGCCACAGCTCGTATTGATGTGACATCCTGGATAGCTGCACTATCTGAGCCACTTGTGTGGGTTGTAGACGCCATCTCATGCTACCGCTAGAGTGACAGCACCACCAGCATTCAAAAATGACCAAACGATCAGCCAGAAAGCATAGGAACTGAGAAGTGGTCTGTGGTCATCACCTGCAGAACCACTCCTTTATTGGGGATGTCTTGCTAACTGCCTATGCTTTCCACCTGTTGTCTATTCCATGTGCACAACAGCATGTGGAATTGATTGTCAATCAGTGTTGCTACCTAAGTGGACAGTTTGATTTCACAGAAGTGTGATTGACTTGGAGTTACATTGTGTTGTTTAAATGTTCCCTTTATTTTTTTGAGCAGTGTATATTCCACACATGCAAAGCCATGTTGAGACCAACACTAACATACCGGCCAGGGCTATACTAAACAACACAAATATGTTTTTTTTAATGTAATGGTAGCTGAGATGAACATTTCCATACATAAATTCTTACCATGTTTTATTTTGTTTATAAATTGGTCTTAAGCATTAAAAAATACAGTTCATGAAAAGAATTCAAAATGAACATGGGCATGATGGAAGCAACAGACAGAATATAGTCATGCAGTTTATCTGTGTGATTTCATTTCTTTATATATTATCAGCCAAGTTCACACAACATGCCATACCACATAATTCATTTGATTTTTTTGCTTAGTAGAATAGGAGTAACTATAAAGGTGAGGTGCTTGTCACTAAAAGGATCATAACATGCTTTTTTGGAAGTCATAGGAGGAGAAATGAAATAAGTTATTTAGAAAGAAGCCTCATAGGAAAGAAATACATGGTTTCAACTGCTGCTGATCCATGGGGCAGGCATGTTTGTTATATGATATTTTATGCAATTTGAAGAGCAGAGGAAATGGAAGAACATCAGTATAGGCCTTAAATTTTTAAAAAATGAAGGCAGAGAGTTTTTATATTCCCCATCCCTGGTTTATGACCTAGTGTTATGTATGAACCAGCAAACTGTGGTTTATTCAACAAAATGCAGCTGATACAATGGTGTTGCATATACATTGCCAAAAGGAACAATTATGTTTTTTTGTTCAATGCCCTTCATACTTCGATGTTTTCATTAAATTAAAGTAGATTTGATTTCATTTGATGTTTTTAGCCCAGATGGTCTTAATATGATTAGAAGTTCACATCTAAAACAGAATTAATTATATTTCCCCTTATCAATGTTGCTTTTGTGAAGTACCACAAAGTGCTGTTGAAGCTCTGAGAAATGTGTTTGGCAGGGACACCAGCAGAGCCGAAGCAAGTCAGTGTGCATGTTAAAAAGATAAAAGAAACATATGCATTGTCTCTTTGAATATGTAGAATAGCTATTCTACATTTTTTCTGATGAATAGAAAATTTACATTTACATCATTTTCCTACATATGTATTATCTTTTTGAATGAAAACTTTAAACACTGCAACAATGAACTATCTCAAGGGAATTGAGAAGAACAGAAAAAAGAACATCCTTCCATTTACATTCAAGGGACTTGCTTGCATGAAACTGCTGTACTGCTAATTCAGTGCTCATCCAGGTAACTTAAAATGGTATTCTCATTTTGTGATTATTATTCACTTTGGTTTTTAATAATTTCAATGGGGAGAACCATATGTTGGCCACTTCAGAGCCTTAATAGGAAGTAGTCCCAGTTATGGAGTACTGCCATCCATGAGATTAATTTATCAACAAGACAGCTCTGTGTTTTTGCCTCTGTGTCCTTTCTTAGCATGATATTGTAATGTTCAGTTTTATGTACTTTAAATCAGTCAAGCATCCTGAATTTTCTTTTTATTCTCCAATATCAGAATGCTGAATTCTTTTCCCCCACTCTTTCTTCCTGAAGTCTAGCTTCAGAGTGACAGCTTGCTTCAGCAAAAAACATTCAACTATAAGGTAAATTGGATTTGAATTATTATATTGTTTGAAACACTCAGCTGAGCCATTTACAGCTTAGCACACTGTATCTTTTATTGAATGAAACTGCCAACTGAAGTTTATTGAATCTATCCACTTTTCCTTCACCAGCCTGTAACTATCATGTAAGGGAATTATGCAGCTAGCTTGACAAATTCTTTAAAAAAAATTACAGTATAGCCTGATGGAGAAGATTCTGCTTTACAAAGAATGAGGTAATAATAAACTTATTACCCTTTAATAACCTTTTTTTTTTGCAGAAATACAACAGGTTATCCTTATATTATGGTCCAGTTATGACAATACATGTGTAGTATTGGAAATGCTTCCACATGCCACATGATTTAACACTGTGTTGTTTTCCCAGCATTAATCCAATTCCTCTTCACACAGTAATGAGGCCACATTTCTAGCAGTTCACTTAACCCACTAATTATATTTAACACATTCATCCTGTAATGTACCTTTGGTACCAAGATTTAGTCCACAGTTCTATGTATTAAGAATATGATGTATTTCCAAGAAATAGTTAGTTCTAGGGAAGCTTTAAGCAAAGTGTCGTTCAAAGCATAACAATAAAGTCAAGGGGTTTTTTTTCCTGCCATGTTTGTTCCTTTGCTTTGCTTGTTTTTTTAAAAGTTTTTAACAATTTGCAAGCCATCCCGAATTTCTGAGAATTGGGCAGCATATAGATTTAATGAATTATTATTATATATAATATTATATATATTATATATATATATATATTATATATAGGCTTAGGACCGGGATACCTTCGAGACCGCCTTCTGCCGCCGATTGCCTCCCAACGACCTGTGCGCTCCCACAGAGTGGGCCTCCTCAGGGTGCCGTCGACCAAACAATGTAGGTTGGTGACCCCCAGGGGGAGGGCCTTCTCTGTGGCGGCACCAGCCCTGTGGAATGAGCTTCCTCCGGGATTACGACAACTCCCCGACCTCCGGACCTTCAGACGTGAACTGAAGACTCTATTATTTCAGCGTGCGGGACTAGCCTAAGAACAAAATGTTTTAGTTTAAATTTTAATGGGGGTTTTACTGGTTTTTACTTTTTAGTGATCAGGCTATGATAATATTTAGTTTTAACTGGGTTTTAATGTTTATTTATTATATTGTTTTTATATTGTTTTTAATATGCCTGTGAACCGCCCTGAGTTCTACGGGAGATGGTGCGGTATATAAGTTTGATAAATAAATAAATAAATAAATAAATAAATAAATAAATAAATAAATAAATAAATAAATAAATATATACAACAACATGAAATCACAGTTGCAATTCTTTTGCTGGTGTGGACCTTCCTACATATCATCTTTTTCTTAAGAACCTAGGATGTTGTAATGTACCAGTATAGTATATGTACGAATCCTTTAATAACTCATAGAAATATTGTCAATGCACAAATCTTTTCTATTCTTCAGGGCTTACTGTTATGTAAAACAGCCTCCAATTTCAAGCAGCAGAGTAGCTACATCACTTTGCCTTGATGAATCGAAGTGCACGTACTAAGTTTCTGCAATTGATTAATGAGATGTACTATAGAAAATGACTTTATGGACTATTATCTCATTTTGTACCACATGAGAGTCAATAAATCAGAAGCTTATTTGGTGCTTATCTGATCTTATTTGTTTAACCACTTGAAGCTGCTGAATTTGACCATGAATTAAATTAAAAATCTGGTATTATGGGAAGAGAAGTATAAGATGGAAGAGTACAGGTAGTCCTCAACTTACAACCACAACTGAGCCCACAATTTCTGTTGCTAAGTGAGACAGTTGTTAAGTAAGTTTTTCTCCATTTTACAACCTTTTTTGCCACAGTTGTTAAGTGAATCACTGCAGTTGTTAAGTTAGTAATACAGTTGTTAAGTGAATGGGTCTTCCCCATTGACATTGCTTGTCAGAAGGTCACAAAAAGGTGATCACATCATATGACCCCAGGACACTGCAACCATCATAAATATGAGTCAGTGGCCAAGCATCTGAATTTTGATCATGTGACCATGGGGATGCTGCAATGGTTGTAAGTGTGAAAAGTGGTCATAAATCACTTTTTGCAGTGCCATTGTAATTTTAAGTTAAAAGACACTTGCTCCTGGGGAGGAAAACTATGGCAAATCTAGACAGCGAACTAAAAAGCACAGACATCACCCTGCCAACAAAAGTGCGTATAGTCAAGGCTATGGTTTTCCCAGTTGCAATGTATGGCTGTGAAGGTTGGACCATAAGAAAGGCTGAGCACCAAAGAATTGAGGCCTTTGAACTCTGGTGCTGGAGAAAATTCCTGCGAGTCCCTTGGACTGCAAGGCGAACAAACAAGTCAGTCCTAGAGGAGATCAACCCTGACTGCTCTTTAGAAGGCCAGATCTTGAAGATGAAACTAAAATACTTTGGCCACCTATGAGAAGGAAGGACTCACTGGAGAAGAGCCTAATGCTGGGAAAGATTGAGGGCAAAAGAAGAAGGGGACGACAGAGAACGAGGTGGCTGGATGGAGTCAGTTGAACTCTGGTGCTGGAGAAAATTCCTGCGAGTCCCTTGGACTGCAAGGCGAACAAACAAGTCAGTCCTAGAGGAGATCAACCCTGACTGCTCTTTAGAAGGCCAGATCTTGAAGATGAAACTAAAATACTTTGGCCACCTATGAGAAGGAAGGACTCACTGGAGAAGAGCCTAATGCTGGGAAAGATTGAGGGCAAAAGAAGAAGGGGACGACAGAGAACGAGGTGGCTGGATGGAGTCAGTGAAGCAGTAGGCATGAGTTTAAATGGACTCCAGAAGGTGGTAGAGGACAGGAAGGCCTGAAGGAACATTGTCCATGGGGTCGCGATGGGTTGGACATGACTTCGCAACTAACAACAAAATTGTAGCTTTGAATGGTCACTAAATGAATTGTTGTTAAGTCTAGGACTACCTCAATGCAGTTCCATTCACTCACTCCTGAAGCTGAGTATCTAATGTGATTGATCCAAAGGAATCAAATTCAAAAATGCTTACTTGCAGGAAAGATCTGTTTAGGATGATTTGGCCTAATCAAGAATAAATTCTTGCACATGTGAAATCTTTTTTTGCTAGGCAAGCCTGTATGATCTAATGGTTAAAGCACCCAGGCTAAAAACCAATGGACGGTGAATTCTAGTCCCATTTTAGGCATGAAAGCTGAGTGGGCTGAGAGAGGATGACTTTCAGCCAGTCACCCTCTCTCAGCCCAATTCACAGGGTTGATGTTGTGGGGAAAGCTGGAGGAAAGCATGATAGATACTGTATGTTCCTCAACTAAGTTAAATAACTAAGTTATTTATAAAAATAAGGAAGATGAAATAAAAATAAATAAATAAATATTTTTAGTGGGAAGCAGTTGAGTCTGAATGTGACTCTGACTACAGGAGTATGAAAAATTCTAAGTAATGATGTAGGATTGGACGTGGCCTTACAGCTCTAATTTATTCTAATTGTCCAGTTCCTGACCTTCAGGCATCTTGAAATATAATTACTTTACTTAGCCTAATTTCTCTTCTCATTTTGTAACTTTTCAACTGTTGTGCTGTTATTGCTGCTACTGCTCCTCCTTTGACTGATGTACTATCGTTTCTGTGAAAAGATTTTTAAACTGTCCTTTGAAAATACTTCTGTATTTTCTGGCCTGAAAGATCCTAGAATAAGGCACATTCTTTTGCATTTCAAAAGGTGGAAGTTTACATATTAAATCTGTCCACAGCTTGCGTGTAGAATAAACAGGAAAAAAGGGGATAAGGTTTTAGAATTAAAGCATATGAAAATTTATATTTTTCTGCATTATGTGATAATCCGATCAACACTTTATAATCAATAAGGGCACAATTACATCCTTATTAATATTTTAGAACTGCACATTTTTATATAATTTAGATTCTTATCTTGCAATCTGGAAAAAGCAGCAGCCTGACAAGAAAGGAGCTGAAATTATGCCCATAGCAGAAAATCACAGCAGGGCTCTGTGAAGCATTCTGTTATAATAATAACTACAGTAGCTTTATTTCAGCTGTTTTATAAGAAAGCAAATCTTGATGCACACACCTAACAACATTTAGCAAAGGACATACTATGCTCTTTTCAGGCTTCAGTGAGATTTTTTAAAAAGCCTTTGCATCTTATTACAATTGACATCTCTAACAATGGTAACATTATGAATATCATAGGCATCTACAAAACCACAATGACAAAAAAAAGGATGATACATATGGCATGAACCCTGCCCTTACATGGGTACTACATCTGATGAGAGCCCATAGTCTGGGGAATGTGTCATGACATCATGATACATATTTCATCATTTACTCTCTTCCTACATATCTACTGTATGATGGTTTTGAATATTAGTAGCATGTTAACAGCTTTAAAGATACATGTTTTTGAAGAAATAGCTGATCTTTATTTTCAACCTTTGTGTAGTAGTAAACTAGACTCCTTCCACAAAAAGCAGAAACATTTCACAGTCTTATATTTCTTATATTAACATCTACCACCTCACGTAAATCTGGTCACTAATCAAGTTGGAGAAGGTTGGTCTTCACTTCCTTAAACATCTGCCATGGCTCAGAATTTCAAAAGCAGAGAAGCAAATAAATTGGAAGTGTGTAGAAAAAAAGCATATCATTTCCACAGTTATTTCTAATGGTTGAAGTTCTGTTTCATAGATTTGTGTATTTAATTGTTAGATTTATATTTTATCTTTCTTCCAGCTTAAGACTCACCATTTTTTCATAAGAGCAATCACCCTGTGAAGTACGTAGGTTGGTCTAAGAGAGAAAGAATGGCATCATCGAGGTTCCATGGCTGAGGTGAACTTGAATCTGAATACTTTAACCAGCATCCCACATTGCCTGAATGTAGAGCAAGACATTTGGTTAATATGTAATCATGGCAAATGAACACAATTACCAAGAATCCACACTAGGAATAATCCTGATATTTGTATGAATTTCACAATCCAATTCTCTTAATTTTAAGGAAAATCAAATTTAGATTAAATTACTTATATTAAAACTTGTTAAAATGCAACTACTTAAGTTGTGTTAAGAAAAACCCATTTTAGGAAAAATTATTCATAAACTTAAAGAACTTCTTCAGTGCTTGGTTATTTATTTTGCATCTAGAATAGTAGCTTTATAATTATAGATTGTGGAATTAGCCAAAGATAACAGAGATGCTAAGTAGTATAGTGAAACCTCAAATTAACAGATTGCTGGTTAACAAACTTCAGATTCAACATTTTTACTTCAATCCTCTAATAGCAGGTAAGTGTGTTGTTTTTGAAATCTGAAGAATAAACATTATTGATATAATTTGTGTCTTACTTATAATAATACAACTGGTGTTTTAAAATCATTTGTGTCAATTTTCATAAATTGATGCAAATGACATAAAAACATCAATTATCTCATTATGCAAACATCCATTACTTCAATTATGTAAATTTAGATTTAACAAACATTTGGGTTTAATGGACCCCCTTTTGTTCAAATGCTCCATTAAATTAATTACAGTAATTTCCTGTAATTAAGATGTGGGGAGAAGCTGGAAAAGGTATCTATGGGAGACAGGATAACACAAAATAAAGCTACCGTATATACTCGAGTATAAGCCGAGTTTTTCGGCACGTTTTTTGTGCTGAAAAACGCCCCCTCGGCTTATACTCGAGTCTACCCTTGCAGAGCCGACCCAGGGAGAGGGTTTTTTGCCCTCGGGAACAGCTGGGCCGGCAGGACGAGCCCAAATGCTGCCGGCATGTTTTGCCAGCTCGGCCGGCTCGTTTTGGGGCGGCGGCTGGCCTCCGGCGTTTTCTTCCGCCGCTTTTTGATGGCGGCGGCGGCGGTGGTCGGCGGAGGGGGCGGGGGGCGGAGGGGGCGTTCGACATTTTCGCCCCCCTCTCACTCGTCCTCCTCTTGCCCGCGGTGGGGGCGGAGGGCGTTGTCACTCGCCTCCTCTCGAAAGCCGAAATTGAGTGCGGCGGCAGTGGGGTGGGTGGGTGGGGAGGCCGCCGTGAAGTGCCGGCTGGGGAGCCCAGGAGCCAATCCCGGCCCCCAGCCGGCACCACGGCGGCCTCCCCTGCCGCCGCACTCAATTTCGCCGAGAGGAGGGCGAGGTGACAACGCCAAGCGAGAAGAACTCTCTTTATTTGTTTGTCACTCTCGCCTCGGAGGCGGAGGCGTTGTCACCTCGCCTCCTCTCGAAAGCGAAATTGAGTGCGAGCGGCAGTGGGGTGGGGAGGCCGCGTGAAGTGCCGGCTGGGGAGCCGGGATTGGCTCCTGGACTCCCCAGCCGGCACTTCACGGCGGCCTCCGCCGCCTCGCACTCAATTTCGGCCGGAGAGGAGGGCGAGTGACAACGCCTTCGGGCGAGAGTGACAAACAAATAGAGTTCTTCGCTTGGCGTTGTCACTCGCCCTCCTCTCGAAAGCCGAAATTGAGTGCGAGCGGCAGTGGGGTGGGGAGGCCGCGTGAAGTGCCGGCTGGGGAGCCCGGGATTGGCTCCTGACTCCCCAGCCGGCACTTCACGGCGGCCTCCGCCGCTCGCACTCAATTTCGCCGGAGAGGAGGCGAGTGACAACGCCTTCGGGCGAGAGTGACAAACAAATAGAGTTCTTCGCCTTGGCGTTGTCACCTCGCCCTCCTCTCGAAAGCCGAAATTGAGTGCGGCGGCAGGGTGGGGAGGCCGCGTGAAGTGCCGGCTGGGGAGCCCGGATTGGCTCCTGACTCCCCAGCCGGCACTTCACGGCGGCCTCCGCCGCCGCACTCAATTTCGCCGGAGAGGAGGCGAGAGACAAACGCCTTCATGGGCGAGAGTGACAAACAAATAGAGTTCTTCGCTTGGCGTTGTCACTCGCCCTCCTCTCGAAAGCGAAATTGAGTGCGAGCGGCAGGGTGGGGAGGCCGCGTGAAGTGCCGGCTGGGGGCCGGGATTGGCTCCTGACTCCCCAGCCGGCACTTCACGGCGGCCTCCGCCGCCGCACTCAATTTCGCTGGAGAGGAGGGCGAGGTGACAACGCCTCCGCCCACCGCGGGCAAGAGGAGGACGAGTGAGAGGGGCGAAAATGTCAACGCCCCTCCGCCCCCTCCGCCGACCACCGCCGCCGCCGCCATCAAAAAGCGGCGGAAGAAAACGCCGGAGGCCAGCCGCCGCCCCAAAACGAGCCGGCCGAGCTGGCAAAGCATGCCGGCAGCATTTGGGCTCGTCCTGCCGGCACTTCAATCCCGGGCTCCCCCAGCCGGCACTTCACGGCGGCCTCCCCCCACCCACCCACTCCCACTGCCGCCGCACTCAATTTCGGCCGGAGAGGAGGGCGAGGTGACAAACGCCAAGGCGAGAAGAACTCTCTTTATTTGCTTGTCACCCTCGCCCTCCTCTTACTGGTCCTCCTCTCGCCCTCGGAGGGGGCGGAGGGGGCGTTTGTCACGAATACATCCCAATAAAATGCAAAGGTTTCAAAGCATGTTTTGGAAAAGCAGCGAGGGATGGGGGGAGAATGCTGCCTTGAATGTGAAAGAAACGTGGAAAACTCCAACTACAGTATAAAAAAAAAACATTTGCACTCAGTACTTTTTATTTTATTTTATTTTTTGCCAAGTTTTCCCCAGGGTTTTTTTTTCCCCCTATGGAAATTGGGGAGGTGGGGAGAAAGAGGTGAAAAAGAAAAGCCTCTTGGAAAGCGGAGAAATACGGCAAGAACAAACAATTTCTCCCCCCGCCCCTCCCGGCGCCGTCCTTCTCTCCCGCCAGTCACATGGTTCAGTTTTTTTCCAGGCTAACTATACTTTGCGTTTCACTTCCCCGAGTGAACATTGTAAAGTAAACAGTGAGCAACAGTGAGCAAAATTACGGTAATCTCCTCTGCCAAATCTATTCCCAAACCCTCCCCCCCCAACACCTCCGCTCCACAAAGGCAAGAAATGAACGCCGAATCCGAGAGGGGGGCAGGAGGAGGAGGAGGAGGAGGAGAGATGGGGGCATTGCAAGCTAGGGTGGGAAGAAGGAGGAGGAAGAAGAAGGGAGGCAAAAGAAACCGACCCTCGCGCAGATCAGCAAATTAGCTTTCCTTCTCCAAACCAATTTTTTTTTTAAAAAAAAACCCGTTCTACCCAGAGCAAATGGCAAATAAGCAGCCCGTTTTGAGTCTGATTATTGTTTCGCGGTGGTTGCCCTCTCTGATCTCCTTGTACATGACAAGGCACCTCTAACCCAGCGCTTTGTGTTTGTTATTGGTAATTCTCCTCTCCCTTCTTCCATTGGAGTCCTCTCCCCTTCCTTTCCGAACGGGCGGGCGATTTACCTTCTCTGCCTCTTTTATTTTCCTGGAGGTGGAGGTGTATTCCTAAGGATGCCTTCAGTGCTGGGGAAGGAGCCGATCCATGGAGGGAGGGGGCGACGCTGCCGAGAAGCCGCTGCTTACAGAGGCGAAAGAGCCAGGAGACCTTGGCATAGGTGGGCAGCTGGTGTAAGGCAGGGCAGAACCTTGACCCGCAAGGATCCCGGGAGGTGGGGGACGAAGAGAGGCAGAGAAGGAGGAGGAGGAAGGAAAAGAAAAGAAAAGGGGAGTGAAAATAAGAGCAGTCCGAGCAATAAATAAATATTGCTGGGCTGCTTTCCAAAATCCTCAGCACGGAACTAAAAGTTGCAAGTGTTTTGTGAGTTCAAACAGTCCCTTCCAGACTAACACGCTTCATTAAAAGATACAAAGTTTGGTAAACTGAAGCTCGCTCTGTCCAATGCAAAAATCATCATCATCATATAATAATAATAATAATAATAATAATAATAATAATAATAATAATAATAATAATAATAATAATAATAATAATAATAATAATAATTGTATACCGCCTTCTCCCATATATTTGTAATATTAGCAGGAAGGGTTACAGCAAGGAAAATCAATACAACCCGTTCTAAGCCGAAAACACATTTATATAAAGAGACCTGAAAACGATTTGTATAGAAACAAATGTACGGTATTTGTCTCTTGTGATGATGTGTTGCAGGGTTATATAAATTGCTGTGTGATAGTTACAGCATTTCCAGAAAACACAGACTGGAAAAGAAAAGAAAAGGAACGGTAGGGAATGAAAATGGATGACTGTGTCATCCATATCATCAACCTTTGTGAAGTGTATTGGGAAGCAACTTTTTAAAATAAGACCTTTTCTTGATCGTCTCCCTTATTATTTGTCACTCTCGCCCTCCTCTCGCCTCTTGGCGTTTGACACACTCGCCCTCCTCTCACTCGCCCTCTTTTCGCCTTTGGAAAAGATAGCTTGCCGGTCCATGGGTCTCTTTGGACAGCTTTCTGGGGGTGATGGTTTCCTGATGGCAGTTGACGTCGTAATAATTTTTTTTTTCCTGTTAGGAATGGATCCCAGTACTTCTAATCCTGGACCATCAAAACAAAAACGCAGGTCATACGAAGCTGCTTTCAAACTTAAGGTTGTGTCAAGAGCAGAAGAAAGCAATAACAGTATTGCAAGTAGGGAATTTTGTGTTGATGAAAAACAAGTAAGGGAGTGGCGGAAAATGAAAGCTGACTTGGAAAAGCTTCCAAAGGCAAAAAAAGCTCGACGTGGTTTAACGAGTCCATTTGGGGCTCTAGAGACTGAATTGCATGAATGGGTTATGGAGTGTCGTCAAAATGGTTACTGTGTAACACGTATGGGAATTCGCACGTGCCTTCAAATGGCTAAAGAAGAAAAATTTAAAGTACCAGGCACTGAAAATTTGTTGCATCAGCAGGATGGTGTACCCGCTTCATGAATAGGTTTGGCCTATGTTTGCAAAGAACAAATATTGCACAGAAGCTGCCAAAAGACCTTGATGAAAAAGTGATGTCATTCCATTCATTCATCATAAAACAAAGAAGGATCCATAACTATGACCTTCAAGATATTGGAAATATGGATGAAACGCCTATGACCTTTGATCTTCCAAGCAACAGAACTGTGGCAAGTTTGGGAGACAAAACAATTTTACTAAGAACCACAGGAAATGAAAACCATTTCACAGTCGTTCTGTCATGTTTGGCTAATGGAACCAAGCTGAGGCCTGTTATTATTTTTAAAAGAAAGACCTTGCCTAAAGGTAAAATTCCCGCCACGAATTACAGTGCGTGCACATGTTAAAGGCTGGATGGATGAAGATGGAACAAAAAAATGGCTGGAAGAAATTTGGAACGGACGACCAGGAGCAGCCTTAAAGAAAAAACCATCACTGTTAGTTTGGGATATGTTCAGAGCCCACATATCTGATGACATAAAAAAATTGGCAAAGTCATCTCAAGTCACTTTGGCCGTTATTCCAGGTGGGCTTACATCTGTATTGCAGCCCCTAGATGTCAGTTTAAATAAACCTTTCAAGGACCGTGTCGAAGGATGTGGCATGAATGGATGACATCTGGTCAAGCTCAACTGACAAAAGTTGGAAATCTGAGAAAGCCAGACATACAACTAATAGCACAGTGGGTTCGTGATGCATGGGAAGATATTCCAGAGGACATGGTGCAACGTGCCTTCAAGAAATGTGGCATTAGTAATGCTATGGATGGCAGTGAAGACAGCGCATTGTATGAGGGTGACAGCAGTGATGACGACGACTGTGAACTCAGTGATGATGACAACGTATATGCGGATAACATCACAGACGCTGAAGTAGCTGAAGCTCTGTTTGGACAAACAGATGATGAGGAGGAGAGTTTTGAGGGATTTTAGCTCTCGTTAGCTTGGTTGCTGTTACTTTTAAAGATACTGTATTTTTGATACCATATTCTTTTTGGGGACCCCCTTTTGCACTTTTATTGTTTTTCGTTCAAATAAATATTCATGTTATTTTACTTGGCTCTATCTTTATTTTTTACATTGACCAGTAGCTGCCTCATTTCCCACCCTCGGCTTATACTCGAGTCAATAGTTTTTCCCAGTTTTTGTGGTAAAATTAGGTACCTCGGCTTATATTCGGGTCGGCTTATACTCGAGTATATACGGTAATTGCCTTGGAATATCTAGGTAGCCATTAGATGATTCCTTGCTTTCTCTCATGTTTTTAATTTTTTGAGATAGCCACAAGCTTAATACAGAACTAAACTTATATTAAACTGATCTAATTATGGATATAAATATATTAAATATATTAGCAGCAGAAGCAAGCTAGACAAACCTGAACAACCGTTAACATATTGACTTTATATATTCTACTCTCTGTACTTTGTGATACAATCCTTTATTTCTTCCACAACAGTTAAAGCTGAGTCTAGGATTAGGTGGTAAGTGGTGTTAGTTTAAAGAATTCATTCTTTTATTTAAAGTATCTGGAGAAGGAACATATATACAAATTCCTTGAACTGAATTGTTTGCCCAAATGAATACACATCAATGAGTTTTTGTTTTATTTCTTTTATAAAATAAACTCATTTTTTCTAGAAAATAGATTTGATAATAAATATCAGATGACTTTAAACTGGGAAAGTCAACACAAATGAAAGTGGTGAAAGTACGAAATACAAAAATAGCCCCACTTTAGTTAATTTCAAATCCAAAAATATTTTAAAAATTGGTTCCAATACACATCTGTAAATTCTAATTTGAAATTATAACCAACACTTTAACTCAAAAAATTCAAAATTGCTTTTTTAAAAAAAGGATTCAAAAATTTATAAGCTAGTTGAAAGTTAAAAACATAGCATGGGAAAAGAGAATTACAAGCTACTTCCATATTACTGCCAAAGATATTATATAGATTTGTCCATGAAGACACCATGAACTGACCTCAATTTGAAAGAGAATTACTAAGAACCAATAAAATTAGCACATTTTAAAGATCTTGGATTGAAACAGCCATCTGTGAAACACTAAGGGAAACTCAAAGTGGAGATATTACTTACATTAATTCTAATCAAATTTGTTTTTCATTTGACCACTTAAATCACTAATTTTTTGGCAACAGTTACATTTTCAGATAATATATTTCTAAATAATCAAGCCATTACACTCTTAAATTAAATGTATCATTTTATTTTTTAAATTGACAATAAAATGTGTTTTTATTTTTTTCTTTCAAACATTTTCATGATTAGTCCAATATTCAGCAGAATTAGTAATAAATCATCTTACTTAATTTTCAGATCTATGGAAAAAGTGCAAAGAACAACCAATATGATTGAAGGCTTGGAGACAAAAACATATGAAGAATGGTTGCAGGAATTGTGTATGGCTAGTCTACAGAAAAGAAGGAGTAGGCGTGACATGATATTAGTATTCCTATATTTGAGGGTCCACCACAAAGAATTTATTTTTCCAAAGCACCAGAAGGCAGGACAAGAAACTAATCAAAGAGAGAAGCAACCTGGAATTAAGGAGAAACTTCCTAACAGTGGGAAGAATTAATCAGTGGAACAGCTGGCCTTCAGAAGTTGTGGGTACTTCATTACTGGAGGTTTTTAAGAAAAATCTGTACAGCCACCTGTCTGAAATGGAATAAGGTCCCCTGCTTGAGCAGGAGGTTGGACTAGAAGACCTCCAAGATCCCTTCCAGCTCTATTCTGATTCTGATTTACAAACTGCTTACACAGTAAGCGTCCTCCTAGGGGTTTATTCTTTTACCTCTGAAAGATCTGGGTTTGAGGCTCTCTGCAAGTGGAAACTGATACTTTCATACTGTATGCTGAGAGACTAGACAATACATTCTAGTATAGGTCATTTGTTTTTTGAAGTTAAATTAAATAAAGAGGTGTATGTATTGATCACCATTCACTTATTATGGTGAACTGAGAATGGGCTTGCAAGCTATTTTATACAATTATTTATTGGAGAATTCCACAAGAGGAAACTCCATCATTCTACTAAGCCCATGAAGGTGAAGCTATGGCATGTGTGCCAGAGGTGGTACACAGAGCCCTCTCTGTGGGCACACGCGCTGTTGCCAGCTGCTTTTCTGGTTTCTGGTGCATGCATGTGTGCTGGCCAGCTGGTCTTCCTGTGCGCCGTAGCACCAGAAACCCTAAGACCAACTAGCCACCTGGTTTTCCAGCTGGCCATCTGGTCTTTGGGTTCCTGGTGCTCCAGCACACGTGAAAGCCATGCACACCAGAAACCCAAAGACCAGGTGGCTGGCATGTGTATGCACACCGGCCAGCTGGTCTTCCTATGGTTTGGCTTGGTGCCCAAAAGGTTCACCATCACTGTATTAAGCTATTGTTTCCATTGACAAATGTCAAATTTACGATAATTCACTCTACCCTTATCCTTTGAGTATGATAATTATTTCAGATTTAAACAGAGTTGTCATACTGTAATTTCTTATCTCTTTTTCTTCTGGTGACACATACTTAGTTTCTTCAAAGTTTCCTCTTTTTCATAGTAGTGATCCTTATTCTTCAATACTCGCTTCCTCTCCTTCCTCCCACTGAGTACAATACTGTGCACCAACTTTGCTAAGTAAAATGAATTTCCTCCCACCCTTCCTTCCTTCCTTCCCTATTAAGAGAATATAATTGTAATTTCCTAAGGAAGAAAAATGCATATTTGGTATGTTATCATGATTGTCCAATGAATATTTTCTCTGTCACATATTTGTAGGACCTCCAGACTATCAGGCCCTGTTTTTCTGCCCTATGAATGAGTAGTAGCAACAACACTATTGTCAATAAATCAATAAATTATTTTTAATACATCGACAAACCTTAATTAGCAATAAATATTAAAATCTATAGTTATGTTTTTTCTTGACTTTTTGCATTATACTGGTATTTGGTGTTATTTGAGTTCATGATTATTCACTGCTTAGTGTCACTTGTTTGAGATGGGCAGTCATAAAAATTGAATAAACAAATAAAATTGGAAAATGTATAATTACCTATTCTTAGCAGAAAAAGAATGCATTCAAAGCATTAGCTCTTAAGTGCTCTGCCATAAATGTAAGATGCTTTTGGGGAAAAAATACAAGGACGTTAATTGTTTTTTAATGAGGGCATATTGACAAGAATCATAGGAGTGATTGGTACATTAATAATTTGTAGGCATGCATGTCCTAGTGCAAGAAATTTCCTTTTATCAACTGGACTTTACAATAGCTATGGGAATTATGGCAACAATTGTGCCATTATTTAAAGTCCAACCTCCTATCTTTAGCATACATCTGTATTTTAATAGAATCATTTGTGCCTCAGTAAGTGCTGCACTTATGGCAAAAACATTTGTTTCATCTAAAAGAAGATGTTAACAGAAAAGGATTAGAAAAAGAAGAAATCTGTTTCCTTGCTATTTACACCTATAGTTTATTCTCCTGCGTTCTGGAACAATTCCACTGCACAGGACAAGCTTTCAGATACTTGAAGGCAGCTATCATATCCCCCTAGAGTTTTCGTTTCCCATGCCAAACATACCTAACGCTCCAACCTTCCTTCATAAATTTTTCTTTCCAGGCTCCTTATCATCTTTGTTGTTTTTCTCTGGAGACACTTCAGTTTGTCAATGTCCTTCCTAAATGTTGATTTGTTGTTCTATTTACTAGAAGTGATAGCCCTGAACAAATGGTCTTCCAGTTCAATTCTTTATTTACAAGTAAGCTTCTTTATGCCACTGTGTTTTTCAAGAAGCAGTTATTATTTTGATAATTATTTGTAGTATTGAAATAGCATTACAAAAATTGCAGAACAAGAGAGAGAGAGAAAAAAAATATTTATTAAAATTAGTAGATTAAATATTATTTTCTTGTTCTGTATTAGAAAATATCAGAAACTGTTCACAGTGGAATATTTTCCTTATAAATTAATAAGTCTCTCCTTGAGGGAGAATGTGGTTTAGAAATGTGATAAATACATAAAATATGGAATATGAAATGTATTCACATGAAAGCATATACATAATTTTTTATTTTTTTGTTCCAGTTTATATTCATATTTATTTTCTATAAAACTGCCAACTTTTAAACCAATATTTAAACAATGTAATTCATATCTGCCAGTTTTCTTCTTTCATGCTTCAGATATTCCATGTGTGATCATGACTAGCAAATCAAGTAAAAACAGAATAATTGATTATGATCTAAATAGATTTGACTGAGTTTTATGCTATTTTTTTTTTTTTTTGCATTTATATCCCGCCCTTCTCCGAAGACTCAGAGTGGCTTACACTATGTTAGCAATAGTGTTTATCCTATTTGTATATTTATATACAAAGTCAACTTATTGCCCCCAACAATCTGGGTCCTCATTTTACCTACCTTATAAAGGATGGAAGGCTGAGTCAACCTTGGGCCTGGTGGGACTAGAACCTGCAGTAATTGCAAGCAGCTGCTGTTAATAACAGACTGCATTAGCAGTCTGAGCCACAGAGGCTCAGAGATTAAACTTTGATAGAGATTAAACTTTGCTTGTTCAGAACATGATCTGCAGATGGGTTTGCAAAGGCTTACTTAAAAAATAAAAGGAAAATCTTTTATTCCAGTCTCTGTTATTGAAACAGAACAATTTGGCTCTTTTTAAATATTTTAAATCTTCCACTATTATTTCTTAACATATGATCCTTAACTACATATTATTCACCAGTTAGTAAAAAGCTGTTATGATCAGAAACTTTTATTTTCTGTCTAAACCAACAAGAGTAAGTAGAGTGGTAGTCCATGGTGAATGTCATTTATTACTCAATTTGACCAATCAACTTTGGATGTTCTTGAGAAAATGAAATGAAATTCAAAATGAAATTCAATGGTGAAAAAAAACTAAGGTTTTTTTCCTAAATGCACAGGTATAGTAGGTGGTACCCAGCTCAACAGTAGTAACTGTGGATAATCACTTAAATATGAGCCAGCAGTGTGCTACAGTTGCCAGAAAAACCAAATACAGTTCTAGGCTGCATTAACAGAGGGATAGAATCAAGATCATGTGAAGTGTTAGTGCCACTTTATAATGCCTTGGTAAGGCCACATTTGGAATACTGCATCCAATTTTGGTCACCACAATGTAAAAAAGATGTGGAGACTTTAGAATCATGACGGCGAACCTATGGCACATGTGCCAGAAGTGGCACACAGAGCCATCTCTCTGGGAACATGAGCTGTTGCCTGTTGCTCTTCCGGTTTATGGCACATTGGCCAGCTGGTCTTCATGTGTGCATGCATGCCAGAAACTGGAAGACCAGGTGGTCGGTGCACGTGTGTGTCGGAAACCAGAAGATCATCAGCTGCTCTTCCAGTTATTGGCACACATGTGTGCACATGTACGCACTCCCATTTCAGAACTTGGTGCCGAAAAGGTTCACAACACTGCTCTAGAAACACACAGAAAAGCAGCAAAAACGATTAGGGGACTGGAGGCTAAAACATATAAAAAATGGAATTGGGTATGTCTAGTTTCTAGTCTAGAAGAGGGCCGTGAAAATATTTACAGACCCCTCGCATCCTGGACATAAACTGTTTCAACTACTACCCTCAAAACGACGCTATAGAGCACTGCACACCAGAACAACTAGACACAAGAACAGTTTTTTCCCGAAGGCCATCACTCTGCTAAACAAATAATTCCATCAACACTGTCAAACTATTTACTGAATCTGCACTACTATTAATCTTCTCATAGTTCCCATCACCAATCTCTTTCCATTTATGACTGTATGACTATAACTTGTTGCTGGCAATCCTTATGATTTATATTGATATATTGATCATCAATTGTGTTGTAAATGTTGTACCTTGATGAACGTATCTTTTCTTTTATGTACACTGAGAGCATATGCACCAAGACAAATTCCTTGTGTGTCCAATCACACTTGGCCAATAAAAATTCTATTCTATTCTAGTTTAATGAAAAGAAGGAGAAGAGCTGACATGATAGCAGTGTTCCAATGTCTCAGGGGCTGCCACAAAGAAAAAGGAGTCAAGTATTTTCCAAAGCACCTGAGAGTAGAACAAGAAGCAATGGGTGGAAACTAATCAAGGAGAGAAGCAACCTAGAAGTAAGACGAAATTTTGTGACAGACAGAACAATTAATCAGTGGAACAATTATGAATGCTCCAACACTGAAAGTTTTTAAGAAGAGATTGGACAACTGTCTGAAATAGTATAGGGTTTCCTGCCTGAGCAGGGGGTTGGACTAGAAGACCTCCAAAGTCGATTCCAACTCGGTTATTATATTCTAAAACTACAGATGGCCAGTTCTGGTTTTGTTTAGATGGAAAACAATGAAGAACTCTCAAGGCTGTAAAGCAGTCTAGAAAGGAAAAAAAAATATCCTAGAAAAAGGCAATGACAAATCACGTTGGTAGGGCTGCCAACAAAAGAACAACAGACTTACCAAGGTAATCACCAGATCTTGACTCAGGTTTAGTATTTTCCCCCCAAACATTTTCTAAACATTCAAATCTAAGCTCGATGTTTATGGAAAAACATTCTAAATTTCCTTCTGCATGATATATTTTCAAGGATCTTTAGAAATTGTTTCTTGAGGCATGGTCTTCTTGCCTTATTGAATACATAGGCATAGTTGTTTTGTGTCATTGGCTTAGGTTTTCCACCACTTTCTTAGATTTTGAAAGGGATTTTCCTTCATCACAGTATATGCTAGATTTAGCTAGAAAAACAGCCATTGCAATCTTATTGTATAATTGACAGGAAACAGAGTAGATAGAATTACATAAAATTCCCATTGGGGCTTAAATTGACAATCTGATTATATACAGCTTCATCATTTTATTAATTTTAATATTCTTTGAAAGCAATTGCTGGGTTTTTTTTTGTAAAGTGACTTTTGATGCCTGTATTAATTTACACCAATAGAAGAGAATATTTCTAGTTCAGGGATGAACTATGGAGCTTTTTGTATTTCCCAAACTTGGTTGTTTTCTTGCAGACATTTTATTACAAACTAGATAATATCATCATCATGAGCACTGATTGATATTACCTAGTTTCAGGGGTGGGTTCTACTTACCTTTACTACTGGTTTGCAATGGGAGTGCACATGCGCATGATGACCTCCAGACAGGTGGGCGGAGCTTCCTGCCGCTTTTACTACCAGTTCACAAGAACCAGGAGCAACCCACCACTGCCTAGTTTGTAATAAAATGTCTGCAAGAAAACAACCAAGCTCATACTAATTTATAAATGAGGCCCATAACTAGCCATGCACTTAGGCAAAAGGAAGCAATTGCTTCACATTACAGTTTTTGGGGAACATCAGTAATGTGTTGGTGAAAAGAACTGTTTAACATGTAGCCTGATTTCTACATGGCCGCCTTCAATGTAGTGGACAAACTATCCCTGCCAGTGTTGAAGGAAGGTCCAGCTCAAGTGAGGTCTAGTTTTGTACCTGAAATAGAATCTTTTATGCTTCGGGCAGCAAAATCTTTTTGACCATTCCCTGATTGGCCCCTCAGTTGGGCAGGATAATTAGTGTTATTACTCTCTAGCAATCTAATGTAAAATCAAGGGGCAAGCAAGATCAGGTATTTATTTTAGTGGAATTAGGTTTTTCTTTTCTTATATTTTTGTAAGTTTCCAGACCAATAATTTTCAGTATGCCTTATTAACCTAGAAATCAATTCACCCATTACAGAACAGCAGTTTCATCTAGTCTAGAGAGCAATTTGCACAGAACAATGGGAATGAGAGGAATACTTGGCTAATCCTGTCTTGTAAAATCAAAATCATGGTGTGCTTTTTAGAATAGAAGCTTTTTAAGGAGAAAAACTAGGACTTCATAATGGAAAAGATGAATTCCATATTTCAATTGGCTATACATATATATGGTATTTGTGAATCTGGATGTGTAGTACAGCATTTTCTCTCTAATATTCACACAATATTTATAAAGAAAATATTATTCCCATTGTACAATATTATACTGTAGTGCACTGAAGCATACAACTAAAACCCTATATGAGTGGAGTAAAAACAGTTTGGGGATCAGAGTATTTATAACACCATTGGTTTTCATCTAGGCTATGTTAAAAAAATTCACATACTACATTGTGGTTTCTATGGTATTAAAATTACCAGATAGATTCAGATAGCATGAGGACATTGATTCTTTTAAAGTCTGTCAGGATTGAGAACTGTCTGTAATTTTATTGTTATTAATTAGCAATGTTGAATTGTCAGTATTTTGCAGAAGATTGTCTCTATCACAGTGACTTTCAAAATTTATTGTTTGTTGGGCTATATGTAGACATACTGTATGTTATCTATGTATCTGAATTATTTGCAAATGTGTATGCAAAAGTCAACTTTTCATTCTGTTTAAGGTATTTAAACTTGTATCAAATACAAGTTCATATACGGTACCTTAAACAGCTGTGTTTCATCTGGGGAACATGTGGCTCCATGGGAACATCAATGACTCCTGTATAATCCTGGAAAAAAGATTTGTTGGATTAAGAAGTTGTTGACAGGATGAATGTGAACACTCTTCAGCACTCTGAAACATTTTCTCCCATTTGTATCTGACACATTACACAATTTTAGTACATACCACAACATACAAGCTATAAAAAATTGCTTAACTTCATATGGATCAGAAGTCAGATTTCTGGCATAAAACTTATATACAGGTATATCTTGTCTGTTCCCATGTATAACATTAAACCAAAATATATGCCTTTGCATTCTGAGCCTCATCACTGTAGTTTATAAGTAAGGTCTATGGCTTAGCATATTGTATTAATTCAATCAAATAAACATACTATGCTTTTGTGAAATATTCATTTTTTCTCTGATTCAGATAACTTAATAACACTGATTTTATCAGTGTTAGTTTTCTATAATTCCCTTTTCTTACAAAATTACAAGAAGTTTGTCAAATTAATATTAAAGTGAATGCATTTTTATTTTAATTTACACATTTTTATTAACCAGCTTTAATTTAGCATATCATGGCAACTTAGCCTATGTCTACCTATTTCATGAATTGATTCAATCAATCAGTCAGCCAGCCAATTTATTGCAGTCTTAGACCAGTACAAATTAATTTGATTATCAATTATTGGAATAAACTACTGTGGTAATATGCTGAGATTACAGTAATTTTTTCAACTCTCAAGTCTTTCAAGTGAAGGCTAAAATTAGATTTGTTTTCCCCAACTTTTCTTCTGATAGTCAGACAATAAACGGTTACTGAAAATATTCAGAAATAGAGGGATTCACTTACTTACCAACCATTTTTCATCTTCAGGGAATTCAATCTTCCATCCTGTTTCCATAAACATAATTTAAGATTTACTTAGTGCAGAACTAACAAAAAAATGCAAACTATATAAATGTTCGCTACTTTGTTGTTGTTTTTTTAAAACCATTAATTTGGTGATAAAATAAACCTTCCTGGATTGAGCCAGTGGTCAGTCTAGTAGTATAGTACCTATACATTCACAAGGCACATTTTTATAACTCTACTGAACTCTACATTCATAGACATTGAGGGGCCATCCGTCTTTGACTTGGCAATACAAGGATGCTTATGTGATATAGGAACTACAAATATAGCAACAACAGTCCTAGATAGGATTTCAGTATACAATCTGTAGAGTGCTTTGGGTTATATTACTGCTGAATTTTAAACACATCAACTATAGCTCATAATGTATGACATTCTAAGAATAATGAAGCCATATTCATTGCTTGAAGTCCCATTCAATGTATTTATAAAATGTTCAAATGCTACTGTAGGATACAGCTTGCTTGGGGCATATTTACTTTTAGAAATATCTTATGCCTAAAGATATCAACACATCTGTGTAGGAATACATTCTTGAGCTTTTAAAGAAAAGGCAGTATGTTGCTATTATTTTTTCTTTCCTGGAAAGTACCCTTTAATTCTGCAGAGCTAACAGTGGGAAGGCAAAGGAATCACATCTTTCCTACACTTTATTTATTATACCAGTTACAAATGGTGGCTTTTCAATGCTGAGCCATTTTCAATTTAGATTGCCTAGATAAATACAATTTGGATATAACGATGTGAAACATTAAAATGTTTAAGTAGGACATAATTTAAGAGTCACTTAGAAAAAATGTACATGCGGCATAGTATTTATTCAGAGTTATTTTATGGGATTAAATGTTATAGCTAAAATGAGCTGTGGAACAAATTATATTGTTCCAGTATGACATTTGCAGTTAAGATGCTGGGCTTGTTGACTGGAAGGTTGGCAATTCAGGACCCAAGTATCACATGACAGAGTGAGCTCCCATTCTTGCCCTAGCTCTTCCAACCTAGCAATTCGAAAGCATGCAAATATAAGTAGATTGATAGGTATTAGAGGGAAAATATTCTGTAACAGGGTTCTGTATGCCATAGCATATAGTCATGCCGGTGACATGACCACAGAAGCATCTTCCGAAAATGCTGGCTCCCTTGGCTAAGAAACTAAAATGAGCACTGCCCCCTCGAATCAAACATGACTGGGCAGGGGAAACCTTTATTTTTTACCTTTATGAACTATTCAGTGGAACAACTTTGCAGTACTTTCCGATTTCACTTTCACAAGAGTATAGCAGATACAGAATTAGCAGCATCCACTATATGTCTGATGTCAATTCAGAAGATTCTTCCACTTATGTTCATTAGATGTGATATACAGTAGCTGAAAGTGAAACATAAATATTTGCAAATGTGAAAGCTTGTCTTCTTGTTTGTTTGCTTCTCTCGCTCTCTTCCTTTTTCAGTAGGTCACTGGTCGTAACCACCTTTGCAGACATTTGGAATCATTCTAGGAATGTGAACAGCCTTGTGTGAGTGAAAACATGCAAATAGGGTGTCTTTATGGACAGTTAAATGGGGAAAGCAAGTGTTCATGTAGTTTCACAATTGACATCTAAGTGGTACAAGAGAAGGGGCAATAATGATGATGATACAACAGTTTATATGGCCATCAGATCAGAATGACATACATTTCAGAAATCAATATCATATTTAAAAATACAGGGCAACAAAATGAAATAGTTGTTCAGTCTCACTAGGTTAAGTTAGGGAAATCAAAATAAGTCATAAGAGAATCATTAAGGTGACATAAGTGGCGTGCATAAGAGCACAAAAGTGCCTACCGTTCCTGTCCTATTGTTCTCTTCATTATAGTATTATATGCATACTTTTACTTATACTTTTACTTATATATACTTTTTCTCTCATGATGAATTATTGTTTATGCTGATGATTGTATATACTGTTGTGACAAAATAAAATAAAATAAAAAATAAAAATCCCAATATGGATATTCTGACTGATTACCATCACATGTTTTGTGCATGTGCAGTTAAAGTCTTCCCAAGTCTTGAATAAGTTAAAATAGAAGTAAAAGAAAAATTATCTCTAATTACAAAACACAATTTTGAGAAGAACAGAGTATAAGATAGCAATTAAAGAAAGAGGAATTCATTAATAATTTTCTTAATTAAAAAACTGGAATTGTGGTTTCTAGCTAGATGCTTTATGTAATGACTTTTGAGACCAATAGCAAAAATAATGTATACAGATTGTTTTAATTATTTAAAATATTATTTAATTTTCCTTCTACTTTAGTAACAGATGGCATAAGTACCAAAAAGCTTTTTTCTGCTGTATTCATAACCTCAGATAAATTAGTTTTCAGTTTCTATTTAATCCTATTTAACTATTTTAATTATCAAGTATTTTTAGAAATATTCATTGCTCAGTTTAAAAATTATGAGACGCATATATGTAACATATCTCTGTATATATATTTCACTTACTGATGTTAGATTCTTGCATATATTTGCTATTTAGAAGCAGTGATTCAAGGAAAAACACAATTGGAAATTGTGATAATTTAACTATATTATTACACATTCATTCTATTATATTAACTTTTAATCCATTGATCCACAGTCCTTATATTTATGAAATCATTGAGAGAGATCCTTTGCATACCAGAATGTACTTTATTTGGCCAGCCTTCAGTGTTGCCTTAGAAATAACCTCATTAGTTTACCAGTAGCCAGCAATTCTGTGTTTGAATCAAAGACAGAAGCTAACTCACACCTCAATTTAGAGAATTTATCCTCGAACATGGGTTCAAATCTGTAACCAGAATGTCACTGAATTGCAACCTCTCTGTCTCCAATAACCTATCTTCTTGTCAAGTCTTGGCTAATACTGCAGGCTGAAAGAAAATCAATGCTTGAAAAAAAGCAGAAATTACCTTAATCCAAGAATAAGTAACACGTGACTAGTATTTAATAAAAGCAATGTTGAGATTCTGAAAGAAGTTAACACAAGCAGATTTTTACAATAATTTACAATTGATTACTTTCTATCACTATAAATAAATAAATAAATAAATAAATAAATAAATCACTGTATATTATAGAAGCGTTAAATTGTAATATTTTGAAACAAAACACCTACCCCATTAATTATGGCAAATTCAGATCCTGCATTTCTGAGTGCAAATAACTCTAAAATGGCTTAGGAGTAACCTCTACAAATCCTTTTAAAATCATAATGAACCACTGTGTCCTGCCCTATTTAATTTGTTCATTACCTTGTTACCATATAGTTAATCCTGAAAAATGGAATTTCCATACTGGGCCCATTGAGATTGGACTGGTTCATATAATATACTAAGCCATTGATGAGTTCATTTGGTTTTGCTCTAGCATGTGTGAATTCAATAACCATAATAGGCAAAATACAGTTTATGCCTTACTGTGTTATACATACCCATTTAATTGTGATTATTAAATAAAACTTGGTGAAATAAACCACAGTTTTGCATAATGTGTGAATCTACAAATGTAGTGTATAAAAATATTTCCCATATTAATGAATTTAGTAAGACTGAATGCAACTCAGATTACAGGTTTTATAATAATGCCTTGTGGTGCAACCAAAACAATCTGGAACTGAACACACTCAAAACCATAGAAATGGTGGTAGACTTTAGGAGAAACCCTTCCATACTTCCACCTCTCACAATACTAGACAACATAGTATCAACAGTAGAAACCTTCAAATTTCTAGGTTCTATCATATCGCAAGATCTAAAATGGACAGCTAACATCAAAAACATCATTAAAAAAGGACAACAAAGAATGTTCTTTCTGCGCCAACTCAGTAAGCTCAAACTGCCCAAGGAGCTGCTGATTCAGTTCTACAGAGGAATTATTGAGTCTGTCATTTGCACCTCTATAACTGTCTGGTTCGGTTCTGCAACCCAACAAGAAAAACACAGATTTCAGAGGATAATTAGAACTGCAGAAAAAATAATTGCTACCAACCTGCCTTCCATTGAGGACCTGTATACTGCACGAATCAAGAAGAGGGCCGTGAAAATATTTACAGACCCCTCGCATCCTGGACATAAACTGTTTCAACTCCTACCCTCAAAACGACGCTATAGAGCACTGCACACCAGAACAACTAGACACAAGAACAGTTTTTTCCCGAAGGCCATCACTCTGTTAAACAAATAATTCCCTCAACACTGTCAAACTATTTACTAAATCTGCACTACTATTAATCTTCTCATTGTTCCCATCACCAATCTCTTTCCACTTATGACTGTATGACTGTAACTTGTTGCTGGCAATCCTTATGATTTATATTGATATACTGATCATCAATTGTGTTGTAAATGTTGTACCTTGATGAACGTATCTTTTCTTTTTATGTACACTGAGAGCATATGCACCAAGACAAATTCCTTGTGTGTCCAATCACACTTGGCCAATAAAAAATTCTATTCTATTCTATTCTATTCTATTCTATTCTATTCTATTCTATTCTATTCTATTCTATTCTAATGTATATATAAATATTACTATAAAAATTTATTGGAACATATCCACTTTGGAAGGATTAAAACACTAAGCTGATTTTTGTGTTATACTTTTCTGATAGCAACTCTGTCTCAGTGACATGAAAATGTAATTACCTTTTCACAAAATGTGAAATTCACAAAAGGTTATTCACAAAACACGAATCACACTGTTGCAGTGTTCTTCCCCTATTACTACCTGAATAACATTTGCTTTGTAGTGGTAATTATTATATCAACCTTTCCTAACCTGTTCATCTTCATACTGATTTTGATTTACCATCATATGTAAACCAGCCCCTATCTTTTGTGAATTGTAGTTTATCGCTTAATGTGACAGCCAGTTAACAAACCTTGGATAAACAACCTCCATGGCTTGGAGCAAAGTGGCTTATGGCAACATATGATCTTAAAGAAGAAATTGTTGTTTTACGGAATTGGTTTTCAAATGTGTATTCAACACAATAAAATACAGCTAGTCGTCTTACAACAGTTTATTTAGTGACTGTTCAAAGATACAACAGCACTGAAAAAAGTGACTTATGACTATCTTTCACACTTATGACCTTTGCAGCATCCCCATGGCTACATGATAAGAATTCAGACATTTGGCAACTGACTCATGTTTATAATGGTTGCAATGTCCTGGGGTCATGTGATCACCTTTTGTGACCTTCTTTCCAATGGGGAAACCAATTCATTTAACAACTATGCTACTAATTTAACAACTGCAGTGATTCACTCAGCAACTGTGGCAAGAAAGGTCCTAAAATAGGGCAAAACTCGCTTAATAAATGTCTCACTTAGTAACAGAAATGTTGGGCTCAATTGTGGTTGCCGACTACCTGTATTAACAATAAACTTCAGCAATATAAATAATAATAACATTAATCTTCCTTCTGAGGCAAGGTAATTTTAATTGACTTAAAAGACCCATTTTTTACATCTGTTTAACAAATGGAATGCATATTAACATTCTGCATTTTGTGTAATCACAGATTATCCAAGAGAATTGTCTAAAGTGAGAACAGTCTTTCATTTAATTGAAAGTTCATGGACTATCTGTTGTTAATCTTTTGACAGATGAAGGAGAAATATGTAAGGCGGTATACTCCAAAGCTGTGAAAAGCATATTTTGGTTTTTTCTTGCTTATTGACGATGGTGCACCTACACAGTTTGGCATCTTGCTCTACTTCTGACTAATTTGTTTGTACAGGACGAAATGACTCAATATAGTAAGTTAGTTAATCAAAGTTATATATGAAATAATGGACCACACATTAAAACTTCATCTTGTTTGCCTGGTAAAGTCATCTAATAATTGTGTCTTGATTTTAATAAAATACACTCTTATTTGAGAGCTATGCAAGCTTTGGGCAAGTATTTTCTTCAATTTCAATGTTTTTTGTAACTGCAAAATGCTGCTTTCTTTTGAAGAAAGAAGTCCCTTTACGGGACTTTTTTCTTTTTAAATATACTCATGCAGTGGGTCTGTTGCTCCTTAATTTTTATGAAGTCAAAAATACCCCTATTCATATTGAAATATATAAAACTAATGTTGATACTACAGTGGGCATAGATGTGATAATCTTGATTGCAACCCCAGAAGCATTTCCAATATGTTGATGCAGGCTTTCACAGCCAGTATCAATCCAGTTGTGATAAGCTTCTGGGCTAATAAACTGGTCTCAATATCTGATATTTTGACATTTTTGGAGCAACTGTGGCTCATATTTAAGAAGTAAAGTGATTTGCTCAGTAGCATGCTTCTCGGCAGTTCAAAAAATAGATCACTTTATCTTTGAAGATGCCAGCCAGCCAGTAGCTGGCAAAATGTAAGTATACTTGATAATTAGACTAAGGCTTGGAAGTTCATCACCACTGCATTCCAAATGTTATCTCGAGATTGTAGCTTTTAATGCAGCAGAAAGAGAAAATCTTTAAGTAGATGAAGAATAATCATAGTACTTTAAATATAATTTTAAATTTATATTACATTTTAACTTTGATCTAGCCTCCTTTTTGAAGTATGACCTTGGTGTTTTAATTAATCTTGATTTTCAATTTAGCCAAGTTTTGATTACTTTTGCATTTTCTCCCAAGAAAACATTAAAAGTCAATTTTGAGTTATTCCATCGAACTCTTATAGTCCTTACTCATTTTTATTTATTTTTATTTATTTTATTTATTTTTCGCATTTTTATACCGCCCTATCTCCCTAGGGACTCAGGGCGGTTTATAGCCAAATAAAAATACATATAAATACAAAATAAAACATCAATTAAAAAACTTATTACATAAGGCCGAATATTTAAAAATAGCAATACAAATAATAAAACCCCATTAAAACCAAATTCAAATTTTAAAATTCTAGTCCAGTCCTGCGCAGATAAATAGGTGTGTCTTAAGCTTCCTTACCCATAGAGAGTAAGGAAGATAAAGTTGTTGAAGATAGGCCCAATCTGTTACCAGAGTGATGATGGGAAAAACAAAGCTTAAATCTAAAACAAGCAGAAAGTTCATGGAAGTGATTCAGATATTTCCCTAATTCACATGGGTTTAAGAAAGGAGAAAGTAGGGGACAATTAGACTTGCTATATTCTGTCTTTGTAGTCACTCTCAATAAAAGTAGATTGAAATCCTTCCTGTGGTGCTGATTCCAGATCTGGTCTATCTAATGGATCTGACATTACCTTATAATAAGAATGTAATTTCATTGTCAGCCATCCCAACTTGGTCTTTCTTAGAAAAGAAAGACTCTTGATGCCACGATTAGTAAAAGTACATTTTACTAAAACCAAGCGGTTATAGTCAGTGGTGGGTTTCAAATTTTTTTACTACCGGTTCTGTGGGCATGGCTTAGTAGGCATGGTGTGGCTTGGTAGGCGTGGCTTGGTGGGCATGGTAGGGGAAGGATACTACAAAATCACCATTCCCACCCCGCTCTGGGGCCAGCCAGAGATGGTATTTGCCAGTTCTCCAAACTACTCAAAATTTCTGTTACCGGTTCTCCAGAACCTGCTGAATTTCACCTCTGGTTATAGTGTAGCAAAGTCAGAACTGGGGTTTCCCGTGTACAAGCTCCCTTGTTAATTTTCTCTTTTCCCAACCTCCCCCCTCCAATTACCTCAAAGTGTCCAATTGCATTCTAATAAATTGTTTTGGTAAGAATCCCTGTCTTAGCAGGCTAGAAGGTGTTTCATTCCCTTTCCAGATGCTTGACCTTGGAGTAGCCGATCACTCTCATGGGACAGCATGAAAAGTGGTTTCATTTCCCTCCTTTCTTTATTGCCCTCTTCCTCCCCACAGCTGTCCCTCAATCCACAGTCAATGGCAGGTTGGCATCTGGTGAAGCATGGCTGGCATAGCTGGATAGCAGTCTTGACATTAATGGATGTTCTATGTCTGGACTTGACTGTTACCAACCTAGTTCTCGTCACTGTCAGATGAGGATTAGCATTGTTTTCTAAAATGAGTAAATACAGGAATTTTCTACTTACCATATTTTTCAAAGTATAGGGACGCACCTTTCCCCCCCAAAAGGGGGTGAAAATTTGGGTGCATATTATACACCGAATGTAGCCGCACCCACCCACTGGCCCCCACCCTTTGGCCTCTGCCTCCCAGAAATTTATCTCCTTGCAACAAGCAGCAAGAAGAAACAGCCCATTTCTACTTCAGCACTGCCTAATTAGCACAAGTTGATTGTCCTTTGGATCAGCCTCCCGACTCACAGCTGTTTTAGGCTGCAGGGATTGCCATTGCCTATTGCTGCGTGGGCCTCTGCTGCTTGCTGCAAGGAGGTAAATTGCTGGGAGCAGATTTTTTTTTTCTTGTGCTAATTAAGCTATGCTGAAAACAAAAATGAAAGTAAAGCAGGCTGTTTGCTGTTTGCTGCAATGAGGCAAAATTGCTGGGAGACAGAGGCAGATTTCTTTTTCTTGCTTCCCTCACCAAAAAAGGTAGGTATGTCTTATAGTCCGGAGCGTCTTATACTCCAAAAAATACGGCATTTTGAAAAATGTCCTTTATGGCTCAGATCGCTATAGTTCACCTACTTCTTTGGGGACTAAATCAAAATCTTGTACAAGCTTTGCTGATCTTGTAGTCCTGCTTCATCACTCTTAGTACCAGAGAAGAGTTCTGGAAAATTACTAGCATTGAATCTACTTTATTTCTTCTAGTCATCTTAAGCCCCAAGCAAATACTGGGTTTGCTGCAGTTTTTGATTTGGTACCTTGGCTTTCTATACACAGCCATTTGTCTCTACATTTGCAGAGTACCTTTTCAATAATGGAAACTGCTACAAGTTGACTCACTCTGCAGTAAGTATTTAGTGGTTTCTTTCAGACTGATGCCAAATGTAGGAGAAATAGATAATTCCACTGAAATCAGTACAATAGGAGAAATCTGTTTTTCTTAGTACAAAAATCCAGTATGACCTGGAGCATAATAGAACACCTTGACAAATAGAAAGAGGACATGAAAATATTCTCCCCCCCCCCGACCCCCAAAATTCAACAACAATCCTGGCAAAAGCTATTGTTTTTAAAAGAGTAAAACAGAGTAAGATTCTTTATCCAACTCCTATCATATTCTGAAGAAAAAAAAATACTGCATTGAGTCATTCCATTTCTTTGTGTTTTTAAAGGCAGTCTGAATCTTCATTGCAAATGGTACTCCCACACATTTCACTTTAGTTTGATGGCAGTTTACATGCCAATGGTAAAGATAGTAGAGATGGTAAATGGTAAAGATAATGACAACGTAGAAGATAGTCTACATTCAAATACATATACTACACCTTTTGCAATGGAATACTACAAAACAGCAGAAAACACAGGGCTTATATTATATTGTTTTATCATTACTTAGAGAAAAAGCAGCTACAGCAGTTTCTGCAAATGTGGCCAGTTTATAGATGGATAAGTTCCTAGACATAAAATGAGTGATGATTAGTGAACATTTCAGGCGCTCATGTGGCTGGTATAAGACATAGTTCATCTACAAAATAAACCTTCAACAAAATTATCTAAAATAAATTGAATGCAAATACCACATACTATACCAGTGATGGCTAATCTTTTCTGGACCGAGTGCCCAAAGCATGCATGCAAGTGTGCCCAACTTCCCAAAATGCAATGCGCGCATGGCCCGGTACATGCACCCCGTGCATGTGTGTGTGGACCCCCCACAGGTGCCCTGCCCCTGTGCATGCATGCATGCCCCCGCATGTGCCCCACCCCTATGCATGCACAGCAGAGACCCGAAGACCAGCTGGCTGGTGGGAGGCACATGTGCATGCATGGTGGAGCTGAACTGGGATGATGGCTCATGTGCCATCAGAGAGGTGCTGCATGCCACCTCTGGCACGCGTGCCAAAGGTTTGCCATTACAGTACTATACAAAGTAGAACTGTTGAGCAGTGCGGTGGCCTAGAGGTGGAGTTCTCACCTCACAATCAGGAGGCTGTAAGTTTGATCCTAGGTAGCGGTAAATATTTCTCTCTTTGGGCACAATGAGTAATTGCTGCAAACTCTGTGTAGGCGTCAGAAAGGGCATCCGTCCAGTAAATGCTCAAGCTCCATTCAGTTGCTCTGACTCTACCCTAATGCAAGGGATTACAGGGTCATAAAAAAAATACAAAATAGAATTGTTATATATCTCTAGCTCAGCAATATTTGTTGTAAACAACTGGAAAAAGTGATGGTGACTCCAAGACTGAGGGGATTCTAGGCTTGATGTCCATGGCTTTTCCACTTTTCCACATTTGTCTTCCCTGGTTTTCTTATGCCCCATGCTCTACTTTCCTTATTTCTTTTCTTCTCTCTTGCCATTCCTGTGCTCTTTCAAGTTCTCCCTCCAGCACCCATTCTCTCTGTCTTCTCTTACTTTAGAAAGCATCAAGGTATTCTGCAGAGCAAAGCTTCTGTGTGGGTACTCATCTACAATTCTTCAAAAGACCTCTAGAAGAACGACAAGAGAACTAGAACAGGGCAATCAGGTAATATTCAGCTGAGTCTTTTGTCAGTAACAGCAAAAACAAAATCCTTTTGTATAGCACCTCTTAATAGCAAGTGCAAAAAAATAAATTAATTGTGAATATTTTGCCTTTCATAGCTAATCTGCAGAAAAGCAACCTCAAAACTATAATGAAATTTACCATTTAAAACCATACAGAGGAAAGGAAACGGGGGGAAGGGATAAGTGGAGGCATCCTAAAAATAAATTTAATATTTTCACCTTTTAAAACTACTTATTGAACTCTATGATCCCACTAACTTTTTGTTATTGGCACATGAAAAAAGTTTCAGATGTTTCAGTGAATTATTTTGGGGACTGTGTTATATTAATATTTATAATCAGTTTTGGCAATTTTCTTGCACAAACTGAGTATATGATTTACTTTCTCTTCTACTTCTTTGCATAATATGCATTTCAAATAATTAGATAATTTTTCAATTCTCATTTTGATAGCATTAGTTTGAATAGCTTGCTCTTGAGCAGCCAAAATCAAGCCTTCGGTTTCTTTTTTAATGTTGCAATTGTAAGCCATTATTACAGCTATTAGTCATAATTTTTATATATGTTTATCCCATATTTTTATATATAAGTGGGGAAGAAACCTAATACTCCTGCTTCCTATTTTCCCCTTAATATCCCTGTGAGATGAGATGGACTGAGAGAGAATGAGTGGCCCAAGGTCACTCAGCTGGCTTTCATGGTTCAAGGAAGCCTTTTGCTTTCTAGGGCAGCAATCATGGATTGTAATCATGGAACAAAACTGGCTCTTGTATTACATTGTCACTCTATGAGGGAGATGAGTGGTTCCTAAATATGATAAACAAAGAAATAAATATTTCCACACACAACAAATTTACAAATTGATCAGCCAACAACACAATACTGTTATGCAGTCTTCACAAGAAAAATTGGCCCATCTCTGAATGAAAGAATAAATGACCCCAGAAAGAATAAATTTTCAGCAACCAGTGAAGAAATTAAATTGAAGGTACAGAGAGAACAATACATATACACTTAATGATTACAATTTCTATTTGGAGAAAAATGACATAGAGTCAAACAATTTATCTCAACAGCTTCTCATAAAATGAAACTTCAACTGTTGTGGTAGAAAAACAGGTTGAAATGAATGACAACTTAGTTGTATAAATGAAATTTGAACATTAGTGCAATACACAATTGTGTTCTAGTTTTTGGGGCATTCTATTCCCAGCATATGTAAATATTGGGCATGAATTAGACACAGAAAATATTTAATTGATTTTGTTGCTTTACTGCCTGCTTTTGATTAAAATTGAAAATAATTTAAATTTATAGCACAATATATATTCACTCCTTGGAATGTGTTGTCACTTTCCTGGGAAAATATCCATTGCAGTCCATCATACCACCTCCCCCACTCTAAGCATCATTCATCACATTTATTGAACATTCCATTATTCCATTATTCTCTGGCATCTTTGCTTTGCTTTGCATTCAGAATGGTCCAAGAATTATCCATTCTGGTTGGTATGTTCAGATAAAAGTATTGAATAGAATAGAATAACAGAATTGGAAGGGACCATGGAGATTTTCTAATCCAACCCCCTGCTAAGGCAGGAAACCTATACCATTTCAGACAAATGGTTGTCCAATCTCTTCTTAAAAACCTCTAGTGTTGTAGCATTCACAACTTCTGGAGACAAGTTGTTCCACTGATTAATTGTTCTAACTTTCAGAAAATTTCTTCTTAGTTCTAAGTTGCTTCTCTCCTTGATTGTTTGCATCCATTCATTATTTTCCATCCAGTCCTGCCTTTGGTGCTTTTGGAGAATAGCTAGACTCCCGCTTCTTTGTGGCAGCCACTGAGATAACCCTATCTAGTAAACAACATAGGCTAGATGGATAAGAAGTAAAATCTGTTTCAGATAACATCCTGTTTTAAGAATATTAAAGTTAAGGCTGGGAATGATATGGACAGTACAGAACTGTGTGTGCAATCAGAAAGGATGTTAAGAATTATTCTTTATTTTACTCATTATTCTTTCTCCGTGTGTATCCTTTTAAGTCTCGTTTATTATTTCTGGCAATTTCCTGGACAAGTCTTTGCAGTTTTCTTGGTAAGATTTTGGAAGTAGTTTACCATTGCCTTTTTCTCAGGGCTGAGAGAAAACAACTGGCCCAAAGTCACCCAAGGTGGGTGTCCCTAAAATGGGATTAGAACTCACAGTCTTCCAGTTTCTAGCCTGATACCTTAACTACTATATCAAGCTGGATCTCATTAATATCATACACAAGAAAAATGTTTTCTATTTAAAGCTGGCTTGTCTGTATAGTTAGGTGGTCAAGTTCAATAAAACTGTCAAAATAATATTACCTTATTGTCCCAATTTATGATTGTCCAGTATTATAGCCACACAAGATAAAGAAAATAGATAAAGAAAATAGATGGTCATACACATTGAAAAAGTATCTTTTTGCTAAATTATGGATGTTTGGAGTGTATACATCTGTCATCTCAAGGATGCATCAAATGAGTCAAGGACTGCTTTTAATAAGAATAGGAGAAGGGCTTGGCAAGTAGTGTGACAAAACATGTTGCAAGTTGCCTTTGCCTGTGATTCTGTTAATCGACTACTACAAAGAAATTAAGGTAGTCAAATTGGTTACTGACTAATGATTTGAATATAGGATTATTTCACCTATCCTGTGGGAGTTTGGATAAAGCAGTATTTAAATAGCTTGGCATTAATTTCAAAACTGGCCACTTTACAGGAAACCAGCAGACATTTCAAATAAAATGCTATTCAAAATGACTAATAAAAAAGGTAAAATAAAAAAATATTCAAGCTATTATTGGAAACCTAGTTAACATTATCCAATGACTACAGATGTACAACTTTAAATAACTGCAATCATATTAAAATCAGTCATGAAGCTAAATTTAAAATGCATTCTAGAGTAAAAAGGAATTCACTAGGCTTGCACATTTATAATTCTATGCTTTTGAGTATGAGGAACCAACCCATATCCATAACCAACCAGACACAAAGTAGGTAGAATACTTTTTTTTCATGGGACAAAATATGGCCATCCCAGAACACTTAGGAGAGAAGAAAGCTTGTAGCAATCCATACCTTCACAGCAGATAAGCTTCAGTGTGTATTTGTTTCCAATGTGCTAACAAAATATGTGACTCTACATCTCTGTTTTTTTTCTTTGGGGAAATTGCAGACTACAAATTGGGACTTCACTAGTTGGACTGATGGATGTTTACAGATGAACAGAAACAGTGGAATTCTGTGGATGCTTCTCCAATTTTTGAAGCTTTTGGTCTGTATTTCTGAATCACCTGGGGGACCTGAGAATAAGAGGCACTGTTTTTCCACTCCTATCTCACAGGTAATTCAATTGCTTGGAAACAGTTGCTCCTCAACATGGGAGCTATTATGTGGTATCCCCAAAGACTCCAGTCTTTCATGATCATCAGTAAATATGGAAGTGACACTATTTATGCAGACAACACTCGTACCAGTGGTGGGTTTCAAAATTTTTTACTACTGGTTCTTTGGGTGTGCCTTGGTGGGCATGGCAGGGGAAGGACACTGTAAAATCTCCATTCCCACCCCACTTCAGGGGAAGGATACTGTAAAATCTCCATTCCCTCTCCAATCCAGGGGAAGGTTACTGCAAAATCCCCATTTCATCCCGATCAGCTAGAACTTGGGAAGCAGAGAATAGATGGGGGCAGAGTCACTCAAAATTTCTGCTAGAACTGGTTCTCCAGAACTGGTCAGAACCTGCTGAAACCCACCTTTGACTCATACCTATTGACCCATACCTATTGTGCAGGTAATGTCATGGCTCTCTTGAATTAGAGGTGGGTTTCAGCAGGTTCTGACCAATTCTGGAGAACCAGTAGCAGAAATTTTAAGTAGTTTGGAGAACCGGTAGTGTTATGTATCTTTAAATATTTAGGCGGGAAACAAGCACGTTGCTGATTGGTTGAAGCCGCCGGTTAAACAGTATATAAAGGGTTGTTTTTCCCCAGCCAGGCTGCTGGGTTCACCATATATTAAAGAGCTGTTGTCACTACCCTGGTCTCCAGCCTCGTTACTTCCCGAACTTAACACTGGCGACGAGGATGGGATCTCGAGGCTAAAGAGCACCAGAACCGAGCTGAAGCACGAAAGAACCGAACCCAGCAAACACAGGGCAGAAAAGCGGAGATGGCCAGTTACACTCCGCCCGCACCGTTTGACCCGGCTAAAGAGAAATGGGGAATGTATATGACCCGTTTCGAAAGCTTTCTAGAAGCTAACGAACTGCAAGGAGTTCCAGACAACCGCAAAAGGGCATACTTCTTGAGCCACTGCGGTCCCGAGGTCATCGACATCGCGGAAGCCCTGGCAGAGCCAACGCCGTTACAATCGGTATCGTGGCAAACTCTGCAAACCCTCCTAAAAAACCATTTCGCGCCAACGCCGTCCAAATACGTGCGGCGTTTTGAATTTGGAGAGTGCCGACAGTCAGAGGGCGAATCCATCGGCGACTACATGGCCGCCCTACGGAAAGCCTCCAAAGACTGCGGGTACCGAGACCTGGATGAGGTGCTGCTGGAGCAACTCATCAGGGGGGTCCGAGACATGCGTTTGCGGAGGCGGCTGCTATCAAAGAGCAATCTGACGCTGGCAAACGCCCTGGACGAAGCCAGAGCGCATGAAATGTCCACCCAAGTGGCGGAGACACTGCAAAAGCCTGTCACACCAAAGGCGAGCACAAAGTCAACCCCGGTGCACCAAGAAGAGATTCAAACCGAATCTGACGGTGAGGATGAGGAAGGGGTCTGCCGAACTGAGAAACGGGGCCAAGAGAACCCGGACGAATGCGGAAGTTGCGGGGGTCGACACCAGCGCCAACGCTGCAAGTTTAAGGACGCAATATGTCGGCGGTGCGAGAAGAAAGGGCACCTAGCTCAAGTCTGTCGAGCTCCCCAACCTTCCCGCCGAAAATTCAAATCGGCCAATCAGAGCGCGGGATCGGCAAGGCGACCCGCGATTGGCTCAAACAAAAAAGGCGTGGATTCAAACCAAACAACGGTGGTCATAGGCCGCGCCTCAACCCGAGTGGAGAAGAAGATCTTCACCAAACCCAAGATAGAAGGAGTCGGTGCCGACTCGAAGTGGACACCGGGTCAGCGATCACCATCATGTCCTGGGACACTTTGGCGAAGTCACTGCCGGCCGTCGCGAAGCGCCATCTGCAAACACAACGGCTACGAGTCCACGACTACCAAGGGAATCGCATCCCTGTTCGAGGGACCACCTCCGTCCGAGTCGAGTACGGACCACACAAGAAGACCCTACCCATCACGATCGTCGAAGGGACCCTGCCTAGTTTGCTAGGACTAGACTGGTTTCGTGCACTGGGCATGGGAGTAACTGGCATCTACAGAAGTGACTGTAACCTGAAAGACATACTCATGACTGAGTTCGAAGATGTCTTCAAGGACTGCCTGGGCAAGTACAAGGGGACCCCTATTTCCTTCAACTTAGACCCCCAGGTAGCCCCCATTAGGTTAAAGGCAAGGAGAGTCCCTTTTGCCCTGAAACCGAAAATTGACAAGGAGCTAGATAAGCTCATAAATCAGGGGATTTTGGTGCCAGTCGACCACGCAAAGTGGGAGACGCCAATCGTCACCCCAATAAAACCAGATGGGTCCATTAGAATATGCGCTGACTACAAGGCGACGCTAAACAAAGCCTTACAGAAAAGCGCTTACCCAGTTCCCGTGGTGCAACACCTGCTGCACTCTTTGGGGCAAGGGCAAGTCTTTGCAAAGTTAGACTTGGCCCAAGCCTACCAACAACTGTCCGTAGACGCCAACACAGCTGAAGCCCAAACGATTGTAACCCACAGGGGTGCATTCAAGTGTACCAGATTACAATTTGGGGTGAGTGTGGCACCGGGGCTGTTCCAAAACTTAATGGAACGACTTCTGCAAGGGCTCCCAGGGGTAGTTCCCTACTTCGATGATGTTTTAATATCAGCAGAAAACGTAGAGGAATTGGGGGAGCGTTTAAGAAAAGTTCTGGGCATTTTCCGGTCAGCCGGACTGAAGGTTAAAGTGAACAAATGCCAGATAGGGGTAGAGTCCGTCGAATTCTTGGGCTACCGAATAGACAAGAAAGGGATTCACCCCACTGAGAGCAAGGTCAAGGCAATCAGAAAGGCCCCAGCGCCCAAAAACAAAACTGAGCTACAGGCATTCCTGGGGCTAGTGAATTTTTACGCGGTTTTTTTAAAAAACAAAGCGACCGTTGCTGAACCGCTGCATAAACTTCTAGGGAAAAATACTGTTTGGTCTTGGGGAAAGTCGGAAAGTAGGGCTTTCGAAGCGGTAAAAAACCTGCTCTCGAGCGATAGCCTGCTCATCCAGTACCATAGCGCATTGCCCTTAGTGCTGGTTTGCGATGCATCTCCCTACGGGGTGGGGGCAGTGCTCAGCCACAGACTCCCAAACGGCACAGAAGCCCCTATAGCATTCTACTCCAGAACGATGTCCTCCACAGAGAGGAACTATAGCCAGTTAGATAAGGAAGCGCTAGCAATTGTGTCAGGGGTAAAAAAGTTTCACGAATATCTGTTTGGGCGAGACTTTGAAATTGTGACTGACCACAGACCGCTGTTAGGAATACTGGCTGGCGACCGCCCAACGCCTGTGGCACTTTCGCCACGTTTGACTCGTTGGACTATTTTCTTAGCCGCTTACTCTTACAAGCTGCAGCATCGACCAGGAAAAGAAGTGGGGCATGCGGACGCGTTAAGCAGATGCCCACTACCAGGGGCGATCGAAGACCCCACTCCAGGGACGCCCATCCTCCTTATTGACTCTTTCGACTCTGGCCCAGTCACATCTAAGGAAGTGGCTCGGGCATCATACCGGGACATTATGTTAAGGACTGTACTCAGTTGGGTACAAAGAGGGTGGCCCGCTGCGCCGGGCGAACGGTTTAAGGAATTTGTAAAAAAACGTGATGAGCTCTCGGCTCAAGGGGGGTGCCTGTTATGGGGTGATCGTGTGGTAATTCCGGATAAATTGAGGGGAAAGGTATTAGACCTCCTCCACGAGGGTCATCCAGGGATCGTAAGGATGAAGGGGCTAGCCAGAAGCTATGTGTGGTGGCCACTAATGGACTCAGAGATTGCTGAGAGGGTAGGGAAATGCCAGGCTTGCCAAGAGTCCAGACCTCTACCCCCAACGGCCCCAGTCAGGGAATGGGAAAAGCCCCAAGGGCCCTGGTCAAGAATCCACATTGATTTTGCTGGCCCTTTCCACGGCCAAACCTTCCTCGTGGTTGTCGATGCATTCTCTAAATGGCTGGAGATCATACTCATGAAATCCACCACGGCCGAGGCAGTAATCGCAGCCCTGCGCCACCTATTCGCAACCCACGGGTTGCCTGACACTCTGGTGTCCGACAACGGCCCGCAATTCACGGCAGCCCAGTTTGAGGAATACTTGGCAGAGGAGGGCATCCGACATGCCCTCTCTGCGCCTTTCCACCCTGCGTCGAATGGCCTTGCAGAGCGTTCCGTACGGAGCGCTAAGGAGGCATTGTCCAGGCTCAAGCCAGGTGACTGGCAAACAAAGATAGATTTCTTTCTGGCCGTTCAGCACAGAACCCCAAGCACTGCTACAGGCAGAAGCCCAGCCGAATTATTGATGGGACGGAAACTCCGGTGCCCACTGGACCGTTTGAATCCCCATTACACACCAGAGAGTTACAAGGGGGAACTAGAAAAAACGAGGGAAATGGGCATAGGCGACCGAGTGTGGGCCCGCAACTATGGGGACGGCCCAAGTTGGCTCACAGGGCAAATCATAAAAGCAACCGGTCCAAAGTCATACTTGGTCGAGCTACAAGACAACCGAGTATGGAGGCGCCACATAGATCAGATAAGGAAACGAATAGCTGAACAACCCGAGCTAAATGAGACAGATCATGACAATTCCTTATTTGAACCCACAGCTGACCATAACCCGGGGGAGGCGCAAGACTTAGCTGAGGTCCCGGAGGTCCAGCGACGCCATCAGGTTCCCGAAGGAAACAACAGGGAAAACTCCAAAAGTAATCCATGGCCGGAGGGCCAAGAAAAAGGAACTGCCAGTAATCCAGGGCCCAATGGCCTAGAGAAAGAGCTGGGAGGAGAAAAAAGCCCCTCCGACCAGCTCAAAACACCACCCAGGACTGAACCGCGCAGGTCCGAAAGAATTAGGAGACGCCCAGGTTATTTGCGTGACTACGTCGAAAAATAACATGTAAATAAGATGTAAATAGTGGTAAAGTGTTTTCTGGGAGGGGAGGAGTGTTATGTATCTTTAAATATTTAGGCGGGAAACAAGCACGTTGCTGATTGGTTGAAGCCGCCGGTTAAACAGTATATAAAGGGTTGTTTTTCCCCAGCCAGGCTGCTGGGTTCACCATATATTAAAGAGCTGTTGTCACTACCCTGGTCTCCAGCCTCGTTACTTCCCGAACTTAACAGGTAGTAAAAATTCTGACTGGCCCCACCCCCATCTATTCTCTGCCTCCTGAGTCCCAGCTAATCGGGAGGAAATGGGGATTTTGCAGTAATCTTCCCCTGGAGTGGGGTGGGAATGGAGATTTTACAGTATCCTTCCCCTGCCCCACTCACCAAGCCACGCCCACCAAGTCATGCCACAACCACCAAGCCACACCCACAGAACCAGTAGTAAAAAAAATTGAAACCCACCACTGCCTTGAATGCCTATCTGTATAAGAACTGAATAGAGAAAAATAAATGAATTGAATCCAGACAAAGCATACAGTTCTGGAGAAGCAGGAAATTTCTTTGTTCTTTTTATACTTTCCAAGAAAGAGCTGATACACAATTTGGAGATGTTTCTGGACTTAGAATATTCACTATTTCCTCAGATTCTAAGCTTCAGTTGCTATTACACTCCATTCCTTAATGGAAAAATGGTGGGGGTATTAGACTTTGGTTAGGGATGTTAGAGGATGTACATGCATTTTTCATAAAGATAGTTCTAGATTACAACAAAATACTTTGCAGTGAATGTTAGTTCTTATATAATACTAAAAGAGTATGGATATAAAAAATAATCCATCACATACCAAGATGGTTGTGTCTGATGGGGTGAATGAAAGCAAGTTATATTAAATGGTAAAAAATTATAGCAAAAATATTACTCTCTTAATAGAATATTTGCTGAAGATGGGAAAACAATTAAATTTTAAGACATACAAAGATAGTGGGCAGTATATATTCTGCTGCAAGTAACGGACGTTTGTCAAAATAAGTGAAAATGACTTATCATAATTTACTTTGTCTTGTGAAAGAGAGAGATCGCTATATCAAAAGCATAAAAATAATGTGAACGTAATGAAAAGGGATTATTTAAGAACCATGAACTAAAAAAACAAGAAAAGATAAGGCCAAGAATAAATTGATACTGAATGGACATAGATTGAATACAAGGCAAATAACCTATACGAAATTTGACATAATTTAGTCCCATGGAGAAAATGAAGGACATCTGAGCTGTGAAGCAAATACATGAAGAAAAAAAATGAATATATTGAAAGGAAGAGAAATATTGAGAATATTGTGGAAAAATGGAATAGTGGAGAGCATGAGAGAGAGAGAGATGAGAAGTATAAAACCAATGATGAGTTAGTGCATAGATCTGATGTAAGTATAGTTTGAGAGGATAGATATAAAGATGTAAAATGATTGATATTGGTACCATTTTTCAATTTCCCCATATCTCCTGATTCCCCCTTCCACCTCTTTTATTAATTTTTGTTTTTATTTTTTAGTCCTTTTTTGCACTTTTGAAAATAAAAAATAAAGAGCCTCAAAAGGATTAAAATAGTACGTATGGAATATGAAATCTTCTCTGAAACCCTGATAAGGGCTGCAGAGACAAAGAAATAACATAATGAAAATCTAACCCACTATTTGCTGATAATATTTCTCTTGACTCCAGCAATAAGCTGTTCCCTTCCATTATGAGGGTAATATTTAAGAATGAATAGTTTATTTACATTTCCATTCAGATACTTCCCATTGAAGTTATCTGAATCCCCCTTTATGGAGAGCATAGTCTAAATATTTAATCATTTCCTGTGCAATTTTAGATTTCCTTTTTGTTCTTCTCGAGCTGGAAATGGATCTGTTAAGTAGCTAATGTCAATATAAATCATAAATGATTAGCCTCTCATCTTTTATTCCTCGCTTCTTAGATTGCTTTTTTTCCCCATGAATAGCAACATCAGATATTCTTATATCAAACTTCAAAATATCATGACATCACAACAGCAGCACAAAATTGGAGGTAGATGATTTATTTTATTTTAAACCCTACATTCATTATTTTCTGAGTAATAATATTTTAGCCTGTTCTAATATAGAGCTGAACTATAATTTCATGTGCTAAGAAACAAATGGGGAAAGCAAAACTATTTTCAGTAAATTTGCACAGTGGGTCAGAGAATCCAAACATTAAATGTATGTTATACTGTTATGTATAACACACCCATTTCACATGTTTCTGTTCTCATTCTTTCTATCTGGTAGATCTACAGTTCCCAACATTTATTACTACTGAACACAATGTCTTAGGATGTTGACAATTATGGTTTAGCAACAGCTCAAGCACTACAGATTCCATATTTTGGGCTAAGAATAGGAAGTTGAATTATCTCTTTTGTTTGAAGCACTTCTTAACATATTTTCTGACACAATATTTGTAACCCTACCTGCACTGAAAAAAGATTGGTTACAATTATCTACTAGTGTCTGTTCTTCGGGCTTTTACCATATAAAAATGGAAATGTCTTTAACAATGGGTTGAAAACTGCAGTTGATCTGGAATAGGGCTCAAGATGATTAAGTGGACTTAATGTGTTTTGTCATATTGCTCTCGTATTTTGCTAGCTTTTATAGTTCCCAGCTTCTTTTTAAGTCCAAATTAAGAAAGCCAATTTGTGTTACAGATAGTCTTCGACTAAAAGTGACTTATGACCATTTTTAACACTTAAAACCATTGCAGGATCCCCATAGTCATGTGATCAAAATTCAGATGCTTGGCTCATATTTATGACGATTGCAGTGTCCTGAGGTCATGGGAGCATCTTTTGTGACCTTCTGCCAACCCGTCAATAGGGAAGGCAGATTCTTAACAACAGATCCTTAACAACTGTGTTATTATCTTAACAACTGCAGTGATTCACTTAACAACTGTGGCAAGAAAGGTAGTAAAATGGGGCAAAACTCACCTAACAAATGTCTCATTTAGCAACAGAAATTTGGGCTCAGTTGTGGTTGAATGTCGAGGACTATCTCTAATGGTCAGAGTTTCCACTGGGTTATGGCTAATCGCCATCTCTCTGCCCAATTTTATTCACACCTCGTGAAGTACAAAATGAGGACTCACCCCTGATGTATATCTCACTGAACTTCTTAGAGTGTGAGCTATCAATTTAAGAAATAATACATATTAAAATTGAACTGCTGTCTTTTTATATTTAAAACAGTACATTGGTCAAATTATTCTCTTACATGTGCACTCACTGGAAGTCTTCAGGGGCCTTCTTCTAAGTAACTCTTCCCACCAGAGGTAGATAGTCATCCAGAAAGGACTTTTTTTGGCATGGATCCTGATCAAGCTTGTTGTGTGCAAATCAGAAAGGCCCCAGTCTCTCATTCCATCTGACCACTGGTGGCTCACAAAATTCTTTCTCCCATGTTTTAAAAACCCCTCTCTTCCTCGACACTTCAGAAAGGCTAGGATATTCTGGGAACAGATAGAGTTGGCAGCTGGCATCTTCCAGTATATCAGGAACATTTTGTTTGCAAATTCCACTTGTACAGTAATATGCTAAGAGAAAGTTCTATCATCCATCATTAATGAATAAATCCTTTGACTTTCCTATTTTTCTATGAATTTAATAATTAAGTCTGCGTAGTCATACATTTTTAAATCATTGCTATCTGTATTATAGATATTGTTTACTGTAATGATTTGAAAGAGCAATGGGGAAGAGCTTGAGAAAGCCTATATTGTTTTTAAGGCCTTTCTCTGAAAAGATGCTTGCTTATTTATTCAGAGTTGGACAAAGTCTCATTGATATAAAATTATAATGGCTAATAAGAGTGGCATAGCACCAGTATTTTCACATCCTTGGTTAGTCATCCAGCTGCAGGTTTCCCAACTGTGTGCCTTCTAAATGTGCAAAATAATCCCATGATTCTGGAAATATATGAGTCTTTAATTTCTATTAAGATATTTGTAGAAGTGGCTCATAGTCTTTGGGATATATTTTTAGAAGTGAAAACAGCAAACAAATGAGATGTTTGCAGAAATGGGTTAAAGGAAAGAGTTTTATCTTCTTTCCAATAAACAAATCCCAAAATAGCCCATTTTAATTGTTTTATGTATTGGGAAGAAAGATCAATAGGCAGCCTGAGAAACTTTTCCTCTCTTCCGACAGCATGACGGATTTTTTTTTAATTCCTTACAGAAATCAGAAAATAATTCATTCACATTATGAATATTTTTTTCTTGCCATAGGTGGGTCTTTTTTAATAAAAGAAAGATAAAGGGTTGCTTATGATGTTTCATTCTATTTTCAAGTTTATTTTGAAAGTAATTGCCATATTTTTCGGTGTATAAGATGCACTGGAGTATAAGACACACCTTAATTTTGGGGGAGGAAAACAAGAAAAAAAGAATTCTACCTCTGCCTACCAGCATTTAAGGTGGTGCTGCTTTACGCTGCCCTCCTCCTCCTCCTCCTGCAAGTGAGAGGTGCCTCAGAGACTTGGCTGGGAAAGAGGGTGTTGATTACTGAGAAGTTCTTTTCTGGAAAAGTTATCCGGGAGCTACTGTGAGCTTTCCCCGAAGAGACCCCTCGCATGCTGTGTGGGGAGGGTCGGGGCACAGCCTGAGGAACGAGCCTCTTCGGGATCATGCTTCGGAAAGTGCTTTGGGGAACCAGGAGGAAAGCATTTTCAGGTGGCAGCGCCAGCCGCACAGTGTGCTTTTGGATTCAGGAAGGAAAGCGCTTTGCATAGCATAGCAGGGAATGGGGATGGGGGGTTGATTGGTCGTTTGAAGGGGAGGGGGAAGATGCACGCTCTTAACTGCAAGCACTGTGGTCAGTGTTGGAGGAGAAGAGGCGGAGGAGCTGGGGGTGCTGATGCTTTGGCCCTCTGTCCTCCCCCTCAGGCTGCCCCGGGTTAAGATCTCCACCATCAAGCTGTTTTGAGGAGGTTGCAGATGGCTTTGTAGTACTCGCTAAGCTGGCTCTTCAGCCACAGCACCCGGCACCTCTCCACCATACAGTCCTTGCAGAGGGCTTTCACTGAGGAAAGAGCCAAAGCTGGCGTATCCAGGAAGGCGCCCCCACCTTCAGCCTGGGTCCTCCACCGTTTCTCTTGTAGAAGTAGTCAGCCACATCCTCTGAGACCCGCTTGACGGTCAAGATTTTATCCTGGTGCAGCTTTCCTCCCCGAAAGCACGCCGTGCAGCTGGCATTGCCACCTGAAAATACTTTCCACCCTGATTCACCAAAGCACATTGGAGGGAAACCGGCTGCTGCCTGAAACGCGGCTCTGCGAATTGCATTGGGCCAATGGGCAGCAGTGCTGGAAAGGAGGGATGTTTTGCTTTAGGGGCTCCCAGGTGGGGAGAGGGCTTAGGCGATGGTGGCAGCTCCTCACATTGCTGGGGAGTGAAGCCATTTGGGCCATTGTCTGTCCTGAGCTGCCTGCTGGGTGGCCAGAGGGGGAACCAGCTGCAAACCATGGGGCTCGCCTTGTTCACCGAAGCCGCCGGGCAGATTCCCCCACCCCTAGACTGTCCTGAAGAGGCTCATTCCTCAGACTGTGCCCTGACCCAGATCCCCTCCACCTGGAACCACCTGAAAATGCAACACACGGAGGTCAAAAATATCCAAAGGGTGGGGGTTGGTGGGTAGGTAGGGCTACATTCAGAGTATAAGACGCACCCAAATTTTCACCCTCTTTTTGGGGGTAAAAAGGTGCACCTTATACACCAAAAAATACAGTATAAAAGTTATATCTTACATTAGTCAGAATTTTTTATGGAAGAAAGTAGTCCAATCCAAAAATATATTTATTTGAAAGTACTGTAAATGCTCATGTTCTGAATTCACTTCCATGCATAAGAATTAAGGTTATATCTAAGATTGCATTATGATCTAAGGGCAAACAAATAACTATCACCAAAAGCTTAGCTAGATTTCTCGTGTTCTTACAGAAATTAGCTTCCAGCAGGAAATCTTGAAGCAATTGCGCAACTCATTTTATTTCATTTTTTCATGATTAAAAATGTGATGATCTGAAAACGTCCAAGTTCTTTTTCTGAACGCTCCATAATCATGTCAATAAAAAACTGAAGCTCTGCTTTTCTCTCTGCCTATATATCATATAATATAGAAAATGTGATAGTTCCCCCAAAGCATCAACTGCAATCATATACTTTCTAAACTCCCCTGGGTTAATACATGGTTTGGAGCTGCAGAGTGAAATTAAGAGTAGTGAAAGGTAGAAAAAATATTGGCATATTTGAGATGCCACAGCTAATAAATAGGAGAAATCTCCCAAGAATCATTTTCCTATACATTTTTGTATACAACTTAAAAAAAAAGATGGTCTTTTAATTTTCACAGTATCATTGCATTGTTAGATCACTGGCATTGTAGGAAACACTCATATATTTTGGAGCAAGAGAACTTTTTGCTACTTTGAGAGACCAACATGATCTCTTCCTCCTGCAATTTGTGGTGGTTGGTAAATCTTTCTTTGGCCTGGTAACAAGATAGAACTCTTCATCTTGCCAGAGAGCGGCAAGCTAATTACAGGCAAGAGCGGCTGCCTGAAACATATAGTTCTTTCCTCCAACAGACCTATTTTAATTTAATTTTTGGAAGGCAAGCCACTGGAACAAGAAATGTACATAACTGGACAGAAGTAAAAAGATTAAAAAAACTTAAAAGAACCCCAAAGTGCATTTTGAGGGATGGAGGGACCAACTGTGTAGGAATAGAAAGAAAAAAAAGAGAGACGGAATTGTAATACAGAGATATCCTGGAGGGATGGGTGGGTGGGAATGATTCCAAAATGTCATGATAGCAGCCAGAGTCTTGAAATGAAATGCTTCAGTTGCATGGCTATGGGCCTGCATCTTGATTTTTTTGGGTCCTTACCCTATAGATGCTTATCTATTTATTTACAATACTAAACAACACAGTATCAACAGTAGAAACCTTCAAATTTCTAGGTTCTATCATATCGCAAGATCTAAAATGGACAGCTAACATCAAAAACATCATTAAAAAAGGACAACAAAGAATGTTCTTTCTGCTCCAACTCAGTAAGCTCAAACTGCTCAAGGAGCTGCTGATTCAGTTCTACAGAGGAATTATTGAGTCTGTCATTTGCACCTCTATAACTGTCTGGTTCGGTTCTGCAACCCAACAAGAAAAACACAGACTTCAGAGGATAATTAGAACTGCAGAAAAAATAATTGCTACCAACCTGCCTTCCATTGAGGACCTGTATACTGCACGAATCAAGAAGAGGGCTGTGAAAATATTTACAGACCCCTCGCATCCTGGACATAAACTGTTTCAACTCCTACCCTCAAAACGACGCTATAGAGCACTGCACACCAGAACAACTAGACACAAGAACAGTTTTTTCCCGAAGGCCATCACTCTGCTAAACAAATAATTCCATCAACATTGTCAAACTATTTACTGAATCTGCACTACTATTAATCGTCTCATAGTTCCCATCACCAATCTCTTTTCACTTATGACTGTATGACTATAACTTGTTGCTGGCAATCCTTATGATTTATATTGATATATTGACCATCAATTGTGTTGTAAATGTTGTACCTTGATGAACGTATCTTTTCTTTTATGTACACTGAGAGCATATGCACCAAGACAAATTCCTTGTGTGTCCAATCACACTTGGCCAATAAAAATTCTATTCTATTCTATTCTATTATTTATCCTATAGATAAGGGTTTATTAAAACCTCTTTTGCATTAGGTTAATTTTTTGTCCCCTTTCATGGATTACTGCCTTGTCGTGGCGAAGGGGCTTGCGTAGCTCAATGAAGCTATGAGCTATGCCATGCAGGGAACAAGGGACAGAGAAGAAGGTGGCTGGATGGAGTCACTGAAGCAGTAGGCATGAGTTTAAATGGACTCCAGAGGATGGTAGAGGACAGGAAGGCCTGGAGGAATGTTGTCCATGGGGTCACGATGGGTCGGACACGACTTCGCAACTAACAACAACAACAATTTTTTGTCAAGATGACATAGCTTTTCAGGGTTTGCCATAACAAACTTAGTGGCTAACAGTAAAAACTGAACCAATTTGTTATGCTGGATCAGTTTTTAATACATTAGACAATCTAAACAGGAAACCATCTTCTGATTCACTATACTGTAAACGATAGTAAAGATTTTCCCAAGTTTCATTTAAATCTACTTGATGGTAACCACTGATTATTTGACCATTACCACTGAAGCATCAGTTTATTGACAAGTCCACCAGCACAATCTAGATGAACTATGCTTTACAATTTGAAATTTTAGTGGAATGTAATATTACCTATGGATTATTTTAACACTGAATTTTGGATTTTTACTGATTTTTTTTCTGTGCTACTTGACGTCTGCAACTGAAAGTTACCATTATATACTAGGCCAGTCCAGAGTATTATGTTAGGAAAAGAAATAAGAATAGGATAGGTATCTTCAATTACTTTTTCTAAGGGCTGTAGCCCTGGCTGTTTCTCAAGAATGTCAAGGATGGATGTTAGCAATGGGAAAGAAGAGCCACTATGAAAAATTTTAATTTTAATAAGTGGAAGGAATATTAAAAGACTATACTTTTCAGTTTTCGGTGCAAAAGAAGAAAAAGTCATGGAAATATGTTTTTTCCCCCCACTGAATACAGAAAGATCAAGTACACTAATAAACTTCTGAATCTGAATGAACTTGGTTATGGTGGCTTTATATAAAGAGAGACAGACATTTGGCAAAAACTCTTTTTGTTTTGTTTTGTCCAGAGATATTTAAATAGATCTGGTGAATGGATGGCTAAGGATGATAGGGAACATAGGGCAGCACTCTGGTCAAGAAAAGACTGAACAACACCTTTATTGGAACAATAGGTGAGCAAAAGTGGCATCAGCTCTTAATTCCTACTGGGATGCCTTTCAAAGAAGATGTTTATTTATTAAAACAATTCTATGGATGTGAGTATTTTAAATGTTTGAATGGCATGGAACTTTATGAATTGTATTCCTAGCAAATAAGGAACGTCTGCCAAATTTATAGAAATTATAAACACACTTGTCATTTTTGATGGATATATTTTTCTTAACACTTTGGAGAATTTCAGTAAACACAAACATCATTGGTAAAAAATTTGCAGTAGTCAAATTGGTCCTGTCAATGAAACCTAATCTCTCTAGCAATATAGCCACTATTCAATCAGTGTTATAAAAAATAATGCCTATAGCACCAGACCAAAGTCTGAGCCTGCTTATTCTGTGAACAAGATAATAGATCTATCCTGTCATATCAACCATAAAGTCAGTAAGAATAATTTTTGGCTGACCCCAATTTCTTTAAGGGAACAATATCATGACTCGATACTGACTGCTTCCGTCTTTGTAAGTACAGCACTTTTTTGAAGCATTTCATTTTAAAGCAGAATGTCTGTACTTCTTTGCATTATGGAATATGGTTTACTTCATGCAATTCACTCAATTGATTTTCACCATGGGAGTTACAACTGGCTTTCCATTCTTCAATGAGTACAGGGCCTTTTGTATATTAAATCACTTGAGAATGAAGCATTTTTGCGAATAAAAAGGAAAGGAATGCTTATATGCACATCTATACATCTACATTCTCACAAGGATGTTTACACACACACACCTATGCATCTACATATGTTGTATGTATCTACTTATTAAATTATTTATTATTTACCTTACTTATTAAATGCAGATCAACTATTTTAAAATTCTCTCTGGCACTGACTTAAAAATAAATCCAGAGATGGTTCAAAGACAAGACGAATGGGACAGTTTCCCAGATCCAAACCATACTTTTTAAAAACAATAAAAAGATTACATTTTCAATTGCTTCCAAGCAGGGGTGAAATGCCACTGGTTTGGGCCGGTTTGCTTGAACCGGCAATAAAAAATGCTATTGGTTCGCTGAACCGGTAGTAAAAAAAATGTAAAAAAGAAAGTTCCGATGATCAGCTGAGCAACATGTGATTGTCAGAACTTTTTTTTTTTTTACTTTTTAAGCAATTTTTTACTATCGGTTCTCTGGAACTGGTAGTTAAAAATGCTTTAAAAAGTTTTTTTAAAAAGTTCCAATGATCATGCGTTGCTCAAATGATTGTCAGAACTTTTTTTTTTACTTTTTAAGCATTTTTTTTACTACTGGTTCGGGTGATTAGGTAATAAAAAAAAGTTCTGACAATCGCACGTCGCTCAGTTTAAAAAGTTTTTTTTAAAAGGTTCTGATGATCATGTGGCACAGCTGTGACTGTTGGAACCTCTTTTTTTTACTTTTTAAAAGTATTTTTACTAGCTATTCACCTGAACTGGTAATAAAAAATGCTTTTAAAACGTTTTTTAAAAGGTTCCCAAGATCACGCATCACAGATGATTCCCCCCCATTGTTCTACTTACCTTCCCAAGCCTCCTTTTGGTGTGTACTGCGCATGCGAGCGCAGGTGTGTTTGGTGCGAACCGCACATGCACTTCCAGCAAACCGGTAGCAAACTGGTTGATTTCACCACTGCTTCCAAGGGTATAAGTTTTGTGAATACCCACAGAAATAGAATAGCAAGCAGACCATGCACCTGATGTCCTCATGTAAATTTATTTATTTATTTATTTATTTATTTATTAGATTTTTATACCGCCCTTCTCCCGAAGGACTCAGGGCGGTGTACAGCCAGAATAAGAACAAAATATATACAATTTAAAACAACATTTAAAAAGAGCAAATTTTAAAGGCTGATTATTAAAATTTAGATTTAAAATTTAAAAAATATTAAGAATACCCAATTAAAATTCATCAATAATTATGCCAGTCCCGCTTTAATGAATAAATATGTTTTGAGCTCACGACGGAAGGTCCGAAGATCAGGCACTTGACGCAGGCCAGGGGAAGTTCGTTCCAGGCGTCACTGCCCCACAGAGAAGGCCCTACTCCTGGGGCCGCCAGCCGACACTGTTTGGCGGACGGCACCCTGAGGAGACCTCTCTGTGAGAGCGCACGGGTCGGTGGGAGGCAAGGGTAACAGCAGGCGGTCTCGTAAGTACCGGGTCCTAAGCCATGGGCGCTTTAAAGATAGTTACAAGAATCTTGAAGCGCATCCGAAGACCACAGGAAGCCAGTGCAAGCTACGGAGCAGCGATGTCACGTGGGAGCCTGGCGGCTCCCGTTACTACTCAGCGCAGCCGCATTCGGGACTAACTGCAGCCTCCGGGTGCACCTCAAGGGCAGCCCCATGTAGAGCAGTGCAATAATCCAGCCTAGACGTAACCAGAGCGTGAGTGACCGTGCATAAGGCATCCCGGTCAAGGAAGGGACGCAACTGGCGAACCAAGCGAACTTGGTAAAAGGCCCTCCTGGCGACGGCCGCCAGATGTTCATCAAAAGACAGCCGTCCATCCAGGAGGACGCCCAAGTTGCGAACCACCTCCTTTGGGGCCACTAACTCGCCCCCAACAGTCAGCTGCGGATGCAGCTGACTGTACCGGGATGCCGGCATCCACAGCCACTCCGTCTTGGAGGGATTGAGCTTGAGTCTGTTTCTCCCCATCCAGACCCGTACAGCTTCCAGGCACCGGGACAGCACTTCAACCGCTTCGTTGGGGTGGTCCGGGGTGGAAAAGTACAGCTGAGTATCATCAGCGTACAGATGATAACTCACCCCGAAACCACTGATGACCTCACCCAGCGGCTTCATATAGATGTTGAACAGGGTAGGCGAGAGAATCGACCCCTGAGGCACCCCACAAGTGAGGTGCCTCGAGGACGACCTCTGCCCCCCTGTCAACACCGTCTACGACCGGTCAGAGAGATAGGAGGAGAACCACCGATAAACGGTGCCCCCCACTCCCAATCCCTCCAACCGGCGCAGCAGGATACCATGGTCGATGGTATCGAAGGCCGCTGAGAGATCTAATAGGACCAAGGCAGAGGAACAACCCCTGTCCCTGGCCCTCCAGAGGTCATCCACCAACGCGACCAAAGCCGTCTCCGTGCTATAACCGGGTCGGAAGCCAGACTGGAACGGGTCTAGATAGACAGTTTCCTCCAGGTGCCGGGGGAGCTGCCATGCAACCACACTCTCTACAACCTTCGCCACAAAGCGAAGGTTGGAGACTGGATGGTAATTACCCAAAATAGCTGGGTCCAGGGAAGGCTTCTTGAGGAGAGGTCTCACCACCACCTCCTTCAAGGCGGCGGGGAAAACCCCTTCCATCAAAGAAGCATTTATAATCCCCTGGAGCCAGCCTCGTGTCACTTCCTGAGCAGCCAGCACTAACCAGGAAGGGCACGGGTCCAGTAAACATGTAGTTGCATGTAACCTCCCCAGCAACCTGTCCATGTCCTCGGGAGCCACAGAATCAAACTCATCCCAAATAACCTCAACAAGACATGACTCTGTCATCTCGGCTGGATCATCGCAATCTTGGTCCAAACTATCCCGAAGCTGAACGATTTTATCGTATAGATAACCGTTAAACTCCTCAGCTCGTCCCTGTAAGGGGTCATCCCGTCCCTCTTGATGGAGGAGGGAACGGGTCACCCGAAACAGGGCGGCCTGGCGGTTATCTGCCGATGCAATGAGGGTGGAAACGTAGGAACGCTTCGCCTCCCTCATTGCCACTAGGTAGGTCCTAGTAAAGGACCTCACTAGTGTCCGATCAGCCTCGGAACAGCTAGACCTCCAAGTACTCTCTAGGTGTCTTCTCCGGCGTTTCATCTCTCTCAGCTCCTCGGAAAACCAGGGAGCCAATTGAGATCTACGCCGGGTCAGAGGCCGCAAAGGCACGACACGGTCCAAAGCCCCAGCCGCGGCCCGTTCCCAGGCCGCAACCAGTTCTTCAGTCGTGCCGTGGGTAAGATCCTCAGGAAACGGCCCAAGCTCCGTCAGGAACCTCTCCGGGTCCATCAGGCGCCTGGGACGGAACCAACGCATTGGCTCCGTCTCCCTGCAGTGGGGAGCGGCGGTCCGAAAGTCTAGGCGAAGAAGAAAATGATCTGACCATGACACCGGTTCTTTCACTATATCTCCTAAATCCAGATCATTTACCCACTGACCAGAGATGAAAATCAAGTCTAGCGCGCCTCCCCCAATGTGTGTAGGGCCATCAGTTACTTGAATCAGGTCCAAGGCCATCATGGAGGCCTGGAACTCCTGAACCACCGTTGACGACAAGCCGGCAGATGGCAGGTTGAAATCCCCCAAGACCAAAAGTCTGGGGATCTCAACCGCCACGCCAGCAAGCACCTCTAGTAGTTCAGGTAGGGCTGTAGTCACGCAGCAAGGAGCCAGGTACGTGATCAACAGCCCCATCTGATTGCGGTGGCCCCACTTCACAAGGAGGGATTCACAGCCAGCTATCTGAGGAACAGTGGACTCCCTCGGCTCCAGACTTTCTTTAATCACAACCGCCACCCCCCCACCCCTACCTTGGGCCCTCGGCTGATGGAATGCACAGAAACCCGGAGGGCACAGTTCAACCAGGGGTACACCCCCTTCTGTGCCCAGCCAGGTCTCCGTAATGCCCATAAGGTCCGCGGACTCCCTCTGAATAAGATCACAAATCAGGGGAGCCTTATTGACCACGGACCGGGCATTGCAAAGCATCAGCCGAAGACCCAAGCTCTGAGGGTCTTGACCATCCAGGGAACGAGTGAGGACTGAGGGGCCGGAGCACGTGATCGCTTTTAAACATCGAACACGTGCTCCCGAAGAGCGATACGGCCCCCTGCCTCCGCCATATCTGCCCCTCCCACTTACCGTACAGATGGAATAGCATTCTCTGCTCTGAACAAACCCCTCCCCCCCTGTCTTCGGACCAGCTAAAATAGTGTCGTGAGCGCGCGCTGGGACTGGACATACCCTCCCCAATGGGTCACTCCCCCTACCCGTCAATCCCCTCCCCCCCCTTAAAAACCCCTTATTAAAAAACCTATTTAAAAACCCCCGAAGATTCTTCTTAGACGTGATGACATGGTAAAGTGATGAGATGCAGCTCCAAAACAAGCATCCAACATGGAAGCCTGACACTCTTTTATTTTATATCATTTATCTAATTATATACTCATTGGAAAAGACCCTGATGTTGGGAAAGATTAAAGGCAAAAGGAGAAGGGGATGGCAGAGAATGAGAGGGTTAGATAGTGTTATTGTGCACTGAAGATGAATTTGGGGGAATTCCAGGGGGCAGATAGAGGCAGTACTATGGTCCATGGGCTCACAAAGAGCCAGTCACGACTTAGAAACCGAACAACAATTGAATTATATAAGCAGCACCAATCTTCAATCTTATGGGATTTTCTTTTGGACCAATGTGCGCTAAATTTGGTTGAAACACCAGATAATTAGTGTTCCTTAGCTTTCTGTCTTCCAGTTGCCTTGGTCTTCAACATTGTACTTCTTTAGTTACTGTGGCCTTGATAAGCATTATCAAGTGGCCAATGCATCTGGCTCATATTGGTTTTTAAAACCATGCTTTAGTTAAAGATATGGGTATTGTTGTGAACTGGAAAATCCAAATTCAGTTCAAACATTCATTTCATAATAATTGGTTTACGCTACTTTCCAGTACGAAACTTTATCATCTATTTTCACAGCAGATTTTTTCCAAAGGATTAAATAGGCATGGGTTTTGTTATCTAACCCAATCTGTATCCCAACATGACCCCAGTTTTTGTGTGTGTGTGTGTGTGTTTCTAAGAACATAAACAATAGCTTTCTAACATAACCCATAAAGGACAGTTTTATTTATCCATCTACACATCAATGACTTATAAAATATAAACTCAATTCTGTTTTGGGAAATTGGGTAGATTGAGAGTACTTTCCCCAGTAATCTCAATATAGCTAAAGAAAAGCTTGATGGCCCACAGAAGTTTGACACATTTGGCAGATAGGGCTGTGCTAAACTGCAATGTTTGGATTTTGAGTTGGAGTTCTCCAAATTCAAACACAGGATCTATAAGATACGATTGATAATTCATAATAATATGATGTAAGAACCTAGCCAATTGGGCATATTCAGGGGTGATATTCAGCAGGTTCTGACCAGTTCTGGAGAACCGGTAGCGGAAATTTTGAGTAGTTCAGAGAACTGGTAAATACCGCCTCTGACTGGCCCCACCCCACTATCTATTCTCTGCCTCCTGAGTCCTAACTGATCGGGAAGAAATGGGGATTTTGCAGTAACCTTTCCCTGGAGTGGGGAGGGAATGGAAAGTTTACAGTATCCTTCCCCTGCCATGCCCACCAAGCCATGCCATGCCCACCAAGCCACACCCACAGAACCGTTAGTAAAAAAAATTGAATCCCAACTCTGGTAAAATTCAACAATTATGATTCAGCAAACTATAATGCAAACTTACAGTGCAATTATTAATGCCTGGAATGCACTACCTGACTCCATGGTCTCATCCTAAAATCCCCAAAACATTAACCAAAGACTGTCTACTGTTGATCTCACCCCATTCCTAAGAGGTCTGTAAGGGACATGCATAAGAGCACCAGCATGCCTATCGTTCATGTCCTAATGTTCCCTTTGGTTGTATTCAATTTGTGTAGTTAATTCATGCTTATACTAATATATATCGTTGTGTTTGACAAAATAAATAAATAATAAATTAATAAATAAAAATGCAATATGGAGTGGCTTTTATGGTGCATCAAACCTCCACCCTATACTTTCAAAGGAATGTTTTTAAACAACCCCCACCCCCACTTTCAAATAACTACACCAGTGACCAATCCAGTTTTGGCCAAAATATTTTCTCTCCATCACGACCAGTGACCAAACTTATGGGACACCCTCAGTTAATAAGAGTTGGAGTCAAATCTATCTCGAGGGTGCCAAATAACTTGTGGGCGAGCAGCAAAGAGTTTCCAGCAAGAAACTGAACCAAATCTACTCCATGATTCAAGCCGCCAGCCAGCAATCCAAAATAAGGGCGTCTTCCCGGCATCTTCTATTCCTGCCATCGGAAGAACAAGAGGAAGTGTATTATGATCAGTTGCTGCCGCCCTTTTTTGAGCTGGGCATTTGTTCTCTAGTAACAGCCCGAGTGCGCGCGCTCTTGTCCTTTGGGACAGAGAAGGTGGACGGGAAAGAATTAAGGCTGGGAGAGCTGTGCGAAACGTGGCAGCATCAACAGCATCTGGGGAACTGTTCACGTGCGTAACCCAGGAGAGGAGCCGACGCGATTACTTCAGAATTTATTTCGGAGCTGGGGAAAACCACTGCGGCTTCCTTTAGGGGAAATCCCGGTCTGAGAAAGGGAGAGCAAGACACCTGCCTCCCTGCTGTTCGAGGCTCATTTTCTCTTCTCAGGACTGCGCTTGTTCGCTGCGTGGGCGCGGCCCGGCCCGGCGCACCTGCCGCCTTCCCAGCAAGTTCCCACTCAGAGGTTAGGTAGTGAAGGAATCGCAGGCGTGATTTTCACCCGGGAGCGGAATATCATTCCGGGGACGGAGGATCCTTCCTTTAGTAAATCTCAGATAAGATCGAGGCGATCGCCTGCTGTTCTTAAACCCCGCCCGGGGAAGGTTTCTTCACGTAGGGTCAGAATTGGAGAATGCGCGGGAAGGGGGACAAATCAGCTTTAGGGTAAAATGGGAAAAGGCAACTCTTTGAGGGGCGTCGCTTCTCTCTTTAGCAAGAGGCGCTCCAGTCTGACTTTGCTGCCCTTCGACGGCAACCTGGGCGAAAAAAGATCGCGATTCCTTTTGGGGAAGGGAACAATTTCCCAAGAGGACCGGTCCGTCCTCGACAAAGGCGCCTCAGGCCAATGAGGATGCTCAATCGGTGCTCTTTGGAATGACGCAGTCCGCCCGCAAGGTAGTCCTCGCGCTTCGAATAACTCCCGTGAACCGGCGTGTGGGTTTCTCTCAACACGCGCAGGATTGCGTTGCCGATCCACCCTTCTCTGCACTTTTATTGATAAATCGGTTTCTCCAGCTACCTTGGGATTCCAACGGCCATCCTATGTTTAACAGAAACGAGAGAGGGGAAAAAAATCTCGCTGAATTTGGTTGGGATCTGCTTCTGAGCAGCTGTGTGCAGGGCAGCAGGGCAGCTGCTGAACAGAAGGAGTAATGTGAAAATAAGGGCCAAATGAGGGTTATTGCTCAGCACGCCTGCATAAAATTAGGCTGCGTGAGCGTGTAGAATAGCTTCATCTTCTTTTCAAACAACCATCAATCACATTTTTAAAACTGGCTCAGATTCATCGTTAAATTATTAAACAGTTCAAATTATTACTATTTTTTAATCGGCTTGGATTCCCTTAGCAAGACGTGCAAAAGAACGAGCCCCTTCCGCAAAGTTGTATTCCAAGAAAAGCAACCCTCTTATTCTTTCCCCGTGGCTTAGGCGCCCCTCCCTTTCTTTCCATCCCAGCCAAGAAAAAGGGCTGCTGGAGCTTTAAGAATCGCTTTCCCCCCCTCTGGTCCTCCTAACAATGGTCTCAACCGAGCTCTGCTTTCCAAAGCAAAAATTGTAATATGCCATTTTTTTCTCATGGACGTTTCCCCTTTGCTGCTGCCAACCAAGTGACAGGAGAAAATGCTGAGGTGCCGCCAAACTGCTCCTGCTGCCGGCCGAAGGGGGCTGGGTGGGCTTCCGGCGTCTTCTCGGAGCAGGAGTGGCGGCGTCTGCAGTAGCCTTGCGAGGGAGGCGAGTTGAACGGCGCCCGGCTGCGGGTGAATGAGCGCCCATCAGAGGCAAAGAGGGAGAGACCGAAGTGGCCGTTGGCCCCGATTCCCTGAAGACCCGGGAAGAAGGACGAGCATTAGGTATTGCAACCTGCCCTGCCGGCAGCAAAGCCCTCCGCGGGGGAAAAGCCGGTGGGCAAATGCAAACGTCGCCGTTTGGGCGAGGATTATTTTGCGGGAGGAAGATCTTGCTCAGGTTCTTTGGGTGGGTGGGTTGGAGGTTGAGAACGGGCTTATGCTATGTGTGATATCTGATAAACCAAGTTAGTTAGGGTTTTTCCCCTTCTTTGGGTGATGGGTTGGGTTTCTGGATGCTGAAGGAGGCAAATGCCAGGAGGAAGACTCAGCTCGTTATACGAAGAGTTGCTGCTCCTAATTTGGGAATGAGAAGAGAGTGAAACCGCTTCCCCCCACCCCAGGCACCATACTCCCCCCCTTTATATATATATATATATATTTAAAGGTGATCTCACAGCTCAACTGGAAGCTCGTGGAACGGAAGGAGTTAACTAGGAGGAGGAATATGCATGCAGTGCGAGTCAGACAATGGCACAGATTCTCCTTACAGTGGTATCGCTCTGGGTGAAATGAGGTGCAGCCGCCAGCATCTCCAACTCGGGGAGGGGGGGGTGCCTTTGTAAAAGATGGACTGGTAGCTTCAGGGGCATCAGCCAAGGAGATGCTTAGTGGTTTTAAATAGGCGTGGCTGGAATGAAGTACAAGAAGGTGGGATAGGATGGGATGGGTCTAACAGCTGATGTCACAACTGGCACAGATCAGGCCATAAAAGGGGTGGTGATGACAATGATGTTGCCAAGGTGTGTAATTAAGTTTTCTTTCCTAGGAATATAGAAGTAAACACTTTATAGATTTGAGGAATAAAAGGAAAATCCACTATTAGTAGTAATTATGTACACATCTACAAATACTCTGTGTGTGTGTGTGTGTGTGTGTGTGTGTATGTATATATATATATGTATGTATGTATGTATGTATGTAAAGGTTCCCCTCGCACATATGTGCTAATCGTTCCTGACTCTAGGGGATGGTGCTCATTTCCATTTCAAAGCCGAAGAGCCAGCACTGTCCAAAGATGTCTCTGTGATCATGTGGCCAGCATGACTAAATGCCAAAGGTGCCTGGAATGCTGTTACCTTCCCACCAAAGGTGGTCTCTATTTTTCTACTTGCATTTTTTACGTGCTTTCGAACTGCTAGGTTGGCAGAAGCTGGGATAAGTAACGGAAGCTCACCCCATTATGTGGCACTAGGGATTCAAACCACTGAACTGCGGACCTTTCAATCAACAAGCTCAGCGTCTTAGCCCCTGAACCACCACGTCCCCTCAGTATATGTGTGTGTGTGTGTATGAACTAATATTACTTGGAAGTTTGACTTGAAATGTCTAATATCAAGATTTCAAGAGAATTGATGGTTGGAATCAAAACATAAGAAGTACTATACAGATAGTCCTCGACTTACAACCCTTCATTTAGTGACCATTCAAAGTTACAATGGCACTGAAAAAGTGACTTACGACTGTTTTTCACACTTACAATCTTTGTAGCATCCCAATGATCATGACATCAAAGTTTAGATGCTTGGCAATTGACTCATGATCGTTGCTGTGTCTTAAGGTCATGTGATCCCCTTTTGCACTCTTGACAAGCAAAGTCAATGGAGATGCTGGATTCACTTGCCAACCATGTAACTAAACTTATCAACTGTAGTGATTTACTTAACAACTGTGCCAAGAAAGGTTGTAAAATGGGGCAAAACTCACTTAACAAATGTCTCACTTAACATGTTGGGCTCAATTGTGGTCATAAGTTGAGAACTACCTGTAGAGGTTAGCTAAGGTTTTTCTCTCTTCCTTTCCAGGCTCAAACTGAATACAAGTTGATTTAGATTTAGTAAAATGTCCAGTTCATGGTGATGTGCATTTAGAATTTTTTTTCAAAGTCAGTGGGATCAGACGGTTTTGGAATAATTATTTATTTGTTAAATTTGCATCCCACTGCAATCTAATGAGACTGTTGGCAGTTTACCAAAAGGACAATACTGCACAAGCAAGAGGAATAGAATAGAAATAGAAATACAATAGGCTAAGAGATGCATAGAAAAGAAGACAAGGAGCAAAGATGACCTGAGCTAGAGTTCTCTGTGATGGCTCCCTCTCTCTGGAACATCATTCCCCAGAGATTAGAACGTCCCCCACTCCAACACTCTTCCGGAACGCTCTAAAGATCTGGTTCTGCCAGCGGGCCTGAGGAACCCAGAGTGGGATGGGGTTCATTAAATGGCTTGTATGATATGTTGTCTCCAGGCTGGGTGGGTGGGAGGCTATTATTTTATTAATTTATTATTTATTTTCTTTTAGTTTTTAATATATGTTTTTATATTCCTATATGCCGCCTTGAGTTGCCATATGTGAATAGTTGGCAATATAAATTTTATAAATAAATTTGGAAACTTCAACTGCTGCAGAATATACCTGCTTAGGTAGTAAATGGTACCAGATATACGGCAATTGTAACATAACTATTATCAATGTTAATTGCATTAGCCATCGATTTGGTTCCCGGTGCAATTCAAGGTGCTGATTTTCATGCTGATACATGGCTTAGGACCAGATTACCTAAGGAACCGCCCTTTTCTAAAAGTCTCTATCAATCCTGTTTGATCTACTGATACTATGTGGACATTCTCTCTTTGAAGATTAGAATGGACAACATTTCGTAAGACTTCAAAGCCTAGGCTGTGTACCCAAGTATTAAGAGTGCCATTTCTTGGCTTACTGTTAATTGGTTAATTATCTCGGTTGCTGTATATATTTTGGATTTTTAAAATTGTTTTAAATGTTTTAATTGCTTTCATATTTTTAGAATGATAAGCTTCCCAGAGCTAGGCAGTTATAGCAATTAATTAAATAAATAAATAATGCTGTAAAAAGACAGAACGCATACTGTTCATTTGGTTTCTTAGAGTAACCATTGACAACACAAGTTGTTCTGTGTTTATTTAGATCTTTGCCATTCCAAAACAAGTCACTTAAAAGTTTGCTACAACAAATTAATGTTACTGCTTAAGCTCTGGGCTAAAAATAATTTTCACAGTGAACTAGAGTTGTTTATAAAGTTAGATTTTTATAATCTTTATCAAGCTGTATTTTGATACAACAGATATTTGGTAACTATTCTTGATGAACAGAAGATATGTTTGTGGAAAGAAAGTATTACGCTCAATCCTTGGCATTTCCACTTTAAAGAAAATCCAGGATTGCTAGGCTGAGAGACGTATTATCCTTTCAGTGCCTACTGGAGTATGTGATTGGACCACATGGATAACAGAGCTTCATTATGTTGGACATTTTATTCAAGAAACGGAAGAAATTCAAAGTGCAGGACTTTTCACCTGGACTGCAAAAAAATAGGCATTCCCTTTTTGGGAGACTCCATGTTGCTACTTCTCCTTTGCAACCCCCCCACCCCACCCTTATAAAAAAACAAAACAATATCTGACAGATGCGAGAAATTCAGGGCCAAGCGGGAGAGAGTGCTATTGGTGTCTCTATGAAATCATTTTTATTCTATCCCAAACCCTCCAGTGTCTCTCAAGATGTAATATATATTTGTGTGCTCACAACTTCATTTAACAATGGTCCAGTTAGGACAGCCTTATGATCTGTATTTGCACTTACAACCATCACAAACTATCACACCACTCCTGTGGTTATGTGGTTTAAATCAGACACTTGACAACCAGCTCATTTTTACAACCAAATGCAGCATCCTGCAGTCATGTGATTATAATATGTGGCTTTTTTGCTGGTTTCCACCAGATTTGCATAATGATCATGTGGTTTGCTTAATAAACGTGGTGACTTGCTTTATGACCATCGTCAAAATGGTCATAAAATCAGACCCAGTCAGACTACCCTAATTTGTGACTGAAATTCTGGTCCCAGTTGTAATCATAAGTTGAAGACTACCTCTCCTGGACACACTAATGCTGGTTTTCTATAATATTAATAATTCCTGTGTCAACATATAAATAAATAAAACTGATCTGTCAATCAGTATGGAGCTCACAGCACACCACTGGCCTTGGCATTCTTCTTATGCCTTAATGAGCTGTCAGCTGGGTTTATTGATTTATTTACTGTTGCTCATGGAAATGCTGGTCTTAAGAATGTCAGCTACTTCCATATCAAACTAAAATGAATAAAACTGACCTATCAGTTGGGGTGGAAATCATATCCTGGTTCATCCAACATTCTCCTATGAACTGTAAGACAGGATTTTTTTAAAAAAAAAAATCTTGACATGGAAATACCAGTCTTCCAAAAAAAACAAACCTATTCCCTTATCAGAGGGGAAAAAAACTAGCCACCTGACAGGTTAATGAGATTTGGGAGGGGCACATAATGGTCAGGAAGTTGTGTCAATGTCTCTATGAGCTGACTCCCATTCCAGCCAATTCTACCATATTAATTGGTAGCTGGGGTATATTTTTAGTACTGACAGTGGAATTCTGTAGTGACCTAACATAAAATAGAAAGACTTGTCTTCTTTCAGGCAACCATTGAATGATGGTTAAACCCTAATTCAGGCACTTATGTGGGGTCCCCTCCACCACATGTTATGGAAAGTTATTGGTGAGGATGTTGGGTTCTTTGGGGGGTGGGGTTGAGTCAGGTGTTGCTGAGTGGGATGGGAAAAAATAGCTTGGAAATGCACCAATCACTGCCTTAAAACTCTGTGCATTAATTTTCTCAGGAGAGCATTATTAGCTTACATTGCTGCTGAGACACATTAAGCATCAGACATGGGCCAAGACAATTTATATAAACATACTTTTCTGATAATTTAAGCTTGGAAGAAATTTACATTATTTATTTATATCCCAGTTTTATTAGTACTTTTAGTAACTCGGGGTGCAAGATATATTGAATACCACCAACATGATCTTGTGTGGTGGGGTGGACTGAGAGAGTGACTGACCCAAAATCACCTAGCCAGCTTTCATATCTAAGGCAGGACTAGAACTCACAGTTTCCTGGCTTCTAGCCTGGTGCTTAACCACTAGACCAAAATAGCTAATAATGGCTGTGAAGAAGAATCATTTGATGGTTTTCTTCTTTTCTCTCACAATTCGTTTTCCCATGAAAACAAAAAACACAACCTTCATTCATTCATTCAAATCTCCAAATTACCCTCAATCTTCTGATCTCTACTGATATCTCTTTTGTGAAGGTTGAACATTGTGAATGAAACATCATTTACATGAGATCTTCCTTCAGTGAAGATTTCTGTAAAGTAGAATTAGACACTCAAATTAATATGAAAAGCCCTGAATTCTTATAGCTAATTCATTGGTGTGGTCTTGCAAATGTTCAAACTGTCTTATTCCTTTTGTCAGACTTAATTTCATGATTATTTTGTAATTTAATTTTTGAACATAAAATACTTGTCAAACCACTTGGAGGTGGTGGCTTTTGTATTAAATATTTTTGTATTTAAAAAAAACAAGTGATAGGATTAAACTGATTTTATATTGGGAACTGCAGAGTGCTGTGCTCCATTAGCTCTGGACAAAGCTGTTTTTAAAAGCCACATCCTTCAGGCTTGTAATTTTTAAAGATAGTGTACTAATCAGTTATCTCATAAAAAATGTTAGTGTGCTAATCTCATAAAAAGGAAATTTTGTATCCAGCAATCACATTTTAATAAGAGGTTATTGCTGGGGAGGAATCATATTACAGTCAGGTCTCTAGAACTGAGTGATCTCTATTCATGAATCACATTTTTGCAGTAGTGGCTGTAAAATTTATTACACACAAAAAAACTACTGCTTGCTGCATTCACCCGAAGTGAGGGCAGGACATGTGCATCTTCAATGTTCCAGTGTGGGTCATTCGAATAGGATGTTTTGTGACCTTTGTGTTTCTGTATGTCTGCATTAGGTTACTCCAGCTTGATTTTAAGACATACATGTAACGTTTTAGGCATACATAGGAAATATCTGGGAGATGTTGAGAGAGAGTATAGGTTTTCATGATTTTCACAGAAAGTGTTGACAAATAACTTGTGATCATGGAGACCTTAATGCAGGAGTGTTAAACTCAAGGCCTGTGGGCCAGATTCAGCCCGCGGGGTGCTTAGATCTGGCCTGCGGGGCTGCCCAGGAAATAGCGAGGGACCGGCCTGCAGTGCCTCTACCAGCGAAAACAGAGCTTGGACTCCTGCAACCCTCTGCCAGCAAAAATGGAGCTCCATTTTTGCTGGCAGAGCACTCAGGCCATCACAGGCACCCCTGACAGGAGTGATGTTGAGCTGGCCACGCCCACCCTGGACCCCCAAGGTCAAACACAACCCTGGTGTGGCCCTCAATGAAATTGTGTTTGACACCCCTGCCTTAACTCATAGAAGAAAAGAAGTACAGGTCAGATAAATAAATATTCTTTTGCTTGTCTATATTTCTAAAAGTTGATCCACTCATTGTAAAACAGATTAAAATACCCCAAAAGGGTGTCTTTGTCTTGATACATATCAAATTATCTTTTATAAAATCTTTATTTACTATATTGAGATAGGCTTTGTTAAGATATGAATGCCTTATAAAAATCCATTTCTCATTGGCCATATAACAAAATTAATCATTATAATATATAGCAATTTTAAAAAAAATTCCAGGGTACCAATGGATTTTAAAAATGTCTTTGACCTTCTTGACTGTTATGAGAAATATCATATTTCTGACTTAGTTCATTTTTAAACATGTCTTCAAAATAATGAATAAAATGCCCTGGGAAAATGCTTTGGAAGGAATGTGTATGTGAGTGATTGTGTGTAGTAACAATAAATAAATAATTAAAATTAACCATCAGCTTTTCCATTTGTAAAGGTAAAAGTAGCCATCAATAAAAAAAATCAATTAAGGTAATAACTTTACTAAGTCAACTCAAGTCTATAAAATGATATACCAAATTACACACACACACACACACACACACACACACACACACACACACACATTTGCAGATAGTCTTTGACTTACTACCACAATTGAGCCCAACATTTTTGGTGCTAAGTGGGACAGTTAAGTGAATATTGCACCATTTTACAATCTTACTTGTCACAGTTGTTAAATGAAACACTACATTTGTTAAGTTAGTAAGATGGTTGTTAAGTGAATATGGCTTTCCCATTGACTTTGCTTGTCAAAAGGTCGCAAAAGATGATCACATGACCCTGGGACTCTGCAATCATCATAAATATAAGTTAATTGCCAAGTGTCTGAACTTTGATCACATCATCACTTTTGATCATAATGCTGCAATGGTCATGTGAAAAACAGACATAAGTTGTAACCTCAAACAGTCCCTAACTAAATGACCTGTACCTGTATGTGTTTTTGAGTTTTCAAAAACTTTGTATTGTACCAAATGATTGCACTGGTGGTGATATGGGAAGCAAAAAAAGAAAAAAATGTCTAAGTTGCATCTATATTGCTTCATAAACTTTATTTGGTGCAGAGCTTGTATGAAAAACTAAGGAAATGGTTGTTAGTTCTCTATTTTTGAAAATACCAGCTGTAAAGCTAAATCTGTTTCTGTCCTCAGGCAAAATAAGCATACCAAGGTTAAATCTGGATAATATAATATTACAGTAAAAATGAGTTTACTAAAGAAAAAAAAATCAGCACATTTTTAGAATTTTGAAGTTTGCAGATTTTTAACAAAATTTTCATGGTTGTCCTTATTTTAAAATAGTGAAATTAATTTTAAAAACTACATTATCACAAAAAAATTCATTATTAGACAGTTAGTATGTAGGCATAATATAGTGAATTAAACTAAATGTGATAAAATAAAATAATAATTAAGAGGAAAAAACCTTTAGAACTAAATGCAGTTAAGTCAATTTTTAAGTTTGCTGTTAAAACTACACCTAAAAACATGTGTCATCTTTTCATTTTTAGAACTTTTCATTTTCATTTTAATTTCATTTTATAAAATTATCCTCTTTATTGTGCTCCAAGATTGGTAGACTAAAGCTCTTCATTAGATGGTAAATTTCATGTTTTAAAAATACAGTTCAGCATCACATTGAGAAACTTAACATTATTATTATTATATACATTATTATTGATGTATATAATAATTTGAAACCAAACCAAAACTATAATTGGATAAGGCCAAATCATGTGAACTTCACATTTTTTAAAATATGCCAGCAAATCTAATCTCCATCCTTTTTTATGTTTTGAGGGGCTATAGTAAGCATTAAAAAATATTTTCTGATGGGTTAATTTCACCTTTAAAACCTAAGAAGTATATTTTATGTTTCTTAATAGCTAGACACATTTATTCTCCAAAATCGGCCCATTAAATTCTTCCTACTAAAATGCAGATATATAATTTGCATTTACTTTCTTATTCTTTCTAATTGAATTGTTGGTTTCTGTTCAGTTGGTGCATCTTTTAAGGATTTATATCCCTTTTTAAAGCATTCATCCAAGGTTCCATTCACTTTGAGTACAAGGGACCATAAACATTGGTAAGAATCTGAAAGCCAAGCAACTTATAATATGAATCAAACCCCGTTTCAGAACTTGTTCAAGCTATTCTTTGAATGAGTTTTGATATCAATTTTGCCAAGCTTCACAGCGGAGCTTGGCAGTATATCTCACTTCTCCAGACATTTAAACCCTAATTCAAATATAGGGAATCCTCGGCCACAACTTCATTAGATTAGACACTGTATTCTAGGGAAAACTGTAGCCTTATACAGATTTATGGTTTGTTCTCTGAAATGGAAAGAAGTGGACGATTTTAGAATTTTTTAGAATTTAGATTTTTTTTTTATTGGCCAAGTATGATTGGACACACAAGGAATTTGTCTTGGTGCCTATGCATCAAGAATCATAAGGTACAACACTTAATGATAATCATAGGGTACAAATAAGCAATCAGGAAACAATCAATATCAATATAAATCGTAAGGATACAAGCAACAAAGTTACAGTCATACAGTCATAAGTGGAAGGAGATGGGTGATGGGACCGATGAGAAGATTAATAGTAGTGCAGATTTAGTAAATAGTTTGACAGTGTTGAGGGAATTATTTGTTTATGCATTTCTGTATAAAATAAAGTTTAAATGCATAGAGTTTAAATAGTGAGCATTACCCTATTTCTAAGTTACCTGAAGGTTTGATGGCCTTTGGTAATTAGGCATGTCTATGTTATTGTATGGTTGTCTCCAGCTTGGCAACTGTTGGGCTTTCCCCTTGTCAGATTCAGTTCTTAACAGATTCTCTGTGCATAAAACTGAAGTCCTATCAGAGTTCTTCTGTGTTTTGTTTGGAAGACCCAGCTGCCAGCTTGTCTAGGCAGATTAGGAATAGATTCTGACAGTAATTCTGCTTTGGGTGTTTACCTCCTCCAATTCTTTGCAACTCATAAAGGATCATGATCCACAGTTTGAGAATCCATCCAGCAAAGAATGTACAATATTTCAAACCAAAAATTATGGTTTGAAGAACTCCAGTTATTCTTGACATGGCTGTTTACAGAGAGGGACAGATATTTTGCTTCTTGTTGATTGTATAATTGGTTTAGCTTTTGTGAGTCCCACTCATATTTACATACGTTAACTATTTTAATAATGATAGCTAAGATTAAATAGAGTGATTGTTTATTTTCATTTAGTTAATCTGCATAGCTAATATAGAATATCTATGATATTAATCATCAATGCTTATTAAGAAGAATCTAGGCAATTAACAGATTTTTGGTTATCCTATTGGTGTATTCTCATAGTGTTCCTTACATTGTTTATTTTATGGTTCTATTATTTTACTTCTCTTCTGTTTACATTCCTTTCATTTTGCTTCCTTTTTATATTGGAAGCCACTTAGAATAGTCCCATGAGTTAGGTGGCAAATAAATTTAACAAATAATTAAATTAAATTAAATAAATTAGCCTTCTTGGGAAATCTCTCCTAGTTGAAGGGTTATCCTCTATCCTAGGCAAACTGCCCTGAAGGGAAGCTTGATTTTTTTTAGCTGAAAGTTGATTCTTTTGTATAAAGGTCCTAAGCAGAGTTGTTCACAATAGCACAAAATATATACAAAGTAATAAGTAAAGGAAGATCATTTAAACAATAGCCAACTTTAAGTAAACAAACAAAGTCTGCCATGTTTTCAAAATACACTGTATTCTGTGCTAGTTGAGACTTAAGCATTGAACTGCCCTGAGAGAGAGAGAGAGGGAGGGAGAGAGAGAGAGAAAGAGAGAGAGGGAGAGAGGCATAGAGCTATCATAGCATTATAATAGATTTTTAAAATAGCTGCTGGGCAGCTTTTGGCCTAATAGTCAAAAACAAAATAGTATGAGGCAACTGAATAATATGGGACCAATCTCCCTCCCCCTTGCTCGCTCCCTCCCTCGTTGGCTCCCTGACCTCTTTCTCCTTTTCTCTCTTTCGCCTTCTCTCTGTCATAAATAAAAATCATTTGGCTGCCTTTTACTGAAAGTTTTTTTCTTTCCTCCCTCTCTTTATTTTAAGAAATGATGTGCGAAGTGATGCCTACGATAAACGAGGACACCCCAATGAGTCAAAGGGGGTCCCAGAGCAGTGGATCGGACTCTGATTCTCATTTTGAACAGCTAATGGTGAATATGCTGGATGAAAGAGATCGTCTTCTAGACACTCTTCGGGAGACCCAAGAAAGTTTATCTCTGGCACAGCAACGACTTCAAGATGTAATTTACGACAGAGATTCTCTGCAACGACAACTGAATTCTGCACTGCCCCAGGTATGCATATTCATTCTCTGTAACCTTAATTTATAAACATTATTTCCTCTTCCTTTAATCTTATGTATGTGCACACAGATACACACACATACAGATTTCTTAACAATTAGAAGTACAGCGCCATAAATATCTAATCCTGTTTGCAAAAGAGGAGGCTGCCTTAATGATTCAAAGAGAGATGCCTCATTCATACTAAAGTATGTTGTGCATCCGCTATGTTTTGCATACTCCAATTGAATACTCTTATTCATTTTAATAAGAAGATGGCCTGATGGGTGAGATTAAGCTGAAATTTGGATTTTTCGTCACCTCCAGGATTATTAGGTTCACTTTAAAACCAACTGCACCCTCCCACCCCTTGTTTTTTTGTTTGCTAAGACATTTCAGCATAACTTGGATTTCACTGAATCGTCCCTAATACATTCCAGAAAGATCCTTCTTTCCCATTTTTAGTTTTGTTAATCACTTAGTTACACTTAGAGTGATGGATGGTGCATAAATCCATCCAATAAATTAATATGCATTTACAAGGGACAGGATGGTAAAGCAAAAAGTATAAAGTTTGATTGACCACAGAAGGGCACCTTATTAGCACAATTTTGAAGGAAACACCAGAAGGAGTTAGAGCCATTATGTCATGCTTTACAAACTACGGTGTATATGAACAGTCTGATCTATATTTTGCAATCAACAAGATGATGGCTCAAGTGCCATACCACATATAATCTGACTGGACTGATAGCTGAATCTGCATTTATTACAGAAAATGGAACAGCAGCACTATGACCACATGAGAAAGCTGCAGGCAAGGCATGTTACACAACTTTCTTCTTCACCAACTTGCAGCCATCTCTCAGAAACAACTGCCTGAGATAAATGTTGCATTTTTACTACTGCAGTAGGACTGGCCCTGTGTGTGATGACCTTGTTTGTATGTGCATTTTATCACAGTCATGCCTTGGCAATGTTAGTCTTTTTCTTGGTTCCACAGTGTTGTCCTGATATTATCCCCAGACTATGTCAGAAACACTTTTTAATTCATCATCAGATGTACCAGTTTTACTCCAGTATTTTATTGCCTAAATTGGGTCTCCAAGCTTGGCAACTTTAACACTTGTGGACTTCAACTCCCAGAATTCCTCAGCCAGCAAAGCTGACTGAAGTTGAAGTCCACAAGTTTTAAAGTTGCCACGTTTGGAGACCCCTGGCCTAAATCAACACTAATCCATGTCAGCTTCAAGGAGTATAAATTTTGCCAGTTTCAATCACTTTCCCACTTGCCCCCTCTGTGTCAGAGAACACCAAGTTGGCAAGGTGTAATTAAAATGGTAGTATAATAATACTTGGAAGCAGAGATATTTCAATAAAATTTCTTTGAGCCCAAATAGTCATATTTGTAGAGATAATTTTTTGCACTGCATTTTCTTAGGAAGAATGACTTGAAAATGTGATGATGTATGTTACAGTATTGTAAAATGGTCACATCCTTCCTCATTGATTGATTTATTCAATTTCTATGGCTATCCAACTCAACCAAGTGACTCTTTATAGCTTTTGTCATTCAATTTCAATTTATTTCAAAACAGAAGCAGATTTCTTGGCATGTGCAGATTAGAATTTTTCTTATGCTCTATTCAGCAGCCTTAAAAAGTCATAACAAAATAATAAGATAAGTGTTCCTGTAAATATTAAGGTGATTGCGTGATGTTTGATAGCATTTTCAATTTTCCCCTAAGTGTGAAAAAAATCTTACTAATTTAATCCTGCACCTTTAAAAGTAAAAACAGTCTTCCATTTATAGATAGTTGGTATGAAGGAAAAATAATTAAGAATACTGTGAAGAAAGCTAGAGAAAATTGTCTTGTCACTGAGATTCTGTTAGATACCTAATGAAAGAAGTTCTACAGGATCGAATATTTGGGGTAAAAGCTGGGAAACTGGCAGATAGATACAGCGTGGCTGTAAGTTATGTTATCTTTAATAAGTTTGTGCAAGGTTTTCTGCCCCTCCTCCCAAAATATTCTGTGTATTTATTTTTAAAAAAAACAGCAAAAAGAGAATATATTGTATATAGGAAATAATATTGTTTCATGTTCGTATAGCACTATTCAGTATCTTATGTATGTAATCTCAATAGGTACTCAGTACTCAGCTGCTCAGTAGGAAAGCTACTAACATCTGGATGATACTAGATGGGTAGCCCTATTTTAGCTCTGTTCATTGATCACCTGACATGTATACATTTGGCCAAATAGGTTGTAAAAAAATGCTTTTAAAAGTAAAAAAAAAAGTTCATGCACCAGAGCTGATCACAAACCCTGCGCGTGCTGATCTATTTACCCTATGCCTCCTTTGGTATGCACTGCACGTGCGCACCTCACATTTGGTGCATGGTGCGCACTGCGCATGTGTACACAGAGCACATATTTGGCGTGCAGCACGCATGCGCAGCCAGCAAATTGGCAGTAAGCCGGTTCAGATTTCACCACTGCTTGCGTTATTTTCTTACTACTGTTGTTGGTTAAGTGCAGCTGTTAACAGGATTGCTTGGACCTTGAGAGAGTTAGTGGTGGCCTTGGTAGTTGCTATGAGATAAATTATAGAGCTGTTTCCAAGTGATTGATTTAAACTGGCACCATGAATGCTAGGTGGTACTTTGAGAGAATACTTTAGGTTCAATCATTTGTTTGTGCCTTTGAATCACCATTGATTGCACTACTGGCAATTGCCCAGGCAAGTCCCTGTAGTTTTCTTGATAAGATTTCAGAAGTAGTTGGCCATTGCTTCCTTCATAAGGCTGAGAAAGAGTGACTGGCCCAAGGTTACCCAGTTGGCTTTGTGCCTATGGCAGATCTAGAACTCATGGTCTCCCAGTTACTAGCCTGATGTCTTAAACTACAGCAAACTGGCTGCCTACTTGGTTCAGTCATAGAATCACTTAAGAATAGGGCCAGAACTCTCTTAGGTCAGGCCCTATAAACAATAAAGTGGTGCTATTACTGAAGACTACATAAGAGCAGGTAGCCTTGTTGATGCAGTCAGAACTTGCTGCCTGGAGTACCATAATATGCTGTATATTGGGCTACTCTGAAAAAGCATTATGAAGCAACAGTTAGTACAAAGTGTGGTAGTTCAAGCAATAATGACAGTTTCTTGTTATATTCGGATGAACCCATCCATTGCTTTGGGCACTGCATTCAGAGGTGAGTTGCTGCTGGTTCAGACTGGTTCGAGTAAACTGGTAGTTGCAACCCGTGGGTGGGCCTGCTCCTTCTGCCCTGGCTCTATTCCGTCCTATATCGCTGTGTTTTCAAAGCTGCACGCATGCGTGGAAGGCCGCATATGCTCACATTTTTGGTGCTGGGCGAACGATTATTACAACTGGCAGCAGCCCCCCACTGACTGCATTGGTTGCCAGTTGGCTTCTAGATTGCAATTAAAGGCACAGATAATTTTCTTTGAAGCCTCACATGGCTCCATATTTGGTTTTTTTCTTCTCAAGGCTAATTCTATCCAGGTCGAATCTCTTTGAGAATGTCACGTGACAGGACCTAGAAATGGCTATTTTCAGGTGCTGCTCCTATGCTTTTGGAGCTTTTTCACTCTTTTCGCTCTTGGGTTTTAGAAGACCAATTAATACCTTGCTTTTCCATCTAGTCCAAGAGAAAAGCATGTTAAAAATTGGGTTGCATTGACAGAAACCTTACATAGTCTGTTTTTCTTTGTCCCATTCAACGTTGTTGGGATTTTTAATTACTCTTTAGGGTGGGTGAGTGGATATTTCTGAAGACTTTTAACAATGTTTTTTATTGTTTGCTACTCAGAGTTTTCAGGAATGGATGATACTGACATTTTGCAAAAAATAAATATATGAAACAAATAACTACAGAAACCAAAAATGTTTCTTCTTCTTTGGAATTCTTCTTTGGAAGTACAATTCTTCTTTGGAAGTACAATGAAGATGTGATGTTGTGGCAAAATATAAGAATTAATAGGAAGAAAGTAGAGGCAAACTAGATGAAAAACAATACTGTTATCATGAAGGAGTGACCTAACATAGCAATGAGCAATAATAAGTAGGTTAGCAAAACAAGTTGAAATCAAGTAGCAGCTGTATCTAGCTTTTCCCGGAAAGATATTTGTTCTTGAGATGTTTATTCATCCATGCGCTTGTTAATCAGCAGCTGAAGCAAACCATAGAATCAGACTTAGAAGTCTACCAAAAATTACTCAAATGGATACATTTATACACTAGAGTTCATATTATAGTGGATTAAGCAAACAATTAAATTAAACTTTGAGGTGGAAAGGCAGATCTTGATCCATACAGGTTCATTTCTAGTTCATTTTTTAAATCTTATATAATATATAAAATAGTAGTTATATTTTTTATAGAGTAACTGAGTATAAAAAGTCGCTTAATTGTATAATAGGTTTTATTTGGAACCACAGTTTTCAAGAAACATGATTAATAGTTCTTGCCTCATGTAAAAACATAGTCCTGGTACATATCTATTCAGAATTTGATGTAATGGTTTTTTGAATATAAATGTTATTGTATACCATATACAGGTAGTCTTCACTTAGCAACCACTTCTTTAGCCATCATTTGACATTAGCAGCAGCCCTGCATCATGTGTTTGTGATTTGAATGTTGGCAACCAACTCATACTTACAATGTTCACAATGTCCCACACGTAATTGCCATTTGCAGCATTCATTGCTGACTTCTGACAAGTGAAGTCAGTGGGATCTATAGCAGATCTATATACGTTTTGTGTGAATTTCCTCTCTGCCCTTGCAATTTCTCATCTGGTGCATCTATCCAGTAGACCAGTAAGAAATGAAAAGAATACAGTTTAAGAATTTTGGCTGTCAAATGGGCTAGAAAGGAAAATAAGTGTTTTCAAGTTCACTCGTTTTTGCTTTTTGCTTTTAGTTTTTATGTTTTTTTTAAAGGAGAGATCTGCCATTTCACTGTTTATTATCCTTTTTAAAAAGAATGGAAGGCCAGGACTTCATTATATTACTGGTGAACTATTAAAAACAGTAGCTCTGGAGAGCAGTGACTCCTAACCAGAGAGATGAACATTTGTGTCAAAGTGTATAGCAACCAATTAGAATGGAGATGTTTGCTTGTAATGAAATGAAGCAAAGCAGTTAACTGGGCATCACTGCTTGTGCTTGTATAATAATAACCTTTGTATTCCTGCCTGTGAGAAATTACATTGGGGCAAGCTGGTTGTGTGGATCAGTGCTAAGATTGCTAAATGCACACAGCACAGTGATATGATTGAGATATTAAATACAGGTAGTGTATTCTATGTTTGTGCTTTTGGACTCTGTTTTGAGTTTCTAGAAGCATTTTGCTTGCCATTGTCACATTCACTATACTATTTACCCACTGGTTCTCAACCTTTATAGTGCTGCGACCCCTTTAATACAATTCTCCACGATGTGGCGACCCCAACCGTAAAATTATTTTCATTTTGAATTTATCGTGCCTGAAGCCGTATTGGCTAGCGATCTGAACTGCTTGCGATTGCCTTGAGGACGGAGGCATTAAAGCGGAGACTCCTCCCCTATTAAGTTTATTGCGCCTGAAGCCAGATTAGGCTAGCGATTGGGAGTGATTGCAACTGGCTTGGGAGGGAGACATCAGAGCAAAGATTTCTCTTTTTTAATTCATCGCGCCTGAAGCCGAATTCGGCTAGCGATTGGGAGTGATTGCAGCTGGCTTGGGAGGGAGACATCAAAGCAAAGATTTCTCTTTTTTAATTCATCGCGCCCGAAGCCGAATTCGGCTAGCGATTTGAAGAGCCTGCAGCTGGCTTGTGGAGTCAACCATTGGAGCGCGATTCTTCGACTCGCAAGTATACTCCCCATATTTCCGATGGTCTTAGGCGACCCCTGGCAAACCGTCATTCGACCCCCAACGGGGTCCCGACCCACAGGTTGAGAACCACTGTATTAACCAGTTCTGCTCCAGTGCATTTGTTTCCTGTGTTCTAACTCATAGCATAATGTGTCACATCACAAATCCATTAAGTAGTTCCAAGGTGGGGAAAGGCACATGTAGGGCTACAGCAGCTGTAGGTTTTTTTTGTTTTGTTTTTTGTAATAACTTGTTCAGCTGTTTCAAACTTAGCTGAAAGTCTGTACTTTGATATTAAGCTGGAAGAAATATTAAACTGGAAGAAATACTGTTTTCTTTTTGGAAGAAAAAGCTTTTGGCAGACTTTGGAGATAGCATACAAAGGAAATTTGTATGGCATTGCTCTATTGACCCAGGACATGCAATTTGATGAATATCAAATTTTAATAGAGGTATATTAAAAACATTCACAATAGCCTTACATTTTCTTCATTACTATAGAGCGGGGATAGTTTTCCTGATTCAATGACATGAATGACATGCAGACTGAGGAGGAGGTTGCTAGGGTTCTTTAAAAAAATATATCAGAGATGTATATTCAGTAACGACCATATTTTTTCTCTGTGCTTGTACTTTTCCTAAATCAACAACAATATTGCAAAGAGCTTATTTAATTATTACCTAAGTGTATGATTTAGAGGTCTCAAAATAATCTACTGCTTGTTCTTCCCATCATTTTGTTTGGTTGCTCCACTTCTAACATCAAATATCCCTGTGCAGTGAAGTCTGCTCATATTCTGCCCACCCTCAAAGAGCTGGTATCACTTCAAAGCTAGAAGGCATTTGCTGGCTTTACATCCTATGACTCCTTCTGAGTTGATCCATGGAAAATATGGCAGGCAGATGGGACCAAGAATTTCACTTTAAGCACTCTGACCCCCTGCCATCCCCCCACAAGGGAACATATTGTAGCAGCAGGAAGAGTTGTCTGCATCCACTGGGCTAACTATAATTTGGAAGATTCCAGCTGCACTAAGGTAGTAATGCTCCATCTTCAAAAAAAAATGAGCGTTTTTTTTTTTTTGGCCAGACTGACATTTTTTTTCATGAAGTCTATCAAATGCTCCAGGATGGTGTTTCTTTAAAAAGTTGTCCAAGGACCCCTGCCACCCACCCCACTGAGACTCCCTCAGGGATTTAAAAAGTAAAAACTATTTTCCATATATTGAAGAGATTTGCAAGAAATTTTAAGAATTGTCACTCTTTTCAGTATTATATTTGTTGAAAATTAGTTTTTTTCATAAAAATATTTTGTTTATGTTAATATCTTGGGTTTAATACTGTTATTTTAAATAAATGTTGTTATTTTAAATAAAGTATTTTGAAGGGAACATATATACTAAAATACTAGAATTGTTTCCTGCAACATATATACTGATGTCTTTGTATACCTGCATTTCCTTTCTCATGAAGAACATACACTTGCACTAAAAGTTTACTGCTGTAAAAGTACATCCTTCCTGCATTAACCTGCATTAAGATCTAAAAACCTCCATAAAATGCCACTCTGTTTCCCACAAGAAATTGTCACATATCTCAAACTAGCAGAGCAATCTACGTATCTCTGTATTGTTAAATAGGGGACCAAGTGGCTAATTTAGAAGACAAAGGAGGAAAAGATAAACAATGCAGAGGGATGTAAATCTGCAGTTAGATTACATTCACTGACTTTTACTATGGGAATATACAAACCATATTCCCAGATATACAAATCATGGATGCCAGAGTTGGGGGTTTACATTCCTCAAGAATACTTCAAAGACCTTTTTGGGTATAAGAGGACTTTGCTTTCTCTCATGAGTTTTGTAGCTCCTTGCTTGCATGTATGTATCATCTTATGTATTTGGAACGACTGTCCATTTGAGCCTTATTAGGATTAAATGCTATTTTACTCAAGCCACTGTTTAAGTCTCTTGATTGGCAGTTATGAGCTTAGACATATTAATAAGTGAACCTTTTAATTCTATGTAGTGTCAATTTTAATTTTTTTACATGATAAATTTAGCTAAATATAACAAAAAAGGTCTTCCATAATTTTTAAAAAGAAGGAAAGGGTCCTTAGAGCAAAATGCTTAAAAACACTGTTCTAGGATAGCATTTTAATCAGGCAAGTTGTTCATAAACCATAGTAATAGTACTAATATGCAATATTTAAAACCCATCACAGAATCTTTTCTTACAATGAACAAATGATGTTTAACCAGGATTAGTTTTTATTACTAGTTCACAGAACTTAATTTATCTCCCCTTCTTCTGCTTTTGTTTTGATCCATGCTAGCAGTTTATCAGAAGAATTCAATTAAAGCAGCATTAGGTTTGCATAAATCTGAGGTACTGTGTGTCTCTGGCTTACTTCATAGTTTCTTCTCTCTATTTGTTAGCAGATCGTCCATATTTGTAGGGTCAGACTGATTTTCCTGACAAGCACTGAGGAAAAAAAAGTGCTACATAAACATTTAAAAAGAGAAGAGAAGATACAGAGAAAATGCTCATGTTCTCTTATCACAAAGATTTTGACAGGCCTCATAGCAGACAGGGATATGTTTTTCTTCCAAAAGAAATATTAGCATCTTTTAAAAACTTAATATGGTGCAATGCATATACCGGTAAATGGAAAGAAAGTATTTTGGACAAAGTATAAATGCTGATATTTAAATACAGTAAACCATAATATCATTTTTTTTAAAAAAAATCTGCAAGTTATAAGCCAGAATTGAATACTATTCTAAAGCCCACCAATTCATCCCATCCTGTCAGCAGATGCAGCTGATAGGTTTTTAAGTTTTAATTATTATGTCTAAATAAAAAAACTGGTTTGGGGGTTTTTTGGAACAGATTGGAGGAACAAACCTAGTTTGTTTCAAAGTCTCTTGTTTAAATAGCACAATTTTTTAAAAAAACCACTGATGTTGCTATAGTTCACCTCATCTACTGTCAAGAGGAATCAAAGTTGTACTTATGATTCTGCTCATTTGCTGATAAACCAGCTTTCTGAACAATCTGTGAGCTCTTTTAAACAAGAGCTTTATTATGCAATCACTTCACTTATGTATAAATAAGTATGCATGCAGTAATCCTCTTGTTTTATCATCTTTACTTTCATATTTTCTTCTTATGAGAAAGGAAAAAAACACATCACTGCAGTGTCTTTTGATCAAGGGTACAAAATCAGTTCATCTGGAAACATATATCTTATTGAGCTCACATGTCATATTGTAATTCTAGTTCATTTATAGTTGTCTCCAACATGAGTCAGTCAGTTCATAAATAAATAAATAAGGTACCATATAATTAAGCCATTTATATTAAATTCTGGAATCCACTTGACGTGAGATTGAAAAAGAAATACGTTTTTGAATTGGTTTAACACTAATGCAAATATTTCTTGCAACAGAGAGAGAAAAAGATGCTCACTTTGGCCCTCATAACTGGGTCAATGTTGTTTTCTCTCTGGAAGAGAGAGTGGGGATGGGGTTCTCAGAGAAGAAAAAAGCTTCGGAGCATTTAGTTTCTTACAATGCTAGACAAAACATTCCATCTGATCCATGAGTTCTGTGACAGAATCAGTTACTCTTGAATATAAAAGAATCTTCTAGTGCAGTGTTGGCAAATCTTTTCGGCACCGAGTGCTGAAACAGGAGCGCGTGCGTGCCAGAAACCAGAAGAGCAGCCGCCCGGTGCGCATGCTGGGAAGATGATCTTCCAGTTTAAAGGTAAAGTAAAGATAAAGGTTCCCCTCGCACATATGTGCTAGTCGTTCCTGACTCTAGGGGATGGTGCTCACTTCCGTTTCAAAGCTGAAGAGCCAGCGCTGTCCAAAGATGTCTCCGTGATCATGTGGCTGGCATGACTAAATGCCAAAGGTGCACGGAATGCTGTTACCTTCACACCAAAGGTGATCCCTATTTTTCTTGCATTTTTATGTGCTTTCGAACTGCTAGGTTGGTAGAAGCTGGGAGCTCACCCCATTATGTGGCACTAGAGATTCAAACCGCTGAACTGTCGACCTTTCGATTGACAAGTTCAGCATCTTAGCCACTGAGCCACCATGTCCCCCTCTTCCAGTTTAAAGTACCTTAATAGAAGCTGAAGCTTACTTTACTATTTAGCCTGTAGACAATATTAACTGTCTGATTTATTATGTCTTAATTTTGGTTGATAGTTTCAACTCCAAAAAAGAAGTGGTCAGGCAAACTTTGTTTATATGTTTTTCTTTCTTTTGGATTGTTTAATTTCACTTGGTCCCAGTGGAAAAAATGGTAAAGAAGCAAATGTGGGATTTCAGATTCCAAAAATATCTTAGATCCTTGCATTTATCCTTAATATTCTTTATTAATGTGGACAGTTCTTTTTTTTTTTAACTTGTGTGTTCACTGTTAATAGGTTAGTTTTTTCTCAATGGCTAGATTTGATACTTTACCTTTGATAGATACCTGCAGGAAAATTCCATTTGAGCAATGACTACACTGTTGCAGCAGTGAGGAAGCAGAGGTAGTAGAACATCACTGTTCCTTATTTGGAGGATTTTGACTTGTTCAATTCCCCCATTACATTCAGTGAGCACATCAGCCTCTTCGTGAATTTATATAGCTTTTTCTGATTACTGCTAATGTTCTATTCTATGCTTGCTGATACATTTCTTTCAGGATTATTGCTCCAAATTTCTTGTTTAGTTCACTGATGCAATATATCCACAGGTAAAGATGGCTGTTTTGGTCTCATATTATGATTTGATTCACAGCCAATGCTAGAAGTCAGATGGCTCATTCTGCCCAGTCTCACTTCAACGAATGAAGTTTGTATAGAGAAATACTGTTTCAATTATCAGAGAACACTAATCATAGTAATTTAAAAATGGTACTGACAGAACATTTGCTTTCTATAGTGGTTATCCTATAAATTAAATTGGGTAACTTTGATGACAAAATGAACTGCAGAGGCTTTAATGGTTGACATACAGTATTAAGGAATCTTTCATGTTGGCATAAGATTCCATTCTGTGTTATAAGAATGCACTGCAAATATTCATAAAATATTTTTCCCTGTGAGGTAATTTTTTAAAAAATAAAGAATTAACATATTCTTATGTGACTGTACTTAAAAATGTAAAGGCATAAATAACATGATAATACTGCTAACATAGTTATTTATAATTTGCTGAGAATGGGATAGCTACTCTGTATTCTAAAGAATATTGCTTGAATATAATTAGATATTGAACTATCACAAAGTCCTGTGATGGGCCTTCTCAAAATTGTTGATATCTCAATTGAATATCATAGCCATATGTAGGATTCCCTTCTGAAAGTATGTACATATATATGGCTATATCCATAATCCTTTTTGCACTATGCCAAGAAAGTGTATGACATAGAAGGGGGAAAAATTCAGGACATGAGATGAGAAAAAGAAATATAGATAAAACTAGCTTATACTAAAACACTGTACATCCCCATTCTATTCTATCCTTGCGAAACATCCTTGTTTCCACCATGTCTGTACATTGATTCAATATATCATCTTATTATCTTTTAACTCCTCACCTCTTTTTCAGGATCTCAATAATTCCATCCAGCCATAACTTCCTCAGACTTCCCCTTCCTCTCAAACCATTCACTCTTCTTTCATAATTTTACAATTTGATCATCATTCATTCTCTCTTTATGTCCAACCATTTCAACATATTTATTATGCACAAGTAATTTATTAGTAGCGTATATTTGTATTAATTTGGATTGAAATCGTATTTGCTGCTGTAGAGATTTAATTCTCATGAATGTAAACCAAAGGAAATGAAACATGATTTTAGATTCTGTTGAAATCAGTTAAAATAACTTTGAAAAATATATTGCAGTGCAATATGTGCTTTGTTCATTTGGGAGTAAATTCTTTTGAACCAGAGACTTGTTCTCAAAGAAGATTCAATTTCATAGTACAGGACTGGATTACATTTATTCTTCTTCCTCTCCAAGCTTTCTGAAACATTTCAGTGTACTAAATCTTTCATACCTGTATTTCATATCCTGTAGAATTATTTTAGTGGGGTGTTTTTGGTAAAGTGGATTTTCTATACAAATAACATGTCTTATATGATACATTTTTCATTTTTGCAAAAAGACCATTTTTACAGGTGTTTACCCTGTGGCACGTGTTATATAAAAATTGTTGTGTGTAAAATTTGTCATTCCTAATTAAGGTAGAATGAAAACATGGTGCACTTTAAACAGCTTTGTAAAAGGCAAATAAATTTATAGTTGAAGTAAGTAAATTGGCTTAGTGCATTGTGTGAACAGTTTAATATTCTTCCAATATACAGAAGTTCTAGTCTACTATCAGGAAAAAAATTGAAAGACACCTTTGAATAGATTTGTAAAATTACATATAATGCATTACATATTTTCTAAGTGGGAGGATTAGATTCTGTTCTGACTTAATACTTAAGTCAGAACAGCATGTGATGTTTATAGTTAAAAATAAATGGGCTGTTGTGACTCCGGCTCCGAGCCTGTCCTCATGGAGGAGGATGACTCAGAGAGTGAGGGAGAGGAGCCGACAAGGCCTCCCTCTCCAGGTCCCTCCTTTCTGGCAACACCTTAAGTGCCGGCGGAAGGCCAGGAAGAAAGCGTGTCAGAGCCCCCACAGATAGAGGACGAGGAGGATCAATCCTGGATTGACCCTAGACAGCGTCGGAAAGAGAGGCGTGCGCAGCAGAGGAAGAGGTGTGGCAGGCCCAGGGAGTGCTGAGTCACTGAGCCACACCCCACAGAGGATAAAAGTGGGTGGGGTTGCCATCGGGCCCTTGTGACGGACAAAAGCTACTAAGTGTGAACTGCATCGTGTGAGCTTCAGACAGTTTTTGGATTTAAGGCTTGGATTTTCATCAGTAACTCTTGACCATTCTTTAGACTCCTGGTTGCTCTGGCAATGGACTGTAAACACTCTGACTCTTGATAAGAAACTTGGCTAGCACTTGGAGAGCAGCTGCCAGAACTTTCCTCTGCCAAAGGAAACCAGGCCAACTTGTAAATAGATTGCTGGCAGACGTCCTTCGGCGCTTGTGTTTTCTTAGGTGAGGTGGGGGGGACAGAACATGGGCATATTTGTACATATACACAGATATACGAACATTGATATCTATACTATTTCAAAAGTTTTTGAAAGCCATTTCAAAGTCATATACACATAGTTGTATGTAATCACTTGTTACTGATCACAAAGCTCATTGTAGTTATTTTATTAATTTATTAATACAATTTTTATACCGCTCTTCTCCCGAAGGACTCAGGGCGGTGTACAGCCATATTAAAAATACACAAATACACATAATATAAATAACAGATTTAAAAATATTTAAAACAAATATATTAATTGGCCAGATTGCTAAAACGGTCAAAGCCGACATAAAACCCTTTAAAATTTAAAAGCTATAATTAAAATACATTTAAAATACATTTAGGCTAGTCCCGCACGATTAAATAATAAAGTTTTTAATTCCCGCTTGAAGGTTCGGAGATCGGGGAGTTGGCGTAACCCCGGAGGTAACTCGTTCCAAAGAGCGGGTGCTGCCACAGAGAAGGCTCTCCCTCTGGGGGCCGCCAACCGACATTGTTTGGTCGACGGCACCCTGAGCAGGCCCACTCTGTGGGAGCGCACAGGTCGTTGGGAGGCTATCGGTGGCAGAAGGCGGTCTCGTAGATACCCCGGTCCTAAGCCATGGAGTTAATACACCAATTAGTGAAGCTAGATCAAATCACACTTTCATTTTTTAAAAATATAACTTGTTTCTTTGTTTTGAAGCACTAACAGAGCTATGTGAGAATATTAATATGACTGAAAGGGTTAAACACAAGTAAATGAATTTTAAGGTATTGCAATATAAATTCTTCTGAAGGTTATTTCTATTTATTTGCTATGTACATTCCATCATATTCTGTATTCCAAGTCAGATGGGAGTAGTATAAACAGTATTGTTTTCATTATTTTAATTGCTCATTTAATTATGAATAGCAGATTCTTCCCTTCTCTAAATTTCAGAGTAATCTCTCACAATAGAGTATCCTTAATGTATGGCCCAGAGGGGATGCGGTGGCTCAGCGGGTAAGATGCTGAGCTTGTTGATTGAAAGGTCGGCAGTTCAGTGGTTCAAATCCCTTGTGCCGTGTAACGGGGTGAGCTCCCATTACTTGTCCTAGCTTCTGCCAACCTAGCAGTTCGAAAGCACGTAAAAAATGCAAATAGAAAAATAGGGACCACCTTGGTGGTAAGGTAACAGCGTTCCATGTGCCTTTGGTGTTTACTCATGCTGGCCACATGACCACGGAGACGTCTTTGGACAGTGCTGGCTCTTCGACTTTGAAACGGAGATAAGCACCGCCCCCTAGAGTCGGGAACGACTAGCATGTATGTGCGAGGGGAACTTTTACCTTTACCTTTAATGTATGGTCCAGGAAACCTTCCATGAACATTGTTGCATACAACAGTACTGTCTGTACTGCATTTGTTAGTTGAATGTGCATTCATTAAACAAACTTCTGTTTGGACCACAATTCCACAAAAGACAAATTTTAGGATCATTTAAAGTAATATTTAGTTCATGGCTCTAAGCAAGCTTTTTTCATCCCAAACTAGCTCAAGCTAACAGTAACTAAATATAGCTAATATTAAAACTCAGTCATTTTAGCCTTAGGCAGAGAGGATGTGTTGTTACTGCTCTATATTCGTAGCAATATGGGATTGCCTAGGATGGGGAAGGGTTTTCTAATTGTTCATGGCTACTGTTCATATAGTCATAGAAAATGCTGAAATTATAATTATATTTATAAAATTATATGAAACCTAATCTATACTATTTAATTAAAAATAGTAACTATGATACACTTGCAAATTCAAATAAAAATTCAATAGATTCTATTCTATACTCATTTAACATGAATCGATATCCATGGAGAGAAAAAAAACCCAACTATTGTTACTCCATAAAACAGATTTTTAAGATTGAAACCTCTTGTGAAAAGAATGGCTGACTGGGGTTCAGGAAGGAGTCTAATTCTATTTACAAAAGACTTTCATCACACACAAAAAACTTTTGGATATTGGATCTTTTTAATATATATATAGATGCTTATCCTATAAGATCTGGCAGGATTAACATGTTTCAGACCTTTCAACCAAATAATCTCATGGAACCTAGAAGAATGTCTTATTTGTTGTTGCTCGTACCTTCTGGGACAGCATTCTGCTCTTCTAACCCTGTATGTGTGGGCCCAATCTTACTGCCTTTTAAGAAGTTTTTTAAAAACTGACTTTTTCAGCTGAGCCCTGGGTCAGGGTGATTTTGGAATCTTCATAAGCAACTTCATATATTAATTCTCTTCATATTTCCCTAATGTGGTGGCTTGTTGTTGTATTATTCATCCCATTTTTGATGGGTTTAAAAAAAATCTTTATGTGTCTCATTGAGTGACTTGATATCAGGCAGGTTATATATTGAAATAATCTTCATCATTGGGGCAGAGGGGGGGAGAAGCAGAGCAATGGAGCTTCTGACCATAAAGAAATTGAATGCTTAGAAAGTTCTAGTCAGTATGTTCTACTTTCAAGATAAAAGAAAGTGCTTCCAGCTGTTTGGATGGAATAAAAATGTTGCATGTTAATCACAGTGGAAATGCACAATATTTCCAGGCTAGTTTTTCCATCTTCTCCAGTCAACCAGTATAAAATGAGGTCTTTCATTCCCACCCTTGGCCATCAAATCTAAATGTCAAAACTTTTGAAATCTGAACCAGGCTGAGAAGCTTAGCTGAAAGAGCTTCAGAAGGCAAAGAATTGGGATGTTTTTCTTCTTAGATAATGAAAATAGTCTTCAGAAGTCCCCAGAAGGGCCATCGTTTAGTTGATTCCAGCAAATTTGGAGAAGTGTTTTTCTGGTGCTTTATAAATTGGTATGTTACACATTGAGGTATGCTTGTTGCAAGCTTATGTGGGGTATTCAATGTTATCAGAGTTGTTCCTTAAGAGTCAGCTTAATGCATGCTTGTTCAGACCAGCAGTTGAAAACTCTGGTATTACAGTCCCAGAATTGCAGACCAGATTAGAAAAATGTCCTATGGTGATTTTGATCGCTGCAAAGATAACAGTTTAGAATGACTGAATACGTAATCACACAAATCCCCATAAATAATTGGTAGTTTTCCTGTTAAAATGTTTGTTTTACAAAATTTATCAATCTCACACTATTACCAATTTTTATGTCACAATGTAACATTTTATTGTCTTTAATTTTGCAAATAGCCTGTAGATATATTAAACATACTGGCTTTTCTACATTTCCCTTTAACGTTTTTTTTCTTCCTATCTTGCAAATGATTTTAAAAGAATTAGCACCACCTTGTGGGGATATTTTTTTATATTCACAAGTAATAAGACAAAGTGGTACACCTCTAGAATTAATGGGTATGAAGTGTAATTTAATGAAAAAAAATCAGTGGATTACCAGACGTTATTTATCAAAAATCTTTAAAGAAAGACAAGATTATATTTAAGACTCGGTTTATATATACATTTTACATAATGTGATTCTTCTACATCTTAAGTAGATTTGATTTCTATCAAAAGGTGTAAATCCATTTGATTAAAGGAAGGAATTGTAGTTAGAATGTCATTTTAAGAAGTAAAATGTTTATATATTAGTTTTAAAAGTTATCACTTAAGTTTGCTTTTATCAAACAATATTCATTTATATCACATGCAAGCTGAAGAATATGCATACTATGAAATGAATATACAGTACTTGTCCTATATTTCCATCATTCATTTAGAATAGAATAGAACAGAACAGAACAGAACAGGGTCAACTTCAGGGATTATATAAAGCAAGCTAATAATTGTACAATTGGAGGTTGTGTGTTGAGATGGGAAGAAGACTCATCTTGCATTGCAAAATAGTGGTGTAGTTCTGTGTTTCAATCCAGGCTAAAAATTGCTATGTATTTTTACCATTTTTTTACCACTTATGTACTTATGTCTTTGGTTTTTCATATCTAAATGAAGGACTCTGTACTTGTCTTTTCCGAGATTTATGTAGCTGTTTTTTACCCAACGTTCCAGCTTGTCATCTTGAATTTTGATATCATTCTCTAAGATATTTGCTGTCTCCCCCATCTTTGGATCATCTGCAGATATGGTTACCATATAGTCAAACTTTTTATCCAAGAATGTTGGACAGCCTAGGGCCTAAAATGGAGCCTAGAGGTTTCCCCCTTGGCACTTCTTTCTAGAATGACATAGGCTATAGCTTTACACTTACTATGTATTCAAGAAGCTATATAAACGTATAATGGTAGCATTGCTAAACTTTAATTTTCCTTATTGTTTTCCAGAAAGAATTGAACTGGACTATGTCCACTGCATTCCCATAGTCCACTAAACTGGTCATTCCATCAAAAAAGGAAATTTTTATTCTTCATAAATTCATGTTGGCTTTTGCCAAGCAGTATCTTCTTTTCTAAGTCCTCACAGGTGACTGCTTAAGAATTTGTTCCAAAAAGATTGCCTGGTTTTGACATTAATTTGACTAGTCTGTAACAACCTGGGCCCTTCTTTTGTCATGTTGCTTGTCTCTCAAAAAACTGGAGAGGTTTTTGGACAGTTCATGCAAATTCATGTTTACTAGAGCTGTCAACATCTTGACTTATTATGGCTCTGTTTTGCCAGTGATTTAGGAGATGATTAAATTCTTCCTTTGAAATAGGAGGAATTTTCAACCAGTTTAAAGGAAGAGGTAGAGATGCTCTTGCTTAAGAAGATATGCTGGACCTAGCTTTTCCCCCCTCCCCTTTGAACTATCCTGATGTCCAATATTCCATATTTAATCCAGGTAGTGATGAAGATAATAGCATTTCAGTTCCAGGAAGTCTTAGAAGAAGTGTATTTTCTAAAGCCTTTAAAATATGCTTGTTTTGTATGCTATGATATTTCCTTTAAGAAGCAGTTCCATAGCTTACAGTCTTCCTAATTTTAAAAATGAATCTTTTATATTTCTATCCTGCCTTTCTTTCAGGACCTCCAGGTAGCTTACTTGGAGATATATTTTCATTTTACCTCTACAAAAGCCACCTTATGAAGTTTGTTGAATTGACTGTCCCTCATTAGCCTAAATTCCTCTTTGACACTGGATAAACACTGAATATCTATGATAGTTGAGCGTTATTTTTGACATATACATTACTAGTGCTTCTTTTTTAATTCCTTTAAAAAAAGAAAAGTTCACACTTCCATTATGTACCTGCTGATTTTCATATTGTTTGGCAATCCTTCAACTCTTGTGACTCCCAGAGATTTCTAGAATGGACAAAAGCAAAATTTTGATTTATTATTGGGGAGGGGGTGTTAAAGGAAAAATGCCTCTTCCCATTTTTCTCTTGGGGATGTTAAGTGATAAAATCTGCCTCCAAATAATCAAAGTGGACAAAAATCAGTTATTACATCATAATAATATAATACATGAAGCAGTACAATCTGCAGTTTTGCTGAATCTAGTTAAAGTAAGATTTGGAAATGACTGGGAATAAAAATAGGTGAAATTTACAATTTGCATTTTATTAGAGGCCAATGTTGGAGATAATAGATTATTTATATAAAGTTGAGGAAATGAAAAAAATGCTACTTTCACATCTGCCACAAGATGGCAGTCACTAGAAAGTTTAATTCAAATGGAAACATTTATATTGAGAGCTGTATCAATTATATTAAAATATATGTGATTATAAGAGGAAAATATGCCCTTGTATATGCAGAATATTCTGATAACCCAAAGCATTAGCATCATGTTGCTTGTTAAAATTAGACATATGCGGAGAAAATCCACCGAGGAATTCAATTTCTTTCAGTGATGAAACTGCAAATCTTCATTTGGTGCAATTATGTACCATAATTGTAAGCTGTCTTGGAATCAGGGAGGCTATGATGAATATGATCATGTAAATTCCTATATTTGTATATACTATAGTCAGTAACTAAGCTGTTAATTTAGGTTTTTAGTTCTAATTATAATTATAATTATAAAGAGAGGGGGGGGAGGCTGGGAGGGAAATGTAACATTGGGGATAGTATTGTTGGACTCTCAATTATTATCAGTCAAAGTCAGAATAATATCTGGAAGACTTAGAATCCTTGATTTGAAAAAAATGTTAGATTTACACAAAGGCGTTTGGGGAGCAAAGACATTGAGAAGGATAATGTAACAATATAATATCGAAGAGAACATAACTTTACTATTATCTCTCCAGCACTCAACCATACATAGAACATTGCCAGTATATTATGAAAATATGAAAACAGAAAATTACTGACATAGTCAACCTAAGTATTACCCAGAAATATGAATCTCCATTCCCAGATTTCTCTACCAAGTGTGAAGAATACTGGACGTCAAAACTGGATGGAAAGCTATTAAGTTATTCTTCCTAGTTTTTTCTCTTCCTTAACTGAGATATCATTTTTAGTAGAACTTCATGTTCATTTATCATTCAGTTACTGTCTGATTTCTACTAACCTAGCAGTTCGAAAGCACATAAAAATGCAAGTAGAAAAATAGGGACCACCTTGGTGGGAAGGCAACAGCGTTCCATGCGCCTTCAGTGTTTAGTCATGCCGGCCACATGAACATGGAGACATCTTTGGACATGGCTGGCTCTTCAGCTTTGAAACGGAGTTGAGCACCCTCCCCTAGAGTCAGGAACAACTAGCATGTATGTGCAAAGGGAACCTTTACCTTTACCTTTTACTGTCTGATGTATTGTCTGTGAACAAGAATTGGATGATGTATAAGGACTCTGATATGGAGAGAACTGTTTCCATTGCTGTTCAGAATTTCATGACCCATGTTATTTCTGGATTCTGCAGTTCCACCATGCTCTTCTAAACAAGTGTCCTATTCCCTAGCACTTTTCTTTCTCCCCTCTTCTCCTTTCCTTCTCCTTTCTTAGTCTCCCATCTTCTCAGGAACTTGGCTGATAAGAAAACAAATTGGGGAGAAGGAAACTGAGATCTGGGATGACAGAAACATGAACTGCATGGAGAGGGGGTCACTTGGGATGTGTGTTCTGAACTTGTGTCCAGTGATCCAACCATAGCAACATTACCAAGAGGAAGAATATTCTTCTGGGAAAATAAGTCAACAGGGAACTTATGTGATGGGATCATTAGTTGAAAATATTTTAGATCACACAACTGGGTGAAACTCCTTTCAAATGTAAAATATACACGCACATACACATATGCAAATATGTATGTGCATGTTAATAACTGGATAGTGAGTGAATTGTTTTAATACAACCTGCATACAGTTAAAAAATATACTAATTTGGGGAGAAGTCAGTGCTTAAGAAAAAAGCAATATCCGTTGCTTTACAAATATATTTTATTTCACTGTAATCTTCCAAGCCATTGTAGTGGCTTGGTTCATTAGCTTTAACTATTGTGTGTTTGTGTGCCTCTGTGTATTTGTGTGTCCAAGAGGCGTGCATTTAATTGACCTTCTATGGGATGAATCATAGATTACTTGTGCATGAATTACAGGATCTCGATTCAGTCCTTTTGTACATTCGACTGCAAGTCCAGAAGGGCATAATTTTATTTAAGAAGGGGTCATAATGAAAGGGAAAGGCTGAATCTATAAATACTTGACATTGTGTATTGTTTTAAGTATATATGCTTTGTTATTTTACTGAAGAATAATGGAAACCTTTCTGGCACTGAAGAGCAATTTCTTAATAACTAAAGTTATGATAACATGTGATGAAGCACTTTATAGTCATTTGTCTTTTTTTTTTTTTTTGCATTGTGCTGTCTGTTAAAACCAAGTAAATAACCTGAAAGTAGATGTTAGTGTCTATTCAGACTGAGAGAAGGCAGAAGGCCTCCAAGAAGATAGTTGGAAGAAAGAATTCCAGATATGGATTCATTGCAGATTTCTGATATTTAAATAAAGTTGATATTGGTACACACATGAACATAAGCAATGACCTATGTGGTCTATATTTTTTGTCTATATTATTTTCTATATTGCCCATTTGTACTGCATAAGCAAGGATAGCAAGTGGATTAAGAAGGTGAAAGTTAATTATAGTATGATCTTCAAAGTGTAACTGTTATATAGAATCGTAGGACTGGAATGGACCTCAGAGATCTTCTAGTCCAGCCTCCTGTTCAAGGCAGGAACCTTATACTATTCCATTCAAATGATTGCCCAGTTTGTTTGTTTATTTGTGTGTGTGTGTGTGTGTGTGTGTGTATAAAATTCAGAATTATTAAAGTCATATTAAAATTAATGAACCAAGTCACTATACTGGATTGGAAAATTAAAGGCAGGGAAAGAGTGAGGAGCTTCTAGCCTTGCAAGACTCTGCTATTATAACCTTAAATGATAGTACTGTATTAGTATTAGTTTTGGTTTCCCTGTCTGGATTACCTTGAAGGGCTGACAACTGCTGATCATATCTGTTATAATTGGGGGTATGCTTTCTTTTATTGCATACATTTTACATTCTCATCACTAATAATATCAGCTATTTAGTATGCATCTTTAAATATGCAAAGATAAAACCATCCAATTCAAACTATTATATATTAAGCATTTAGATGTATGGCAACTATGCTAATTATATCAATAATAATAATAATAATAACAACAACAGAGTTGGAAGGGACCTTGGAGGCCTTCTAGTTTAACCCTCTGCCCAGGCAGGAAACCCTACACCATCTCAGACAGATGGTTATCCAACATTTTCTTAAAAATTTCCAGTGTTGGAGCATTCACAACTTCTGAAGGCAAGTCGTTCCACTTATTAATTGTTCTAACTGTCAGGAAATTTCTCCTTAGTTCTAAGTTGCTTCTTTCCTTGATCAGTTTCCATCCATTGCTTCTTGTTCTACCCTCAGGTGCTTTGGAGAACAGCCCGACTCCCTCTTCTTTGTGGCAACCCCTGAGATATTGGAACACTGCTATCATGTCTCCCCTAGTCCTTCTTTTTATTAAACTAGACATACCCAGTTCCTGCAACCATTTTTCATATGTTTTAGCCTCTAGTCCCCTAATCATCTTTGTTGCTCTTCTCTGCACTCTTTCTAGAGTCTCAGCATCTTTTTTACATCGCAGCGACCAAAACTGAATGCAGTATTCCAAGTGTGGCCTTACCAAGGCATTATAAAGTGGCACTAACACTTAACATGATCTTGATTCTATCCCTCTGTTTATGCAGCCCAGAACTGTGTTGGCTTTTTTAGCAGCTGCTACACACTGCTGGCTCATATCTAAATGGTTGTCCACTAGGACTCCAAGATCCCTCTCACAGGTACTACTATTGAGCAAGGTACCTCATATGCGGTACCTGTGCATTTTTTTTTTTTTTTGCCTAAATGTAGAACCTTACTTTTTTCACTGTTGAATTTCATTTTGTTAGATAGCGCCCAATGTTCAAGTCTGTCAAGATCTTTCTGTAACTTGAGCCTATCTTCTGGAGTGTTGGCTATTCCTGCCAGCTTGGTGTCATCTGCAAATTTGATGAGTTCCCCATCTATCCCCTCGTCTAAGTCATTGATGAAGACGTTGAAGAGTACTGGGCCTAAAACAGAGCCTTGGGATACTCCACTGCATACTTCCCTCCATGTGGATGTAGTTCCATTGAGGACTACACGTTGAGTGTGGTTGGTCAGCCAGTTACGAATCCATCTGGTGGTGGTGCTGTCTAACACACATTTTTCTACTTTATCTAGTAGTAGGTTATGGTCTACTTTATCAAATGCTTTACTGAAGTCCAAGTAAATTATATCGACAGCACTCCTCTGGTCCATTAATGTTGTCATTTTGTCAAAGAATGCAATGAGATTAGTCTGGTATGATCTGTTTTTGACAAACCCATGTTGGCTTTTGGTTATTACTTCGTTTGCTTCTAGGTGTTCGGTGATTCGTTGCTTGATTATCTTTTCCAGAATCTTCCCTGGTATGGAGGTCAGGCTGATAGGTCTGTAGTTTCCTGGATCTGTTTTTTTTTTCTTCCTTTTTTGAAGATGGGAATTACATCAGCTCTTTTCCAGTCCTCTGGCAGCTCCCCTGTGCTCCAGGATCTTTGAAAGATATATATGTCAGCTACCCCAGTACCTGGATGAAACTGTCTATCTAGACCCGTTCCAGTCCGGCTTTCGGCCCGGATACAGTACGGAGATGGCTTTGGTCGCGTTGGTGGATGATCTCTGAAGGGCCAGGGATAGGGGTTACTCCTCTGCCCTGGTCCTATTAGACCTCTCAGCGGCTTTCGATACCATCGACCATGGTATCCTGCTGCGCCGGTTGGAGGGTTTGGGAGTGGGAGGCACCTTTTATCGGTGGTTCTCCTCCTACCTCTCTGACAGGACGCAGACGGTGTTGACAGGGGGGGCAGAGATCGACCCTGAGGCACCTCATGTGTGGGGTGCCGCAGGGATCGATTCTCTCGCCTCTCCTGTTCAACATCTATATGAAGCCGCTGGGTGAGATCATCAGTGGTTTTGGGGTGAGGTACCAACTTATTTATTTATTTTTTTATTTTATTAAATTTTTATACCGCCCTTCTCCCGAAGGACTCAGGGCGGTGTACAGCCAAGATAAAACACAGGAATATATATAAATTAAAACATTTAAAACCTAGCAAATTACAAAAAGGCTGATAATTAAAATTTAGTTTTAAAATTTTAGAAATATTAATAAAACCCCGAATTAAAATTTAATACTATTATGCCAGTCCCGCTTGAATAAATAGGTGTGTTTTTAGCTCACGACGGAAGGTCCGAAGATCCGGCACTTGACGTAAGCCAGGGGAAGTTCGTTCCAGAGCGTCGGTGCCCCCACAGAGAAGGCCCTACTCCTGGGGGCCGCCAGCCGACACTGTTTGGCAGACGGCACCCTAAGGAGACCCTCTCTGTGAGAGCGTACGGGTCGGTGGGAGGCATAAGGTAACAGCAGGCGGTCTCGTAAGTACCCGGATCCTAAGCCATGGAGCGCTTTAAAGGTGGTAACCAAAATCTTGAAGTGCACCCGGAAAACCACAGGAAGCCAGTGCAGGCTACGGAGTAGTGGTGTTACGTGGGAGCCACGAGCGGCTCCCGTTACCACTCGCGCAGCCTCATTCTGGACTAACTGTAGCCTCCGGGTGCACCTCAAGGGCAGCCCCATGTAGAGAGCATTGCAGTAATCCAATCTAGATGTAACCAGAGCGTGAGTGACCGTGCATAAGGCATCCCGGTCAAGGAAGGGACGCAACTGGCGGACCAAGCGAACTTGGTAAAAGGCCCTCCTGGAGACAGCTGCCAGATGTTCATCAAAGGACAGTCGTCCATCCAGGAGGACGCCCAAGTTGCGAACCACCTCCTTTGGGGCCACTAACTCGCCCCCAACAGTCAGCTGCGGATGCAGCTGACTGTACCGGGGTGCCGGCATCCACAGCCACTCCGTCTTGGAGGGATTGAGCTTGAGCCTGTTTCTCCCCATCCAGACCTGTACAGCTTCCAGGCACCGGGACAGCACTTCGACCGCTTCGTTGGGGTGGTCCGGGGTGGAAAGGTACAGTTGAGTATCGTCAGCGTACAGGTGATAACTGTACGCTGATGACACGCAGCTATACTTTGCCACCCCAGGCCACCCCAACTAAGCTATCGAAATACTGTCCCGGTGTTTGGAAGCCGTACGGGTCTGGATGGGGAGGAACAGGCTCAAGCTTAATCCCTCCAAGACGGAGTGGCTGTGGATGCCGGCACCCCGGTACAGTCAGCTGCAGTTGCGGCTGTCTGTTGGGGGCGAGTCATTGGCCCCGATGGAAAGAGTGCACAACTTGGGCGTCCTCCTGGATGGGCGGTTATCCTTTGAAGACCATTTGACGACCGTCTCCAGGAGAGCTTTTTATCAGGTTCGCCTGATCCGCCAGTTGCGTCCCTTCCTGGACCGGGATGCCCTATGCACGGCCACTCAAGCTCTCGTTACCTCTCGCTTGGACTACTGCAATGCTCTCTACATGGGGCTCCCCTTGAAGAGCACCCGGAGACTCCAGTTAGTCCAGAATGCGGCTGCGCGGGTTATTGAGGGAGCAGTTCGGAGCTCCCATATAACACCCATCCTGCGCAGACTGCACTGGCTGCCTGTTGTCTTCCGGGTGCGCTTCAAGGTATTGGTGACTACCTTTAAAGCGCTCCATGGCTTAGGACCGGGATATCTACGGGACCATCTACTGCCATCTTCTATCTCCCAGCGACCGGTGCGTTCTCACAGAGAGGGACTTCTTAGGGTGCCGTCAGCCAAGCAATGTCGACTGGCGGCCCCCAGGGGGAGGGCCTTCTCTGTGGGGGCTCCTACCCTGTGGAACGAACTTCCCCCTGGACTTCGACAATTACCTGACCTCAGGACCTTTCACCGCGAACTTAAAACCTATTTATTCCGCCTTGCTGGACTGGCTTGAATTTTTAAAATTCTAAATTGATTTTATGGGTTTTAAATTTTTGTAAATTTTATAGGGGATATCGTATTTTAAATGTGGCCAATTGAATATGTTTTTTAAGGGTTGTCCTTAGTATTGTATGTGTTGTTTTTTGTATTTTATTCTGGCTGTGCACCGCCCTGAGTCCTTCGGGAGAAGGGCGGTATACAAATTAAATAATAATAATAATAATAATAATAATAATAATAATAATAATAATAATAATAATTGTTATTATTGTTATTATTGTTATTATTGTTATTATTATTATTGTTGTTGTTGTTATTGTTATTATTGTTATTATTGTTGTTATTATTATTATTATTATATAGTTCAGTGGTTATCAGTATTGTACCAACTGAATGGTAGAAGAAAAAAAGTTTAACTGGTTACTTTAAGTTAGCTAAAGAAGCTGCTAATTTATTTGAACCTGAATTCATTTCTTCAGTATATAGTCTGACTAAAGCAAGTGACTCTCTCACAGATAAATTGGTGAGTCACTACAGCCTTATATTAACATCACAAATTTTATTTAAATTGCTGAGTCATTAGTGACATTTTTCCTTCTGTCTGCTGGGTATTTTCACACTATGGTTGTGTGATCATTTAAGATTTATTTATTTAATAGCTCAAGAGAAAAAAAAACACAGTTTTAAGAAATTAACCTAATATGAAATTACTTGAAATGGTAAATATTCGTGCTGTGTTTTGGTGCAGCTGGTGCACTCAAAATAGCCAGTAAGTTTCTGCTTTTCATATCAGCAATGCAGTTGATAAATAAGAGCAGCAAGGTTTGCACAGTCTGACTTTAAAAATTAGCAGGCTTGAAGAAGGCCCACCTGACTCCATTGTTACAAACACGCTGAATATGATATATTACAGCCATCCTGTAGATACTGTTATTAAAGGCTTTTAAAAATAGTTAACTGCTCTGCTTTTATTTTGTTGGCCAGTAGGATTATTTTAAATTTATCTTCTATTTGTATGCATCTTAAAAATAGTAAACTGTTTTAACCAAGTTTCCACAGAAAAAAGCTAAAATATTTATAAATCGAACAAATGAATATAATCAATTTGTTTATATCATCCCCACTATAAGCCTTATAGATCTAGCCCTTGAAATGGTACAAATTTCAGAACTGTATAATATTTCTGTGAACTTTAAAGACCATTATCTGCTCTTTGGCTAAAACCATGCAGCATTTTTCTCATTAGGATTAGAATTGTGGGTCACATTATCTTCTAAGATAGCTGCATAAATAAATGGTCATGAGTAAGCATTTAAATACTGCAAATATTTAGCTACATTTTAGTTTCTTTGATTTTTGAGCCACTCTGATTTTTTAGTTATACCCATAAACATATAACTACATAGCTGCTCTCTTATTAACTTGGAAATTCCTACTAAATATGTTTCTCTTAGATAAATGCAGTGGTGGGATTCAAATAATTTAACAACCAGTTTGCCCAGGGTCAGATTGGCTGTGGTGGGAGGTGTGGCCCTTTGCATATGTGGGATGACCCTTCTGTGACAGCCAACCTGACCCTGGGCAAACTGGTTGTTAAATTTCCATCCTTTTCCAAAAGGCTGTTTCTGAGGGTGCTTGTCTGCATGTTGCTCTCGCAGCTGTTTCAGCTTTCTGGACCTGGGTCCTTTAAGAGGTGAGGTTTCTGAAAAATGAGGAGGGAGGTTACCATAGACACAAGGAGCTGATGCTCCTGAGAGCTTGTGCAGGAAGACAAGAATTGGGAGGAAGTGGAGGGAGGGATTCCCCCCACTTCCCATGGAGCTATGTGCAGGGAGTTTTGTTCAGTCTGCAAGCAAAAGTGAGAGGGACAAGGAATTAAGTTGGCAGCATGATTGAAATGGAGCCCAAAGTAGAGGAGACTGTGGGGTTAGTTTTGCTAGGCAAATTATCCCCCCCCCGCTATCAAAGTGGATCTAGGCGCTGTGCTGCAATGGAGAAATGGACAACGGAATGAGTGGCATGAGGGAAGGAGGAGCAGGGAGAAGAAACAGTGAATGCGGCCTTCTCCTTCCCTTGCAACAGCCACTCTGTTGCCCATTTCTCCATTGCTCCACCACACCACGGAATTTGCCCCACCCACTACTGCCCAGGTGCCCTCGCTTCCCCCAAGCATTTCTTTGCTTACCTGATTTCCAGCTCCACTGTGTTTCTCGTCATCGTGTGCAAGGAAACAAAAGTTTGTGGGACTAAAAAAAAAAAGTTAACTCAATCAATTCCAACTTTGAGCAATGTTTTTTTTTTTCACAAGGAGTTGGAATTGATTAGTTGAACTTTTTTTTTTTTTGCACATGATGGCGAGAAATGTGAGGGAGAAACGCGATGGAGCTGAAAATCAGGTAGGCAAAGAAATCTTTGGAAAAGTGAGGGCATCTAGGAGGTGGTTTGCTTTAGCTGCTCTTGCCTTCTGGCATCTCTTTGCATGCGTGCACTAGGCTCCTCCTGTTCCTCTGCCTCTCTGCTGTCTGCCTCTGGAGGCTCCGGAGTCCATGCATCGCTCCCAGATGGCCCTGGCCCCATCTTTGCCACCAACGCAGAACCCTCGTCTGGACCTTCCCCTGACTCCAGGACTGGCCCATTGTCCTCCCCAACCTCCTCACCATCTGACTCTACTGCTAGCTCTGCGGGCTGCTGACAGACCACAACAATACCTTGGTATTCTGGCTGCCTGAAAATCCCTCAATATTTCTTCAGAATGCAAGTGATGCCAACATTGTGCAAATATTTCAGTGTGATCAACCATTTTTAGGTATAAGAATGCTAAGAACCTTGGGAATAATGTAATTTCATAATATCAAATAATAAAACAAGTTATTAAAATTTTGCCCAAAATCTGAAATGAAGACCAACATTAAAAATGAGAAAAGGAGAATATATTCCTTTCTTCATTATTTTGAATATTTTCTCCCCAGTCTTTCTTTTCATACAACTTCTAGGTGTTCATACAATCATAAAACCAACGGTCTTCCAATTTTTATTAATTTCTTCTACTTATGGTCTTTATTCTGACTAAACTTCATAGAATTGTACTGTAAACCCAAACAGCCTCTGTTAAGTTACCTTGTGACCTACTTCACTAGTAGATGAGCATATTAAAACATAAAAATTTATTTTAATATTTCCTTCAATGTAAGAACTACTTGATGTAGCTGGTATAATAAGTGTAGATGAAAAGATACATTGTGCACTAATTATTTATAGATTTAGCCTTGTATGGTATGTGGCTTGGTGGAAAAGCAGTATTTTAACTGCTTTCTGAATATTAACAGACTTCAACAGCAAACTGTTTCAGAGGAAGGGAACTTAACAAAGAAACACACTTGTGGGACACCACTCCATCTCTCTCTGCTAGGGTGGGGACCTGCAGCACGTCCTCTTTCTGAATTGGATAGTTTGGAACAGATGAAGATCTCCTGGACTTAAGCCATATAATGTTTTAACAGGTTCTTGAACTGCACCAGGAGCAAATTAACAAACAATTCAACTACTGTAATTGGGGATTATTACATAATTATGCCAAGTTCCACCAGAGAGCAGACAAGGACCTGGATTCTCTCCCAGTTGACGGTTGCAAGTGTTTTAAGGGCCAGTTCCACTCAGAGAAAATTACAATACTGTAATCTAAACATGAGTTGATAAGAACATAAGAGATCTTGGCTGCTGCACCTCATTCCAGGATAAGTAAACTAGCCAAAACAGCCCAAAAGCCCTCTGGCCTACAGCTTCCAGAAGATATTCTGAATAGAATCAATAGCATTTCTTCCTGGCTGTCTCTGCTTATGTACAAATGCAGTCACTGCTGATATGGGTGCTACAATCCTGATAGGATTGTATTAGGTACTTTTTCATGATGATGATGCTTTTGGCTTCCTCTCTGGATTTCAGATTCCAAACTGGGCTTTCAAAGGTCTGTTTATCTCATGTTCTGAAGAAAAGTACTCATAAATGATGATGTGACATTTCTGTTTTTTTATTGTACTTCTGTTCTGTATTGAGGCAATGAAAGCTATGTTATTGTCATTCCTGTCTTACGAATCTGAATTTGAGAAGCCTTAAAGTACTAGAGGAGATGGATTTATTTTAATCTGTTTTCATCTGACTCTTCAATGGACAGTTGCATAAAGTAAACTTTTGAGACTGTAATCATTCACGGGAGTATGTAGCATAAAATTCTGATTGTATTCTTTTAATGTTTTTTACACTGTGACACTATCAATTGCAAAGTAATACATTGTAAATATATTATGTGTGCATGATGGTTATATTTATGTTTAGGTAAATGTTCTTGCCCTGCAGCCTTGCTTTTATACTGTTTTTAATTGTTGGTTGTGTGCATGTTCATTGAGATGAGCAGTCATACAAATAAGTGAATTTTAATACACTGTAAATATTTTGTAGAGCACTTGAATATTCCAATTCAGTATTAATTTAAAATTATTAATTAAACTGATTCGCCAGTTGCGTCCCTTTTTTGACCAGGATTCCCTACGCACGGTCACTCATGCCCTTGCCACTTCCCACCTGGACTACTGCAATGCTCTCTACATGGGGCTCCCCTTGAAGAGCACCAGGAGGCTCCAACTGGTCCAGAATACAGCTGCGCGGGTAATAGAAGGGGCACCGTGATGCTCCCATATAACACTTCTCCTGCGCAGCCTGCACTGGTTGCCGGTGGTCTTCCGGGTGCAATTCAAGGTGTTGGTTATCACCTTTAAAGTGCTCCATGGCACAGGACCGGGTTACTTACAGGACCGCCTACTGCCACCTATAGCCTCCCATCGGCCTGTGCGCTCCCATAGGGAGGGCCTCCTCAGGGTGCCGTCAGTCAAACAATGTCGACTGGCGGCCCCCAGGGGGAGGGCCTTCTCTGTGGGGGCTCCAGCCCTATGGAATGAGTTGCCTCCGGGGTTGCGTCAACACCCCGACCTCCGGTCTTTTCAACGCGAGCTCAAGACTTTCCTATTCCACCGTGCGGGGCTAGCTTGATGAAATTTTAAGTGAGGTTTTAGGATTGTTTTACTTTAGTTTTAATTTTAATTGGCCATTTTATAATCAGTTTTTTAATACGCTTTTTAACTTTTGTCTATGTTCATGTTGTTTTTACTTGGCTGTGCACTGCCCTGAGTCCTTCGGGAGAAGGGCGGTATAAAAATCTAATAAATAAATAAATAAATAAACTAAACTCTGCAGTGTTTCACTCTAACTACACAAACACACAAAATCTCACAAAGCTGTATGTGGCATTTTGTGTGTGTGTGTGTGTGTGTGTGTGTGTGTGTGTGTGAGTCAGTTGTGTTGTATTGTGTGTATATAAAGTGTGAAAGTTGGTTTTTGAGCTTTTTGTGGCTGTGTGAGGTTCCTGCTTGTTACAGGGACCATTTTGGGTGAGGTGCAGCTGCTTTTACACAGTGTGTGAGTCAGTTGTATTGTGTTGTGTGTGTGTAAAGTGTGAAAGTTGGTTTTTGAACTTTTTGTGGCTGTGTAAGGTTCCTGCTTGTTGCAGGAGCCATTTTGGGGGAAGTGCAGTTGCTTTCACATTGTGTGCGAGTCAGTTGTGTTGCGTTGTGTGTGTGTAAAGTGTGAAAGTTAGTTTTTGATACCTATTGTTTTGTATATTTTGTTTATTATTTTTATTATTTATTGTTATTGGCCATGCCAACCCAGTCACCTGACCATCAAACCACACCCACCAATTAAGCCATGCCCACAGAACCGGTAGGGAAAATTTTTAGATTTTAAAAAAATCTAATACAGAAGTTACATACCTGCAATTTTCATAGTTTTCCAAGCTGGGGAATTCTTATCTTAGGCTCTTGAACAGTTACTTCCAACAGGGCATTTCCAAAAGTATAAATGAATTCTCACAATTTTCAGTTCTGGACACACTATTTACTATGCCGCCTTCGACATGACCTGAGTTTAACTCATAGAATCATCTATTACAATGTCCTTCCTGTCAAAGACTACTTTCAGCTTCAATTGCAACAACAAGAGCACACAATAGATTTAAGCTTAATGTTAACCGCTCCAATCTTGATTGCAGAAAATATGACTTCAGTAACAGAGTTGTTAATACTTGGAATACACTAACTAACTCTATGCTCTCTTCCCAAAATCCCCAAAGCTTCAACCAAAAACTATTGACCTCACCCCATTCCTAAGAGGTCTGTAAGGGGCGTGCATAAGAGCACAATCGTGCCTACCATTCCTGTCCTATTGTTTCCTTTCATTATATCCAATTAATATAGTTATTACATACTCATACTCATATATATGCTTATATATTGTATAATTATTTCATGCTTATGCTTATATATACTATGTGACAAAATAAATAAATAAATAAAAATAAAATATTTAGGAATGGTAGAAGTTTGCATATCTGGAGGGTACAGCAGAGATTTGAAAAAGCTGATATAAAAATATGAGGCGGAGACCCAGAGATTAACTTGATGCATTTTAACAAGTCAAACTACAATTGTACTAGATTCTGATGAATGACAGCTCAATGGATCCATGCAACCCTAAGTCATGGCTTATAAATTATGATCATTAAGTTACATATTACATTTATGTTATCCTGTAGTGGGTTTGTTGAGGTGCAATATGTTAAATAAACAATACTGGTGCCTACATACTTGGAAGAAATACATTTTCTTTTTTTAAATAATTTTTTATTAATTGGAGAGGGAGAAAGAAAAAGAAAAAGAAAGACAGTCAGACAGAAAATAGTTGATATAAAGATACAATATAATAAATGGACAAAAATATAAATTTTACAGTTACTGCTTAGGATATTTTTGATGAAAAATTAGCCATACAAAGTGAAATACATTAAGTTATTTTCAAAATTAGGAAAGGGATGTTAGAGATCTTTTTGAATATTTGAACTTAGTGTTAAAGTCTGACTTATTTTGTTACTTAAATACATTTTCTTGAACAACATGGTATTTAGAGGAATGCACATACATATGAAGTTAGTATAAGGATACATTCTCAACCATCTGGCTGCTGGTGCATAACTTCTATTTTAGCCTTTTGCTCTTTCTGCCCATCTGGCAGATAGTTTAAGGCTTTGCAGAGCACACTGCCCTAGACGTGCACCCTTTGTTTTTAACTCCATGTGTCATTTAGCTTGTAAAATTAACTTTATTGCCAGAAGTTATCTTTGTCTTTATCCATGAGAAGTTATCCGATGAAAATTTGATACTGGTAATAGAATGAAACATTTTAAATAACTTTTTTTTAAAAAAAGGAAAGATCAAAGCAAAAACCTTTGAAGGGCCATGACCTCTGAATTTCTGTGACCTCCCTGTGAATAAATTATGAGCTTAGTAGTATGAAACGTGCCAACTATCTGTTTAGCAACAAATTCTAAATCTACATCCCATTCAAGTTGTAACCCTGCCAGAATTCGGTCTTGCTGCCAGCTTGTGCAGGGAGAAAAGAATTGAGTTCTGACAGTAATCTAAATTTTAAAAAGCTACCAGTTCTCCTAAGCTCTGGCTTTATATGTGCAAGCACTAACCTTGTCCAGGCAAAGCAGGGCTGAGTTCTTATTAAGTCCCTGGCTTGTCCTTGGAAAACTGAATCGCTGGCAGAGCAACAATTTAAGGATGTAAGACTACCCTCTGCCACCTGCACAGGCTGTAATTTCTTTCAAATTTGTTTGTTTAGTGGATTGTGAGCCACAGTTGAAAACCTGTGTCTTAAAAATAATTACCCTAGAAAAACACAGGACAACCAATAAAACACCGAAACAAAGGAGAAAAATTTTAAATCCAGCTAAAGCCAATTAAATTAATTGACCTAAAATTACTTTTTTGGAAGGAAATACTAGGGCTAAACAACTCTTTTTCTGCAGTTTCAATTCTATTTTATTCTTGGTGATAAAATAATTCTTTTAGAAAGCAAAGAACATAATAAAAGAGAAGGCAGTTTTTCAGACATCCTTCTCTCAAATGTATCAGAGTTTTAAAGTCTTCACTAATAATCTAATGCAGTATGGGAATATCTGGGAACTGCACCTGTTTTATAGAGGCACCATCTATTTGCTATACATGATCTCATGTTATACCTTTCTGGCCAACTTTCTGAGTCTTCTTCAAAGTGCACCCTAAGTAGAGTGCAGTACTCCGATTCTGATACAACCAAGGTAGGTGTTACAAAGATCAAATCCATGTTGCTTGAGAAAGGCTGATGGCACAATAGTCTTAGCTGGGCAAAGCTCTCTCCTTATATGCTGTTTTTCAGTGTTCAAATCTAACATATTGTAATATAACAAGTAATATACTTGTTATATTACAAGTAAATATATATATATGTTTACTGTAATATAACAAGTAATGGCATTTAAGCAGTTAACTATGAGACTTCCAAACAGAGATTATCATACACTTCTGGACATTGTTATCTGATATGTGCAAGATTTCTTTCATAGATTATATTTTTAATTTCTTATTTGTGCTCTCTATTCTGGAGATGGGAAATAGGTTGTCTTGTTTATTGAGATTCTTGTACAACAAGAGTTTCCATAATTGTTGAAAGTCATTATTCTCCCTCTGACCTGAAGCAATTTGTGGGGATATGTGGGGATTTGGCTTCAGGAGCAAAGGAAGAATGATCTATGGTTGGAGATTATTCCGCTTGCAGAAGAAAGAATACAGTCTGGTACTGTATAATCTTAAAAGTCCTGGAAGTACAGTACTTTTAAACAGGGATTCTGGTTCTGTGCTTTTTTTCCTTGTCTAGGATAAATTTTGATGCTCTGTTGGACAGGCTAAATTGAAATACTAAAGTAGGCTTTGACTCTTATCAGCACTCTACTATCTGATCACCTATCTATATTCTGAAATATTGGAAGGCCATCATATAAATTATTAAAACTCAGAATGTGTTGAGAATGTGTTCACCTGTTCATGTAGCAGTGGTGGGTTCCCCCAGTTTGGACCAGTTCGCAAGAACCGGTAGTAAAACCGGTGGGAGGCTCCACCCACTGACCCCGACATCATCAGGAAGCTTCTGCACATGCAAGCGCACACGCGCAGCCCTGTTGTGAACCGGTAGTAAAGGTAAGTAGAACCCATGTAGGAATATGCTTTGGAAAACTTTTGTATGAAGAATTATGTTACATTTCATCTGAAAACTGATGTCAAAATCTGACTTAAAAGAATTTCCTTGATAGATTCTATGTGTGGGTGTGGGTATGAGTGTCTTATATTTAATGCCAGCAAACAAATATTTCTAGAATGACTTCAGTATTAGAATTCACTTCCAGTTTCTTAGGAGTTTTTTTTTCCAGTAAAAGAGATTTCTGTTTACTGACTTATTGTCAGAATGCTTAGGATTTTTTCTTTTCAAATTTCTCTTGGTAATGCAATGGTTTCCCCACCCCACCCCCCAATAATTTATATTCTATAGAATTTCCCAATTTTTTCTGGGTTCAGGTCCCTTAGTGTCACAATATTTTTTCACATACCCTCAGCAATTCCCAAACTATGCTGCAGAGAACTCATTGATACAGGTACTCCTCAATTTACTACTAGTTCCTTAATGAAGCTAAGATGGACACACACACACCGATGGTTACATGATCTAATTTTGAACACTTGGCAAATAGCTCATCTATACAGTAAGTTGCAGCATTCTGCTGTCACCTGACCAGGATTTGTGACTCCCCCCCCCCAGTTTATGGAAAAAAATGCCCATTGGAGAAAATAGATTTGCTTAATGACCACTGCCTTTACTTAACTATCATAAAAAACAGCAATAACTTCAAATCCTCTCATGTGATGCCTCGACTTATGACCAAACAATTTATTACTATAACTCCAGACTTACTTATGGTTGTAAGTCAAGAACTACCTGTAATTCCCATTGATTAAGTAGCAAAATACTCTGCTGAGTTTGCTGGGTATCCACAGTGCATAGTTTGAGAACCGTGGGTGTACTGTGAAAACAATAGTCTTTGCAAATGTCAAAACACACCTTTAACCATCCCCAAAACTGCTTCTAACATTCAAGCATCATTTAAGCTTGAGATTTTGTATATCTAGAAATACCAACTTCTCCTGAAGTGCAGATGAAACTATTTATTTTTGCTGTCGATAAGGTGTCAGAGTCGTGTTAATTTTTTCCTGTTCTCAGAACAAACTGAAAGTGTGTGAAAGTCAGGTGCATTACAGCATCAAAATCCTTTCTGCTTGTTCAGTTTAATGCTTGGATGAGTTCTTTTAAAGCAAGAATGGTTATAAACATTTCAGTAATCAAAATTATCCAATGATGTTATTACCGACAATGTTACTTTTCATCTGAATGTTTCTCTGGGGAAAGAAATGAAAGCTAAAGTTGCAAATATATAACAAAGTCATAATGTTTCTTATCATTTTATTTAACAAGCAACATCTCATTTTGAAGTCTGAAAACCTGGCTGCATTACTTTCAAACTTCCCCTCATTTTTATTTGTAGATCACAGTGTTTATCAGACACAATTTTAATAGATTTGTGCAATTAGTGGGGCAGAAACTGTCTGCATCCTAATTTTGAAGTATTGCATTTCAGCAATCAACAGTGGAACGAAGACAATTTTTGTGTACCTGGGCACATAACCCACATTACTGAGCATTATATATAATACAGTGGATTGGATTAGTCAGAAGAGGTTCTCTCTACTCAGCTTTCCATGCTTGCTTGAAACCAAGCTGTGTGGTAATGGTTAACAGGGATGTCAGCATAATCATTCTGCAAGCCTGTAGATGAGGGAGGTGATTATCACTAGGAACAGATGGGCAGAGTTCGAAGCATTGCCAGATCCTGCACCAGCTACGTTTTACTGTAGGTTTTGCTCTAGCGTTTCTTTCTTTCTTTCTTTTTAAAACAAAGTCTTGGTGTTATTCCTATGATGCTTTAAAAGCTGCTTGAACGAAAGGTTTTTGACTGATGAGTCTGCTAAGCTAAGCTAAGCTTACAAATGTAGACATAGTGTATTTGCATGCTGTCACTCGTCTCTCTGAATGGATGGAGCAGATGTCATATTATACAGTACCTCCCTGAAACCTATGAAAGGCTTCCTCTTGCAAGCAGGGGGCTGCTGTTCTTTGCCTTTTCCTATAGCTTCGTGTGGATTATATTGTGTCTAGAACCAGAAATGATATTCTCTGAGATGAGCACACTTTCTGGGTCTCCTAAGTTGCATCCTCCTAATGGAACTCGGTTTTATACTTTCCAGGTAAGTGATAACGTTTTATTACTAATGAAAGGAAGTTAACTGCTGCTAAAAAGTTCAGAAGAGGATACAAATTAAATCAGATATTTTAAAAGACTCGGTAACAAATAGTGAGAAATGAGATTCAGTTTGCAGGATCCATTGGACCACTTGATGTTACTGATATCATTTGGTGTTTCTGTTTTATGAAAAAGTGCATTTTTTATGTTGAGTGGTAAGAATATTTAGGAAATAGGAATAGTGTTCTAATAAAGCAAACTATCTTCATTGAAAGTTTTCATGTCATGTCATGTAATGATTGTTTCAATCTTTACTTCCCTCCTTTCTCAGTTAATTATGTCTGATTATTTTTTTTTGGAAGGATTTGAAAGGCAGGAACAAACCTGCAAAAGTGTAATATGCATCTCCATGAAGATCTTGCTTTCTAACCTACAGCTAAGTTCATCTCAAATAAAGGTGCTGCTGAGCTATAGGAAGGATAACAAAAAAAATAGTATTTTCCTGCTGAGATGCCAATGTGTTATTTTCTCAACTCAACTTTTCCACTGTCTGAATAAACAGATCCCTTAATGATTGGTTTAAGAGAAATATGTGATTTTGCCTCAGTGCACTCACACGTTCACACATAGATGCATAAACACCAGTTTTTCTCCAGCTTCTTGATTATCCAGCAGGAAATAACCACGAGAAACTCTGCAGCTATCTATCCCTGCACACCAATCTACTTTTATCTTTACTTAAAATAACAATACCCTTTTAATTTCATCACCTTAATACGTTTGGCATAAAAATAAACCTTCCTGTGTTTCTTCTTTTAATCCATTTCAGTTGTGGCAGTTACAAAGTAATGATCCACAGTATGTCTGTCATAATAGAATATGTTGTATAGAATATGACTATATTCTCCCAAATAAAAAATGATAAAGGAACAAACAGGTTATACAAAACCTATGAACTTCAGAATAATTCACTTCACCAATTGATTCTTCTATTGGTTTCAGGTCATATCCCCCCCCCCCCCAATTAGGATTCTATTTTTAATCCTGCCGTCCTGTCCCTTTCTACCAATAGCTGCAGGCTGTGCTGAAACAATGTGTTATCTTTCTCACAGTAATATTCTGCTGATGCTGGCAGTGATTCAGAGACATGAATATTCCAGCATTGGTTATTTACAGCTTATTTCTTCCTACCTGTGCAGGAACAGGATTAAATTCTTCTTGTAGTCTTCCAATTAGATTCCCATACATTTCCATGCACAATATGTTTCCTATACAATATACTCAACTCTTCTCCACCCCCAGAATATCTGCATTCCAAATACGTCCTTAACAAGTACGTCAAAGGAAGCATTTCTCTTCTCATGGTTTAAATGTGCTGTTAAACCTTTTTGCAGTTTGTTTGGGTTTGGGAGTATGTTATGTAAAACCAAGCACCATGATTTGTGGTTTATAATATAGCAGAGGGTGGATACCCAGTCAATCACAGCATTGATAATGAAACATGGTTAAATGTATGTTACTATGAGGCCCAAATTATCTCTTTTTATGAGTATTTTCTTCTTAGAAGAGAATAGAATTGTGGGACTTGCAAGCAGAATTAATTTTTCAGATATAAAACTTGAATCTAATTTTGAACATTTGGCACATTCCCCAGTATTTAATTATAAATTTATCCTGACATACCGAACTCTCACTTCTAAAGTGAGCTGAAACATGCCCCTCTTATGCAGTCATTACTCAAAACAAACCACATAGTATAGTCTCTTTTTATCAGCATTCATCCATCTTAAAGCTTGTTCAATGATGTTTTCATCTTCAGAAAACATTCTCTCACGACACACAAATTCATGTACTCCCTTGAGTTTTCACCATTTATGTATAACTTGTTCAATCCATTTCCTCTAACATTTATTGTAAATCCTTTGGTTTCTCAGAGGATTTTCTAAGCTAGCATAGAAAATAGACATTCACATCCTCAAGCCACACACCTCTACTGTCATCCCAAGTATTTATTTCATCTATAAATACATTAAACAAGGTGACACCAGCCATCTTTGTCACTCTTCAGTGCTGAACTATTTCCAGATCATCCCATTTATTCTCATGGATTCTTTATTTCTCCAGTGCTTACTACATTCAGAAAAAAAAATCAACTCTAAATTTGTGGAAAGATTCCATAATTGAACCTTATTTATTCACTTTACCATACATTTCTCTACATCAGTAAATATACAGTAAACTAGCTTTCTCACTTTATATATTCCAGTGATCTGTTGAAAATCATCAAATACCTCTCCAGACACACTTAACAAGTTAATCCCTATAGTTTTTCATTTATTCAAACTATCTCCCCTCTGTAGACGAATACTTCCATCAGCATTCTTTCAATTTTCAGACATAGATGCAGATGTCATCTTAAACAATTTACGCAACCACTTCCACATTCATGTTTTAAGATTTCTCAAGTTCCACCATATGTGTTTCATGATAGTAATGCTAATTTCTTGGGTATTTTTAAAATTTTTTTTTGTCCAGATTGCTATACCTACTGGTTGTTAATTAGTTTGGTGTTACCTAACAATCAGGATTTGTTATTATCACTACCATTATCTAGAATCACTCTTCTTTTTTGGTGTTTTCTTTTCAACAATGTTGGGGAACATTCATTTGAGTTCTAATCTTCAGCATTTCATTTTCATTTATATAGTTTCTTAAAATATTTTGTCTAGTGTTCTGTCAGTTCAATTTCATCACTAATAAATTATTTTTAATAAAATTAATTTTTCAATAGAATCCTTAGGCTTGTCATCTAAAGTCACATACAAAATAGTGAATATGGAGGATAGAAAGAGGCTTTGCCCATGCTCAGCCTGGTGATTCTCATTCTTGAATGGCAGCTTACTCCCAAATAATCAGTAGCTCCCAATCAAGTTGTAAGCTATATTTCAGATTTTAACTAAATACTAAGTCTGTAGAATGTCAGATTTCAAAGGAAAAAGAATGCAGAGAGCACATAAATGTAACTTCTGTGTACTTTTTAAAGAAGTTAGAAATTTTCCTGGAATTACACAACTATTCTCTGATTTACAAATCCCATTACTCCCCAAAGAGGATGGTAATGGCACCTCAGTAACAGCTTAGTAAAGTCTTTTACTAGCACTGTCTTCAGTAGTCCTCAGTCTTCATTTAGACATACCCTTTCTCTGGGAGGCCGTACATAATTATGTGTGGTTCTAGTTTGTTTCAGTTAGTTACTTTTAAAATTAAAAGTACTTTTAAAATTAATTAATTTATTTATTTATTATTTATTTATTTATTTATTCGAATTTATATACCGCCCTATCTCCCGAAGGACTCAGGGCGGTTCACAGGCAGATAAAAAACATATATATACAGATTAAAAAATCATTAAGAAACTTATTCAAAAAGCCAGATTATTAAAATAGTATAAATATTAAGACCAATTAAAACCCCTATAAAATTTAAAAATTTAAAAAACTAGTCCAGTCCCGCGCAGATAAATAAGTATGTTTTAAGCTCGCGACGGAAGGTTCGGAGGTCTGGAAGTTGACGGAGACAAAATTAAAGTGACAAAACCTATCAAATTTATCAGGAACCTAGAAATTTCAGGATGCCTTAACAATAGAAGCTTGCTGGGACCCCACAGTGTAGCAAGACCTCTACACAACTGTTCTAACACAGTTTAAAGGCAAGATTTCCCATACAACGAAAATAAATACATCTTTGTTGGGCCTTTGCAGGAAACAGTTCCTGCAGGGATTTCTGTATATACCTGGAAAGTTAAGTTGTATGGAAAATTGTTGGATATATAATCATTCAGGCTGTAGCCTAAGCGTGTATTTTGATTATATTTTGATGCTATGGGAAGGACAACCCGAGTTTGCCATTTTAACATTTTGTGCATTTGACCTAAAGAACAAATAGTTTAAATAACATTATGCTTACTTACCATCCAAGGGCAGATGATAAAGATTCACAAATCGCATTCTCCTTTGAAAAGAGTTGGCTTCTAATTTAAACTGCCATATATACACACTCACATTTAAGTACATTGCAGATAAGCCAACTGTCAAATTTCTAACCCATATACCTTGAAAATTGTACCACCTGGGAATAATCCAACCCACAAAATGTTTAAGTTTTCATTTTCACAATTGGCTTATCCGCGGGTGGCATGGAATTGAGTTAAAAATTCAGTGCTCTACTTATCTATGAATGAGCTTATACATCAGTATAAAAGGAGTATATGGATACTGTATACTTGTGAATAAGCCCACCCACCGATAAGCCAAACCCAATTTTGGGGGATATTTTGGTACATAAAACTCTCCATTTATCTGCAAGTAAAAGGTAAAGGTTTCCCTGGTCCAGTCATTTTCAACTTTTGGGGGGTTGGAGGGGGCTCATCTCCATTTTTTTAGCCGAGGGCACCAGCATTGTCTGAAGATATTTCTGTGGCCCAGCATGACTATATGCCCAGGCACATGGAATGTTGTTACCTATTCTGTATTCTAAACTGTTATATGGTAATTAAAATAGAATTAATTTAATTCATTTAAGCACTACCCTACCTCAGAACAACTCTGGGAAGCTCATATAATAACAGACAAATTAAAATACAATATGAATAAGAAAAAGACAAGATAAGGAAGAAAAAATATAAATAAAGAACAAGATGGAGAATCTGACCAACAACATTCAAAACACATATAAATATGTCCCGAGTCTAGGCCTGGGAAAAAGCCAGGTCTTTAAATGTTAATTTGTGATTTAAAAATTCATTATTTCAATTTAAGGAGCAGCTTTCTATGATCTCACCTCCCCCTCTTTACAAACGTGGAGGAGATTCTAACACAGGAAGAAGCAATTTCCCTAGACCCATGGATTACCAAAAAAATCCAAATGGAGGAAACGGAGAAGGAGAGGTAAAAGGTCGAGAATTTTAAACAGGTTAAGGAACAGGAGAAATAAAACTCCTCTGCCTTCAATTTTCCTAGCCAACGTACGTTCACTTACTAATAAGATAGATGAAATACTCATTTTAAACAGATACAATTCTGATTTTTACAATTCAGCAGCCCTATGCTTCTCTGAAACCTGGTTAAATGAATCAATTGAAGATAGCAGCCTACATATCCCAGGGTTTCAGATTCAACAATCAGAACAATTGCAGAAACATCTGGTAAAAAGAAGGGAGGAGGCTTATGTTTATATATCAACAACAGCTGGTCTCAGGATATAAATTCTATGACAAAACTTAGAGACATTAATTATCAACTGCAAACCATACTCCGCCTCGTGAATTTTCCTCATTTCTTCTAATTGCTGTTTATGTCCCACCACAAGCCTGTGTAAACAAGGCATTACGAACTCTAGCTGACCAAATTATGGAGGCTGAAGCCAAATACCCCGATTCACTGGCCATTATTTTGGGAAATCTAAACAAGGCAAACTTAAGGAAAGAGCTACCAAAATACTTTCAGCATGTCAATTGTCCCACTAGAGGCAAGAATACTTTAGACCATTGCTACGCAACACTAAAAGATGCTTATTGATCTTTACCACGAACAGCTGTGGGACACTGATCATTGCATGATTCACCTTGTAGCTGCTTCCAGGCAAAGACTTAAAACCACAAAACCAACAATTAAATCAGTGAAGACAGCTGACAGCTACCAATCCGGACTCAGCAAAAGGAGAGCGCGAGGCAGGTGGGTGAGGGAAACGGAGTTTTCCGAACATGTCAAATGCAACTTTCCGAATCGGCCGAGCAGCCCCTGGCTGAGATTGATGGCCTTGCTCAGCTAATTGTGTGAATCCAGGGAGGTGGGTCAGCCTATCCAGAGGAGGCAAAGGTGGGGTGTGGCCTCTCCCAACCTTGCCGAAGAGACCCGCCGCCTCCCTTGCTCTTTCTCTTCCTCGCTTGCTTGCTGCTCAGCCGGAGGTCGCTTGCTACACCGAAGCCGCCAAGATGTCGCTCTCCCACAAGCTCACCCTCAATAAACTCGACATGAAGGGCAAGCGCATCGTCATGAGGTGACGCTTGAGTGGGGGCTGCCGTTCTGAAGGGTCAGGGGGTTTCTGGGGAGGGGGGCCCGCGGGGGCTGCGCTGATCCGGGAGGCGCCCACAGCGCTGCTCCCCTTTGCTCCGAGGGGCGCCAAGTGCCTTTGAGGTCACCGAACCTGAAGGGCCTCCCTGGCGAGGGAGGGGGAGCAAGGGGCTCTTCACCCAGCCACGGGTGGAAAGAACTCCAAGGCAGGGATCTCCAATCTCGGCCACATTGTGGACTTCAACTCCCAGAATTCCTCTGGGAACAAAGCTGGCTGAGGAATTCTGGGAGTTGAAGTCCACAAGTCTTAAAGGAGCCAAGTTTGCAGACCCCTGTCCTAGACTTTGAAGGAGGGAGGGAGGGAGAGGAAGAGAGAGAGAGAGAGAGAAGGAAAGAAAGAAAGAGAGAAAAAGAGAAATAAAGGGAGAGACAAGAAAGAAAGAAAGAAAGAAAGAAAGAAAGAAAGAAAGAAAGAAAGAAAGAAAGAAAGAAAGAAAGATTGATTCATGGATGGTTGATTGATGGCACAAAATAATCCAATTTGATTTGTGGCACAAAATAATGCAAAAGAAAAAGAGAAAGAGAAAGAGAAAGAAAGGGAGAGACAAGAAAGAAAGACAGAAAGAAAGAAGGAAAGGGGAGAGAGAAAAGAAAGAAAAAGAAAGGGAGAGAAGAAAGAGAGAAAGAAAGTAAAAGAGAAAGGGAGAGACAAGAAAGAGATAAAGAAAGAAGAAAGAGAAAGGAAGGGAGAGAAAGAAGAGGAAGGAAGGACCACAAACCCTGGCACTAGATGTGGCTTCAGAAGATGCTTTGAAACAGGACAGCAATCTAGGGGTGGAAGGGACCTTAGAAGCCATCTAATTGAACCCCCTCCTCCAGCAGGAAACCTTACATCTCTAGATTATTTTGGTTCTTCTAACGGAGAGGAAAATTGCCAGAAAGGAGAAGGTGTTTACTAGGTCAAGGCTGCCATGCAGAGGAAGGCAGAGATAGTCCTTGTCTTATGACCAGAATCGAGCCCAAAATTTTGGTTGCTAAGCAAGAGCATTGTTAAGTGAGTTTCACCACATTTGACTCAATCTATGATCTCTCCTGGCTGTAACAGTCATGTGCAAGTGAAGGAAGAACATCTGAAAAGTGTATAATGTTCTAAATGTACAGAAGTTATAGTTAAATGTGTGCCAGAAAGTGGACTCTAGGTGTGTTTTTCCAAATGTAGTAAGTGAGGTTGAATGTGTATCGTTTTAGAAGAGGGGTGTGTATCTGTGTGTTTATGTACATACAGTATATATATATATATATATATACCCACCCAGTCACATGATTACCCAGCTACGTCCACCCAGTCACATGACCACCAAGCCATGCCTACCCAGTCACATGACCAAGCCATGCTCATTGTCATATGACCATCGAGCCACACCGACAAAATAAGCCATGCCCACAGAACCGGTAGTAAAAAAAATTTAGAACCCACCCCTGATACAGACGGGAGGTTGAACTAGCCTCATGGTGCGACCGGAACATTCTGGAACTGAACACACTCAAAACCGTAGAAATAGTGGTAGACTTTAGGAGAAACCCTTCCATACTTCCACCTCTCCCAATCCTAGACAACACAGTATCAACAGTAGAAACCTCCAAATTTCTAGGTTCTACTATATCTCAAGACCTAAAATGGACAGCTAACATCAAAAACGTCATCAAAAAAGCACAACAAAGAATGTTCTTTCTGCACCAACTCAGAAAGTTCAAATTGCCCAAGGAGCTGCTGATACAGTTCTACAGAAGAATTATTGAGTCTGTCATCTGCACCTCTATAACTGTCTGGTTTGGTTCTGCAACCCAACAAGACAGACACAGACTTCAGAGGATAATTAGAACTGCAGAAAAAACAATTGCTACCAACCTGCCTTCCATTGAGGACCTGTATACTGCACGAGTCAAAAAGAGGGCCGTGAAAATATTTACAGACCCCTCACATCTTGGACATAAACTGTTTCAACTCCTACCCTCAAAATGATGCTATAGAGCACTGCTCACCAGAACAACTAGACACAAGAACAGTTTTTTCCCGAAGGCCATCACTCTACTAAACAAATAATTACCTCAACACTGTCAAACTATTTACTAAGTCTGCACTACTATTAATCTTCTCATTGTTCCCATCACTCATCTCCTTCCACTTAAGATTGTATGACTGTAACTTTGTTGCTTGTTTCCTTACGATTTATATTGATATTGTTTCCTGATTGCTTATTTGTACCCTATGACTATCATTAAGTGTTGTACCTTAGAATTCTTGATAAACGTATTTTTTCTTTTATGTACACTGAGAGATATGCACTAAGACAAATTTCTGAGAGATATGCACTAAGACAAATTCCTTGTGTGTCCAATCACACTTGGCCCATAAAAAATTCTATTCTATTCTATTCTGTTCTTAAATTTCATGCCATAAACACAAGCTGTGTAGATAAAAGTAGCTTAAAACGATTAGCTATGTATTGCTTTTGAAACTGAATACTAGTAATATAATTGCTACAATTTGAAATATATAGAGCAAATGAGATCTCTTCATAGCACATAATAGAGATGTATGAATATTCTTCACTGGATATCATATGTTATAAAATTAGTTATTAAAATATTAAAAGTGCTTGCCCTATTATTCAGAAAACATCATATCTCCTAGTGCTGCAGGAAATCAAATGCACTTGTATTAATAGTAGAAGAATGGTGATTTATTAAGTCTCAGAATCAGTCTGGATTCATCCCAGAAAAACTCAGATTATGAAGCAGTGTTTACTGAACCATTTGCTGGAGTATAACATGCATTAATCCAACAAGATTGTCTCTATTTTCAAGGTGCAGTAACAAAATACATAAAAACGGAAATCCACAAAAATTAAGGCAAATAAGCATCAATTTAATGGTACAACATTCAGAAATTAAAATAATTTATAAGCCATAATTAATTGACAAAGGAAACCATGAACTCCTTGGAGGAATGAAATTAACAATTCAAAGCTTGGAAATTTTCATTATAATCCAATTAAATTGGGCCAATGGACTATACATGTTCCTTCTAAGTACATACAATATGATTTCCATCCACCTCTGAAAAACAAAAATTGATTCTTTTTCTGGGAAAATAATGATCTGATGTACTTTGTCTTTGGTGTACCCTTAAACTCACAACAATAATTGTGAAGGAATCAGAATCCTGGTTTTGAATGATTGACAGGTTTTAATATTTGGTACATAACACCAGTCTGTGCTGAGACAGATAGGCAGACAGACGAATGGATAAATAGATAGAATCAGTGCTGGATTCATCAGAAGAATACAAACAAAATTAAGTACCAGTAACTTTAAATATGACAGAAAAAAGCCGATTTAGATTTTTAGAAGGATATTGATTTTGTTTCAGGTCTTCACTGCATTTGTGGTTGTTTTCTGTTTCCAGAACAACCTTTCAAGTGACACATAGGTAAACTGGTTTTCAGAAAGATATTAGAAAATTTTAACAATTTCCATACAATGAAGCTAGCCTAGGAAAAGGAAATGTTAAAGCCACAAGAGAATACAATATTTTGTTTTGTAACTTAATGAAATAAGTATTAAAACAGGTAAATTATAGTTTCATTCACAGATCAATAAGTCCCTATAAAAAGAATGTTGATATTGAGAAATTGTAAATGTGTCAATTCTCTTAATTAAAGAAGCTTTTCAGCGTGATGAAGCTCAGTTTGCTTTTGTGCTTTTGTTTCTGATGCAACCACATTAAAGTAGTAAGCTAGCAGGGAAATTGAATTCTCATTTGAATTAAAAAATGTTGATGGCAGTGGGTGAAAAGTTCACCCTTTTATCTGAAAAAATATTAACAAATGAAATTGTAAGAGAAATATATAACAGAATAATAGAGGAAACCCTACATCATTTCAGACAAATGGTTGTCCAATCTCTTCTTTAAAATTCCACTGTTGGAGCACACAACTTCTGGAGGCAAGTCATTCCACTGATTAATTGTTCTGACTGTTAGGAAGTTTGTCCTTAGTTCTAGGTTGCTTCTCTCCTTAATTAGTTTCCATCCATTACTTCTTGTCCTGCCTTTATATGGTTCTTCAGTATACTGTTAGTAAATTGTGAGTTGTTAATAATAATTATGTGAATAATGAACTTGGCATAATATAAATAAATGATTATGCATTTCACATTGGTCTTGTAACCATTATTACAAATAAATATATTAAACCTTTAGGAATGGGAATTTAGCATTCTATAAATTAATGTTTTCTCATCTACAGTTTTCATTATTTGTAAGTAGCAAGAAAAAAGGAATATATGTATTTGTGGGCAGACAGATGTTAACTCAGATTAGTAATATATTTTCAGAGTATTTAGTATTAATTTTTATTGACATAGTGAATCATACTTGAAAATGTATTTAATGATAAGAAAGTGAGAGCTTTCTGAGTTCTGTAGAAGTTTCTATGAGTGTAATGATCTTTCTCACAATATTCATTGAGGATACTTTTTCTCAACCGGTCTTCCATACTATTTCTGGCTTTTGACAGTAGACATACAAATACAGACATGCAAATAAATGAGCAAATGTATCGTTCACATTTATTCATTTATTAGTGGACAAGAATTTCAGAATATATATGATTAGTCTTCAGTAACTCTATGCAGAAAACTTGGTTGCAGCTGGACTTTTGCTATGTGGATTAAGTTGGGCTTCTTATGAAGATGAATTTAGCTTCTGCCAACCTAGCAGTTTGAAACCACGTAAAAAATGCAAGTGGAAAATAGGGACCACCTTTGGTGGGAAGGTAACAACGTTCCATGCGCCTTTGGCATTTAGTCATACCGGCCACTTGACCACAGAGATGTCTTCGGACAGTGCTGGCTTTTCGGCTTTGAAATGGAGATGAGCACCGCCCCCTAGAGTTGGGAATGACTAGCACGTATATGCGAGGGGAACCTTTACCTTTATATTATGGCTGCTGTACTAGTTCCAGTAGGTCTGAAGACCCAATTCAAAGTTGTAATTTTTTTTTAACAAACTATATTTGTGTAGCAGTGAATTATATGAGAGACTGCTTTACCAAGTAAGATTAGTATATCTACAGAAGATCTGCTTAAGATAGCACTTCTGTGAGAAGGACAAGCCTTTCTTGTTGTCCCACGCCCCACATCATGGAACAGGCTGCCTTAGACGTGTCTTCGTTCTTGAAGTTCAGGAAGGCACTGTTTTTTTTTTCTTTTTTAATTTTAAAATGGCTTTTGACATCCAATGATTCAATTTGTTCCTGATAGTTTTATTTATAGAGTATGGTAATATTATGAAATGTTTACGTCACTGATTTATTGAACACAACCCAGCTGCTTGTGATATAAAATTTACTTTATCTGTAGTGTGTGTGTGTATAACACACACACACATATACACGCATATATCTCTGTGTTTGTGTATGTGTGTAAAACATTTAAATACGAGAAGCAATCTTGGTATGTTTCTCTTCAGGATATGAAATTCATCCATGTTTTGAAATTATATTTCTGTGAGCTTCAAAACCATCTCCATGCTGCAATATGGGCTGTGTTCTGGTGCTTTACTTCTATTTTATGATCCATCTGTGGCTGGTGCTAGAAACTGAGGTAGTAAGGAAAGCTTTCGGAGAGCAGATTGTTCTGCTGAAGGGTGGAGGTAAAATTAGGTTAAAGTCTTTGCACTTAGCCTAATACTCTAAGTTCTGGTTCTTTGCTTGAAGAAGGTGAATTCTTAAGGCACTAATACCCTGTTCTGAAAATAAACATTTCTTCTTTTAATAGACTCATAAAGGTCATTCACCCTGTGATTCTGTCCAGGGATAGTAAAGTGGGAATCACTAAACCTCTCAGATGATCCAAGGATCAGTAAAGCTATTCCGATGGTTTTTGGTTCAGATTTTTCAGGATTTTAACCATCAGCTTAAACTCAATGTGGCTCAGAATTTCCAGATATTGCTAATTTATCTCCTCTCAATCAGTTGAGATAAAGTTAAAGTAATTTAAATTCATCATAGTTCAAGATGTCCTTGCATTCTGAGATAATTCCTCTAATCTTGTGTGATGAGCTTCCAGGTTTCTCCATAATATAAGATGCTATTTTTAAAATGCAGCTCCCAAGGATCTGTCCTTGCCTATAGTCTTTTATTTATGCATATTTTCTGCAATGATACTTTTTTTAATCCCAGTAATGGCTTCAGTTATTATGAAGAACATGTTAGTCTGTGTGTGGGTGGTTTGATAATATAAAAGGATTTATGCTAGCAACAGAATTAGGAAAAAAAGAAAAGAAGCCAATTAAAAACAAAGACAATTTGGTTGCCTCTCTTGAACATATTATACCAAAAGGTGAAATGAAACTGATATTAATAGTAAAGAGTCACTTCAATATTCTTGAATAAGAAACAAGATTATCTTATGCAGGCGGGGGTTCTTAAAGGTAAAGACTGTCAACATAGTAGAAGAAATTAGAGTTGATCTGCAAAGAATGCAAAGCAAAACAAAATGAAATTTGCAATTGTTTTCAAAACCCTTGGGACTCTCTAAGAGGAGACTTCCTGATGAAGAACATGTAATTATCAGGAAATGAAATGACACCTCAAAATTAGAAAAGTTCTGCGTTTTTGTGTTACAGTACAGTTTTATGTTGCATTAACTTCAAGGAATCTTAATTCAGCCTACCAAAAAAAGTTGGTAAAAAAGCACATTTCTAAAAAAAGGAATGCCTGCTTAACCTGATTTTAATGGATTTAAATTAAGTCATTGTTAATTAATTTAGTAACTAACCTTGCAAGTGCTAAAAGGAGAACAGAATATATACTTATCAAATAATGGAATCTCCACTCACCTGCATAGATTAAAATCTGGAAATGCTTGGTTAATTCTTTCCACTGCAAAACCTGCCCCCACAATATATTGATGAACGTATCTTTTCTTTTATGTACACTGAGAGCATATGCACCAAGACAAATTCCTTGTGTGTCCAATCACACTTGGCCAATAAAATTCTATTCTGTTCTATTCTATTCTATTGGGAAGAATCACATCTTTAGTAACAGAAATACACACATCTTCTTTTCATGTGAGAAATATGAAGAGACCAAATGTAAAGATTGGTTAGAATTATGATTAGACAAAAAACTGACTAGGAGTGGGTTTGGGGATTCATGCTATATCCTGATAAATTGAGCAGGTTAGTTTCCCTTTAGTTCAAAGGGGAAATGGGCCATTTGAGTACAGAGGTGATAGAAACCAATACATACATACATACATACATACATACATACATACATACATACATACGTATGTATGTAGGTCTTTGGTTGTTTGGGTTTTCTCCCGTGTAAAATTGGAAGTGCCTTGGCGACGTTTTGATGAAGTCTCATTCGTCATCTTCAGGCTGGGGTCTACTGCTTCGTGCTTCTAGGAGCATTGCTCCTAGAAGCACGAAGCAGTAGACATCAGCCTGAAGATGACGAATGAGATTTCGTCGAAACGTCACCAAGACACTTCCAATTTTACACGGGAGAAAACCCGAACAACCAAAGACCTACATACAAACACCCAAGAAAACCTCAGAAAACATATATATACATATATATATATATATATACATATTTATATATATAAAATAATAATATATCAGCGGTGAAATCAATTTACCTTTGCTACTGGTTCAGGCACAGGAACATGCACAAGTGCACACACCTTTTCTGTGCATGTGTAGATGGTAAAAAATGGGGCCATAATGACGTCCTGGTGGGTAGGCAGAGCCTCCCACCACTGGCGCTACTGGTTCGGCAAGCCGGATAGAACCAGGGGGATTTCACTTCTGATATATATCACCTCTCCACCCACCCACTGGGACATCGTTATGTCCCTGTTTTTTACCATATAAATATCTCAATAGTTGGTTTCAATTTGGTTTGCTCATGCATGCACGCTTGCACGATGCAGTTCGCTCAATCCAGGGCGAACCGGTAGCAACACACCACTGATATATATCCTGGTTCATATTTTCAAGATACTGAATATTGTACATCTTTTTCTTGTTCTACACAGCTCTTACAATACGCTTCCATTTAGTTTTCAACCCTATGTCAGGGTTCCACGTAATAAACCCATAGCAAGTAAAACTCTGAGGCAGATGAATTCCTCAAAGAATAGCTTTATTGGAAATACCATATTGGCACAGATCTGGTGAAAACCAATTCTGAAGGTTCCTGCGGTTTTCCCCTAATTAAAAGCGAAAGTTTCCCTTCAATCCCAAACCATCAGTCACATGGTCCAGTCAAGACACTATCTGGTTGCCTGGTGACCTCACTCCTCCTTCCATGGTGCAGGTGTGAGAATGACAGAGGAAACACCGCCCAGCACAACCACAGCTTCTCCAGATTATTGGTCAGTTTCCTGATTAATCATTAGTTCTCCAGGCTGTCAGTCACCTCCTTTGTCAACTTTAGAGAGCCTCTATGTAATGACTTAATTGCAGTTTTTAAACTGTTTGAGATATGTTCAGCTTCACACATGGCTGGTTTGGGAATGAGTTTGTTTCTGATTCTTTGCTAACTTAATTGAAACAAAAACAGTGCTATTTCATTTTATAATGCTGCAGCTCTGAAGAACTTCTGGGAATGCTTGCCTTGCTCCAGATTCTGTACCTAAGGCAGACATAACCCTCTCCTGTCTGAGTGTCAGTATTCTCTCTGTAGACATTGTTTAGAAAATACCTCCCACACTCCAGTCATATGCAACCATAGTTATAGTTATTGGGGGGGAAAAAACATCTGACTGCAAAAATGGTCCCTTGCTATCCTTTTACCTTCACAGTTGAAGAGGCTTAAATTAAAAAAACAAAACAAAAAACAAACCCAAAAATATCATGTTTGCAGCCAGCTCCTTTCTATATAAACACTGAGAATTTTCTTTCTTTTTGCAAATGGCTAAGCATCTTGAATTGAAAATTTGGTTGGAAAGTAGCAATTTATTTTGTAAGGAGAATTGTGTTGCTCCAGGATCTGCAGCCACTCATTGGTCTCGATAAAGTGTTTTGCAATGTGCTATTAGTCAGCTGGAGGGCAAGCATTGATTGGCTGTTAGTGTGTGCTTAGCATTTTGAGGTTGAGGTTGGCAGAACTGAGGAAAAACAGCAAGTAGCTGATGTGCTTCATTCCTTGGTGCTCATTTCAGCTGCAGCAACTAATCCAGCAGCTATTTTCTGCTTTGGGTGAAAGGAGAAAATACCAGCTTTGGGGGAGCTTGAATGAGAAATAGTATGGAAATGGTTATGATGCTCTGATGCAGTGTTCTGGACTCAACTGTTGTGTCTTGCCCGCTCTCACCGCAGCCGGGGTCTGCTTATCTGCTTCCGAACGCTGAAGAATGTCCTCCTGGCCCCAGCCCTGGCTCCATGCCCAGACAGGCTGAGGAGGGGGCATCTCCCGGCCCCAGCCCTGGCTCCATCCCCAGACAGGCTGAAGAAGAGCAAGTATCTCCAGCCCCCAGCTCTGGCTCCATGCCCAGGCAAACGGAGCAACTAGACCCCTCCCCCTCACAGCATGTGAGCCTGAGGAAGGTCAATTACCAACAGCTGCCGATTGGAGTGACCCTCGCATCGGAAGACTTGATAGGCGGAGGCAACAGAAGGAAGGGAGGGGCAGGCCTGGATAAGTGCTGAGTCATGGAGCCACACCCCATGGCCTATATAAAGGATCTGCTTTCTGGCATTCTCTGAGTCAGGCAAAGTCTAAACATATCTTGCTGAAGTCACTTTCTGGTCTCCTGCCTGCCCTGAGGACTTTGCTAGGACTTTGGCAGAGCTGCAGAGGCACACCTGATTCGGATTTCCCTGACCCGGCCGTCAGCGGAGGAGTGGGACACGACATCAACAGGCCTGTTTTGAAAATAGATTATGTTCAAAATGCCAGAAACTCAGGGGTGAAATGCTCCCGGTTCGGACCGGCTCACCCGATCTGGTAGCAATGGCGGCTGCCGGTTCAGAGAACTGGTGGTAAAAATCCCTGGCCCCTCCCCCTGCCTCTGCTGAGCCACACCATCAGCAGAGGTGTTTTTTTTTTTTTTACGTTTAAAAGCAGTTTTTCTTCAGCTGAAAACATGGCTTTAAAAGTAAAAAAAAGCCTTTGAGGATCCCGCTGCTCAGCTGAGATTGGCAGAGCCTTTAAACTCTTTTTTTTAAAAAAAAAAGTTTTAAAAGGCTCCTCTGGCGATCTCACCTGAGTTCCTCATCAGCAGAACCTTAAAAAACATGTTTTCTACAAGCTCTTCTGTCTAAGAGCTTTCCCAGCCCGAGAGGAGCAGTTTCAGCACAGACAGAATCAGTTGCTAGCTAATCTATTTCCTCAGTGAGCAATCTGCCTGTTTTGCTGGCTGAGGAACTCTGGGAATTGAAGTCCACACACCTTAAAGTTACTAAGGTTGGAGACCCCTAATCTAAAAATATAAATAAAATAAAATATAGTATTTGTGCAGCTTTCTGAGATTTGGTGTGTTTCTGTAGTGTTTTACTCTAATTACACAAACACACAAAATCTCACAAAGCTGTATGTGGCATTTTGTGTGTGTGTGTGTGTGTGTGTCAGTTGTCTTGTGTTGTGTGTGTGTAAGTGTGAAAATTGGTTTTTGAGCTTCTTGTGACTGTGTGAGGTTCCTGCTTGTTGCAGGGACCATTTTGGGTGAAGTGCAGCTACTTTTACATTGTGTGTGAGTCAGTTGTGTGTGTGTAAAGTGTGAAAATTGGTTTTTGGTACCTCTTATTGTTTTTTATACTTTGTTTATTATTTTTATTATTTATTGTTATTGGCCACACCCACCCAATCATCTAACCACCAAGCCACGCCCACCAATTAAGCCACGCCCACAGAACCAGTAGGGAAAAATTTTAGATTTCACCCCTGCAGAAATTGCTTCAGTTTTGGAAAACTGACTTGTAGAAAACTATCAGAGTACTCTCAAAATGGCTGGATCAATATAGTCAGGAGCAAAAATGTGTCCCCAGAACAGTAAGTTTTGCACATACCTATTTTCCCTCTCTTTGTTGACATTAAAGCAAAGAATATTTTGCTAGATTAAACCTATATATCGATATATGCACATTTATCTTAATACTTTGCTTTAATACAAATGCTGAGCTTACATAATTGATACAATTGATATAAGGTAACCTCTTAGAAAACTAAAGAGATACTTTTTGTTCATAAGGTGTACTCAAAATTTTGAACATAATTACCCAACTCTACTCAGCTTCTGAACTCAGACAAAACTGAAAAGATATTGACATTTTCTAAAATCTTTAATACAATAATGCCACTAAATGAACCAGAGCCAGAACCTGTATGTTTGCATATTAAAAATAATGTATGAATACAAAGTGAGGACAGAATACTTTTTTGTCCTAAATATGTCCTTTATTTTGAGTATATATATAAGCGCTCTCTCTTTCTCTTTCTCTTTCTCTTTCTCTCTCCATCCATCTATCTCCTGCATTAATTATTTTTATATATTATTCAAGGCAGTGACCCCACACAATACTCCCAATGTAATTCATTACATTTTGTAAAACAAGCAAACAAAAATACGTTGTTTCCTAAATCCAGCATGTACCTCAGTGTATTTCAAGACAATTTAGAGTTAGAATGACTAATATTGAGAAATGTCATCATGGGATGTGGCTAAAAGAACAGAACTTTTTTCTCCATAATTTGAGAAAAGTTTCTCACAGAGTTTGGCAACTCAAAAAATCTAAACCAAACAAGGGTGCTAATGAACAGTAGCCTTTCTAGTGCTCACAAATTAGAGAAGAAGGTTCACGAACTTGCATTCAGTGGATGTTTTATTAAACAGTACCATAAGGACTTTGTGTTTGCTAAGTAAGTGATATAGCATGATAAAAGGATAATGGGTTTAAATCATTAAAGTATCTTCAGCATGGAAAACTGTCTGGTGAGTTATCCATCCAAGTGGCAAATGAATGGTCAAACCAGCATTTAGTCAAGGAATATTTAAGGGATGAGTATAGTCCAAGGCCACCATCCCAGTGATTAGATAACTGGTCTGTCTGCTGGGCCTTCTTTTTTGTGCAATATGCCAGAAGAGGGCATCATTGGCTTCGTATCCACTGCAGAAAAGATTAGGGTAGCTCAGGGGTGAAATGCTACTGGATCGGAGGGGATCGCGCGATCCGGTAGCGATGGCGGCGGCTGGTTCGGAGGACTGGTAGCAAAAATCCCTGGCCCCACCCTCCCTGTCTCTGCTGAGCCGCAACGTCTTCAGAGGTTTGTTTTTTTTACTTTTAAAAGCCGGTTTTGCTTCAGCCGAAACAGGCCTTTAAAAGTAAAAAACAGCAGAACCTTACTTGTACTCTTACTTGTAGAAAACATGTTTTCTACAAGTAAAAGTAGAGATTTTAAGGCACTTACCTGATTACTGATGAATGCATGGCTCTCTTTTCAGCCCGAAAGCTCTAGTTTCACTTTCAGTCAGACAGCATCAATCGCTCAGCTAATCTATTTCCTCGGTGATCAACTGGCTGGCTTTGCTGAGGAACTCTGAGATTTGAAGTCCACAATAAAATAAAATAAAATAAAATATTTGTGCAGCTTTCTGAGATTTGGTGTGTTTCTGTAGTGTTTCACTCTACACAAACACACAAAATCTCAGAAAGCTGTATGTGGCATGTTGTGTGTGTGTGTGTGTGTGTGTGTGTGTGTGTGTTAGTTGTGTGTGTGTAAAGTGTGAAAGTTGGTTTTTGACCTTTTTGTGGCTATGTGAAGTGTGAAGTGCAGCTGCTTTTACATTGTGTGTGAGTCAGTTGTGTTGTGGTGTGTTGTGTGTGTGTAAAGTGTGAAAGTTGGTTTTTGAGCTTTTTGTGACTATGTGAAGTGTGACGTGCAGCTGCTTTTACATTGTGGGTGAGTCAGTTGTGTTGTGTTGTGTGTGTAAAGTGCGAAAGTTGGTTTTTGAGCTTTTTGTGGCTATGTGAAGTGTGAAATGCAGCTGCTTTTACATTGTGTGTGAGTCAGTTGTGTTGTGTGTGTGTAAAGTGTGAAAGTTGGTTTTTGGTACCTCTTATTGTTTTTTATAAAAATAATTGTTTATTATTTTTATTATTTATTGTTATTGGCCACGCCCACCAAACCATCTGACCACCAAGCCACGCCCACCAATTAAGCCACGCCCACAGAACCGGTAGGGAAAATTTTTAGATTTCACCCCTGGGGTAGCTGCTAGTTTAACCCAAGTGATTAAAGTTCAGCAGGATGCTACCCTAAGGCTGTCAAAGTTCTTTTTTGGATCCTTAGTCTGAATAATTTGTCTTCAGTAAAAACAACCTTTCCTTGACTTACTTCCTTGTCTCCTTTTCTGCCTTTCAGATTTTTGATTACTTTATTAACTAATTGCTTGCCAGCGGATTGATCATCAAAATCCATCAGAGTGTTTTTTGCTTTATCCCTTTCACATAATTCATTGATTCAGAAATGTCTGCCCCAAATTTTGTAATGATTAAAAAAAAAAAGATAAAGGCACCAACTAGGTACATCAGAATAAAGAGATCCAAGAAAAAAATTAAAGTCACGTCTGTTTGTAATCCATCTGCAACTTGGAATCACATTTTTTCACATTTTACCTTAAAATAAGATGAAAATGGACGAGGTATGGAAATAAGTTTCACACCACTGGCATTATTTGAGAAAAGCTCTGGCTTTTATGACCACCTCTGTAGTCCAGAGAGAAAGAGTTACTCTCTGACTCTCACTAGAGAGAGTCAGAACTGTTTCCAAGCAGGCCTTTTAAAATAAGTTGATCTGCTCTAGATCAGGAGTCTCCAACCTTGGCAACTTTAAGACTTGTGGACTTCAACTCCCAGAGAGCTGGCTTAGGAACTCTGGGAGTTGAAGTCCGCAAGTCTTAAAGTTACCAAGGTTGGAGACCCCTGATCTAGATGATCACGATCGCTTAGAAGTGTTGTGAAGATCATTTTTTTTTTATTTGAGCTGAAAAGACTGAGACCCCAGTGAAAATAGTTTGAGAACTAAAATAACATCTTTTGCATAACTTGCAAAAGTTTCTTAAAATGACAAGAAACTGTCTAAAATGTTATGCAAGTAGCATAGTATGATGATATTGTTTCATTTCATTTCTTGTTATTAGACAAGATTTAAAAAATCTGTAATGTTTCTGATTTTATAATGGAAAACTATCTGATACAGAGAGCACCAAGCACCCCTCTAATGGAACATCCTTTAGAACTACCAGTTTGTGCTATTTGAGCGTTTCCTTTTATGGAACTTAAGTAGTTAAGGATCCAAATATTAATAAAAAGAAAAACAGATGAATCATTATCTGCAAATGTACAGATGCATATGCATTTATTGATTCATAAAATGTTAAAAAATGGGGTAAGAAACCCTGATATAGCCTCATTTAGTGTTTGTATGCTTTGTACAATTAAAGACTTGTAGTGATGTATTATGTATGTACTGTACTCTACCAGGAATTAGGGCTACATCATTCCATGAATCCATCTCTGTAGCCCTTGTATGTATTCTTGTATATGCCAAATAGTACATGTAACTGCTCATATACCAATTATTTTGCCCTTAAAGTATGTCTGAGAAATATGTATGACTTAGTAAGATCTGGATTTTAAGTTGAAGCTAAAAGAAACAGACTGAATGGTCATATCAGGGAGCAGGAATGACAACTACTGTATGCTCTTCTATCTCATATTCTATAACTAGAAATAGAGAGAGCTGGAGAAAATAGCATAAAGGTTTTGGCTGACAGTAAGCATCACTTTTTCTTCCTCTCTGCAGGGATTCTGATGTAAGATTTTACATTAATAGAGAAAACAGATTTATATGACTGTACGTTTCTATTTTTATTTCAGCCAACTAATCTAAAGAAACAAATTCAACACAAGTTCATGTTCTTTTCCTGACTACTGCATTGAAGGTTTATGAGTAGCCTATAAGCACTATTAAATTCCAGACAGTGCCTGTCCCATTTAGTTTTAAACTACTTCTTTGCAATTGAGTGGCAGATTGTATGAAATAGAACATCTGGCAACCCTAAGAAAGGTAACCAAGCATTGATGATCCAGCTCCTCCATGTTTATTATGTTTTCTACTTCAAAAATGTATGTCTTTCAGGCCATATTGAAAATATGAAACAGATACAAATCCAGGCTGTCCCCAAAAACCCTATGTGGCTCTTAGTACAAGAGATATTCTAAGAAATACAAACACAAATTGCTAACATACCATGAAATGCTAACATTTTGTCAAGGGTCATAATAAATAAAATCAAGGTAAGAATTGATGGAAGAGTAACATACTTGTCAATGTTTTTTATTTTATTTATAGTTATCAGAAATATTTAAAGTGGAAAAAGAATTTATGGTACTGAAAATTGTTAGAAGTGATTTTGAAATAGTTGTGTATACATAATGAACATGTGATTGCTAAAATGCATTAACTTTTGTTGAAATTTGAAACAGAAAACCAAGTTCTCTTCTACCACGATGACATGAAAGCATCTAACAATCAGACAGCTCCAGTAAATGATCAATTTTACCTTATATTACCAGATTAATCCCCTTTTTAATCATTGGACCCTGTGCATAATTGTATTTGACTAACTCCAAAGCAACTGGTCAAGAATCAAGAACTGTTTAAATGCTACCAGCAAGGGAAGATTATAGCATGAGAAAGAGGAAAAATGAATCCTGGCAAACTGCCCAAACAACTAAAATAGATGACTGACTGGACTTTTTAAAAAAAAGGTGTCTGAAAAGAAAAATATAAGTAATGACAGCACTAACATTTGCATTATTATGATACCAAGCCTGGGGCATGTGTTAAATTGGACCTTAGAAGAGGATAGTACAGAGGAGCATGCCACTTACAAGAATAACAATTCTTTAGACATCTTATATATGCTAATCCCACCCCATCACATCCACCCCAACCCCTGGGGCAGCTACAGACTCAACTTTAGCATTTACTCCAAAAAGTTTCCAGGAAGAGATTTCTAAAAATGAAACCACAGAATTTGTATCTACCCTAGGTAAAGCTGCTGACAGCATGGACCATATTATCAATTTTTTATTATTTAGCAGAAAGAAAAGCAAAATTAGACTCACTGAAATAATTCCTTGATCCATTTACCTGATGATCTTTCCACCCAAAAAAATTGCTATATCTTGCCAAAGCAAGAAGCCCTGTATGCAAAATGCTCAAATTGCTGTATACCAAAACAGAGACTTTATAACTGAACTGGCAAAAGAAACGAAATGATGGTTGACAGTGGTATATAACTACTGCTTTGGACATCATCTTTATTTCCACAATTTTCTCAGTTTCACTCCTGAGTGGGAAATGAGTAGCATTGACAGTAACCACCTTAAAACGTGAGGCTCTATAATTGCCTCTTCTTTCTCCTCAAACTGCCTTTTACTTCCTCCTTTTGTTTCCTCTTGTCACTCAAACAGCTGCCCAATCAATGGTGTTTCCATCAGCCCTTCATTTCTGTTCCTCTTTTCCCTATAATCCCAGCAGATAAAGAAGGATACCCAATGCTAATGGTGAACCTCCTCCCAGTGGTGGGATTCAGCCAGTTTGCACCCCTTCGGGAGAACCGGTTGTTAACTTTCTGAGCAGCTTGGCAAACTGGTTGTTTGAAGAAATCATTAGGGCAGAGAACCGGTTGTTAAATTATTTGAATCCCACCACTGCCTCCTCCCTTTTGTTATTGCCAGATTGTTGTCAGCATTCCAGAAAACCCCTCCTGCAGAAAAGACTCTGAAGCCAACATCTTTCAAAGTTCTTTTACTAGCATAGGTAAACTGGCACAGTTGGATGAAAACCGAAACTGAGGATTCGGGTTCCTCCCTCAGTAATGCAAACTCCAAAATCTTCACCCTCATGACCCCTCTGCCGGTCACATGCTCCAATCCTCAACCGTCCCATGTCGAAGCATCATTCTGGCTACTCTTCCTCCAGATGTGAGCCCAGCCTGACCTTGACCGGCAGGAAAAATGTTGTTATGTCTAATAGCCCCTTGTAACCCCACCCCCCTCTCCTACTTTCCCACACCGGAGAAAGTGGCAGCTTGTAGAAGCCTTTGGCCTAGTATGGCTTCCACAGCTGACAGTTTTATTTTCCTTTGTTCCCATACCCGAAGAAAAGAAGTACAATAGGTGTCATTTCAGTTTTTTATTACACACACAGCAACAGATAACTGATAAGCAGGACCCATTGTTTAGGTCAGCAACTATCTCTGCATGTGTACAAATATATTTTAAATTGGCTATAAATCCTTTATGTTTGAGATATTAGTTATTAGTCTTATTATTACTATGACACTATTCAATTCAAAATGCATATTCTCCAGTGTAGGAGACTGTTCAAATTATTTATCTCTGAATATAATTACAATGTGTTTGAAAAATCAGTGCACTGAAATGCTTTTGGATACAACTTTATGACTCAGAATTCAGTAACAGCTTTGGAAGTAGGTTAGTAAGCTAGAACCACATATACAAAAAGATGAAAATGCATCTGTTTAATACGGCATAATTATATTGGCATCACTGAAAATAGGTATTTGGCTTTACCTTTTGTTGGACTTATTTTTGGCATATTTCCTGTCCCTGATGATTTTCACATTGTCAGTCAGAATTTAAGATTATTTCACATTGAAATGAAGAACTCCATTTTTATTACTGAAACTGGGAAAATATGAACAGTACTTCCTGTTTAATTGAAATACACATTCAGGCTAGTTTTATTCTGAAATCTGCCTTGCACATTTTCAGGAGCCTCCCCCCTACCCTGCAAAAAGGGATTCAGATTTATTCTCAGGGCACTTGCCATTTTCATCCAAATAATTCTTGGTGGTGTAATTTTTGAATGCTGTTGAAGTTTTTTTACATATATATTTTTACTACCTGTGAGGGTTTTTGTGCTGAAAAAGAATGATCTGCCCAAGTCCTGAGTAAGCGTACTTATTTTATAATTAAATTTATAATACATGGATGGTACACAAATGTGAAATAAATAAATTCAAGAATTTCTCCCAAGCATCATTGGTAGTACCACTGTTTTAGAATAATTGCTTAATATGTCAGACTATATGAGAAACCTGATGTTGCAAAAAACAATATTCATACTGTTTTTCATTCTACATATCTACTCACAACGCTTCTAGAGGTTTTGGATCTTTACATAGAGATCTAATGAGTGATATAATTATTTTGCCACTTATAGTCCTAAAATAAACTTTCTCCCTTGCCATGAACAGATGCCTAGGGGATGAGATTAGTGATCCAGAGCAATCTTGAATTTCATCCCTCCAGAATGCAAGACTATTTCCTTGTTGAAGACCACACTGCAGGGAAAGTTCTGCTTGTCAGAATGCAAAATGTCAAATGAGGAGTGAGAATTCCCTTTGCGATGAAAACTGATCGCAACCAGCCATAATTAGATTTGTTTATGTCTTCTGCCTTTGAAAATGAGAAAGCTTAAAAGCTGCAGCTCAGTGTCTCCCCAAAAATTAATGTGAAGCATTTTTGTTCTGAATCAGAAAAGGATTAAGCATATGAAGAAAATGAATGATGGAAATAATAATTAAAGTAGAACTAGGTTAAGCCTCAACAAATGCATGCTGAGATTTTTTTTCACAGTGTTCCAATTGTTATAAATTGACTGCTTATAACATTGAGGATATAAATAATCTGGATTAATTAACACTGTAAAAGGAGCATTCTCAATCCTTTGAGTCTGTAAAGCCATTTTATGAAGTATAATCTTGTCTTGTATTTGGCATCTAAGTATTCTTTTTCTCTCCTTTCCTCCCCACCCCTCACCCCCCGGATTTTCTTAAATTTAATGCCTTAAAACAAATGAAGACAGAGAAATAGGAGTTTGTGCTTTTCCCCCCTGTTTTCATAAGAAGAGTTGTGAATTATTGCTTTATTCTGTGCAACAAATGCAATATATTATAGACCTAATATAACATTAAAAATTATTCAGTACAAGTAGTACTTTAGTAGTGAGTGCAGGGAATAATTTGATATGGAAATATCAATATTGTTGAAAGAGAAAAGCTAAATCTGTCCAAAGCAATCAGAAAAAAACAGATTTATAACCATTGCATAAAAATATCCATATGGCTTGAACTTACATTGAAATAATAATTTAAAATAACTGCAGCTTTTCTAAAAGGTTCTCATTGTTTGAATTATGTCAGACTCTAGCAATGTTTAGGTAAATTTTAGCATTTTTTCTTCAAAACCAAACATGTTTATTACTATTTTTCCCTTGCTTTTTATATATGTGTATACTTACTGTAAAGTAGTTTTCTAATATATCTGAACTTTGAATTATCATTAGAAAGAAGTTTTGAATAGATGCATATGCTAAAAGTCATTTCTTGGTCAAACTTTTTTTTTTATATAAAAAAGTTTTATTTCCATTTTCCATCAACATATTCAATGTACAGTCTCTTATTCAACATCAATCATTAACTTTCATTTGTTACTTATTCGGGCCTGCTCAGCTACCACTTCCTTCCTTAACACAACCTTTCCTCTTCCCTTCTCTACCTTCTTCTACTTTCTCCCTCCTTCCTCTCCTTCACTTTTCTACTTCCTCTCCTCCTTCCTCACTCCTCTCTTCTTCCACCCTTTCTAACCCTCTCTCTTTCCCCTTTCTTCTTCCCTCTCCTTTCTCCCTCTTCTCCCTCTCTTTCCTACCTACTTTCTTCCTTCGCTCTCTCTACTCCTCTCTCCCTCTCCCTTCCCTTCTGAAATGGCAGCTGAGCAGCCCCGATTTCATTTCAAATTATCTCTATTTTTGATTACATTTCAAGCATTCCTGTACATTAATAATCCTTCATCTTCCACCGCCTCCCGCTCCCTCCCCCCCTTCCCCCCCTTCCCTCCCAAGACTTCCCAGAACAAAGTTCAGGGTATAAAATTAACAATCATAAATTAAAATACAACATAAATCATAATCTATAGTCACTCCTCATCCTTTGTACCCTCAACTCCTCTCCCGATTAAACATATAAACTAGTAAAATACAATTCCTAAATTCACTCATAAGCTATTTGGTACTTTTTAGTCTGATACTTATTTTGAATATAATCAATCCACATTCTCCATTCCGATACATATTTCTCTTGTGTATAGTCTTTCAAATACGCAGAGATTTTAGCCATCTCTGCCAAATTTGATACTTTAAGTGTCCATTCTTCAATTGTAGGCAAATCTTTTTTCTTCCAATATTGTGCAATCAAAAGTCTTGCGGCTGTTATTAAATTTAAAATCAGTTTAGTCTCTATCACTGTACAACCCATGATTATTCCCAGTAGAAACAACTGTGGAGTAAACTGAATCATTTTTTTCAAAATATTCTGCATAATCCACCATATTTTAATCCAAAATGCTTTAACTTTTTTACAAATCCACCATATATGATAATAGGTTGCCTCATCATAGTCACATCTCCAACATTTAGCTTGCATATTCAAATACATACATGCCTACTTTTTTGGATCCAAATGCCATCTATAAAACATTTTATAAAAATTTTCTCTCAAGCTTTGTGCTTGTGTAAATTTAACATTCCTCACCGAATTTTTTCCCCATGTTTCCATCATTATAGGTTGTTGTATATTCTGTGCCCATTTTATCATACAATCCTTAACTAATTTCGTTTCTGAGTCTATTTCTACCAATACATTATACAACCTCTTAATATGCTGTTGTCCTTGATCTCTGATTTGTTTTACCAAATTATCCTCATTTTGCCCAATACCCATTTTTGGTCTATTTTCCATCTAGCTTGCAATTGCCTATACTGAAACCATGTATAGTTTATCCCTTCTTTCCCCATTTTATCTCTAGATTTTAATTGTAATTCCCCCTTTTCCATAAAGAGAAGTTCTTTATAAGTAATCACCTCCATTTTTTGATATATATTTATATTTTCTATCATATGTCTAGGGATTGCCCATATTGGTATCTTACCTTCTAACTTATATTGATATTTCTTCCACACCCTCAACAATGCATTTCTAACTATATTACTTTTAAATGTCTTATCAGCTTTCTTATCATATAATAAATAAGCATGCCATCCATATAACAACTCATATCCTTCTATATTCAAAATTCTTTCTTCTGTTAGGTTAAACCAGTCACTAATTAATAAAAGAACAACTGCTTCATAATACAATTTCAAATTAGGCATTTTTAAACCCCCTCTTTCACGTATATCTTGCATTATTTTTAACTTTTTTCTCGGTTTTTTACCCATCCAAATAAAATTACTAATCCCTTTTTGCCATTCTTGCAAATTTGCATCCTTTTTAAGTATTGGTATCATTTGAAACAAAAATAAAAACCTAGGCAAAACATTCATCTTTATGGCTGCTATTCTTCCCAACAAAGACAATTGTATCTTTTTCCAGTTCTCCATTTCTTTCCATACTTTCTGCCACATTACCTTATAATTATTATTATATAATTTCGTATTCAAAGATGTAATATATACTCCTAAATATTTAACTTTCTTAACTATTTCATATCCAGTTACTCTTTCTAAATCTACTTTTTAATGTACATTAATATTTTTAGTTATCATCTTTGTCTTTTGTTGATTCACTTTAAAACCAGGTACTTTACCATACTGATCAATTAACTCCTTTAAATACACAGCTGAATATATTGGTTGAGATAAGGTAACAACCAAGTCATCTACAAACGCTCTTAATCTATATTCTTGATGATTAATTTTTATTCCCTTTATTTGGTTTGAGCCACGTATTTTATTTAATAAACCTTCTAAAGTCAAAATAAACAATAATGGCGACAAAGGACATCCTTGTCTCATCCCTTTCTCAATTCTAAAAGATTCTGTTAAACTACCATTAACTATTATTTGTGCTTTTTGCCTCTGATATATTGCTTTAATAGCTTGTATAAAATAACTTCCAAATTGCATTCTTTCTATTAATTTAAATAAAAACTGCCAATTCAATCTATCAAAGGCCTTTTCAGCTTCCAGAAAAAAGAGCGCTGCTGGAACCTGGCTGTTTCTTTCTAAATATTCCAATAGATTTACAATTTGTCTCATATTATTTCTCATTTGTCTCCCCTTAATAAATCCTGATTGATCATTATGAATTATTTGACTCATAACTGGCATTAATCTATTTGCTAATATCTTAGCAAAGATCTTATAATCAGCATTTAAAAGCGATATTGGCCTATAATTTTCTGGTTTATTACAATCTTGATCTTCCTTTGGTATTAGCGAAATAAAAGCTGTCCTCCATGAAGGAGGTACTTCTCCTCCAAATTGAATTCTATTAAACAATTCCTTAAGCGGTTCCACCATCTCATTTTGTAAATTTTTATAATAAACAGCCGTTAAACCATCTGTTCCTGGTGCTTTACCCATTTTAAGCTGTTTAATTGCTAAAATTATTTCTTCTGAAGTTATAAGTTGATTCAATTCCTCCTGTTGCTCTGCTGTAATTTCTTGAATACCTTGCTCCTGTAAGTATCTTTTTATATCTATATCTTTGATACAATCTCTAACATATAACTTTGTATAAAATTCTAAAAAGGCTTTTTTTAATCAAATTTTGTTGATATATATCTTTGCCTCAATATTCTAATTTACCAATAGTACGTAGTTTCTGTTTCTTTCTTATTAAATAGGCTAACCACCTTCCAGGCTTATTAGCATTATTAAAGGTATTATGCTTAACATATTATAAGTTAGTTGCGACTGGTCTGCCATCATCATATTAAACTGCCCTTGTAATATATTTATAGATTCTTTTATTTTTTTATCTCCTGGATTATTTGCCAGTAACTGCTCTTTTTTTTTAATTTCCTCCTCTAGCTCCATTCTCTTCTTCTGCAATTTATTTCTATATTTAGTGTTCATATGTATTAAAACTCTCGTCATATAGGCCTTACTAGCATCCCAACCATCTCTATAGATGTACCTTTCTGCATATTCATAACAAAAAATTCTTTCATTTGTTTTTTACATTCTTTTACATTTTGCTCATATTTAAACAAATTTTCATTCAACCTCCATGATCTTCTAACTCCCTTTTCCTGATCCAATTCTATCCAAACCGGACTATGATCAGATAAAATTCTTGGACATATCTTGGACTTCTTCACCCTAGAAAGCAAATAATTAGTAATTAAAAAGAAGTCAATCCTAGAAAATGATTGATGTCTATCAGAAAAAAAAGTAAAATCTTTCTCTTCCATATTGCGTTCTCGCCAAATATCTTTTAATTCTAAATCTAAATCCATCATATCAAAAAAGACTTTTGGCAATTTTGCACGACTTGAAATATTTTGTAATCCTTTTTTGTCTTTTCGGATATCCATCACTCCATTTCACATATTAGTATATGTGATCTATAATCCCAATGTACTATTCTATTATGTAGAGATTTTAAAAATTTTTCCTGTTGTTGATTAGGTGCATAAACTCCAATTAAAAGTATCTTTTCCCCTTCCAATAAGAGTTCAATTGCAATATATCTTCCTTGATTGTCCACCTAAATTAATTTTGCTATTAAGCCTTTCTTTATATATATGACAATTCCATTCTTTTTCTCTGGAGCCGAAGCAGCAAAATGTGTACCCAATCTTGAATTTATCAAATATTTTTGATCAAGGTTCTAATATGTGTTTCTTGTAGACAAACTATATCATTTTTAAATTGTTTCAAATAATGAAATATCTTCCTTCTCTTCTGTAGTGAATTTAAACGATTAACATTCCAAGATAAAAGTCTAATTGCCATTATCGGTAGGCTGAAACTTTTGAAGCACCAGCCGCAAATCATATTTTGTTTTGGGCCTTGCTCCTCCCACTGTTTCAGTTGTGGTAGTTGCCAGTTGAGCTTGTTGGGCCTTTACTTCTTGTTCCTTACGTTTAGCAGCTGCCCTTGTCAACCTTTGTTCTTTTACGCCTTCTAATCCCACTTTAGATATATCCACTACTTACAACAAGTCTTCTTCCATAACTATAACTCCAGCTTGTTCTTGTATCTGTTTCAGCTCTTTTCCCCTCTTTGTTTCATCCCCTTCCTCCTACCTTCTGGTGAAGGTGGACTTCCAGCTTTAAATACATTAACATAATAATCTCTTGCTTTCCAAATAGTATTAAGACAATGTGCTTTGCCTGCATAATAAACTATTATTCCAGCCTGACTATCCCATCTGTACTCTATCTGTTGCTTTTTAAGTTCATTGTCGTTTCCCACCCCCCACTCTGACGAACGAGTCAAGGAAGTCCATAACAAACTTGGCAACGAAGCCTCTGCAGCTTGCCAAGTTCCTTCGAGGTTTATCAGGGCAGGCAGGAGTCCAAGTTGTGACTTCAGCAATAGGGTCCGGTATCAGCAAATTCGATAAGACTTTGCTTGACTCAAGATTGGAATGCCAAAAGCAGGTCCTTTATATAGGCTGTGGGGTGTGGCTCCATGACTCAGCATTAATCCAGGCCTGCCCCTTCCTTCCTTCTGCTGGCGTCGCCTCTCAGATCTCCGGAAGCGAGGGTCCTCCCACTCTGAATTTTCTTCAGGTGGATCTGCTGGCAGCTTCTGGGAAAGGGAGGGATCAGAAGGAGTAGGCCCGAGCAATTCCAATACCTGGCTGGCTTCCTGCTCTGACGGCTGAGCCAAAGGAACACACGCTGTATGAATTTGATTTGTCGGGCTTGTCCTTCCACTCCTGGAATCGTCTCCGGGCATGGGGCCAGGGCCGGGGGCTGGAGTCATGACAGGCTGTTCATCTTCATTATCAGACTCAGAGTCTGATAACAGGCCCGGTTGGAGATGGGAGGGGCCCAGCTGAGGAGAGGAGGGAGGACTAGTCACAACATTCATTCACCAGAAATGCATATTCTTTTCTATTTCTCAACATTTTAGGAGGGATTTCTTTTAATATTAAAATTTCTTCACCCAGCAGCTTGTATTTTCTCCCCCTTATAGGAAGCTTGTAAAATTTCATTTCTCACTTTTCTTGTCATAAAATAAATAACTACATATCTCGGCAACTTTCTCTGTCTGGCAATCCAAGAATTCACATTGTAAATTTTATCAATTTGAAAAGCCACATCTGCTGGTCGGACTGCTAATATCTCTGCGAATACTTCAGAAAATATTTCTCTCAAGTTCTCCTGATTATCTTCTTTTAACCCCCTAATTCTTAAAGCAAATTCCATTGCCCTATATTGTACCAAAACAATTTCATCATCTGCTTTCTCCACTTTAGTCTGAACCGCCTCCATTTTATTTTCCAACTTTAAATTAACTTGCTTAATTTCCTCTACCTCTTCTTCCAACAAAATCATATTTGATGCCAAACTTTGAACTGCTGAGACAAATCCTTCCTTAATTTCTTTATTTCCTACTTGAATTTCTAACATCTGATTTTTCATTTCCAACATCTGATTTTTCACTTCAATCATCTCATCTGCCATTTGTTTAAATTTCTCTTTAATAAGAGAAGTTTGCAAATTTATACCACCATTCAGAGATTCTTTCACAAAATCTTTCAGGTTTTCCTTTAATGTTTCCAAATTTAATGCTTTAGTATCTGCTGTATGAGCTGGGGATGCTGCTGGGGATACTCCAACACTTTTAGAAGCAGTTTTTTTAATTGCTTAGCTGCCATCTTTTTTTAAGCTTTATTTCTTAAAGTTAAAATTAGTAAAAAGTCTTTTAAAATTTCTCTGCAACCACAGTCTTAAAATCTCTTCCTTCATCCTTTTGTAGTTATATTTAAAAATCTCCAACAGTCTCTGGAAGAAATATTAAGTAATTATAGTTCTTCCAATTAATTCCAACTGTCTTTTATCAAATAGAAACAGCGACTTTAAGCATCGCTAAAAACACTGATGGCTTTAACAGGCAGCTCTTTAACTTTCACTTTCCTTTGTGTATTGTGAGCGCCATTTTAGGTTCGCCCATATTAAAAGTTAGTCCAGAATTAGTTCAAAGGAAAGCTATTTAAAAGCCGAAATTAAGATTTATTACTTGCAAATCCTCTTGCTAGTCCTTCTGCTTCGTTCTGTCTGCGTTGAGTTCTCTTTAAAAATAATCCTCGGCACAGAAATGGTCGCGGCTTCTCGTTCTGTATAAACAGAAGCACCCTGGGTATGGAGCTTCGTCAGGCTAGAGGGGGGCTCTCACCCTGCATGCCCCTGGTTTAATTGAAGGGGCTCCCGGGGAGCTCTACCCAAACCTGACCCTCTTCTCTCCCCCTTCTCCCGGGGGAAGAATTTTCAAACCGTCTGACAGCTGATTTACGCTGTCAGAAACAGTTTGACAAAACCCAGGGCAGACAATCCCAAAGGGATGTCCACGAAGCCTGCATTGCCACCGGAAGTCTCTTGGTCAAACTTTTTAATGTCTAGTTTGGATGAAAATATTCTAGGGCTGTGATGGTGAACCTATGCACACGTGCCAGAGGCAGCACACAGAGGTGGCCATGCCCCACCTATACATTTCTAAAATTCTGATGCCCCCCCCCCGGTGACATATAATTCTTACTATTCAAAAATGAACTCCTACTCATGCAGAGGAAGCCTAAAAGGCATTAACTTGGTTTAAACAAGGTTCCAAAGAACATGGCATCTATGGAAAGGAAAAATAAAAGAATGAAAGTAGAAGTACTGAGGAACTTAAAAAATAATAGTATGAAGGGATATGAAAAAACAGCAAATAAAGTTTCAAATCATATTAGCGGGGCTTTCAAAAATTTAGTTAATAGCTCATTTTCAAATTGCCCCCATTAAAAATCAAATTGCCCCCTTGCGGGGCATGGGCCCCACATTGGGAACCACTGCTCTAGGGGAAATTCATCATATTTTAATGCTATATATATGATGTCTATATATATGATGTGAATTTTGATCACGTGCTCATGGGGATGCTACAATGGTTGTAAGTGTGAAAAGTGGTTATAAGTAATCTTTTTCAGTTCCATTGTATCTTCAAAAGGTCACTAAATGAGCAGTTGTAAGTCAAGGATTACCTGTATTTTACCAATTAGATTTATATTAGATTCTGGTTCAAATTAGTTCAGATGCTTGGCAACTGACTCACATTTATGACAGATGCAGTGTCCTGGAGTCATTCTTTTGCAACCTTCTGATGAGCAAAGTCAATGGGGAAACCAGATTCACTTACCAACCAAGTTACTAACTTAGCAACTGCAGTGATTCACTTAACAATTGTGGCAAGAAAAGTCCTAAAATGGGGCAAAACTCACTTAACAAATTTCTCACTTAGCAACATAAATCTAGGGCTCCATTGTGGTCGTATCCATATCAAATCAACTGCAGATATGAGTCATGGATATTACTTGATAATTTTTAGCTGTTTTTACCAATAATGTTGTTAGTTGCAAAGTCGGGTCCAACCCATCGCGACCCCATAGACAACGTTCCTCCAGGTCTTCCTGTCCTCTACCATCCTCTGGAGTCCATTAAGTTCTCTGCTTCAGTGACTCCATCCAGCCATCTCAGTCTCTGCCATCCCTTTCTTCTTTTGCCCTCAATAATTCCCAGCATTAGGCTCTTCTCCAGTGAGTCCTTCCTTCTCATTAGGTGGCCAAAGTATTTGAGTTTCATCTTCAGGATCTGGCCTTCTAAAAAGCAGGGTTGATCTCCTCTAGGATTGACCAGTATGATTGCCTTGCAGTCCAAGGGACTCGCAGGAGTCTTCTCCAGCACCAAAGTTCAAAGGTCTAAATTCTTTCGCGCTCAGCCTTTCTTATGGTCCAACTTTCTTACCAATAATAGAATCCACATTACTCTTGATAATGGGACACTTGCCCTTCCCAATCTCTTGGTGTTGTTGGATGTCCAAATCCATTGTCACAGATTCCTCAGCCTCTCAGGTTGACATCCAATCCAGGACCAGGATGACTTCAAATGACTTGTTTCTTGTTTTAATTGTTGTATTGCTAAACACTATCATTTTATTTCATTTTTAAAGGTAGTTTTAAGATATTTAGTCAGATATTTTTAGATGTATATTTCCAGTGAAGAAGTTTGAGAAAATCTCTGTTATAAAAACATTATAAAAAATATACACGGTAGAATTATTTCAATTATAAGTAGGAGGGATTGATGCCACTTATATTCATTAGTGGGATAAAATGGGAATGGGTGAATTTCAATTTCTATCTACTTTGCTTTTCATAGAAACCACAATCAGTTCTTTAGAGCCAGGTATAATTGACATACTATCACCATGATGGCAAACCTATGGCATGTGTGCCCAAAGTGGCACGTGAAGCCATGTTGCTCGGCACACATGGCCTTGCCTGTTTGTCTTCTGGGTTTCTGGCGTGCATGTGCATGTGATGATCAGCTGTCCTTCGCGTGCACGGCAATGCAGAAAATCAGTGTGCGCATACTCACCAGCCAGCTGATTGTCAGGCGCACATGTGCGTTAGAACCCAGAAGTTTGGCTTTTCTGGAGCGTGGCCCTCACAAGCGTGTACATGCAATTTTTCTGTTCAACCTTTTTGGTTCACCATCACTGTACTATCAGAATATAAGCATTCTGAGGCCAACATTATGTGCTTTTCTTTATTAGCCAGACTGAACATTTTGTTATCTTCATTCAAAACATTTTTAAACTTTTGATGTTGTAGGGAGGATCTGTGGGAGGATCATTACATTGTTATTATTAAGCAGGTGTGAAAGAGAAAAACGTGATTTTTTTTGCAAATTGCATCATGATTCGTCAATAGATTTCAGTCTATACCTTAGCTAATAGATTAGTTAATTCAGATAAGTCTAGTCATTTTTGTAGAGTTGCCCCTTCTTTGCATTTACATTTTGTGTTTGCATTTGAGAAAGCATTATGTTCATCTTGATCCCATGAGCCAAGATGGGTCCTATGTTCAGTGGTGGGTTTCAAGTAATTTAACAACCGGTTCTCTACCCTAATGATTTCTTCCAACAACCAGTTTGCCAAACTGCTCAGAAAGTTAACACTCGGTTTTCCCGAAGTGATGCGAACTGGCTGAATCCCACCACTGCCTATGTGCCTTTCTCCTTTCCCAGTATCTGGGACTTACACAAATTTAATGCAGCAAAAAATAGAATGAAGGTTACTTTGGTACAGCTTCTCATACTGTAAGTATTGGGATTATAGTTCCCAAAATTGGGGGTGGGGGATATCTGAGGCAGATTTATAGATTATACCTTAATATAGAAGTTCAGAGTTGTGTTCTTGTTAATAAACCATCATTCACCAGAGCAGCTCTCCAAATACCACACTCCATCTCAAACACATCTATGACTGGAGAGAGGTATGATAAAACTTGAGTCCAGAGCTTCTATACATCTAGCTTCTATAAACCTTTGGTTAAAGCTCATTTTCTTTCCCCAAGGCTTAACACCATTGATCCTTCAGGACAGTTTTCAATTTACATGGATCATAGCTGTTGAATCTAATCTTTCAAATTTAAGCTACTCTTCCTTCACAATTTGTAAGATGGAATATGATCTGGTGAAACAAACTCTGAAGCAAAGGATAAAACATTCAGAGAGGCAAGCAGATCTAGGGGAACCTCCAACCTTCCTGTCACCAGTACACAACAGATATATTGTCACTGCTACAACTACATTACACAGCTAGAAACCTCTAGCCATCACGAAGCTTTTTCTCTTGCCCGCTACCACATTCTCCCCTCTGTAGTATTGGATAGTCAATATTAAAAAATTCCATTGGCTGAAAGGCTTTGGGCCTGTGATTCTGGAGAGGTAGAAACTACAGAATGCAACCTTCAAGGAGACATCTCAACTACATTTATGTTCATCTGATTAGTAGATATCCTGATCACTCAGATTCAGCCTATGCCCAGATGCTGCTCATACGAAGTATTCCTTGTTATAACACATGTAGCTAGGTTTTATATAGCTGCACGGAATATCTACTGAACTCTGATAGGCCAATATTTCTTAATGCATGCCCTGTAACTGTAATTTATTTAAATTTTAGATATCGTCACTTCGCTGGTATTGTTCTGATCTAGGCTTCCTGAGTCATTAAAACACAAGAGTAATCCCAAAACCCTCTTTTATTGCATTCTGTTCATTCGCAGCTGAGTCCCAATTAGTTATAAAGAGTCCTTCGGGAGAAGTCCTTCGGGATAATCACCCACCTTTATCTCCCTGGACATGCTGCCAAAGACTCAAACAGAGCTTCAGGCTTTAAGCTGAACCGAATGAACAAACACTGCTTCCTGCAAAGGCCAACGTGCCTTTGCTCCTCTTTTAAGTCTTATGAACGGGGCCAATCATCTCCCAGACCTACTCCTGAGTCATCCCTTTTGTTTTAGCTGTTCTTGCCTTCTGGCAGCTCTCGGTATGCGTGCACTGGGAACAGGCTCCTCCTGTTCCTCTGCCTCGCTGAGGTCCAACTCTGGAGGCTCTGGAGGCAGCACATACCTCCCAGATGGCCCTTTCTCTGCCTCCGATGCAGAGCCCTCGTCCTAGCCTTCCTCAGACTCCAGAACTAGCCCATGGTCCTTCCCAGCCTCCTCATTGTCTGACTCTGTTGCCAGCTCTGCAGGCTGCTGGCGGACCACAACAGGTATTAATAATTTAGTTACTTTTACTTTGTGGTAATTTTAGGTATCAATGTAATTTTAGTGTTAAAATTCTAATTTCATATAATTTCACTTATTATATCCTAGATTATTTTACAAATGTACTTGAATTCTGTCTTAAATTTTATTTATTTTATATATTCATTCTTGCCAGAATGAAATTGAATTAATTGAATTGAAGTTTGGACCACATATTGAAAAATAGGGAAATGAAATTCATAACATTTGAACTTTACTTGGAATTTATGAAATGCTATAATGGGTGAAGATTATAAGGATTCATGTTATGCAAATTTAGTTAATTATTGTGTATAGTCCTTCAACAGTTTGATCAAAGGCCATGAAACAGAAAAGTTGACTTAAAATGATTGAAAGATGTGTAATGTTTTTAGTTCAAAACAACTGTTTGCCAATGAATGGTACACTAAGAAAACATTGCAAAAAGTAGGTAGGCCCAGAATGAAAACTAAATTAAACTAAATTAAATAAATGAAAATAAATAAATACAGTTATTTATTTTGTGTTTAATAATCCTCCAATTTATCAGTTACTTTTCAGGACTGCATACATTGATCCCAAGCACAGAGTGTACACTTCTATAAAAGATCCATATTTTTTCCATGTTTCACATTAGAAATATTAAGTATTTTATAGCATCAAAGATGAATAGTGAATATGTAAACAGTTGCTTGATCAAGAAATAAACTGACTTAGTTACAACATTATGTAACTAACATTTTTGCTTTGTTGTGTTCTTTTATATCAAATCTGTACTGTATCATTAGCCCACATTATTGTTGAACCAGAACATTTACATTAATTACTGCTCTTTTATATTTAATTAAAATTCATTTAATCAGTGCATGTTTCAGTCACAATATTTTAAAATAACCTTTAAATAGAATTTTTAGATTATAAAATAGCTCCCAAAGCAATGTGATTCAAGAAAAAAGAAGAGTACTCTATTAAGCATCACTTGATACTACAATGAAACATCTTTCTGCTTGGTTTATATTTATTAAATGTTAATATAATAACATACTATTTGATTTTACCACAATACCAAACATGTACAGAAAAAATAAAATATGTTCCTTTAAATAAACATATACCGTGATGTACTGTAGTAGTAGTAATAAAGTACAATTGGCAATACCTTGGATAGTCTATTATATCTCTTTGAACATATCTATATGCTATTTTCTGCCCTTTTCTAAATATTATACTAAAAGTTACAATAATGAAAATCGAGTAAAAAATATATACGTTAAGGTCAATAGCTTCAAAATTCATGTGCAAAGAAAAGTGTACAAAGTGCATACATTCACAAAAATGCATGCAATCTGTGTTTTTGAACTTTTGTTAATTTTTTTAAAAATGAGATGGAATAAACCTTTTATATGGAAAATGATGAAATTGAATAAGTCAGTGGAATCTTCTAATTCCAGTATAAATAATACTGCAGAATGGATCCCATAAACAGATGTAAGGTGTAAATGAAACATATTCTTGAAATGCTAAACTATATAAACTAACAGCCTCTGCCACAATTAAGACCAGGTTTTCTGGCAGTCCTATTACTCTACTCTATGTATCATCTAGCCTTTTCAAATTATAGACTTGTTGCCTGGCATGGCATTGAATGGGTTCTTAAAAGTAGTTTGTCATTCTCTGCCAGTGTTTCTCAGCCTTGACAAGTTTAAGGTATGTGGATTTCAACAGGTTATGCTAAGGACCACCGTTTTCCAAGTTTCTCTACCCACTCATTTCAATCTAGCAATTGGCAGCCAAAGAGTGTCGTCTGACAGGGACCAGAAGATGGGCTTTTTCAGCAGAGGCCCCTGCTCTGTGGAATATCCTCCCCTCAGAGATTACAGTGGCCCCAATGCTGTTAGCCTTTCTTATAACTCTAAAAGCCTGGCTGTGTAGCCAAGCCTGAGGTGGTGAATGTGTTGAGTTCCCCACTTTCCGGCTTCATTGTTAACTGACCAATTAAGGCTGTATCTAGGCTGCTGTATATATTTAACTTGGGTGCTTTTTATAGTTTTTATAGTTTTAAATTGTTTTTATTATTTTAATTATAGTATCTTTTTTTCTGAATTGTAAGCTGCCCAGAGTCATTGATTGAGATGGGTAGGTATAAAAATTGAATAAATAAACAAACAAACTCCCTGAATTCCCAAATCAGCATCCTGGCTGAGAAATTCTGAGGACTGAAGTCCATATATTATAAGGCTGGAAAAAACTGCTCTGTGTTCAGAGTTTTGGGTGAGAGGCTATGTTTGCCTTTTAATGGAGAGATGGTCAAATCTTCCTCTCTACTATTTCAGTTAGGCTATGTCTGAGAATAATTTCAGCTTTCCAGGCAATGCGAAAATATATATTTTGTTGAGTCAACATTGGGATAGAAAGATTACAACCCAGCTTTTTATGACTTTGCTAGTCAGGGTATTGTGTGACATTGTATGGTGCGGTTAAACATACAGATATACCTAGACAATTTTGAAATTTCAGTGAATGCAGCATGTGACTTTCTGTTAGAAAAATAGTGTATATTCTATGTGTTTATGTAATGTGAAAGTCACTGAAAATGTTATTGCTACAAAACATTACAACTTGTCACAGACTTGCCAGCTATTCAGTTTCTTACCTTAAAAAAAAGTATTTTAGTTCAAAGAAAAATCTGGTTGAGACACAAAAAGGCCTCTGATAAAATCAACACAAGGATCTGATTAAACAGGCATAGATAATAACTATCATGACAACACCAGTGTGCTAAATATATGACTTAGTACAGATGGGAGAATGGGCTCTGTATGCCAGCTGTATGGGGGTGTGTATAAAGCAGCCACAGTTCAGTTCAGCTTTTTAATTGTGCATATATTTTTTTCTAAGAAATAGTAACTCCTCTGTGTCATGCTTTAATATTGCCAGCTATAGGAAACAGTTACTTCTGCACAAGATGTATTCTATGTTAACAAGATGCAGTGATATTGCAAAATAGCTTTAAACTGGAATAGGATTAAGGTTATTTTGTGTCTGATTCTGCGCTTCTTAAAGAAATAATTAAAGTGAACTCAGTATGTGGATCAGTATAATCAGTCCTGGTTTAAAATAATAATTAAGTCGAATAGAGGATTTAGTTATTTTAGGTCAGTTAAATTCACTGGGTAGAACCATATTACCATCTAACTAATTTTTCTGTGGGGGGGACGGGACAAGATAATTATAAAGGTAATATCATAATCCATTCCAAGGAATTTTTTTAACAATTCAGTTTGGGGTAGTTTATTTGATCAGACTGTATAGAAAATGATGAGAACCCGAACAAAATGTTAGAATAAGTTTAATGCAAAGGAGAACTTTAAAAAATGCCCTAAAAAGTAATGCAAGTAGTTGAAAGGGGCTATCTATCACTTTGGTTGAGGTCAGTCCAGTAAGAGGCTAAGATTTACCACCCTAAATTGAACCAAAATGGCGATGGTAGCCCTAAAATGATGCCTGGAGATTGTGAGAATCTGGATGGGATGAAAACAGCCCAGATTAAATCCTTGTAAAAAAGAAGTTCTAGTTATCCATAAATATCTAGATGATTTTCTACATGGGTCTCCTAGATGGGGATCATGAGATTGTACGCCCAAAAAAAAAGAAAGGTTTGTGACTTGGGGATCTTTTTGGATACCCAGCTCCTGCTGAAGCAGCAGATGGAAATTGTCCATGGTGAGCCTTCTTTGTCACCATTCTGCTGTTACATCTCTAAGGAGCATGACACAGCAGCACACAGCCTATAATATTTCAGAGTTGAGGTAACAGCCCTAGATTATTACTCAGCCAACATAACTGAAAGTAGTTTGATTCTGTGACTCTTTCCAGTTTACTGCTGAAATTGTATGGCAGTTGAATGATGGGAACAACACTCTCTTCCCCTTGCATTGTTGCTCAAACAGAACTTGAAATCTGTGAATTGGCATTTATTGCCTTATATAATGAAAGGAAAGAAATAGAAGCAGGAAAGCAATTCATAAATATTTTAATTAATTAAAAATGCAAGTGTGTATGTGTTTGAGCCCAAATCTGTTGTTGTTGCTTTTAAATATCTACTAAGCTCACATTCTGTTCCAAGAAAACTATTAATTTAGCAATTATATTGTGTGTTGTGGACAGTTATTGTTTTCAGCACATTTTGTGCTGAAAACAGCCCAGATTAAATCCTTGTAAAAAGAAGTTCTAGTTATCCATAAATATCTACTAAGCTCACATTCTGTTCCAAGAAAACTATTAATTTAGCAATTATATTGTGTGTTGTGGACAGTTATTGTTTTTTTCTCAGAATCATCACACTGCTTTTTTTCTTTTTTCACATTTTACGGACTGAAGCCCTGCCGGTGCAGTGAGAGGGCGGGCTGGGAGCCGCCAGCCTTCTCAGCTGAGGGAGGGAGGGTTTCAACCGTAGGTGCCTCATTTCCCACCCTCGGCTTATACTCGAGTCCCCAGTTTACCCCAGTTTTTGGGGTAAAATTGGGGACCTCGGCTTATACTCGGATCGGCTTATATTCGAGTATATACGGTAATTTAGCAATTATATTGTGTGTTGTGGACAGTTATTGTTTTTTTCTCAGAATCATCACACTGCTTTTTTTCCCTTTGTTTATAAAGCATTAGTTGTCATCTACCATCCTCCAGTGACAAACTGCAATGACTTTGGAAGCTTCTCCCAAATTTGTGAGAAGTTTATGTTCTGTGAAAGAACTGGTACTGGGAAGAGGAGAAAGAGAGCAAGAATGCTCTGACATTATGGATCTAGTTGTGTGTTTCTTTGGATCAAAGTTCGTTTAATTTGCCTGGCTTCTTGAAAAATCACAGTTTTTAGGATCTGAGTCATTGAAGCAGTCCTTGGAATGCCATAGGCCTTTTTTGGGGATATGGCCAAATAAAAAACACTTCTGTATCTAATACACAGATTAAAAAGAAAACATTTTGAAAAAGAAGTAAGGCAGCTTTGGTGACTTTGGTCTTTTGCTCAGTCTTAGGAAAAAAGCAATGACAAACCAGTTCTGAAAATCTTGCCAAGAATTAATCCAGGCAGTTGCCAGGAATCAACGCTACTATAAAAGAAAAAATATTTTTCCTGTAGGAGCTGGAAGGGAAAGTGACATAACTCTTACAAATTTCAGCCACTTAAAAATAAAATAGATTTACAATGCCATTCTTCCATTAGTAAATTGGAGAAGGAGCTCCAGAGGAGAGAGACAGGAAAGAAGGAAGATCAGCCTCTCACTCAGAAAACAAATGAATAAGGTAGAGTTATTTTCTATAGATGATGGGATAACAATTCACAATCCAGCCTGTTTGTGCTTTCTTCTCAGTTCTTGGCTATAGACATATTTAGAGAGAAAAAGCAATGACAAACCAGTTCTGAAAATCTTGCCAAGAATTAATCCAGGCAGTTGCCAGGAATCAACGCTACTATAAAAGAAAAAATATTTTTCCTGTAGGAGCTGGAAGGGAAAGTGACATAACTCTTACAAATTTCAGCCACTTAAAAATAAAATAGATTTACAATGCCATTCTTCCATTAGTAAATTGGAGAAGGAGCTCCAGAGGAGAGAGACAGGAAAGAAGGAAGATCAGCCTCTCACTCAGAAAACAAATGAATAAGGTAGAGTTATTTTCTATAGATGATGGGATAACAATTCACAATCCAGCCTGTTTGTGCTTTCTTCTCAGTTCTTGGCTATAGACATATTTAGAGAGAGAAAAAGAAGAGTTAGAATATTTGTATCTTATTATAATCATACTGTGAGACTTTCCCTCTAAATGGAGTCCTCAGCATTTGTTCTCCATTTGAAAAGGGAGGATGCTTAACATTTTTTTTCACAGAGATATCCACACAACTGGCCTTTTGAGAAGGGATATTTTGCTTTTGTAGGCTCTGTAATAATGTTGATTGTTCCATTATAAGTTCCCTGCACAGAGCTAATGATTTGAAAATGCCTCTGTGTTCAACCCAAATTATATTAAATAAGTTTCATGTTATAGTTTTCTTTATCTTTTGCAAAAGAGATTTCTTCAGAAACTCAGAAGTAAAAATTCCATTAAAAAAAAAGAATTTTGTATGGTAACATTTCCTAATTAATGCAGGATATCCTTTCACAAATCAATTTCTATGTTGGAATAAGTGCTGATGGTTTCCTGGAAGCTCTCCAAAACAACCTGTTTTTTTACAGGGCTGATGTTGAGGATTCAAATAAATACATTCTTATTTCTGACAAAATTCTTTTTTTTTAAGCCTTTTGATTTTAAAGCAGTGAACTTGACATTTTATCAGTGAAATTGTAAATGTGTGTGTGTGTGTGAGAGAGGGAGGGAGGGAGGGAGGGAGAGGGGGTTACTGTCATGTTTGAGGGTTGTTCAGGGCAGCAATCAGAGGCAAAATAGTCTATGAGTCATTTACCACAGGCAGTAATCATCCAATGCCAGAGCCAAAAGAACAAAGGCAACACCAAGAAAACATCTGAAAGGTCAGGAATCAAAGGACTAAAACCAGGCAGATGATGCCACACTGTGGGTTAAGGACTGTAATCCAACACATCAGTGAGCTGGTTACTGAGATGCATTTACTGAGCAGCTGGATATCAGATTTCCCAACATTGGTCAGTTCCCAGTTGAATGCTTGAATGCTTTTTCTCTACAAAGACTCACTCTGCCCCAACTATAAGATAATAGTGACCATTCAGGAATAAAATATTATTTCTGAATGGACTCATTCCTTGCAAGAAAAGTAACTTGGTGACCACAAGATTCCTGTGGTCAGTTCTTGAATTTTCAGGTGCCTGGATTCTCTAGAGCAGAATCCTGTCTAATCTAAATTCTTAGAATCAAGCATGACAGTGTTGCCTATTTTCAGATCTTAACCCTATGCCTAAAGGCCTATGAACCTAGCTCCTTTCAGGGGTTTTTGAAAACAGATGTTTCTCTCAGATTTGGTAGTTTGATTTGTCCTCCTGAAAATTCCTTCACCAAATGCATTACAGAAACTTTCAAGGGCACTGGAAACTGTGGGTATATTATTCAGAGCAGTTGTATGCTACATTTTCCTTATATATATATCAGTAGATCATATATCATATGATCTATATATCTATATATATCATACATCATATAGATATATCTCTAGTAACTGTGTTCTCTTTGCTGATGATGTCAAACTGTTTAACACCACCGAAAATACGTCTACCATTCAAAAAGACCTTGACCATCTAACCACTTGGTCTAAAATTTGGCAATTACAAATCTCAACCAGCAAATGCTCAGTCTTACATATTGGTAAAAAGAACCCAATCACTAAGTACATGCTTGATGGACACTACCTTACAGACGACCCCCACCCTGTCAAAGACCTTGGAGTTCTCATATCTAATGATCTAAGTGCCAAAGCCCACTGCAACTACATAGCAAAAAAGGCTCTAAGAGTTGTTAACCTAATCCTGTGTAGTTTCTTTTCCAAGAATACCACACTGCTGACCAGAGCATATAAAACATTTGCTAGGCCAATTCTTGATTACAGCTCGCCTGTCTGGAACCCATACCATATTTCTGACATCAATACAGTTGAGCGTGTCCAGAGGTATTTTACGAGAAGAGTTCTCCACTCTTCCACAACCAACAAAATACCTTATTTCACCAGAGTTGAAATCCTGGGTTTAGAAAACTTGGAACTCCGTCACCTTCGACAGGACCTGGTTTTAGCTCATAGAATCATCCGTTGTAATGTCTTTCCTGCCAACGACTACTTCAGTTTCAACTACAATAACACAAGAGCTAACAATAGATTTAAACTTAATGTCAACCGCTCCAGTTTGGATTGTAGAAAATATGATTTCTGTAACAGAATTATCTGTGCTTGGAATGCATTACCTGACTCTGTGGTCTCTTCTCATAACCCCAAAGCTTTAAACAAAATCTATCCACTGTTGATCTCACCCCATTCCTAAGAGGACTCTAAGGGGCATGCATAAGAGCACAAACGTGCCTACCGTTCCTGTCCTTTTGTTTCTTTCCCTACATATATATATATGTTTATACTTCCTTGTTTCTCCTCATATATATGTTTATATATTATATAATCTTTTGTGTTATGCTTGTCTATATTGTTTTGACAAAATTAAATAAATAAATAAATAAATAAATAAATAAATAAATAAATATCATAACCTTTTCTGGACTGAGCACCCAAAGCACATGAATGCGCGTATGTGCTCCTAAACTCCCATAGTGCAATGCACATGCAGCACCCCCATGCACCCTGCCTCCATGCATGCATGCAGCACACGCCTCCCCACGCATGTGCGGCGACCCAAAGACCAGGTGGCTGGCAGGAGGTGTGTGCACACATGCGCAGCAGAGCTGAACTGGGACAACAGCTTGTGTGCCCTCAGAGACGGTGCTGCATCCCACCTCTGGCATGCGTGCCATAGTTCGTCATCACAGATATAGATAATCATAAAGCAAAATAAAAATACCAAGACGTCACCATCTGAAACAATTCACCAAAAGCACAAGGAGGAGAGAGGAAGTCTAAGAATTGACCAGAGTTCTTTAGCCAGACTGAAACAGACTTTGATCTTAGAAGTCTTACTGCAGTCAGACAGAGAAAGAGAGAGAGACTGAGATGATTTTTTAACACTGAAGACATTCCATAACCTCAGAATAATTGAGATTTTGTTTTAGTAAAACAAAATCTATTGCTTCTAATAGCCATTTGTCTTCAGAAGTAAAGGAAGTGTAGACCAATCCCCAATCCACTAAATGTAGCTGGAAGAAATGTCAAATTTTGGACATTTACTTCACCAAAAAGCAAGATTCGTTTAGAGTTTCTTTTAATAAGATTTACTGAGGAAGGACAGGACTAAATTACAGAAATCTCAGCGATATGATTGTTGGCAGTTTAGAATTCATCTAAATTCATCACTGGATTGATAAAATATTTTTTTCAGTCTTTGACTCATTATTTCTTTGTGATATGGTAAGTAGCTGTTCTTTTAACCAGTAAGTAAGGAATATCCAAGTGATCAATTTGTGAATTTCTCTCAGATTCAGAACATACTATTACAACATTGATGTGAATTTCATAAATATGTTTGCTGTGAATATTAGGCAGTGAGAGGTTAGTAGTGTTTTACAATAATTAGAAAAGGTATTCTTTGTGTTGTTCTCTATAGTCCAAAACTTCTAAGCAATTTGGGTGACAGCAAGTATGAGGACAAAACTCTGAAAATTAGATAAGATATTGCTAGTAGCTGAATTGCCCACTGTAGGATAAAAGGACCCCTTTTTTAATTGAGGTTTAATATTTACCCTTTCTGGATTTTATTACACTCTTGCTGGACCAGGAGAATGGATCTTAGAAAAACCTCCATTGACAGTGAAGCTTTCAAAAAGACTTTTGTGAGGCTTTAGCCTTAAAATATGATAGTTAGGGGTGTGAAACTGGTGACCCGCAGGCCAGATGCGTCACACACAGGCCACGCCCATGCTAGCTCCATGAATGGGGAAAATGTCATGAAACATCATGTGACAGCAACGTGACGCTGCAAGTTTGACACCTGTGGGATGGATGAAGCACTGTTTTTTTTTTAAAAAAAGCCTTTCTTCTGAACTAATTCTTTAAGTTAACCATGCGTTTAGCTGCCACTGACATCAGTGTGTGTGTACATTACGAGTCAGTATTCTTCAGAATAATCAATTCAAAATAATCTTCATGTGAAAATTATCGTCAAGGGAAAAAAGGGTAGAATATGATAGAAATGAAGGAGCAAAGATTATGGATAGTAATAGTATGATAGTGAAATCATTATGAAGTTATGTGCACAGTAATATGGCCACAGCCCCTTTGTGAATAATCTGGTGGCATTCCTCCCTAGTAAATGGTTTGAGGATATTAATTATAAAGTAAAATTAGCTGGCTGAGTGCGATAGGAACAAACCCAAAAGCTGAATCAATTAGTGATTTATTTTTGTGGAGTCAACAAAAACAGTATGTTTGATTTAATACCCTTAATAACAAAAGATCAATGCCAGTTGAACAAGGTGAATGTTATAGATAAGATGACATCATCAAAACAACTTTGATGGAACTGAAAAAAATGGGTGATATAATTCATCAGATGAAGGGCAGTTCTGATTATTATATAAAGAACATATAAATGCAACTTCAAGTGCTCAGATTTTTAACATATTAATTAAGAGAATAGAATACATAATGAGTCGTGTGCATTTGGAAGTCATCTGTGTAGTCTTCTTCATACACTAATAGTTGTTTATTTTTATTTCTGTAAAATTATAATTCCTTTTTCCCCACCAAAAAGTATTTTTAAAATATAAAAATAAGCATAAACTCAACAAGAATACATAAATAAAACTATTTTTCAAATTAAAAGCAACATCTGAAAAGCAAGGCAGATGCCATATTAGCAATCAATAAATTCACTTAAGAAAAAAAATGGTGATTTAAAAAGAATAGCCTTCACTTGCTGATAGGAGCCAAATAAAGAAAATAGCTTAATCTCATAGTGCAGGGAACATTTGAAGCTATAACTAATCCTAGATGTAACAGTTCAAGTAATCATAGTCAGATTTTGATTTGCCTATCTACTCTGAGGTGCATTTATTTCTAGTTGATTTTAGGCTGTTGACTTAAAAGCCTTACATGTCCCAATACCTGGATATAGTTGAGATTGACTAATCCCAATTATATGTGCCTGCACAGTAAATTGTGCTAATGTAGGCTTTTTTCCATATCCCTTATCTTTATGGATGTCACTAACATGAATCTTCTCAATTCTTCTCCCATTCCTTCTATGGACCAGCATTTACTAGAAATCTGAAAGGCCTTTTGTTTTTTTTAATGAAGTCCGTTGGAACTTGGATATTTCAAGAAGCTTTTGGAATTGGGATCTTTTATAGTGTTATTTCTACCATTGGAATATGCTGTACATCTTATATAATTAATACTCCTGTTGTGTGTGTAGATGTATGGTGGTTTTCATGTTGTAACTTTGGCTTATTTTATCTGATTTACAGGGTTGTCAGTAATCAGAACAGGATATAAACCTAGTAAATAAGTAAACTAGATAGTATAAAGGGCAGCAGCCATTGAGTCTTGTATGTTAAATGTGAAGGATGGCTTTTGAACTACTACCTCTTCAAACAAGTCTTTTGACTTGTATTGTGATGTTTGATATTTTTATGTATTTTAAATTGTTTGATTAGTTTTCTTTTACTTCTGATAGTCATCCTTGCTTATTTAGTTTATTGGAAAGAGTAGATGTAATGAATGGACAATTTAAGGAGGCTGGGTTTTCTGCTGGAAATATAGTCTCTTTCTTAAAGTTGATCTTTCCTAAAGTTGCACTGTATTTACTGTATTTAGTATTACATAAAGTATTGTATTGTATTAACAAGTATTGAAAATCACTTTGTGCTTAGTTGAGATCTGGAATTTTTTGGCATCATTACTTTAAAAAAACAGGCCAATTTAAATTATTCTAAGACATAGTACCCTGTTTCCTGGAAAATAAGACATCCCCTGATAATAAGCCCAATCGGGCTTTTGAGTGCATGTGCTAAAATAAGGCCCCCCTGAAAATAAGCCCTCCCCGAAAACATTTAAATGCATGCACAGCCATTTCCTCTGGTTAGGTTTAGGGACACAGAGCTGGAAATCAGGTAAGTTGGCAAGAGGAATCCTATCTTGCTCCATGCATCCCAAAATAATAAGACCTCCCTGAAAATATGGCCAAGTGCTTATTTCGGGGTTCAAAAAAATATAAGACAGGGTCTTATTTTTGGGAAAACATGATATCAATTGTATTTATTTATTTATTTATTTATTTATTTATTAGATTTTTATACCGCCCTTCTCCCGAAGGACTCAGGGCGGTGTACAGCCAAAATAAAAACAGTAACAAAATACAATTAAAATAAAACAATTAAAAAACTTATTATAAAATTGGCCAAAATTTAAAACATATTAAAATTTAAAACCCTTTAAAATACTAAAATCTAATTAACCCCAGTTAAAATTAGTAAAACTTCTAAGCCAGTCCTGCTTGATTGTGGGCACCAATCAGTTATTTTCTGCTTTCTTGGGCACAGAATCACTATTGTTTTTTACATGTCTGAAATGGTGCTTGGACATGAACTATTAGATCAATAATTAAAATACCAATTGTGATTTTAACAACATAGCACATTAAATAAGAAATAAATAATAATAATAATAAAAAAAGTGTGTTATAAAGGAATCAGTGCTTCCAATAATAGTATCAGTGAATTCATAGGCTAATTTGATTTAAGGAAAACACTCACTTTAAATTATGGTGTGAATAAAATCTGTTCAGCTTCCAGTAATCATGAAGGGCTTCTCTTGAAAAGAAGCAATACCAAAAAATGAAACAATGGCAGTATAAATGTAGACATTTTGCTGAGATAGGCCTTCACAGAATCAGATACATGATCACGATGTTGTCAAAATGGTCTCCTTGCAATCACTTTGTGATCTCACTGAAGCTGCAGCACTGGTGCCATATCTGCCTTTAACTGAAGCTGTCAAACTGTCTTTGGTCCCTGGATGGTGGAAGGGAAGGGTTGATTGCTGTGCCTCTGTGTCTTGAAGGGCCTTTAGGGCTCTGGGTTATCATCTGTGCCACTGTTTTATTTTAAGCACTATTAATGGAAGCCTGGATAAAGTTGCGTGCCAAGGCTGGAGCAGAGAAATGACTGCATGCCACATGGCAAGTCAAATATGTTCACTGTGTCTAGTTGCTCGGATACAGAGATTCAGAATTTGGAATTCTGGATGTTGTTCTACACATAATGTGGTAAGTCACTGATACTGATTTGTGTGTTGCCCTGTAAAATCATGAATATAAATTATAGTGCCTCAGACCATCTGACACCAATGTCAAAACTAATGTATTATTATTTCTTCCTCCTCTGGTCCCAAAGTTCCTTTGAACTCAAGGTTGTCAACCTGAAATTCCAGGACTTTATGAAGCCCTTAAATCCATTTTTATAGCCCTCAAAGTTCATCCTGATCTTGCTGCCTAAAATTTGTACTTTTAATAGCTCACAATTTTGAAGCATAGAACACAAAAGGAAAAAATATATAGTAACAAATAAAATAGAGTTGCTATATACATAAATGAAAACAAGAGAAAAGTTTTTTAACTCTTCCTAGAAATTCAGAGTGAACAGTTCCCAACAACATGTTTGTAATGGCTGTAACCAACTCTTAACTTTCAGCCTCCATCCCATCAGTTGCTACTCCTGTTTTAACTGGAAATACCTTTGTTTAGTCCTAAATTTTAAAAGAAAAAAATGCAAATGCTGCTGTTTTCTTTTGTTATTTCCCCTGTAATAAGATCTTCTGTGAGATCCTGAATATTTTCTTTGAACCTAAGAGTTTAGAAACATTTTGAATGCTCTACAGAGACACTTTTTGTGATGGAAACTTTCCTGGGGATACAAGGGATCAAAATAGAGTAAATTCATCTGGTTTCCTGCCTGTGTTTATAAACATTTGCAAACAGTTGGAAAACATTTTAATTTAATGCCACACGCAATTTAGCTTTGACAGAAAAAGAAACTCCAGAACATTTTAAAATATGTGAGAACAAAAGCTATAAGGTAACAGAAATGCCCTATTCATATCAAATAAAAATAATGGTTGTGATTTGCCAAAATATATCTTCCAGACCATAATCAAGAGTGTAGTATAAACTATTATTTTTATATGGTGTCTAGAATGTTGAAATAATTTATCAATTGGTGAAATGACTTTCAGGTGAAACAGTGTGTATGGTTTTCCAGTCATACTCCTAGTTTCTTCAGAGCACAACTAAAAGTGAACTTGGTAAAAGATGCCATGTTTTGTTCAATGGAATAGAATGCCCTCAACCAATTTCTGCCCACTATATAGATGACAGAATTATAGCAATCAGTTAAAGACTGGTTGTGGATATTCTACATCACTAAATATAGACAAAATATGATGTTTTGCCAAGTTCAGTTTTAGACCTGTTTGAAGAAGCTAACTGCATGACTAGCAAAATGTCAACATATATTCATTGCCTTACATGGTATTGCCAAGAAGTGATGAAAATCTTCACTCTCTAATATTCCCTCTCTCTTCCTCCCTCCCTCTCCCTCCCTCCCTCCGCCTGTGTGTCTGCCTGTGTGTAACAGATGACTAAAAGAAATCGTTTACCTAATAAAATAATTGTGTAACAAGTTTGGGTATAATCTATTTGTAAGGCTCTACATTCATAATAGTTATAAAAATGTGAAACAAGTTGCACTTTCTGAACTTTCTTGTACTGGGATAAAAATGTGAGACACAAATGAGACAGGTTTTCTCTTGTGGAAACTTCATTTAATTAAACAGAATCTTTGTATAAGCACAATACTGTATTGTACTTATCATTTCATTTCAATAGACCTAAAACAGATCTGCTCTGTAAATTTCTACCATTCAACAGAAATATTTGCTGCCTATAAACTGAGGTTATTCAAATTGTATGCATGACTTTTATATTTATTTTTATATATAGTTGGCTAATGTTTCACTGTATTTTAACCAATATTCAATAATTATTTTACCATTGTTTTACCTTTTAGAATTATGTTTAAGATTAGAGATATTCTAAGCTCTAATAAATTAAGAGTTACAATTGTGTGAAATCAAAGACATTAAATATTTGAATATATCTGTCATTTTACAAACAAAACTTTTGTATTCAGTACACTCTTTGTTGCACACTTTTTCAGATGACGGTTGCAGCTGGCACGAGCATTGAGAATAACATTCAAAGGACCATATCCTGCCCTAATGTATGTTTTGCATATCTTGGATTCTTATCTTCTTTTAATGCAAAAATTCATTTATGTGAATTTGCTGTTGTCACCACAACATTATATTCATTTCCAACATATGTTACATATTTTACTACAAGTAAGGTTTAATTATGACTTATAAAAAGAATCTCTGGTTACACACGATAGTTCTAAGTTGCTTTCTCCCAGTTCTGTGTTATTTCAAATAGTGGTTTACCTAGCCTATTGGGCCAGATTATTCAGAGGGCTAATGTTATTAACCCTGAATCATATGCTTGTAGTACAATATGTCTCCCCCACCGTTCACTACTACTCAAGAAACATCCTCCTACACTTACATTTACTCTTTGCAACAAGAATTACAAATTGGTCAAATCTGGAAAATAAATTAAAAAGAACAAAAGAACAAAATGTAGCCATAAACTCCTCACAAACTGTATATGTATAAAGCAGTTGTTTAAAAAATGTTTTGAGACAGCCATGCGGGCTTCTAATGGTGCAGCTGTATTGTCTTAACTGACAGTACAATTTTATTTGGGTCAACATGGAAATCAGTTCAATTGGGTTAGATAGAGTTTATGCTCATATAAATTGATAGAAAAATATAGTATAAGTGATTCTGAGATCTGAAATAAAATAGCATGATGATGAAAAGGCGCAGGAATACTAATCTAATGAAAATACAGATGTCTATAATACCAATATAATATTTTAAAAATAATGATACTGAAAATGGCTAAAATTTACCTATCAAGCAATTTGTATAGTTACACAGTCATATATACATGTACACACACATATGTAAATACAGAGAGAGAGAGAGAATATATACCCACATATACCTTATTCCGCAGTATGTATTTTTCTTGTATTTATATAATTTTATCAGAATCATTATTATAACAGATGAGTTGTTTTATTTATTTGTTTATTAATTGCAAAGTCCAGAGCAATCCATCCTCCCTTTTTTATTAAATTGCCTCTGTTAGGCTGTTTTATTGTCATACAGGAAGTCCTTGCTTAGCAACTGCCTCATTTAGTGACCATTAAAAGTTACAATGGTGTAAAAAAAACCCCAACTTTGCAATGAATGATTTCATTTAAGACAGTCCCAGAATTGCCACTCAGACATTTCAAAAAAAGCATGCATTTACAACCATCACAGTATTCCACTGTTATGTGTTTGCCATTTGTGTGCTTCTCAACTGGCTTGCAACAAGCAGAGTTATTGCAGTCAAATTCTAAATTGTGGTAACCACAATGCATCATTTAACAACCAAATGTAAAATGACATAAGTCTGCACAGCAATTGTGATGGATAGCAAAGGAGTTGCTGCTCCCAACTGTGGTCACTAAGCAAGGACTATTTGTAAAGCTTCTTTTAAATTAGCTATAAGCAAGACTAAGACTATCCCACAAGGCTAGTGAGAAAGAAGGTTATTTATTTCATTTAAAATACTTCAATGGCCATCCTTCTTTAAAGAGACCTTCACAGATCAGTGTGGCTTCCAATAACAATTGTATCGTTACCCAGGATGCATTTTAGAACATATTACTTTGGCTTTAACTGTAAACAAAAGCTGATAAGAAACTACTACTTTCTCTTCTATAGCAATTTATTCTTTGGTGCTACCTTTGTTGATCTATGCTTTGCTTCATTGGGAGGATATTTGTCTAAAATGCCCACCGTATATATGCTCATTTGGCAGATCAGAAAATATATAACATTACTATAACATTAGGCTCCAACTGTTGATTATATAATATGTATTGGATGGATTCCAGTTTTATGCAGATATGCTTAATAATCTGGACTTCCAGAATAAAGTGTCTGGTATATTTCATCATCTGACATCCAGAAAGTGAATGTAATAAATGGAGGTTGGTAAGCAAAGCTTCAACCTCCACGGTTGCCAGGAATATTTTCTGGAAGATTGTCAAAGTATTTCTTTCCTGAGAAAATCAATAACATCACACAAAAATGGTTGTTTATTTATTTATAAAATTTAGAAACTGCCCATCTCACTTATAGAGTGATTGTACATATATTTATTGTAACCAAACATCTGTAATGCTTAATGGCTACAGCTGTGAACTATCTAGGACTGTTTGATTTGTATATCTGGGATCATAGATAAGGTCTATATTGAATATTACTGATACAGTTGTGTATTTGTTCTTATATATCTATAGTAAAATTCCTCATCAGATTATGTAATTTGTTATAATGTTCCTCTATGGCAGGAGTGTCAAACTCAAGTTGTCATGGCATCGTCCCATGACATATCAGGACTTTTTTCTCTTTGCTAAACTGGGTGTGAGCATGGCCAGCGCATGATTTATTTATTTATTTATTTATTTATTTATTTATTTATTTATTTATTTATTCGTATTTTTATGATGCATCCGGCCCCCAGGCTGGGAGTTTAACACCCTTGCTGTATGGGATATGAGGATAGAGGCTAGTCTTTGATATTCAAGCATTAATCTGTACCATCCATATTTATTAATTGGAAGTTCCATCCATAATTATTAATTGAAAATGAATAGTTTCATGTAATTTTCCCCCACCATATGCCTCTGTACAGCGATTTCCATATTTTTTCTTCCATTGTGTCCAATTCTCAGAAACTGTCTGGACTACAGTAGTTTTCTTGGCAAGATTTTTTAGAATTAGTTTCCCATTGCCTCCTTCCTAATGCTGAAAGAAATTGTCTTGCCCAAGATCACCCAGTTGGCTTCATCCCAAGATAGGACTATAACTCACAGTTTCTTGATTTCTGGTGCTTTAGACATTAGACCAACTGGCTGTAGAAAAAAGGTTGGATGAGAGGTTATAACTAAGAAATATCAAAACACTTACAGCTGCATCATTTTTTACAGAATAGGATGAAAGGAGCAGGACATTACTTCTTGAAAGTTATCAGTCAAGAGCTCCAATAATTCATACTATATTCCAACCTAAAAATATTCAAAAATTGTTTAAAAAATAAATTCTTATGAAAGTTCAGTAAGTCTACTACCATTTGACTATTCAATATTTTAACTATAGTTTAATGGAAAGACCCTCTGGAAATTTTAACATTTTTGATGTATTCCCATAACAGATTTTTTGAAAAAAGAAAAGTGAGCATCTGTTTGAATATTTGAATACATGATGCACTATGAGATAAAAGACTATTGCAAAAATACTATAGACTTAGAACTAGCACACTATTTCAGACCTAATTATTCTCTTAGGAATTGTTCACAAAACAAGTCAGAGACAATGAATTATTTGTGGACTGGTAGCATGATAGTTGAGATAAAAAGCTGGCTGGCCTGAAACATCATACTTAGGGTTCATAATGCTTGATCAGAATGAAAAAGATACTGAGCATAGAAATATACAATCATATGCATTCTAATCTTTAGTATTTTGATTAATGTTTGGATAAAGAATTAATGGAATTCTTATATAGTTTTCTCACGTTGCAAAAATTGAATGGAATAGCTCATATTCTACAACAGTGGTCCAAAACCTTTCCAGCTTGGTGGCCCAGCAGAGGAGGGGAGCGGATGGTTCCATGTGAGAAGTAAGTGTGCACAGATAATCAAAAAACAGATCTGCGAACAACTGGAAGCAACTAACGTCATAACTAGTAGCCAGCATGGGTTTGTTAAAAACAGATCGTACCAAACCAATCTTATTTCATTCTTTGATGAAGTCACTAAATTAGTAGACCAGCAAAATGCTGTGGACATGGTATAGTTAGATTTCAGTAAGGCATTTGACAAAGTAGACCACAATCTACTTCTTGGTAAGTTTGAAAAATGTGGAATAGACAACCTCACCACCAGATGGATTTGTAACTGACTGACAAACCGTACTCAACAAGTAGTCCTTAATGGTACTACATCCACATGGGGAGAAGTAAGCAGTGGAGTATCACAAGACTCAGTCTTAGGTCCAGTACTCTTCAGTATCTTTATGAATGACTTAGATGAGGCAATAGAAGGGGAACTCATCAAATGTGCAGATGATATAAACTGGCAGGAATAGCCAACACCTCAGTAGACAAACTCAGGATCAAAAAAGATCTTGACAAAGTTGAACAACAGGCCCTATCCAACAAAATGAATTTTAATGTGGAGAAAAGCAAAACTTTACATTTAGGCAGGAAAAAACAAAGGTGTAAGTACAGATTAGGTGAGACCTTGCTCAAAAACAGTAACTGTGAGAGGGACCTTGGAGTCCTAGTGGATGATCATTTGAATATGAGCCAGCAATATGCAGCAGCAGCCAAAAAAGCTAATACAATCCTGGGTTGTGTAAACAGAGGCATAGAATCAAGATCGCATGAAGTATTAGTGCCGCTTTACAAAACCCTAGTAAGACCACACCTAGAATACTGCAACCAATTTTGGTCACCATACTACTTAAAAGATGTTGAGACTTTGGAAAAAGTTCAGAGAAAGGCAACTAAGATGATTAAAGGCCTAGAGACTAAACCATATGAAGAACGGCTGCTGGCTTTAGGTTTGGCTAGTCTAAAGAAAAGAAGAATTAGGGATGATATGATTTCAGTTTTTGAGAGGTTGCCACAAAGAAGAGGGGGTCAAATTATTCTCCAAAGCACCAGAGGGCAGGGCAAGAAATAATTGTTGGAAACTAAACAAAGAGTGAAGCAACTTGGAATTAAGGAGAAACTTCCTAACTCCTTCAGAAATCATGGGCGCTCCGTCATGGGCATTCCCACTGGAGGTTTTTAAGAAGAGACTGGACAGTCACTTGTCTGAGATGGCATAGGTTCTTCTGCTTGAACTGGGGGCTGGACTAGAAGATCTCCAAGGTCCCTCCCAGCTCTATTCTATTCTACATGTGCAAACACACACAGCTCCATTTGTGCAAGTGGCAGGCACATGCACCCACTGTTCACACAAATGGAGCTTCAGGCTTGAGTACAAGTGCCTGCCGCTCACTATGAGATAAAAGACTATTGCACATGTGCTTTATCATGCCCCCATTGGAGTCTGAATATGAGATGGAAGATGAACGGCTGACAGAGTGGGATTCTGTTGATTGTGGAGGAAATGGGGGAAGGGCAAAGTCAGGCTGGGCAGAGCAGGGGAGAGTTAGAACAAGGGAGATGGGGTTCAGATGAAGACCAAAGGTTATACCCTTCTCATCCTAGGGCCCGCAGTAGAAGAGAACAACTTGGGTTGTGTGGCTTATAAGGAAGGAAAGGGCCCTGATTCCCTTCACAAGGCACACCTGGGGATGGAGTTTAAAGGAGAGACAGTTGGGAGGGGCGTTTGTCAGGAACAAATGCTGAATTCATCTAGTGTTGCGAGTGGGGCCTGCATTCCTGGCATTCCTCCTGATTGTTTGAAGTATAGTCATGCTTCTGTGTGCTTATCTTGTCTTGCTGGAATTACTGCTGTGAATTCTTCGCTTTTGGGACTCATTATATTGCCCTACTGGAGTGATTGATTTACAGTCATTCTGCTTACAGCTTTTGGACTGGAGTATCTGTGGACAGAATCTGCTGCAGGTTTGTGGGAGAGCTTTTCTCCAGGTTGGAGAGTAAACGGGAAGTTGGGGGCAAAGTTGGTGCCAATAAAGGGACTCAGACTGGTTCTCTGGCTGTGTTGCGCTTGTGCCACGCCCCGGGTCATCACATGCTTGCCTGCCATTTGTGTGGCCCGGTTCTGAATAGACCATGGCCCACTAGTGAACTGTGGCCCAGGGGCTGGGAAGCCTTGTTCTACAAGACAAAGTAACCTCCAAATTATCTTGATAGCAATGAAAAAACTGAGGAATGGAGGCGGGGGCAAGGAGAATGAAAGAGTTAAGTACAGAAGAAATGCAATTGACTGACAAACATTAGACAAATTGAATGAAATTGATAAAAGATAGCAGAATAGGGTTTGAGAGGATAACACAAGCAAAAATAAACAGACTTGAACCAAGCTACTATTTTCTCAGAATGGTAATTTTTAAATATAGATTTTGATTTTCTATGGAACTCCTATTTGGTATTAGAAATGGAAACCACACAGCTAGTTTAATGAATGAATGCTATTTGATTAATACCAAAATATCATTGCTGTAGTTTTCTGGTTAAAATTGTTATTATGTATGTATATGTAGTTTTATTGTTAAAATTGTTATTATCATCCACTGATCATTACTTTGTTAATAGTAAATTTTTGGTGTTGCTGTTTGTTTAAATCCCAACTTCATTTTCATGCTTTGACAGTCTCACAGTTACGTGAATAGAAGTCACATTGAAAGTGTAAAAGTATAAATTAAAAATGATAATGAGAAAGTGCAGCCAGTGCTCTATGATTTACGCCACTTGAGCTTTTTAGAAAATTAGAAAAGCATACAGCTTTTCATATAGTTTTGGCAATTATACATTGTGATGTTTATTTATTTCAAAATATCTATATGTTACTAAAACTGGATGAAATGATGCATCATAGGGCAAAACCTTTTCAACCAAGGTATCCTAAATGAACTAATTTATGGAAAGTGCCCAAAATCCAGAATCCATGACTTCTGTGGAATTGAAATTTGACCTATTTTATAAAAAAAATTATGACATAAAAATTATCATAAAGCATTTAATGACATTAGACAAAATGGCTTAGAACAGGGATGTCAAACTCACAGCATCACATTGTCCCATGACGTATCATGACTTCCCCCCCCCTTCGCTAAAACAGGTGGGCATGGCCAGCGCATGACGCATCCATATTGCTTTGAAATTGGTGCCATGTTGAATTTAGAAGTCTTAAAAAGACTGGTATCAGTTTCTGTAAATGTATTCCCAATCACATTTCCTTCTTTTAATATTGTATGTCTCTTCAAAGACAAATACTGTAATAAAAGCTTACTTCATTGTGCCTTTTAAAAGATTCCTGAGTACCGTTTCAATAGGACTAAAAATCTAGGGAGTTGGATACTTAGAACTTGCAACTAAAGATCAAAAGTTCCAACCCAAATTTCTTTTACCTGTGAGTTGTCTATCTTCAAATGTGTCATATTCTGTAATATCCCTCTCATAAACATAACAAGACAATTTATACACAGATCCTACATACAGAGAACTGTGTATATAGAACTTTATTCATGCCCTAGAGCAGTTATGGCTAACCTTTTTGTCATCGCATGCCAGGAGGGTGGGCAGGGGGTAGTCATGTGTGAGTGTGCCCACACCCATAATTCTGTGCGGCCTTCCCCACCCCATAGAATGACTGCACTTAGAAAGAAGTTAGCAAACGGGCCATTTTCAGCCTCCGGAGAATCTCTGGGGGGGTTGAGGAAGGCCGTTTTCACCCTCCTCAGACTCCTAGAGAGGCTCTGGAGCCAGGTGAGAGAGAAAAACGGCCCTTCCCCATCACCTCCAGAGGCCCTCTGGAGGCAGGAAACAGAATGTTTCCCTACTTCTGGTGGCCCAGAAGGCCCAAAAATCAGCTGGCCAGGACGCACACGCATGCGGAGCTGAGCTGCCCACTGATATGGCTACACGTGCCAGCAGACGTGGAGAGAGCTATAATAAGTTATCAGTCTAACTGGAAGTTTGCATTAATTTATAACATACATACGCTTTCTATAGTCTTTCAAAGTACCATTGACATTACTCTTCTGGGGCAATTTAATAATCTTGAGGTACTATGAAAATACTCACTACTATTTGGATTATTTTGACTTTTTCCTATGTAGTTGCATTGAATTGTAAAGTTCTTGGTGCTCTCTGAGCTTGATGGTTTGTTTGTGGATGTTTCATTATCCAACTAGGTAACATCAGTGTGAGTGAATGTGGAGTTTGTTGCCTATTTAACTATAGTAGCTTGCCATGTCAGTTTTGGTAGGGCTGTTTCCTCCTTGCTGGTTCTTCAATTAGAGTAGGTGTCGGCAACCCACAGCTCCAGAGCCTCATGTGGCTCTTTGGGCCCTCTGCTGTGGCTCCCTGTCTCATCACTGGTTGGCCCTGCCCCTCTCCCCTTTTATTTTTTTAGATAATTTTGGAAATCCAGGCTGGCTAAAGAAGGATTACCAGCCGCGGCGGAGGCTTTCCTTCGGGTGACCCTACTCCCCCTCCTCCTCTTGTGACCCCCTTGTGGGTTGTGGCTGAGCCAGGAGTATGTGCATGCAAGCTGAGACCATCCTCAAGCAAATGCCAAAGCACAGGGAAGAGAGAGAGACTGAGATGGGGGGGGAGAAAGAGAGACATAGTGAGTCACATAAAGAATGATACACAGAGAGGGTGTGTGAGAGAGAGAGACATAAACAGACACATACAGAGTGATACACAGAGAGCGAGAGAGAGGGGGAGATACAGAATGAGAGAGAAAAACACGGGGATAGAGGAGAGGGGGGAGAGATAGAGAGAGGGGGGATAGATGGGAAGATAGGGAGAGGGACAGAGAAATACAGAGAGATACAGAAGGGGAGGGGGAGAGAGAGAGAGGGAGAGAGAGAGAGACATAAGGAGAGAATGGTTTTGTGGCTAGGTGGGCATGGCTAGGGAGGTCATGTGACTGGGTAGGAGTGAGTGACATTGAGTTGGCCATACTCACCCAGGTTTTGTGTTATTTTTCTGTGGGAAATGGGTCCAAATGGCTCTTTGAGTGTTTAAGGTTGCAGATCCCTGGATTAGAGTATTGTTTTCTGCCTGTTTGTGTTGAATTGATCCTTGTTTATCTGAGTGATGGCTGCTGGAGAGGATACGTTCTAGTCCTTTTGCTTCCTTCATGAATTTTTATTGTCTTTTGAATAATATAATAATGCATATGTGGTTTATCTCTGTATGTCTATTGATGGCTTATTTTTCTGAATGGCAAGGAAGTCCCTACTATTTTTGAATTTGGATTGGTCTAAGATGCTAATAGTTTTCCAATTAAAAATGTTGTTGAATCTGTCCATGTGTTCTGAGTTTAAGGGGGTTTGTTATGTCTTCTGACTGTTAGTTGGTGTTCATGGATGCGCTCTGTTAGTCTTCTGCTTATCTGTCCTACAAAGTGACTGTTACGGTCCTTGTTCTGTATGTTGTAGAAAACTCCTGTCATTTACAGAAGAGTACTAAAAACTTCACTGTTATATTACTGGATGATTGATTTCAGTGGCCATGAATAGAAAAAATATGCAGAATGTACTGCAAGAAAAAACTGTAAGACAGCAGTGTCAATCTCATGTTGTCATGGTGGTGTCACGTGACATATCATGACTTTTTTCCCTTCGCTAAACCAGGCATGGGCGTGGCCAGCGTGTGATGCATCCAGCCTGTGGGCCATGAGTTTGACAGCCATGGCATAAGAAGTCAGCTGAATGTTGTTTCTGAGCTTTTCAGGAGGGTTTTGAAGGTGCTTGTATGGGGATGCAAAGACAATGCGCAATAAACAATGTGATGTAGAATGCTTCCTTTCCAGCAGGAGCATCTTCTAGCATATTACCTTTATTCTATCATTTCAACCCACTACTTCAATACTTCCCACAAATATAGTATTAAGTGATCATGGAGTGAAGTTTTTATTTCTTCAAAGAGTGTAGTGCAAAAGATCATTTAATTTTCATTCACACCACTTTGACCTCAATTCTTATTTATTTATTTATTTATTTATTTATTTTGTCACAACAATATATGTAAGTATCATACAGAAAGATTATATAGTATATAAACATATATATGAGTAAATATTAGGAAGTATAAGCATATATATATATATATATAGGAAGAAGAAAAGAAAAACAATAGGACAGGAACGGTAGGCACGTTTGTGCGCTTATGCACGGCCCTTATGGTCCTCTTAGGAATGGGGATTCTTAGGAATTCTTAGGATTCTTATTCTTAGGAATAGGAATTGTGCCTACATTCGGTGTCTCGATGTATGGATGGAGTAATAGTTCTTATTCTGATGTAATAAATCACCATGCACTAATTCTACCATCAATGTTACCAATGCACCTCATCAGCTCAACTATTTCTTCAGCATTTGTTTGGAAGTTGAAAGAGAGAAAAAATAATTATTGCTGGGGGTGGGGAGAAAAAAGATTCTTTTTATCTGGGAGAAGGTCCCAGGTGTGCCTCCGCTCTTTTTTAAGCAGTAAGGGTGTATGAATACATGCATACTTACATACTACCTTTAAAAAATTCAATATGTATACTAAATTATATAAGAGGAACTAATAATTATTGTGCATGATGGATATAATCAAGGTTTAATTGCATACATTAAGCATAGCTATGTGAACTCTTCTGCAGGCATCAGTTGCTGAAAGCGAGAGATTTTGATTTGGTGTTTTGCAGACATTTTACTTGTGCTGTGTAGTATTCAATATGGCATTTCAATGCACTTAATAAGCAATGATTGCTTTCCTTTGTCACTGCATTATTTTGCTTGAGTTAGTGAATCCTACATATATGTCCCCTCTATTTCTTTCATTATTTTGAAGGAAGGAATTTTTAAAGCACGGAAATCTGTTTTCTGCCAACTCCATTTGCTGTTGAATTTGAAGACTCTGGGGATCTTTCAGTTTGCTTTCTGGACTGTGAATATATATAGCCTTTTTAAACATGTATACTATACACCTGGGACATTACAACAATTTCTTTTAACAGTTCTTTTTATCACTTAAAATCTGAAAGAAAATAAGTTTTATTGTAGATAGATTAATTTAGATTGCTGGCAGTTTTGCTATTATCATGATTTTTTTGCACTGATTGATGGCCAAGGTGTTTCATTAATGGCTAGAATGTTTATGTTTTCTCCTATGCTTTTAACACTTTTCTAATGAGATGATCATAGCACTTTAGGCAGGCTGTGGCTATGTTTGTTTCTGCAGGATGTCACTAATCTCGGTTTCTTCACTATTCTTGATCAGGAACATCTGCTGAAATCAGACCCTGTGTTCCTCTTTTCTCTCCTGGGTCTTTGAATGTGTCACTTGTATGTTATTTGAAAAACCAAGACATATTTGCTGTGATTAACTATCCATTTATAACTATTATTTCTGATCCCATTTCTGCCCTACAAGAAGCAATTCTAATGAAGTAAAATCAACACATCTACATAATTTCCAACGTATCATTCAGTAAAACATGTAAGCCAGCTGCAATACATCCAAAAGTGAGGTTCTATTTATATCACATAGGTGTTGATCTCTTTTAACAAGACAAAAATTAACATAGTGACCTTATGCTTATTTTAACAAATGCATTAAGGGCATGCGGCGAAGAAGCAACTTTGGCGTTTTTTAAATTCGTTTCTTAAGGGGCTTTTAAGGGAAGGGAGGGTGAAGATGGGTCTAGGGGGAGACCCACCAGGGATTAGGGGAGGATATGGCCAGATCCTGCAAAGGCTTGCCGGTTAGATACTGCAGATCCGGAGGTGATGATCAAGGTGGGTGCTCAGTTACACGAGGGCTTTGCTATCAGCACGTTAAGTGGGGGGTCAGATATGGCAGAAGTGGGGGACCATATCATGTTCGGGGAGTGCGGGAGTGTCATCTGCGAACGATCCCGCACTCCGATCCCTCTGACTTTGCCCGTTCCCTGAGTGGCCGGGATCCTCAGATTCTGGACCTTCGGCTGATGTTGTGCAATGCCAGGTCTGTTGTGAATAAAGCCCCCCACATTTTCAACCTTATCCAAGAGGGGGGTACGGACCTGATGGGCATTTCGGAGACCTGGTTGGGCACGGAAGGGGGGGCACCCCTTGTTGAAATGTGCCCACCAGGCTTCCGTGTATTTCATCAGCCGAGGGCCCAGGGTAGGGGTGGCGGTTGTTATTAACGAGGTTCTGAGACCGAGGGAGGTCACTGTACCACAGATAGCTGGCTTTGAATCCCTCTGTGTGAAGTGGGGTCATGGGATACAGGTGGGTTTGCTGCTCATGTACCTGGCTCCTTGCGGCGTGACAGCTGCCCTGCCCGAGCTGTTGGAGGTGATAGCTGGGGTGGCGGATGAGACCCCCAGACTTATGGTCATGGGGGATTTCAACCTGCCATCGACCGGTGAAGCATCTGTTACAGCTCGGGAGTTCATGGCTTCCATGACGGCCTTGGACCTGACCCAAGTAGTTGATGGTCCCACGCACACAGGGGGAAACACGCTGGACTTGATTTTTGTCTCTGGACAGTGGCTAAATGATCTTGAATTAGGGGATTTAGTGATCCAACCCTTGTCATGGTCTGATCATTCTCTCCTTCGGCTGGACTTTCGAACCGCCAACCCACACCGCAGGGAGACGGAACCGACTCGTTGGTTCTGTCCCAGGCACCTGATGGACCCAGAGAGGTTTCTGACGGAGTTTAGGCCATTTCCTGAGGACCTAGCTCATGGCTCGGCTGAGGAACTTGTCGCCGCCTGGGAACAGGCAGCGGCGGGGGCCTTAGACCGGGTCGTGCCTTTGTGGCCTCTGACCCGGCGCCGATCTCGACCAGCCCCTTGGTATTCTGAGGGGCTGAGAGAGATGAAATGCCGGAAAAGATGCCTAGAGAGTGCCTGGAGGACCAGCCGTTCTGAATCGGATCGAATACTAGTTAGCTCCTATATTCAGACCTATCTAGTGGCGATAAGAACGGCGAAACGTGAGTATTTCGCCGCTCTTATTGCATCGGCAGATAATCGCCCAGCCGCTCTGTTTAGGGTGACCCGCTCCCTTCTTGTTCAGGGAGCCAGGGAGGATCCCTTGCAGGGACGGGCTGAGGACTTTGGAAAATATCTGCACGATAAAGTCGCTTATTTATTTATTTATTTATTTATTTATTTATTTATTTATTTATTTATTTAGATTTTTATACCTCCCTTCTCCCGAAGGACTCAGGGCGGTGTACAGCCAAATTATAAAACAGTACAATATACAATTAAAACAAAGACTTAAAATAAACATATTCCATAAATGGCCGAAATTTAAAACAATTAAATTTAAAACCCTTAAAATTCATAAATAGTAACCCCAATTAAAATTATTTAAGGATTTAAAAATTTAAGCCAGTCCTGCTTGAATAAATAAATGCGTTTTCAGCTCACGGCGAAAGGTCCGAAGGTCAGGTAATTGACGCAAGCCAGGGGGAAGTTCGTTCCAAAGGGTAGGAGCTCCAACAGAGAAGGCCCTTTTCCTGGGGGCCACCAGCCGACATTGCTTGGCGGACGGCACCCTGAGAAGACCCTCTCTGTGTGAGCGTACGGGTCGGTGGGAGGCGTAAGGTAACAGCAGGCGGTCCCGTAAGTACCCGGGCCCTAAGCCATGGAGCGCTTTAAAGGTGGTAACTAAAACCTTAAAGCGCACCCAAAAGACCACAGGTAGCCAGTGCAGTCTGCGCAGGAGCGGTGTTACGTGGGAGCCACGTGTGGCTCCCTCAATCACCCGCGCAGCTGCATTCTGAACTAACTGAAGCCTCCGAGTGCACTTCAAGGGGAGCCCCATGTAGAGAGCATTGCAATAATCCAAACGAGAGGTGACAAGAGCGTGAGTGACCGTGCATAAAGCATCCCGGTTGAAGAAGGGGCGCAACTGGCGGACCAAGCGCATCTGGTAAAAAGCTCTCCTGGAGACGGCCGCCAGATGATCTTTAAATGACAGCCATCCATCCAGGAGAACACCCAAGTTGTGCACCCTTTCCATTGGGGCCAATGACTCGCCCCCAACAGTCAGCTCAGATCTGGGATGGACTGGACGCAGTTTGGGTGGATCCAGATGGGATGACGGAGGCAGATCTTGGAAATGTTGTCTGGGATGGGTTTGACACTGTGGTTCCTGAGGACATGGACAGGATACTGAGGAGGCTGAATGCTACCACATGTTTATTGGACCCGTGTCCCTCCTGGTTGGTGCTGGCCACACAGGAGGTTACGTGAGGTTGGCTCCGGGGAATGGTGAATGCTTCTTTGATGGAGGGTGTCTTCCCTACCGTCCTGAAAGAGGCGGTGGTGAGGCCCCTCCTCAAGAAGCCTTCCCTGGACCCAACTGTTTTAGCAAATTATCGTCCAGTCTCCAACCTTCGCTTTGTGGCGAAGGTTGTTGAGAGTGTGGTGGCGCATCAGCTCCCTCGATACCTGGAGGAAACTGTCTATCTAGACCCGTGCCAATCCGGTTTCCGGCCTGGGTATAGCACGGAGATGGCGTTGGTCGCGCTGGTTGATGATCTCTGGAGGGCCCGGGACAGGGGTTGTTCCTCTGCCCTGGTCCTGTTAGATCTCTCAGCGGCTTTTGATACTATTGATCATGGTATCCTGCTGCGATGGCTGGAGGGGTTAGGAGTGGAGGGCACCGTTTTTCGGTGGTTCTCCTCCTTCCCCTCTGACCGATCGCAGACGGTGTTGGCAGGGGGGCAGAGATCAGCCGCGAGGCGCCTCTTATGTGGGGTACCACAGGGTTCGGTTCTCTCGTCCCTCTTCTTCAACATCTATATGAAGCCACTGGGTGAGATCATCCGTGGTTTTGGGGTGAGATGTCATCTGTACACTGACGATACGCAGCTGTACATTTCCACCCCAAACCACCCCAGTGAAGCCGTTGAAGTGATGTCCCGGTGCCTGGAGGCCGTACGAGTCTGGATGGGGAAAAACAGGCTCCAGCTCAATCCAGCCAAGACCGAGTGGCTGTGGATTTTAGCATCCCGGTATAATCAGCTGAGGCCATCGCTGACTTTGGGGGGTGAATCTTTGGCCCCCACGGAGAAGGTTCGTAATCTAGGCATCCTTCTGGATGCACAGCTGTCGTTAGAAGAACATGAAAGCCGTCGCCAGAGGAGCTTTTTATCAGGTACACCTGATACGCCAATTACGTCCCTTCTTGGACCGGGATTCCCTATGCACAGTCATTCACGCCCTTGTCACTTCCCGCCTGGATTACTGCAACACTCTCTACATGGGACTCCCCTTGAAGAGTACCCAGAGGCTTCAACTGGTCCAGAATGCGGCCATGCGGGTGATTGAGGGAGCGGCTCGAAGCTCCCATATAACACCTATCCTGCGCAGGCTGCACTGGCTTCCAGTTGCCTTCTGGGTGCAATTCAAGGTGTTGGTTCTCACCTTTAAAGCGCTTCATGGCTTAGGACCGGGTTGCTTATGGCACCGCCTCCTGCTACCGGTGGCCTCCCATCGACCAGTGCGCTCCCACAGAGAGGGTCTCCTCAGGGTGCAGTCGACCAGACAATGTCGACTGGTGACTCCCAGGGGGAGGGCCTTCTCTGTGGGAGCTCCGGCCCTCTGGAATGAGCTACCCCCAGGGATACGCCAACTCCCTGACTTCCGGGCCTTCCGGTGTGAGTTGAAGACTCTTTTATTCCATCGTGCAGGACTGGCCTAATAGTTTTAATGGGGATTTTAATAGTTTTTAGTATTTTCAGCCTATCTAAATTAATTCTTTTAAATCTGTTTTTAATTTTTTTATTTGTTGTTCTTAGTTGGCTGTAAACCGCCCTGAGTCCTTTGGGAGAAGGGCGGTATAGAAATTGGGAAAAAAATAAAATAAAATAAAATAAAATAAAATAAAATAAAAAAATAAATAAAAAAAATGCATTTACAGTTAAGTCATTAAATCAGTTTACCTAAGACCATGGTTTCTTCATCTGTCTTGGTTACTAAAGGGAGAAACTGCATAGCTTAATGGTAGAGAACTTCCATGCAGAAAGTTCCAGATCCCATCAACCAAGTGATATCTGAAATAGAGGGACATCACTAATGCAGATAATGCAGTATATTATAAGGCATTTTCCTCTATTTATAACAAAGAAGATAAGTTTCTACATGTGATGCTGTCTAAGTAACAAATATCTAGCAATAGACATAGAAGGGAAAAAACTGAAAAGAAAGTATTGTTTTTCTACTTAGAAGTCTGTTATGATTCTGATCATTTTCCAGCCAGCCTGGGAAACCTGAATTATTAGAGTATTGCCTCCTCCTGTTTTCTTTTCTTTTCTTTTCTTTTTTTTTTTGTAGTCAAGAGCTAGGCATTGCAATGTCAAATAGAAGCACGGGATAGTGGAAAAAGTGGCACTTTCATTTTGCCAAACAAATACAGAACCTGTAATTATGGGGTATTTTTGTTCTGCTAGAAAAAAAAAGGAGTTTCTCTGGAGAATGTTTGTTGTCATAAATCAATCAAATATTTATTAGACCAGCATAAAACACGTGCTGGAAAAATTACATCCATTTCAGTAATAATTAACAAAACACTGTAATATTAAATTTCTAAGATATATCTATAAATATTCTTGATGTTAACACTGAAACTATTGGCTAAGAGGAAAAAAGGTCTATAGACAAATAATGATTAAAAAATAAAAAGGATTCTCAGTTAATTTATCCATGCTTACTATCCTTATTTATCTGTTTATAAATTTTAATTGCTGCTGAACAAAATATAGTATGTAATAAACAGTTCCTTATCTGAGAGGAGAAAATAAACAAGGATGCTTTCATTCCAACCTCTAACATATGTCAATAGAGGAAGAATGACAGTTTCTCAACTACATTAGTCCTATGGGCAATGTTAAAAGAGCTTGTGTGATGGTTGTCAGAGTAACAGTTCTCATAAATGTGGGGATTTGGGTGAATCTCTGATCCAGAAGTGAGGAAGGTAAAATATAAAACATAGCTTTGAGAAAGGCTCTTTGCTGGGCTGAATTCCCATCTGGAATAATAGTGCTGGCTGTGCTGTGGGCTGGAATATAGCTAACTTCATTTTGGAATTCTGTATCTGTACCTAGGATCTTTTTTCTAATTACTCTTGTACTCTGAGGATATTCCAAAAGGTACTTTAGGTGGTGTCTTAGGTGGAGTCATGAGAAAGTTTCCTCAGAATGACATGTTGCCGCAGGGATTGAAAAGGGCCTGACAGGACTAATGAAGTGGCTTTGACCAATAGGTCACTATTAGCAACCATGCCCTCACTTTTGCTTTTTGTTGCTTTAATTCCTTTCTGAACATCACATTGGATATAGTTCTAGGCCAGGGGTGTCAAACTTGTGTTGTCACAGCATCATCACATGACATAACACAACTCCCCTTCACTAAACCAAATGTGGGCATGGCCAGCACGTGACACATCTGCCCCGCGGGCCATGAATCTGACAGCCCTGTTCTAGGCACTCAAAAATGGATCACAAAATTTTATATGGCTTCAAGCGATTTATAATAATAATAACAACAACACAACACAACAACAACAACAGAAGAGTTGGAAGGGACCTTGGAGGTCTTCTAATCCAACCCCCTGCCAAGGCAGGAAACCCTACACCATTTCAGAAAAATGGTTATCCAACATTTATACTGAGGGAATTATCCCAACTGAATATCAAAGGGTTGAGCCAAAGGTTTTGCTATAAAACATTTTGTAGCTGCTTATATGGATTCATTATCCTTTGTCCAAATAAAATTCATAATAGTTTCTGCTCATTTTTGCTTTCGAAGCAGCAGTCTGCATCTTCCAGGCACCTGTAGGCTGGAACTCTACTACCAAATGCTCAAACCTTTTAGGCTGCTCAGTTTCCTTCTCTTCAAGGGCCCATTTAAATCTTCTGGGGTTTTTTTTAAAAAAAAATTTGTCTGCTTGATTATCAACAAGTGCTCTTGGCAGAAATGGGTTTAAGTTTTTGAGAGAGAAGGTTTCAATTAAAAGGATAGCCACATCATCAGGTTATAGAAACCCCAGCAATCTTATTGTGGGCTGGAATAGTTATAATAATTATTGCTTCTTTTGAAACAAATGTTGATATACTTACTAGCATTATACAGTATGATATTTTGCTAAAAATATATATTTATTGATTGGAACTTGTGTTAAAATTTATTTTTCAGTATTTGAGAGTACTGTGATCAGTTTAGTCCAATTCAGCAAATTATTATTATTATTATTTTTAAATAATTTTTTATTTCCATTTTTCAACAACATATTTATGTACAAATTATTATCCATCATTAATCATTAATTTTTATTTATTACTGATTCAGGCCTGCCCGACTGCCACTTCCTTACTACACAATCTCCCTCTCTACCCTCTACTACTTTCCCATCCTTCATCTCCTTCACTTTACTACTTCCTCTCCTCCTTCTCCACTCCTCCCTTCTTCCACCCTATCTAACCCTCTTATTCCCCTCCTCCTTCTCTACACTTTCCTACCTACTTTCTTCCCTCCTTCTACTCCTCTCTCCTTTTCTTCCTGAAATGGCAGTCGAGCATCCCCAATATCATTTTAAATTTTTTAATTTCATATCTTCAAAAATTACTGTACATTAATAATCAATCCATGTATCATTTCCCCCCCTTCCCCCCCTCCTCCCCCTTCCCCCCCCCCAGACTTCCCAGAGCAAATACCGGGTATTATGGCCAACAATCACAAGCTAAAGTATACAAAATATACATAACCTCCCACCTTAAAAAATTTAAAACTATAGATCCCCTCACAATAAAAATAAAAAGATAGGAAAGAATAATAAAAAGAAAAGAAAAGAAACAATACCAACTTCACATATTACTTCTTCTTACAGTCCATTTTTAAAATTAATCCATCTTCTCAAATTCAATTTTTTTTCCACTTGTATATTCCTTCAAATTTCATAAGTCCATTTCTCAAATTACAGTCCATCTTCTCGAACTCAAATTTTTATCACTTATATATTTCTTCAATTGCCATAACATTTAATGTCCATTCTTCTTACAGTCCATTTTAAAAATTAGTCCATCTTCTAAAGTTCAATTTTTTTCCCCGCCCACTTGTATATTCCTTCAAATTTCATAAGTCCATTTCTTAAATTACAATCCAGCTTCTCAAATTCAAATTTTCATCACTTATATATTTCTTCAATTGTCATAAGATTTAATATTCAATCTTCCAATACTACTCCATCAATCAAATATCAAGCAAATAATCATTTAAACTACATCCACAATATAACAGTAAACAGTTAAAATCATTACATCCACATTATCTAAATTCATAAATTTCACTTTCCATCCTTCACAATTGAGTAATATCATCCCATAGATTTATACCATACAAATAGCAAATAACAAAAATCCTATAATTTATATCCTAAACAAATCAATTCCAAAAATTAACCATAATCATCATATTCTCCTCCCCTCTCCCATTCTATTTTCCATCATTTCCAAACCAGTTAACTTAGCATCTAACAACAAAGGATTCCCACTCTTTAAAACATTAATATAAAAATGTCTCGCTTTCGTAACTGAATTAAGAAAATACTTTCTACCTCTAAAATTCACTGACAAACCCATTGGGACTTCCCATCTAAAATATATCTGATATTTCTTAAACTCATCCACCAAAAAAGCAAATTCTCTTCTGTTTCTTAACATTTTAGGAGGAATTTCCTTCATCATTTTTATATCTTGTCCCAATATCTGAAATTTATTTTTATAAAAGGCTTGCAAAATTTCATACCTAACCTTTTTAGTTGTAAAATAAATAACCACATCCCTAGGTACTCTATTTTGTCTTGCCCACCAAGAATTAACACGATAAATTCTTTCAATATTAGTCTCAAAATCTTCTGGCTCCACACCCTTTATCTGAGCAAAGGCTTGCGTAAAAATCTCCTTTAAATTTTCCTTCCTATTTTGTTTCAACCCCCTCACCCTTATAGCATATTCCATTAATCTATATTGTAATATTACTCTTTCTTCATCTGCCCTATCTACCTTTGCCTTTATATCTTCCATCTTATTATCTAAGTTCCAATTGTTTTGATTTTTTTGAATTTCTTCTATTTTCCTTTGCAACTCTAAATTAGCTTTATTAATTTCTGCAAGATCATCCTGCATCTGAATACAAGAGCTTAATATTTGCAATTGCATCCTTTACCATTTTCATTTCCCTCTTCTGCTCTTCCACCACTTCCTTGAAATCCAACATCTCTTTCTCTATTTCATCAAATTTTTGATCTATTTCTAAAAAGTGACTCTCCAAAAACTCCTGTAAAGAATTTCTTACTTCCTTTTTGATTTCTTCTTTTAATTTTTGAATCTGAGCTGAAGAAATTTCAAAGTTTTTAATGACTTTTGGCACTATTTGCTTAAAAGCCATTAAAAAAAAAAAGATAGCTTAATAATAGACCAAGAAAAAGAAAGAAAAAAAATTAGAAAAGAAAGTTTCAAAAAAACTTATCTTCTAAATCACTATAATCCCAAAGAAGAAGAAAAAATATAAATCATAAGATTCTCATGTCTTCCATTTAGTCAGTATCTTCCTATATATCTTCTATTTCGACACACTTTTGGCACTATTTGCTTAAAAGCCATTTTTTTAAAAAAATATAACTTAATAACAGACCAAGAGGAAAAAAAAATACTTAGAGAAAACAAAATTCAAAAAACTTTTCTTCTAAATCACTATAATCCCAAAGAAAAAGAAAAGATATAAATCATAAAATTCTCATGTCTTCCGTTTAGTCAGTATGTTTCTATGTATCTTCTTTCTTCTATTTCAACACTAGCCGTTAGTAAGCATTTCTACTTTCGTTTTCAGTACACACATTCCACAAAACCGCCATTTGCTTTCTTCTCTCCTATCTTCGCAGCAAATAAATCCTCAGGGGCTTACAGTCTTCTTACAAACAAGTGCTAGAACTCCAGTTTCTGCTCCGTCCACGTTACAATCCATCATAAATCAATTCCTGCTGTGGAAATTGGACGCTTCGTTTGTTTGCCATAAAGGCAAATGCCTCACCCAGCCAGGAGCTTATCAGGTTATAGAAGGAGAACTTCCCACAAGCTTTAAAAGCTTATTAGGGCATCTCAACCTCAACCTAATTGCTCATCTTTCCTTCTTTGCCCGAAGGAAAGAATTCCAAGCGGTCGGACCCAGATTTACGATGTCCTGACAGCTTTATAGACTAGGGAGTTAGCAGCTAAATCATAGCTGCTCTCCACGAAGCGGAGCCAAACCGGAAGTCCAATTCAGCAAATTATTGATTGATTACTATGCTATGCACAAAAACAAAATATTGAGAGAAAATCCTGAGGATAGGTATGTAGTGTATCACCGATTCCCAGCTAACAGTTCAGTGAGGACTGAAATATGCTTATTTGCAATAGATAATTAAATGTTGGAGTGGAGCGAGACTGTTCAAAACTGAAAGAAAAGGGGGCAATGAAATGTTGCATACTTGAGTTTCAATGTTTTGCTCACTTCTCACTTCTAATGCCTATTTATGACATTTGGAACAAGTTTAAATTTGGAACTGCAATTTTTGCTACTTTGCTAGCTTTTCAGGGTTTTTTGTGTTTCTATTCAGCAACTAAGAAAGCCCTTTATAACTTTTCACTTTAATTTTATCCTGTATAAAAGCTGTCAAATTCCTGAGTCTCAGTCTTTGTAACATAATGTGAATGATGATAAGAAATTTTACACTGCACTGCATTGTTTAAATAATTTGTGGAAGATTACTTCTCTATGATACACAACTGTGTTACTTGAAAATGTTTTGTAGTATGTAATATTTGCCCCTAATTCATAATTAAATAATTAAAAGATAAAAGATAAAACTCATATTGCACAGGAAAAAAAAACATTAAACTAGTTTGGACCTACATAACTCTGAGCCAACAAGATTTTGTCTGACACTTGATTTTTCAATTTTTCCTAGCAAGCTGCTTTGAAATTTTCTACAGGAATATTCGTCATATACAATTAACTATAACCCAATAAAAAAACAAAAATAAATAAATAAATGGACTTGAATGAGCCTAAGTATTCTGATGTTTGGTCTGTAGTTCCAGAGTAATACTTAAAATTATTGAAAGAAATAATGTTTTTTTTTTAAAAACATATTGTAACTAGATTAGTGGAAACAAGAACCATATCATTATTTGAGGAGCAAAATATTAGTTTATGTGCTGAAGAAAAAAACACTTTAACTGATTTTTCTTCTTTAGAAAAATAAATTCTCCTTGAATTAGGCTCAGTTCTTCTGTATAGACACTTATTGGAAATAATGACTGTCAACGCTATTTATCAGCCAACAATGGATCTTCTACGGAATTTTGCTCTTCAGGCTTAGCCTTAAGTAGACAAACATCTTGGTTTTATACAGCCAAGATTTCCATGTTTTTCCATCCCTTAAGACAAGAAAAGCAACATAGACTCCTCTACATGTTGAAGCCCCATTCTTATCAGCCCTTAGCCAATGATGAAGAATGGTGCATGTTAATTTAACAAAACTGGAAGGGATTTTCATTGCTCACTCCTGCCTTAACTGAAGCACATTAAAGTGCCTTAGGTACATTCTTGTCTCATCTTCATTTTTGTACTGGGCCTTAAAAGCTGTGGTTATCAAATTATGATCCCTTACCTTTCAAGTCCAATCCTTTTCTTGAAAGCTTCATTCTGAATACTGAACTTGTGAACTTGCTTTTGTTGTGCAATTAAAGCATCTGGTTTAAAAGCCTACAAAATATAACTTACTCAATTATTTTGTGTGTGGCATATCATAAGAAAATTATTTACACAAACCTGCTTTTATGTTACATCTAAATTCTAAAAGTTTTCACTGTTATGGCTAGCAATAAGCTTTTAACTAAAAGGCTTCTTTTGGCAAATAATCATTTAGATTTGCTTTAATAAATAAGCAGATAAAGACATACCATATGTTCTGGGAATATGGATTGGGAATGTTATTTTATGAGTAGGAAGATAAGGGGAGGGCATTGTTTGAATGACATTTTTGGTACTGTATGAATATCTTAAACCAATAATTAAAAGCTAAAATGATAACTTTAATTGCCCTAATTAAAAAAAATAACAATCCCAGCTCAGACTCAATTTTTACCATTTTCTGGAATGTTACAGTTATACAAGCTAGCAGAATTTCTGTGGCAACATTGTTCTAGAAAGATAGGTTGTTACTGAGACAGGCTGTTCCCCCAAGGGACCATAATATTCCTTCCCAATTTGACTGAACAGGACAGGAATATTCTCATTGGAGGAATTAGTTTTCTGGTGACCAGGAATCTTCTAATCTGAGATTTTAAAATGGAAAATTATGCATTTCAACAGTTCCTGTCCTTTGCTGTTTCATATATTGGTGGAATTATTACTGCTGATTAATTTAATGCTTAGATTATTATGGTGCTGTTTTGTAATTGTTGTTGCAACCCTGCAGTTTCTTTATGAATTTAATGGTGTAGTTCTGTCTGTCAAACAGTATTAGTTCTGCAGCAGCTTCTGTCTTGAGGCTTCTTAAACTATGACTGACCATGCAATATATCTAGGAGAAAAAATAATTCTAGATGACAACATCCCTTTTTCTGTGAGGTAAATATGCAGCAAAGATTATTATCATCAAAAGCTGTTACACAACAGGGTAGAACTAAAGTTTGCATTTTAAAATTTTAATTTAAATATTTGTTAGAAGAATCTGCTATTATGCACTCCCTAATGACAAGCTACATGACCCTTTTTAAGACAATGTCTATGCCAATAAATATGTTTCATAAAGCATGATTTCCTTCTATTGTTTTGTATCTCTTGAGATCCAACCCTGATAGAATAATCTCATTTGAAATCTGAAAGATAAGCTTCATTAGTTTCTTTTCACAAGAGAGAAGCCAAAATGCTTAGCTCAACTCTAGGGGTTGTCCAGTCGATGTAGTAAAGCCCACACATGTACTATGTCAGGTCTCCCAGGGTTTCCCACATTCCTCCTGAAGCACTTCACACTTTTTACCTGGGACTCTGCTTAACAACCTATGAGATCACTTAACAATCACAACTAGGAATGCAGGGATTGTGGTCATTGACTGAAGCAGTCACATGGTATTTTGCCTCTTCACTGAAATTCCAGTTGTGGTCATAAATTTGTATAATTTATGTATAATATGGGAGAATCTCTAAAAGCTCATATCTAATAAAGCCGTGTTGGAGGCTCCCTGTTTGCAAAAGATCCCTAGCCTAGAAGGCCATAAAGTCAAGAATTAATCTGACCTCAAGGAGATGGTGTTCCACCACTTCATGAGTACTGTCAGTATAACTGTATACTTTATACTATCAGTATAAATATAGATAGTCCTTGAGTTATGACCACTATCGAGTTTCCATTGCTAAGCAAGACAGTTGTTAAGTGAGTTTTGCTCCATTTTATGACCATTCTTGCTACAGTTGTTAAGTAAATCTCTGCAGTTGTTAAGTGAATCTGGCTTCCCCATTGACTTTGCTTGTCATAAATTTGCAAAGGTGATCACGTGACCCCAGGATACTGCAACCATCTTAAATACATGCCAGTTGCCAAGCATCCAAATTTTGATCATGTGATTATGGTGATCCTGCAATGGTCATACGTGTGAAAAACAGTTATGAGACGTTTCTTTCAGTGCCGTTGTAACTTCAAAATGTCACTAAATAAATGGTTGTAAATTGAAAATTACCTGTATTGCCCTCACAATGTCCACCATATCATTCTCTCTTTCAAGAATATCAAGAAGTATATAATTTCCACTGTTCCTCAACACGCCCCTACCATTTGTACTTTTTAAAATGGGTAAGAGAAGGTCTTACCCATTTTAAGAGAAGCCCCCAAAATACCATTTACAGCAATGACAAACACCCTGAAAGTTGAACTCCTAGTGATATGATTATTGCCTGCAGGGAATGTTTCTGAACCTTCTCTTCCGGAATCCCTGCTATAGTAAGATAGAGTTTGAAAGTATAATCTGGGCTTGACTATCCTCTGACAAAAGCAGTGTGTAACAAATCAGTTAATATGCCAGTCATCCTGAAAATTAGACCTTAGAGCAGAGGTCTTCAAACTTGGCAGCTTTAAGACTTGTGGACTTTAACTCCCTGAAAATTAGACCTTAGAGCAGAGGTCTTCAAACTTGGCAGCTTTAAGACTTGTGGACTTTAACTCCCAGAATTCTCCAGCCAGCTATGCTGGCTGGAGAATTCTGGGAGTTTAAGTCTACAAGTCTTAAAGCTGCCAAGTTTGAAGACCTCTGCCTTAGAATGATAATGAGTCTTTGGAAACTTCATATCTTTTCTTTCCCTATCCATGCAGAGGTGCCTCATTTTCTCATTGTGGGAGGGAAGTCTAACCATCAATTATTAGGTGCTGACAATGCTACCTATTAGACAAGCAGTACAGTTCTGTTCCCTTTGTTGACTTTATTGCATCTATATTGCATCTCCCATTTAGGGCGATTGCCATTACAAAAGTCTGCAGCTCCCTTGCACAAAGGCACAATTAAATTGGTTCCACTCCAACAGGTTCACTTTTTTTTCCTTGTTATTTTACTGTTCTAAAGCCTGATGATGAAATAAGACAAATCTTGGAAATGTTGCAGTTTTGGCAACTTAAATGTTGTTCTGGTAGTTAAGTATGGTAACTTTACAGGGTTTCTGCTACAGCAAGGAGATTGCTTTGGCTCATTAGATCTCTAAGATGGGTACTTTTGTATCTCTGCTCCAGCTAATGCTTCTTACCAATTTTACATCTTACGTTTCAGCCTACGTAGTGCCCTGAGGGTCTACTCTTAGCTCCTTCTATCTTCAGATTGGGGGCATTTGTAAAAACTATTATTATCCTCTTAGTTCAAACCTTTTACATTGTTTCTAGTATTGTCATATTAACGTCAGGGCCAGAATAAATGCTGACCCTACTGTCTCCCAGAAAACAACTGTCATCACCATCAGGTATACTTGCTATTCAGTCAGATTTGTGATGTAGAGACAACCATGAAAAAGAAAATGTTGTTCATCTATAACTATCGTTCTTTGAGTTGTAATTTGTGCATTCATATAAACCACCTTCTTGCCCATCTTTTTATATCTATGTTGGTGATATTCCTTGTTCCAAAATATTTATAATAGCGGGGAGCTATGAGTAAGTGGTAGGATTTTCTTTGTGAATATGTTATATCAGTCTGTTTTGTGCCCCAAATCACCTATTCTATAGCAAATTTCTGATGGAACTATTACACACGTGTAAAATGTATGTATGTATTTATGTATGTATGTATGTATGTATGTATGTATGTATAACTGCACACACCCATGGATGACCACTTGAAAACCACAAATATACTCACTAACTTTCTCATTTGCTAGGTATAAATCTTAGCCATACCAATCATACATCATGGTGCACTATTTAATAACTTCTCAATTATCAGTATTATTTTTAGATTTTCCCTTTGGTAAAATCTTTGGTATTATTTTTAGATTTTCCCATTAGCTGAAACTATGACATTGCTCAGCAAATTTTTGGATCCAGTAACCATGTTTATAAATTTGAGAATAAAGTTGGTGAAAGATTTAACAGAATAACAGCTATGGGGAGGTTTGCCCGGTCCTTTACCTTTTACTTTTTGGGAAAAGCTAAGACATAGTTACAGTGCTTTTTTAATTTTATTTAATTTCAAAGTCGCTAACAAAATGATTCTTAAAGCTGTGTGAATTTTTTAATCTAAGATTTCAAAAGCATTTCATTATATTAAATTTATCATTTTAATGAGAGATCGAAAAATGTTTATAATTTTTTTTGAAATAATGCATTTTTTTTAACTTTGTAGGAATTTGCTGCACTTACAAAAGAACTAAATGCATGCAGGGAACAACTACTGGAAAAAGAAGAAGAAATTTCAGAATTGAAAGCTGAAAGGAATAATACAAGAGTAAGTAGAAAACTACTTATAGCATTAACAGAAGACTTTTACTAATAGAGTTGAAATTATTGAAGAAATGTAATGACAGCTGTATTAGATCTGTACAGGTCTTGACAGAGCAAACATCATATTCTAAGGTAATGGCATTGCATTATTTTGTACTCTCTTTTTGAAAATTCAGATTTTTATATTTTTGAGATTAATTCTATTTTCAGGTGTTATCTTTTTGAGCCATTTTTAAAATAGATTTTGCTGAACAGTTTAAACATCATCTGGCTTTTAATAGTTGCCCAGAAATTGCTCAGTCTAGTTTTTGACCCACATATGAAATTGAATAGCTGACACCTGAACAATGATTGAGAAAATTGTGGCTGTTAATTTACTGATGTCATACAGCTTTTTAGTGATCATTGATTATGAAACATTTTGAACTCATGAAGTGATGAGTGTTCCCAGATAATTCTTAAGAAATCCAACTGTTCATAGTAGATAAGTTCCAGAAAATGCTAGTATACAATGGCTTATCTTCCAGAAATCTTTTAAAAGCAGTGCTACAAAATTAACATTTCTTTCCTTTTTGCTCATTTTTTATTCAATATTACAGAATTCTATATGAAATTTAGAATCAAATCCGTCATGAATAGAATTATGAAACCTGTTTCATTTGTGGGAATAGAGAGAATCACATCAAGTAATAAATAGATATCTTCTGTTCCAACAACTCAGCTATTAAACAAAATGGACACTATTTGAACAAGAGAGGGAGGGGGATTGCAAAGTTTCATTCAGATAAAGTTTTCTCATATAGTGGCTTGTGCCTAACTTTTTTTATTATTCTTTTTGTTTGCCCCCCTTCTGAGACTAAGAGATTACTTAGAGAAGCAATCTTCCTGAGCTGTTTTTTTCCATTGCTTAACTTATCCCTAAAAAGTGCTGAAGGCAAGCTCACTGACCTTAATTAGTTGATTAAAACCCTCCAGCTGGCTGGGACTGTTGCCTGAACTTAACCATATCTTAATCAGTTTCTCACTGAAGGCTTTTATTGTCAGGTACACAAAATTTAGTCCTAAATGTGTGCACTGGTCAGAAAATATTTTTTTATTTCCATTTATTACTGTTGTATTTGTGAATGGTCACGAAACAAGGGAGTTGCTAATTGACAAATGGCTGAAGTGCTTGATTAGCTGAAGGGAAACTCAGGTGCTAATCTTCCCATAGGAATAGAAGACATATGGATGACTTTACCGTGAATATCACCCTTCACTGGGCCAGCATAGTAGAACATAATGCATTCCCATCAGTAAAGAGTCCTTTATTTTAGAGGCTCCTGCTGATTTTGATTCAAGCTGATGCTTATCAGTTAAATGTTACCATAATCATAATATACTTTCACCTCTATTTATATACGGATTGGGGCTTTTTTTAGTTTATTTCAATTCTGTCTCAATTAGCAATATATTCATATTATTAGATTTTCTTAGTATTGTGATATAGTGAACTGGACTAATACCAGAGAGAATCAGATTCAAGTCCTCCATCAGCCATGGATGGTCCATCCGCCCAGGCGAGTCATTCTCTCTCAATCCAACCTTCCACATAAAATGGTTATGAGGGAAGGTAGAAATGTCAGGTACATCGCTTGAGCTCCTGCAGGAAAGATGGGATATAAATGTAGAACATAGAATAATAGAGTTGGAAGGGACCTCAAAGGATTTCTGATCCAATCTCCTGCCCAAGTAGGAGACCCTATACCATTTCAGACAAATGATTGTCCAGTGATGGCGCACTCACAGTTTCTGAAGGCAAGTTATTCCACTGATTGATTGCTCTCACCATTAGGAATTTTTTCCTGAGTTCTGACTTAATTTCTCCTCAGTTCTAAATCTCTCCTTAGTTCTAACTAACGAATAAATAAATAGCAAATAAAAATGAAGCACTTTATTCAAAGAGTTCCAATAATTGTTATGTACAGTTTATTTCCTGCTATCTTGTCTACACTGAAGCTTGGGGGGGGAAGTGTTATAAGGTTTACAATATTGGAAAACTTGCCACTTTTGTTATGGTTTTATTTAGGCTTTAGAAATACAGTGGCACTGAACTTTAGGTACTAATGAGCTACCTTTTTTATGTTGAAACAGCTGTTACTGGAACATTTAGAGTGCCTTGTTTCAAGACATGAAAGGTCACTGAGAATGACAGTGGTGAAACGTCAAGCACAGTCTCCCTCGGGAGTTTCCAGTGAAGTTGAAGTTCTGAAAGCATTGAAATCTTTGTTTGAGCATCATAAGGCTTTAGATGAAAAGGTACAGTATGGAAATAAATGCTTGCTTACTTTGCGTATTCTCTCTTTGCTTCCCCCGGGCTGAAGATTTGCTCCTCATCCTGTTGACATATGGAATGATGATCATTTCAGGATGTTATTCCCCACCTCGTCCTTTTTTGTTGTTGTTCTTCTTGAAATAGCAACAGAGGGGAAAAACTATATGCCAAACTGTTGTGCTGATCATGACAAGCCTTTATATTGAACAAATGTGATGTGCCCTTCGGTGAAGTCAGTGCCAGACCATTCAGAAGAACTAGCTTTACTGAGGATTTGTATATTCCTCATTTGTTTTCTTTTTTTTCCTCTCTCAAAAAGCAAACATTGAACTATTGCTACATTTTATGACTTTTGAAAATCATTTAGATATCAGATTTCACCAATTTACAAGAGTGGAGTCTTTTCAGATTATCTGAGGGGCATGTATTTCTCTTCCCAAGATTTTGAAAGAAAGTCCATACTTTCCAACATTTCAGATGTTTGATACATTTTTATTTTCATGATAATGATGGGGAAAAGAATTAAAATCCAACCTTTTTCTCCAGGATCTTAATATTGCATACGTGAAGATCTGTGTTCATTGTATTTCTCTGACAACAATCCTGTGAGGTAGGCTGATCTGAGAAAGACTATGTCACCCTAAATTAAATTAAATTCCACTTAATTAAACATTGCTTTAAGTGCTTTGTTCTTCTGTATTAATTTACTTTATTAAGAGCCTGCCTTCCATTGACCTTAAATCAAAGGGTTAATGAGGAATATTAAGTTGTCAGTTTAGTATCAACAATTTAAAATATACCTTCAATGGTTGCAGTAAATAAATATCAGATTATAGATTGCCTGGTGCCTGATGAGGAAATTAGATTTTAACTTTAATAGTATGACTAGCAGACCAATCTAGTTGAAATATCTTATTTTTAATGATAATTTACTATAAAAGAGTCACAATAAGAAAGTAAATGGTAGGAAAGTATTTCTCCATTTTGCATACTGTAGCATTGATTAAAATACGTTTTGCTTCCCACTTCCAATGTGCACTGCAGATAGCAGATACATCACATGCACAGAAAATTAAATTCTTAACAATTTGGGGAATCTTAACCAATAAAACTAATCCTCATATGAAAAAAATGTCCAAAGCTCTGAGCCCTAAATGCAATATCCATAGAGGTGATTCTGCTCATGTAGTGTTCCAGCTGGATAAAACTGTCAGAGTTTGTAGGTATTTCCAAATGAGTCAATTAACAACAGTTAATTAGTAGAAAACATATCTATATACCGGTAGTTGTAAAACTCTTGTTATGACATTGAACTGGGCAAAACAGTGCACAATATAGGTACCAATTGTTGAATCAAGATAACTTCAAATGGACTAATTTACAGAATTTGTCCAAAATCTGGGGAATGAAATTTGGGGAAATGGTGGTTGCTTCGGTATGTTGGCTGCTGCTGGGCTATTGCTCCAATCATATGATCTTTATTTTCAACAGTCCATAACAATTTCCCAGACAGTCTCACAGAGAATTATTAGATTATTAGAGGACTAATAAACTATTGAAAATAATTTTATTCCGCCATTCAAACAATATTACAAAGTCCCAGGAAACCTTTAAGTTTCCATAGTGATTAAATTTAAACTACGCAGTCAAAATTTGCATAATGTATTACTGCTGAAAATGGTATTTGGAGGCCAATATTTTTTCATAATTAAATTTCACTTTGCAAAACCAGAGACCCTCCCTCTAAAGCCACCCTCCATTAGAAAGATAGCAATGTGGTCTGTTCTTATAGCATTTTAATGAATAAACCACTAATCTGAACATTCAGCAAAGAATTTATTTTAGTAAATAAAAATATCTCCCTCCCCCAAATATATAATAAGCTTTCAGCATTCTTTTTAATAAGTGACAATCATTGTATCTTTAGTTCATTTATTGCTTAGTTAATTATATATGTTCCAACCTCAATCAAGACAGAATAACATATCAACCTACATAAGCAAAAGCTAAATTTATTTGTCATTATTTCACATAAAGATTTAAGAAAAAAATACATTCTTTTGTTGTTACGCTGTCAGTTAAATAAAATTCATAAAATTTGATAGGAAGCGCAATTTGCCATTTATAATTTTTTATAGAAAAGGATACTTTTGAGATTACAAAAATGAAATGCTTATTACTGTCAAAACAAAGCAGTCCCTGAACTCCATAGAAAAGCTAGAATATGTAATTTTTGTTAGATGAAAATGAAATGTCTACATTTAGGAAGAAAAGATAAAAATGCATATTAAAAAAACTATTTTGCTCATTCTCTTTGACATTGATTTGGATTAAACTAATCTGATCTGGGCATGTGTAAGCATCAGAGTTTAACACTTCCCTCTCCACTTGCTTTTCCCAGCTTGATTGGAGATAGATCAGAAACATTTGCTTGTATTTTGAACAACATTGTAATGTACTTGTTTGTAAGAACGGTGATGGTGCAGTAGTTAGAGTGTAGTATTGCAGGCTAATTCAACTCACTGCCAGGAGTTTGATCCTCACCAGCTCAAGGTTACTCAGCCTTCCATCCTTCAGTAAAATGAGGACCCAGGTTGTTGGGGACAATATGCTGACTGTAAACTGCTTAGAGAGGGCTGTAAAGCACTATGGAATAGCATATACAGTAAGTCTAAATGCTATTGCTATTACTGTATCTCAGCTGGGATTCTAGCTAGTTCTCTTTTCTGAAAAAGTCAAATATCATTATCCAGTGCTGAAGTTGTTTCTTCTGAGAAGTCATGTTTGAAACTAACATCTTTTTCCAATTTGACATTTTGAAAAACCATTAATTGAAAATGGAAGCAAATACTTCCAATCTCCTTATAGTCACAATAGAAGAGGAGAGAGGAGGATGAATGTGCTTCAAAAAACTACGGTATATTAACTGGTGTGAACAATTCAGAGCCATAGACAAAACCAAGTCTATTTTGTAATCTTCAGAGTTTGTTCCAAATACAACATTCCTCAAAAGTAATAATACAGTTTTTATGGAGAAAAATAATTGTTTGATAAATTCTAAAATAGGCTTAAATTGTGTTGTTGGTGTTGGTGTTGTTGTTGTTGTTTTTAAATAATCCCACCAAATTTATGGAAGGAAAAAAAAAGAGAGAAACCTGCCTATTTGTGTGATGTGGATTGGTAACAGAAATTGATTTTTTTTAAACTACAATTTAAGGCACCTGAATATAGATTGATGGTCCACTATAGTGGAAATCAACAGTCTTTCTCTGTATTGGTCACCTTTTGTTCTGGTTTTCCTCCAGGATCTCCTATACACGTTCCTTTCTTCAATTTTACCCTACAACAATATCTTATATGGTTAGTCACAAAGAGTACATATCTCATCCAAAGATACAGAGTGGCCATTTTATTGTTATCATGTTTTTATGACTTGTCTCTTTACACTTATCACAGTCCTGCTTTTCCTTCTGTTGGAAATAAGGTCTTCTAGAATACTAGTAATGTATTCGCAAAATCTACCTCGGAGGTAGAAATAGAGATGAGTAGAAAGGTTTCCTGGAGAAAGGATGGTCTACTGAAATAGTAAAATAAAATATAAATTGCAAAGTAAATTATTGAAAATTTATTCTGGAGAAGAGGAAGATGGATAAAGAAGAAATAGCAAATTCAGAATGGCTATGTTGATTGTTGATGGGGAAGAGTTGGTAATATCTAGATTCCATGTATATAGCATCTTCTCACTTTAATGATGGAAACTGTAAACTCAACATTAAAAAGAAATTGCTACATAATATATTTTTCTTCTAGGTTAGGGAACGACTAAGGGTTTCCTTAGAAAGGGTCTCCACGCTTGAAGACGAACTAGCAGCTGCTAATCAGGAGGTAAGAAAACATTTTATTTTGTTGTTAATTCTAAATGGGATCAAACATTTTTTAAAATAATAATTTTCTGGATTAGAATTATTTTAATTTGAACTTAATATATACATGTAATTTATAATGAATAAATTAATTTATAGGAATACTTTTTTTATTGAGATCATCTAGATACAAGCAATTGTGCTATGGGATGAACTTTCTAGTGGATGGAGTCTGAGTAACAGGATATTGGCTTGGAAAACTAAAAGTTGACTTGAAAGTTTAGAGATTTTAGAGCAATGTGAGCATCATTGGAGCAAAATTTGGCTTTGATTGTTGGTATACAAGCTAGTATGTGCCAGAAAATATCAGTGCTCCCCATCTCATTTCAAGGAACGTTGCTCCTATTGAGAAATGCCATAATGAGCATTGATGCCAATATTTGTAGACTTACCCATTGATAATTATTGTATATGGGAAATTGTGACTGAAATGTAAGAATGTAAGTGATAAAAAGAGTAACTAAATAAATCAAGGTATAGCAGAGTTTATGAATATATTTAGGGAAGTGAAGGTTTAGATTTGAATAAACTGGCTAAAATGTACAGAATTACTTATGAACTTTCAACCAGAAGAGAACAGTTAGTTGCATTTCAGCAGAGCAAACTAGTTTCAGTTTCTCTGCGCAGACTCAGAAACTGCAGACTAAGACACACCCTGGCGCCAGTCTGTCTCAGCTCCCAAACAGGCCTGATTTGTTGACTTAGTTGCTATGCCTATACATTGGCTGACCTTGTTACCATGTCTCCATTCAGTCCCCATTGGCTGATCTATTCCAGTCCATGAATATTCATACTCTGACAATTCTGAATGAATGGAATCTAGAATATTACATGACATAAATAGCTAGATGAAAGCATGACCAAACACACAGAAAAAAGTGATTGGCCCATTTAAAAATCCAGTAATGAATTAAAGTAGCATTTGTTAACACTCTGCTTAGGAAAATGTCTGTTCTGAAGATGTGTACACATGGAAAAGGACAGAATTGTTAATTAAAAGAGGCAAAGAAAATGTAACACATTTCAATAACTGTTATATGTTGTTCAAAAGAGTACAAGAGATTACAGTGAGCAAAAAAAGCTCCATAAGGAATACTTGGTGGTGACTTTAGAAGCATGCTTAAAGAATGAAAATGTCCCTGTATTTTTAATTGCAGATTATGTCATGCTCAATAATTCAAACCATTTGTAATAAGTGTTAAGTAGATTGATGTAACTGTGAATATGAATTACAAATTAATATATATTGGTCAAGATAACTTTGTTTGAAAATGGACTGAATAATAATAAATAAGTGGCAAGAAAAAATAGAGCAAGTAGATGAATCATGGCACCTTGATAAAATGTTTACTGAACATGAAAAAATGGAGAAATGTACGACATGAAAATATTTTTTAAAAATGGAACATCAAACAAATCCACTAAGAGTTTTTACTTGGCTCATAAATGACCAGCTCAAATTACTTTGGACACATTGTGTGAAGACCCAGCTCTTTTGAGAAGTCCATAAATCTGGGAAATATGGAAGGAAAGGAAAGAAAAAGAGGAAGACCAGCAGCAAAGTGGATGGACTCAATTATAGCAGCAATGGGTAGATTGAAACCTAAAGAACCAGATTGGAGAGAAAGATAATTATCTGGACACTAGGAGACAACACTGGCTTGCTACATATAACAATCAGTCAAATGCTGGTAGATTGATGGTGAGCAGAAAGTAGAGAAAATAGCATGCTTCGAGCCAATTTATTGTATCGAAGTAAGAACTGGGTTTGTCAGGAGAAAGATAAATGCAAATTAAATTTATAATTCTGAATACTTAAATCAATGAGGTGAATCAAGAAAGAACAGGGTAAAATGAATGGGTTCATTAGTTTGATCATTGTATGTCATAAAGAGAATGAACAAGGATCAAATCACAGAACAAGTGCCTGAAGGAAGAATCAATATATTAAGGGAGGTCTGAAAAAAGTAGTTAGTGGAGTGAACAAAATTCTGAAAAACAGGCAGGTGAAAACTTTAAAGGGCAGAGAAGGAACAAATGAATCAGTATAAGGACATGGTAGAAGCAAGGATAGTTTGCAAGTGCTGAAAGGTATAAGTATAGTGAATTGTATTGTCATAGATTATATTTCTTTTCCCTTTCTCTTATTTTACGCCTTTAATTTCTTTTTTATTATTATTTCTTATTCCTTTTCTGTACTTGGTATAATGTTGCTTACCTCAGAAGGAAACACCATAATGGTAATGTACTATGGCCTATATACTCTATTATACACTATAACTATGTGTATATTGTATGTTTGCCATGAGTTGAAGTAATCGTGTGTCTTTATAACATACAGAGGTCAAAAGAATACTTTTGACTCTTAACATTTAAAAAAATGTAAGTTGTTAAGTTCAAAATTTTGTATATTTTCTGCAGCATTAGTGTCACCCATGAAATAAACTATTGATTAATTGTCCATCCAGGAAATGCAACTGACATCAAGGCTGGGCAAGAGACAATTGATGCAATTATAGGGTTTTAGACAGAGGCTAAAAAGAGCTTAATAATTCCAGCACTGAGCTCAGAATTGGTCAGAGAATAAAAAAATAATTGGTCTGCCCCAAACAAGGGGGAAAAAAACTTTAGGGAGCTTAAAATAATTCCTCCAAAAACAGGCTTATTGTTCATAATTCAAGATCATCTCCTTCACTTGTAAAAAAAAAAAAAAAGCAGTAACATGTAGGGATTTGCTTAGGTTGCCCATAGAATTGTCCTAGGATCAATGCAAGAAACGTAACACAGGAGGAAAGCTCTGTTTGAACATTAATTTTCACATGCAGCTTCTCTCCCTAAAGAGTCATTTCTTCAAAACACTTCTTTGTTTCTGTAGGGAATAAAGCTGTAATAACACTCATAGAAATCATTCAGGGAAATTTATCTTGCAGAAAATAGTGCCAACGTTGAACTTAATGCTAATTTATAAATTAACTTTACCAAGATTTACAAAGCAGTTTTCCAAAAAGACACTGTTCCTTTTATAAAGCAGCAACTGCATAGAAAATTCTTAATTTAAATTATTTTACTCCATATATTAGTTAGCAAGGACTTTATTAAAACATTTTTTGAAACAAGACTTTTTCTTCAATGAGTTGAACATGAAGAATCTTGTTCCAGAACAAGATTATTCATAATATTGTCTGATGATGATGCCAGTCCACCCTTGCAGACCATCCATGATGCATGGAAGTGGAACTTCACAGATTGGTGATCTTCTGGGATTCACTTAACCTGGAATGTCTGCTATGAGACATATCCCTCATGACTCACTGCTGGCCTCTGACCCTTTGTGACTATTTATGTTGTGGACACCTCTCTTTTATAACTAATTTTTGGAGTGGGAATATCAGTTCCATGTTGAACTAAGGCATTGATATACAATACTTGTGATTTACTAAACCATTTATCAGTGAGAGATAGGAGAAGTCCAGTGGTTTCATTCATTTACCTCAGAAGGAACACTAGTCATCCATGAACATTTTTCCACCTTTTATTGTTTTAAAAACAAGTAGTAGTATTAAAATTACTAATAATATTTCAGTTTTAATTCAATTTTACTATCAAGGCTCTAAGAACCACTTTTTGATTTTTTCCCCTAGAGAATATTTTTCTAGGCGATGCCAAGATAAACATTTTTGAAAATGATTTAAATGTTTCAGAAGATGAGATTGTAAAGCAAAGGTAGGAAACCTTTGGCCCTTCAGTTGTTGTTGGACTGAATTCCTATCATCCCTGGCATTTGTAACTCTGTTTAGATTTGATGGGTTTTGTAATCTAACAAAATCTGAAGGGGTACAGATTCCTCCATTGTTCGACAATTATTCTCCTCTTTCTCTTTGCTTGTAGGTGTGTGTGTATGTGTGTGAGAGAGAGACAATGAGTATAGTTTGGGATTTAGGAGTACTATGGCAATCCATATATGGTGGGAAGTTTCATTATGACTTCTTCTATAATATGAATGCTGTTTGAAATTAATATAACAATACAATATAACAACAGAGTTGGAAGGGACCTTGGAGGCCTTCTAGTCCAACCCCCTGCCCAGGCAGGAAACCCTGCACCATCTCAGACAGATGGTTATCCAACATTTTCTTAAAAATTTCCAGTGTTGGAGGATTCACAACTTCTGCAGGCAAGTCGTTCCACTTATTAATTGTTCTAACTGTCAGGAAATTTCTCCTTACTTCTAAGTTGCTTCTTTCCTTGATCAGTTTCCACCCATTGCTTCTTGTTCTACCCTCAGGTGCTTTGGAGAACAGCCCGACTCCCTCTTCTTTGTGGCAACCCCTGAGATATTGGAACACTGCTATCATGTCTCCCCTAGTCCTTCTTTTTATTAAACTAG